>NC_062557.1:31886055-33140822 GCF_016906955.1 Phacochoerus africanus | reverse complement strand
TGGAGTTCTGTTTTGCACAGTGGTTAACAAATCCGACTAGGAATCATGAGGTTGCGGTTCAATTCCTGGCCTTGCTCGGTGGGTTAAGGTCCAGCGTTGCTGAGCTGTGGTGCAGGACGCAGACACGGCTCAGATCCGACCGGTTCTGTGCTCGGCGTAGGCGGGCTACAGCTCCGATTAGACCCCTGGCCTGGGAACCTCCATATGCTGACAGAGCGGCCCTATAAAAGGCATAAAGACAAAAAAAAAAAAACAGGATGTGGTGGCATGATACTAAATTGCTGTTAGAAGTAATGGTAACAGGGAGTACCCTCTGTGGCTCAGTGGTTAACAATCCGACTAGGAACCTTAAGTTTGGGTTTGATCTCTGGCCTTGCTCGGTGGGTTAAGGATCTGGCATTGCCGTGAGCTTGGTGTAGGTCACAGACTTGGCTGAGATCCTGTGTTTGCTGTGGCTCTGGCATACAACCATCGGCTACAGCTCTGATTCAACTCCTAGCCTGGAAACCTCCATATGCCATGGGTACAGCCCTAGAAGGACAAAAAAAAAAAAAAAAAAGAAAGAAAGAAAAAAAAGAAGTAATGGTAACAGAGTACTGTCGTGGCTCAGCAGTTAACAAAACCGACTAGCATCCATGAGGAGGCAGGGTCGATCCCTGGCCTGTCTCAGTGGGTTAAGGATCTGGCATTGCCCACAAGCTTGTGAGTGAGGGTTGCAGACACAATTCAGATCTGGTGTTGCTGTGGCTCTGGTGTAGGTTCTGATTGGATCCCTAACCTGGGAACCTCCATATGCTGTGGGTGAGACCCTAAAAAGAAGAAAGAAAGAAAGAAAGAAAGAAAGAAAGAAAGAAAGAAAGAAAGAAAGAAAGAAAGAAAGAAAGAAAGAAAGAAAGAAAGAAAGAAAGAAGGAAGGAAGGAAAGAAGGAAGAAAGAAAGAAAGAAAGAAAGAAAGAAAAGTAACAACTAATATTTAGTGCATTGTGCTAAAATTCGTACGTGTATATCTCAATTACTTCCCCTGACACGTCTACAAAGAAGGCACTATTGTTGTCTTGCCTTTGCAAATAAGAAGATTGAGGTGCAAAGAATCTGAAAAAACTTGCCCTCGGTCACACAACTAGCAAAGGATGAGCTAGGACTCAAACCCAGTGAGTCTGGCTCCCAAACCCACATATGTATGCCCCATGCTAGGCTTCTCCTACCAGAAACAGGGCCAGCAGCTCGTAGACACTAATTCCCATAGTCCCAAAGCCCTGGGCTGGTGCAGGAGAGGGATGGGACTAATACAGATAATTAAATGAGCTTTGGAGTCCAGCAGTTCCAAATTCACCTCTATTTCACGCTGGGCACTTCGAGTCTCCTTTCTCCATCCCCAAACCAATTTTGGCTGTGTGAACTGGAGCTTGGCACTTGCCATCAGCCTCTACATGGATTACATCCTGAGCCACAGCAGCTGCGGATCGGCAGCACCCCCTGAGCAGAGCTCAGGGTGCAAGTCAGGACTGAGGCACTCTCTGCCCTGGGAAAACTGGAAGACTTGTTGGTCTTCAGTTAGTCAGATATGTTTTAGAAATTTTTTTTTTTTTTTTGCCATTTCTAGGGCCGCTCCCCTAGCATATGGAGGTTCCCAGGCTAGGGGTCGAATCGGAACTGTAGCCATTGGCCTACGCCAGAGCCACAGCAACGCAGGATCCAAGCTGCGTCTGCGACCTGCACCACAGCTCACGGCAACTGTCGGATCCTTAACCCACTGAGCAAGGTCAGGGATCGAATTCCGCAACCTCATGGTTCCCAGTCGGATTCGTTAACCACTGCGCCACGACAGGAACTCCTGTTTTAGAAAATGTTATGTGCCCAATTCTCAGGATCTCCTCATATGTAGAAAAACTCTAAAATCTTTCAAGGTAGCAGGAACAAAAGAGGTCTGGGCTCACTGAAATCATTCCTTTGATATGCAGGTCAGCTACTGGGGCCAGTATCCTGAGTCTTCACAGCCCTAGGGGCTCCCCTGATCACCCTTGGGGGTGGCTGCACTCACAGATGACTGTGACATCCTTTGTTTTGTCCACTTAACAATAGCTTGTGGGGGCAGTATTTCAGATAGCTCTGAAATACCGCCCCAGAGAGGCTGAGGGGAAAATAATTATCAGTGTATATGATAAAGGTGAGGGGGAGGTGCATGCAGCCAGGCACACACTTTGTAAACGTTTGTGGCTGGTCTCATGAAGGTTACTGATAGTCACGAGGAACAGACATCACCTTGAAAGATTTTAGAGTTTTTCTAGATATGAGGAGATCCGAAAATTGGGCACATAAAATCTTCTAAAAAAAGTATCTCACCTGGGAGTTCCCTTCATGGCTCAGTGGTTAATGAATCTGAGTAGGAACCATGAGGTTGCGGGTTCGATCCCTGGCCATGCTCAGTGGGTTAAGGATCCGGTGTTGACCATGAGCTGTGGTGTAGGTTGCAGACTGCAGCTGAGATCCTGCATTGCTGTGGCTCTGGCATAGGCTGGCGTCTACAGCTCCAGTTGGAACCCCTAGCCTGGGAACCTCCATATGCTTCGGCAAGCTGTGCTAGAAAAGGCAAAAAGACAAAAAAAAAAAATCTCATCCAACAGCCACCCAGCAACACAACCACTATGCTGGATCCTTAACTTGCTGAGCCACCAGGGAACTCCATCCATTCCATTTATATTCGTCAACATTTCTTTCCACCTGATGACCTATTCATTTGTCCCCTGCCAGGCTCCCTTCCTACCCCAACACGTCCCATGCCTAGGGTGGCCGGTGGTGCTCAAACAGGACCTCCTTCTCTGTGTCTTTCTTTCTCACTCGCCCTCTCTCATTCCCTCGATACAGAGATTCCTCATGGAGCCCCCGCTCAGGGTCAACACTATTTTTCTCATCCAGCGCGTTCTTTGCATGTCTCCCTCAAGTCCATGTGGTTTGTTAAAGCATTTATTCCAAATAAGTCGTGTTCTCTCCCTCCTTGGAACCCGGGTTATTGCATTAGCTCCCTCTACCAACCCTCCTTCTCTGAAGCCCTTTGGAGAAAGGAAGACAAAGGTTGAGGCAGAGCTAGGTGCCTGATTTGGGGGGGGTGGGTTCATGGGTTCAGCTTCGGAGCTGGCCTTTTCCCCACTTCCTCCATTTCAAAAGGTCACTGGTTTCCAAAGTCTCAGTAAGTCTGTTCCAAACTCCTGTTTTCCCGTCTCTGGGTTCCTAGCTCATCCTAACAGCTAGAGGGGTTCGTTTCTGGTGAAGGCTGCCAAAGGTAGGGGCAGGAATCTCTCTGAGAGCAATTAGGTGGAAGAACCCTCCCTGGAGAACAGGCTCGCTCGCTTCCAAATTGGAAGAATCACACATCGTGCCAATTAGTCCAGAGGGCACTTGGACCTTCACCAGCTGAAACACGAACAGCTCTTAAAGGGAAATCGAGCAGGGAACAAGGGCAACCTTCCTGCCTCTGGGGCCGCAGGCAGGTGGTTTCAGAAAAAGCCCAAAGTAATAATGAGCACTGTAGCTGGTGGAGCACACTGGAATGTAATGACAACACCCATCACCAACTACAATTACATCCAACTCTTTTTGTATATGTCCCAACTTTGATTTTGGGGGGGAAAAAAATCAAGAAAGTATAGATTTCATTGCTGAGATCTACAACCATCTCCTTTACCCTAGAGGTGAAATACCTATTTTTCTTTCTTTTTTTTTTTTTGTCTTTCTAGGGCCGCACCCGCAGCATATGGAAGTTCCCAGGCTAGGGTTCTGATCAGAGCTATAGCTGCTGGCCTACACCACAGCCACAGCAACAGCTCATGGCAACCCTGGATCCCTAACCCACTGAGGGAGGCCAGGGATCATACTTGCAACCTCATGGTTCCTAGACGGATTTGTTTCTGCTGCGCCATGATGAGAACTCCGAAATATCTGTCTATCTATCTTTATTTATTTATTTGGCCTTTTTAGGGCCACACCTGCGGCCCATGGAAGTTTCCCAGGCTAGGGGTCAAATCGGAGCTACAGCTGCCGGCCTACACCACAGCCACAGCAACGCCAGATCCAAGCCGCGTCTGTGACCTACCCCACAGCTCATGGCAATGCCGGATCTTTAACCCACCGAGCAGGGTGAGGGATTGAAACCACATCCTCATGGATGCTAGTCAGATTCCTTTCCGCTGAGCCACAACAGGAAATCCAAGAATTGCAGATGCGGCTCGGATCTGGCATGGCTGTGGCTGTGGTGGAGGCTGGTGGCTACAGCTCCGATTCAACCCCTAGCCTGGGAACCTCCATATGCCACAGGTGCAGCCCTAATGACACAAAATAAAATAAAATAAAATAAAGACTTATGACATAAGAAACCACATAAAGTCTGCTGTTAATGGATAATTGCACCTGCTGAAGGTTAGTTGTTTATTATGATAATAGAATGGCTGAGGATGTTTTCAGGTTTCTTTTTTTTCCATTTTTTTAAAGACTTATTAAAGTAGAGCTGATTTACAATGCTGTGATATTGCAGGCTTATTTTTAATCACGTAGCTTTGAGAGACACTGTATGATTTTTTTAAGAAATAGATTTGCTACCTCTGTTAGGCTTCGACCAAGACAACATTCATAAGCAAATAGGTCCTACTGTACAGCACAGGAAACAATATCCAATTTCTTGGAATAGAACAGGATATGAGAAAAAAATGTATATCTATGTATGATTGAGTCACGATGCTGTGCAGCAGAAATTGACACAATTATAGGTGTAAATCACCTATAATCTAATTACAAAATTAAGTATAAAAAATTGGGAGTTCCCTTTGTAGCTCAGCAGAAATGAATCCAACTAGTATCCCTAAAGATGTGGGTTCGATCCCTGACCTCGTTCAGTGGGTCCGGGATCCGGAATTGCCGTGAGCTGTGGTGTAGGTCGAGGATGTGGCTCAGACCTGGCGTTGCTATGGCTGAGCTGTAGACCAGCAGCTGTGGCTCTGATTTGACCCCTAGCCTGGGAACTTCCATATGCCATGGGTCGGGCCCTTAAAAAAAAAAAAAAGAAAAAAAAGAAAAAGAAAAAAAAAGAGAAAAAAAATACCAAAAAAAAAGGACAGCATTCATCTTTGCTTTCTCTAACATTGATTGGAATATTTCGGATGTGTGCAGGCGGGAAGAAGCTGGCTTGGGTTCACCTCTGGCTATGTAATCATGAACTGGATGGCCCTTCTCCAGCTCCCTTGAGAGGTGACTGCAAGCATCCAAGCTTCGATCGAGGGTGAGTTAGGGGGAAAGAGTGGATCTTGCAGCAAGGGGCCAGACCCATCACGTGTGGTTTGGCAGAGAGGACAGTGGGCAGGGAGATCTGGTCCAGAGAGGGTTCTTTTCATCAGAGGACATCAAATTAAGAGACATCATTGATGACAGTTTCATTCTGAGAGGGTCACCTACATGCAGCTCTTAGCTTTTGAATCTGATCATGGTATTGACCAGGACAAATTACAATGTCAGGAAAGAACATGGGTAAGGACTGCTTCTAAACATCACAGCAAAATATTTTACCCCCCCCCCCCAGGAGGAACATTGTTTTTATTGTTTATTTATTTTGTCTTTTCTAGGGCCGCTCCCACGGCATATGGAGGTTCCCAGGCTAGGGGTCTAATCAGAGATGTAGCCGCCGGCCTGCACCACAGCCACAGCAACTCGGGATTCTTAATTCACAGAGCAAGGCCAGGGATCGAACCCACAACCTCATGGTTGCTAGTCAGATTCGTTAACCACTGAGCCATGACGGACCCTCCAGAACATTGTTTTTATTGAACAGCAAGAACTTCAAAAAAATCTCTGGGAACTCCCATCGTGGCGCAGCAGAAACGAATCCGACTAGGAACCATGAGGTTGTGGGTTCCATCCCTGGCCTCGTTCAGTGGGTTAAGGATCTGGTGATGCCATGAGCTGTGTCTGTGCCGTATAGGTCACAGACACAGCTTGGATCCTGTGTTGCTGTGGCTCTGGTGTAGGCAGGCAGGTGTGGCTCCGATTTGACACTGGAAACCTCCATACACTGTGGCTGGGGCTCTAAAAAGCAAAAAAATAAAAAATCTCTGATTCCCTGTTTCCAGCTTTGTGCCCCAAAGTGTCAGTGTTTTCACCAAAGTACATTCTAACACAACTTTCTTTTGACTTGGTATTTTGTTTCTCTTTTGTAGATGGACACTGTTCTGTTTTGTTTTGTTTATTTTTATGCACCAGCAGCACATGGAAGTTCCCAGGCTATGGGTCCAATCAGAGCTGTAGTTGCTGATCTACACCACAGCCAAGCAATGCCAGACCCGAGCCATGTCTGCGACCTACACCACAGCTCACGGCAATGCTGGATCCCTAACCCACTGATTGAGGCCAGGGATCGAACCCTCAACTTCATGGTTCCTGCTGGATTTGTTTCCACTGTGCCACGATGGGAACCCCTTGGCATTTTTGTTTTGACTATTTCCTCAGTGATTTCTTTGTCCCAGCTCAGAGGTAAACAGGGCTAGACTTGAGCTTTAGCAAATTAAAACAGGTTATTCTTCTGCAGGGTTAAATACATACCCAGAGAGATGACAAATGCCACTTTATTTGCAGTTGCAGTTTTCTCAAGAGAGTATTTTGATGGTTCTTAGAGTAGGGTTGGTCATCTCTGGAAATAAGATAAATTTGGCTCCATCTCCCTTCTTTTCCTTTACACTAAGCTGAAATTTGGACAACACGAAACTTATAGTTTGACTTGGGTTTTCCTGCTGCTGACACGAAAGTTTTCTTCTCTTCCCCCCTTTTTTTCCCTTCCTTCCTCCTTTCCTCTCCCTTCCTTTCTTTCTTTTCTGTATCAGGAATGCTTAAGCCAAACCTAGTGACATGATCTCAAAGTACTTTTGAAATGCTTTTTCCTGCAGTTCCCGTCGTGGTGCAGTGGTTAACGAATCCGACTAGGAACCATGAGGTTGCGGGTTCGGTCCCTGCCCTTCCTCAGTGGGTTAAGGATCTGGCTTTGCCGTGAGCTGTGGTGTAGGTTACAGACACGGCTCGGATCCCGAGTTGCTGTGGCTCTAGCATAGGCCAAGGGCTATAGCTCCGATTGGACCCCTAGCATGGGGACCTCCAGATGCTGCGTGAGCGGCCCAAGAAATAGCAAAAAGACGAAAAAAAAAAAGAAAAAGAAATGCTTTTTCCCATGGCAGTAACTGTGCCCTTCTCTAGGCTGATGAAAAAGAGTAGCAGTGCTATTCCCAGCTTCTAAACCACACTGTACTGAGTTAGAATTAGGTTTTTGTGTGTGTAGTAGAAAACTCAAACCGCCAGTGGCTTAAAAGGTGGAACTTCCTCCCATGCAAAGAGAGGGAAATGGAGGAAAAGTGGGATGGTGGGTTAACGCCTCAGAGTTGTCAGAGACCCTGGCCTCTTCCAGCTTGTCTTCCCATCAAGTGTATGCTCTTGTCCTTATGCTCCTTATTCCAAATAATGGCATCTATACTACTAGTCCATAATGTTTTAGAAAGAAGAACAAGGTGGCAAAAGATACCCATTGGGGAAGGCTTCCAGCAACTGCCCAGAGAACACCTCTACTGATATCCCATTGGCCAGAACTTAGTCACATGATCACACTTAGCTCCAAAGGAGGCTGGGAAAGGTACTCCTTTATTCTGGATGCCTGTGTGCCTCATTAAAAATTATATTTGGGAGGTCCCATCATGGTGCAGCAGAAATGAATCCAACTAGGAACCATGAGGTTGTGGGTTTGGTCCCTGGCCTCGCTCAGTGGGTTAAAATCCGGCATTGCCATGAGCGGTGGTGTAGGTCGCAGATGAGGCTCAGATCTGGTGTTGCTGTGGCTATAGTATAAGCCAGGCAGCTACAGCTCTGATTAGACCCCTAGCCTGGGAACCTCCATGTGCCGCTGGTGTGGCCCTACAAGGACAAAAAAAAAAAAAAAAATGGGGTATATTTGTAGGGGTTCCTATCATGGCACAGTGAAAACAAATCTGACTGGGAACCATGAGGTTGCGGGTTAGATCCTTGGCCTCACTCAGTGGGTTAAGGATCTGGAGTTGTCGTGAGCTATGATGTAGGTTACAGATGTGGCTTGGATCCTGCATTGCTGTGGCTGTGGTGTAGGTTGGCAGACTGTAACCTTCAATATGACCCCCTAGCCTGGGAACCTCCATATGCCACGAGTGAGGCCCTAAAAAGCAAAAAAAAAAATTATACTTTTATAACATACATTCTAGGTCCTATGGTTTTTTTTTGTTTTTTTGGGTTTTTTTTGTCTTTTTGCTATTTCTTTGGGCCGCTCCCGCGGCATATGGAGGTTCCCAGGCTAGGGGTCCAATCGGAGCTGCAGCCACTGGCCTACGCCAGAGCCACAGCAACGCGGGATCCGAGCCGCGTCTGCAACCTACACCACAGCTCACAGCAACGCCGGATCATTAACCCACTGAGCAAGGGCAGGGATCAAACCCGCAACCTCATGGTTCCTAGTCGGATTCGTTAACCACTGTGCCACGAAGGGAACTCCTATGTCCTATGTTTTTAAAATTCATCAATTTCTATCAGTTTTACCTTAAGAATTTTGAATAACCTTGTGAGATAATAGCATGAGATATTGTAAAATCAATATTAAAGAGGAATTGCCTGGTGGCTCAGTGGGTTAAGGATCTAGTGTGGTAACTCCTATGGCTTGGGTCATTATTGTAGCATGAACCTGTGGCCCAATCTTTGGCCTGGGAATTTTTTTTTTTTCTTTTATGGCTGCATCTGTGGCATATGGAAATTCCTGGGCTAGGAGTTGAATCGGAGCTGCAGCTGCCTGCCTACACTGCAGTCACAGCAACACTAGATCTGAGCTGCCATCAGCGACCTACACCATAGCTTGTGATAACACTGGATCCTTAACTCACTGAGCAAGGCCAGTGATGGAACCTGCATCCTTACAGACGCTGTGTCAGGTCCTTTTTTTTAGGGCTGCACTCGCAGCACGTGAAAGTTCCCAGGCCAGGGGTTGAATCTGAGCTGTGGCTACAGGCCTACACCACAGCCACAACAACATAGGATCTGAGCTGCATCTGTGACCTACACCACAGCTCAAAGCAGCACTGGGTCCTTAACCCACTGAGGGGGGCCAGGGATCAAACCTGTATCCTCATGGATCACAGTCGGGTTCCCTTCCACTAAGCTACAACAGGAACTCCACTATGCCAGGTTCTTAACCTGCTAAACTACGCGAAGGGAACTCTAAGGCCCAGGAATTCATACACATGCACACACACACACACACACACACACACACACTATATATAATAATATCTCTATATACAAAAAAATTAGTAAATTATATCTCTATATACAAAAAAAATCAGTATTAGAAATGCCCCACTCTATAATGTTCACAGTCTTTCAACAGTAATTTTGCTTTTGGTGATCCCTACTAATGAATTAAGGCAAAAATTCAGAAGTTTTTTTTCATTTTTAAAAGAGTTTATTGAAATATAGTTGACTTACAATGTTGGGCTAATTCCTGTTGTAAAGCAAAGTGATTCAGTTATACATATACACCTGTCAAGTTCTTTTTCCGATTATTTTCCCATATAGATTACAAAGAATATTGAGGAGAATTCCCTGTGCTATACGGCTGGTCCCCGTTGGCCAGTAGTTTCATACACCACAGTGTGCATAAAGTTTTTCTTTCTTCCTTCCTTCCTTTTCTTTCTCCCTTCCTTCCTTTATTTTTATTATTATTTTTTTTTGTCTTTTTGTCTTTTGAGGGCTGCATCTGCAGCATATGGAGGTTCCCAGGCTAGGGGTCGAATCCGACCTGTAGCCGCCGGCCTACATCAGAGCCACAGCAATGTGGGATCCGAGCCGGGACTGTGAGCTACACCACAGCTCACGGCAACACCGGATCCTTAACCCACTGAGCGAGGCCAGGGATCAAACCCAAGACCTCATGGTTCCTAGTTGGATTCGTTTCCTCTGCGCTACAACGGGAACTCCTCTTTCTTTCTTGGGCTATACCAGGCCAGGGATCATACCTGCGCCACAGCTGTAACCAGAGCCACAGCAGTGACAACACTGGATTCTTAACTGAACCATGAGGGAACTCCTAGAAAAAGTTTTAAACAAAAACAAAACAAAAAACAAACAAAAAAAGCTCATCACATAGTTATATATAATCACACACGCTAAAAGAAATCAGAATGCCAAAATATGGGAGGTTGACCAAATAAATCATGGAATATGTTCTTAATAGAATATCATGCATCTGTTAAAATATTTTTAATTTATTTTTAATTTTTATTTTTTTAGGAGATAGTGAGAAAGTATCTCAAGGTTTACTTTTTTTTTTAGGGCATTTTTAGGGCCACACCTGCAGCATATGGAGGTTCCCAGGCTAGGGGTCAAATCAGAGCTGTAGCTACCAGCCTACACCACAGTTCACAGCAATGCCAAATCCTTAACCCACTGAGCAAGGCTAAGGATCGAAACTGCATCCTCATGGATATTAGATTCATTTCCTCTGAGCCACGATGGGAACTACAAAATTATATTTACAAAGAATCCACAGTAATTTAGAAAACTGCTTACCTTGCTAAAGAAAAGTATAGGTAGAGGGAGTGGGATGGACTGGGAGTTGGGGGTTAGTAGATGCAAACTATTGCATTTAGAGCAGATAAGCAATGAGATCCTGCTCTATGGATGGAACTTTGTATATATGTGTGTGGGTGGGTGTGTGAGACTGGGTAACTTTGCTGTATGGTAGAAATTGACAGAACACTGTAAATCAACTATAATGGAAAAGATAAAAATCATTAAAAAATTTAAAAAAAAACCTATTCCATTTGGACTGGATAGGCAATGAGATCCTCCTGTATAGCACAGGGAACTATATACAACCATAAGTGGTGGAACATGGTGGAAGATTATGTAAGAAAAAGAAAAAAAAATAAAATAAAACTGGGTCACTTTGGTGTACAGCAGAAACTGACAGAACATTGTAAATCAACTGTAATAAACATTTTTTAAAATACAGGGGTATAAACTTGCAGTAAGTTACAACTGTTGTTAGACAGAAAAACAAACAAACAAAAACAAAACAAAACAAAACAAAAGATAAGCATTAAAATCCAAACACCAATGGCCTTTTGGTTAATAAGAATTTTAATGACTATTTTTCCTACATTCTTTTCTTTCCAATTTTTCTTACTATTACATTTATTATATAGAAATTAAAAATAAATCCTATTTTTTAGTCTCTCTAGGTATCTATATTCTACTCATCTCACAGAGCTCAGTTTGATCCTCCTTCCTATACAAAAGCTTTTCCTGGGAGTTCCTGTCACAGCTCATTGGTAGCTATCCATGAGGACACGAGTTTGATCCCTGGCCTTGCTCAGTAGGTTAAGGATCCTGTGTTGCACTGAGCTGTGGTGTAGGACCAGACACGGCTCAGATCCCCAGTTCCTCTGGCATAGGCAGGCCGCTACAGCTCCCATTAGACCCCTAGCCTGGAAACTTCCATATGCCAGGAGTGTGGCCCTAAAAAGACAAAAGGCAAAAGCTTCTCCTGACTACTTCCTCTCTCTTTTGCATCACTGTTAATACTACTAACAATGGAAAGTCAACTTTTTCTGACTTGCCACCATCAAGACGGATCTTCTGCTTGGAGGAGGCTTGGGGGTCTAAAGGGATCTAGACATTCCCTCTCCCTGCTCCTTGGAGATCATAGTCCTATGACCCAGGCACACTAATCAGATGAAATTAAGCATGGGATATGCTCTAAAATAGTCCATTTCAGGAGATGGAGGATAGAAGAGGTGAAACAAGTTTGTTCATGAATTGATGATTGTTGAAACAAAGAGATAGGAACGTAACGGTTCATTACACTATCATTTATACTTTATTATTTGTTTGAAATTTTCCACAGTGTAATTTTTAAAAATAAGGTATCTAGGATTTACTCCAGTTTCTGAAACTGGCTAACTCTGCAACGTCAACAGTTCATTTAATTAGGCATTAAAGACTACAAAGAAAGCAGTTAGTAAATTTTAAAACAGGAGATTAATCGAATCACTTGCGTTATTTAGGGCTGTTTCAGTGGCAAGTGAAGGCAAATCTAACTCAAAATGGCTTAAGCAATTTATTGGATTCCATAAACAAAAAGTTAAAAAAAATAATTCTCTTTTCAGCTCATTAGTATGAAACAATAAACGGCTATTTTTATCAGCAAAACAAGTTTATCTGGGAGTGGCAAAGAATTCCAATTTGGTACATGCAACTTTTATAAACCACATGCAAGTCCAGACAAAGCAAAGGAGAGGAAATTCTTTTAAAGAGAAGGGGAATTTGAGAGGAGGTATTACAAACAAAAAGTCCATTGGAGGAAAACTGGAAGTTTGAAGTATAGTGGCTTTTCATTGGCTGAGTTGTGGCAGACTCTCATTGGCTGAGCTGTTGCCAGGCAAGGAGAATCTTTTTCTTCCCTCTGGCAGTGGTAAAGTAGTATCACTTCCTGCTGGAGAAGCAAAGTCCATGTCTTCTTGTTGGGATCTGAATTGCATATGCACAATATCTCCCCATTCTGTCCTCCTGACTCCCTTTTGGTAGGGTTTCCCTTGTTAACGATCACAAGGTGGTGGTTGATCTAAGGCTCAAACATTCCACTGCACTGGGACTCTATGTCTCTCTTGTTTGGCTCTGCCTACGGCCAAGTTTACTTCATCCTCAGGCTTTATGAGGTGCTTCCTCACGTTCATACTTGCCCTGGTTCATGTCCAGCAAAAACAAGACAGTAGCTGTTAGAGTTCCTGTCATGGCGCAGTGGTTAACGAATCCGACTAGGAACCATGAGGTTGAGGGTTCAATCCCTGTCCTTGCTCAGCGGGTTAAGGATCCGACATTGCCGTGAGCTGTGGTATAGGTTGCAGATGCGGCTCGGGTCCTGCGTTGCTGTGGTTCTGGCGTAGGCAGGGGGCTACAGCTCCGTTTGGACCCCTAGCCTGGGAATCTCCATATGCTGCGAGAGCAGCCCAAGAAATGGCAAAAAGACCAAAAAAAAAAAAAAAAAGACAGTAGCTGTTGCTCTTGCACCCCGCCCCCCACCGCCAACATGCATGCATTCACACAGACACACACACACACACACACACACACACACACACACATTATATTACATTCATCTTTGTTTCCCACCATCATCCAACACAATCCTTTTGAGGCAGAATAATAACTCAGGTAGTCAGTGTAGGAGCATGGGCTTCGATGCATTCTTTGATATGGCCATTGATTAACATTTGTGGCTTAAGGGTTCTAGGGAGTAACATCCCCACAGGGATGTTTACTACAGGGATTGTACCTACGCCCAGATGGACATTAATCCCTAACTCCCTGTGACTCAGTTTATGGGAAGAAAAGGGCAAAGAAACCATGAGACTTATGGGACATTTCCACCCCTAAGACCCCTATTGGACGAGGACTGATACAGGTAATTGGGCAAGGCCAACAGGAGAAAACCACATCTTTCTGGACCCCACGTTTGTACCCCCATCTTTTTTTTTTTTTGTCTTTTTGCCTTTTCTTGGGCACTGCGGCATGTGGAGGTTCCCAGGCATGTGGAGGTTCCCAGGCTAGGGGTCGAATCAGAGCTGTAGCTGCCAGGCTATGCCACAGCCACAGCAACGTGGGGTCCGAGCCACGTCTGCGACCTACACCACAGCTCACAGCAACGCCAGATCCTTAACCCACTGAGCGAGGCCAGGGATCGAACTCGCCACCTCATGGTTCCTAGTTGGATTCGTTAACCACTGCGCCACTATGGGAACTCCTATCCCTTTTATATGGATAAAAACCCCTGTAAGACAATGGGGGGGGGGTCTTCTCCCTCCTCCCAGCTGTTTTGGGAGCTATTTGCTTTCCTATAATAAAGACTTTGCTTGCTCACTGCCTGTGTGTTCGTGAAGTTCATTCTTTGGCTGTGTGAACAACAACCAGGATTCTGGCAACATCTTTCTGGCATCACTTGCACTTGAAATGGGTTCAACAGATGCTTCTAAACGCTTCATTGAATGGAAAACCTGTTGCCAGGGCACAGCTACAGAACCAGCCCAGCTGACTGGGGAAAGGAATTTTGCCACAACATAGAACTTTCATCAGACTGTCTGATGACTAAAGTCTGATAATCCCCTGGAGGATACCATTTGCCAGGCTTCTCTAGAGATTAACCTTTATTAATTAAAAAAAGAATGTTTTTGGCCGCACCCGCAGCATATGGAGGTTCCCATGCTCGGAGTCCAATCGGAGCTGTAGCTGCCAGCCTACACCACAGCCACAGCAACTTGGGATCTGAGCCACGTCTGTGAACTACACCATAGCTCACAGCAATGCCAGATCCTTAACCCACTGAGTGAGGTCAGGGATCAAACCCATGTCCTCATGGATGCTAGTTGGGTTTGTTAACCATTGAGCCCTGATGGGAACTCTTTTTTTTTTTTTTTTTTTTTTAATCCACACAAAGTACAGGTCATTTATTTCCCTTCTAATCGTGGGCTCAGTCCATTGATGGCTTCTCCCCCCACCTTGGGCTGACAATTTACTCCAGGTTGCTGCTGATAATATGGTCAAGTTCAACATAGAAGGTCCTCAGGTTCAGCACCATGGCCCTGAGTTCCTCATAGGCTGCCTCGTCTCGCTCGGGCACCAGGGCCCAGTGATCTATTATGTTGGTCTCCTTAGGGGCCTTGGCCGCAGCATCCCTGCTTTCTGAGAAGTACTTGGAAATCGTGTCTAGAAGGGCTTGTACTTTGGTCTTGACTTTATTTACCCCCTCCAGCACCTTTTCCTGGACTGCCACCTAAAAGTCATTTCCATCCTCAATTTTGGGGGTCAGGTGCTGGGTCCCTGTGCTCACCAGAATGCATTTTTCTTTGAGAGTCCAGACTTCTGGCTGAATCGGGGCAAGCCAGGCCAGGACCTTCTCATTCCCAGGGAGAAAGCCACACTTAGGGACTTCTTTCTTCTCCTGCTTCTCTGTTTCCATCTCATCATCCTTGGGTGGGGGTCTGGGATGGGGAGGTCCAGAGGGGCCCCGAGAGAAGTGAGGTCAGTCACATTGAGGGAGTCCTCTTGCAAGAGCTGATTCAGGTATACGATTTTCTTTTTTCTTTTTTTCTTTATGGCTGGACCCAAGGCATATGGAAGTTCCTAGGCTAGAAGGTCGAATTGGAGCTGTAGCTACTAGCCTATGCCACAGCCACAGCAATGCGGGATCCGAGCTGTGTCTGCGACCTACACCACAGCTCATGACGATGCCAGACCCTTAATCCACTGAGAGAGCCTGGGGATCGAACCCCTGTTCTCATGGATGCTAGTTGGATTCATTACTGCTAAGCCACACGGGGAACTCCAGATGTATGATTTTCTAAGGCAAAAATTTGTAGCGGAATTCCTCAGCCTCCTGGAAAAGATTTTACCCAGAGCCATCCATCTGTTTGGGGGCTTCCTTGATCAGGCACACCCCATGAGGCTTGGCCATGCTCTTCCAGTTGCTGCTAGATCTCTGGTCTCCAATTATATCTCAGCTGAAAAAAAAAAATTATATTGGGGAAGCACCATGTATGTACCACTGACCCCAATGCACCATGTATATACCACTGACCCCAAACTTGTAATTCTATCTCAGACACCTGCACGAATTGAAGTTGAGTTCAGTTTTGCTCTTCCCTCTCTTCCCTGTTGCAACAGTATTACTGAATAAAATCTATGCCCAGCAGTTCAGCTAGTGTTCAGCTTTGCTTATCTTTCTTTCTCTCTCTCTTTCTTTCCTTCTTTTTTTCTTTCTTTCCTCTTTTTGAGGCCACACTCACGTGCATGGAAGTTCCTAGGCTAGGGGTCGAATCAGAGCTGTAGCTGCTGGCCTAAGCCACAGCCACAGCAATGAAGGATGCAAGCCACAGCCTGAGACCTACACCGCAGCTTGTGGCAGTGCTGGATTGTCAGGAGACATGTTTCTACCGTCTTTTCTTAGTCTCTCTGCTTCTATTTTCTATGCTGAAAACGCCGTCTTGTCCTGCTTTACTTTACCCTATATTCCTGCTTGAAAGACAGTCGCAGTGCTGGTAAATAACTTAAGCTTAAGAACAAAGACCAAAAGGCATAAGTTATTCATGTGGTCAGCTGAACACAACATAATGCGTTGGTCTAGGCACGCAGGACCTGGGCAGATGCGTTGGTCTAGGCACGCAGGACCTGGGCAGATAGGCATGCCGTTTGCACAGCATAATATGTCCTGTTAAAATAAGAGAAAGAGGAGCCTCAAGACCCCAGGGGGTTTATGAGGGGTCATTAGTGGGATAGGCATCAGCAAGGAGAACGAGGTGCAAACATAGGCACACTCAGGTTGCTACAGATAGGCACCCCATCTGTGGAAGCACAATGGTGATTCTCTAGATGCTATGCATAGACAGCTGATGCCAAGCTTCCCCAATGCTAATGATTGTTAAATGCCTAAAGTTCAGAGTAAAAGCTTAACCAGCTTCCAGCTATGTGACTTTTAAAATAATTAAAAAAACTATATCCTGCACCCGTAGCCCCCTCCTCACTTGACGTCATCTTATAGAGCACAATAAAAGCTTCGTGGTTTCTTGAGGCAGTGCTCTTGGTCCCTGAGACCTTGGGTCCCCCGGTTCCCCCCCTTTGGTTAAGATAAATGTCTCTGTGTTTTGTTTTATGTTCACCTTTTCTTAAGTTTCACAGCACCCCTTCTTTAGCTCTCACCTGCTGAGCTGGTCTGGGCACTGGATCTTTAAGCCACTGAGTGAGGCCAGGGGTCAAACCTGCATCCTCATGGATACTAGTCGGGTTTGTTACCACTGAACCACAGCAGGAACTCCCTACCTTTTTTTAACTTTGATACCATCTACTGTTCAGGCACATATTCTCTGCCCTTTTCTTACAGGATCTCTTTGATCCTCAAGTGTCCTTTTCTTTACTTTCTTTTTTTTTTATAGCTCAGCTTTTTATTATTGAATGTGTTATAGAAGTTTAGTCAAAAAGACCAAAGCCCATATCATCATCAGACTCCTCAGATTCTTCTTTCTTCGCGTCCACTTACTTCTCCTCAGCTGGGGCAGCAGTGGTAGCCGGGGCAGCATCTCCTACTGGAGCAGCACCAGCTGCTGGGGCAGGTCCACCAGTCCCCACATGGCAGATGAAGCTCCCGATGTTGACATTGGTCAGAGCCTTTGCAAACAAGCCTGGCTAGAATGGCTCAACATTTACACCTGCTGCTTTTTTCTTTTTTTGTCTTTTTGCCATTTCTTGGGCCCCTCCTGTGGTATATGGAGGTTCCCAGGCTAGGTAGGGGGGTCGAATTGGAGCTGTAGCTGCTGGCCTACACCACAGCTCACAGCAACGCCGGATCCTTAACCCACTGAGCAAAGCCAGGGATGGAACCCACAACCTCATGGTTCCTAGTAGGATTCATTAACCACTGAGCCACGATGGAAGCTCCTACACCTGCTGCTTTAATGAGGGCATTGATCTTATCCTCCGTGACCATCACCTCATCGTTGTCATGCAGGATGGGGGCAGAGTAGAGGCAGGCAAGCTCCAAGACAGAGGCCATGGTGCAGACAAATGTTAGATGGGGGCTGCCGGGTTTGGTGCTAGTCGCCGGATGAAGTGAGGGCCTCACCCCAACTTGGCCTTAGCTTCCTTGGAAGGACTGAGCACATTAGCCGCAGCTGAGAAAAGGTCAAGTGTCCTTTTCTATTGCAAAATCAAAAGCTGTGGTTTCCCAATGTGTCTTAGGTACACTTCTGGAGCTTAAGTTGGGAAGTCAAAAGCTAACTATTTCTTTCTGTTTACATTCCTTTCTTTTTTTTCTTTTCTTTTCTTTTCTTTTCTTTTTTTTTTTTTTTGCTTTTTAGGGCTAAACCCATGGCATATGGAGGTTCCCAGGCTAGCAGTCCAGTTGGAGCTGTAGCTGCCGGCCTACACCACAGCCACAGCAATGCCAGATCCAAGCTGTGTCTGCGACCTACACCACAGCTCACGGCAATGCCAGATCCTTAACCCACTGAGCAAAGCCAGGGATTGAACCCACAACCTCATGGTTCCTAGTCGGATTTGTTTCCGCTGCACCACGATGGGAACTCCTACATTCCTATTTTAATAAATCCAATTCTTCCCAAGCCATTTAAGATGTCTCTGGCTGATTAGCTGAAGGATCCCATACTCAATAGAATAGAGAAGAAAACCACAAAGATTAATATTTCAAAATATTATCTTGCTGTAGCTATAGAATGATTGTGGCAAACAATATAAAGAGAAGCTCACAATGGACGGATGACATAAATCATTATGCATCAATTTCATGGAATTACTATTAATCAGTAAATTACAGGAGTTCCCTCATGGCTCAGTGGGTCAAGTATCCAGCATTGAAATGTCATTGCTCTGGTTACACCAGTGGCACAGGTTCAATCCCTGGACTGGGAATTTCCCATGCCTTGGGCTTGGCAAAAATAAACAAATAAATAAATTACAGAAATTACATAGATAACTAGAAACATGGTTGTGGTTTTACTATTATTGGTGTATTATAAAGGCTACAAGCAGAAGTAGCCAGATAGAAGAGATGCACAGGGTAAAGCATGGAGCGAGGGGCACAGAGCTTTCGACCTGCTCTGGAGGTGTTGCCCTCCCCCAACACCTTCATGGGTTCATCAGTCTCGAAGCTCTCAGAATCCTCTTGTTTCTGAGGGTTTTTTTGTCTTTTTTTTTTTTTTCGGTCTTTTTGCCATTTCTTGGGCCGCTCCCACAGCATATGGAGGTTCCCAGGCTAGGGGTCTAATCGGAGCTGTAGCGGCCGACCTACACCAGAGCCACAGCAACACAGAATCCGAACCTCGTCTGCAATCTACACCACAGCTCACAGCAATGCCGGATCCTTAACCCACTGAGCAAGGCCAGGGATCGAACCCTCAACCTCATGGTTCCTAGTTGGATTCGTTAACCACTGAGCCACAATGGGAACTCCTGATGTTTCTGAGTTTTGCAGAGGAATCATTACACAGGTGTAGGTCTTTGCCCATGAGTAGCTAGAACTTGAAACACAGGGGCTTTTTTATCACTGTTCAGTTCTTCCATCGCTGCTGGGAAATCAGCATGCAAGTGAGCTGATCTGTTGTCACCTTCTCTGGTCGGAGTGGTGGCCTTCCAAACAATGTTGCCCATTCACCTTGGAGCTGCCATCCCCAAGCCAAACAGCTCTGTCCATCAGTTGAAAGCTGTTTATGGGACACTGTCCAAGGGATGAGAGAATCTGGCAGCTCCTCATACAGTTTCAAAGCCAGTCCTAGGAGGAATGAGGCTCCCTGCCCGTGAGGACGTGATCCTTGCATTCCACAGGTGGGATGATGCTGCGTAAACTATTGCTGCCATTTTATTACGGAACCTTCCTGGGTATTTCCCTCACCAAGAGATAGTTTTTCTGACATCATCCAAGATGTGGTAGGTATTTCAAGTTTCAAGAGTATTTTTCTTCCTTCAGTCATAAGGGCAGTTGTAACCAAGGTCTCAGAGCAAGTTCCATAACTGCCCCTCGGATGGGAATCCTCTAGCCTAAAGACCTGGTAGTTAAGGCTGAGAAGGGCTTGCAGGCTTTTGCAATAAACTCCAGTCTTGCTCCACACAGTTTCTGCAAAGTGAACTTCAGTTTTTACTTTATGGTATTTGAGCTCAGCCAATCTTATTGATTCCCTCTTAGCATGTCCCATTAATACTGCCTGAAGAGCAGGAGTCCTTGCTGGGGTGCAGTGGATTAAGAGTTCAACTGCAGTGGCTCAGGTCGCTGCGGAGGTATAGGTTTGATCCCTTGCCTGGCACAGTGGGTTAAAGGATCTGACATTGCTATAGCTATAGCATAATTTGTGGCTCAGATTCAATCCCTGACCTGGAAACTAACATATGCGGTGGGTGTGGCCATTTAAAAAAAATACTGGATTTCCCTTTGTGGTTAAGCTATAACAAACCCAACTAGTAACCATGAGGACGCAGGTTCGGTCCCTGGCCTTGCTCAGTGGATTAAGGATCTGGCTTTGCTCTGGCTGTGGCGTAGGCTGGTGGCTGCAGCTCTGATTCGGCCCTTAGCCTGGAAGCCTCTATATGCTGCAGGTGCAGCCCTAAAATAAAAAATAAACAAAAACTGCCTGAAGGATGGATTTACAAACTTTCTGTTTTCAGAAACCGTGTCCTAGTTGGGCAAAATAATTGTAATCAAAATCCCCGTAATCATTTAGGTAAAAGATTTGATCACTTCAAACATACAAATTTTCATCTAAACTTTCACTATAAGACCATTAATTCTTTACATACCTATCTGGAGCTAGGGGAGGCGTTCCCCAACTAGACATGATATCCTCCCACAGGGCATTCATGTAGAGGAGACACAATCTCTTTACACAAAGCCTGTTTCAACTTTAACACTTTTCATCCATTCCTCCGTCTTATTCTATCAATCCTTTCGTTTCTATGTCCTCTCCATCTAACTGAAGCTGGCACCAGGGCTTCTCTGATGAGTTTTGATACCACGGCTCTTGGGGCTTCCATGACAAGGGGTCCCAGAGATCATTCTCTTTCACTCCCTCGTCATTTGACCCCCTCAACTCAAAAAGGTTTGAGTCTCCAGTTAGGAGATGAGCCTAGGGACCTTGGCCTATTGCGAGTCATGTTTAAGGACAAAGTTCAACGGAGAACATTTTAAACATCTTGTTGGTTTTATTCAAAGATTCATAACTTGCGGAGCATCAGTCAAGCAAGAGATAGGAACCTCAAAGAACTATACAAGCAAGACATTTTACAGGCAGAAGGAGCAGGAAGAAGGAGGTGAGTGTGGGCATTTGCTGATTGGGTAAAGCCCTCACATGGAGAAAATCGAAGGACTGGGCTAGGTAACTCATGCTGAGCAGGCAAGAGCTCCAGGCTTGGGCTAGGTTCCCCTTTGCCAAGAGAGCGCACTGTGAAAACTTAATGAAGTTTCAGTTTGCAGACCTATGGTTCAGCAAGAGTGACTCCATCTTGGGCCTAACCTGTTTAACAGTCATTGTCTTGGTTGTACCAACCTACTCCAGGTCAGGTTTATCACTGTAATCTTTGTCTGCCAGCTTCTTAAATTAAAAAAAAAAAAAGTTCAAACTATTCAAAAGAGTGGAATTTGGCCCATCCAGGCTTCGGTAGGGATGTTTCAATCCCATCAATATCCAGTTTTATTTATCTCGTTTCTTTCTTTCTCTCTCTTTCTCTCCCTTTCTTCCTTCCTTCCTTTCTCTCTCTCTTCTTCCTTTCTTTCTTTCTTTCTTTCTTTCTTTCTTTCTTTCTTTCTTTCTTTCTTTCTTTCTTTCTTTCTTTCTTTCTTTCTCTCTCTTTCTAGGGCCGCACCTGTGGCATGTGGAGGTTCCCAGGCTAGGGGTCTAATCGGAGCCGTAGCTGCCAAGCCTTTGCCAGAGCCACAGCAATGTGGGATCCAAGCCGCGTCTGCAACCTACACCACAGCTCATGGCAATGCCAGATCCCTAACCCACTGAGCAAGGCCAGGGATCCAGCCCGCAACCTCATGGTTCCTAGTTGGATTCGTTAACCACTGAACCATGATGGGAACTCTTTACAATTCCTGGTTTATTCTAAAGGCTTCAACTCAGGAACAGGCAAATGGAAGAGACCTGAAGGGCAAGCTGTGGGGATGGGAGCTTGGAGCTTCCAGGACTTTTCCAAGCACATCACTCTCCCAGCACCTTGATGTGTTCACCAATCCAGAAGTTCCAATAAATGGAAAGTTTTATATGATATATTGTTGTATGAAAATAGAGGGCAGGGCATAAAATAGAACTACAGGATGATTAAAAACGTAAAAATTAAATTTCCACATGGTGCATGAACTTGATCTCTCCCTCTTGATTCCAGATGGTAAGGTTGAAGTTAAGAAAGAAAATGTGAGGCTCAGTGGTTAAGGAATCCGACTAGGAACTATGAGGTTTTGGGTTCGATCCCTGGCCTTGCTCAGTGAGTTAAGGATCCAGCGTTGCTGTGAGCTGTGGTGTAGGTCGCAGACGCAGCTCGGATCCCGCGTTGCTGTGGCTCTGGCATAGGCTGGTGGCTACAGCTCCGATTAGACCCCTAGCCTGGGAACCTCCATATGCTGTGGGAGCAGCCCAAGAAATGGCAAAAAAAAAAAAAAAAAAAAAAGAAGAAGAATAGGAAAGAAAGTGTGAAACAGTACCATGTATCCAGGGAAAGTATTTGGGGAGTTGGCTCTTCTTTACAACTGTACCTGGACAGCTCTCACCAAGTATAGAGATGGGTCACTGAAGAAATAAAAGAGGAAATCAAAAAGAACCTGGAAACAAAGGAAAATGCAAATACAAAAATTCAAAATCTGAAGTTCCCTTTGTGGCTCAGCAGTACCGAGCCCAACTAGGATCCATGAGGATGCGGGTTTGATCCCTGGCCTCACTTGGTGGCTTAAGGATCCGACTTTGCCATGAGCTGTGGTGTAGGTTGCAGACACGGCTCAGATCCTGCATTGCTGCAGCTGTGGTATAGGCCAGCAGCTGTAGCTCCAATTCGACTCCTAGCCTGGGAACTTCCATGTGCCACTGGTGTGGCCCTAAAATGCAAACAACAACAAATAAAATCTATGGGACACAGCAAAAGCTGTTGCTTTTTTTTTTTTTTTTCTCCTTTGGCCATGCCCACAGCATGTAGAAGTTCCCAGGCCAGCAAGATTGAACCCACGCCACAGCAATGACAATGCAAATCCTTTGATGCTAGGCCACCAGAGAGCACCCAAAAGCAGTTCTAAAAGGAAAGTTTATAGGGAGTTCCCATCGTGGCACAGTGGTTAAAGAATCTGACTAGCAACCATGAGGTTGTGGGTTTGATCCCTGGCCTTGCTCAGTGGGTTAAGGATCCGGCATTGCTGTGAGCTGTGGTGTAGGTCACAGACACTGCTCGGATCTCGTGTTGCTGTGGCTCTGGCATAGGCTGGTGGCTACAGCTCTGATTCAACCTCTAGCCTGGAAACCTCCATATGCCACGAGAGCAGCCCAAGAAATGGCAAAAAGACAAAAAAAAAAAAAGGAAAGTTTATAGCTAACCTCAGGAAACAAGAAAAATCTCAAATAAACAACCTAACTTTCTACCTAAAGAAACTAGAAAAAGAAGAATAGGAGCTGCCATTGTAGCCCAGTGGAAATGAATCCAAGTGGTATCCATGAGGATTCGAGTTCTTTCCCTAGCCTAACTCAGTGGGTTAAGGATCCAGTGTTGCTGCAAGCTACAGTGTAGGTTGAAGATGAGGCTTGTATCCCGCATTGCTGTGGTTGTGGTGTAGGATGGCAGCTGCAGCTCCAATCTGACCCCTAGCCTGGGAACTTCCATATGCCATGGGTGCAGCCCTAAAAAGCCAAAAAAAAAAAAAAAAGTTAGTAGAAGGAGTGAAATCATAAAGATCAGGGCAGAAATAAATGAAATAACTGGGGAAAAAAAAACCATAAAAAGGAGTTCCCACTGTGGAATCTGACCACAGAGGTTCAGGCTACCTCAGAGGCGTGGGTTCAACCCCCAGCCCAGTGTAGTGGGTTAAAGGGTATGGCAATGCTGCAGCTTCAGTGTAAGTTGCAGTTGTGGCTCTGATTCAGTCCCTGCCCTGTGAATTTCCTTATGACATGAGTGTAGCCATTAAAAAAATTAATGAAACCAAGAGCTAGTTCTTTGAAAAGATAAACAAAACTGATAAACCTTTAGCCAGACTCATCCAGAAACAAAGAGAGAGGGTCCAAATTAATGCATCAGAAATGAAAAAAGATGTCAAAACCAACACCACAGACATACAAAGGATCATAATAGAATTTTATGAACATTTTACACCAATAAAATAGACAACCTAGTAAAAATGGACAGATTTCTAGACATGTACAACCTCCCAAGATTGAATCAGAAAGAAATAGAAAATATGGACAGACCAAACCAGTAGTGAAATTAAATCAGTAATTTTAAAACTTTAACAAATAAAAGTCCACGACCAGATGGCTTCATAGGTGAATTTCACCAAATGTTTAGAGAAGAGTTAACATCTATCCATCTCAAACTATCCCAAAAAATTGCAGAGGAAAAAATGTTTCTGAATTCATTCTAGGAAGCCAGCATCTCCTGATACCAAATCCAGACAAAGATATTGCAAAAAAAGAAAATTATATAGGTCAACATCACTGATGAACATAGATGCAAAATTCCTCAACAAAATATTAGCAAACTGAATTTAATAATACGTTAAAAGGATCATACACCATGATCAAGTGACATTTACCCCAGAGAGGCAAGGATGTTTCAATATCTATTAATCAGTCAATGTGACAGATACCACATTAACAAATTGAAGAACAAAAATCCTAAAATCAGAGTTCATGTTATGGCTCAGCAGAAACAACTCTGACTAGCATCCATGAGGGCAGAGATTCGATCCCTGACCTCGTTCAGTGGGGTAAGTATCCGGTGTTGCCATGAGCTGTGGTGTAGGTCACAGATGAGGCTGGGATCCTGTGTTGCTGTGGCTATGGTGTAGGCCAGCAGCTACAACTCCAATTTGACCCCTAGTCTGGGAACCTCCATATGCCTTGGGCATGGCCCTAAAAAGACCAAAAAATAAAATAAAGTAAAATAAAATCATCTAAAAAGATGCAAAAAAGCTTTTTAACAAAATTCAGGAGTTCCTGTCATGGCTCAGTGGTTAACGAATCCGAGTAGGAACCATGAAGTTGTGGGTTCAATCCCTGGCCTTGTTCAGTGGGTTAAGGATCCAGCATTGCCGTGAGCTGTGATGTAGGTCAAAGACACGGTTCAGATCCCATGTTGCTGTGGCTCTGGCATAGGCCATTGGCTACAGCTCCGATTAGATCCCTAGCCTGGGAACCTCCATATGCCATGGGAACAGCCCTAGAAAAGGCAAAAAGACAAAGAAAAAAAATCAAAATCCATTTATGACTAAAAACTCTCAAGAAAGTGGGCACAGAGGGAATATACTTCAACATAATAAAGGCTATATATAACTAGTTCACAGCTAACATCATGGTCAGTGGTGAAAAGCTGAAATCACGTCCTCTAAGATCAGGAACAAGACAAGGATGCCCACCGTCACCACTTTTATTCAACACAGTACTGAAAGTCCTAACCACAGCCACTAGAGAAGAAAAAAGAAATAAAAGGAATCCAAATTGGAAAGGAAAAAGTAAAACTGTCACTGTTTGTAGACGATGTGATACTATACATAGAAAATCATAAAGATGCCACCAAAACTAATAGAAATCATCAGTGAATTTGGTAGAGTTGCAATATAAAAATTAATATGCAGAAATCTGCTGTGTTTCTATACATTAACAAATGATCAGAGTGAGAAATTAAGAAAATAATCCCACTTAAAAATTACTTCACAAAGAATACCTAAAAATAAATCTAACTAGGGAGGTAAAATATCTGTAGCTAGAAAACTATAAGACACTGATAAAAGAAATTAAAGACAACACAAAGAGATGGAACATGCTCATGGATTGGAAGAATTAGTATTGTTAAAATGGTCATACCACCCAAAGCAATCTACAGGTACGATGAAATCCCTATCAAAATACCAATGGCATTTTTCACAGGAGTAGAATAATTCTATAATTTGTAGGAAAACAAAACAATCTTGAGAAAGAAGAATAAAGCTGGAGGTACCATGTGCTCTGATTTCAAACTACACCACAAAGCTACAGGAATCAAAACAGTATGGTATGGGCACAGAAACAGACACATAGGTGAATGGAACAGAATAGAGAGCCCAGAAATGAACCCAAATTTATCTGGAAAATTAATCTATGGCAAAGGAGGCAAGAATATATTTTGGGGAGAAGACATCCTTTTCAATAAATGGTATTGGAAAAGCTGGACAGGTACATGCAAGCTGGAGTGTGTTCTCACACCATGCCCCAAAATAAGCTCCAAAGGGATTCGAGACCTAAATGTAAGACTTGAAACAAAAGTCCCAGAAAAAAATATAACCAGTACACTTATACAGGAGTCTTAGTAATTTCTTTTGGATATGTCTACTCAGGCAAGGGAAACAAAATCAAAAAAATTTTTAAATGGGCTATATCAAATTAAAAAGATTCTGCACATAGAAGGAAACTATCAACAAAATGAAGAGTCCACAGGCGTTCCCTTGTGGCACAGTGGATTAAAGATCCAGTGTTGTCACTATAGCATCCTGGGTCACTGCTACAGTGAAGGTTTGATCCCTGGGAACTTCCATACGCTGCAGGTGCAGCCAAAAATCCCGCAAACAACTCAACTGAAAAATGGGCATTGCCAGGAGTTCCCATTGTAGCTCAGTGGGTAACAAATGGGACTAGGATCCATGATGGATTCCATCCTTGGCCTCACTCAGTGAGTTAAGGCTCCAGCATTGCTTCGAGGTGTGGTGTAGGTCGCAGATGTGGCTAGGATCCCAGACTGTTGCGGCTGTGGTGTAAGCCTGCAGCTGTGGCTCCGATTCAACCCCTAGCCTGGGAACCTCCATATGCTGTGGGTGCGGCCCTAAAAAGACCAAAAAAAAAAAAAATCAAATAAATAATAATAATAATAATAATAATAATAAAAAGACAGCAAATACCAAGTGTTGGAGAGGGTGCGTAGAAATGAGAACCCTCATGAACTATTGGTGGGAATGTAAATTGGTGTAGTTACTGTGGAAAACAGTAAGGAGCCTCCTCAAGAAATTAAAAATAGAACTACCATATGATCCGGCAATTCCACTCCTGGGTACTTTTCTGAATAAAACAAAAACACTAATTTGAAAAGATATATGCACCCCTATGTTCACTGTAGCACTATTTATAATAGCCAAAATATGGAAGCTACCTAAGGGTCCATCCACAGATGAATGGATAAAGAAGATGTGATATATATACAATGAAATTTTACTTCGCCATAAAAAAGAATGAAATCTTGTCATTTGCAACAGCCTGGATAGATCTAAAGGGCATTAGGCTAAGTGAAATCAGTCAGACAGAGGAAGATAAATACTATATGGTTTCACTTATATGTGAAATCCCCCAAAACAAGTGGACAAGCATGACAAAACAAAAGCAGAATCACAGATACAGAGAATAAATAGGTAGTTGCCAGATGGGAGGGGAGAGGGGAAGGGAAGAATTAGGCGAAAGAGATTAAGGTACATACTTTCGGTTGCAAAATAAATGAGTCATGGTGTGAAACGTACAGTGGGGGCAATCTAGTCAATAATTGTGTAATATCTGTGTATGGTGATGGATGGTAACTAGACATTGTAGTGATCGTTTTGAAATACATAGAAATATCAAATCATTATGTTGGGTAACAGGAACTAACATCGCGTCATAGGTTAATTACACTTCCAAACCAAACAGGCAATCTCATAGAGAAAGATCAGATCTGTGGTTACCAGAGGTGGAGGAGTGGGGAGGGAATTGCATTAAAGCAATTAATTGGATTAAAAGTTACAAACTCCCAGTTATGGTAAATAGAGGGATATAATGTACAACACAATTAACACTGTTGAATGTTTTATGTGACCTTTATGTGACACTTAAGAGAGTAAATCTTAAGCATTCTCCTCACAAGGGAGAAGCAATTTTTTTTTTGTCTTTCTGTCTTTTTTTTCTTTTCATTTATTTTTTATTTTTTTCTTTTTAGGCCTGCACCCATGGCATATGGATGTTCCCAGGCTAGGGGTCCAGTTGGAGCTACAGCTGCCGGCCTAGACCACAGCCACAGCTACAGCAACACCAGATCTGAATCGCATCTGCAACCTATGTCACAGCTCACGGCAACCCCGGATCCTTAACCCACTGAGCGAGGCCAGGGATGGAACCCACAACCTCATGGTTCCTAGTCGGATTCATTAACCACTGAGCCACAACAGGAACTCCCCTGTCTTTTTGTCTTTTTAGGGCCGGCAACCACAGCCCGTGGAGGTTCCCAGGCTAGGGGTCCAATTGGAGCTACAGCTGCCAGCCTACACCACAGGCACAGCAACACAGGATCCGAGCCATGGCTGCAAACTACACGAGAGGCCACGGCAACACCAGATCCTTAACTCACTGAGTCAGGCCAGGGATCAAACCTGCAACCTCATGGTTCCTCATCGGATTCATTTCCACTGTGCCATGATAGGAAGTCCTTGAGTCAGCCTTTTGAGACTGAGGGGAGGCCTGGGAGGCTAAAGGAAAAGCTTTTTCCTTCAAAACAAGGACACGGGGGCTTGTACATGGTTTCAACTCCTTCTCTGATGCTCCTTAATCTTGAGGATTAGGTGCGGAACAAGAAAGGTAATAAAGGCATTCCAGTGCAACTCAGCAGAAACAAATCGACTAGTACCCATAGGATGCGGGTTTGATCCCTGGCCTCGCTCAGAGGGTCAGGGATCCGGCGTTGGTGTGAGCTGGGGTGTAGGTCACAGACACTGCTTGGATCCTGTGTGGCTGTGGCTGTGGCGCAGGCCGGCAGCTGCAGCTCCGATGCGACCACTAGCCTGGGAACCTCCATATGCCATGGGCGTGGCCCTAAAATAAAACAGCAGCAAAACTAACAAAGAAAAGAAATGAAATAAAGTTTTAGATTGAGAGGTTAATTATAAATGTAGCAGAGGATCTCAGTTTTAGCCCCATTTCTGTTTTACCTGCAACAGAACAAATGCAAGTAGGCACAGAGTACAGCTCAGGGGGGCCCCTCAAAATTTGGAGGTGGCCCACAGTGTTCATGCCTCCATTGCCAACCTGGAAGGCCAGGCAGCTGGCCAGCCACTGAAGGCCTACTATGTGCCAGGGCCACAGGACGTAACCACAAGAAGACTGAGCATCAGGAAGTGTGGGTAGAGGGCTGTGGGAGCTGGAAGCGGGGGGCTCAGGGGAGGTGAGAGAATGCCATGGCCTGAAAGGTGAATAAGGTAGTAGCTGTGTGGGAAGGGACAGGAGGCTGAAATGGCACAGGTGAAGTCCAGTGCTGGGTGTGGAAGAGTGAGGATGGGAAAGGCCTCTTCCCTGTTGCTGGCTAAGCTGAATTATCAGATGGGTCTCTGTTTTGTGTCCATCTCAGCCTATTGAGAGTGATGCTATCTACCTGCTAGAGATGCCTGAGGGCCCTCACCTGGACCCCTGCTCAGTGTGGTGAGTCTTTTCTCTCCTCACCGGAGCTGATACTATAGCTGGACCAGCTCTTGTGGTTCTTTTTTTTTTTTTTTTTTGGTCTTTTTGTCTTTTTAGGGCGACAACCCGTGGCATATGGAGGTTCCCAGGCTAGGGGTCCAATTGGAGCTATAGCTGCCAGCCTACACTACAGTCACAGCCACGTGGGATCCGAGTCATGTCTGCAACCTTCGCGACAGCTCTCACAATGCTGGATCCTTAACCCACTGAGTGAGGTCAGGGATCGAACCTGCATCCTCAAGGATGCTAGTCAGGTTCGCTAACTGCTGAGCCACATCGGGAACGCCTCTTGTGGTTCTTATTATGATTACAAGATGCACCTCATGACAACCTTGAAAAACAAGGTTGATTACTCGCAAGCCCTGGAGGGTACACAGCATGCCCAGGGCCACACACCGAGGTCATAGATGAAGAGAAGAGACTACTAACCTGGGTTCTGCCTTTACTGGGGTCACGGTGGGGTGCCTAGGGTTTCATGAGTTCACTTTCTCTCTCTCTCTTTTTATAATTTAAAAAGGTGTACTATATGTTTGTTATTAAGCAACCATCAATCCTCCTGAATAATCGTATTTTTTTAACTTGAGCAAAACCTTTAAATTACAAAAACAAAATATATCAACATAATACAATCATTATAATGCCAATGTAATTATTATAGTAAGCATAGATTAAGTACCTACTTAGCCTAAATACTGTGCAAAGTGCTTTACATTTTCTCATTTAATCCTCAGAACTAAAGAAAAAGGCTTAGGGAAGCAAATGATTTGCTCAAGGTCACACAACTGATTGGTGGTAGAAGTGACATTCAAACCCAGTTCTGTTGTCAAATGGCTCTACTTTTATAAGAATGCTCCCTTTTATTTTCAACAGACAGTTATCTTCATGCCTTTTCAGCTGCTCTATCCAACCTTAACAAACAATAGGCAAGAGTTCCCATTGTGGCTCAGCAGTTTAAGAACCCAACATAGTGTCCATGAGGATATGGGTTCGATCCCTTGCCTCCCTCAGTGGGTTAAGGATTCGCCATTGCTACAGGTTGTGGCATAGATCACAGATGTGGCTCAGATCCAACATCGCCATGGCTGTGGCATAGGCCTGCGGCTGCAGCTCCAATTCAACCCTTAGCCCAGGAATTTCCATATGCTGCAGATGTGGACCTACCTCCTGAATAATCTTAAACCAGGGAAAGATGTTACTGAAAAATTAGAATCTACAAAAAAAAATATTGATACATTTATTTTCATTGATTGTGGAAAATAAGTGTAGCACAGATGACGAATACATGCTATTCTTTTTAACATAGAAAGCATCCTCATATCAATACAAAAATAGTGACAATAGGCATTCCCATTGTGGCTCAGTAGAAATGAATCTGACTAGCATCCATGAGGACATAGGATTGATCCCTGGCCTTGCTCAGTGGGTTAAGGATCTGGCGTTGCTGTGAGCTGTGGTGTAGGCTGGCAGCTACAGCTCCAATTTGACCCCTAGCCTGGGAACATCCATGTGCCTCGAGTGCAGCCCTAAAAAGAAAAAAAAATAGTGACAATACAATACAACGTTTATTTCCTTAGGATAAATTAGCAGGAGAAGATTTCTAAATCAAAAGAAATGTCAAGTTAAAAATATCAATATGTTTCCAAAATTATCCCCAGACATGTATGAATTTCTGTTTCACAACTTCATAATTATGGAATATTTGTTCTCTATTTCAAAAATTTCTTGCTACTTTTTTGGTTCCAAATATCATCTGGTTACTAGACAGACGTTACAGGGTACACATAGTATGTAGTAAATGAAACTACTAATTTCTACTTATTACTAACGAGAATATAAATTTCCAATTTTTTGCTAGTCATATTTATTCTTTGATGAATTTTGCATTAAATACTTATATTTTCTACTGAAGTATGAGTTCGCTCTTGGCAAATTAATTAATTTTGTCTTTTGTCTTATTAGGGCTGCACCCGTGGCATATGGAGGTTCCCAGGCTAGGGGTTGAATCGGAGCTGCAGCTGCTGGCCTTCACCACAGCCACAGCAACGCTGGATCCGAGCCACATCTACGACCTACACCACAGCTCATGGCAACACCAGATCCCTAATCCACTGAGCGAGGCCAGGGATCGAACCCTCGTCCTCATGGATCCTAGTCGGGTTCGTTAACCACTGAGCCACCATGGGAACTCCTCACTCTTGGTGAATTTAGAATCTTAATTTTTTATTGCATATAGATGATGTACAGTGTTGGGTTAATTTCCATTGTACACCAAAGTGATCCAATTATACACATATATACATCCTTTTTATATTCTTTTCCACTATGGTTTATCATAGGATATTGAATATAGTTCCCTGCGCTATACAGGACTTTGTCGTTTATCCATTCTATATATAATAGTTTGCCTCTGATTAACACCAAACTCCCACTCCACCCCTCCCCCCATCCGCCTTCCCCCTTGGCAACCACAAGTCTCTTCTCTGCGAGTCTGTTTCTGCTTTGTAGGTAAGTTCATTTGTGCCATATTTTAGATTCTACATATGTGATATCATATGGTATTTGTCTTCCTCTTTCTGATTTACTTCACTTGGTATGAAAATTTCTAGTTGCATCCATGTTGCTGCAAATGGCATTATTTCATTCTCCTTTATGGCTGAGTGGCATCCAATTTTATATATGTGCCCCATCTTCTTTATCCATTCATCTGCCAATGGACATTTAGGTTGTTTCCATGTCTTGGCTATTGCGAATAGTACTGCAGTGAACATTGTAATGCATGCATCTTTTCTAATCATAGTTTTTTCCAGATACATGCCCAGGAGCGGGATTGCTGGATCATACAGCAACATCATTTTTATTTTTTTGAGGACTGTCCTACTGTTTTTCTTCGTGGCTGCATCCACTTACATTCCCACCAACAGTGTAGGAGGAGTCCCTTTTCTCCACACCCTCTCCAGAAATTTGTTATTTGTAGACTTTTTAATGATGGCCATTTTGACCAGGAGAAGTAGTACCTCATTGTAGTTTTGATTTGCATTTCTATAATAATTAGCGATGTTGAACATATTTTCATGTGCCTGTTGGCCATCTGTATGTCTTCTTTGGGGAAATGTCTATTTATTCCTTCTACCCATTTTTGTTGTTGTTGCGGAATTGTATGAGCTGCTTGTATAGTTTGTAATTAAGCCTTTGTTGGTCAAAATATTTGCAAATATTTTCTCCCATTCCATGGGTTGTCTTTTCATTTTGTTTCCTTTGCTGTACAAAAGCTTGTAAGTTAACTAGGTTCTGTTGGTTTATTTTTGCTCTTCCTTTTCTTTCTTTTTTTGTATTTTTAGGGCTGTACCCATGGCATATGGAGGTTCCCAGCCTAGGGGTCAAATCGGAACTGCAGCTGCCGGCCTATCTGAACCTCATCTGAGACCTACATCACAGCTCATGGCAGTGCTCAGTGGGATCCTTAACCCACTGAGCGAGGCCAGGGATCAAACCTGCATCCTCGTGGATATTAGTCAGATTCATTTCCACTGAGCCATGATGGGAACTCCCACTTTTATTTCTATTGCCTTGGAAGACATTGGTTTTATGGGTGAAATTAAAACATGGGAATGGGAAGTAATAAGCAGAAAGGGAAAAAGCAGAAACACTGAAGACTTATCTAGGTCACCCAGGGCTTTCTAAAGGGAGAACTTCATGGGTAGGGGGCCTAGCTCTTTATTTAGTTGTGTAGCTGGTGATGTGCTTCTTCAATCAAAAGTTGAGTGTCAGGCATTTAAGTTACAGTCACACAAGCTAATGTCAGGCCCTTAAACTACAGACTCATTCAAAGTGTAGTGCAGGAGAAAGCACGGTAGATATTTTGGGGAGGAAAAGATTTATCAGTATCAATACTCGTCATTGGAAAGATTATAAGGAAGATAAGGATGGCTTGAGGATAAGCTCTTCAGGGGTGAGTTCAGGAACATGGCAGAACTGGTCTGCTGATGTCGCTCCTACCTCTGAGCCCTCCCCTGGAACCACTGATCAACAGAGACCCCCCCCACTCTCCCAGTTGTGCGTCAGGGTCCAGACGCCCTCAGTCAAGAAGCTGCCACCACAGCACCCCTTTCTTCATAGGCAGGGAGGTGCTGGAATGTTGCCGCAGAAAAATCTCATGATGCCACAACCTGGCTTGCCAGGGGGAAAAAAAAAAAAAAGAAAAAGAAAAAAGGGCCACTATCTAATTTCCACATTATTTACGATCAGGACCCTAAGCTACAAAGGCATCTGTTGAGTACAGTTCTGGCTTCGGAGCTCTGCCCTCAGGAAGGGGTTTATGAGGGTGGGCTGGAGCTTGAAAGCTAACCCATGGTATTCATCACGATGGAGCATGGATGTTGGTCCAGATTTCTTGCCTGGACAGAGCCAATCGAGCATCGATCCTGGCTTGGGGATTTGGTTTTCTTTTCCCCTCTCTCCCAGGATGACCAGGAGGACAGCGCGTGCCCTACACGCAGCACCTTTTGCTTGGAGGGGCTGGTCCAAGATCAAGACCAGGGACAGGGAGTTAGCAAGTGTGTTTTGACGCCAACGCTGGGTTATGTCCTCTACTCTATTTTGGTTTTCTTACCTGCTGACTTTATCGTGTGGTTTTCCATTGTTTCGGAAGTTGGCTAAAGAAGAGGGGTACATGGGAGTTCCCGTCGTGGTGCAGTGGTTAACGAATCCAACTAGGAACCATGAGGTTGTGGGTTCGATCCCTGGCCTTGCTCAGTGGGTTAAGAATTCGGCGTTGCTGTGGCTGTGGTGTAGGCTGACGGCTATAGCTCTGGTTAGACCCCTAGCCTGGGAACCTCCGTATGCCGTGGAAGTGGCCTTAGAAAAAGGAAAAAAAGATTAAAAAAAAGAAAAAGAAAAAGAGGGGTATGGTTTCTAGGGCCCTCTCAAGGAACCCAGCTTCTAATATGGCTGCAGTGAAAAGAGCTAAGTGTAGACAGACACCAAAGAGCGGAGGAGGGCCCTGGTTCTATTAGGTCTTCTGGGTCTAGTTAAGGATTTTGACTAGAATCTAAGGCCATGGGGAAGCCCTCTCCTCCACTGCAGGAGTGTGGGGTGTGGGGAACAACTACACATCACCATACTTTCTCCTCTGACCCTTTTCCTAGTAAGAAAAGTTCAAGGATGAGAAAATGAGTGTTGGAGTTCTTCCCATCATGGCTCAACTAGTATCCATGAGAACACCGGTTCAATCCCTGGTCCCGCTCACTGGGTTAAGGATCTGGCATTGCCGTGAGGTCCAGTGTAAGTCACAGATGCAGCTCAGATCCCATTTGCTGTGGCTGTGGTGTAGGCTGGCAGCTGCAGCTCTGATGCAACCCCTAGCCTGGGAACTTCCATATGCCGCAGGTACGGCCCTAAATGAGTGTTGAGTCAACTGGTAGAAAGCCTCTAAATGGGCCCCAGTTGTGTTGGCCTCCTGTGTTCACGTGCCTGCGTAATTCCCTCCACTTCAGCAGGCGAAGGGCCTACTGCCTTGCTTCTTAAGACTGAGACCAAGTGGAGTTCCCATCATGGCTCAATGGTTAGCGAACCCAACTGGCATCCATGAGGATGTGGGTTCGATTCCTGGCCTCGCTCAGTAGTTTAAGGATCCGGACATCGCCGTGAGCTGTGCTACAGGTCGCAGATGCAGCTCGGATCCGGAGTTGCCGTGGCTGTGGTGTAGGTCAGTGGCTACAGCTCCAATTCGATCCCTAGCCTGGGAACTTCCATATGCCATGGGTGCAGCCCTGCAAAAAAGAAGAGAATAAGCTAGGAGTTCCTACTGTGGCAAAGTGGGTTAAAGATCAGGGTTGTCTCTGTGGGGGCACCCGTTCAATCCCCAGTCTGGCGCAGTGGGTTAAGGATCCAACATTGCTGCAGCCTGTAGGTCACAGATATGGCTGGGATTTGATCCATGTGCCATGGGTGCAGCAGAAAATGAAAAAAAAACAACCAAAAAAAAGGAAGACTAGAATGGGCAAAGGTGATAAGATAGGTGAGCTGGGATTGGATAGTGACCTGTCTTGCTCACTTTCTCTCTCTCCCACTGTGCTCTAATGAATAAGCTGCCCCATTGCAGGCTGACCTCTGAAGAGATTCACAAGGCAGGTAACGGAGGGAGGCCCTCAGTCCAACAGCCTGTGATGAAATGAGTCTTGCCAACAACTCCATGAGTGAGGTTGGAAACAGATCCTTCTCCAGTTGAGCCTGGAGCAGACTGTGACCTTGGCTGACATCTGGCCAACACCTCGATGGCAACCTCCTCCTGAGAGACCCTAACTTGACCTTTAGAAACCAGCAGATAATAATGTCCTAACTCACTATATTTCTGGGTGATTCACTGCACCACAATAGATAACTCATACTAACTCCTCAGATAAGGAGTCCCTAGGTCTCCTGGACTTTGCTTTTTACCAAAGCTGTTGGTCCATCCTGCAGCAGGGGACCACCACAAAATCTAGGTGGCGCTGCCATTAGTGAGTAAGGGCCACAGGGAATGTTCCCAATGTAAAGTCCTCAACTTACAGTGGTCTGACTTATTTTTCAACTTTGGGTGGTGCAAAAATGATATGCATTCAGAGAAACCATATACTGATTTTTTTTTTTTTTTTTGGCCATGCCTGTAGCATGCAGAAGTTTAGGAACCAAGGATGACACTTGCAGCACAGTAGCAACCTAAGCCACAGCAGTGAAAAATGCTGGGTCCTTAACTCTCTGAGCCACCAGGGAGCTCCCATATACTGAATTCTGAATTGTGATCTTTTCCAGGGCTGGCAACATCTGGCACAACACTCTCTTGTGAGGCTGGGCAGCAGCAGCAGCCACAGCTCCCAGCTGGCCATGTGATCCTGAGACTAAATAACCCTGGTGACAACCATTACCATTTTTCACTTTCGTAGTCAGGATTCAGCGAATGAGGTGAGACATTCAACACTTTATTATACAGTAGGCTTTGTTTTAGATGATTTTGCCTCACTGTAGGCTAATGGAGGTGTTCTGAGCACGGTTAAGGTGAGCTAGGTTGGTTAGGTGTATCACATGTATTTTCAATTTATGGGAAGTATATCAGGTCCTGAATCCCATCCTAAGTGGAGGAATATTTGTTATGACTGCCAAGACCCCAGCATCTACCTCCCTTTAGGCAGCTGAAAGACTAAACAGACCAGAGAGATCCACAACATCCAACCTTCCTGAATAAGGACCACGTGGGAAATCTAAAAAGTGACCAAATGAACAGGATGGGGAATTAGACAATTCTGTAACTACCCTCATTCAAAGATACATATGCATAAACAAATAAGCATGAAAAAAAACATCTCAACTAAAATGGAGGAAATTAACATAAAATACAAAAAATGGATGAAACTGGGAGTTCCCTGGAGGCTTAGCGGGTTAAGGATTGGCATTGCTACTACAGTGGCTCAGGTTGCTGCTGCGGTGTGTGTCCAGTCTCTGGCCTGGGAACTTCCACATGCTGCAGGCACGGCCTAAATAAATAGGGTTGTTGGAGTTCCCATTATGGTTCAGCGGTAACAAACCCAACTAGGATCCATGAGGATGCAAGTTCCATCCCTGGCTTCTCTCAGTGGGTTGAGGATCCGGCGTTGCCATGAACTGTGGTGTAGGTCACAGACACAGCTCAGATCCCAAGTTGCTGTGGTGTGGTGTAGGCCGGCAGCTGTAACCCCGATTGGATCCCTAGCCTGGGAACCTCCATATGCCGCGGGTGCGGCCCTAAAAAGGCAAAAATAATACATACATACATACATACATAATAGCGTTGTTGCAGTTTTCTATTGACCATAATCAGAGGATCGGGGAGTATGAGGCACCCCAAAGGGTCTCCTGCAGCATCCCTTCTTGTCCCCATTGTGCAGTAGTCACCCAATTTCCCCTTGAGAGTCAATCACCCCAGCCAGTACTTTGCCTGCTGATTCAGTGCCCAAAACGGCCAGATGGCAGCTTCAAGTTCCAATTTAATGCAATCTTTGCTGTGTCTCCTGGGGAAAACATTTTTCCCTTTGTAACTAAGACTTCTGGACCAGCAGATGCTAAAGCTGCAGAGATGGGAAGCAAAACTTTGGTGATTGGATCATTAGGGTTAATAGTGAGGACTGACTTTCTTTCTTTCTTCTTTTTATTTATTTATTTATTTTGCTTTTTTATGCCCCTGCAGTATATGGAAGTTCCCAGGCTAGGGGTCCAATCTGAGCTACAGCTGCCGGTCTATGCCACAGCCACAGCAACAGCAACGAGAGATCCAAGCCACGTCTGCGACCTACACCACAGCTATGGCAACGCTGGATCTTTAACCCACTGAGTGAGGCCAGGAATCGAACTCGCAACCTCATGGATGCCAGTCAGGTTCATTTACTGCTGAGCCACAAAGATAACTCCCTTACTTTTATCCCTTGATTCTTGAACTTCTGAATCCAGGGTTATGGGAGAAACATAATCCTGATTTAGAGCATTTACACAAACTGAAGGACACCGCCCCAGCCCTGCACGTCGTCACCAACTGGCACCGTAACTGAATCTTCAAAAAGCCACTCAACCATCTGTCAAAGCAGTTGCTTCAAGATGACAGGGGACATGGTCAGACCAGTGAGTTCCAAGAGCATGAACCCACTGCTGCATTTCATTTGATGCAAATGCCATGATAGTGGATGAGGCATTCTGTAAGGCCACAGATGGTAATTTTGGCAGAAGCGCTGTGGGCAGTGAAGCCAAATCTATGTCCAGAGCAAGTGTCAGTCCCAGCAAGAACTTGCTGCTTCTTCGTAATGAAAGTGGTCCAGTGTCATCAACCGAACACCAGGTAGCTGGCTGATCCTTTTGGGCAATGGTGCCACATTAGGGGCTTGGTCTTGGTCTCTGCTGCTGGCAGATTGGGCACACAGTGGGAGCTGTAGCCAGGGCAGTCTTGGTCAACCCAAGTTCATGTTTCTGAGCCCATGCATAGCCTCCATCACTGTCATCAGGGCCACTTTGTTCCTGAGTCCTCAGGAGTTGCTGGGGAAGGAAGCTGCCTGAATGGCTACAGAATGGGTCATCAACCCACCTAATTATTAAAGCCTTTCCCTACCCTTTAGGGAGCATTCACATGGAACCCAAATATCTCTGTATCCTGCCATTCAGAAAGCTCTATCCTCATCCCTCTCCTTCTGACCTTTTGATTTTCCAGCTGCGCTCCCTCCACTCCAACAACCCAGCCTGACTGCGACTCAGGGCACACCCTTTCTTCTGGCCATCTCTTCTTGGTGGCAAAGTGAAGAAACAGGTGCACTGCTCCAAATGCTGTCCCCTGGGAGGTTCCCCTTCACCACCATCATTCAGGACGATCCCAGAGAGATGTTTTAGTGCCAAAGCTGATGCATGCATGTCATGTAGAACCATCTATAAACCAAGCCTTAGCTTTTTTTTTTTCTTTTCCTTTTTTAGGGCTGCACCCACGGCATATGGAGGTGCCCAGACTAGGGGTTGAAGTGGAGCTATAGCTGCCAGCCTACACCAGAGCCACAGCAATGCCAGATCCAAGCCGTGTCTGCCACCTACACCACAGCGCATGGCAATGTCAGATTCTTAGCCCACTGAGCGAGGCCAGGGATCAAACCTGTGTCCTCAAGGATGCTAGTCAGATTTGTTAACCGCTGCACCATGACAGGAACTCCCCTGAGCCTTTTCTTCTTCTGCCAGTTCAGCACAGGGAATCCGCACAGAAGGAATGGGTATGGATTGAGACTATCACGTGGCAGGAACAGGGGCCTCAGGCAAGTCTGGGAACTGGTTATAGGATCTTAGGGCCAAAGAGGAGATTAACTTGCTCAAGCAGCTTCCAGGTTCCAGTAGCAAAAAAGCTTGGGGTCCCAGTTTCCCTGGAATCTGTCCACATGCCACATCCTAATGTTCAAATTCGCATTCCTTCCCAACCAATACCCTAACCTCTAACCAAAAAGAGGTTGGGGAGTCAAAGGGGGTTGTAATTCAATGCCAGAAGGACTCACAAGACTCAGGAACTAGTTATACTAATAGGTAACATTTTTTTTCCAACAAAGATACGCAGCAAAGTGATAAGAGTTGATGGAGCCCAGGGGGACACAGCACAAGCCTTTCATATTGTCCCTGGTCTGAGGGTACACAGGAGTACAGGTGAGCTTCTTCCCAGCAGCAAAACACAGGACAAGGGTGGAGCAGCATCCAGGGAAGCCTGTCCTAGTCTCGGACCAGAAGGGGCTGGTCACGTGGGAATAACCTGCTCATCGCTCTTTCCACACGCTCTGTAGGAAGAGACGCAGGGTTTGGTTTTCTATAGCTCAGCCCTGCAATTACAAGACGTAGTGTTTCAGGGTCATCATAAAAGGCCATCGGGTCCCTTCTGGACACCCCTGGCCATGAATTAAAACTTAAAAGTCCCAAATTCAGGAGTTCCCATCGTGGCTCTGTGGTTAACGAATCCGACTAGAAACTATGAGGTTGTGGGTTCGATCCCTGGCCTCGCTCAGTGGGTTAAGGATCTGGCCGTGAGCTGTGTAGTTTGCAGATGCGGCTTGGATCCCACGTTGCTGTGGCTCTGGCGTAGGCTGGTGGCTACAGCTCCGATTCGACCCCTAGCCTGGGAACGTCCATATGCTGTGGGAGCGGCCCAAGAAATGGCCAAAAGACAAAAAAAAAAAAAAAGTCCCAAATGCATCATTGTAATGTTAAAGAAATGTTGTAATCCTTTGACGAAGTTAAGTAGGCTTTTAGGAATTTATTGTAAGAAAATAAGGATGTGTTTCAAAACGTAATGATTAGGGAGTTCCCTGCTGGCTCAGCAGGTAAGAATCCAGTGTTGTCACTGCGGTGGCTTGGGTCACTGCTATGGCACGGGTTCAATTCCTGGCCTAAGAACTCCCGAATGCCATGGGTGCAGCGCCCCCCCTCAATTTTTTTTAATTGAAAAAATATATATAACTATCAGGATGAATCACTAAAGTACCATTTAGAAAGTGATTTAGGCGTTGCTCATGGGAAACAACTGGGCAGGTAACATACGGTACATTCATAAAATGGGATGCTCGGAGTTCCTGATGTGGCTCAGCCGGAATGAATCCAACTAATATCCATGAGGACATAGGTTCGATCCCCAGTCTCACTCAGGGGGTTAAGGATCTGGCATTGCTGTGAGCTGCGGTCACAGACATGGCTCGGATCCCACATTGCTGTGGCTGTGTCATAGGCTGGCAGCTACAGCTCAGATTTGACCCCTAGCCTGGGAACCTCTATATGCACAGGTGCGGCCCTAAAAAAGAGACAAAAAACAAATAAATAAAATAAAATAAAATGGAATGCTCAGCAGATAAACATGCTATAGAAGAACATTTATTGACATGAAAAGGTGTTCAGGACATAGGGATGAGTGAAAAATGAAAGACCGTAAAATAACATAGCAATGACTCCGTTTTTGTAAAAAATAGATATGTATATATAGCAACAAAAAAGATTTGCAAGGATATATATTCTAAAGTGGTAACAGTGCTTATCCCTGGAAAGGGAACCTGTGGGTGTTCATTCGTTCTTTGGTTACCTGTGTTTTCCTTTTTTCTATAAGTCACATAATTGGCTTTTGTAAAGAGAAAATGTTCATCTATTTCAGCCCTTCATTCTGATTAAAACAAAACCAGTTGGGAAAAAAAAAAAAAACCTTAGTTTTCAGAAACAGAAATGATTTCCAAGTTGCCACAGAGGCAACGATTTTGTTCTCTGTGGGAGCTGATGAGAACCTTCACAACCACAGCCAAGGCCAGGTTCTTCCCCCAAGTCCGATTCAAAGGGGAAAGGATGCTTCCCGAGACCAAGAGGCTCACCTCCAGCCTGGGCCCCCCTCTTCTTGCTGAGTCACCAGCCTCAACATCTTCAGAGCCATGTCTCCTTGGTCGGAGGGAACCTAGAAGCAAGCAGTATTCGAGTTAGCGCTCCTGGTTCCATTTGGGGCCAGGTTCAGGGGCGGCAACCTGAGACTCTGCTCCCAAGAAAGGGGCCAGCTTTGTGACAGCAACCTGGGAGGACAGCTGCCCTTGGGAGCATCCCTTAAGAGAGCTTCCTGGAGTTCCCGTTGTGGTGCAGTGGTTAACGAATCTGACTAGGAACCATGAGGTTGCGGGTTCGATCTCTGCCCTTGCTCAGTGGGTCCCTAGGCCCGGCATTGCCGTGAGCTGTGGTGTAGGTTGCAGACTCGGCCTGGATCCCGCATTGCTGTGGCTCTGGCGTAGGCCGGCGCTACAGCTCTGATTAGACCCCTAGCCTGGGAACCTCCATGTGCCACAGGTGCGGCCCTAGAAAAAGGCAAAAAGACAAAAAAAAAAAAAGGAGAGCTTCTCTTCTGAGAAATGACCCTGAACTAGACAAAAGCTCTTCTGGGTCCCTACCCTGCTGGGCTGCAGGGGCTTAGACAAGTGAGCATTTAGGAAAGCACCTTCTATTCCATTTCGGGCCGTTCTGTTGATTTCTTTCTTTCTTTATTTTTTTTCTTCTTTTTTTTACAGCCGAACCTGTGGCATAGAGAAGTTCCTGGGCTAGGTGTTAACTCAGAGCTACAGCTGCTGGCCTACACCACAGCCAAGGCAACACAGGATCGGAGCCACACCTGTGACTCTGTGGCAACGCCTGATCCTTAACCCATTGAGTAAGGCTAGGGATCAAACCTGCATCCTCACAGAGATCATGTTGGGTTCTGAAACCACTCAGCCACAATGGGAACTCCCTGATTTCTTTCTTCCTTCCTTTTTCTTTCTTTTTGTCTTTTTAGGGATGCATCTGAGGCATATGGAGGTTCCGAGGCTACGGGTAGAATTGGAGCTGTAGCTGCCAGCCTAACGCCACAGCCACAGCAATGCCAGATCCAAGCCGCATCTTCGACTTATGTGGCAATGCCGGATCCTTAACCCATTGAGCGAGGTGCAGGGATCAAACTTGTGTCCTCATGGATGCTAGTCGGGTTCATTAACCACTGAGCCACAAAGGAAACTCCCCTGATTTCTTTCTTTCTTTCCTTTTTTTTTTTTTTGGTCTTTTTGTCTTTTTAGGGCCTCACCCACGGCATATGGAGGTTCCCAGGCTAGGGGTCTAATTGAAGCTGCAGCTGCCAGCTTACGCCAGAGCCACAGCAACGCCAGATCCAAGCCGCATCTGCACCCTACACCACAGCTCATGGCAACACTGGATCGTTAATCCACTGAGTGAGGCCAGGGATCGAATCTGAAACCTCTTGGTTCCTAGTGTATTTGTTAACCACTGAGCCACGACGGGAACTCCCTGATTTCTTATATAAGGGCCCTGTGCTTGTGTTACTAAGGACCCAGCTATTCAAGGAAGAGGGAAGGTTCTGAACATTTTAAACATTTTAAAGGATTCTCTGTGTGGGAAGAATCCCATTGTGAGAAGGGGTAGGAAACAGCCATGGGGGAGGCTACCAGCAAATCTGTAACCACATACAAACAAGACCCTTTGTTTGGGTGGCACCCCCACTTTTACATTGTTAAAACAATGGTTTACATTGTTCAGCTTTTGTTTTTCTCCAAGACCTTTCTTTCTTTTTTAAGGCCATACCCGGGGCCATTGGAGGTTCCCAGGACAGGGGTCAAATCGGAGCTGTGACTGCCAGCCTCACCACAGCCACAGCAATGCCAGATTCAAGCTGCGTCTGAGACCCACACCACAACTCACAGCAACGCCAGATCCTTAACCCACCAAGCAAGGCCAGGGATCGAACCTGCATCCTCTTGGATACTAGTCAGATTCATTAACCACTGAGCCAGGATGGGAACTCCAGAAAAACTTATTTTTTAAATGAAGTGCTAATAGCAGAGTTTCATTAGAGACACTGCCACGCCAAACCCAACACACTTCTAAGACCAGCCCAGGCAGTGCACATACACACCACCAATGCCTGCAGCTCCCTGTCCCCCCATGATCCAGGCCGCTGCAGTAAGCCTAGAATAAATGCTGACTCTTACCATGTGCCCAGCTCTGAGAATCCAGTAGAAAGCCAGGTTCTTGTAGGACTTGACAAAAGCAGATGTTTCCGAAGACTTAGGGTCACTGTACAGCGGCTTCCATCTCAGCTGACTGAATTTGGGCAGCTCTGCCCACTTCAGTTTTCGTAACCAGGCCTCCTGACCTGGCCAGAGGGACAAAGAAGGGTGCGGCATTAAGAGCTGGGTGGAGGAGGAACAGAAATCTGGGTCCTATATCTTGGTGTGGAATTTCTAGGCTGGATGAGTTTCCCAGGATGAAACTCACCAATGCAAATTTCAGTGCAGTGGGTGTGGGCGGGGCCTGAGACCCTGCAATTTGCAGCTGGGAGTGAAAGGTAACACTGTGACCACTTTTTGCCTCTGACTCTCCCACTGCCCTACACTCTGCAGAAAGGAAATCTGGAGGCGGAGAGGCTGCCAGAAGGATGGAGAAGTCTCAAGGCAACGGACGGTCTCATGGATCACGTGGGTCAAACAAGGAAGAAACGCAGAACCTTTTCAAATGGCCCTCAGTGCCTTTGGCTTAAGAGCCGTAAAAACATCCAGTTCTGCTGATGCTGAGAAGCACTCGCACCTGCCAGACCACGTGCCTCGATTTGCCTGCCAGTTCTGAGAACCTGCCTGAGCCTCTCCCTGGCCCTCCTGAAACCTCCGACAGCCAATATGGCAGGGCCCCCACAAGGACCATTTCACTTGCATCCTCAGGATTACAGAGTCACCTGGGTCTAGTGCTGATTCACTTGCAGAGCCTACTAGCTCCGGTGACACTGCCAAAAACAATGAGTTTTTTGTTCCCTCAGGTCCATGGTGCCTTTGTCCAGTGGCCAGGGAAATGTCCTCTTTTTGACTTTGGGGTGTCCTTTTCTTTAATCATATTTAAGTCCTCAAAAGCTGGCCAGGCCAGGCTTCTCTGAGGGGGTCACTACCTTCAGCTCTGCCCTCTTCAGAGAGTGAAGGTCAAGGGGTGGCAGTAGCAGGAAATGGCCTTCCTCCTGCATTTCAAAGTCACCAGCCCCAAAGGGCCACTTCCCCTGGAGCTCAAGCCATGACACTGCCTTCCCGCACCCCTCCGAGTGGTTCCTACCCATGGTGTCCACGATGAGGTCGAGCTGTCCGTTATACACGGTCACGTTGACCCCGGCTTCTAGCAACTCGTCTACAATGCTGATGACCGGCTTCATGAAGTCCCCCTCCATGTTCACAAACACATTGGTAGCCTGGCCTGCACAAGGGGAAGGAGACAGAGGCAGCAGCTTGGAACTTGCCAGAACAAGAGGCATCTTGCAGCCCAGGGCACCCAGCATCCACAAGGAACCACCGGGCAACACCTAAGGAAGACTGACATCCACCGACCCACCCAGAAATCTGTGCCTCGGGCTGGCTGTGTGCAAGGAAAGCACAGAGGGAGATTGTGATGACAGCAGATTTGACAGCTTGTGAGGAAGGTTAATGAAACAGGGAGGTTCAGAAGATACGCTTTGGGCTGGTCCTCTCAGGGGACAAGTCTCTTTGGAGCCACCATTGGTTTTCCTCCTTTGCTGAGTAACATGAAGGCCAAGTTGTCTTTTTGTGGGGTTTTTTTTTTTTTTTTTTGGCTTTTTAGGGCCACATCTGCGGCATAGGGAGGTTCCCAGGCTAGGGGTCTAATCAGAGCTACAGCTGCCAGCCTACACCACAGCCACAGCAATGCCAGATCGAAGCCGCAGCTGTAACCTACACCACAGCTCAGGGCAATGATGGATCCTTAACCCACTGAGCGAGGATAGGGATCGGATCGAACTCGTGTCCTCATGGATGCTAGTCGGGTTTGTTAACCCCTGAGCCACGAAGGACACTCCACGAGGGCCAAGTCTTAAGTTCGGAATGAGTAGGGCTGCCTCGGTAATAAAAAGGTCAGCTCGAGACCAATTTGGAGCTGCTGATGGTAAAGTCACACGGATGACCACCCCAGGTGAGAAAGGAATTGGTCTGTGAGACATTCTTGCTCTATCGCTAACTGATACCACCATGATGCTGAAAAACAACAGCAGTTGCCACTGTTGATCTTTTAAAAATCTTTTTTGTCTTTTTAGGGCCTTACCCACGGCATATGGAAGTTCCCAGACTAAGGGTCCAAATGAGGCTGTAGCCCACCGGGCTTATGCCATAGCCGCAGCAACACCAGAGCTGAGTTGTGTCTGCGACCTACACCCCAGCTCACGGCAATACCCGATCCTTAACCCCCTGAGCGAAGATCAAACCCGCATCTTCATGCATACTAGCCAGGTTCATTACCACGGAGCCACGATGGGAGCTCCGGGTATGGCTTTTCTAATCTCAATGGTTTCTTATGGAAAACATCAAACTGATACAGCAGTAAAGAGCAGACAGAGGGTGATGACTCCCGTGGACCCGCTCCTGCCTTCAGCCACGAGCAACTCATACCCAATGGTTTCGTTTCTCTCCCCATCCACTTCCCTTACCAAGCCCTTATTATGAACCAATTTTCAGTTGTTCTTTCCTGTCTCTGTGTGTGTTTGCTCATCTATCAGTCATGGGTAGTGATACTGTTCTATCCCTAACCCACCATCGCCATCACCAAAACCCATTCCACAAATTAACTATTTCGAGTCTTTGATGTTTCACCTCTTTCGCCCCCCACCTCTACAAAAGGCACTTAATTAGGTCACACTAGTTACCTCCCCAGAAGCAGTCTTCAGGGATGATTTTGAGCTTCTTTCTGATGGGCCCATTCATGAGCTGACTCAAGGCATTCTGTTGTAGGTGTCTCACGTGGCGCTGGAAAAGACGAACTAAGACCAGCGGGTAAGCGGTGGGTTAAAGGACTGGAAATAAGACCAAGAGGAGCTCTTTTCTAAGCTGGGGATGCTATGCCTAAGAGGATGCTGTGCAAAAGGGGAGGCCTGCACCTGGAAAAGGAAAATCATCCACTCCCTGGCTCCCCGCCCCGGCTGGGGGCAAAAGTCAGGAAGGTGACCAAAGGGGAGATGCTTTGTTAGTTTTGATTGCTGCATTTTATGTACTTGGGGGCCATGGAGATTATCTAGCACGGCCAAAGGCAATCAGCTGGGTGGAATCTAGCGGCCTCCGGCAGCTTCCATATAGAACGAGGATGCAAAGAAGTGGGCTCAGCTGGAAGACAACTCAATCCAGCCTTTAGATGATTGACACTCTAAATCAATGCGCAAGAGCGGGTCTTCCAACTTTAAAAACACTAAGGGCAAGAAGCCAGATGCAAAAGACTACCTAGGGCATAATTCCATTTCTATGAAATGTCCTGAAAAGGCAAATCTAGAGACACAGAAAGCAGATCAGTGGTTGCCTGGGGCTGGAAGTGGGAAGACCAATCGACTGCAGGCAGACATGTGGGTTCTCTCTGCAGTGATGAAAACCTTCTAAAATGCTCGTGTGGGGATGAGTGTACAACTCTGTACGTAAACTAAAAGCCACAGAATGACACACTTAACATGGGTGAATGTTATGGTATCTAAGCCATAAAGCCTTCTAAAACATCGGTTTCCTCTAGCACGGAGGCTGCGACAGGGTCTAGCAACTTCAAGATCCACTCACCTAGGTGGCTCTGGGTGAATTCTAGACTCGACTCCACTGCAGACATGGGGGAGCTCTTCGTTAAGATGTTATAGAAGTTCACCCCATCTGTGTTCTGAAATACAGAAGCATGTTTGGCTGTTGGCTTTATTTATCCACTACCAGCGGGTACGAGGTGGGTTAAAGGACTGGAAAGATGCGAAACAGACAGGCATCTGGCTCTCCATCCTATCCAAGGACAGGTTGCACTCTACATTTGCTCGGACCAAGCGAAATGCAGCTCTGGGAGTTCTCAGTGTAGCTCAATGGGATGGGTGGCTTCTCTGCAGCACCAGGATGCAGGATTGATCCCTGCGCTGGCACAGTGGGTTAGGGCATCCGGTGTTGCTGCAGCTGTGGCGTAGGTTGCAGCTGCGGCCCGGATCTGATCCCTGGCCTAGGAACTCGATATGCTGAGGGCTGGCCACAAAGGGGAAGGAAGGAAGGAAGAAAGGAAAGAAGGAAGGTAGGAAAGAAAGAAGATATGCAGCTTTGAAGGGTCAATGACCAGGGGTGTGGTGTCAGCCTGGTTTCCTGAGGGGTAGTGAGCAGCTCATCTGAGTGGAATTCCGATGCTGCAGGAGCAAACCAAGGGCCTGTGTGTTCATTTCTGGGGAGAACTGCAAGGGTCCTATACACTCAAGTCATCAGCCTGTGCATTTTGCCCCCCAACTGGGGCCAGAATGTTCCTTGGCAAGGATTTAAACAGTGGCCTCTGCAAGACATTTTCTTTCTTACAGAAGGCATACTTTTAATCCAGGGGCAGGCAAGTCTTGCAGGATAGGGTGGCTTTCTGACCCTGTCCCTGCTCAACCCCATCAGATTTCTCATTTCTCTTCACATTATTTCCAGACTTGTGGGCAGTCTCAGGACAGACCCCAATCCTGACATCACCAACCAAGGTCCCTTCATTCCTGGGAGAAAGCCAAGCAGGTTGGCCCCGAGTGGGTCCCCTGTTACCTGTTCGACAACCATTTCGGCTTTCCCCCACAGGTCGGTGGCCTCGCTGTAGAGTCCCTTGTTGATGGCATCCAAGACTTGCTCTGCAACCTGAGACACCTCTGCCAGACCTTGGTCATCGAGAAGAGACTGGAAAGCAAACCAAGAACCAAACGGCCCACTTTGCTAGAGACACACATCTGGCACTGCTCCAGTCAGGGACAGGTAACAGAAAGGGGGGGAGGAAGGAGAAAAGGGGAGCATCCATGCGAAAAGCACAGCATTGCAAGTGATGCATTTACTGCTGAAGGAAATACAGCAAAATGTCATCTGAGTCTGGGTGATGGCTAGGTGGGTGTGGACCACGATGTTTCAACTATTCTGAGCATTTGAAAATGTATAATCAAAAGCTGGGGGGATTTTAGGAGTTCCCGTTGTGGCACAGTGGAAATGAATCTGACTGGGAACTGTGAAGTTGCTGGTTCGATCCTTGGCCTTGCTCAGTGGATTAAGGATCTAGGGTTGCCGTGAGCTGTGGTACAGGTTGCAGACATGGCTCGGATCTGGCCTTGCTGTGGCTGTAGCCTAGGTCAGAGGCTCTAGCTCTGATTTGACCTCTAGCCTAGGAACCTCCATATGCTGCAGGTGCGACCCTATAAAGCAAAAAAAAAAAAAAAAAGCTGGGAGATTTTAAAATGTGCATTTCTGGGGAGGGGGAGGGAGTGGGATAGATCGGGAATTTGGAGTTAATAGATGCAAACTATTGCCTTTGGAATGGATAAGCAATGAGATCCTGCTGTGTAGCACTGGAAACTATATCTAGTCACTTATGATGCAGCATGATAATGTGAGAAAGTAGAATGTATACATGTATGTGTAACTGGGTCACCTTGCTGTACAGTAGAAAATTGACAGAACCCTGTAAACCAGCTATAACAGAAAAAAATAAAAATTATTAAAATCAATATCAATAAAAAATTTTAAAAAAAAATAAAATGTGCATTTCTTTTACATGGAGAGACGGGATAATTGTGCTGATGTTTCTTTAAATTTGTCCCCAAGGAGTTCCCGTCGTGGTGCAGTGGTTAACGAATCCGACTAGGAACCATGACGTTGTGGGTTCAATCCCTGCCCTTGCTCAGTGGGTTAACGATCCGGTGTTGCCGTGAGCTGTGGTGTAGGTTGCAGACGCGGCTCGGATCCTGCGTTGCTGTGGCTCTGGCGTAGGCCGGTGGCTACAGCTCCGATTCAACCCCTAGCCTGGGAACCTCCATATGCCGCGGGAGCGGCCCAAGAAATAGCAACAACAACAACAAAAATAAAAAAGACAAAAGACAAAAAATAAATAAATAAATAAAAATAAAAAATAAATTTGTCCCCAAGGTCAGCTTAGGGGCTTCAATTTGCTATGGATTATTTGATATATCCTTAGGGAGCAGTGTCAACTGTAGGCAAACCCAGCTGGCACTGTCCTTCCTGGGGACAGAAGAGGTCAGCTGGGCTGTTTACCAGGGTGCAGAGTTGCATCTACTTACCATGCTGTACAGGTAAGGCCCCCAGGAGAGCACCGAATCTAAAAGAAACCACATACATAGAAAATAAGTTGGTTGTGGCTCTGTCCTCCCAAAGAAAAACTTAATTCGATTTTCTTCCAAAGCAGGAGACAGAAGTAAGAAGCCCACTGGTTGAAGTTTCCTGGTGGCCTATTGGTGAAGGATCTGGCGTTGCCACTAGTTCCATCCCTGTGCTGGGAACTTCTGCATGCCGTGGGCCTGGCCAAAAAAGGAAACTCATGGCTTTGGGCTTGAAGCCCCCACACACTGCTTTTTGCTTTTTTTTTGTTTTGGGCCACACCCACGGCATGTGGAAGTTCCCAGGCTAGGGGTCAAATCAGAGCTACAGCTGCTGGTCTACGCCACAGCCACAGCAACGTGGGATCTGAGCCGCGTCTGTGACCTACACCACAGCTCATGGCAATGCTGGATCCCTGACCCACTGAGTGAGGCCAGGGATCGAACCTGCATCCTCATTCCATTGAGCCACAACAGGAATTCCTTTAAGGCCCTTTAACTCACCAGTGCCCGTGCAGGGCTAATGTCTCAGTGGGAGGTGGGGTGAGGCTTGTGGGGGCCTTTCTGTTGACTCAGGACTAATGGCACATTAATTTGGCCTGATACTGGCCCAGCAAGTGAGTCATGGCTGGTGATGGCACCACAGACAGGCTGTGCGTGTGCAGTGGAGGCTCTTATCTGCAGACTTCTAGACTGTTTGACAGCTTAAAATATTTCCCCGCCCCCACAGCTCTGCTCTGCATCCTGCCTGCTCCTCCAATTTGGGGACACTAGCTTCCGCCAAGGAGCTAATTAAGGAAGAAGATTAATGATTTCGCAACTCAAGTGTCTGAGGCTATGCTGCCAATCAATTCAATCCAAAAATATTGAGAATTTACTAAGAGACTGAAGCCGATAAAAAGCTTTATAAAATAAAGTTGGGCTTGGTTTGGACAAGTTCACAATCACCATAACGCTAAGAAAGGTTAGTGCTGGAGTTCCCGTCGTGGCTCAGTGGTTAACGAATCCGACTAGGAACCATGACGTTGTGGGTTCAATCCCTGCCCTTGCTCAGTGGGGTTAACGATCCGGCATTGCCGTGAGCTGTGGTGTAGGTCGCAGATGCGGCTCGGATCCCGCATTGCTGTGGCTCTGGCGTAGGCCGGGGGCTACAGCTCTGATTCGACCCCGAGCTTGGGAACCTCCATATGCTGCGGGATCGGCCCAAGAAATGGCAAAAAGACAAAAAAAAAAGAAAGAAAGAAAGAAAGAAAGGTTAGTGCCATTGAGAGATGTCCCAACAAAGTATCAAGGACCATAAGCTTTTTTTTTTCATGGCCACACCTGCGACACATGAAGTTCCTGGGCTAGGGGTTGAATTTTGGAGCTGTCAGCCTATGCCACAACCAGTCTATGCCAGCAATGCCAGATCCAAGCCAAATCTGTGACCTATGCTGCACCTTGTGGCAATGTTGGATCCTTAACCCACTGAGCAAGGCCGGGGACCGAACCCGCAACCTCAGGGTTCCTAGTCAGATTTGTTAACCCCTGTGCCACGATGGGAACTCCTTTTTTTTTTTTTTTTTCTTTTTTGGCTGTCCTATGGCATATGGAGTTCCAGGCCAGGGATCAGATCCGAGCCGCAGTTGTGATGCAAGCTGCAGCGAGGTAATGGTTACGTTCGTGGATTGCTTGCGGCCTGGATATGAATCCTGGCTTTAGCTGCGTGACTTTAGGAAAACTGCTTAACTTTTCTGAGTCTCAGTTTTATCATCTCCAAAACTGGGATAGTAACAGCATCCCATGGATGCTACTGTAAAGCAGCTGTTAAATGAAATGAGCACATCCTGTTATGCAGTTGGGATGAGCCCTAGAAGGAAGCGTGAGACTGTCACTCAGAGTGAGGCATGTGGCAGGCAACCTGCTGGCCCCTCACACCACGGGTCAAGGTCTCTGCAACACTGGGATGTCCTAGAAGGTACATCCAGGAAGGAACACCAAAGATCAGCTCTTCTCACCGTAGAGACTCTGCTCTCTGTTCTGTTCTTTCAGTCTTGCCCTGAAGATGCTGAGAATGAGGGAAAGAAATAACCATCCCAGGAGTTCCCGTCGTGGCACAGTGGTTAACGAATCCGACTAGGAACCATGACGTTGCGGGTTCGGTCCCTGCCCTTGCTCAGTGGGTTAACGATCCGGCGTTGCCGTGGGCTGTGGTGTAGGTTGCAGACGCGGCTCGGATCGAGCATTGCTGTGGCTCTGGCATAGGCTGGCGGCTACATCTCTGAATAGACCCCTAGCCTGGGAACCTCCATATGCCGTGGGAGCGGCCCAAAGAAATAGCAAAAAAAAAGAAATAACCATCCCAAATGCCATCGGAATAACTTGAATCCATCAGGGACATGGCTCTGGAACAAGCCAAATCTCCATCTTTTAGGGGGAAAACAGTACCTCTTCTAAATCATTTTTTTTTTAATGAGGCATAAGCACACATCACAAACCATAAACATACATTTAGAAAAGATGATTAACATATACACTCATGGGAGTTCCCGTTGTGGTGCAGAGGTCACGAACCTGACTAGGAATCATGAGGTTGCAGGTTTGATCCCTGACCTTGCTCAGTGGGTAAAGGATCTGGCATTGCCGTGAGCTGTGGTATAGGTCACAGATGTGGCTCAGATCCCACGTTGCTGTAGCTGTCTCGTAGGCTGGCAGCTGCAGCTCTGATTCAATCCCTAGCCTGGGAACTTCCATATGCCATGGATTTGGCCCTAAAAAGCGAAAAAAAAAAAAAAAATGCAGTCATGTAACAACTACCCCAATGCAAGTATAGACCACAGAAAGCCTAGAAAGTTCCTTTGGCCCCCTTCTCCTCCCACCTCAAGAGGCAACTTCTCTTCTAAAGGTTTCTGAAAGTTTGGTTTCACCTGTGAACAGTCATGTTTTGTTAGGTAAGAGCAGTCTTTTTTCTTTTTTTCTTTTTCTTTTGCCACACCTGCAGCATGTGGAAGTTCCCTGGCCAGGGATTGAACCCAAGCCATAGCAACAACCCAAGCTGCTGCAGTGATGATGCTGGATCCTTAACCCACTGCAATGCAAGGGAGCTCCCTAGAGCAGTAATTTTGTTGTTGTTTTTTTTTTCTTTTTTTTGGCCATCCTGTGGCATATGGAGTTCCAGGGCCAGGGCTCAGATCCCAGCCACAGTTGTGACCTACACTGCAGCTGCAGCAACGCTGGTGCCTTTAACCCACTGCACCAGGCCAGGGTTCGAACCTGCATCATGGTGCTGCACCACAGCGGGAACTCCCAGAGTAGGGATTCTTAACCAGGGGTGATTTTGTCTGCCAGAGGACACTTAGTCATGTCTGGAGATATTATTGTCCCACTGGCATCTAGATAAAGGGTAGAGAGGCTAACATCCTACATTGCATAGGACACCTCCCACAGCAAAGAATCACGTGACTCAAAATGTCACAGGGCTGAGATGTTGACATCCTCGCTAGAGTTAACCCCACCACGTGACTGTTTCCAATGCCTGAAGCCACATCCTGGCTGACTGGCAATACAAGAAGCTTTAACCTAAACTCCCAACAGGGACACTTAGGTTATGAAACTGCAAGCCTCAGAGTTTTAGAACCAGATGGTAACCCTGTCCAGTAGCTGGGAACTTCACCCCAAATGTTGATGGAGGGGACAAGATGACAAACACCCGGGTTTGATTCCTGCCTGGGCCATTCATCCTGTGCATCAGAGAGCAAATGTCATCACTTCTCTGAGTCTCTGGAATGTCTTTAGCTATAAAATTCAATGCTTTGGTTGAGAGAATTAAGTACGAGAATTCGGTCCAACCTGTAGCACTCCATGGTAAATGCTTTGTAAATGAGTTCTCACCCCCAAATTCTTTGGAAGCTCCTGGGGCAAACGCTTCCTGTGCTGACCTCGCCAAGGACCCAGAAAATTCCACTGCCTTCTTCTTCCATCTGGACAACACAATCCAAAGCCCCAGCGAGGGGTGGAGAAAGGGAATTTTGAAATGTTTGAGTTTTTGTTGTGGCTTATCAGGTTAAGAACCCAACATAGGCATTCCTGTAGTGGCTCAGCAGTAACAAACCCGACTAGTATCCATGAGGACTTGGGTTGGATCCCTGGCCTCGCTCAGTGGATTAAGGATCCAGCACTGCCATGAGCTGTGATGTAGGTCGCAGACTCGGCTTGGATCTTGCATTGCTGTGGCTGTGGTGTAGGCCGGCAGCTACAGCTCTGATCCAACCCCTAGCCTGGGAACGTCCATATGCTGCAGGTGCAGACTTAAAAAGAAAAAATTACAAAAAATAAAAAAATAAAATGTCTGAAAATATCCTACTTACCAAGGGGAGAGATCCAGGAGTCACCTAAAGCAACGCCGGCAAAGTTGCACTGGATGGTCCCTTGCTGAATAGCCTGAAAGAAGAAGAGCCAAGAAACATCCTTGTCAAGGGGGCCCAGGAGCCTCCATCCCTTTCTTGGCATGAAGGGTGCAAGCCTTTATCCACTGCCTTTCCTGAGCACAGAATACTCTGCCTACCTGGGGTAGTCTGGGCACCCAAAGGCATCAGACACCCAGAAGAGGGAGGAGTAACTCTTGCCATTTGCAAAATGATTAGGACCTGTTTGAGTTTTTCTGCACTGTGTTCACAAGGGTGTTGGCAGGATGTGTGGGATCTGGAGTGGCCCCTATCTTCCTTGCAAGGGACTCGGGTCCCCTTCCCCCTTGAGGCCTGTGATTTCTCACAAGAAGCCCTGGGGACACTCTGGGTGAATGGTCACTGCCCAAGTGGCCATCACCAAAGAGCTGGGAGACTTCCTGGGGAGGTCCTCTCGGGTGGGATGGATACCTCAGGACTGCAAGCTCATGCCCCCCTACTCCTTTTATTTATTTATTTATTTATTTATTTATTTATTTATTTTCTACTTATTTTTGTCTTATTAGGGCTGCACCTGCAGCATATGGAAGTTCCAGGGGGCTCGAATTGGAGTTGTAGGTGCCGGCCTACGCCACAGCCACAGCAATGTGGGATCCCAGCCGCATCTGCTACCTACACCACAGCTCATGGCAACGCCGGATCCTTAACCCACTGAGCAAGGCCAGGGATCAAACCTGTGTCCTCATGGATACTAGTCAGATTCGTCTCCACTAAGACATGAAGGGAACTCCTCCTTTTATTTATTTAAAAGGAATACCTCTGCCCAGAAGCAGAACACTAGAAACAATCTAAAGAGTTATCAGTAGGATGGGCTAAACGAATTATGGTTATTTTCATGCTGTATGATGCAACTTAAAAAAAATTAAGAAGGTTTAGCTGATTTACTTCTATAAAATGGAACACTTCCTCTTTTTTTTTTTGTCTTTTTCTAGGGCCGCATCCACGGCATATAGAGGTTCCCAGGCTAGGGGTCTAATCGGAGCTGTAGCCACTGGCCTACACCACAGCCACAGCAACTCGGCATCCAAGCCGCATCTGCAATCTACACCACAGCTCACCGCAATGCCGGATCCTTTACCCACTGAGCGAGGCCAGGGGTCGAACCCGCAACCTCATGGATCCTAGTCGGATTTGTTAACCACTGAGCTACGACAGGAACTCCAAGGAACATTTCCTCTTCATCTGGGACTACTGATGTAACAAAATAAGTTCCTTTTGGGAAAGCCAGATAGGCGTTCTCCTGCGTTGCAGCAGGTTAGCAATCTAACGTTGTCACTGTAGTCGATTGATTTGCTGCTATGGCTTAGTTTCCACCCCTGGGCCAGCCAGAGAATGGAAAAAAGCAGATAAATGCCCAAATCTTCCTCTTTTATTACTAATGTTCAAAGTTGGTATATTCATTATTTTCTTATTTTAGATCTCTGATGTGGTGATCTCTTTCTTCATTTGTGCTTGCCATATTTTCTTTTTTTTTAGATTTTTTTTCCTAATTTTTGAATTTTTTTATTGTTATTTCCCCAATACAATTTTTTAACAGATAGATGTAGTTTCTAATTTCCTGTTATGCATATATACTGCTTCTTATCAAAGGTTCCTTTTTAAAAAGAATTAGTAAAGTTTAAAAAAATATAGCTTAGGAGTTCCCGTCGTGGCTCAGTGGTTAACGAATCCGACTAGGAACCATGAGGTTGTAGGTTCGATCCCTGGCCTTGCTCAGTGGGTTAAAGATCCGGTGCTGCCGAGAGCTGTGGTATAGGTTGTAGACGTGGCTCGGATCCCGCGTTGCTGTGGCTGTGGCATAGGCTGGTGGCTACAGCTCTGATTCGACCCCTAGCCTGGGAACCTCCATATGCCATGGGAGCAGCCCAAGAAAAGGCAAAAAGACCAAAAAAAAAAGTATATATATAGCTTATATTATGTAACATGGAGAAGACAGGCAATGTTTTATAACTATCAATGGAGTCTAACTTTTAAAAATTATGAATCACAGAGTTCCCGTCGTGGCGCAGTGGTTAATGAATCTGACTAGGAAGCATGAGGTTGCGGGTTCGACCCCTGGCCTTGCTCAGTGGGTTAAGGATCCTGTGTTGCCGTGAGCTGTGGTGTAGGTTGCAGACGTGGCTCAGATCCCACGTTGCTGTGGCTCTGGCGTAGGCTGGCGGCTATAGCTCCGATTGGACCCCTAGCCTAGGAATCTCCACATGCTGCAGGAGCGACCCAAGAAATGGCAAAAAGACAAAAAAGAAAAAAAAATTATGAATCACTATATACACATAAACCTGTAACTTACATAATAGTGTACATTTATAATTCAATTTTTAACAAACCTCATATAAGCTCAGTATAAAACAATGAATCACAGAAGGAGACAGGAGAAAATGTGAAAAAACTTTTTACCTCTGCCCGACTACACCTTCACACTCACTAGTGAACCACAGTTAACGTGGTGTATGTCCTTCTAACTCCTTTTTTTGTGTTCACAGGCAAATATACACACACAAATAGGTATGTACACACAGATCTACCCATTCTTTCTGATGGCTGCAAAGTGTCCATACACATTCCAGTAACCCTCTACGAATAGCCACTGAGCTTGTTTTCCATTGATGGACATGATAAGCAATGATGAACTAAATATCCTCTGACACAAACGCATGTATAAGTATTCCCACAGGACAGATTCCTGGAAGTGAAGTTACTGGGTCAAAGGGCACACAGAATTTTTTTTCTTTTTTTTTTTGCTATTTAGGGCTGTAACCATGGCATGTGGAGCTTCCCAGGCTAGGGATCAAATCAGAGCTATAGCTGCCGGCCTACACCACAGCCATACCAATGTGGGATCTGAGCCATGTCTGCAACCTACACCACAGCTCATGGCAACACCAGATCCTTAACCCACTGATCGAGGCCAGGGATCAAACCTGCATCCTCATGGATGCTTAGTCAGATTCGTTAACCACTGAGCCATGACAGGAACTCCAAAGGGCACATACACTTTAAAAGATGATAGTACAGCCAAATTGCCCTTTTAAAATGATTTACCAATTTTCATTCCCATCAAAGATGCATGAGAGCATTTATTTCTCTGACTTCTTACCAAAACTGGGTATTATTGATCTTTTAAATATTTGCAAATCTCATAGATTTGGCTAACAAAGTTGAAGACTGTTCACTTGTCTGTTTGCATTTCTTCTATAAACTGCCCATATTTTTTGTATTAGCCTTATTTAATAGATTGCTAATATAATATGAATGTTTTTGCTATTATAGATTTGTATGTGAAAGTACATCTATTATTTTCTTTCTTTCTCCCTTCTTTCTTTCTTTCTTTCTTTCTTTCTTTCTTTCTTTCTTTCTTTCTTTCTTTCTTTCTTTCTTTCTTTCTTTCTTTCTTTCTTTCTTTCTTCCTTTCTTTCCTTTCTTTCCTTTCTTTCTTTCTTTCTTATTGTCATCTTTTTAGGGCCACACCTGTGGCATATGTGGCATATGGAAGTTCCCAAGCTAGGGGTTGAAATGGAGCTACAGCTGCCAGCCTGCACCACAGTCACAGCAATGTGCAGTCCAAGCTGTATCTTCGACCTACACCACAGGTTACGGCAACCCTGGATCCTTAACCCACTGAGCGAGGTCAGGGATCGAACCCGCATCCTCATGGATATTAGGTACATTTCCACTGAGCCACAGCGGGAACTCCCCATGTTTACCTTTTATTTATTTATTTATTTATTTATTTATTTATTTTTGTCTTTCTCTCTTTTTAGGGCCGCACCAGCAACATATGGAGGTTCCCAGGCTAGGGGTCCAATTGGAGCTGTAGCTGCCAGCCTATGCCACAGCAATGCAGGATCAGAGCCATGCCTGCGACCTACACCACAGCTTACGGCAATGCCGTATCCTTAACCCACTGAGCCTGAGCAAGGCCAGGGATCGAACCTGCATCCTCATGGATGCCAGTCAGATTCGTTAACCGCTGAGCCATGACGGGAACTCCTACCTTTTAAATTTGTTTGTGGAACTCTAAGAAGTTTTCAATTTCACTGTGGTCTAAAAATGTCCAAGTTATCCTTTTCGGTTTTTGGCTTTTTCATCTTATGAAGGAAAGCTTTTCCTACCCAAGATTAGACAACTTTTTTCTATATGTTCAGGTTCTCTTATAGTTTTGATCTTTATGTTAAATTTTTTAAATCTATCGAGGACAGATATTTTATGGAAGGCAAGAATCTAACTTTATTATTGTCCAAAGTGATATAGCCATTTGTCTCCAAACCATTTATTGAATAGTCTATTGTTTTCTCAATGATTTGCAATGTCATCTTATTTATATATGACCATTTGTGAGATACATATGTGAGTTACATAAGACACACAGATGTATATACACACATATACATAAGTGTATATAAAATACGTTTCTAGATTCTTCAGCCGGCTGCATTTATCTGCACTTGCTTGTGGCCACACCAATACTGCATTGCTTTACTGGCTGTAGCTGTATAGCTTATCTGATATCTGATGGGACAACCTTCATTGATCTTCTCGAAACTTTTCATGGTTATTAGTGACAGACTTACCCTGACTCTGTATGTACCAGGTCCTGCCCAAAGCATACTCCATTATCAGCTGAGTATATCCAGGGGTAGAGTCAGTTTCTGGCTGAAACCGAAACGAAGTCATTGCCCCCATTACCTTGTGAAGTTCTAGAGCAATGCCCGCAGCCATTTTTCCTCCATAGGACTCTGAGAAAATGTAGAATGGAATCGTCTAGGAAGAAGAGGAATTTACACAGAATTAAATACCCTGAATGCCTTTTAACTCATGCGAATTGATGTCAAATTTTTAGTGCACAGAACGGCCAGGCGAAACAAATCTGCTTCTGCTGGGCTTTCCTCCAATCCCCTATATCAGATTATTATGTTTGACCAAAATACTGGCTCCAGGGTCATGCTTTCAAGCCAAAACCACCTTTCTAGATGACTGAAATGAAAACCCACAACCTGATGCTGGATGCAAAAAGGCTTTCTCTGGAACCATCTGGGCATGGAGCCCTGGGGGAATTTAAGTGCCCTCTGATGGATGCAGTGCTGCAACTGTTAGCCCCTGGCTGAGCTGTTCCCGGCTTACCTGGAATTCTTTGTGGCAATCAAAGAAGGTCTTCAGGAGCACCATCATGTCTGATGCCACCGTGGCTAGGTCTTTGGCGTAGGCATTACTCCTGTTCACATAACTGAACCCAGTGCCCACAGGGTTATCCACAAACAGGAGACTGGCTGCCTGAAGCTACACGCCATAGAGGAAAGTCAAATGTTGCAATCAGCCAGGCACTCATCAAGTTATCTTTTTTACTTTTTTCTTTTTTGGGCTGCAGTCAAGGCATATGGAAGTTCTCAGGCCAGGGATTGAATCTGAGCCAGAGTTGTGACCTATGCCATAGCTGTGGCAATGCCAGATCATTAACCCACAGTGCCACAGTGAGAACTCCTTTTTATTTTTGGTGCCCATGGCATGTGGTGGAAGTTCCCGGGCCAGGGATCAAGCTCTGGAAAACACTCAAGCTACTGCAGTGACAATGCTGGATCCTTAACCTGCTGTGTCATAAGAGAATTCCCACACCAATAATCTTTTGATCATCTTATATGAGCTAAAAACAACAACAACAACAACAACTATTTGTGAGAATATCAGTATGGTTATGATTCTGTCTCTAAAACAGACTTTTAGAAATTTGGGATGGGGGAGTTCCCTGGTGGGTTAGCATTAAGGAATAATGGTTAAGGATTCAGCATTGTCACTGCTGTGGCTCAGGTTGCTGCTGTGGTGCTGATTCAATCCCTGGCCCAGGGAGCTTCTGCATCCCGTGGGTGCCACCAAAAAAAGAAAAAAAAAATTGGAACAGGAACACAGAATACTATGGCAAAGAAAAGGATGACCCATGAGGTTGCAGGTTCGATCCCTGGCCTCACACAGTGGGTTGGGGATTCGCTGTTGCTGTGAGCCATGGTGTAGGTCGTAGACGCAGCCTGGATCCCATGTTGCTTTGGCTGTGGAGTAGGCCGGTGGCTACAGCTCCAATTGGACCCCTAGCCTGGTAACCTCCACGGGTGCAGCTCTAGAAAAGATACTCTTAGGTATATATAGCCCCTAAAATTGAAAATAGGGGCCCAGGAGTTCCCGTTGTGGCTGGCCCGAGAGGGGTTAGGTAAGAATGATGGGGCGGGGTGACAACTAGACGGACAACTAGAGAGACATCGAAAGGGCAGAGGACAGGAGTTCCCTTGTGGCACAGCGGGTTAAGGATCCAGTGTAGTCACGGCAGTGGCTGGGGTCGCTGCTGTGGCACAGATTCAATGCCTGCTCGGAAACTTCCACATGCTGCGAGTACGGCCAAACAAAAGGGAAAGGGGGGCCTGGGGAGAGGACAAGGGGTGTGACGTCTCGATGAAGTCAAGAACCGAGGTAAGAGAGTAGGAGAGAGAGGAGAGGACTGGAGGCTCTGGCCAAAGGGTGGGACCTGGTGTCTCGGATTGCAGGAATGGCTAATACATGGGTAATATTCAGGCCAAGGGTATCTGCTACAGTAGACAGAGGTTCCTGCAGGCAAGTGGCGCCAAAGGTCACTGAGTCGGGGAGGTGACTGTCCCAAGAAAGAGAAGAGGCTGGCTAGAGAGGAAGCCCACATGGACAAGTGCCCAAGGCCTCGGGACCCAGAGGCAGAGAGGGTGGAGCGGCTCAACTTGGGACCCCACCCAGAGTGGGGCAGAGCCGGGTGGGGCTCCCTCCCTGGAAGGGCCACGTGGCAATCAGAGTGAGGGGCCTTCCTCACTGTACCCAAGTAGTTCTCCGTGGTTTGAGATCACTGTCAAGGGGCCCGATTTCCTCAAAGTTCCCGAATCCAGTGCTGGAACCACCCGGACCACCCTGTGGAAGGAAAAACAGAGAAAACGTTAGTCAAACCTTTGTCATCACAATGGTGACCACATGGGAGTTCCTGTCGTGGCGCAGTGGTTAACGAATCTTGACTAGGAACCACTGAGGTGGCGGGTTTGATCCCTGGCCTTGCTCAGTGGGTTAAGGATCCGACATTGCTGTGAGCTGTGGTATAGGTCGCAGATGTGGCTCGGATCCCGCATTGCGTGGCTCTGGCATAGGCCGGCAGCTATAGATCTGATTAGACCCCCAGCCTGGGAACCTCCATATGCCACGGGAGCAGCCCTAGAAAAGGCAAAAAGACAAAAAACAAAACAAAACAAAATGATAACCACATTCACTCCAAATGATTTATGATTTAGTGATGGCCGGGTGGGCCAACCTTACATACAAGACACAATTGATCCAGTGAACCAGGTCCATCTGTACTAACTAAGCCCCCCTCCCAGGGACTCGCAAGTCTTTCTGAGAAAAGAAACCAACCTGGGCTGAGAGTCCCCAGAGGGAACTATCCTAACTCTATTCTCTGAGCTTGAGCCTTGGCCTAATACAGGGCTCACTGGCTTCCAACGCCTCTCATTTCAGAGATGAGAAGTAAGGCGCTGGAGTGGACAGGGCAATTAGGGGCTGTGCCAGGACTGGACCCAGGGCCTTGTAACTCTCAGCTACCCTCTCCTCAGTGTCTCTGAGGATATCTAAGGACCCTGACTGAGGGGCAGTTGGAGCAAGCTGGTCCCCCAGTGATAATGAACAAATCCCAGGGCACGAAGCACTTCAATATTTTGGGTGTCCAGGACCAGGGGCGAGGCAGGATTCTGAATGTAAGCTCGGTGCTAGGGGCCTGGGTAGTGAAAGGCAGAGATTCTGCAGATTCTAAGGGCTAAGAGAGGGGAGGGGGCCTTTCAGAAAATGGTCAGGGGAAAGGATGGTGAGGCTTTTCTGGACAAAAGTCTCGGGAACCAGTTGAGCCAGGATACTGCCTCCCTCTGCTAGATGGGCAGGAAAGGGACATACACAAAGACGGAAGGGAATGGCTCAGGCAAAATAGAACTCAGAAAAAAATTTTTTAAATTAAAAAAAAATTTTTTTAGAAAGGTAAATTTGCGAGTTCCCACTGTAAAGCGGCAGGTTAAGAACCTGACTGGTATCTGTGAGGTTGTAGGTTCAATCCCTGAGTGGGTTAAAGGATTAACCATCAACTATGGTATAGGTTGCAGACATGGCTTGGATCTGGCGTTGTTGTGGCTGTGGCGTAAGCCGGCAGCTGCAGCTCTGATTTGACCTCTAGCCTGGGAACTTCCGTATGCCACAGGCCCTAAAAAGGAAAGAAAAAAGCAAAAAGAAAGGTTAAGTTTGGAGTTCCCTGGTGGCCTAATGGCTAAGGATCTGGCATTGTCACTGCAGTGGCTCGGGTTGCTTCTGAGGCATAGGTTGGATCCCTGCCCTGGAACTTCCACATGCCGTGGGTGCAATCAAAAAAAAAAAAAAAGGAAAAAAAAAAGACAACATAGAGTCAGGGCTCAGGGGTAGCTAGAGGACCTAAACAAGGAAAGACTATGAAACTATTTAATATTTTGCATCTACACTAAGCTGACTATTATAAAACTGGGAGGCTATAAATCCCTCTAATTACATGTACTCTGTATCTTATGATTTCCTAACACAGTAGTAAAGAGTCACAAACCAGAGAGAGCTGTTCATTGCAGTGTATTAATTATAGCAAAAGGATGCAATTCAAGTGTCTCCCATTAGGGGAATGAACTAGTAAATCAGGACATGTCTACAGGATGGAATGTGACACTGACATTTGGAGTCACAAACTATGAGAATCTATGAGGCAACAGTGAAAAATGCTTATCATGTAACAGACAATAAATTAGGAGCAGGTGTCACCGCCATTGACAAAATGAAAAGACGAGCTACTGAATGGGAGAAAATATTTGCAATTTATATGACCGATAAAGGATTAATATCCAACATGTATAAACAACTTATGCAACTCAACATCAAAAAAACAGGATTTCCCTTTTGGTTAAGGATCCAGTGTTGTCACTGCAGTGGCTCGGGTCACTGCTGTTGCGTGGGATCAATCCCTGGCCTGGAAACTTCCACATGCCTTGAGCATACAGCCAGCCCCCCGTCCCCCAAAAAAACAAGATCCAAAAATGGGCAGTAGAACTCAACGGATATTTTTCCAAAGAGAAAATGCAGATGGCCAGCAGGCACATAGAAAGATGCTCAACACTGCTAATCAACAGGGAAACAAATCAAAACTACAATGAAGTATCACCTCACATCTGTCAGAATGACTATCATCAAAAGGAACACAAATGACAAATGTTGGAGAGGATGTAGAGAAAAGGGAATCCCCCTACACTGTTGGTGGGAATGTAAATTGGTGCAGCCACTATGGAAAACAGTATGGAGGTTCCTCAGAAAACTAAAAATAGAACTACCATATGGCCCAGCAATACCAGTCCTGAGTATCTATAAAGACACTAATTTTGAAAAGACACAAGCACCCCAAAGTTTGGAGCAGTATCGTTTACAATCACCAAGATATGGAAGCAACCTAAGTGTCCATGGACAGATGAATGGATGAAGAAGACGTAGTAATACACATACACACAGTGGAATACTACTCAGTCATAAAAAAGAAATTTTGCCACTTGCAGCACCATGGATGGACTTGGAGAATATTATGCTAAAGTGAAATAAGTCAGACAGAGAAAGACACATACACTATGATGTTACTTGCATGTGGAATCTAAAAAAATAAAACGAACTAGTAAACAAAACAAAAAAGAAACAGATACATAGACATAGAGAACTAGTGGTTACCAGTGGGGAGAAGAGAGTGGAGAGGGGCAAAATAGGGGAGGGGATTAAGAAGCACAAACTACTATATATAAAATAAGCTACAAGACTATATTGTACAATACAGGGAATATAGCCAATGTTTTATAGAACTATAAATGGAGTATAACCCTTAAAATTGTGAATCAATCACTGTATTATACTTTTGGGTTTTTTTATTTTTTTGGCTTTTTGCCACTTCTTGGGCCGCCCCTGCAGCATATGGAGGTTCCCGGGCTAAGGGTCGAATCGGAGCTGTAGCTGCCAGCCTACGCCAGAGCCACAGCAAGGCAGGATCCAGGCTGCATCTGCGACCTACACCACAGCTCACGCAACGCCGGAACCTTGACCCACTGAGCAAGGGCAGGGATCAAACCCGCAACCTCATGGTTCCTAGTCGGATTCGTTAACCACTGCGCTACAACGGGAACTCCATACTTTTGTTTTTGTAACCTATATAATACTGCACATCAACTATACTTCAATTTAAAAAGAGTAGGGGGTTCCCATCATGGCTCAGCAGAAATGAATCTGACTAGTATCCATGGGGATGCAAGTTTGATCCCTGGCCTCGCTCAGTGGGCTAAGGATCCAGCATTGCCGTGAGCTGTGACGTAGGTCACAGACACAGCTCAGATCTGGCAATGCTGTGACGTGGGCCGGCAGCTACAGCTCTGATTTGACCCCTAGCCTGGGAACTTCCATACGCCGAGGGTGCAGCCCTAAAAAAAAAAAAAAAAAAAAGAAAGAAAAAAGGAAAGAAAAGAGCAATGTTCTCAAGTAAAAGCTAGGCCCCCTTTTTCTGGTGGACTAAATGGGCTGAGATAGGAGGGAAGCTGGAATCCTAGGAGCGTGGTCTAGGGAGAAATCCCATTTTCCTCTTCTATTTGAGAACATTCTATTCTTCTTTTGTCTAGAACTTTTGGATGGGCTTCTGTCATGGCCTGGGGCTATCCAATGACTCTGAAATATGGCAAAGGTGTCAGAGGACCAAGTGAAACACTTAAATGACTTGAAGGCATACCTACAGCAGCATGCGACATCACTCAGAGCTATTCCACGCAGATGGCGTGACCTCGGTTCTCAAAGACCTGCCCTGAGAAGTCAATGCTCGTGTTCTCAGCAGGCTGCTACCATAGATCCCCTTTTAATCTGAATGAATGATTCCATCTTTAATTATACCCTTTTCCTCCTCCCTTGGGCCTCTGGGGAGATCAATAGCGGTTGATAACCATCAAATAGCATCTCAGAGTAACCAAAGGTCACAAACTGAATGGCCTCCAGGGGCCACAAGCGGTTTGTGCAGAGGGTCCCCTCCTCCAGGAGCTCCCGCCTGTGCAAGGGACCCTCCCCCGCCACTCAGCTCTGGGATCGCAGGTTCAGGCCCCAAGATGTTACATCTCCTGATTTTTTGAAAAAAGGAAGGAAATGTTTTGATTGTAAAGTACTGGCAACTCATTCAAATAAAACAACCACGCTGCTCCGCAAGGAAGGTTTGCAACTTCTGAAATTCAGTGGTTTTCAAGCTGTGTTCCTGGAAGCTCAGAACCTGCCCAGGGAACAGCATACGACAAAAGGGGAGGCTGAACGGGTGAGACTTGGCACCCTGCCCCCACCCCAGCCCCAGGGCACTTCCTTCTTCTGCTTTGGCTGGTCTGTAAGCTTTCACTTGGGGGTGGAAAAAGTTCTGCTAATTAATAAAAAGTTTGAAAACCACCGAAATCCCCCATGTTAGAAAGCCCAGAGAAGAGAAGTGTCTTGTCACGGCTGTAAGTGGCAGGAAGGCACCAAGGACCCAGCTCTTCCTGGTAACCCGTCCACATCTTCATCTCCAGCCACTGAGGAGGGACAGAAGTTCCCTCGGGGACCTTCATCTGAGCCTTATCTGCACCCTCAGGCTGAGCCTCTCCCCAGCCTTGAAGGAAATACTTGCGATAATCCTAAAAGATAAAGGCCCCTCCCTGCAAACTGCTCCTCTCACTCTATCTCGCCAGAAAGTCTGCATCCACTGGCCCAGGAGGCAAAACTGGGGGCGACAACAATGCCTTTTTTTTTTTTTAAGAGCCCCACCCACGGCACATGGAAGTTCCCGGGCTAGGGGTCCCATCAGAGCTACAGCTGCTGGCCTACACCAGAGCCACAGCAACACCAGATCCAAGCTGTGTCTGCGACCTACACCACAGCTCAGGGCAATGCCAGAGCCTTAACCCCGTGAACGAGGCCAGGGATCGAACCCACATCCTCATGGATACTAGTCAGATTTGTTTCCACTGCGCCACAATGGGAACTCCCAATAATGACATTTTTGGAGGAAGTGACATTTACACCTCATGCAGGTGAGTACCAGGGTGCCCTATTTAGGAGGTGAACAACCTGGAACCCCAGCCGGGCCATGCATAGAGTTTCCAGAAGGTGAAGCAAGACCTCCTTCCTCAACCCCTCCCTAGACCTTGGTCTTCCAGGAGGGTGTGGGCCACCTGGGGACAGATATTTTAGGAATGCAAGGAAGGCTCTTCTGCCTGCCCCCACATGCTGTTCAACCAGTTTTCCTGTCTTCCATTCCGCCACCAGAATTCAAGGTTAAATTGCAAACACACTTTAGGGAGAAGCATAGGGCCCAACACTTAATGCAGATACAAAAAATCTGAGTCCTTTCAAAAGATCAGGTTTTCTGGGGGCAAGGAGTTCGGTATTTCAGTCTTTCTTTCGAAGAGTCCATAAACTTTCTATTTTATTTTATTTTTTTGTCTTTTTAGGGCTGTTACGTGCAGCACATAGAGGTTCCCAGGCTAGGGGTCCATTTGGAGCTATAGCCACCAGCCTACACCACAGCCACTCAGGATCCAAGCCACATTTGTGATCTACATCACAGCTCACGGCAACACCGGATCCTTAACCCACTGAGCAAGGCCAGCGATTGAACCTACGTCCTCATGGATGCTAGTCAGATTTGTTTCCACTGAGCCACGACGGGAACTCCTTCATAAACTTTTTTTTTTTTTTGGTCTTTTTGCCTTTTTCTAGAGCCACACCTGCAGCATACGGAGGTTCCCAGGCTAGGGGTCGAATCAGAGCTGTAGCCACCGGCCTACGCCAGAGCCACAGCAACACGGGATCCAAGCCATATATGCGACCTACACCACAGCCCACGGCAACGCCGGATCCTTAACCCACTAAGCAAGGGCAGAGATTGAACCTGCAACCTCATGGTTCCTAGTCGGATTCGTTAACCACTGTACCACAACGGGAACTCCTCCTTCATAAACTTTCTATCAGTCTATAGTTAAATGTGTCTTCAGGAGCTTCCAGTTAAGGTTCCTGCCACTGCCTGGCCTGGGTTCAGTAGAAAAATACCCCTGCAAAAGGCTAGAACTTCCCACTCTCTGATTTGGCTTCCTTGGCCTTTGCCTGCCTCAGAAGGATGCCAAATCCCCAAGCCTAGGAGATTCCTAGCTGGCTGCACCAGATCAGTTCTTTTTTTTTTTTTTGTCTTTTGTCCTTTTTAGGGCTGCACCTGCAGACATATGGAGGTTCCCCAGCTAGGGGTCCAATCGGAGCTACAGCTGCCAGCCACAGCCACGCCAGATCCGAGCCGCGTCTGTGACTTACACCACAGCTCACGGCAACGCTGGATCCTTAACCCACTGAGTGAGACCAGGGCTCGAACCTGCAACCTCATGGTTCCAAGTCGGATTCATTTCCACTGCGCCATGATGGGAACTCCCAGATCAGTTCTTTACTGCTTAGCTGTGAGCCTTTAAGAGCAAGCAAAGCTGTGGAAACCTGGCCTCAGCCTCAGGCCAGGCAGTGAAACCTCTTTTACCTGAAGCCACATGACCAGGGGCAGTTCTGTGAAGTTCTTGCAGGGGTTGGTGGCATAATAGAGCCACCAGAACATGTGGGCATCTTTCCGGACAGTCACATAATCCCATGCTTCCTTGTCTTCCCCTGTGGACCAGTTGAGGACTGCTCCTGAAACAGAAGAACAATTTGATTTTCCTGAAGAATGTCTATGATCAGGTAAATTCCAAGCCCATTCCTAGTCTAGAGATGATCTGGTTTATATTTCAGGCAATTTACTTGTTTTCAATACAAACCTCAGCAGTGAAAAAACAAACCAAACCCAGGGTAGTGGCACAGGGGGTTTGGATTCTGATGTAGGATCCTGAGATCCCGGGATGGAACCTGGGCTGCAGCAGTGAGTCCTAACCACTAGACCATTAGGGAACTTCCATGTAACATTTGGATTCTTAATAGTGAGCATGAAATATGTTTATAATACTGTTTTATTTGTCTTTTTAGGACCACACCTGCGGCATATGGAGGTTCCCAGGCTAGGGGTCCAATTGGAGCTGTTGCTGCCGGCCTACGCCAAAGCCACAGCAATGCGGGATCCGGGCCAAGTCTGCAACCTACACCACAGCTCACGGCAACGTTGGATCCTTAACCCACTAAGTGAGGCCAGGGGTCAAACCTGCAACCTCATGATTCCCAGTTCCGCTGCGCCACAACAGGAACTCCCTGTTTTTAAAAAGAGAGAGACTTACATTTTGCGGGGGTGGGGGGGGGGAGGAGTAAAAAAAAAATCTCAAAATGCAGCAAGCTGATTTTTGTTTCTATTTAATATAGGATTAAAGAGGAAGCACAAATTAGTTGGGCCAAGACTATTCGGTATGTTATGCTGGGGTAACTGTTAGCTTTTTTGAACGGAAAAAAAAAAAGAATTGTAGGAGTTCCTGTCATGGCCTAGGGGTAATGAATCCGATTAGGATCCTTGAGGACATGGGTTTCACCCCTGGCATCGCTCAGTGGGTTAAGGATTCGGCATTGCAGTGAGCTATGATGTAGGTTGCAGATGCGGCTCAGATCCAGCATTACCGTGGCTGTGGTGTAGGCTGGCAGCTGCAACTCCGATTTGACCTATAGCCCAGGAACTTCCAAATGCCACAGGTGCAGCCCTGAAAAGCCAAAAAAAAAAAAAGAAGGAAAAAAAAAAGAAAAAAGAAATGTTGGTTTACTCTTAACACTATAAACCAAAATAAATTCCAAGTGGATCGAGTATTTTAATTTCAAAATTCTGATGTGAAAAATAATACGAAAATACAGTTGAATGTTTTTCTGACCTCTGCATGGGGAAATGATTTAAGCACACCCCAGAGATTAGAAAGTAAAACATCAAGAGTTCAGAACAGAAACTTGTTACATTTCTGAGCAACAAAAAAGCCAAAAGAGCAAAGATCGGCAACAAATATGAAAAAGGGTAGCTCCTTAATCATTAAATCAATTAGAAATGTAAGATCTTGGCCCAAGAAATAGCAACAACAACAACAACAACAACAAAAAGACAAAAATAAAATAAAATAAAATAAAATAAAATAAAATAAAATAAAATAAAATAAATAGGAGTTCCCGTCGTGGCGCAGTGGTTAACGAATCCGACTAGGAACCATGAGGTTGCGGGTTCGGTCCCTGCCCTTGCTCAGTGGGTTAACGATCCGGCGTTGCCGTGAGCTGTGGTGTAGGTTGCAGACGTGGCTCGGATCACGTGTTGCTGTGGCTCTGGCGTAGGCTGGTGGCTACAGCTCCGATTCGACCCCTGACCTGGGAACCTCCATATGCCGCGGGTGCGGCCCAAGAAATAGCAACAACAACAACAACAACAAAAAGACAAAAATAAAATAAAATAAAATAAAATAAAATAAAAAAAGAAATGTAAGATCTTGGAGTTCCCACTCTGGCGCAATGAATCAGCAGCATCTTGGGATCGACGGGACACAGGTTCAATTCCCAGTCCTGCACAGTGGGTTAAGGAACCAATGTTGCTGCAGCTGTGGCTTTGTGACTGAGGCTCAGACCTGATCCCTGGCTCTGGAACTCCATATGCTGCAGGGAGGCCAAAAAAGAAAAAGAAAGAAAAAAAAAATCAAGCTCTTAATAATGAAATGGATAATTGCTGTGAGAAAGTAATTTATGAAAAAGTAAATACATGCAGACTATTGCCTTTGGAATGGATTAGCAATGAGATCCTGCTGTGTAGCACTGGGAACTATATCTAGTCACTTATGATGGAGCATGGAGAAAAATGTGACAAAAAAGAATATATATATATATGTATATATATATATAAAACTGGGTCAGGATGCTGTACAGTAGAAAAAAAATAATATATTGGGGAAATAAAAAAAAGAAAAGAAAATACACTTCAAAAAAAAAGAAAAAGGAAATACGAATACAAAAAAGAATATATATATATATATATATATATATATATATAAAACTGGGTCAGCATGCTGTACAGTAGAAAAAAAATAATATATTGGGGAAATAAAAAAAAGAAAAGAAAATACACTTCAAAAAAAAAGAAAAAGGAAATACGAATGCCTGATAAATATGTGAAAGAATGTTTAACATCACTAATAAACACAGAAATTAAAATTAAAACAATAATGAGATCACTAAAAAAATCTTTGCTTATTTGACAATGCAGGGGTTCCGTGTCCACAAGGAGACAGGAGACGAGCCCTCAGCACTGTCGGCATAATTTCCTGGGAAGGCAATTTGGCAGAAAATTTATCAAAAGCCATATCTAGATTATTTCATCCCACAACTCCAATTTTCCTTAGCTAACTTTTCTAGCACCTGTAAAACACATATCAGAAAAGAGTAGGTGGGAGTTCCCGTCGTGGCGCAGCAGAAATGAATCCAACTAGGAACCATGAGGTTGCAGGTTGGATCCCTGGCCTCGATCAGTGGGTTAAGGATCCAGCGTTGCTGTAAACTGTGGTGTAGGTCACAACACAGCTTGGATCTGGCATTGCTGTGGCTGTGGTGTAGGCCTGCAGCAATAGCTCCGATTGGACCCCTAGCCTGGGAACCTCCAAATGTTGCAGGTGTGGCCCTAAAAAAAAAAAGGACAAAAGACAAAAAACAAACAACAAAAAAAGAGTAGGTGGGACACATTTTTCTTTTTCTTTTTCTTTTTGGCCACACCTGCAACATATGGAAGTTCCAGGGCCAAGGATCAAACCCAAGCCATAGCAGAGACCTGAGCTACTGCAGTGACAACGCCAGACCCTTAACTCACTGCTCCACAAGAGAGCTGTTAAACACATTTTTCTATGTCACTTCTGCTGATGTAACAACTTCCAAGTATCTTTTTTTCTCAAAGACTACTCTGTGGGTAAAAAAGGCTGATGTCAAAACGTGATGAGAGAGGAACCCTTGGGGACCGGAGTTTTTTCTGTCTCTACTTCCTCCTTTTTTGAATTTCATGTTCCCGTGGCAAGCAAAAGGACAAAAACTGGTCCCAAAAAGGAGAGAAGGGAGTAGATGAGGAGACAATACTATTTTGTAACTTGATAAGGATGGACAACCAGAAAGTGGTTGGATGAACAAAACAGAATAGTTAGAATATTTATTACAGATGTGGCTATAAGGTGCTACATACAACAAGTAACACAAGATTACAGTTCCCTCGATAATGACAAATAAGGCTTGGTCCCTTTTGACCTAACCCCGAGCACTTCTCCCTTTCCTGCCAGTGATCACTGCTAAAATATGGGGGGCGACCTATTTGCCATTTCCCTGATGCAAGCTGAAGGGTCACGAGATCCCCGTTTTACAGAAGGGAAAGCAAGTTAAGCAACTTGCCTAAGAGCACAAGGCAAGTTTATGGCCGGAAGGAATTCTCAGTTCTTGATTCAGGCCAGGAGTCATTTTGCTTGCAAAAAAGACTGAAAATCAATGTGCAAGTCATCCTATTTAACACAAATTTGTTTTTGCCAGAAAGAACTGCGGTGAGGGGAGCTATTATCCTGTCTGTTCTGATCAAACAGAGGAAGAAAGTTTAATCTCAGTGAAATGCCCCACTCGTGGTAGGACTTTTCAGGGCCGTTTGGACCATGTGTTTCAGTTCAGTTCAAAGTAAAAAGACCTTATATAACCTCATTTATCAGTCAATCACGACAGGAAAAGGGAGATGGCCGTAAGAGCAGGGAAATCACATTGATCAGCAGCTTCTCCTAATCTTTGAGAAACTGCTTCTACATAGGTGCGGGGGAAAAAAGGAAGCACAGACCACCTAGGGCCAGAAAATAAAGTAGAAAAAGAACTTTGAATGAAAAAAAAGAGAGTGAGATTCAAGAGCAAAATAATTATGCAAAGCAGAAACAAGGGGAAAGGAATATGCTTTAAAAAGCACAAATCCACTAAAAGATTCTCATCCCTGGATAGAGGAGGCACCAGCCGCTGATGGGCCTTTTGTCCGAACCTACCGGTGCTCAGGCCCAGAAGCAGCAGTAGCAACGGCACGGGACAGCTCCGCTGCGCCAGCTCCATGGCGAATACCAGGCGTCTGCATCAACTACACGGCTGGACCCTGCGCCCCACCACGTGATCGTGGAGGGCGGGACAAGGCTGGGCGGGTGGGCAGGGGCGGGGTCTGATCTAGGGGCGGGGCTAGGACGGTGACTTGAGCCAGGAGAGTCCCACGTGCCCTCTGCCAAGCGGGCCCACGGGGTTCCCTGCAACGGCGCCGCCTAGATGTTCTTTTTACCTTACCCCGTCTTTCTTTGCCGTTTTGAGGACAAGCAGAAAAGAAGAGGCGTTTAATGCATTGATTTGACCTGGGTTGTGTAACAGGAGTGAGACGCTACAGAGAAATTATCAGGAGGACCGTCCTTCCTGCCCCGCCCATCTCTTCCCTCCTCAACAAAAGACCTGGCATTTCAAACTGCTGCATCTGCCCCAAATCAAGTTAAGCCTGATCAACTGGTCATTGGTAACTGGGGGATTCCATTTTCCCAGATTTATTTTTTAAATTGTTTTTCTTATAACATTACATATATTACGGTCATTTTGGAAAATTGGGAAAATTTTAGATCCTACATAACCATTGTCGGCATTTGGGATTATTTTTTGTCTCTAATGTTTTACAACATCATTTGAAATACAATAATAAAATGTTTTATTTTGTTTTTTTTTCTCGATAAATTGTTATTGGCCTAATTCTGTGTTGTTAACATTACCTTCACAGCCGTCATTTAAAAGTGGGAATTACAGGTTTGGGAAGGAGAAGGGAGGGAAAGGATGGAAGAGATATTTTCATGTGTGTGTGTGTGTGTATGTGTGTCTAAAGGTCATTTTTATCTTAGGGTGTCCTGAGTAACTTAACCTCAGCTAGGAAGCAAGCAGGGCTGTATGAGGGACATATTACTTCTAAATACTCTGTTTCAAAAGTGCACAGGACAGAAAAACAAAGGACAGGTGACATCTCTGCCTTTCCCATCCCCCTCCCTAGCCCTCTGCCCCTGCCATCAAAAACAGAGGTTTTTAGCTGCAGCCTTGTGAAATGACAGAGCCCTGGGAATGAAGGGGGACGGTGCTGAGATTTGGGCCAGAAAAAAGAAATATGCAACCAGGTTCTCTTAAGCTTTAATGTGGGGTGCTCCTGGAATGCTTACAATCCTATAATGCTGGTATTGGTGATAGCCTCTGGAAAAAACATTTGAGAGATACACTGTATGTAAAAGGTACACCCTTAGGCAAACAGAAGTAACTTCATAACAAACATTAACCTACACTTTTGGTATCTAAAGATTCAAAGTCTTGCGTTGCCAGGGTCTCACATACACATAACTAGTCTGTAGTTAGACTTCTAGAGCTTCACTTTTTCACAGCAAAATAACACTATAATACCTATATTTTTTCAGATGGTATTTTTCATATTGGAATTATTTCTCTAAGGTAAAATAGAAGTGATACTATTACATTAACAGGAGTGATACTATTACATTAAAAGCTGCCAAGGTTATTACAGTCTGCCCTTGCTCACTATTCTACATCTGTGGTTTGCACATCTGTGAATTCAACCAACAGTAGATCAAAAATATTTGGAAAAAAATTCTAGAAAGTTACTAAAAGCAGAACTTGAATTTGCTGCATTCAGGCAGCTATGTACATAGCATTTACGTTGCATAGACATACCTCGGAGATGTGGTTCGGTTCCAGACCACCACAATAAAGGGAATATCACAATAAAGAGAGCCACCCAGGTGTTGGGGTTTCCCAGTGCAATAAAAGTTATGTCTACACTATATTATAGTCTATTAAGTGTGCAATAGCATTATGTCTAAAAAAGGCATATGCCTTGGAGTTCCCATTGTGGCTCAGCGGTTAGTGAATCCGACTAGGAACCAGGAGGTTGAGGGTTGGATCCCTGGCCTTGCTCAGTGGGTTAAGGATCTGGCGTTGGCCATGAGCTATAGTGTAGGTTTCAGATGCGGCTCGGATCCCACATTGCTGTGGCTCTGGCGTAGGCTGGTGGCTACAGCTCTGGTTCAACCCCTAGCCTGGGAACCTCCATATGCCACGGGAGTGGCCCCAAAATGGCAAAAAGACAAAAAAAAAAAAGTACATGCCTTTGAGTTCCTGCTGTGGTGCAGTGGGTTAATGATCTGGCTTGTCTCTAAGGCATTGCTGCTTTGATCGCTGGCTTGGAATAGTGGGTTAAGGATCTGGCATTGCTACAGCTGTGGCGTAGGTTGCAGATGTGGCTCCGATTCCATCCCCAGCCTGGGAACTTTCACATGCTGCAGTTATGGTCAAAAACAGGAAAAAAAAAAAAGCACCAACCTTAACTAAAAAAAATTTGGGGGTGTTTCCACGGTGGCTTAGTGGGTTAGTATCTGACTAGTATCAATGAGGATGTGGGTTCAATCCCTGGCCTTGCTCATTGGGTTAACTGGGGGGGCTGGGAGGAGCTGTGAACTGTGGTATAGATTGCAGATATGGCTCGGATCCTGAGTTCCTGCGGCTGTGGCGTAGGCCGGCAGTTGCAACTCTGATTCGACCCCTAGCCTAGGAACTTCCATATGCCATGGGTACGGCCCTAAAAAGACAAAAAAAAAAAAAGTCCTTGGAATTCTCTTGTGGCACAGTGGGCTAGGGATCTGCCATTGTCACTGCAGCAGCTCAGGTTGCAGATGTGGTGTGGGTTTGATCCTGGCCTGGGAACTTGCACATGCTGTGGGCGTGGCCCAAACCCAAACCCAAACCAAAAAACTTTATTGCTTAAAATAATGCTAATCACTGGAGTTCCCTCATGGCTCAGTGGATTAAGGACCTGGAGTTGTCACTGCTGTGGCACAGGTTTGATCCCTAGCTGGGAAACTTTCACACGCTGTACCCACTGCCAAAAAAAAAAAAAAAAAAATGCTAACTATGATCTGAGCCTCCAGCGAGTCATAATCTTTTTGCAACTGTAATGTCAAAGATCACTGATCACCATAGCAAATAAAATAATAATGGAAAAGTTTGAACAATTGCCAAATGGTGAAGAATTACCAAAATGGGACGCAGAGATACAAAGTGAGAAAATGCTTTCGGAAAAATGGTACCAATAGACTTGCTTGAAACAGGGTTGCCACAAACCTTCAATTTGCGAGAGGCAATACCTGCAAAGCGCAATAAGTTGAAGCATATCTGGATTTACAACTATTTACTATTTACTGTCAGATTCGTTTTCACTGAGCCATTACACAATTTTATGTGAGAGAATTGATCATCCCTGGGATTTTGGTATGGGGGGGGCATTCTGGAACCAATCCCCCACAGACACCAAGGGATGACTGGTTACAACATGATAAGTATTATTATTTTAAAATCTTGGGGTGGGGAGTTCCCATTGTGGCTCAGCAGGTTAAGAATCTGACTAGTATCCATGAGGATGTGGAGTTGATCCTTGGCCTCTCTCAGGGGGTTAACGGATCCAGCATTGCTGCAAGTTGTGGCTTAGACTGAAGATGCAGCTCAGATCCTGCGTTGCTGTGGCTGTGGTGTAGGCTGTTGGCTGCAGCTCCAATTCGACCCCTAGCCTGGGAATTTCCATATGTCATGGGTACAGCCTTAAGAAGAAAAAAATAAAAATAAAAAATAAATAAAGTCATGGGATGGGCTTATTCAGTAGAAAGGATGGAGGGGAGGAAATTGTCTAATAAAACACAGGAGTGAGAATCAACTAGAGGAATTCGCTGGGAGCCTAGATGTTAAGGATTTGGCCTTGTCACTGCAGTGGCTTGGGTCACTGCTGTGGTGAGGGTTCGATCCCTGACCTGGGAACATCTACATGCCAGGGTCTTGGCCAAAAATTAAAAACAAAAACAAAAATGACAATAACTAGAAAATATAGTTGATAAAAGGTGGAGATAAAAGGGGAGAAAAGTTGGTGAAGTAGTGGTAATGTGTATTTTGATAGGTGTGTTAATAAACAAAATTCAACTGGGTAAATTTTTAAGATCTTATTGGCTTTATTTTTTTTTAATTTTTTTTTCTCTTTTTGCCTTTTCTAGGGCTGCTCCCATGGCATATGGAGGTTCCCAGGCTAGGGGTCTAATCGGAGCCGTAGCCTCTGGCCTACGCCAGAGCCACAGCAATGGGGGATCCGAGTCAAATCTGCAACCTACACTACAGCTCACGGCAACACCGGATCCTTAACCCACTGAGAGAGGCCAGGGATCGAACCCTCAACCTCATGCTTCCTAGTCGGATTCGTTGACCACTGAGCCATGACCAGAACTCCTTACTGGCTTTATTCAATGTTTCATGAATCAGGCATCATCCAAGATAGCAGATAGAAAGGAGCTTCAAGGAGCTGCACAAAGTGAAAGACTCTTACGGGTAGAAGCGAGCAGAATGAGGAAGTTCTACTATGCAAAAACATAGGGTGGTTACTGCCAGGTTACTTGTCTTTGGGGGATGACAAGGATCTATCAGGCAAATTAATTAACTAGTGCTGGTTAGGCAATTCCTGAATGACTTAAAATTCCATTTCTGGGAGAGCCAAAATTGTAATTGTCTCAGTTTAGTGATGTGGGGCTTAGCATGAGTGACTCCATTTGGGGCCTGGTGTCTTGTTTTTATTAGGAGTTTGGATTACACAGATGTATACATATGTCAAAACTCAGTGTATGTACACTTAAGATTTGTACATTTCATAATAGGCAAATTTTGCTTGAAAAGGAAAAAAACCAGGAATTCCCGTCATGGCTCAGTGGAAACAAATCTGAATAGTATCCATGAGGATACAGGTTCGATCCCTGGCCTATGCTCATCATAATTGTTTTTGGGTTTTTTTTTTTTTTTGGTCTTTTTGCTATTTCTTCGGGCCGCTCCCACGGCATATGGAGGTTCCCAGGCTAGGGGTCCAATCGGAGCTGTAGCCACCAGCCTACGCCAGAGCCACAGCAACGCGGGATCCGAGCCGCGTCTGCAACCTACACCACAGCTCACGGCAACACCAGATCGTTAACCCACTAAGCAAGGGCAGGGACCGAACCCGCAACCTCATGGTTCCTAGTAGGATTCGTTAACCACTGCGCCACGACGGGAACTCCTGTTTTTGGGTTTTGTTTTGTTTTGCTTTGTCTTTTTTTTAGGGCTGCACCCATGGCATATGGAGGTTCCCAGGCTAGGGGTCTAATCAGAGTCACAGCTGCCGGCCTATGCCACAGCCACAGCAATGCCAGATCTGAGCCGCATCTGCAACCTACACCACAGCTCACAGCAATGTCGGATCCTTAACCCACTGATCGAGGCCAGGGATCGAACTCACAACCCCATGATTCCTAGTCGGATTTGCTTCCACTGCGCCACGACAGGAACTCCCATAATTGTTTTTATTTTTATTTTTATTTATTTATTTATTTTGTCCTTTTGCCCTTTCTAGAGCCGCACCCACGGCATATGGAGGTTCCCAGGCTAGGGGTCGAATCAGAGCTGTAGCCACAGGCCTATGCCACAGCAACACGGGGATCTCATTGCATCGCTGGATCCTTCACGCACTGAATGAGGCCAGGGATCGAACTCACAACTTCATGGTTCCTAGTTGAATTCGTTTCCACTGAGCCACGATGGGAACTCCCATAACTGTTTTTAAATAACCGTGTGTGGTTATTTATTTTAATTTTATTTTCCTCGCCTAACTGTGAACTCCACTGGTTGAGGATCAAGGCCGTCCTGGGTAGTTGACTAAACAGACCCTGACCACAGAGCAGTATTTGAGAGTATCAGATGAGCCATGTGGCTTTGTGGAAACCACTCTACCATGATCTCAGAGAGCCAAATAGTCAGCATTTTGCCTTTTTTGCAAGTTTGGGATAAATTATTCTTTCATTGTGTGCAGAGTCCCAGAGGCCTCAGCATATTTAGGAAGCTACAAGTAACAGGGGAGTTGGTGGAGGATAAACTATGAGGGCACTTGGGTAGAAATGTATGAGAACACAGGGTCCTGGAGTTCCCTTCATGGCTCAGTGGTTACCTAAACCGACGAGGAGCCATGAGGATGCAGGTTCGATCCCTGGCCTCGCTCAGTGGGATAAGGATCCGCTGTTGCCGTGAGCTGTGGTGTAGGTTGCAGATGCGGCTCGGATCCCACGTTGCTGTGGCTGAATCCAGGGAAGAGGTTTGGGCCTGCAGTCACATGACCAATCTGTGGCTCAGGCAATTTTGTTACACTTTGGAGCAACAGAAGTGTCTTTTCTCTTCTTTAGGGCTAGTTTCTTGAAGGAACAGAGCTAATTGCCACAGTGAGTAATTGCCAAAACCCCTGGGATGCTTGCTGTCAGGGATTCATAACAAAGCCTCCAAGCCAAGGAGGAGGCAAGACATAAATGTGCTCCACAAAGCAGAGTGAAGGAAGGAAGATACCTGAGAAGAAAGGAAGTTCCCAGGTCAGGGATGGAATTGGAGCTACAGGTGCTGGCCTACGCCACAGGCACAGCAATGCCAGATCCTCAGAGCCATGTCTGAGACCTATACCACAGCTCACAGCAACACTGGATCCTTAACCGACTGAGCGAGGCCAGGGACTGAACCCCCATCCTCATGGATACTAGTCAGGTCCTGACTGCTGAGCCACGACAGGAACTCTCCCACCCCCCCTTTTTTTTTTTTTTTGAGCATAAACATATTTGAAATGAATGAAAGAATAAAAAGTCTTGACAAAGGAATAGAAGATACCAAGAAGAACCAAAGGAAATTCTAGAACTGAGAAATATAATTACCAAAATAAGAGGGGAGGGGACAGAGGAAATAATCAGTGATCTGAAAGACCAAACATGAGTTCCCGTCCTGGCGCAGTGGTTAACAAAACCGACTAGGAACCATGAGGTTGCGGGTTTGATTCCTGGCCTTGCTCAGTGGGTTAAGGATCCAGTGTTCCTGTGAGCCCTGCTGTGGGTTGCAGACGCAGCTTGGATCCCACATTGCTGTGGCTATGGCGTAGGCTGGAAGCTACAGCACCAATTGGACCCCTGGCCTGGGAACCTCCGTGTGCCACAGGTGCAGCCCTAGAAAAGACAAAAAGACAAAATAAATAAAAATAATAATAAAACACCAAACAATAGGGAGTTCCCATTTTAGCTCAGAGGGTTAAGGACCCAATGTGAGGATGTGGGTTTGATCCTGGCCTGGCTCAGTGGATTAAGGATCCAGCACTGCGGTAAGCATAAGTCAAAGATGTGGTTTGGATCCAGTGTTGCCGTGGCTGTGGTATAGGCTGGCACAGGTGCGGCTGTAAAAAGGAAATAAAAATAAGATATGAAAAACCAAACAGTAGAACATACCTAGCCTGAACAACTGAGAGAAAATGAAGCTTGAAAGGAAAAAAAAAGAGCTTCGAGGATCTGTCTAACATTTATAGCCACTGGAATCTTAGAAAGAGAGGCTGAAATAGTACCCAAAGAAATAATGGCTGAAAATGCCCCAAATCTGACAAGAAGCATAAACTTACAGATTCCAGAAGCTGAGTGATTTCCAATAGGATAAACCTAAAGAATTCCATACTGGGACATATCATAATTAAATTTTGAAAACCAAAGACAAAACATCTTGAAAGCAGAGAAAAAATGACCCCTTATCTATGAGGTAGAAAAAATTCCAAAGATCAGAATTTTCACCAGAAACCACAGAGGACATGCTCAAGGTTCCCATACCAGGGGGAATGGTGGTGTTTTGCTTGTCTCCAGGAAGGAAACAAGAATAGCCAGGTAGGAGTTCCCTGGTGGCCTAACTAGTAAAGGACCCAGGATTGTCACTGCTGTGGCATGAGTTTGCATACCAAGGGCACAGCCTAAAAAAAAAAAAAAGGAGTTCCTGTCATGGCTCAGTGGTTAACGAATCTGACTAGGAACCATGAGGTTGTGGGTTCGATCCCTGGCCTCGATCAGTGTGGGTTAAGGATCCGGCGTTGCCGTGAGCTGTGGTATGGGTTGCAGATGCGGCTCAGATCCCATGTTGCTGTGGCTCTGGCATAGGCTGGCGGCTACAGCTCCGATTAGACCCCTAGCCTGAGAACCTCCATATGCCATGGGAGTGGCCCTAGAAAAGACAAAAAGACAAAAAAAAAAAAAGCCAGGTAAACAGTATTTAGGTAATTTTCCATGTTTTGGAGTAACAGTCTTCAGACTTGGGGGGTAAAATGTGTGCTGAAAATTGCTCACCAGTCTCTAAGGCAAGACAGCATATGTGGTTTTGTGAGAATCCAGTTCCTGGAGTTCCCGTTGTGGCTCAGTGGAAATGAAACCGACTGGGAACCATGAGGATGCAGGTTCAATCCCTGGCCTTGCTCGTTGGGTTAAGGATCTGGTGTTGCCATGAGTTGTGGGGTAGGTCACAGACTCGGCTTGCATCCCACGTTGCTGTGCCTGTGGCATAGGCTGGCAGTTGCAGCTCCAATTTGATCCCTAGCCTGGGAACTTCCACATGCCTCTGGTTCTGCTGTAAAAAGCAAAAAATTAAAATTGAAAAAAAAAAAAAAAAAGGAGAGAATCCAGTTCCTCATCTCTTTCACTCCACCTCCTTCCTAGATCTGATTGCCTGAGACTCTGCCTGTGCACTGCTTCTCTTCTCCCCAGAGAGAAATATCTTTCTCCCTTCTGATCCCATCTCCATGGCCTTATGACACCTACTATATTTATTTGTTTCCACCAGCTGTTACTAAATTTAGGTTAACTTTGGGGAAACGTGTACTGGATTCTGCTCTAAATCACGTTCCTGAGAGCAATCACTGATACATAAACTGTGGCAATGTCCTGAATTTGAGAAACCAGCTTCATTGTACTGGGATTAACTCTTCCTTCTTAGATGTTGATATGCTCTTCCAATTCTATCGAATGCTAATTTGTACACACAATTGACTTCAACTCTCAGATTAAATTGCTAAGAAACCTATACATAATAGCTTATAAACATCCGTCTCTCTGCCCTAAGTCTTTGATCACAATCCTCATTTTTACACAATTGGTATTTTTACGGAATGGTCATAGTTACTCCACTTTCATCTAATTTTAGCTGCATAGATAGGCATCTCCAAGTGTCAGAGATAAGAATCACTTATGTCTTCTGAGGTTTCCCAGATATTGAGAACGTGAACTCTAATGGCTGGATAAACATTTCCTTTGAAAGGCAAATAATTCTTTTTCTGGATCCTGCCCATGGCCCGTAGGAGTTCTGACCTGAGCCACAGCAGTGATAACGTTGATCCTTAACTGCGTGAACTGGAGTTTGGCACTTGCTGCCCCTTCCCATCCGCCTCTACATGGATTAAATCAGGAGCCGTGGCAGCTGCCGACCCACAGCGCCCCCCAGTGGAGTTCAGGGTGGAAATAGGAGTGAAGCACCCTGTGCTCTGAGAAAACTGGAAGAACAGGATTTTGGGTTTTTTCGTTTTTTTTTTTTTTGGATTTTCAGGGCTGCACCCGAGGCATATGGAGGTTCCCAGGCTAGGGGTCTAATCGGAGCTGTAGCTGCTGGCCTACGCAGGATCCAAGCCTCATCTGTGACCTACACCACAGCTCATGGCAATGCCAGATCCTTCACCCACTGAGCAAGGCCAGGGATCGACCCGCAACCTCAAGGTTCCTAGTCGGATTTGTTTCTGTTGTGCTATGACAGGAACTCCAAAACAGGTCTTCAGATAGATCTTTTTAGAAGAAGATTTTGTGTGCCCAATTCTTGCATCTCCATGTATTTAGAAAAACACCAAAATCCTTCAGGCAATGTCTGTTTCTATGACTAGTAGTAACTAGTAGTCACAAGACCAGCTACAAACTCTTGTAAGATGTGTGCACAGCTGCATTGATCTCTCCTTCACCTTTACCATATACGCTGATGTTATTTTTCCTTGCCTCTTTGGAGCAGTATTTCACAGTCATTTGCAAATGCAGCCACCTGCAAGGGTGAGCCAGTGAGGGCTGGGAAAACTCAGGATACCCCCCCACCCCCGATAGCTGAGGTGCATATCAAAGGAAAGATTTTAGTGAGCCTAGACCACTTTGCTTTCTGCTACCAGCCCTTTGTTTGGAAAATTCCAGTGTATCCTAGCTCCCTCCTCGCCTTCTCTGAGCGGCTTCTCAGAGCTACCTGGGATGCCGTCTTCTGGGCTTAAGCCCTAATTTTCCCCCAAATAAAACTTAACTCTCAACTTTCAGGTTGTGTATTTTTTTTTTTTTTAAAGTTGACAACTGCTAGGCCACCAGGGAACTACCCTGGTTCCTTGTTTTTAACAATAATAATAATTTGAACCTAACTGAGTTTTTGGCTGATGGAGTACTGGGCATGAGGAGGCATGGCTTGGAATCTCAGTTCACAGACCAGGGACCACATTGGACCAAACCTCTGGACCACAGTCCAAACCCCTGGACCACAAGGGATCCCCCCGAAAATAATTTTTAAAGAACAATCTCTAGGCGATTTTAGCATATAACTTGGAAAGAGTTTAAGGAATTGACTGACACTGCCAATGACACATCTTTCCATTTTCATCTACTTATATAAATGAACAAACTTTCTCAGGACTTAACATCAACTGAAAACAAACAAACAAAATAGGTCCAGAAATGATGGAAAGCCCTGTTTCAGTTAGCAATATCCATCCATAGAGACATGGATAGTTAAAAAACTCCCACACAGCTCCTTTTATTTTATACACACACACACACACACACATATATATATATATATTTAGGGGTGCACCCGCAGCATATGGAGATTCCCAGGCTAGGGGTCTAATCAGAGTCACAGCTGCCGGCCTATGCCACAGCCACAGCAATGCAGGATCCAAGCCACATCTTCGACCTACACCACAGCTCACAGCAACGCCAGATCCTTAACCCACTGAGCGAGGCCAGGGATCGAACCTACGTCCTCATGGTTCCCAGTCGTATTCGTTTGCGCTGCACCACAACGGGAACTCTGCTGAGGGCTTATTTTTTATATTTTACTTAGGTATTACCGCTAAGGTATTTAAATTCCCCTGGATCCCTTTAAAAGATTAATAGTGTTGCTTCAAAATGCCAATATTTGCATTAGGAATTCCATCTTTTGCAACTCTGTATGATGAAAAATTTTGTGAACGAAATACATGGGGAGTCAATTTTTTGAAGTTATTTTATGTATATGAGTAAAGACCTTAGAAGATCACCGCTGAGCGGTGCTTTTTTTATCTAGTGAGTTGCCTAAATTCGGACCCTACATAGCGCTTAGTCGGAAAAGAGTGAAGACATTTCGCTTATACTTTTGCCCTGTCTTGAACAATCGCATTGAATCAATCCCGTTCCGCCTCCTTGCCCGTCCCCAAGCCTGTAGCAGTCGCTTGCCACCAAGAGGTGGCACACGTTAGCAGGCTCTAGGGGGCGGGCCCCCGAGCACGCCTCTCGGTAGCCCGGTGGTGTCTCTCGGCTTCCGTTGCGCATCGAGCAAGATGGCAGCCTCCGAGACGGTTAGGCTACGGCTTCAATTTGATTACCCGCCGCCGGCCACCCCGCATTGCACGTCCTTCTGGCTTCTCATCGACTTGAACAGATGCCGATTTGTCACGGATCTCATCAGTCTCATCCGCCAGCGCTTCGGCTTCAGTTCTGGGGCCCTCCTGGGCCTCTACTTGGACGGGGGGCTCTTGCCCCCAGCCGAGAGCGCGCGCCTCGTACGAGACAACGACAGCCTCAGGTGCGCGGGCGGGCGGGCGGGGCGGGGGCGCGGGGCGTCGGGGACGCGCCTGCGCATGCCCGAGGCGCCTCAGGCCTCTGGAGACCGTCAGGGGAGGGGAGGGGCGGGGAGGGGAGGGGGGGGGGGTCCCGGTTCGCGTGGCTGTCAAAGTGCACTGCCCCCAGAACCCCGGAGATTCTGATTGGTCTAGTCTGGTATGGGGGGCTCAGGAGTCTGCACTGTAACGAGCATCCTTCCCAGGATGCTGCTGGTTCTGGAGGTTGTTGGAGCAAACTTGGAGAAACCTTGATCTTGGGTTTGGGCAGAGCCTGCGTTCTTCGAGCTTTGGTTTAGCGGGTGCTTCCTTCGCCAGGCACTGTGTTAGGCGTGCGGGCGTGCCTTCCCCTGGGTCAGGTGCCTGAGACCCAAGCAAAAGGACCAGCAGTCTTGTTTTCGTCACCACGTGCGGCTCGTCCAACCTCAGTGCTCACGCGATACACCGTCCCCCCACCCCCCGACTGGTTGTGTGTCATTCTGGGTCTTACCTGGGTTCCCTTAAATAGGTGTTTGAGACCCTTTTGGGTCAAAATCGTTTTAAATATGCTTCTGGAAATTTGTTAAAAATGACACTGAGATGAGTATCAAGGAGCAGCTGTGGTATAAACTGCCTGCGTGTGATTGGTTTGTCTCAATAAAATGGTGAGACACGATCATTTCAGTTCGGATTCAAATCTTGGATTGATTTATTCAGGGTTGTTTTTAAAGCTTCAGCTACGTGAAAAAAATTCTAGAGCTGTGAACCAGGCTATTTCCTCCCTGTGTTAAAGGCTGCGTATTCCTTTCCCCAGAGCATGTTCAGATTCCTAAGATTTCTTCAGAACATCAGGGAATTTCATTTCAAATAATTACTACATCTTTGAGTCTATGTGTGTATCTTTCTTTTAAAATCAGGTACACTATGATTGTCTAATAATGTTTAGGTGTTTCCAGTGACAATTTGAAGTAGTCCAAGTTTCAAAAAGTTCTTTGTCCTTCTAGTTCCCTGTGGAATAGGTTTTCATTCCCTCTGCAGTTCAGGGGTTGTTTAAATATTACAGTTGTAAGGACTGCAATGTCTCCTGTTTACTTTCTGATCTCTCTCCTGCCTAGTGAATTAATGACTTACCAATAACCAGCTGCAGTTACACTTCAATTCATGAATCCTTTAGACATGACACTCTTTATAATTAATGATGTCAAAAGCACACCTTGAAGGCTGTTATAAGAAATAAATACAGCGCAATGGCAGGCAGAATTCCTCCTGAACACCAAAATGCAAACTTGCATATGTCAAGAAATACCCGTGCAACTGGCTTCAGTAAGGGCAAGTCTTAGGAGAGGTTGCACTTGGAAGTTTTGTGTGTTTTTGTGGTTTGGTGCCCCCAGCCACTCACTGTCTTCCCCTGACAGACTCACTCTTCTTCAGAGCTACAGAAGGAAAACATTCTCTTCTCTGGAAAGTACTTAATATTGTTGGAGTAGATTGAAAGAACCAGTGTTGTGTTTCTGTATGCTATCTTCTTGTGTCGTATGGACACTGCATAATTAAACCAGGTTTTGCTGCTAGTGGGGAAGATGGCTGAGAAAGGAGAGATCTTCGTGACACACAGATGGTCAGGGAATCTAGCAGTACCTTGAAGGATGGGTAGGAAATGTTGGGTGGCCCAGTGTGGTTGTGGAGGCAAAAGCTACCCTGGCTTGGTGAGGAGAGGAGAGTTTGTTTGTTTGTTTGTTTGCTTGTTGTCTTTTGAGGCTGTTCTGTGACACATGGAGCTCCTAGGTCAGGGATCAAATCCCAGCCACACTTGCTGGGATTTGGCAAGTGGCAACGATGGATCCTTAACCCACCACCATGCCAGCTGGGATTGAACCTGCATCCTGGTGTTTTCTTGTTTTCTTTTGAGGCTGTTCTGTGGCACATGGAGCTCCTAGGTCAGGGATCAAGTCCCAGCCACACTTGCTGGGATTTAGCAAGTGGCAACGCTGGATCCTTAACCCACCCCTACGCCGGCCAGGATTGAACCTGCATCCTGGTGTTGCAGACATGCCGCTGATCCTGTTGCACCACAGAGGGAACTCCCAAGAGAAGAGTTGGACCTTCAAAAGGACTCTGTCGGGATTGCCAAGAGTGCTGAGAGGACTCTCCTGAGGAGAAGTGGAACCCAGTTGTGCGAATCCTGAGAGCTAACCCTGGAGGCTCGAGGGGCGTCTTCACACTTGTGTGTCTGTCACAGCCGCTTCTTCACAGCCCCTTGTCTTGAGCCTCCAGAATCTTCCTTCCTCTGCTCCCAGGCTGCCGACAGACAGGGAGCTCCTGAAGGCCGTCCCCAACTCTCCTGGGAGGAGGAAGTGCTCCTGTTTGTCTGGAGCCCCAGAGTTTGTTTGCTAGGGCTGCTGTAACAGCATACCACCGATGGGCTGGCTTAGGCAACCGAAATTTCCCTCTCACATTTCTGGAGGCTGGAAGTCCAAGACCAAGATGTTGGCAGATGCAGTTTTTTTTCTGAGGCCTCTTTCCTTGGCTCACAGACATCTGTCTCCCTTCTTCCTGGGTTCTCACGTGGCCTTTTCTCTGTCCTCACAGAAAGACACATGACCTGGTGTCTCTGTGTGTCCAGATTTTCTCTCTCCTAAGGACACCAGTCAGACTGGATAAGGGCTCACTCTCACAGCCTTGTCCTCACTGCATTATCTCTTCCAAGGCCCTGTCATAGTCACAGGTGCTGCGGGTTGGGGCTCCACATACACATTTTGAGGGGACACAGTTTAGTCCATGGCACCCCCTGAAGAGAGCGTCACAGAGGCCTGGGCGCAGCACCTGGTTTGGAGAAGGACCAGGTAGAGCGAGCCCTTCTGTGAGGAGACAAAGTGCCTTCTCTCCTCTTTCGCTCTTAATGCTGTGGCATTTAATACTGATTCTTTGACAGGGAACATTCGAGTTCTCCTTGCACGTTGCTGTGATCAGTAGCTCCTTGGATAGCCAGCCAGCCCCCTCTGAAATGTCTGTGAGGCTGGCACTGGGCATGAAGAAGACAGTGTCTGAGCCAGGCTGGGGGCACAATGGGTTTCCTGAAACCTCGCGTGCCAAAGCAGGTCCTTGCCGTTGAGACTGCTGATCTTTGTGCAGCTCTGGGTCTCTTGACATTAAGCCTCGTTTCATAGCCGGCTGATGGTTTTGGGATATAAAATACTGAGAGCTCTTCTCTCTCATATTGAGCAGCATGTTTGTCCAATGCCCGTGGGTAAATAGAGACCAATGGCAGGTAGGCCTGGGCTGCTTTCATTCTCGAGCGTTAGTCGTCCCTTCCTGTTCTTTTATTTATTTGATTAATTAATTAATTAATTAATTTTTGGTCTTTTTGTCCTTTTAGGGCCACACCTATGGCATATGGAGGTTCCCAGGCTAGGGGTCGAATTGGAGCTGTAGCCGCTGGCCTATGCTGGAGCCACAACAACGTGGGATCCGAGCCATGTCTGAGACCTACACCACAGCTCATGGCAACACTGGATCCTTAACCCGCTAAGCGAGGCCAGGGATCGAACCCACAACCTCATGGTTCCTAGTTGGATTTGTTTCCGCTGCACCACGACGGAAACTCTCCTGTTCTTTTATTAAAACAAACAAAAAGAAGGCTTGCTGTTTAGAAAAAGAGTTATACTTCATGAGTTCCCTGGTGGCTCAGTGGGTTAAGGCTCCAGTGTTGTCACTGCTGTGGCTTGGGTCACTGCTGTGGTGCAGGTTTGATCCCTGGCCCAGAAACTTCCTCATGCTGTGACTGTGGCAAAAACAAAACAAACAAACAACAACTTGAAAATAGTTCACAGTGGGGAATTCCCATTGTGGCTCAGTGGAAACGAATCTGGCTAATATCCATGAGGACGCAGATTCGATTCCCTAGCCTTGCTCAGTGGGTTAAGGATCCAGTGTTGTGGTATAGGGCACAGATGTGGCTCGGAACTGGCCTTGCTGTGGCTGTGGCATAGGCTGGCAGCTACAGCTTCAGTTTGACCCCTAGCCTGGAAACCTCCATATGGCATGCGTGTGGCCCTAAAAAGCCAAAAAAAAAGTTGAAATTATTTCTTTTCTCATGTACTCTTTCCATGTCCCACTCTCCAGAAGTATCATCGTTAAATTTGGGGTGTCTTTTCTATACGTGTACAAACATATATACTTATACTTTTTTTTTTTTTTGCTTTTAAAAGCCACACACCTGGCATATGGCGGTTCCCAGGCTAGGGGTCAAATTGGAGCTGTAGCCGCCGGCCTGAACCACAGCCACAGCAACACCAGATCTGAGCCACAGCTGTGACCTGCACCATAGCTCACGACAATACTGGATCCTTAACCCACTGAGTGAGGCAGGGCTTGAACCTGCGTCCTCACAGATCGTAGTCAGATTCGTTTCAGCTGTGCCACAACAAGAACTCCTATACTTATACTTTGAAAATACACATGTCATTGTAACATAGACTTTGTCCGGAATCTTACTTTTTAACCTAATGTGTCTTGGGTATCTTTCATTTTAGTATGCATAGTATGTGACATACGTCGTTCTTTTTATTATTTACTTGTTTAGGCTGTGGTGTGCAGTGGCTTGATGTGGGATCTCCGTTCCCTGACCAGGGATTGAACTGGGGCTACAGCAGTGAAAATGCCACTAGACCTCCAAGGAATTCTAACCATGATGTACCTCATTCTTTTTCAGTGCCATATAGTATTCCTTTGTATGACCATATCCATTTAATCAGCCCTTTATTAATGGCTACTTTAGGTTGTTATCATAGTTTGATTGGCCTACTATAATAAAAATACCATAAACTGGGTAGCTTATAAACAACAAAAATTTGTTTCTCACAGTTAGAGGCTGGGGAGTCCGAGATTGGGGTGCCAGCAGATTCATTGTCTGGTGAGGGCTTGCTTCCTGGTTCATAGGTGGGACCTTCTTCCTGTATCCTTACATGGAGGAAGGGGCCTAGGGAGCCCTGGGGGTCTCTTTTATAAGAGCACTGATCCCATTCACAAGAGCGCCACCTTATGAACGAATCACATCTTACTGGCCCCACCTCCTAATACCGTCACATTGGGGGTTAGAATTTCAACATAGGAATGTAGGGGGGCACAAACATTCAGACCTTGGCAGCAGTTGTCTGATTTTCCCTGTAACATACTTGTGTATCTTTGTGTACTTGGCAGTGATTCAGTAGGTACATTCCTGGAAGGGGCACACCCTCGTCAAATTTTAAAATTTGATGGGTACTGTCAAACTGGCCACTAAAACAGTTGTATAGGTCTGTATTTATGTCAACAATATATGAGCTACTTTGTTCAATATTGTATGAAAGGTAAGAGAGCAGAGTGATTAAGAGCTCAGGGCCTGGAGTCAGAGCCCTGGGTTCGAATCCAGGCTCTGTGCTCATTAACTGTGTGCCCTTGGTCAAAGAACTTAATTCTCTGAAGCTGGTAATGCAGGGCGCTGAGAACAGCAGCCAGGCAGGAGGGAGGCTGCAGGGAACAGATGGGACCCAAAGAGATCTCAGATCCCTGCTTTCGAGTTCTTAGTTGAATTTCACCTCCATCTGATGGGGCAAGTTCACTGAAAACCCACCACCTCCTGCCCTCAGAGGATTGATCATTGTATTAATAAACATTAGAGTTAACATTGGAAAGCACTTGCTCTGAGCCCAGCACTGCTCTAACTGAATATGAAAGCTCATTTGAGTTCTGTAATTATTTTATTTTATTTTATTTTATTTTGTCTTTTTGCCTTTTCTAGGGCCACTCCCATGGCATATGGAGGTTCCCAGGCTAGGGGTCATATCGGAGCTGTAGCCGCTGGCCTACGCCAGAGCCATAGCAACATGGGATCCGAGCCTCGTCTACAACCTACACCACAGCTCATGGCGACGCTGGATCCTTAACCCACCGAGCAAGGCCAGGGACCAAACATGCAACCTCATGATTCCTATCGGGTTCGTTAACACTGCGCCACGATGGGAACTCCGAGTTCTATAATTGTTATCATAACCTCCGTTTTTACTGACAAGAAAGGTTGAGGTAACGATATTTTTAAAATGTAACGAAAGGCAGAAGAAGCATTTGAATCCAGACAATCACTTTGGCCTTGGCAGGCAATGGGGTGTGGGGGTGTGTGTGCCAGGCAGTGAAGATAAGCATGTCTGTATCTCTGTCTGATAGAATCCTAGAAGCAAAATCGCAAATGTAAAGGGAATACCTTGCATTTTGATAATACTACCCAGTTTGTCCTGTAAAGAGTTTGAATGGACAGTGGAGAGTCTGAAAACTTTCTTGGAATCAAATCTGTTTCATTGCTAATTGTACAGTTAATTTCACTTTTCGTTGCAAAAGAATGGCTAGAGTCACCTTTGTTTGTAAAAAGACAGTGATCCAATGGAAAAACAAAGAGCATTGCCAGGGAAATTGTCCACCCCGAAAAGAACGGTACCTGAGCAGGCCCAGGTTGCCTGATCCTTGTTCTGCAGATGGCCTTTTGTTTCTCAATCTTAATATGTCCCAAACTGAAATTAGTCTCTTCAGGAATAGCAGATAGCAAGGCTGCAGCAATCACACGTCCAGTATCCACAGATCCACGGTCTGCAGAAGCGGGTGAGATGATGCCAAGAGCTGCGTTTGAAAGCATGATGGTGTTGCAGACCCTTCTGAAAGCCACAGGTCCTGCCTACACCGCAGGCAGCACGTGTGGTGTTCCAGTGAATTAACGGCCCACGGTGGCTGAACAGAAGGTCTTGCTGTCATTTTCAAAGTGTGATGGAAGGTTTGGCTCTAATTGAGCATCTCAGAATCGAAACTTGAATCGTAGCATTGCTACAAGTGAAAACAAATTAATCAAGAATGTTAAGAAAGGGCGTGCCCGTCGTGGCTCAGTGGTTAATGAATCTGACTAGGAACCAGGAGGTTGCAGGTTGGATCCCTGGCCTTGCTCCATGGGTTAAGGACCTGGCGTTGCCGTGAGCTGTGCTGTAGGTTGCAGACGCGGCTTGGATCCCATGTTGCTGTGGCTCTGGCGTAGGCCGGTGGCTGCAGCTCCGATTTGACCCCTAGCCTGGGAACCTCCATATGCCGCGGGAGTGGCCCAAGAAATGGCAAAAAGACAAAAAAAAAAGAAAAAGAAAAAGAATGTTAAGGAGGGGAAGGGATGGATTGGGAGTTTGGGATTGGCATATGTACACGGTGGTATGTGAAATGACTGGCCCACAGGGACCTGCTGCATAGGGAGCTCTATTCAATATTCTGTGATAACCTATGTGGGAAAAAACTCTGAAAAATGAAGGATATGTGTATGTGTATATGTATAACTGAATCACTTTATTGTACAGCAGAAATTACCACAATATTGTAAATTGACTATACTTCAGTAAAATTTAAAAAAATGAAAAAATAAGGAGTTCCTGCTGTGGTGCAGTGGGTTAAGGATCTGATGTTGTCTCTGCAGCAGTGCAGGTTCAATCCCTGGTCCAGCACGCAGTGGGCTAAGGATCCAGTGTTGCTGCTGCTGTGATGTAGGTCACAGCTGTGGCTTGAATTTCATCTCTGGCCCAGGAACTTCCACATGCTGTGGTATGGCTAAAAAATAAATAATTTAAAAAGCAAGAAAAAAAAATTAAGGAAAGTTCCATATTCTAGAAATTCCTTAGTAGTTCTTAGAATCAGAGCATGCCAAACCAGCTTTTGCCAGTTTAAGAATTACTTCCTTGCTGCTAGATGCCCACGTCCACATTCGAGAATGGGGGGTGATGTGTTTTTATAATTTAAATCCCTGTTCTTTCAGTGTTTTATTTCTCTCTCCATCTTATTCCTCATATTGGTAGCTTTTATTTTGCCTCGATTTGCATGTGTCTGTGTGTTTGTGCATTCTGAAGAATAAAGATTTTTTTCAACTATCACACTGAGATGAAGCTATAGGATTATTATACCTTAAAAAATTTAAAGAATGCCGATAATAGATTTTCTTATTCACCAGCTGTACTTTATTTTCAAATATGATTGTCTACATCTTTCCCTGTAAAAGAAACTTGATGAAAGATGTAAATGTATTGAAAGAACAGTGTATGTTTTTAGCAGGCATTTTTTTAAGCACCCTCTGTGTGCTTGACACCAGGAACACTCCCTCACTTTCTGTCATTGGGCTGTACCTATTAGAATTGCCATTGTCAGCTCATGGAGGAAGAGAATTCCTTTACTGTAGTGAAGTAATTTTGGATGAATTGCGTATTAGGCTTCTCCAGAGAAACAGAAGTCATAGGAGACAATATAGATACATACATAGCTATGGCTATAGCTATAGATACGAGATTTATTATAAAGAATTGGCTCATGAGATTATAGAGGCTGTGAGGTCCCCGGGTCTGCAGTCAGCAGGCTGGAGACGAGGGGAGGCTTCTGATAAAGCTCCAGCCCCAGTGCAAAGGCTGAGAACTGGGAGAGTTGATGGTGTGTTTCAGTCTGAGTCCTAGTCTGAAGGCAGGAGAAGCACTACCGATATCCCAGCTTAAAGACAGTCAGGGATCACGAGTTCCCTCTTATTCCATCTTTCATTCTATTCAGGCGGTCAATGGATTGGGCAAAGCCTACTCACATTGGGACCATCTGCTCACAAAGGCCATCTGCTTTAGATAGTGTACAAGTTCAAATGTTAATATCACCCTCACAGACTCATCCAGAGTGATCTATCCTCATGGATACTAGTCGGAGTTGTTTCTGCTGCGCCACAATGGGAACTCCTCTATTCAGGTCGTTTGCCCATTTTTCATTTGGGTTGTTGGTTTTCATTTGGGTTGCTGTTGAGTTGTATAATTTGTTTTTGTTTTTGTTTTTTGCTTTTTAAGGACCACATATAGAGGTTCCCAGGCTAGGGGTCCAATTGGAGTTACAGCTGCCAGCCTACACCACAGCTACAGCAACATGAGATCTGAGCCATGTCTGTGACCTACACCACAGCTCACTGCAATACTGGATCCTCAGCCCACTGAGCGAGGCCGGAGGTCAAACCTGTGTCCTCATGGGTGCTAGTTGGATTCATTTCCACTGAGCCACAAGGGGACTCCTTGTGATCTGTTTTTATTTTATTTTATTTTACTTTATTTATTTTATTTTTATTTTTACTTTATTTTATTTTATTTTATTTTATTTTATTTTATTTTTGTCTTTCTGCCTTTTCTAGGGCCGCTCCCGTGGCACATGGAGGTTTCCAGGCTAAGGGTCTAATCAGAGCTGTAGCTGCCGGCCTACGCCAGAGCCACAACAACGCAGGATCTGAGCCTCATCTGCAACCTACACTACAGCTCACAGCCACACCGGATCCTTAACCCACTGAGCAAGGCCAGGGATTGAATCCGCAACCTCATGGTTCCTAGTTGGATTTGTTAACCACTGAGCCACGACGGTAACTCTGTGACCTGTTTTTAAATGAAAGAGTGATGTTCACCACTTCGTGGTGGTATTCAGATTAGAGGAGATCTATAGAAAATGTTTAGGATGCAGCAGATGATCAGTATGTAAAACTAGTCATCTGAAAGTTGACCATAAGTGATGCCATATGGGCCATTTTGTTAAAAAGAGAATTTTGTGGGGAATTCCCGTCATGGCTCAGTGGTTAACGAATCTAGTGGGTTAAGGATCCGGTGTTGCCGTGACCTGTGGTGTAGGTCGCAGACGTGGTTTAGATGTGGCATTGCTGTGGTTGTGGCATAGGCCAGTGGCTATACCTCCTATTCGACCCCTAGCCTGGGAACCTCCATATGCCTCGGGTGTGGCCCTAGAAAAGACAAAAAAAAAAGAGAGAGCCTTTTGTCCTCTTTAATTTTTTAGCTTTTTAAAACTTTTTTTACTTTTTAATTTGATTTTTTTTTATTAATTGATGACAGTGACAGTTTTCAGTAATCTTAGTTTATAGCTACATCCTGGAGCCCTCTTACGAATTGCCTACTGAAGTTTTCTCTCTCTTGTTCTTTTGATAGAGTTAAATTAGAAGAGAGAGGAGTTGCTGACAGTCCTGTAGCAGTTAGTAATGGTGACAGTACTCCTTTAGTGGCTAGAAAAGCCAAGAAGCGGGCATTTAAGTCGGAGGAGGATGAAGAAACCGAACTCGATTGCAGAAATTCAAAGAAGCCCTGGAAGAGGCACGAGAACATCAACAGTGAGAAGAACTTGGACCTGGAACCAAAAGCTGTCACAGATCAGAGTGGGAGTCAAAAAAACAAGAGGAGAAATAAAACCACGTGTAGTGTCATGGATGATGACAACGACGACGATGGAGAGACCGAAAGAAAATCGTCAAAGAAAAAGGAGAAACGTGAATACAAAAAACAGGCAAAGACGCCCAAGGCTCCTAAAGCACAGTCGGTGAAAGAGTGGCCCATCCAGAAGGGCACGTCCCCAAAAGGTCCTCCTGCTAGAAACAACCTGGTGAAAGCCAAAAGGAAAAGTGGCGCAAGCCTTCGAACAAAAGATAGTCCCGCTTCCTCCTCAGAGTCCGAGTCTTCTGGCGAATCCACCAGTGATGGTCTCAGCAATGTCATCTCGGAGGTCCGACGTTCCTCGGGGAAAACGTCGACCGAGGTGTCAAAGGAAGGACCCTCTGTGCAAACCACAGCTGCAAACAAAGTGACGACAAAAGCTGGCTGTACCTCTGCGCCCATCAAGGGCAAGACCACCGGCACATCCTCGTCTAGTTCCGACTCAAGTTCCGAGTCCGATGACCCGTGCGTGAGGGCCAAGAATGCCCGCGAGTGTGCGGCGGAGTCCTTAAAGCCTGGAGGCTTCTTGACCGGAAGAGCGTGCCCAGGGCCATCGTCGCAGATTCCAAATGCCCCTGGTGGCAGGCAGGCCCTTGGTCCTCCTCCCAACGTGACTGTCCCCACCAGTATGGGAAGAGGCTGGGGCAGAGGAGAGGACCTTCTTTCTTGGAAGGGGGCGAGGGGTCGGGGGATGCGGGGGCGAGGTCGAGGCCGGGGGCCCGCCGGTCCCTGTGTTTTAAATAGAAATGCTGAGTATCAGAAGCAACAGCAATTGAATGAAATGGTGACAAACTCCTCTACGATTATCCAGGTTAGTCTTATTTATTGTGGGTTTACCTCTCCCCCTTCCCATACATAGTGCGTCTGGAGTTGATGTCGTGGGTTCACGTTCTTCTCACCAGTGACGAATCACATCGAGAATCTGTTTTTCAGAATCCCGTCGAGACACGGAAGAGGGACTACAGTCTCTTACCGCTGTTAGCAGCTGCCCCTCAAGTTGGAGAAAAGATTGCATTTAAGGTACAGTTTAGGAGGTCCCATAGTGGCTCAGTGGTTAACGAATCCGACTAGGAACCATGAGGTTGCAGGTTCCATCCTTGACCTTGTTCAGTGGGTTAAGGATCCGGCGAAGCCGTGAGCTGTGGTGTAGGTCACAGAGCGGCTTGGATCCCGTGTTGCTGTGGCTCTGGCGTAGGCCGGCAGCTGTAGCTCTGATTAGACCCCTAGCCTGGGAACCTCCATATGCTGCGGCAGCAGCCCCAGAAAAGCCAGGGAAAAGAAAAAAAAAAAAAAAGGTACAGTTTAAAACAATAGCAATTACGGCAAAAAAGATTTTCTCCCCTTCCAGACAAACTTACTCATCAGCACATCAGATTACATTTATATTTATAATTTAATAGAATTTATAAATTATATTAATAAAATTTAACAAACTTATTAAACTGTAATTCATAATTATGTCATATTTATAAAAACCCTCCCTGGAGCATATTTTTCATATTCTCTTACCTGGCATGTAGTAGGTGCCCAGGAATTGTTTCCCAAATGAGTAATAGTGGATCAGCCTGGTGTCTGGAACATAGAAGTGCTCAGTTAAAAAAACGTCCCACAGGAGTTCCCATCGTGGCACAGAGGAAGCGAATCTGACTGGGAAATGTGAGGTTTCAGGCTCGGTCCCTGACCTTGCTCAGCAGGTTAAGGATCCGGCGTTGCCTTGAGCTGGGGTGTAGGTTGCAGACATGGCTTGGATCTAGCATTGCTGTGGCTGTGGCGTAGGCCAGCAGCTGTAGCTCCTATTAGACTCTTAGCCTAGGAACCTTCATATGCCGCAGGTGCAGCCTTAAAAAGCAAAAAAAAAAAAAAAAAAGGGGTCCCTCATATCATCCAAAAAACCACCCAAAACCCCAATAAACCTTTCCTACTGGAACCCCCGTTTTGCCATAGGCTCACAGTAGGGCCCCTAGAGTGTCTAGGGGGCACCCAACACTGCCTGTTTTGCTTTCTCAGGAGTAGAAGGAAAGGAACCACAGGGCTTGGGTATTGATGAGGTTTTCTTCTTTTTTTAGCTTTTGGAACTGACATCCGATTATTTTCCTGATATCTCTGACTACAAGGTAAGATCCTTTATTTGAAAATAATCAAGTGTCAGTATGTTAAGAGAAGCTAAAGTCAGATTTAATACTGTCAATATGGATAATATGGATTTTTATGGGGTAAATAATGCCATAAAGTAGAAAATTAAAGTATTATCAAAATGCGAACTTTTTAATTTCATCACTTTGAAGTCTTCCAGTGTCATTTTTCTTAACACTTGGGAAGAATGTAGAATGGGAATGGCAGGTTTATTTTTATTTACTCACTTGTTTAAAATAATCAGCTTAGACACACAGTTGTTTGAGTACCTCTTCCCCATGATCCTAAACTGAAAGAAAATCATAAATAATCTCAGCCAGAAAATTTGATTATTTTCAGCATTGGAATCTATTTTGTGTATTTGTGAATTACTGCTGGTTATTATGGTCTAGTATGTTTCTTTTGCATTACCAGTTAATCACAAGTGATTCACAAATATTATCCTTGGCATTTATTAATTTAATATTTATATGGAACTTCATATTGACATAAGAACTTTATCCAGCTGAGTAAAAGTTTGACTCAGTGGGATTATAGCATCACCTGTTTCCTTCCCTTTCTAACCCATTCAAAATTCTGTTGAAAATCTTGTTAAAAGGCACTTTTTTAGCTCAATGTGAGATTCAGTGTGTAAGTCCATTTTTAAAAAGGTAATATAATAATTGGTAATATTAATATAGTAATATAGATAAGGTACAAGGAGATGTGATTTCATCCGAGTTGATACCTTGGAAGCCTTTTAAAATCTTGGTAAGAACCTTTCCTCAGAAGCAGGCTAGGAGTTCCTGTTGTGGCTCAGCGGTTAATGAACCCGACTAGCATCCATGAGGACTCGGGTTCGATTCCTGGTCTTCCTCAGTGGGTTAAAGGATCCAGCATTGCCGTGAGCTGTGGTATAGGTCGCAGACACGGCTCGGATCTGGTTTGCTGTGGCTCTGGCGTAGGCTGGTGGCTATAGCTCCAATGTGACCCCTAGCCTGGGAACCTCTATATGCTGAGGGTGCAATCCTAAAGAGACAAAAAAAAAAAAAAAGCAGGCTAGAAAAAGAATCAGTTCGTGAAGGGATCTGGTTGGTTTGTTCTGGGTAATCTTTTTCATCATCTTAGTTCCTTTATATAGGTGAACACATAATTTATCATTTAAATCAGCAGGCTCATGAGTGAAAAGGATTAATGTTGTATTAATACTTATACTGAAAGGATATGTAAATAGACCTGCCTCGGGCAAACCAGGATGTTTTGTCACCCTACCACAGATGGCTAATTTAACTCTGTGATATGTGAGGAAACAGAAATAAAATAGAATTGATACATTCCACAACCTCTCCCAATTATGATTCTAGATGATGTTGGTTATTTTAAAACTTATATTAAATGGATGTTGGTCATTATAGTTATATTAGAAGGCTCTTTGCCTTATTTACAGTATTTTTAGAACTTTTTGGAAATTGCTATCAAAACCATTTCAAGAGTAAAAATCAGTACCATTTTTTTTTTGCTTTAATTGCGAGTGCTATTATCTAGCTCCATCACCAGCTTTATTCATTGTTTTCCTTATTTTTAAAATCTACTAATGTTTATTAAAGTGTCAAATTTGATTTTCATTAAAGTATCTTTAAATACTAAAGTTAACTTTGTATTTTAAAATTTTTTAAATTTTAAATTAAAACATAATTGATTTACAATGTTGTGCTCTGTTGTGCTGTACAGGTTTGTCTTTGGAAATTCAGATCTATCTTCAAAGAGTGTAGTCTTCTCAGTCCCTGACCTTTTCTCATTTGTATCTGTGGGATTTTAATTTATGGAGGTGACTGAGTGATGACACAGAGAAGTCAGTACTATTGAGAGAGGAATTTGTTATTCAGCTTTCTCAAGAGAAGGGGGAGTGTCCAGCCAGGCGGGACCACAAGGGGACAGTACCCAGGTGTGGCCAGGAGGCAGAAGCAGGGGTGAGGAGAAAAGCCTAGGCTATAGCTTTGTTGGGGAGAGGGGGAAAGACTATTTAGGATTGGCTAGTTTGAATCATTAGCAGGCTTTGGGCTCTGGGGGCTGTCCTGAGTTGTGTGGTACCTACTCCTGGGATGCCTTAGCCAAGGGAATACTGGCTTGGTGTGCGGGAGTTTTATTTCCCCTACAGGTTGATTTATTTAAAAACCTTTAAAAAAATTTGAGATAAAATTTATGTAACATAAATTTCACCACTTTACCTATTTCAAAGTGTACAATTCAATGGTCTTAGTCTATTCAGGATATTTCACCTGTTGATTTTTGACTTGGACTTTTATTTTTGAAAGGAAGGAAAAATATTAAGCCATAATCCGGAGACCCAGCAAGTAGACATAGAAATTCTTTCATCCTTACCTGGTGAGTCTTCTAGAAAAGAATTAGAAAATGTAGGTTCTTCATATCTATGTTGGTTTTCTTTTTTTTTTGTCTTTTGTTGTTGTTGTTGTTGTTGTTGCTATTTCTTGGGCCGCTTCCGCGGCATATGGAGGTTCCCAGGCTAGGGGTCAAATCGGAGCTGTAGCCACCGGCCTACGCCAGAGCCACAGCAACGCGGGATCCTAGCCGCGTCTGCAACCTACACCACAGCTCACGGCAACGCCGGATCGTTAACCCACTGAGCAAGGGCAGGGACCGAACCCACAACCTCATGGTTCCTAGTCGGATTCGTTAACCACTGCACCACGACGGGAACTCCTATGTTGGTTTTCTAAATAAGTTGTTGGATTTGTTCCAAAGCTGTTAGGAACGTTGCTTTTATTACTGTAATTATGTAATTTCATAAAAATTACATAAATTTATGGAAATTGACAGCAAAAAGATATTTCTCTGAAACCTGAGTTGATTGCTGACTCAGGATTGCTACTGAAAAATTGGCTCTTGCATTCTCTGTGCGTGGTCAGCTATAAGAGATTGGGAGGAATTTGGGAAAAGTCTGGGAAGACTCTGCACTTAGATTGCACTCATAGCTTCTGCATTCTCGCATCACTTTAAACCTCAGAACTGGAGTTCCCGTCATGGCTTCAGTGGTTAACGAATCTGACTAGGAACCATGAGGTTGCCGGTTCGATCCCCACCCTTGCTCAGTGGGTTAAGGATGTGGCGTTGCCATGAGCTGTGGCTTAGGTCGCAGATGCGGCTCAGATCCCGAGTTGCTGTGTCTCTGGCGTAGGCTGGTGGCTACAGCTCCGATTCGACCCCTAAGCCTAGGAACCTCCATGTGCTGCGGGAGCAGCCCTAGAAAAGGCAAATAGACAAAAAATAGATAAGTAAATAAACCTCAGAACTCAAACATTGTGGAAATGCACGTAGATATTAAGGGTATGGTTTATAAAAGAAAGACAGCTCTCGTTTGTGGACTTATAAGACCTACTAGCTTTATTTCAAAAGATTGGCAAATGAACACGCTTCTTTGTGTTAAGTCAAAATAAAATGTCTAAAGTGTAAGTGTATACATACTCGCACACATTATTTTAAATCGTTCTCTGCTTTATCCCTGGTTTACCCCATCTATTATTGGTTCTAAAATCCTGGAATAGGGATGCTTTTTCCTGTATGTGGCTTAACTTGGATTGTGTTTATAGAGGCCCCTGGCCAGAGAGTAGAGCAGGTCCCCCTTTTATTGTTTGGCCATACCCATGGCATGGGGAAGTTCTCAGGCCTGGGATCGAACTCACACCGCAGTTTTGTCCTGTGCCACAGCTGCAGCAACACTGGATCTTTAACCTGCTGCAGCACAAGGGAACTTTCAAGATCCTTTTTTCTTTTTTTTCTTTTTTTTTTAGCAGATTCTAAGCAATTATTTTCTGTTCATGTTTAAGTAAGGTAGTAAGTAAAAGATTCAGAACTCCAGTACATAGAAATCACTCAAAAAGGTTTTCTGACAAAGTCCCTTTATGGTATTAAGGAAATTATTAGATACAACTTATACTGGTTTTTCAGCTTTCTTGTGATTGAGCTTCATTTTAATTCATCCCCATTCCCACTTCTTAGGAATGGTGGACAGAGAAGTTTGTCTGTGGTCAGATTCTGGGGACGCAGCCTGATCACTTGTCAGGTGATTGACAGTGATGATGTCCAACTAGAACTTTTCTTCTTGGGAACATCAAGAAATAGTTTATCTGGAGTTCCCGTTGTGGCGCAGTGGTTAACGAATCCGACTAGGAACCATGAGGTTGCAGGTTCCATCCCTGGCCTTGCTCAGTGGGTTAAGGATCCGGCATGGCCGTGAGCTGTGGTGTAGGTCGCAGACACGGCTTGGATCTGGTGTTGCTGTGGCTCTGGTGTAGGCCAGTGGCTATAGCACCGATTCGACCCCTAGCCTAGGAACCTCCATATGCTGTGGGAAGCAGCCCTAGAAAAGGCAAAAAGACCAAAAAAAAGAGAAAGGAAATAATTTACCTGTTGTCTAAGAGAAATACAGATAATCCTCACTTTGCGTGGTTCTGATGTACATGAACTTCAGTTACCCTGGTTTAGTTAAAGAAAAACCAGTCCCCCAAGGACATTGGGTATGTTGCCTATCAACTGTAACTGCATAAAGCACCGCTAGTTCACCATTGACTGCATAAACAGGATGCCCATCATGACGAGTGACCAGCGTCACTTCTTTCAACGTCTCTTGGAGGTTGGTCACCGTGCATCTGCTACTCAGTTTCCATAACACTCTATACAAAAATGTGTAGCTCTTTCTCAGTGATAAATCCACGTGCCTTTTTACAAAAATGGATTCTTGAAATAGGAATTGGCCGACAGAGATGAAAACCACAACAAAGAAACAAAACGGGATAGAATGCTAAAAGTGACATCCAGATCGAGTTTAGGTGGGATCATAGAAGAAAGAGCGAACCGTGGGAATGTTGACAGGGCAGTGGACTTCTTGACATAAATGAGGAGAGTGGTTGTGATGAAAGGGTCGAGGATGTCCTAGAAGTGACACCAGCAAAAAAACTTAGAAAGCTGTGGGAAAAAAAAAAAAAAAACCTCTCTGAGCTCTATCATGACGTCAGCAGCTCAAAGGATAACGTACTGCAAGCTGTTCCAAACTGAGAAAGGCGGTATAGCAGAGATTCCCACTCTGTACTGTGGTTACATAACAAGAAGGTGAGCATCGTTCCAACTACCCTCGACAAGTCTCTGACAGAGAAATGGAACACTTTAGGAGTTCCCTGGTGGCCTGGCGGGCTGGGGATCCAGTGTTGTCGCCACTGTGACATTGGGTCATGGCTGTGACATGGGTTCCAACCCTGGTCTGGGAACTTCTGCACTCCACGAATGCAGCTAAAAAAAAAAATTTAGGAGTTCCCGTCGTGGCGCAGTGGTTAACGAATCCGACTAGGAACCATGAGGTTGCAGGTTCGGTCCCTGCCCTTGCTCAGTGGGTTAACGATCCGGCGTTGCCGTGAGCTGTGGTGTAGGTTGCAGACGCGGCTCGGATCCCGCGTTGCTGTGGCTCTGGCGTAGGCCGGCAGCTGCAGCTCCGATTCAACCCCTAGCCTGGGAACCTCCACATGCCGTGGAATCGGCCCAAAGAAATAGCAAAAAGACAAAAAAAAAAAAAATTTAAAAAGAAGTAGAGGAGTTCCTTTTGTGGCTCAGTGGAAACAAATCTGACTGGCCTCCCTGCGTGGGTTGAGGATCTGGCGTTGCCGTGAGCTGTGGTGTAGGTCACAGACATGGCTCGGATCTGGCATTGCTGTGGCTGTGGTGTAGGCTGGCAGCTGCAGCTCCAAATGGACCCCTAGCCCAGGGGTACGGCCCTAAAATATAAAAAGACAAAAAAAAAGAAAAAAAAAAAGCATTTTAATTCTCACTATCCTGTTTTAAATCACACCATACTACATCGATAGGCGTCTACATGAATTGTATTTTTTTCATTTTCCCATAAAGGTTTTAATATTTTGACAGAAGATTGTAAAGATCATAATTTTTCCCATTGATTAAGATGATTTTGCATGATTTCACCCTGCATGGTCACTTTAATGGCCCCACCCTACCCTGGGAAGTGAGACCTTTATTCACACCTGGTAAGGTTGTGAGGGCACAGCAAGATATAAGAATTTTACAGAGGAGTTCCTATTGTGGCTCAGCAGTAATGAACCCTTCCAGTATCCATGAGGACACGGGTTCAATACCTGGCCTTGCTCGGTGGATTAAGGATCCAGCGTTGCTGTGAGCTGTGGTGTAGGTCGAAGATGCGGCTCAGATCCCAAGTTGCTGTGGCTGTGGCTGTGGCGTAGGCGTAGGCGGGCGGCTACAGCTCCAATTGGACCCCTAACCTGGGAACCTCCATATGCTGCAGGGTGCAGCTCTAAAAAGACAAAAAAAAAAAATGCAAACTCTTGTTTTTGCAATGGATTGACAATGAGATCCTGCTGTGAGAACTATGTCTAATTATGACGGAGCATGATAATGGGAAACAAAAGTATGTATACATGTATGTGTGACTGGGTCCCCATGCTGTACAGTGGAAAAAAGAAAATTGTGTTGGGGAAATAACAATTAAAAAAAATAATAAAAAGAATTTTGCAGAATTCATATTCCTTTTCCCATTGAAACATATTAGTTATTTGGGGGATTATCTCTGCTGGGACTGCTGTTGGGAGTGCATGAAACTCGTTTCTTTATGATGAAGGAAAGCTTACTGCTTATCAGTAGCCCAGAAGCTACTGGGGGTGCAGGGTTTTCGAAGGGTCTCCTGTCACCGAGCACTCCATGCTTTCATGTGTGTACCCAGCCTCCACATCGATGGCCAGTTTGTTTGTGGTTGTCTTTCTAATGGTATGAATTCCCCGTAGAAGAACACTTTCACTACTGGGAAATGACTTCTTGTCTCTCCTCCCTGCCGTCTGGTTTCAGCCATGAAAGAACCTGGGAAATTTGATTTGGTTTATCACAACGAAAATGGAGCTGAGGTAGTGGAGTACGCTGTGACGCAGGAGAAGAGGGTAGGCGTGCTTCTCTTCTTGGGGTTGCTTGCTCGTCCATTCTCTCGACTGGCTCCTGGTGGTCTGGAAGGTGATAGTGCAGCTTCCGGAACTGCCTGGATTTAAAGTGTAAAGGATCTAGGCCTTGGGGCTCTCTGTCATGCCTATGGGGTGGCCATAACAGTGCCAAGTGCAAGCTAGAGTGTCATCTTGAACCTCAGAAAGCCCACATGACAAAATACACCGATGACAAATTGTATTTAAGATAGTGGAGTTGCATAAGTCACAGTTTTATAAAGGTTTCAGTAGAAAAGCGTAGTATGTTTAAAAAATTTTTTACCGACGTGTACATTCAAAAAGGACACAGAAATGTATTGTTTGAGCGACTTTCATGAAAGAACATGTAGGAACCAGCAACCAGATCGAGAAATAGAACATTGGCGTTCCTGTTGTGGCTCACTGGTATTGAGCCTGACTAGGATCTGTGAGGACGCAGGTTCAATCCCTGGCCTTGCTCAGTGGGTTAAGGATCCCACATTGCTGAGAGCTGCAGTGTAGGTTGCATACGCACACAGCTCTGGTGTTGCTGTGGCTCTGGTGTAGGCCAGCACCTTCAGCTCTGATTTGACCCCTAGCCTGGGAACTTCCATATGCCGTTTTTGTGGCCCTAAAAAGCTAAAAAAAAAAAAAAAAAAAAAAAAGAAAGGAAAGAAAGAAAGCAAGCAAGCAGAGAAAAAGAACATAAGCAGCCCTTCCAGAAATCTCCGTCACATCTCCTTGCATTCGCTACTCCCTCCCAAATATTGCCACAATCCTGACCTATAATAGCACAGATATTTCTGAAGAATGAGGTAAAACGATGAATCTGTCTTTTAACTTTCTTTAAATCCTTAAGTTGCCATTTTCAGAAGTATATGGTTTAAAGCTTTGGAGGCAGCCAGACTTCCAGAGTTTCTGGAGTGGCAGCCACGGTAGAATATGGTAGCACTAAAGTGAATAGAATTTATATTTAAGAAACTTCTTCTTAAGGTGTTTATACTTAACATGTTATGATATTAGTCTGAGTTTTAGTATTGCAAAGTCACGTTTTATCTAAAGTGTAAACCTGTGGAAACCCTCACCAGACTGTATGTTTTGCTTTGTCTTTGGGATACATGACAGTCTTAGGGATTTATTCCAAAAGCACATTTTCAGGGTCTGTGGTAGGTTCAGCAGATATGGCCCAGGCTCCTGTATTTCTTTATTTGACATATACGCAGTCCCACTTTTTTGGTTGAGGTGTATTCTTGGAAACTACACTGGAACATTAAATGTTGGAGGTTTTCCTCTTAGAGGCCTTATTAAACAGAGGCCTGCAGAAGAGCCTGTAATTGCCTTTTCTGACACTAGATGGCCCTCGTTATTCATCCGTGGGGCCCATGTTCGCTTCACTTTCTCTTGGTAAAATGTGAACTACCTCCTGTTTTTAGGCAGCACAGGATAAAAACTACAGAGCTGCACGAAAGGGCATCCCCAGTCTAGCAATAACCTTTCTGGGCCAAGTCTGCTTCCCACCAGGTCTGCCGGCTGCCTGTCCGCAGAGGCTTGTTGGGCAAATCCTCCTGACCCCTTCGTAAGCAGCAACCCCACCCCCCAACAGCCCCTGCCCTAAACCAAAGAAAGATGAAATATGTTTAATGTAAAATTTAGCTGCATTCCAGGTAAACAGATTCTTCTACCCCCATGGAACTGCGTTTACCGGGACTCAAATCACTCCGGGTCTTGGAGCATTCTGCACAAATGGAGACTGACTTGACTGAAGTTTTTAACAGGCAGATTCATGTGATGTGATCTCAAAATGAAGTCTCTAAACTGACTATTTTCTGTTTTTCCTCAGATCACCGTTTTTTGGAGAGAGTTAATTGATCCAAGACTGATCATTGAATCTCCAAGTAACACGTAAAGCGTGGAGCCTGCCTGAGTATGACCTCTCCACCTCATGGTTTATAAATGTCTTATTTGTGAAAGTGACTATAACCTGAACTTTTTTTTTTTTTTTTTTTAAAGAAGATTTGAGAGTTGTATGCGTTTTTGGTTATCTTCACTTTACTGCATAGAAAAAACTACCTCATTGTTTAAAATAACAGGGGTGTTGCTTTTGTAGCACGTCCCCCCACCCCTTCCAGGCTTAATTTTAGTAGCAAAATCTAAAACATGACGTCATTCCTTCAGGCATTGTTTATAAAGCAATATGTATGGTTTCTTCTCTCTCTCTCTCCCTTTTTTTTTTTTTAAACCAACAAGTAGCCATCGTCATTAGGAGTTTATAATACCAAGTACAATAAATGCTGCGTATCTTGTCTTCATAAGTTTTACTAAGTAATACTTTAAACCACAAAAGCATGTTGCTTAATTTTTGTTCACTTAAGTTGTTCCCTTCAAGGTGGGACATCTTATACATTTCAAGTATTTGATACTTGTAATTGTCAAAAGTTGGCAGGTAGTTGGGTTTGTGGCAGGCGTTGAGTTACGGAATCCTTTCACACTTTGCTCAGCTTCGGAATGAAGGACTCTCAGGGCCTGCGGAGAGCAGTGGACATAAGAGTTCCCGTGTGCCTGGGGAAGAACAGGGGCGCCACTCGGGTGAGAGGATTGACCATCAGCTCAGACCAGGGTTCTCTTCCTGCAAGATCTTGAGCACCTGGCTAAGCGTGCTGGAGTGAGGATCTCACACAGAAACTTCCTTTTCTGTTATTATTCACACAAAGTGCTAAAAAGGCTAAAATATATACTGTGAAAATTGTTTTAACAAAACATCAGATCCCTCCTTCAGCTTTGCATATTTTTAAATAAAATCGTATTGAACTGAACTTCCATGCTGAGTCGTCTATCAGTTGAGGTTTGCACATTACTGTCTTGTTTTACAATCATGAAAGGATTTTCTGGAACAGGAAGTTTTGCCTTGACTAAAAGAAAAAAAGGGGAGTTCCTGTCGTGGCTCAGCAGTAACGACTAGTATCCATGAGGATGCATGTTCGATCCCTAGCCTTGCTCCGTGGGTTAAGGATCTGGCAATGCCGTGAGCTGTGGTGTAGCTTGCAGATGTGCCTCAGATCTGGTATTGCTGTGGCTGTGGTGTAGGCCGACAGCTGCAGCTCCGATTTGACCCCTAGCCTGGGAACTCCCGTATGCCTTGAGTGTGGCCCTAAAAAGCAAAAAATAAATAAATAAATAAATAGAGAAAAGAAAAAAAGTGTAACCAGGTTTAGTCTAGTGGAGTTTGTAACATCTGGGAGCTATTGCAGCAAAAAAGATGCTGTCCAGTTTTAATTTGCATGGCATCGATGTGTGTGAACATGCGTACTTAATTGATTTGAAATGAGAAGTATTACTTCAGAAGGAGTGAGGTTGATGATGGATCTTGCCACTGGGGTTCTTGTATAGCACGATTTCTTTCCAGGGTTTGGAAAACAAGACAAATAATAAACACCAACAGGTCCACTCACAAGAACACATGTTCAACATCCCTCCCCGTCAGGGAAATGCAAAATGGAAAATGCAAATCAAAACCACTATGCAGTCTCACCTTCCACCTGTTAGGATGTCTCTTCTCAAAAAACCAAATAACGCTTTTTGGAGAGGATGTTGAGAAAAGAGAACCCCGTGCACTCTTGGGAATGTAGGTTGGTACCTCCACATAGAAAACAGTATGGAGGCTCCTTAAAAATTAAGAGCCGAACTACCATATGGTCCAGCTTCTGGGTATTGATCTGGAGAAAACAAAAACGCTAGCTCGACAAGATATAATGCACCCCTGTGTTCATTGCAGCATTCCGTAACAGGCAAGATATGGAAACATTGGCGATGTCCATCCGTGGATGACGAGACGGAGAAAACGTAGTATGTGTGTATATGTGTTACTCAGCCAAGAAGAAAATGAAGGCGCTCTCTTGCAGTGCAGTGGGTTAAGGCTCCTGCATTGTCATTGCAGCAGCTTGGATCGAAGCTGTGGCATGGGTTTAGTCCTTGGCCCAGGAACATGCCTATGCTGTAGGTGCAGCAAAGAAAGAAAAAGAAATCTTGGCATTTGTGATAACATGGATGGGACCTTGAGGGTGTTATGCTAAGTGAAATAAGTCAGAGAAAGAAAAATACCATATGAAAGCCCCTACACGTAGACTCTCAAAACCAAACAGAACACATTGGTGGTTGCCAGAGCCAAGGAGTGGATGGTGGACAAGACGGGTGAAGAAGGTTAAAAGATATAAACAACCACTTAAAAAAATAATTAAGTCCTGGGGATGAAATGTACAGCGTGTTGACTCTAGTTAATAATACTGTATTTCAGGGAGTTCCTGTCATGGCACAGTGGTTAATGAATCCGACTAGGAACCATGAGGTTGCGGGTTTGATCCCTGGCCTTGCTCAGTGGGTGAAGGATCCGGCGTTGCCATGAGCTGTGGTGTAGGTCGCAGACGAGGCTCGGATCCCATGTTGCTGTGGCTCTGGCGCAGGCTGGCAGCTGTAGCTCCGATTTGACTCCTAGCCTGGGAACCTCCATGTGCTGTGGGTGTGGCCCTAGAAGGAACAGAAAGACAAAATAATAATAATAATGATAGCACTGTATTGCATGTTTGAAAGTTGCTAAGATAGTAGATCTTAGAGGTTTTCACAAGGAAAAAAAACTGTTACTACCTCTGGTGACAGATGTTAACTAGACTTTTCGTGGTGATCATTTTTACAATGTCTACAAATATTGGCTATGGTATACCCCTGAAACTAATGTTATATGTCATTTGTACTTCACTTTTACAAAAAGATAACTACTGAACCTTGACTAGATGAAAGGAAAGTGTTGACCTCAGCGTGTCTTTTCTTCAGATTATAATCAGTTTATGAGTCACCTTTGTCCTCTATGTTGGTGTTTTTCAAACTATGAATAGCCATCTACCAGAATAGTCATGGTATTGACTTAGGGGAGCATGACTTGCACTTTGAAAAATGAAATACAATAGAAGAGAAAAATAGTGCGGCACATTCAGCAAATTTGTTTGCTTTCTGAAACCTAATTTACATACAGCCATGCATGTCCTGGATCACCAGGTAAAATGGAAGTGTGTTTCTTTCTGCTTGAAATCAGAGCTATAATCGTCAGACATGGAAACGCTAAATAATACTGTTTATTCTAGGAGTGGAAGAGGAGAGGTGAAAACATAGGTGCCAGGCGAACAGTCCATGCCAGGGACTGGATCTGCCTCTGCTCCTGGGCTAGGGGTTCACTGCCCTAGATGCCAGCCGCTATTATTCTAGGACTATTCCGGAGGCTCCAAGTAGTGACTCATCTAACTCCCTTAACTCAGTACTGGAAAACTTGGCCAAGAACACTCAACCAGAAGCGTGTTGGTTGAGACACCAGACCAACTGGTGTCTTTTCAGGGTGGCTGTCCCTAAAGTGCCTCTGTCCCGACCTGAGTGTAAGCGCCTCACCTTCTCCTGCTGCCTTCGTCCTTGGGAGCTCATAGGAACCTCTGGCTAATGACCTTTCTGTCCCCACGACCCGGTTTTGTCCATCTTCAGGGTATCTGCTCACCATTAAATTCATTAAATTCTTTTTTTAAATTGAATTTTTATTAAAATTAAAAACAGCCAGCTATAATAAAATTTTACAATTAGATAAAAACTTTATTGAGATATAATCAATACATCAAAACCTGCACACAGTTAATGTATTCACTTTGATGGGTTTGGACATCTGCATCCAGACTCAACCACACCATCACCACAACCAAAGTAATATCACCTTCAAAAGTTTTCCACACCCTTCTATTTTTGTTTTTGGGTAAAATCACTTAACATGAGGAGTTCCTGTCATGGCTCGGTGGAAACGAATCTGACTAGTATCCTTGAGGACGAAGGTTTGATCCCTGGTCTTTCTCAGTGGGTTAAGCATCCGGCGTTGCCATGAGCTGTCCTGTAGGTCAAAGATGCAGCTCCAATCCCACAGTTACAGCTCCGATTTGACCCCTAGCCTGGGAACTTCCATATGCCTCAGGTGCAGTCCTAAAAAGACAAAAAACCTAAAACCTCTTAACATGAGACCTACCCTCTGAACTTTTTTTTTTTTTTTTTGCTTTTTAGGGCTGCACCCATGGCACATGGAAGTTCCCAGGCTAGGGGTCTAATCGGAGCGGCAGCTGCTTGCCTACACCACAGCCACGGCAATGCAGGATCCAAGCTGCATCTGCGACCTTCCCCACAGCTCATGGCAACGCCGGATCCTTAACCTACTGCGTGAGGCCATGGATTGAACCCGAATCCTCATGGATACTCGTGAGGTTCGTAACCCTTTGAGTCACAACAGGAACTCCCTGAACAAATTTTTTAAGTACACAATCCAGTATTGTTATCTATGTTGTAAAGTAGATCTCTGGAATGCAATTATCCTGCATTACTGAAACTTTATATCCACTGAACAACTCCCCAATTCCCTACCTCCAGTCTCTGGAAACCACCATTCTCTGCTTCTTGTTTGATTATTCTAGATACCTTATGTAAATGGAGTCATGCAGTGTTTGTCCCTCTGTGACTGGGTTAATACACTTAGCAAAATGCTCTTTGGTTTATCTATTTGTCATGTAAGGCAAGATTTCCTTCTTTATTTATTATTATTATTATTATTTTGTCTTTTTAGGGCCGCACCCGTGGCATATGGAGGTTTCCAGGCTAGGGATCAAATCAGAGCTACAGCTGCCGGCCTACACCGCAGCCACAGCAACACAGGATCCGAGCCGCGTCTGTGACCTACACCACAGCTCACGGCAATGCTGGATCCTCAACCCACTAAGCGAGGCCAAGGATCGAACCTCATGGTTCCTAGTTGGATTCGTTTCCACTGTGCCACAACGGGAACTCCAAGATTTCCTTCTTTTTAAAGCAGAATAATATGCCATTGTATGTATTACCACATATTTTATCCATTCATCCATGAATGGACACTTAGGTTGTTTCCACATCTTGGCTTCTATAAATAATGCTGCAGTGACCAGTCACCATTAAATTCTTTGTCTTCATTTTTTTTTGGCTGCATCCACGGCACGTTCCCAGGCTAGGCATCAAAACTGGACCTCAGCAGTGACCATGCTCGGTCCTTAATCTGTTAAGCCACCAGGGAACTCCCACCATGAAGTTCTAAACTGCTTCAGTTCTCAGCTGTCCAACCTGACTTAGTCCAATATCACACTGGATCTTTTTTTTTTTTTTGCCTTTTGCCTTTTGCCTTTTGCCTTTTCTGGGTCCACTCCTGCAGCATATGGAGGTTCCCAGGCTAGGGGTTGAATCGGAGCTACAGCTGCCAGCCTACGCCAGAGCCACAGCAACCAGGATCCGAGCCACGTCTGCAACCTACACCACAGCTCACGGCAACGCCGGATCATTAACCCACTGAGCAAGGGCAGGGATCGAACCCGCAACCTCATGGTTCCTAATCGGATTCATCAACCACTGCGCCACGACGGGAACGCCCCCTTTAACTGTTCTGAAGGGATGATGTCACAAAAACTCTTCACAAGCAAAAGAACTAGCCCACTTGCGATGTGGGTACTATTTAGTTCTCATTTTCAAGTCTTTATTTATATCTGAAAGCAGCCGTTTCACACATTCACTGTCCACCCCCTGCTTCCATGTCAAAGGTCTGTCTAGTTCTTGCCGTTGACCAGGATGGCGGGACGTGTCCCTCTCCTTGCTCCCTTCACAGCAGTGACTCTTCCGGTTGGGTTTTCATCCCAGGCAACTGTCCTCAGCTCTTGCTTGCAGGCCCCGCTGTCTCAGTTTCAATCTTATCGGGAGAGAGACACCACACAGGAATTCAAACAGGAAAAATATAAGATAAAGAATTACTATAGCAGAGGCAGGAGTAATAAGGGACAGGCTATTAGGAAATAAAGGGAACTCTAAAAAAAATATGGGAATAGCAGATATGAGGTGTGGCCACAACCCCTGGGGCTGAGATAGAGCCCCCAAAGGAAGCCACCCCCGCAAGCCCCGCAACCCCTCGTTGTGATCAGACCTTACTGGGAGAGTTCCTGGAAATTCAGCATCTTTCAAAACCTGGTACATTTAATGATTCAGGATTTAAAAACTACTTTTATTGGAGTTCTCTTCGTGGCTCAGTGATTAACGAATACAACTAGAAACCATGAGGTTTCGGGTTCAATCCCTGGCTTAGTGGGTTAAGGATCTGGTGTTGCCATGAGCTGTGGTGTAGGTCGCAGGTGTAGTTCGGATCCTGTGTTGCTGTGACTCTGGCATAGGCTGGAGGCTAGAGCTCCGATGGGACCCCTAGTCTGGGAATCTCCATATGCTGATGGTGCATCCCTAGAAAAGGACAAAAGGACAAAAAATAAAAATAAAAACTACGTTTATTGATATTACCAAATGTCTGATCTCATCAGAAAAGTTTTGTTTTGTTTTGGCTGAGCCCTCAGCATATGGAAGTTCTTGGGCCACGAAACCAAGAAGTTCTTAGGCCAACTAACACTAACCCTAACCCTAACCCTGTACCATAGCAGCGACCCCAGCTGCTGCAGTGACAGTGCTGGATCCTTAGCCTGATGCACTACAAGGGAGCTCACCAAAATTCTAGTTTTTGCTCCAAAGCTCATTTTTTTTTTCATTGGCAACTAATGCTGTCTGTTGTTTTCCTTGAAGTGGAGGTTCACTGCATTTATTGTCAAGACAAGCTCTGCCAATACCAATGTGTGAATGACCACTGGTCTTCCATCGGTAATGGTTTCAAGGAATACTGGTGTTCCACGGAGATGGGGCAGTTCCGCTCACAGCATGACCAGTGGCATGAGTGGTTTTCCTTGAGACAACCATTGCACTATGGCATGCAACAGAAGATGTGCCTTTAAGGGTTTTTTTTTTTGCCTCACCTGTGGAATGTGGAAGTTTCCAGGCTAGGGGTAGAATCAGAGCTGCATCTGTGACTTACGCCACAGTTCACGGCAATGCCAGATCCTTAACCCACTGAGCGAGGCCAGAGATCGAACCCAAATCCTTATGGGTACTAGTTGGGTTCTTTTTTTTTTTTTTTTTTTTGGCATTTCTTGGGCCACTCCCACAGCATATGGAGGTTCCCAGGCTAGGGGTCTAATCGGAGCTATAGCCACCGGCCTACGCCAGAGCCACAGCAACGCGGGATCCGAGCCGCGTCTGCAACCTACACCACAGCTCACGGCAACGCCGGATCATTAACCCACTGAGCAAGGGCAGGGATCGAACCCGCAACCTCATGGTTCCTAGTCGGATTCGTTAACCACTGCACCACGACGGGAACTCCTCGTTGGGTTCTTAATCTGATGAGCCACAACAGGAACTCGTCATCATTTTTCCTTAAGACAAGTTATCTAACCTCTCAGAACCCCAGTATCCTTATCACGGTAACCACCAATAGAAGTGTGGTCAGGATTAAATGAGATAATGATGCCTGCAAAGCATTTCGCACAGGCCCTGGCATGTGGTAAGCACTTGATGAGACATTCGTTATGATTTAAGTTTCTATTATGTGATTTGCCCAAGGTCCTACTCCAAATTTTTGGTGGAATTTGAATCCCCTTCTTTTTAAGTTGTTTTTACCTGTTCGGAACAACTTGTGCCGTATTTCATACTGTAATTGTCATGTTGAGATTCTCTTTAATTACATCTTTAGGTAGGAGGAAGTCAGTCACCTAATGCTCATTTGTGATGCTTGTTAGAATAGGAGGCTTGGGGATTTTTGCCAATGACTACATCCACCCATTATCTCCAAACTGTTATATCTTATCCTAACATTTGAGTGATACAGCTTTTTTCCCAGGGCTCTAGCCTCTTAGAACACATGAGCTCCACTTTCAAAGAGGTTATCTCTGGGGAGCTCCTGTCATGGCTTAGTGGTACCAAACCTGACTGGTATCCATGAGGATTCGGGTTCAATCCCTGCCCTTGCTCCGTGGGTTGGGGATCTGGCGTTGCCCTGAGCTGTGGGTGTAGGTCACAGACATGGCTCAGATCTGGCATTGCTTTGGCTGTTGTGTAGTCCAGCAGCTGCAGCTCCGATCTGGACCCTGGCCTGGGAAATTTTACATGCAGTTGGTGTGGCCCTAAAAAGGCAAAGAAAAGCCACTTTGGACTTCCCTCGTGGGACAGCTGGTTCAGAATCTGGTGTTGTCACTGCAGTGCCTTGGGGTTCAGTCCCTGGCCTAGGAACTTCCAGAGGCTGCAGAGTTGTGGCCAAAAAAAAAAGCAACTCAAGTGGTTTTTTGGTTTTTGGTTCTGTTTTCAGCTCACAGAAAAGTCATCCAGAGAGGAACTGGTGACAGATTAGAGGGACATAAGAATAATGAAGCCCTAGAAAAAGGCACTTGGGATAGAATGGGATTGGCAGTTGGCTCTGCAGGACACTTGGGCCAGGCCAGTCATTTTGTTGATCTTGCGGTAATGCAAGCCTGTGTGTTACGCCACAGTATGTACTGCGAGCAGTGCTTCGTGACCTTTTTACACACTAGGACTCACATCGAAGATGCCACTGGTAGGGCACCCTGGGAGAAGCAAATGATGCTGTTAGGGCCACAGGCGACCACCCGTGGGTTCTGGCTGCCCCAGAGCCGGGGTGGGGGGGAGGATCCATGTCCTGGAACACAGATGCCATGTGCCATTTGAGTGCCCCACCTATTTGGACAGCAGTTCCTGACACAAGCAGTTAGCTGAGGAACAGGAAATGGGCCCAGCTTGGCCTGAGCAGCTCTGAGCAGCTCCACCATCATGCTGGCCTGGTGACCTCAGAGCCTAGTAGGGGCCACCAATGCCATTCTGGCTCCTGACTGAAACCCACAGCTGCAGAGGTGAAGATCATGACAAAGCAGTTTGAGAGACTGGAAATGATGGCAATCGCTCTGTGCCAGCTATTTTTCTGAGCACTTTACTTGTGTGAATTTACTGACACAAGAACCTGATGAGATAGGTGTTGTTATTATTTCCATTTTGCAGAAGAGGAAACTGAGGTACAGAGGGGAAGTTCCTGGCCCGTGATCACACAGCTTAGTGGAGGAAGGAACTGGGGTCCACCTCCAGATTGCTCCAGAGTCTGTCCTCTCAACCACCAAGTGTCACCATCTCTCCAGCAGTAGATTCCAAATGAAAATGCAAATTGTGGCACAATATATATTTATAGAGTGTATTTCCCACTCGCATTAAAAAAAGAGGCTCCTGAAAAAGTATGTATATATGTATGTGTAACTTGGTCCCCAGGCTGTACAGCGGAACAAATTAAAAAAAAAAAAAAAGACAAATATTAAAAAAAAAAGAGGCTCCTGATGCAGAATATGTAAAGAACATTCTGGAAGGACATTTGTGAAATTAAGTATAGTCATCTCTATACGTAGGAACTGATGAAGAGGAGGTGTTTCGATTTTTTTACATCCTTCCTCTCTGTAACTTCTTGCCACAAGCATGCCATACCTGTGTAGTTTTGTAGTATGTTTGAAAGAGATATGGTATCCCTAGAACCGTTTCTTAGGAAAACATCAGCAAATAGAACTCTTGGGCAACAGGAAATAGAGAAGTTGTGTCTAAGGGGAAGCGGGATAAGAAGAGGATGCAGAAGTAGCTAGTAACATAGACCCTGATGGATTTCCAACATGAAGTAAGAAATGTACAGCACATCTTGACCTGCTGCTTCTCTCTTCCCAAGGCCCAGGGAGTGGGGGTGGGGGTGGGAGAGAATAAGGGATCTGCAATTGTCCAAAAGTGTAGCCCTTCTGTGGGGGTGGAGAGGGTGGGAGCATCAAAGAAATGCAACCAGGGTCAGTAGCTGCCTCCATCATGCTGCCTCTGCAGACACTCAGGTGCCCCAGGTACCAGCTGAGACTCCATCTGCTCCCTGGGCTGATGGGGCGTGGCTCCCACCTCCCCATCAGCTGGTTAGAAACTAAGTGGGAGGAAACGAACACAAAAGTCCACCCTTAGACTGTGGGTTCAATTGAAAAAATGGGCTAGGAGTTTCCTGGTGGCTTAACAGTTAGGGATCCAGCGTTGTCACTTCTGCATAGGTTCGATCCCTGGCCCAGGGAACTGGCATGTGCCCTAGTGCAGCCAAAATGAAAAAAATAGAAAGAGAATGGGCTAATGTTCTAAAGATGGATGAACTCCAACAGCCTGGCTTTAGATGGCTTCATAACCAATGCAAACAACACATCTGCCCAGAAATTTCCCTGTTTCCTTTAGAGGGAGTTCCCTCTAGCATTTGTTCCATCCAGCACCATTTTGACTCCCAATGCACTTTTCAAAATAGACTTTTTGAAAAGTCTAGAGCAGTTTTAGGTTTACAGCAGAATAGAGCAGAAAGTACGAGAATGCCCAGGTATCTTCTAATGCTACACAGGCACAGCCTCCCCACTGAGGAATTTGGGACCACAGTGGTGCATTTGTTACAACAGATGAACCTACATCAATGCATCATTATCACTCCAAGTCTACAGTTTTAGCACATTAGGGTTCACTTTTGGTGTCATACAATCTTTGAGTTTTTCTAAATGTATGACATGTACCCACCATTATGGTAACGCACAGAACGGTGTCACTGTCTTAAAAATCCCCCGGAAACCACAGTAAACATCTTTTTCCTGTCTCCGTACATTTTTGCTTTATCCGGACTATCATCTAGTTGGACTCAGATAATATGCAGCCTTTTCAGAGTGACTTCTTTCACTTAGCACACATTTAAGTTTCCTCCATGTCTTGACTCGATAGCTCATTTCTCTTTAGCACTGAATAATATTCCAGAGTCTGAAGGCATCAAAATTTATTAACCCATTCACCTACTGGAGGACATCTTGATTGTTCCAAGTTATGGCAATTACGAATAAATACCTGTATGCAGGTTTTTGCGTGAACATGAATTTTCAAGTCCTTTGTGTAAATACCAGTGAACAGGATTGCCGAATTGTATGGTAAGCGTTCAGTGAGAAACTGCCAACTGTCTTCCAAAGTAGCTGTACCATTTCTGCATTTCCATTGGCAGTGAAGGAGCATTCCTACTGGACGTTGTCAGGGACCTAGATTTTGGCCATTCTAATTGATGTAGACTGGTAACTCATTGCTTTAATTTGCATCTCCCTGAAGATAGATCATAGGGTGTGCCTTTCCATATGCCTATTTGCCATCTGTGTGTCTTCTTTGGTAAAGTGCTTGTTCAGCCCTTTTGCCTCCTCCCCCCTGCCTTTTCCTTTTTAGGGCTGAACCTGCAGCATATGTAAGTTCCCAGGCCAGGGGCTGAATTGGAGCTACAGCTGCAGGCCTATGTCACAGCCAGATCTGAGCCACATCTGTGACCTACGCTGCAGCGTACAGCAATGCTGGATCTTTAACCCACTGAGTGAGGCCAGGATTGAACCTGCATCCTCGTCAACCCTATGTCAGGTTCTTCACTCACTGAGCCACAGTGGGAACTGCAACTTGTGCTCATTTTTTATTTGGGTTGTTTGTTTTCTTTCTTACTTACTTTTTTTTTTTAAGTTGCAGTTTTTATTTTTATTTATTTATTCATTTATTTTTTTGCTTTTTAGGGCCATACCCAAGGCATATGAATGTTCCCAGGCTAGGAGTTGAATTGGAGCTGCAACTGCCAGCCTACACCACAGCCACAGCAAAGCAGGATCAGAGCTGCATCTGCGACATACACCACAGCTGACAGCAATGCCCATCCTTTAACCACTGAGCAAGGCCAGGGATCAAACCTGCATTGTCATGGATCCTAGTCAGGTTCATTACCACTGAGCCACCGTGAGAACTCCTGTTTGTTTTCTTATTGTTGCATTTCAAGAGGTCTTTGTACATTTTGAGTAACAGTCCTTCGTCAGCTATGTGTTTTATCAATATTTTCTCCCACTCTGTGGCTTGACTTCTTAGTCTCTTGATACTAATCCATTTTTAGGATTAGAAGATGGAGAGAAAAAATGGAAAGAAAAAAAAAGAATAGGAGACAGGATGGGGCCGGATTATCCAAATGGTGGACTAGGCCTAAGTTTAGGGCCTCAGTACAAAGGAGCATCAGACACGTGAGAAACAAAAAGTTCTGAAAGAAACTGATGTCAAAAAAGACATAATAGGGGAGTTCCCATCGTGGCTCAGTGGTTAACGAATCTGACTAGGAACCATGAGTTTTCGGGTTCAATCCCTGGCCTTGCTCAGTGGGTTAAGGATCCGGTGTTGCCATGAGCTGTGGTGTAGGTTGCAGATGTGGCTTGGATCCCATGTTGCTGTGGCTGTGGTGTAGGCCCAAGGCTGTAGCTACGATTTGAGGCCTAGCCTGGGAAAGTTCATAGGTATGTCCCTAAAAAAGCAAAAAAAAAAAAAAAGACATGATAATGTCATGTCCACCTCTGGACAGAAAGAGTAATTGGTTCAAGATTTCCTCCCCCTGAACAACAAAAGAACTGAACAAATATGTAACGCAATTTTTTTTTTGTCTTTTTGCTATTTCTTGGGCCGCTCTCACGGCATATGGAGGTTCCCAGGCTAGGGGTCAAATCGGAGCTGTAGCCTCCGGCCTACACCAGAGCCACAGCAACACGGGATCCGAGCCGTATCTGCAACCTACACCACAGCTCACAGCAATGCTGGATTGTTAACCCACTGAGCAAGGGCAGGGACCGAACCCACAACCTCATGGTTCCTAGTCGGATTCGTTAACCCCTGCGCCACGACGGGAACTCCAACGCAAAATTTTTTTGCAAGCAAAAAGTGGGTTGTTGCGGGCATATGACCCTGGAGAGATGGGAAACACGTGAGGTATGCTTCACGATTACTGCAGATTTCTGCTGTGATGCAGGGATGTGGGTCCTAAGTGCAAAAGCATCTTGCGGAGTTGGGGGCAGGTGGGGGGGGGCAGGGATGGGGTTAGTGAGCAGTAGCTTCGAGAGAGGCCGCTGAGAACTGGGGGCAGGTTCCTGAAGAGGAGGAAGCTACGCAGGAATTCACTGAGGTCCTTGACAGAGGGCTAGGTGGCAGAGTGCAAAGCGAGGCTCTGTGAGACCAAGCAGAGCTAATCAGTTGGAATGTGGAGAGCCGAAAGTTGATCCCAAAGGCTGTGCAGTTCTGAGTGATATGGGTTTCTGGCCCAGCCAGAGTACAGAGAGTTGTGTGAGCACCTTGGGCTTTGGGGTGAGACTCCAGAAAAGATAAGATTTAGGAATCAAGAAGGTGTCCTATTTTTTTATTTTTATTTTTTATTTTTTAGGGTCGCACCTGCACCATGGCGAAGTTCCCAGGCTAGGGGTCTAAGCTGGAGCTGCAGCTGCTGGCCTATACCACAGCCACAGCCATACCAGATCTGAGCTGCCTCTGTGACCTACACCACAGTTCACAGCAATTGCTGGATCCTTAACCCACTGAGCAAGGCCAGGGATCAAATTCGAGTCCTTATGGATACGAGTTGAGTTCATTACTGCTGAGCCATAGTAGGAGCTCCAGAATATGCCCTAGTTTAAGAGCTGAGCCCTAAGAGTAGAATCAAAACTAAAATACAGTCACTCTAATAGAAAATAAAACTAATGCTGACATGGCCACAAGGATATGTCTGTAATTTAACTGCCTACCAAAACAAAAATCAATACCCTTCAAAGGCAGACAGTATAATCCAGACTTCTCAAAATATATCACCCATAATGTCCAGCATAATTTTTTTATTGTGAAAAAGTAGGGAGATTTTATTTTTTATTTTTATTTTATTTTTTGTCTTTTGTCTTTTTAGGGGCACAGCTGTGGCCTATGGATGTTCCCAGGATAGGGGTCTAATCAGAGCTGTTGCTCCCGGCCTATGCCAGAGACACGGCAGTGCCAGATCCATGCCATGTCTGCGACCTACACTACAGCTTATGGCAACGCCGGATCCTTAACCTACAAGTAGGGAGATGTGATCCCTGATTAAGAACAATAAACAACCAAAAATCAATAGAACAAGACTCCAAGTTCACCCAAATGTTGGCATTACAGACAAGGAAGTGAAATAACTATTATAAATATTTTATGGACTTAAAGGAAAATATAGTATGAGTACAGGGATGGTAAATTTCAGAAAAGCAATGGAAACTATAAAACAAAAAACGGAGTTCCCTCTTGGCCCGGTGGGGTAAGGACCTGGTGTTGTCACTGCCGTGGCTCAGATTGCAGCTCTGGTGCAAGTTCAGGCCCTTGAACTTCTTCATGTTGTAGGCATAGCCAAAAAATTTTTTAAAAATAAAAAATAAAAAATAAAAATGAAAATAAAAGATGAAAAATTTTTAAAAAGAACTAAGTGGAAATTGTGGAATGGAAACATAAAATATTTGAAAATAAAATTTAACTGTAGGGGATTGAGAACAAATTAGAAACTTCAGAAGAAATGATTAGCAAACCTGAAATCAGATCAATAGAAATTACCTACGTAAAGAAGAGAAAATAAGAATTAGGAGTTCCCGTCGTGGCGCAGTGGTCAATGAATCCGACCAGGAACCATGAGGTTGCAACCATGTGTGCTCAGTGGGTTAAGGATCCGGCGTTGCCGTGAGCTGTGGTATAGGTTGCAGACACGGCTCAGATCCTGTGTTGCTGTGGCTGTGGTGTAGGCTGGTGGCTACAGCTCCGATTAGACCCCTAGCCTGGGAACCTCCATATGCCACGGGTGTGGCCCTAAAGAGGAAAAAAAAGAGAGAGAGAGAGAGAGAGAATCTCAAAACCCAGCAGCAGAAATAAAATACATTACATAGGGAGTTCTGGCTGTGGTGTAATGGGATTGGCAGTGTTTTGGGAGCGATGGGACGCAGGTTCGATCTCCGGCCTGGCACAGAGGATTAAGGATCTGGTGTTGCCACAGCTGCATCATAGGTCACAGACACTGCTCGATCTGGCATTGCTGTGAGCTGTGGTATAGGCTGGAAGTTGCAGCTCTGATTAGACCCCTGGTCTGGAAACTTCTATATGCCATGGGCGTGGCCCTAAAAAGACAACAACAAAAAAAGATGAAATAAAGACCTTTTCAAATAAACAAAGGCTGAAAGAATTCATTTCGGGCAGATCTGTACTACAGGATATGCTGATGAAAATTTGCAGCTGTAGGAAGGATGAAGAGTACTGGAAATGGTAAATATCTGGAGAATATAACTCTCTTTTTATGTATAACTGTATTATTATTATTATTATTATTTGCTTTTTAGGACCACACTTGCGGCATATGGAGGTTCCCTGCTAGGAGTCTAACTGGAGCTGCCACAGCCACAGCAACACGGGATCCGAGCAGAGTCTTTGACCTACACCACACGGCAACACTGGATCCCTAACCCACTGAGCAAGGCCAGGGATCAAAACTTCAACCTGGTAGTTCCTAGTCAGATTTGTTTCCACTGAGCCATGACAGGAACTCTGAGTTTTGATTTTTTAACCGTGAGGCATTTACAGGAATTGACTCTGGCTTAGGTTTTGGCGTGCTTACATTGGATGCCAGAGCATTAGAGTCATTTAGGCTAATGACTGCCTTGTTTAATGACTTTCACAGCCGTATGGGGTTTATGATGTATGCACATGTAAAATATATGCCAGCATTAGCAAAAGGGGTGGTAAATAAAGTTTTGTTTTGTTTTGTTTCTTTTTAGGGCCCCACCTGCAGCATCTGGAATTTCCCAGGCTAGGGGTCGAATCAGAACTGCAGCTGGGGCCTATGCCACAGCCACAGCAACACCAGATCCGAGTCTCATCATCTGCAACCTACGCCACAGCTTGCAGCAGCGCTAAATCCTTCACCCACTGGATCTTCAGCACAGAACTGAGGCCAGGGATTGAACCCACATCCTCAGGGATACTAGTCAGGTTCTTAACCTGCTAAGCCACAATAGGAACTCAAAGAGGTGGTAAATGAAGTTGTTTTTTTTTTTTTGCTTTTGTAAATGAAGTTTAAATGTAATAAGAGTGTCCTATTTTATATATTCAGTCTAAATACATTGTGGTAATTTAAGGATGCATTTTATAATCCCTAGAACAACCATCAGAAATATAATAAAAAGAAGTATGGACACGTGGCCCATAAGAGGAGATGAAAATGAAATGTATAGCCTACCTGATTAGTCCAAAGGAAGACTGGAAAAGACGGACATAGGAACAAAAATCAAAGAGACAATGAAAGAAAAAACAGATAGAGTTTTATTAGACCTAAAATTTATATGTTGAATACAAATGGACTAAACAGGAGTTCCCGTCGTGATGCAGTGGTTAGCGAATCCGACTAGGAACCATGAGGTTGCGGGTTTGATCCCTGGCCTCGATCCGTGGGTGAAGGATCCGGCATGGCCGTGAGCTGTGGTGTGGGTCGCAGACGTGGCTCGGATCCTGCGTTGCTGTGGCTCAGGTATAGGCTGGCAGCTACAGCTCTGATTCGACCCCTAGCCTGGGAACCTCCATATGCCACGGGAGCAGCCCAAGAAATGGCAAAAAGACAAAAAAAAAAAACCCACCAAAAAACAAAAAAAACCAAATGGACTAAACACTCTAATTAAAAGGCTAAGATTGTTAGACTGAATAAAAAAGCAAGACCCAACCATGTTCAGTCTAGAAGAGACACATTTTAAAAATAAAGGGAGTTCCCGTCGTGGCACAGTGGTTAATGAATCTGACTAGGAACCATGAGGTTGCGGGTTTGGTCCCTGCCCTTGCTCAGTGGGTTGAGGATCCGGCGTTGCCGTGAGCCGTGGTGTAAGTTGCAGACGCAGCTCAGATCCCGAGTTGCTGTGGCTCTGGCGTAGGCCGGTGGCTACAGCTCTGATTAGACCCCTAGCCTGGGAACCTCCATATGCCACAGGAGCGGCCCAAGAAATAGCAAAAAGACACACACACAAAAAAAAGACACGGAGAAATAGACAATTAAAAGGATAGGAAGCTAGATCATGCAAACCATAAAAAAATTAGTGTGACCATATTGCTACAGGACAAAGTAGATTTTAAGTGAAAGATTATTGTGAGAGATAAGGGGGGACTTTTAATAAGAAATATATCAAATCTGTGATGTGTGCGTACTTGTATTAATTTCCTAGGGTTGGAGTTCCCATCGCAGCTCAGTGGTTAATGAATCCAACTAGGAACCATGAAGTTGAGGGTTTGATCCCTGGCCTTGCTCAGTGGGTTAAGGATCTGGCATTGCTGTGAGCTGTGGTATGGGTTGCAGACTCGCCTCAGATCCCTCGTTACTGTGGCTGGGGTGTAGGCCAGGGGCTACAGCTCCGATTTGACCCCTAGCCTGGGAACCTCCATATGCTGAGGGAGCGGCCCAGGAAATGGCAAAAAGATAAAATAAATAAATAAATAAATAAATAAATTCCTAGGGTTGCTATAATTAAGCACCACAAACTAGGAGACTTAAAACAAAAATTTATTCTCTCACAGTTCTAGAGGCTAAAAGTCTGAAATCAAGGTGTCAGAGGGCCATGCTTCCTCTGGGACCTGCAGGAAAATCTTTCTTGCTTTTTCCTTGCTGCATCCAGCGCTGCAGGGAAACGGGGAATCCTGGAAGAGAAGAGGGACAGCGTGATATAAACAGAACACACAAGACTCTTACATGTAGAAAGTGGGGGACCAGGGGCACTCCGTTCCGTAGAACAGAGGCGCCTAGGCTTTAGCCCACATGATTTTTATTAAGGAAGGTGATGAGATTATTATTATTAAGGGGATTAAGAAAGGTGACAAGATTAGTGGGCAGAGAGAGGCATAGGCAATAACGAGATTCTCATCTTAGTAATAGCAAAGGGGGTAGCCTTAGGACATAGTGGAGCTGTTTATAGAATAACATGGTTAATGCATAAGTCCTTCACCTTGTCTTCGAAGGAGACTCTGTACTTAAAACTCTGAGTCCATAGATATTTGCCTTCTGCAGAGTTCTGCTGTTCCGTGGTCTCCAACATTTCCCAGCTTATAATGATTTTCCAGTGATCTTTGGTGTCCCTGGGCTTGCAGCTACAGCTCTGCCTTCGGTGTCATCTGTGTTTGTCTCCAGATGGCATTTTCCATGTTAATTGATTACAACAGCAAAGCTATTTTCAAATAGGGTCATATTTACAGATACCAGGGGTTAGGACTTGAACATATATTTTGGGAGGATACAATTCAGGGCATAATAGTGCCTAATAACAAAGCTTCATAATACTTGGGGAGGGGGCACAAATACAAAGTGAGAAGGAGACAAGCTCATTATCATATCGGAGATATTAACATCCTGTCAGTCTCAACCTATTTCAAAAGACAAACATCTTAGGTTGTAGAGTTGGCTCACATAGAATTGTGTTAGAAATCAATAACAGTAAGATATTCAGGAAAGTGTTAAATATTTGGAAATGAAGCCATCTCCTTATAAGTAATTACAAATAAATAACAAAGGAAATTAGAAAATATTTTGAGTGGGAGTTCCCATGGTGGTACGGTGGTTAACGAACCCGACTAGGAACCATGAGGTTGCGGGTTTCATCCCTGGCCTCGCTCAGTGGGTTAAGGATCCGGCATTGCCGTGAGCTGTGGTGTAGGTCGCAGACACGGCAGACACGGCTCGGATCCCGTGTTGCTGTGGCTCTGGTGTAGGCCAGAGGCTACGGCTCTGATTCGACCACTAGCCTGGGTGGGAATCTCCACATGCCGCGGAAGCAGCCCTAGAAAAGGCAAAAAAAAAAAAAAGAAAATATTTTGAGTGAAATGATAATGAAAACGCATATATCAAAACTCGTGGATGGAGTTCCTGGGTGGTGCAACAGGGTAAAGATCTGGCGTTGTCAGAGCTGTGGTGCAGATTCAGTCCCTGGCGCTGTAACTTCTGCAGGCCAAGGGAGATTGTCAATCTAGATTTATAGTTGTAAATACCTATATTAGAAAAGAAAAAAGTTTAACAGCAGCGATCCGATGTGCCAACTTAACGAATTTGAAAAAGAGCAAATTAAACCAAAAGTAAATAGAAGGAAATAAGAGACATGAGAAGAAATCAATGAAAGAAAGAGCAGAGAAGCCAAAAGTTGGATTTTTGGAAAAAATTAATAAAATCCATAAAATCTATTAGATGGCTTAAGAAAGAAGGAAAACCCATATTACTTACATCAGGAATGAAAGAGCGGTGATTACTACAGATTCTCCTGACATTACGCCTGTGTGTGACCCTGCCTGCAGAGATTGAAGGCCGATATGCCAGAGCCCAGGACCAGGGAAGAGGAAGGATGGGTTTTTTTTTAAAAAGAAAAGGCAGCGAATCTTTTACTGTTCCTACAGTTATTTTTTAAAGACCTGTCTTGATAAGACAGGCTTGCTCGCGGGAGCGGTGGGACGACTCGGGTCTGCACGAGTTTTCGGAAGGAAGGGATCAGATCCAGGCGCGTTTCGTGCTGCAGTCAGCTCTCTGACTGCTGGGATCCCGGGTTCTCCACGCAACGTGTCAGTTTTCTCATCCGCAGAGGGGCCGTAAGATCCCCCCTGGTGGTCCAGAGTCTCGTCTGAAACCCCGAGCCCAGCGTCCCGCACCCACACTCCGCGGGAGCCACCGGGATTCGAACGTCGCCACTCGGACCTCAGCGACCCCTGGACCCCGCCCGCCCCGGGACCCCATGGGGCCTGTTCCACCTCCGCGCTCAACCCCACCCTACCCCACGTGACTTCCTGAAAGGCCGGGGGACCGCCCCTCCTGCAGCTCAGTTTCGTTTCCTTGGAGGCATCGGGGCGATAGCGCAGCAGTCACGGCAGTTCCCGCGCGTCACGTCGGGTCCCCTCACGGAGCGCCATGGCGGAACTGTGCCCCCTGGCCGAGGAGCTGTCATGCTCCATCTGCCTGGAGCCCTTCAAGGTGCCGGTCACCACGCCGTGCGGCCACAACTTCTGCGGGTTGTGCCTGGATGAGACGTGGGCCGTCCAGGGCCCGCCGTACCTGTGCCCGCAGTGCCGCACTGGCTACGAGACGCGGCCGCAGCTGCGCAAGAACACCGTGTTGTGCGCGGTGGTGGAGCAGTTCCTGCAGGCCGAGCAAGCCCGGCCCGCGGTCCTCGACAGCGATGGCTGGACGCCGCCCGCCCGCGCCGCCGCCCCCAGCCCGGCCGGCCAAGTGGCCTGTGACCACTGCCTACAGGCGACCGCCGTCAAGACTTGTCTCGTGTGCATGGCTTCCTTCTGCCAGGAGCACCTGAGGCCGCACTTCGACAGCCCCGCCTTCCGGGACCACCCGCTGCAGCCTCCGGTCCGAGACCTGATGCGCCGCAAGTGCCCCCAGCACAACCGGCTTCGAGACTTCTTCTGCCCTGAGCACAGCGAGTGCATCTGCCACGTCTGCCTGGTGGAGCACAAGACCTGCTCGCCTGCACCCCTGAGCCAGGCCAGCACCGACCTGGAGGTAGGGAGTGGTGGCCGAGGGCACAGAGGGGCAGCCTGGGGCTACTGGGTTGTGCAGAGGGCACCACAGTGGGCTACCTTGGATCACTCCGGGGCGAGGGAGGGGCCTTGCTGGGCCTGAGATGGGTCAGGGGCTTGCGGGGTTTCAGGGTAGAAAGGGGCTGGGAGAAGGTACAAACTTCCTCTCATTCCGGGTTCACCTCCCCTATGCCCACCCCACTCACCCATTTTACAGAGGGAACCACTGAAGACTCATGCTTGCCTTAAGCCTAGCACTTGTCTGATGATGTTTAGAAGTGGGTTTTGAAGGTCAAATATAGCGCTGGAGGTTACCTCTGTTCTCTCAATAAATCCTGATAGCACCCGGGAGGTGGGTACCATGAGTTCCATTTTACAGCTGAGGAAGTGGAGGTTCAGAGAAGGTCATTTAGCCTGAGCTAACCCAAGTGGCCAAGGGGGAATTGGGCTGCCATCTGGTCTGCCTCCACAGTTGCCTTTTCTCCCCATGGACCAGCCTCAAAACCAAGTCCGCAGCATTCAGAATGTGAGACACTTCTGGAGGTTTGTTGGGGGTCATGTGTGAAAAAGCCTTTGGTGAGCCAGAGACTTCTAGTGACCAGGGAGGATCGTGTTGTTGAGTGGAAGGGTGGGCAGCGTCCCAGGAATTCTTGGATATGATGCACAGGGAGAGCCAGACTCTTGCGCCATAGAGCCCTCTCTCCTGCCTTGGCCACTTTCAGTCCGGGATTGGTCTTCATTCCTAAAGCGAGGAGGTGGGGCCAGGTGGATTCTTAAGAGGGCTTTTGGATCTGTGATGCTTTCAGTGGTTTCGGGATCATAATTTTTCCCTGTGGACTCAAGGCAGAGGCTGAAAAGGTGTAGTCAAAGTTTTGTTAATCTAAGCTCAAAAGTGAGGCCTGATTTCCTTTCTCTCGTGAGGACTTGTTAAGGGGACCAAGAAGGGCTGTCCTTATGCTGGCAAAGGAGATATAAGGCCTGTGGCACCAGGACCTGGGTGCAGGCCTTGCTCCCAACTGGTCGCAGCCCACCCCTGGCCTGGTCTGCTTCTCCAGTCTGCCCTGGGTTCCTGTGGACTTTCTCCCTGAGTCCCAGGAGCCAGGCCTCAGGCAGTGCCTGGCCGGTGACTTTGGAGGTACAGTCATCTCAGGTCTGGCCCGCCCAGGTCTCCACCTGCTGCAGGGAAGACCCTGGCTGGTCTTTGGAGCCTGGAGCCCTGCTCTGCCCTGCCAGCGGTGGTTCAGGGCAAGTCCCTGTCGTTCTCTGAGCCTCAGCTTCTTCATCTGTAAAATGGGATTCCTAGCATTCCCTCCCCCGTTTTGGGTCATCTGAGCTGTGTGGGAAGTGCTTTGTAGGCAGGCCCTACGGGTCAGGCTGCTTAACATGGGCTGTGACCAGAGCTGGATGTTGAGACCTGGGTTTGGATTCTGGCTCTGCTTCCTAGCTGGGAACTCATAAAAGGGGCCAATAGCAATACCTATCTCAGAAGGCTACCGGGAGGATTAAATGAGGCGATCCATAAACTGCGTTTTACAGTGAATGCTTTGTAGAGCTGCCGTTATCATTTAAGCTGCTCAGAAATGCCCCGAAGAGAGTTTGCTGTGTGGACGGTGTCAGGCTGCCTGGATCCTCTTTGCCTCAGGGTGTGTGAGCCTGAGTTCTAGGGCAACCGAGCTCCTGTGGAGTGGCCTTCTAGGAAGTTCCGGTCATGGCTTAGCAGTAACGAATCCAGCTAGTATCCATTAGGACATGGGTTCGATCCCTGGCCTTACTCAGTGGGTTAAGGATCTGGTGTTGCCATGAGCTGTGGGGTAGGTCACAGATGTGGCTCAGATCTGGCATTGCTGTGGCTGTGGTGCAGGCCAACAGCTACAGCTCCGATTAGACCCCCAGCCTGAGAACTTCCGTATGCTGCTGGTGTGGCCCTAAAAAAAAAAAAAAAAAAAGAGCCCTTCTAGAAGTTTTTGTCCAGGAGGCAGAAGGCAAGTAGGGGCAGAAAGGCCCTTCTCAGCCTGGTGTGGAGCCTCAGCTTCCTCAGCCTGCAGGGTCTGGAGCTGGAGTCTGTCACTGGATTATTTGTGTGCCCTACACGCTTGGCTTTTTAATCCTTGTCACAGGCCTTCCTCTGCCACCCACCCCCCTCCCCCCACCTCCACTACCTCCCAGTGTCCTAGCTGGCTGTGACCTTTAACCCTTTCCTTTTCCAGCCCTACTGCTGGTCCGTACTGGTGGTGGAGCCAAAGCCGGCCCAGCTTGGCTCGGTCACTGGTGCGGGGTGGACTCGGGCCTCTGGGTCCCACATCGAGGCATCAAATCCCCAGTTTGTGAAGGGATCCTCAGAACTTCGAAAAACCCCCTTCCCTTGATTCAGGCATTGTCGCTGCTGTCAACATCTTGGCGGCTTTCTTTTTGTCTATAGCCGTCTACCGTCAGGGGACTGTTGTATACGTTTGATTAATGGTGGGCAAAATCTTTCAGAATAATAAGTTCAGGGTCTTGCTAACAGTGGGTCTTGGAGGTGAAACCGTTGGTAGCTCCCAGGTGTCCTGAGGTCTCTTCCAACTCCAAGACCAGTGAGACCAGATCTGCCTGGGCCTGACCTTTTTTTTTTAAGGGCCACACCTGCGGTTTATGGAAGTTCCCAGGCTATGGGTGGAAGCGGAGCTGCAGCTGCTGGCCTACGCCACAGCCATAGCCACACAGGATCCCAGCCATGTCTGTGACCTATACCACAGCTCACGGCAACGCCGGATCCTTAACCCACTGAGCAAGGCCAGGGATTGAACCTGTGTCCTCTTGAATACCAGTGGGGTTCATTACCACGGCGCCACCATGGGAACTCCTGGGCCTCACCTTCTGCCTTTGGCCAATAGTTTATCTTGGCCACTGTTAGAGGCCAGGTCAAAGCACACTGTTACAGAGGTCACATCTGAAATGTCATCAGTGACTTGGGCTTTTGGGGTTGAATTAGGTTGGCCTTGGTCTCTTCCAGCTGTTGCATGTGACTGTCACTGGGTTGTTCAAGAGTCAAGGTCAGGTTCAGCCCCGCAGAGCTCTGGTGGAGTGGGAAAGGCCATGAAATGGAAGAGAGGGCCAGAGTATTGTTGAGCCAGCCTGTTAGGGAACATATATTTTTTTTTCCCTAGAAATTTCCCGTGTGCTTAGTTTGGACATGAGTCTGTAATTGTAACACCCATGAATCTCGATGTGACCTGGGTTAAGCCACTTAAATACTCTGTGCTTCAGTGATCATCTATAAAGGGTGGATAACCCTTACCTCCTCGTGTTGTTTTTAGCTTTACATAGTTAATATGTGGAAAACTCGAGAACAATGCCTGGCGTGGAGTAAGTACATGATAAACATTAGCTGCCATTATTATGGTGGTGACGGTGGTGGTGATTTTCCTACTCAGTTCTATGCCCCAACATTTTGCCTGAGAAGGGTGAAATTCAGATACTGATTATGGAAATTTATGGAAATAATAAGAGGCCTCAGATAGTATTAACTTCCATCTTGCATAATTTACCTTTGTATCTGAAGGTGGCTAGGGGCTTAGCAGCGATGCTGAATCCCCTTAATTCAGTTTCAGGGATTGAGCTGTTGGTGAGCCGGTCTTCTGCCGCTTCATCCTTATTCCTATGGTGTAGGCCTCCCTGCCTGTGGCCCTTACAAGTGAGCTTTGGACTCTGATTTGTGTCTCCCTGCCTCTCTGAGGCTGACATCAGAACGAGCAGGTGGTTCTGGGAGAACAACCCCCGAGGCCAGGCTTATCTCTGGGTTTCCTTCTCTTGGATTTTTTTTTTTTTGTCTTTTTAGGGCCGCACCCACGGCATATGGAGGTTCCCAGGCTAGAGGTAGAATCGGAGCTCTAGCCTCTGGCCTAGACCACAGCCACAGCAACTCGCGATCCAAGCCACGTCTGCGACCTACACCACAGCTCACGGCAACACCAGATCCTTAACCCACTGAGTGAGGCCAGGTATTGAACCCGCAACCTCATGGTTCCTAGTCCGATGCGTTTTCACTGAGCCCCAGCGGGAACTCCTTCTTGGATCTTATCACATAATCCTTCCCTGCTTTGTTAGCTCCTCACTGGTTTTTAGTAGGACCCCCTCCCCCCATATTGTGTCTGCTTTTCTGGCTGTTTGCAGTGGGAGGGTTGGTTTGAACACCCTCCTCTGCCCCTCACTGAAGCAGCTGTCCCAGTTCATTCTGTCTCTGTGAGCTTGGGCACCTTGCTGTCTTCTTTCCTCAGTTTCATCATCTGTGGAGAAACCCAGAATAACCCAAGCTGAGATTTACTAAGGACATTTGTCCTTGTAGATCTAGGTGCTGTGCTGAAGATTTCCATGGCCTCAGTTAATCCCCCTACTAGCCCTGCAAGGTGGAAACAGTTGCATCTCTTTCAGGGCCAAGGACATAGGTGGGAGGCAGCTGGATAGCTGGGAGTCTAGACTGTCTGGCTCCAAATCCTATGCTTGTAACTTCTTTATTGTCCTGGCCCCCAGAAAGGATGAAGGGAGGGGGGTAAATATGAGAATGTTCCCCCCCCCCCAAAAAAAGCTACAACAGTCAAGACGTGGAAACACCTGTGGGGTAGACTCGGGGTGGTCCCTGGCGTCCAGTGCTGGTGGCGTCTGGGACGAGGTGTTTTCTCACCTAGTTTGTTTCCTCCATAGAACAAGCTGAGGCATAAACTGACTATCATGTATAGTCAGATCAACGGTGCATCGAGAGCGCTGGAGGACGTGAGAGCTAAACAGCAGGATGTGCGGGTGAGTGATGAGGCTTCCCACCAACAGCCTGGCTCTGCAGCCTCCCTCCTTCTCCAGGCAGGACAGGCTCAGCCCTGACTGCCCCATGGCTCATGTTGGGTTCACTCACAGTGTCAGACATAAACATCAGCCTTCAAAAACATGCAAAAAGCTATGTGCTCAGAGAGATCCTTGACAGACCCAAAACCTTCCTACAGCCCAGCTTTGGGTGGAGGGAATCATTAAAAATTAGGGTTAGGCATTCCTCTTGTGGCTCCAAGGGTTAAGGACCCGATGTAGTCTCCATGAGGATGTGGGTTCCATCCCTGGCCTTGCTCAATAGGTTAAGCATCCCTCGTTGGCAGTGTAGGTCGAAAATGCGGCTTGGGGAGTTCCCGTCATGGCTCAGTGGTTAATGAATCTGACCAGGAACCATGAGGTTGCGGGTTCGATCCCTGGCCTTGCTCTGTGACTTAAAGATCCGGCATTGCCGTGAGCTGTGGTGTAGGTTGCAGACGCAGCTCAGATCCTGCGTTGTTGTGGCTCTGGCGTGGGCCGGTGGATACAGCTCCGATTAGACCCCTAGCCTGGGAACCTCCATGTGCCGTGGGAGTGGCCCAAGAAATGCCAAAAAGACAAAAGAAAAAAAGAAAATGCGGCTTGGATTTGGCATTGCTGTGGCTGTGGTGTAGGCTGGCAACTGCAGCTCTGTTTTGACTCCTGGCCTGGGAATTTCCACATGCTGTGGGTGTGGCTATAAAGTTAAAAAAAGAAAAAAGAAAAAAAAGTAGAGTGAAAACAGTAATATAAAAAGTGGTAATGAGTTAAGTGGGAGAAATACAGGAAGGAGAAGTTGCATCTGTTTATTTTTATTTATTATTTTTTTATTTTTTGTCTTTTTTTTGCTATTTCTTTGGGCCGCTCCCACGGCATATGGAGGTTCCCGGGCTAGGGGTCGAATCGGAGCTGTAGCCACCGGCCTATGCCAGAGCCACAGCAACGCAGGATCTGAGCTGCGTCTGCAACCTACACCACAGCTCACGGCAACGCCGGATCCTTAACCCACTGAGCAAGGGCAGGGACCGAACCCGCAACCTCATGGTTCCTAGTCGGATTCGTTAACCACTGTGCCATGACGGGAACTCCTGTTTATTTTTTAAAGTGTATTCATTTTCTAGGGCTACTGAAACAACTTAGCACAAACTTGGCTTATGACAACGGAAGTATGGTCTCTCACAGTTTTGGAGGCCAGACCTCCTAAGTGTCAACAGGGTCATACTCCTTCCAAAAGTTCTGGGGAAGAATCCTTCCTTGCCTCTTGCAGCTTCTGATGGTTCAGGCGTTCCTTAGCCTGTGGCCGCATCACTCCAATCTCTGTCCTCATCTTCATATGTCCTCTTCCCGCCTTGTCTTCTCTCCTTTTATTTCTTTTTTTCTTTCTTTCTTTTTTTTTTTTTTGTTTGCTTTTTAGGGCCACATCCACAGCACGTGGAGGTTCCCAGGCGAGGAGTCCAATTGGAGCTACAGCTGCCGACCTACGCCACGGCCACAGCAACATCAGATCCGAGCCTCGTCTACAACCTACACCACAGCTCACGGCAATGCCGGATCCTTAACCCACTGAGCGAGGCTAGGGATCGAACCCACAACCTCATGGTTCCTAGTCGGATTCGTTTCTGCTGTGCCATGACAGGACCTCCCATCTCCTTTTATTTCTAATAAGGATACCGGCCATTGGATTTAGGGTCCACCCTGGTAATCTAGGGTGATCTCATCTGGGGATTCCTACTTTAATTGCATCTGCAAAGACTCCTTTTCTAGGTAAGGTCCCATTTATAGGTTCTGGAAAGTGGATGTATCTTTTGGGGGCCACCATTCAACCCATTACAGGAAGTAGAGGAAAAAAGACTAGAAGGAAATAACAGTAAAGGAGGAGTAGTGCGAAGGTTGGAGTGGTGGGAATAGGGATTTTTTTTCCCCTTTAGTTTTCATAATTTTTGTAAAGTTATAATGTTCTTATATTGAAAGGAGAGTTGATTTTTAAGCAGCTCATTCTGAAGCTGCAGCATCCAGTTGTATTGTGGCAGCTGTGGCTCCATTAGATGACATCTGGGCTAGACTACTTGGTCATATAGGCAAATCTCTGAGCCTTAGTTTTCCCATCTGCATAAAGGAATCACAACTTCTGTCCAAAGGTGACTCTGTGGGGAGTTCCCATTGCAGTGCAGCAGAAACAAACCTGACTCATATCCATGAGGATGTGGGTTCGATCAGTGGGTCAGGGATCCATCGTTGGCATGAGCTGTGGTGTAGGTTGCAGACGTAGCTCAGATCCCGTGTTGCTGTGGCTGTGATGTAGGCTGGCAGCTGCAGCTCCAATTCGACCCCCAGCCTGGGAAGTTCCATATGCCACAGGTGCGACCTTAAAACAAACAAACAAACAAGCAAAAAACCAAAAAAAAAAGCCCCAAAACAAAGATGACTATGGGGCTTAAATGAAAGGATGCACATGAAAGTAGTTGTATCAGTTGGGGGGGGGGGTGCAGGCTAAACTGCTGTAACAAAGATACTCCCCAAATTCAGAGACTTAAGTTGGATAGATGTTTATTTTGCTCTCTGTGACCATTCAAGGCCAGACCAGAGCAACTCAGGCTAGAGGGGTAGCTCTGCTCCGTGTGATCTTTCAGGTTCCGGATCTTTCCTTCTTATTGTCCTTCCTCATCTCTTTGGTTGCAGCCGAATCACCATTACATGTTTTTTTTTTTTTTTTTTTCCCTAGCCTGTGAGCCTTGTCACAGGCTAGAAAGAAGGAAGGACGCTAGGAAGAAGAATGTTGCATCTTATTATCACTTTTGCTTCTGTTTCATTCCCAACAGCTTAGTCACATGACCAAGCCCAGCTGCAGGGGAGGCTGGGAAATGTAGTCTGTGGTGGGGCAGCCACACGCCCATCTGAACCCCAGGGGCTGTTCTCTTACGGAAAAGAGGAGAAGGAGGATGAATCCTCAGGGGCGTTGGTAGGCACACTGGAAGTGGCAAAGTGTTGGATAAAGAAATAATTAAATTCCAACCTCTCTGCCCCTCTTGTGTGTTTCTGTTTGTGATGTTTCATTCTGAGCTGCCGAGTTACCCAATGTGTAAAGTGAAACTGCAGCTTCTAGAGCAGTGCTGTCCAGTAGAAATAGAAAGTGAGCCATATATAACTTTAATTTGGAAAGCACATGAAATTAATTTTAATAACATATTTTACTTAACTCAGCATGCCCCAGATATTTTAATCAATAAAGTGTTGAGATAGTTCATATTCCTTTCTTTTGTACCAAGTCTTTGCAAACCAATGTGTGTTTTACACTTAGAGCACAGCTTGATTTGCACTAGCCATGTTTCAAGTGATTTGTAGCTAGAGGTAACAAGTGGCTATAGCATTGGATAGTGAAGTTCTAGAGGAAATTTTCTGAAGCAGCTTCATACCCTTAAAACTGCCCATGTACTGCTTCCCAGCTTGAGAAATAAAATATCACCGGAGTTCCCGTCATGGCTTAGTGGTTAACGAATCCGACTAGGACCCATGAGGTTGCGGGTTTGATCCCTGGCCTCGATCAGTGGGTGAAGGATCCGGCATTGCCATGAGCTGTGGTGTAGGTTGCAGACATGGCTCGGATCTGGCGTTGCTGTGTCTCTGGTGTAGGCTGGCGGCTACAGCTCCGATTAGACCCCTAGCCATGTGCATATTTTCTGGAAAAAAAAAAATCACCAAGGAAGATAAAACCTCCACTTTGCTTCTCCCTTTTTATATCCCCTTCCAGAAGCAACTATTATCCTGAATTTATTGATCCATTCCCATGTGTTCCTTTCTGCTTTTATTACATAGTTTTCCTTTAGCAATAAATGATATCATTCTGTTTGTTTCTTTTCTTTTCTTTTTTTTTTTTTTTGTCTTTTTGCTATTACTTGGGCCGCTCCCGCGGCATATGGAGGTTCCCAGGCTAGGGGTCCAATCAGAGCTGTAGCCACCGGCCTACGCCAGAGCCACAGCAACTCGGGATCCAAGCCGCATCTGCAACCTACACCACAGCTCATGGCAACGCCGGATCGTTAACCCACTGAGCAAGGGCAGGGACCAAACCCGCAACCTCATGGTTCCTGGTCGGATTCGTTAACCACTGCACCACGACGGGAACTCCCATTCTGTTTGTTTCTAAGCTTTGTATAAAGGCATCATACGGGCTGTCTTCTTCTACAAGTTGTTTCGCCCTCATTAGTGTTTAATATTCCATCCTGTGAATAATTTTCAGGCTTCTACTGAAGACATTCAGGTCGTTTCTAGGGTTTTGCTAATTCAGACAGTGCTGCTTCGAGCAGTCTTGTTCGTCTCAGGGGCAGAGGTCTGAGATTTTTTTTTTCTTGAGTCTGTTCTTTGGCTTGAGCTGGGATCTTAGGGGATAAGCCCCTTCAAATCTACCGGATATTGCCAGATTGCTCTCCAGAGTGGCTGTGCCCATTTGTACTCTCACCAAGGACAGGTAGAGTTCCTGGTGCTCCATGTCTCACCAGCCCCTGGTCTTGCGGGTTAGCTTTTTTGCCCATCTAATGGGTTCCCTCTTGTTCTGGCGTCTCAGGAGTTTGCGCACAGGAAGATGGACCAGCTTAGACAAGAATACATGGAAATGAAGGCTCACATTGATGCTTATGAGGCCAACTCGACTCGAAAAATAAAAGAAGAGGAGAAGAGGGTCAACAGCAAGTTTGACCACATTTACCAGGTCCTCCTCAAGAAGAAGAGTGAGATCCAGACCCTGAAGGAGGAGGTGGAACTTGCCCTGACTAAGGGGGACGAGTTTGAGTTTCTGGAGGTGGGTTGTAGGCGGACCTTGTTGAATCCTCTTTCTGCTTGGTGTGACGGAGTGGACTAGGCGTGTGTGGCGGGAGACCCTCCAGGACTTGGGGCTGTGGGAGGTCACGGGAAACATCCCTGGGATACATACTGTATTAGTTTTCAACATTTCTTTTTTTTTGTCTTTTGTCTTTTTAGGGCCGCACCCACAGCATAGGGAGGTTCCCAGGCTAGGAGTCTAATCGGAGCTGTAGCCCCCAGCCTATGCCAGAGCCATAGCACCGTGGGATCTGAGCCGTGTCTGCGACCTACACCACAGCTCACGGCAACGCTGGATCCTTAACCCACTGAGCAAGGGCAGGGATCGAACCCGCAACCTCATGGTTCCTAGTCAGATTTGTTAACCACTGAGCTACGACAGGAACTCCAGTTTTCAACATTTCATGACAACTTCCCACACACTGAGTGGCTCAGAAGAACGTCTGTCTTTTACCTCACACTTTCCATGGCTCAGGGTCATGGCTTAGGTCTCACCAGGCTACATTCTTTATGGATCTCAGGGTTGTCTTCCAAGCTCACAAGCTTGTTGGCAGAATCCAGTCTCTTGTGGTGCAGGACCAGAGTCCCTGTGTCCCTGCTGGCAGTCAGCCAGGTCCCCTTAAAGTTCCTATAGACTGCCTTGATTCCTTGCCCCATGACCCTCTCTCAGCTTGGCAGCTTACTTCAAAACCAGCAGAAAGGAGTTCCCTGGTGGCTCAGTGGGTTAAGGACCTGGCATTGTCACTACTGTGGCTCGGGTTGCTGCTGCTGTGTGGGTTTAACCCCTGGCCTGGGAACTTCCAACTACTAGGGGCACTGCCAAAAAAAAAAAGAATTTCTCCCTCCAGCCCAGTCCCTCTTTTAAGGACTTTTACCTGATTAAGCGAGGCCCACCCAGGAGAATCATCTTTCTGATTAACTCAAAGATTCAGGATCTTAGTAATATCTGTAGCTTTTTCTTTTTTTTTTCTTTCTTTCTTTCTTTTTTTTTTTTTGCCTTTAGAGCTGCCCAGGCTAGGGGTCAAAGTGGAGCTGCAGCTGCTGGCCTATGGCCACAGTCACAGCAACACGGGATCCAAGCTGCGTCTGTGACTTAACACCACAGCTCATGGCAACACCGGGTCCATAACCCACTGAGCGAGACCAAGGATCAAACTTTTTTTTTTATTATTATTATTACTCAGTGAATTATTACATTTGTAGTTGTACAATGATTATCACAATCCAATTTTATAGGATTTCAGGGATCGAACTCAAAGTGGTACTTTAACCTCCAGTGACTTCTGGCTATAATTTGAGAGACCGATTGGACTTAGAACCTGTGGCAAAGGGAAACTCCTCCCAGGGCTCTCATATGAAGCCTGAGTCCTGGCCCCAGCTTCCCCAGAGTGGCCTGGACTAACCCCCTGGCTTGTTGCAGAAAGCAGCAAAACTACAAGGAATCACCACGAAGCCTGTCTACGTCCCCAAGGTGGAGCTGAACCATGAGCTGATAAAGGGCATCTGTCAGGGCACCTCCGACCTCAAAAACGAGCTGAAGCGGTACCTCAGACAGTCCCAGGACAAGAAGCCCGAGGAGCCCACTGCCCCAGGTAGCCATCGGCAACCTCCCGGGCTCTCTCCCAGCACCCCAGAAATGGGGAGGGGTCCCTTTGGCATCTTGGGGTGGGAGAGAGGCTCTCGATCTGAAGAACTGGGGCTTGAGTTTCAGGGGTTACAGGACAGCTGTCCTCCGTCTAGGAGAGTCCTCCATCTAGGGAGTCTTGGCCTCATCCTGAGATTGTAGCCATCCTTCCTAAAACCTTTTTGGAGGCTGGATGTTCTGATGGGACTTTCTAGATGGGCTCTTTCTGTCTGAGTCATGTAACGGAACCAAACTTGGGTCTGCTTACCCGAGTGCGTTCAAGCCAAGCGACGAACACGGGGTCGTGATGATGGAAGGTGCGGTGTGTGTTGCAAGGTACCAAACACGGAGTCTGGCTAGACTGGTAGCTAGTGCTTAAAAGGCCCCCCACTCCCCGAAGGCTTTCAGGGAAAGGTTTTTAAGAACAAAGTGAGGGAGCGGGGTTGTGGGCTGTGTGAGTAGCTCGTGGACATCCTTTTGATTGGTGGGTGGTGAGATAAACATCAACCTTTTGGTTCCTGCCTGTCTGGGGTTTACGTGTTTGTGGGCAGCACACAGTTAACTTCCTCCTTCTGGTGGGGGTTTCAGTATCTGCAAAACAGCTCAAGGATCAGGCTCAGATTATTGTCTGTAGCCCTTGAGGAGGAGCTAAATGTCCTTGACTTTGTTTAATGACTAAACTCTTTTTTTTTTTTGGTCTATTTTGTCTTTTTTTTTTTAGGGCCACACCCGCGGCATATGGAGATTCCCAGTCTAGGGGTCCAGTCAGAGCTACAGCTGCCAGCCTACACCACAGCCACAGCCATGCGGGTTCTGAGCTGCATCTGCAACCTACACCACAGCTCACGGCAACGCTAGATCCTTAACGCACTGAGTGAGGCCAGGGATTGAACCCTCAACCTCATGGTTCCTCGTCGGATTCCTTTCTGCTGTGCCACGACAGGAACTCCTAAACTCTTATTGTTTTGTCTTGCTTAACTGTTTGCCTTTCTTTCTGCATTGTCTCACTTCTATGATTAAATTTACTCTTTGAGGGAAGGCCTAGGAGGTTAAAGTTTTTCTACAGAAGAGAGACAGGTGGAGAGTGCCTGTTTGGGTAGGGAGAAGGGTCTCTTTTGGGAAGAAGGACCCCATGGGGTCCTGCTCCATTACAGTCTGAGGTTGGCTCAGATGGGTTTTGAATGGATTCTGGGTTGTGGGGTGATTTGGTAGGGAAATGGCTAATTTGGGGGTCAGAGAAACATGGAATTCTTCCCCTACTCTTCCGCTTATATCCAACCCATTGTCAGATTTGGCTTCTAAAATATATCCTGATGGAAGTTCCCATTGTGGCTCAGTGGAAATGAATCCGACTAGTATCCACGAAGATGCAAGTTCAATCCCTGGCCTCACTCAGTCGGTTAAGGATCTGGTGTTGCCGCGAGCTCTGATCTAGGTCGCAGACTGACTCTGATCTGTGTAGGCTAGCAGCTACACCTCGGATTTGACCCCTAGCCTGGGAACGTCCATACACTGCAGGTGCGGCCCTTAAAAAGCAAAAATAAAATAAAGCCCCAGTCCGCACTGGCCTGCTGTCCATTGCAGCACCTGCGGTAGCTTCTTAACAAGCCCCTTCTGCGTCCACCCTGTTGCAGGTGGAGAGAGCTTTTCAGGATACAAATCTGATCTCTCAGGACCTTCTCTACCTCCTCTTCAGAGAACTTCCATTGCTTTTAGATTATGGACCTGACTCCTTGACCCCAGCTTTCAAGCCCCTGCCTGGTCAGGCCCTGTCTATCTGTCCAGCCCCGAAGTACCTCCTCTTCCCATATGTCCCTCTGCACTCAGTTCCTCAGATATGTTAAGCTCCCTGCCACAGGGCCTTTGTACGTGCTCCTCCTCCGGCCTTGAGGGCTCAGCTCCGACTCCACTATCTTCACCAAGTGACTCCTCTCAGCCTTTAGAGATCAGCTGAAACATTACACTTCTCAGCAAACCTCCTGCCGCCACCCTTGCTCTTTAGACTAGGTCCCAGGATCCTTATCATACCCTGGGGCCCATGGCACCCCTGGCATTTTACTCTTTTTTTGGTGTCTTTTTCGGGCCACATCCATGGCATATGGAGGTTCCCAGGCTAGGGGTCTAATCGGAGCTGTAGCTGCCGGCCTACACCAGAGCCACAGCAACGCGGGATCCGAGCCACGTCTGTGACCTACACCACAGCTCGTGGCAACGCTGGATCCCTAACCCACTGAGTGAGGCCAGGGACCGAACCCGCAATCTCATGGTTCCTAGTCAGATTCACTTCTGCTGCACCATAACGGGAACTCCCTGGCATTTTACTCTTGCCTGCCATTCCTGTCCCCTTCCAGATCGCTATCAGTGAGGGCAGGGGCTGGGTCTGTTTTCAAGCAACACTCCCTGGCGCCTGGCACAGAGCCTGGCACATGGTGGATCTTTGCTGTATAATCCAGAGGATGGGCCTGAGTCTTAGCCTGGACAGCTGGGTGGCTCTGCAGAAGGCATGTCACAGCCATGATGGAGGGGAAAGCTGTTGGTGAAGTAGCTGTGGTGTTTGCTTTAATGAGACTGGTCTGGGGGAGGAGGGGTGAGAGAGACCAGGGGGAAAGGAACTTCTAATTACTGCCACTCACCAGGCATCTTTTTTGTTTGTTTGTTTGTTTGGGTTTTTTCTAGGGCCGCACCCACGGCATAGGGAGGTTCCCAGGCTAGGGGTCTAATTGGAGCTATAGCCGCCAGCCTACACCACATCCACAGCAACGTGGGATCCGAGCCACATCTGTGACCTACACCACAGCTCACGGCAACGTCGATCCTTAACCCACTGAGTGAGGCCAGGGGTCGAACCCGCAACCTCATGGCTCCTAGTCGGTTTGGTTAACCACTGAGCCACGATGGGAATTCCACTCACCAGGCATCTTGATCTCACTGCTAAGAGATTGTCTTACGTTGGAAGAAACCAAAGCTCCCAGAGGGTTCAGAGGTCACGGTCTGGGTGTTGGTGGGGAAAAGACTCCACCTTGGCTACATGTCAAGGCAGAGAAAAGAAGGAACACACCAGATTTGTCTGTTACCTTGTTTCTAGCGCTGTTAACCTTGTTTCTAGCGTTTGTAACTGAGTGGATGGGGAAGGCCAGCAGGGAGTATCTTTGTAAACGTCTCCCCACCCACCCATGGCGAGGTGGTCCCTAGGCTTGGAGTGGAAGAGCCGTAAAAAATAACCTCTTCTTCTTTGGCACAGGGGACCCTGGAGGGTACAGCCTGCCGTCCATGCCGAAGCCTGCACGACCTGGGAAGAAGGTTCTGAGTAAGTAACCCCATAGCTGTTCCTATGGCAGCAGCATGGCTGTGGCTGGTGGTGCTCAGGCTGAGGCAGTGGTGGGTGTCCCGGCTCCTTGCAGGTGGGCACAGCCCATCCCGGGCACCGAGATGCAAGGGCCGCCCAGCCCCACTGAAGAGAGCTTGCAGGGCTCTTGCGGGAGTGCCCCTGGGGCACATGGGCTGATGGGCTATCAGCACTGGATATTTTTTTGAGGGGGGTTTGGTCTTTTTAGGGCCACACCCACAGCATATGGTGGTTCCCAGTCTAGGGGTCCAATCAGAGCTGCAGTTGTCTATGGCAACAGCCACAGCAACGCAGGATCCGAGCCGAGTCTGCAACCTACCCCACAGCTCACGGCAACGCCAGTTCCTTAACCCACTGAGCGAGGCCAGGGATTGAACCTGCATTCTCATGGGTACTCGTTGGGCTCATTACCTCTGCGCCACAATGGGAACTCTAGCACTGGATATCTGAGGACCTGAACAGCGATACGACGGAAGCTGGCTTGTCTTGAGAAATATCTCTGACACCCGAGTTTGGCACTTGGATGGAGCCCCCGGCCCCTGCCCTGAGCAGAGGCTGAGCCTTGCTTGCTGTAGCACAGTGTTTGTCAGTCTTCCCCCACCCCCCAGTGGCCAATTTACCCTTTATTACAATTTTTGAGATTTGAATCATTTCCTCATTGATCAGGATGATAAAATGATGGTTTTTGAAGATTCTGTGTCCTGAGAGAAAAAATGGACTTCAAACTATAGTAACAGTTGTCTTTATAACTGCCAGTATTCACATAAAAGAACATCTGTATGTGTGGAAACTGTTTGTGTTAAATGATACCCACAAAGCCCACCAGAGATGCGGGGTGGACTTGCCTTGAAGTCTCTTTGACTTCAAGCAGATCCAAGAGGGAGCACTTGAATGTTGATTAGGCTTTATGGGAAGGGGCCTCTTTTTGACAGGGCTCTTTCACAGGCTGCTGTGGGAACTGGAGGTATTCTTTTCATGAAAGCAGAGAGGCAATACCCTTGAGGCCATCACAGAGCTTGATTTCTGTGAATCATCCTCGGTGGCTTGGGGGATGCTCAAGTTGCTCACGTTGTGTGCCAGTGCCTGGGCTGTCTCCAGAGCCTGAGTAATGCCTTCATCTTTTTTTTTTTTTTAATATGTTAATTTTTTATTTTATTTTATTTTTTACCAGTTTATGTTTTTATTTTTTATTTTTTTACAGAATAACATACATATATTTAAACGCAGTTTCATTCACACAGATGATTATATCATGGATCTTAAGAAACAGATTAAGTGACTCCCTCTGAAAAAGTGGAATGGAAAATATGCTGAGACAAATAGGAAATTTATTCTATACTTTATCCCATTTTGTATGGCTTTCGTCTTTACTATTTAGTATTACCTATTACATTTCAATTTTTCTTTAAAAATTAGCATTATATTAAAATTGTGTATATTATGCAACTAAAATTTATAAAGAAAGCCTTATATACCATTAAATATTTTATATAGCATAATAAAAAGAATAACAACTGGTAAGAATAACAAAAATAATACACCCTCTGAAAATAAGTAAAATATAAAATGCATAAATTGGTTAAAAAATAGTGTAACTATACAAATATGTCCTCACAATTTGTTACATCTAATTGATTCTTCAATAAAGGCATTACACCATTCTAGGTGATGTGATAAACAAGACATTATAGACCTTACATTGTACCATGGAGAGAAATGGTTATTAATAATACAATTGTAGAACTGTATTATTTAATTGTACAGTTGCATTCTTTAATTATAATTATCATAAATTCTCTGATGGAGAGGAAATCAGAATCAGATCTAAGAAGACTTCAGCATTCCAAGAATGATGTCAAATGACCCCCTTATGGTGGATTATGCACTTATTTACTATGAGATATATTTCTTCTGCAGAGATTCCTTGTTTAAGTATCAATTATAGATTTTTGGTTTGCAGTTATTCTGAAGTTTTGATATGAGTCTCTATGTATATGAGATTGTTTTAAGTTGTTGGTCTCTTAATTGCAAGTTCATCTCCAGTGTCCTGCATTTGTACCCACCTCTTCTCATGATTTCTGATTTTGGTGGTATAATTGTGCACGGATGATTTCATACCTTTACTGGCGAGCCGTGTCATTTGTGGAATTTTTGTTCCCTGTTGCGGCCTTTTCTTTTCTGCTTAGAGAAGATCATTTAGTATTTGTTGTAAGGCTGTTTTAGTGTTGCTGAATTCTCTCAACTTTTGCTTCTCTGTGAAGGTTTTGATTTCTCCTTCAAATCTGAATGAGAGCCTTGCTGGGTAGAGTAATCTTGGTTGGAGGTTTTTCCCTTTCATCACGTTAACTATATCATGCCACTCCCTTCTGGCCTGCAGAGTTTCTGCTGAGAAATCTGCTGATAACCTTATTGGGGTTCCCATGTATGTTACTTGTTTCTTTTCCCTAGATGCTTTCAAGATTTTGTCTTTGTCTTTAATTTTGGTCAGTTTGATTAATATGTGTCTTGGTGTATTCCTCCTTGGGTTTATTTTATATGGTACTCATTGCGTTTCCTGGATTTGAGTGAGTGGTTCCTTTCCCATGTTAGGGAAATTTTTAGCTATTATCTCTTGGAATATTTTTTCTGTCCCCTTCTCTCTCTCTTCTCCTTCTGGCACCCCTATAATACGGATGTTGGTGTGTTTAACGTTGTCCCAGAGTTCTCTGAGACTCTCTTCATTTGTTTTCAATCTTTTTTCTCTTTTCTGTTCTGCATCCATAATTTCTACTCATCTGTCCTCCACCTCGCTTATTGGTTCTTCTGCTTCCTGTATTCTGCTGTTAGCTGCTTCTAGTGAATTTTTTTATTTCAGTTGTTGTATTTTGCATCTCTTCTTGTTTAAGTTTTATATCTTGTATCTCTGTGGTCAGTGTTTCCTGTAAGTTATCCATCTTTGCCTCCAGTTTATTTCCAATGTCTTGCATCATCTTTATCATCAACAATCTAAAGTCTTTTTCCTGGATGCTGAGAATCTCGTCATCACTATTCTTCAGTCTTGATGTGTTTCTGCCCTCACAGAGCTTCTCAACCTTTTCTCTGTCATTGTCCTCCTTTGCTCTTACCCTTCAAGCCCTTTTAGAAATTTTAGCCTCTAATCACCCCCATCCATGAAATTTTAATACCACACCAGTAGTATTACAGTCGTATCTGTTTATATAGTGTTCTTTTATACATAAAAAGAACTAGTTTTTCCATCCTTCCCTCCTTTGTCTCCTAAGAATCAATTTTTGTACTTCTTGGGGCCAGCAAAGATCACCCTTGTTGAGGTGGGGGGTGGGGCGTCGGATGGCCCCCAACTTCCTCATCTGTCAAATTTGGGCCATAGTGATGTCGCCCTCACAGGATTACGGAGACACTGATTTTATGTTCCATAGTGTGTCCCTCATGAGATACCGTGAAGGTTTTTGGTTTTGTTTTTCCTTTTTACGGCCGCATCTGTGGCCTATGGAAGTTCCCAGGCTAGAGTTGAATTGGATCTGCAGCTGCCGGCCTATGCCACAGCCACAGCAACCCCACATCCGAGACGCACCTGAGACCTAAGCCACCGCTCACGGCCATGCCAGGTCCTCAACCTACTGATGGAGGCCAGGGATCGAACCCGCATCCTCACAGAGACTCACTGAGGCACCACAGGAACTCCTGAAAGCTCTTTAAAGGCCATGCATATAGCCCTGAACCGTTGGCCAAAAGGTCAGTGGGGATGTTGTAGTGATGCTTTCAGAGAACTCTGGGTTGGTTTTTTGTTGTTGTTGGCGTGTTGTTTGAGTTTAGACTGTTTTCGGCAGACACATGGGTGGTACTAGTTCCTGAGTGGAGTGAAGTGGATTCTGAGCCTGCGGGGCCTGGGGCAAGTGGAGGAGGAAGCTGGCAGCTCAGCTGGAAAACATGGAAAGGCTTTTTGTGTGAAGGAGGAAGTGGAGGAGTGGGTGCCTCTAAGGCTGGGTCCTTCTCAAGGCACAGCCCTGAAAGCCCCCTTCCCGCTGCCCCAAGCCCCACTCTTGGTGTGACTGAGCTGTGGATGCGGCGAAGTCGGCAAGGAATGCGTGGTGGGCTCGTCAGAGTGTGGATAAGGCTCCTGAGAATTGTGATGACAGGGGAGGGGGCCCTGTGCCTGAGGCCAAGGCCATGGCCCAGGGACTGTCGAAGATGCTGGTCCAATGGGAGTGGTTGAGAAAGGAGTAGAAGGTGGGGAGGTGATGGGGATTGAAATGGCTAAGAAATAGCGCTCTGAGGTGGGAGGCAGGGGCAGCCAGGGGCCCATGAGGGGCCGAGGGAGGGTCTGATGGGGAGAGAGAAGGCTTGGTCAGGAAGCTAAAGGATCCTGCAGGCAGGCAGGTAATGTTAGCATCCAACCCCCCCCCCTTTTTTTGTCTTTTTAGGGCCGCACCTGTGGCACATGGAGGTTCCCAGGCTAGGGGTCTAATCAGAGCTACAGCTGCCAGCCTACACCACAGCCACAGCAATGCCAGATCTGAGCCATGTCTGTGACCTACACCACAGCTCACGGCAATGTCAGATCCTTAAACCACTGATCGAGGCCAGGGATTGAACCCCTCAACCTCACGGTTCCTAGTCGGATTCGTTTCTGCTGCACCACGACGGGAACTCCCCAAACACCCCTTTTCATTTCAGTGGTGGGGACGGTGGCAAAGAAGGAACCTGAAATCTTCTAGCCCGCTTGAACTTGAGCACCTGCCAGAATCCCAGGGAATCTGAAAACCATAACACCAGTTTCTATCACCATAGATTACTTTGCCTTTTGACTCTTTATTTCTTTCAAGTTAAAACATCCTAGCTTTATTCGTATGGGTCACATTCATGCAATGATTGAAAATGATCGAAAGAAAAGTATCATTGTGCTTTAAAATATCTTAATTCTGAAAATTGTCTTTTTCGGAAGAAAAGGAAAAGCTCCATAAACTCCTGGGCCTCACCCCCAGACTCAGATTCAACAGGTCTGTGTGGGCCTGAGAATTTGCACTCCCTACAGCTTCCCAGCTGATGCCGATGCTGCTGGTGTGGGCATCACACTTCGAGGACCATTATTTTAGCCAAATTCAGTTCCCATGCGCACATACACCAGCTACTTTTTAAAGGCCATTGTGATGGGAGTTCCCTTCGTGGCTTCGTGGTTCGTTAACGAACCCAGCTAGGATGCATGAAGATTCAGGTTCGATCCCTGGCTTCACTCAATGGGTTAAGGATCCGGTGTTGCTGTGAGCGGTAGTGTAGGTGGCAGACGTCATTCGCATCGTTGCTATGACTATGGTATAGGCTGGCAGCTGTACCTCCCGTTGGACCTGTAGCCTGGAAACTTCCATATCCCATGGGTGCAGCCTTAAAAACAAAAAGCAAAAAAAAAAAAAACCTTGTGATATTTGGCAAGCACATTTTGTTGGCTGACTCCCTGTGTGTGTGTGTATATATATATATTTAAAATATGTTTGGTTTTGCATTGTGTGTGTGTGTGTGTGTGTGTGTGTGTGTGTGTCATTTACCTACAATCAGGAGTTCCTTGACGGCCTAGTAGTTAGGACTCGGCATTTTCACTGCTGCAGCCCAGGTTCAATCCCTGGTCTGAGAACCAAGATCCCACGTCAAGCCAAGGCGCACCACAGCCAAAAAGAAAAAGAGAGAGAGAGAAACACATTAAACATTATTATTAAAAAAAATTAGGAGTTCCTGTTGTGGCTCGGTGGGGACAACCCGGCTGGTATCCTTGGGGATGCGGGTTCGATCCCTGGCCTCCCTCAGTGGGTTAAGGATCCGGCATTGCTGTGAGCTGTGGTGTAGTTTACAAGGCTCACATCTGGTGTTGCTGTGGCTGTGGCATGGGCCGGCAGCAGCAGCTCTGATTCAACCCCTGCCATGGGAACTTCCACAGGCTGCCCTTGCAGCTGTAAAAGACCCTCCCTCAAAAAAAAAGTTACTTAAGGAAAAATGCACAGATCCTAAATGTACAGTTCGATAATTTTGACACACGCATATTTCGCTGTTGCCATTTCCCAAATCAGGATAAAGAATTTTCATTACCCCACTAAATTCCTTCAGTGCCTCCCCACCAAAACCATGATGCCAGTTTCTATCGCGTAGATTAATTTGCCCACTGACCCTTTCTATCTTTCAGGTGAAAACATCCTAGCTTTATTTGTGTGGGTCGCATTCATGCAGTCATTGTTGTTATTCTGGTGTTTTGAGAGTGTCACTGTGCTGTGCTTTAAAATATCTGAATTCTGGGAGTTCCTGTCGTGGTGCAGTGGTTAACGAATCCGACTAGGAACCATGAGGTTGCGGGTTCGGTCCCTGCCCTTGCTCAGTGGGTGAAGGATCCGGCGTTGCCGTGAGCTGTGGTGTAGGTTGCAGACGCAGCTCAGATCCTGAGTTGCTGTGGCTCTGGTGTAGGCTGGCAGCTACAGCTCTGATTCGACCCCTAGCCTGGGAACCTCCGTATGCCGTGGCAGGGGCCCAAAAAATAGCAAAAAAGACAAAATAAATAAAACACAAAAGGAAAGTTTTAAAAAAAATAAAATATCTGAATTCTGAAAATGTTCTTTTTCAGAAGAAGAAAAGAAAATCAAGAAACCTGGTAAGTTATGCATTTCTGCATCCTTGTGTGTCCTGAGTGCCCGGATACAGAACTCAAGGCCCGCGGGGAGAGCTGAGCAGGGGGGTTAGAGGTCTGTGATGGGGGCCTGGGCTCCGTGACGGTGTCCTGTGCTGGCAGCCGGGCCTGGGCTCGGATGAAAGGACAAGTGTAAATGCATAAGACTAGCTGGATGAGGGTCGCCCTGGGCGGAACGGTGTTGCCCTGGCTGTCCAAGTGTGTGTTTGCGGAAGCGTGGGAGGGAGGGAGGCCATCAGAGAGGTCCCTGTGTCATGTCCCCAGCTCCCACTTCTCCTCCCTCCTCCCCAGCCACTGCCTCATCCAGCAAGATCAGCTTCGGCGCCCCGGAACACTTGGATATCAAAGAAACTGGCCAGGAGGGTGAGTGACGGTGGGCTGGGGGCCGTGGGGTGCCCGCACTGAATTTGTTCTGAAAACGATGCTCTGTTCCTCATGCAGGTGCAGCCAAAGTCCCCCTCGAGCCATCGACCTCGGTGCCTCTCAGCGGGAAGGTGCTGGAAACCTTCCTAGCCAAGTCCAGGCCCGAGCTCCTGGAGTGTGAGTAGCTTTGAGCTGCTGGCTCGCTTGCCCTGGCCTCTGTCCTACTTGGTGTGTCTCTCCCCTAGGGGACTTACTGTCCTCTGCTTTGTTATGCCTCCCTTCCGGCTTCCTGGCCAGCAGAGACACTGCCCAGAGTTCCTTCCTCCAGGCCAGGCCTTGGGGCCTTGCCTGGTACCTTCCCCCATGGGCACCTTCCTCTCGTGCCCACTTCCCAGGCAGCGGGCAAGACCCATCTCTGCAGAGTATGCTCTGGCCCCCTCTCCCCACAGCCGCAGCGGGCTTGCTTGGGAGCAGTGGGTGCCTGGGCTCTTGGTGCTGGCCTCCCCAGAGCTTCCTGCAGTCCTGGCCCCTGGACGAGGGCCAGGCCTGGCCCGGGGCCAGTGTCACCTGCTGCCAGGCTGCTGGTGGTGGTGCTGAGTTTCGTGTTTCAGGAGCCCTTGGTGCTTCATGGCACTGCCATGTAAGCAGGGAAAGTAAGGGCTGGGGACTTAGGGCCATAGTGGACATTTTGCCAGGCCATTCCTTTTGCCCAGAGGGAAGCCCAGGACCCGGTGAAAAGGACCCTTTGCAGAGCCACCGAGCCAGCGAGTGGCAGAGAACCCCAGTCTCTCGTTTCCCAGGTTCCCAAGCCAGGGATTGTCCACTGTCTCCCCCTGGTCCGGGGTCCCCTGTGAGGGGAGGGGCAGAGATGGTTGTGTCCTGGGAGCAGGTGGAGGAGGGTGGGGGTGGCACTCAGCTTGGCTCAGGCTTCAGACTTCCCTGACTTGGCTGGAAGGGTGGCAGGAAGGGCAGGGAGGCCATGCTCGTGTCCCAACCGAAGATCATATTCAGGTCCTCAAGATTCCGATGGGTTCTGTGCTGCCACCGCCTAAAGTCTAGACCCCTTAGCTCTCCACTCTGTGGCCCCACGTGTCCCTCTGTCCCTGCTGTGGCCTCTGTGCTCCCAGCTGCCCAGCCTTCTCTGGGGCCAGCACGTGTCCACCATCCCCTTGACTCTGCATTTGACTCTTGTCTCTCTGCCCAGCACAGGCTTTCTCCCTCCGCTGCTCTCCTCCGTTTCATTCTCATCTTTCTATTGCTTGGCTCGGATTCCAGCCCTCTGGTGAAATGTTCCCCTGGGCTCTCCTCAGTGTTCAAGGAGCGTTTGTGGCCCCGTGTCTGTGTCCCTTTGACAGTGTGCCTGCCCTTGCGCAGAGTGTGGGGCTCACAGTGTTGTGACTTGACGGGTTTGCTTTGCGTGGGGGAGGATGACCTCCAGGAGGCCAGACACCACGTCTGGCTCATGGTTGTGCATCCAGCACAGAATGTGGCGATGAGCCAGGGGTGCAATATATGGCCTTGGATGGAGGAATAGACAGATAGATGGACAGATGGTTGGACTGTTGGATAGACGGATGGACAAATGTCTGGACAGAATGGATGGCATGTGCCAAGGGCTTCATAAATGGTCTTGGATGGAGGAATAGACAGGTAGATGGACAGATGATTGGACTGTTGGATAGACAGATGGACATATGTCTGGCTGGCTGGACAGAATGGATGGCATGTGCCAAGGGCTTCATATATAGTTTTGGATGGGAGTTCCCGTCGTGGCGCAGTGGTTGACGAATCCAACTAGGAACCACGAGGTTGCGGGTTCGATCTCTGGCCTCGCTCAGTGGGTTAAGGATCCAGCATTGCTGTGAGCTGTGGTGTAGGTCACAGACGAGGCTCAGATCCTGCGTTGCTGTGACTCTGGCAAAGGCCGCTGGCTACAGCTCCGATTCGACCCCTAGCCTGGGAACCTCCATATGCTGTGGGAGTGGCCCTAGAAAAGGCAAAAAGACAAAAAAAAAAAAAAGTTTGGATGGTGGAATAGACAGAGAGATGGACAGATGGCTGGATTGATGGATAGACAGATGGACAAATGTCTGGCTGGCTGGACAGGATGGATAGATGGATGGATGGATGGAAAGATGGATGAATAGATAAAACCAACGAGCAAATATTACATTTAGGGAACGTTTGAAAAGTGAGAGCCCTTCGGGCGCCTTGTCCCTGACCCCTTGGGGTGATGCTTTCTTAGATGCCGTTAAAGTCATCCTGGACTACAACACCGCCCACAACAAGGTGGCCCTGTCCCAGAACTTCACCGTTGCTTCTGCGGCCGACACGTCCCAGGACTACCAGCCACATCCCCAGAGGTTCACCTACTGCTCGCAGGTGTTGGGCCTGCACTGCTACAAGAAAGGCATCCACTACTGGGAGGTGGAGCTGCAGAAGAACAACTTCTGCGGGGTAGGCGTCTGCTACGGCAGCATGCCGCGCCACGGCCCCGAGAGCCGGCTTGGCCGCAACAGCGCCTCCTGGTGCGTGGAGTGGTTCAACACCAAGATCTCAGCCTGGCACAACAACGTGGAGAAAACCCTGCCCTCCACCAAGTCCACGCGGGTGGGGGTGCTTCTCAACTGCGATCACGGCTTCGTCATCTTCTTCGCCGTGGCCGACAAGGTCCACTTGCTATATAAGTTCAAGGTGGCCTTTGCGGAGGCGCTGTACCCGGCCTTCTGGGTGTTCTCCGCAGGTGCCACGCTCTCCATCTGCTCCACCAGGTAGGCAGGCCAGGGACTCTTGGCTTGACTGCCTGGGCCGTGCTGGAGACCCTAATGAAATTGCTGCAGGTGGGACTCTCAGGGAGCTGCCCTGAGTGTCCCCAGGGGTTGCAAGGATGGGAGGGGAGTGGGTGAGGGTGAGAGGGTGGGGAGATGGGGTAAGAGGAGGCTGTTGGCCAGGGCGAGGGGTGGGGTGATTGTGATGTGGGCAGGGAAGCCCTTCTGCTTCCTGGTGCCCTTCAGGGGAGGAGGGGCAGGATGTTCCCCCCGCCCCCGACTTGTTCTCTGGACAGCTGGGTGGGGCTTTGAGAATAAAATCCTTAGCACCCTTTTCCTCTTAGAGATAATCCATAGCCACTCTGGGTTCTTCCTTAGGCTGCTGGTGTCTGCCTCTTTGCTCTCTGGAGGCAGACACCAGCAAATCTTAGTGTTCAGATGACTAGCCTTCAAATCTTAGTGTTCGGATGACTCTCTGTAGAGCTGTTCGACTCTCTAGATTGAAAAAAAAATAATTTCCAAAGTCACTGAGTTTCAATATGACTCGCCCTCCACTACCTACACGTGGAGGTTGGGGTGAATGCTCAGACTTCTGGTTATTGGCTGTGCCCGAGGGAAGTGACCCACAGGGGGTCTCCAGCCAGACCAGAGGATTCCCAAAGAAGGATGGCCTCTTTCTGCACTGGCACATAGCCCTGTTTCCCTTCCTGTCCCGCACATCTCATCACCCCATCCGTGGGGTTAAAATGTGTAGGCAAACAGGAACCTTTTCAGTGTCAGATTTCAAACCCTGATCTGAATCAACCTGGGTTGAATTTGCGATTCAAGGTCAAGGTGACCCAGGTCCCACGTGGATGGAAACACCCCTCCCCCACTTGCACCCCGTCAAACATTCCGAAAGGCATCTTGGCCCAGATGCCTTGGCTGCAGCCATGGAGCCTTCTTCCCCTAGCCCAGGCTTTGGGGCAAAGGACTCCGTTAGGCAAGAGGGACCCTCACGGGGTTCACAGTTGGTGGTCTTGCTCTCGTTAGCGTCTCTTGCCTTCTAACTCATCACTGTCCTCAGTGAGAGCCTCCCCTCTCCTGGACTGTGAGAGTCTGGACTGGCTGGGAGAGCCACACCCACTGTGGCCAGCACTGTTGAACAGTCAGCCTAGCCTGCTGTCACGCAGACAGGCCCTCTGTCTCGGGGACCACACTAGGTCACCTGCTGGGGTGACTCCCTAGGGCCAGAAGGGCCTTCCAGCGGATCCATGGGAAATGGCACCATGCCTGTCCAACCCAGGCGGTCCTTGCATGAGACAGAGGCCTGTCACCAGCCCTAGCCCCGTCCGTTCTCCTTGGCTGAGCCAATTCCAGGTGTAGATTGTCTTGACCTGGTGAAGAATCAGGAAGACTTAGGGACTTAAGCTGTCAGGCTTAAGCAACGAGGGGCTATTTTTCCTGCAGGGTTTCTGTGCAGTGAAAAGACCCCTGGTCCACTAAGAGCGGGAGTGAATGGATGCTGGGATTTCCGCAGCTCTTTATATCCTGATGTTATCAGGACATAAATTCTCATCCCCAGAGTAGAACTTTCACCCTTTGTGGTGAAATGAGTCCTGCTCTGGGCTTTTCCCCAAGAAGAGAGCCGAGGTCAGGCTTCTTGTGGAAAAAGAGGGTCCCGCTGGGGCAGGGAGGACCCCGGACCTTTCCTAGGGGTGTTTGAGAAGTTAGCGCATGTCTGGCCTTGGTGCCAGGCCTCCAGGACACTCTGGTCAGAGGACTTGCTGTTCCTGACCCTTGTGTAGATCTGTGTCACCAAGAAATCAGCTTTGTAGGGAAGACCTCCCAGCAATGGCTGAAATGTGGTTTCGAAACGTTTTCTTCCCTTGCTCCGGGGAAGGAAAGTTCTTGGGTGATTCTCCTCTGCTTTGGGAGATGGTCAGAGGCATCTTCGTTGACCTCCTGAAACCAAAGCCTGATTCAAAGCCAGTTCACCCTCGGGAACCGGCTGGGTTGAGAGGGGGAGAACGCTGAAGGTTAAACCACGTGTCCTGCTCTGGCTCTTCTGCAGAAACGAGGGCAGCAGAGAGGGCTTGTTCCCTGGCGATCTGTGGGACAGCTCAGGAGAGGCAAGCCCGAGCCCCTCTGTTGAAGAGAGGCAAGCAGGTAGCCCAGGCTGAGCACTGTGCAGGTGCTTTGGAGCCAGGAACTGAGGGGCACAGCCTCACTGTCTCTAAACCATTCTGTTTGCAATGGCGAGACTTAAGGTCCTCTCCCTGGCCTGGCGGGGCTGCCGCCTGGCACTAGATCCTAGAGCTGGAGAGACTTTGTATTCATCTGACTTCCTGTTTTGCAGAGCAGGTCAGATGGGGAGGTATTGAAAGACTCCGGCTCACTACTCCGGCTGTCCCATGATGGAGGAGGTGCCCCCTAGACACCCCTGGTCCCCTGGGGAAAGATCAGACCCCCTCCAGATACACAAACATAAAAACACTCTCCCAGCCCAGGTATCAGGGGCTGTCTCAGTCACTCGAGCATGATAAACCGAAGATCAGGGTCAAATTTTTGTGATGATTCGAGACTGGTCGATCGGCTCCCCTGTTTTAATCACTCTAAAATGGGTCTGTGATCTATAACTAATACTACTCCGTTATCGCTTAGCTTCTTCTGCTCCCTGTGCTGATTTTAATTAGAAGTATTTGAGCTTCTATGCTCGAGCTTATAGTTTTAAGAGTTGATTCTTTAGAAAATAATCAGGATTGTAGACACGGATCTTTTGAGATGCTAGGGCCAAGGCTGGCTAACCTGCCTTGGAAGCTTTAAATGCAATAACGTGGGCGTTTGGTATTCTTTCACACACGTGTGTAGAAAGCATTACATCTGTCATACTGGAGTCAGCAAACGAGGTGCCCAAGGGCCCCTGGAGGCCCCCACCCAGCTGCCCAGGGGCTGAGATTTCAGCAGAACCGTAGCCCCTTTGAATCTGTCATGGGTGTGGCAGCCCCTCAGGAAGCTTTTGTTTTGGCTGAGCCCACGGCACGTGGAAGTTCCTGGGCCAGGGGTTGGACCTGCGCCGCCGCAGTGACTAGAGCCTCAGCAGTGGCCTGACAAGGCCAGATCCTGAACCAGCTTTGCCACAAGGGAACTCCTCAGGACGCTTCTGATAAAGAATGCTCAGGCAGATAAAATGTCCTTCTGAGTTTTGCTTCAGGAGGATCCAAGGATGGGGGGGGGCGGGGTAGGAGGGGGAGGAGGAGGAGTAAAAAGGTAAATAAACCACGAGTGGAAAAATCCGAGGAAATGTGAGCGTTCATTGTATTATTCCTTATACTGTGGCCGATGTTTGAACATTTTCTATAATAAAACGTTTAAATAGTGAAACGAAACTCAGCCAGCAATGGCCCTGTTTGTGGATTTTCTCCTTGTTTGGAGAGGGGTAAGGGGTGTGGATTTGAGGGTATTCGTTTGACTGCTGTTGGTGTCTGTTTCCTGGTGGGGAGATTCTAAATCCTTGGGGTTTCCCCAGGACTGGGAGTGTCCTTGTTCTTTGTGAACCCCTGGAATCACACCTGAATTTATGCTAAGAGGTGAATTGACCCAGAATGGGGGCTGGGCATCAGGAAGACCAGCCAGGAGATGAGAAGGTTGGGACGTTGAGACAGCCTGACCTGCAGGAGGAGAGAGGGGCTGGCAAGTGAGTTGAAGCATGTATGCGGTTGGAGTTCCCGTCGTGGCTCAGTGGTTAACGAGCCCGACTCATAAACATAAGGTTGCGGGTACCATCCCTGGCCTCGCTCGGTGGGTTAAGGCGTTGCCGTGAGCTGTGGTGTAGGTCATAGATGTGGCTTGGATCCCACGTGGCTGTGGCTGTGGCGTAGGCTGGCAGCTGTAGCTCCGATGGGACCCTTAGCCTGGGAACTTCCATAGGCTGCAGGTGCAGCCCTAGAAAAGAGAAAGAGACCAAAAAGAAAAAAAAGGAAAAAGAAAGAAATATGTATGTGGTCCATGATTCAATCGGTCACGCCTGATCAAAGCTGGGGACTGAGTGCCACCCAACACCCTGATTCCACAGGGAGAGGAACAGGAGCTCCGCCTTGGTGTCCCCTCCTGGACTGCGCTCCATGTGTTTCTTCATCGGGCTGGTCTTGATCTGTCTCCTTTACGGCAACACTATAATCATAAGCAGAGTGTCAAACTCCCTGAAGCTCGGGCGGGGTGGGGTGGGGGTGGGGTCATGTGCTTTAAAATGGAGGTTTGTGTTGCCCCCAAATTCAGATGTTAAAACCTCCCCCCCAGTGTGATGGTATTTTTAGGTTTGTCGAGGGAGGCTTGCACAAGGCCAAGTTGGTAAAGCAAGAGAGATTTATTATGTATGTATTTGTTTAATTAATATTATTTAATAAATAATTTATCTTTTTCTAGGGCCGTACCCGCGGCACATGGAAGTTCCCGGGCTAGGGGTCCAATCAGAGCTTAGCCGCCAGCCTACACCACAGCCACGGCAACTCCGGGATCTGAGCCGCCTCTTTGACCTACCCCACAACACATGGCAGCGCCAGATCCTTAACCCATGGATCGACGCCAGGGATGGAACCCGCGTCCTCGTGGATGCTAGTTGGGTTCGTAACCCGCTGAGCCATGACGGGAACTCCCAAGAGAGATTTATGAAGGCATCAGAGGGGCACAGGCTGAGCTCAAGACGGCGCCAGCCCTGACTCTATGGAGGCTCTAGGCTTATAAAGGAGCCGGCCATGGTGGGAATCTCTGGCTGGAGTTCATGGTGGGAACTTGCGGCAGGAACAATGCCGAAGGAGGAGGGGAGGGTCAAGGGAGGGGTACGGGTCGGGTCCCATGACCGAGGGCAGTGAATCTTTGTAGATGGTCATCCATGCGGGCAGTTGTGTTCCCCAGGCCAGGCCATTGTTTCTTGCTGCCCAAGTTGAGAATCCACATTCCGGGAGAGGGTGTCCACAGCAGGTCTCCAAGGTGAACAGCCACATTTGGGGGGGGGCGGGGGTGGGGGGTGGGGGCAGTCCGTCTCCACCCTCCTGGGAACCTATCAGGTATTGGAGGTGATTAGAGGCTTGGACCCCTCATGCATGGGATGAGCCCTTATAACTCCCAGAGACCCTAGAGAGCTGCCTTGCCCCTTCTGCTATGTGAGGACACGGGAAGAAGACAGCTGTGTATCGATTAGAAAGTGGTTCCTTACCAGGCACGGCATCTGCCAGGACCTGCACCTTGAACTTCAGCCTTCAGAACTAGGAGGAGTAAATGATTGGTGTTGAAGTCACCCAGTGTATGGTATTTTTGTGACAGCAGCCCAGACTAAGCCATCCTGGATGGGAGCCTTCTGGCTGTGGAGACAGGTGGTCCAATGTGTAAGTGGCCTGGGGACCCCTGAAGTGTGGCTGAAGTGGGGTCTGAAGTAAGGGTGTTCTTGTTGGGATTGTGTCCTCTGGCCAGTGGAGCCTGACCCGAAACTCCAGGGATTATCCGTGGAACTCTACTGCGGGATGCCAGCTGGTGTGTGACAGAGATGGCAGGACTTGCAAACTTTGTTCTTTTTTTTTTTTTTTGTCTTTTTTGTCTTTTTGCCATTTCTTAGGCCGCTCCTGCGGCATATGGTGGTTCCCAGGCTAGGGGTCGAATCGCAGCTATAGCCACTGGCCTACGCCAGAGCCACAGCAGCGCAGGATCCGAGCTGCATCAGCGACCTACACCACAGCTCACGGCAACGCCGGATCGTTAACCTACTGAGCAAGGGCTAGGATCGAACCTGCAACCTCACGGTTCCCAGTCAGATTCGTTAACCACTGTGCCACCACGGGAACTCCGGGACTTGCAAACTTTGAATAAGCCCTTCTCTACCGAATTGTGGGCATAAAACACACTATTCTTTTTTTTTTTTTTTTTTTTTAATTCTCATTGCAGGTTTATTTGCAAAAACTGGAAACAACCCAAGAATCCATCAACAGGGGGAATAGAAAAACAAATTCGGGGGTAGCCAGACAATGGAAAATGGCCCAGCAGTATAAGGAAGGAACTATTGATGCATGTGACAACATAGATAAATCTCATTCTAATTATGTGGACTGAAAAAAGCCAGACACTAAAGAGTACATAGTGTGAGATTCCATCTATGTAAAACTCTAGGCAATGCAAACTAGCTACAGTGACAGAGCGGTGCATGTAGTGCCTGCGAAGGGGATGGGGCAGGAGAGGCAGGAGGGAGTGGTCTTTTTGGTTTTGTTTTGTTTCTTTGTCTTTTGTCATTTTAGGGCCACACCCACAGCATGTGGGTTCCCAGGCTAGGGGTCAAATCAGAGCTGCAGCTGCCAGCCTACACCACAGCTCACAACAATGCCGGATCCTTAACCCACTGAGCGAGGCCAGGGATCGAACCCGCAACCCCATGGTTCCTAGTCGGATTCGTTAACTACTGAGCCACGATGGGAACTCCAATCTGCTTCTGTTTAAAACCCACTGTTCTTACAAGGAGCTTCCCAAGCTTCTTCTTTCCGATGTCCGGTCTCCAGGGTTTACAGTCTTGGGTTTTGTTTTCTCTTGCCCCCATTCCTCCTGCAGTTTTTTCTTCCTCACTGTCCCTGTCCCCACAAAAATACTCAGGATGTCAGTTATAAAACTGTCCTCCTGGAGTTCCCGTTGTGGCTCAGTGGTTAATGAATCCGACTAGGAACCATGAGGTTGCAGGTTCGATCCCTGGCCTTTCTCAGTGGGTTAAGGATCTGGCATTGCCGTGAGCTGTGGTGTAGGTTGCAGACTCGGCTCGGATCTCGCGTTGCTGTGGCTCTGGCGTAGGCCGCGGCTACAGCTCCGATTCGACCCCTGGCCTGGGAACCTCCACATGCCACGGGAGCAGTCCCAGAAAAGGCAAAAAGACAAAAATAAAAAAACAAAACTGTCCTCCCACTCAGAGATGCCACTTTTGTTGTCATGGGACGCTTCCGTTCCAATGAAAAGTTCAGGACAGTAACCCGAGACTGCTCAGTAAAGCACAGGAGAGTGGGGAGTGCGTGTGCATGTGTGTGTGTGTATGAGGGGCTGTTTTTTTTTTTTTGGGGGGGGGGCATGCCCATGGCTTGTGAAAGTCCCTGGGCTAGGGATGGACCCCATGCCATAGCAGCAACCCTGGCCGTAGCAGTGACAACGCTGGACCCTTAACAAGGGAACTCCTCTCCTTGAAGTTCTATCAGTCTTCATTTTATGTAATTTGAAGCTCTCTTATTAAGTGTATGAATATTTAGGATTTTTACATTGTCTTGGTGACTTGAGTTCTTTATCATTGTAAAGTGATTTCTTTCTGTCTCTGTCTGTCTTTCCTCCTTCCCTTTCTCTTTTTTTTTCTTTTCTTTTTTCAGGGCCACACTGTGGCATATGGAAGTTCCCAGGCTAGGGGTCGAATTGGAGCTACAGCTGCTGGCGTACACCACGGCCACAGCAACGTGGGATCTGGGCCACGTTAGCAACCTACACCACAGCTCATGGCAATGCCAGATCCTTAACCCACTGAGTGAGGCCAGGGATTGAACCCGAGTCCTCATGGATACTAGTTGGATTCGTTTCACTAAGCCACAGTGGGAACTCCCATAATCTGTTTTTTTGTGTTTTTTTTGTGGTTTTTTTTTTGGCTTTTCCAGGGCCACTTCCCGTGGCATATGGAGGTTCCCAGGCTAGGGGTCTAATCGGAGCTGTAGCCGCCGGCCTACACCGCAGCTACAGCAACACAGGATCTGAGCCACGTCTGTGACCCACACCACAGCTCATGGCAACACCGGTTCCTTAACCCACTGAGCGAGGCCAGGGATCGAACCTGCAACCTCATGGTTCCTAGTCGGATTTGTTAACCACTGTGCCATGATGGAAACTCCACCCATAATCTGCTTTTAGTTGATGTGTTTAGACCATCTGTTTACATTTAGTGTAATGAAGCATATGAAATGGGAGATAAGTGCGGTGGTCATCTTTGGGCAAAAAATGGCCATAATTCTCCAGGTCTTTTCTTTCTGGTTTCAGCTTGGCCAGTACCTATATTAATCTACTGCTATTCTGTGAAATTACTGTTGTTTTGCTCTTGAGGATAGGGGAATGTTCATGTGAAAAAAAGGACTCAGGACGTCCCCTGTGGCACAGTGGGTTAAGGACCTGGTGTTGCTGCAGGTGTGGTGTAGGTCAAAACTGCGGCTTGTTTTCAGTCCCTGGCCTGGGAACTTCCACATAATGTGGGTATAGCCAAACAAACAAACAAAAAAAACCCCCAAAACTACTCAGTTTGCAGCTTTCTATTCATCTTTCTCTGTGTAAAAGATTCACAGACACATACAAACAGCATTTGACCTTTGATACCAATATCCATTAATAATATTGGATATTAATCCAATTGGATATTAATATTAATCCAATTGGATATTAACAATATTGGATATTAATCGCCCTCTGATGCCACTGGGATGCAATAACTTTTGAAGAAATACAAAGAAAAGTGTCACCTTTTTAGAGCAGAAAAGCTAAATTTCTAAAATGCCACACAAAATCAATGCTTCTTTAACAGAAAATACTTCTTTTTTAAAAAAGCTCAAAAACGTATTCCCACTGTATAAAGAACTCATAGCTTATCTGTAAAAAATGACACCTTTTTATACAACACTTAAAGAAAAAGTGTTGTATAAAAAGTGAATGCAGTCTGCGCTGTAGTCCCTTTTTGGAAAGCTATTTTTTAACCATAGAAATCTATGAGTTCCCGTCGTGGCTCAGTGGAAACGAATCCAACTAGGAACCATAAGGTGGCGGGTTCGATCCCTGGCCTCGCTCAGTGGGTTAAGGATCTGGCATTGCCGTGAGCTGAGGTGTAGGTCGCAGACATGGCTCGGATCCTGTGTTGCTATAACTGTGGTGTAGGCCTGTGGCTACAGCTCCGATTCGACCCCTAGCCTGGGAACCTCCATATGCCACGGGAGCAGCCCTAGAAAAGGCAAAAAGACACACACACACACACACACAATTTCTGTGAAGGAGTTCCTGTTGTGTCTCAGCAGAAACGAATCTGACTAGTATCCACGAGGATGAAGGTTTGATCCCTGGCCTCCCTCAGTGGGTTAAGGATCTGGCGTTGCTATGGCTGTGGTGTAGGTCGCAGATGCAGCTCAGAGCTAGCGTTGCTGTGACTGTGGTGTTGGTCAGTGCCTACAGCACTGATTGGACCCCTAGCCTGGGAAACTCCTAGGCTAAAAGTGCAGCCCTGAAAAGACAAAAAAAAAAAAAAGAAAGAAAGAAATTCTATGAAATGTAAACAAAAAAGCTTCTGCATTTGTTTCCCTGTTGTGAGGTTGCTACACAATTGTGTACTATTCTATGAGCAGCTCTTCACTCTGCTAACAGAAGCCCTACCTGTTAGGTGGAGTGGTTTCTGTTTTGCATAGTTTTGTGACTCATAATGAGTCACAACTCTCTACGTCTAGCTGTTTAACATGCTTCAAGTCAGATTTTTTTTTTTTTTAGCCCATTCTAACAATGGCACACATTGACCTTTCATTTGTCACCTTTCTGGAAGGTAGCCAATTACCAGAAACTAAGCACAACAGTGCTATTCAGCACTCTTGAACACTTGTAGGAGATGGCAGTCTTTACCACTGGGGAAAGGAAAGAGTCCTAGAAAAGTGATAATTCCCAATATTATGGCAAGATGGAGACTAAAAGAAGCCAAAAAGTAGAGGCTGAACTTCTGTCTCACAGCTGTCTTTTCTATTGTGTATTATTTATTTATTTAGTCTTTTTGCCATTTCTTGGGCTGCTCCCACGGCATATGGAGGTTCCCAGGCTAGGGGTCTAATCGGAACTGTAGCCTCCGGTCTACGCCAGAGCCACAGCAATGAGGGATCCGAGCCATGTCTGCGACCTACACCACAGCTCACGGCAACGCTGGATCCTTAACCCACTGAGCAAGGGCAGGGATCGAACCTGCAACCTCATGGTTCCTAGTTGGATTCATCAACCACTGCACCACGATGGGAACTCCATTATTTTTAAGGTTATTTATTTATTTTTTTGGCCCTGCCCACAGCATAAGTTGTTCCTGGACCAGGGATCAAATCCTAGCCACAGCAGTGATCCATAACTGCTAGGCCACCAGGGAACTCCTCTCTCGTGGGTTTTTAATCTTTCCCTTTCCATTAGGTGGTCCCTTTCCCCCGTGCTGCCAAACCGATTATGCCACTGTATTTCTTTCTCTTTTTTTCTGCTTTTTCGGGCTGCACCCAAGGCATATGAAAGTTCCCAGGCTAGGGGTCCAATCAGAGCTGCAGCCTACACCACAGCCACAGCAACGCAGGATCCAACACCTGGGACCTACACTTCAGCTCGCAGCAACACTGGATCCTTAACCTACTGAGTGAGGCCAGGGATCGAACCACCATCCTCATGGATACTAATCAGATTAATTTTCGCTGTGCCAAGATGGGAACTCCCCCCATTTGCATACTTTCTTACCGCTCTTGAAATAATAGATCCTTACTCGTCTTATCTCTCCCTCCTGTTTCGTTTGTTCAGAGTCTGTTGCCATTACCTGAGTCATGGTTACAAGCTTTGGTATCAGGTACTAAAGGTCACTGCTCCTCTCACCGAATTAAAGCAAACCTCCTGCAACATGTTAGTCAGAGTTTGTTTCTAAGGAACAGAAACTCACTACAGCTGGGCCCCCTCCTTTTCCAAAGGAAATAAGCATGTTATTTATTTATCTGTTTGTTTGCCATGCCCATGGCATACGGAAGTTCCCAGGACAGGGATTGACCCCTTGGCCAGAGCAGCACAGCCTGAGTTGCTACAGTGACAACTCCAGGCCTTTAACCTGCTAGGCCACGAGGGAACTCTATAAGCATGTTATTTAAAGCAGTGTTTCTAAAATCATCCCTGGTGAATAATCAAGTATTCTGTTGTTTGTTTCTTTTTTTCTTTTTTCTTTCTTTTTTTTTTTTTCATCTTTTTAGGGCCACACCTGTGGCATGTGGTGGTTCCCAGGCGGGGGATCTTATCAGAGCTGTAGCTGCTGGCCTATGCCACAGTCACAGCCATGCCAGATCCGAGCCGCGTCTGTGACCTACACCTCAGCTCACAGCAATGCCAGATCTGTAACCCACTGAGCGAGGCCAGGGCTCGAACCCGCAACCTCATGGTTCCTAGTCAGATTCGTTTCTGCTGTGCCACGACGGGGACTCCTGTTTCTTTCTTTTTTAAAAAATGTCCTATACATTGTAAAAATGAACAGGTGGAAACCGCAATCAAATAGAAGACAAGAAGAGACCCTGAGAATATAGCAGAGCCCAACAGGAAGAAGAGAGTCCTCTTCTTCCCCAGCAAGGGCTCGGCCAATGAAAAGTCCTGGACTCTTTGTTTACATAATCCTCCCAACTCCCCCCCCCCCAATATATATTTTTCCCTTTAGGGCGCACTAGCGGCAGGCAGAACTTCCCCGGGCCCGGGATGGAACCCACATTGCAGTTGCGCCCTATGCCACAGCTGCAGCAATGCTGGATCCTTAATCTGCTGTGCCATAAGGGAACCTCCATCCTTTCCCCGCTGTGAAAGTCTTCCTCCCTTGCTGTGCAGATGCCCGTGGCTCGCCCTGGTGGCAGACCACGAATTGCCATTCTCTACTGAGCTCGGATAAACCCGTCTTTGTTGGAGAAATAACTGGCTGTTTGTTTTAAATCAACGGCATCATGTAGCAACATTTTTATAAAATATAGTAAAGAGAAAAATGACATAAAAAGACATACAAAATACCAGCCACATTTTTATGATGATTAGAGCCAATAGTCACCTGTCAGAAATAGCTACACAGTTTCTAAGCTTTTACTCTGTTTCTGCAATTTTGTCCTGGTGGATGGCAAGAAAACTGTCAGTGGGCCAAACGAGGAGGACAGATTTCGAGCTTACCAAAGCATTTTGTAGAGTTCCCATCAGGGCTCAGTGTTTAATGAATCCAACCAGCATCCATGAGGACGTGGGTTCCATCCCTGGCCTCGTTCAGTGGGTTAGGGATCCGGCATTGCCATGAGTTGTGGTGTAGGTCGCAGAAGCGGCTGGAATCCAGTGTTGCTGTGGCTGTGGTGGCTGCTACAGCTCCAATTCAACCCCTAGCCTGGGAACCTCCATATGCCTTGGGTGCAGCCCTAACAACAACAACAAAAAAAAGCATTTTGTGAAGACAAAGTCCAGTGGAGAATCCAACTGCTTGCTGGTTTATGAATGGGCTCTCTGGGTCCAATTAGCTACAAGGGAGGAATGATCACATGATCTAGACGTGGCTGTAGGGATGGGCAACTTTTTTCTTCTTGGTTCTTCAGCTGGCTTACTCATTAAATCGATATAAGACAGATTAACGGGGAACAACAAAATCACATACATTTGGGAGCCCCATAAAGATGGAAGCTCCACAGGGCAGCCAGGTGAGTGAAGCTTATGTAACATCCTAAGGAAAAGGGTACAAAGGGGAAGAAGGCCGAGACGTTTGGGAAATAAAAGTTGCCTTTTATGCGGATGCATTTCTTAGGTGTATCTGATGTTAGCTCTTCCTGGCACAGGCCCCTTTCCAGTGTAAATGTAGGCAATTGAGGGGGAAGGAAAGAATGTTCCTGAATCTACTGGGTTTTTGACCACCTTTAGCCCGAGCTAAAACTCAAGCCAACGTGGCCTTTTTGGGGGTGACAAACTCTGCTTCAGTTCATGGCCCTTTGGCACTTGGATGGGGCATGAGATGTTCAAAGACAGGTTCCAGGAGCACCTAGCCCAGCTGTTTGCTGGGGCTGCTCTTGGAGGCTGCTCGGCAACTTCATTTATTCTAAGACTGCTTGGTGCCCCCCTATGCTAGACTCTGGAAGCTAAGCTAAGAATAATGCTCTGCTAATTTAGTGTTCTATTAAATTTTTTTTTTTTTTTTTTTTTTTTTTTTTTGCTATTTAGGGCCACATCCGTAGCTTATGGGAGTTCCTAGGCTATTCAGATCGGAGCTACAGCTGCCAGCCTACATCACAGCCACAGCAATGCCAGATCTGAGCCGCATCTGTGACCTACACCACAGCTCATGGCAATGTCAGATCCTTAACCCACGAGTGCTGCCAGGGATGGAACCCGCATCCTCATGGTTCCTAGTCATGTTCATTAACTGCTGAACCACAAAGGGAACTCCCAGAATTTTCAACATACCCCAATACTCATTAATTTGAATGTTCAGATGACCAAGGTAAGCAACCTGTCCTCAAGAAGCCCACAGGGCACACAGCTTTCTTCTAGACGGATTTACTTTGCCTAGCAACAAAGGCAAAGATGTTTGGGAAATAAAAGTTGCCTGTTATGTGGATACATTTCTTAGGTATATCTGATGTTAGCTCAGAAATGTTCTATATTTCTTAGGTATATCTGATGATTAAAATGCCATTTCCATTTCCTAGTCCTGAAACTACTCCCCCCAAATTAAACCTCTATTTATGGGCACGTGTAACACTTTCTGCTCCTGAAGATCTCTGAATTCCTTCCACATATCTCACCAGCTTCTTTGTGTGGGGAGGACCTTTTGGGGCTGTATCATTCTAGTGTAGCATTCTGAGTGCCCAGCACGATGACATGTCTGCCTGTATTCAACCTTGTTTTTATTCTGTTGGTGGTAGGCGTGTTGATGATGCTTAGCGTCAGGGATGAGGACCTGGGAGCAATATCCAGCCCCGAGTTACTAATCTGTAAAATGGAATTCATAACATCTGCCTCACAAAGTTGTAGATGATGAGATAAAAGTAAATAAAAGCATCTAGCACAATACTCAAGCGCCCAATAAATGTGTGTTAAAGCTGCTTAAGAAGTCAAAACGTGGAACTGTCAGAGCCTTCCTTTGTGAACTTCTCTAAGTACTACTGCCAAACGTGGAAACTCAGGTTTAAAATGACTGACCAAGAGGGAGTTCCCGTCGTGGCTCAGCGGAAAGGAATCTGACTAGCGTCCATGAGGATGCAGGTTCGATCCTTGGCCTCGATCAATGGGTTAAGGATCCAGAGTTGCTGTGAGCTGTGGTGTAGGTCACAGACTTGGCTCAGACCCTGCGTTGCTGTGGCCGTGGCGTAGGCCAGTGGCTATAGCTCCAATTTGACCCTTTGCCTGGGACCCTCCATACGTCGCAGGTGCTGCACTAAAAAGACAAGCAAACAAACAAATAAATAAAATGATTGACCAAGAAAAGGTGCATTATGCTTGGCATTATGTTTGGGAAAAAAAAAAAAAGGCAGGCAAATGAGCAATGAATTTTAAATTGTTTCAAAACATTTGTGAAAACGGAATTCTGAGCAAAGAGGACATAGTGAAGGTGGACCACAGAATCTCCTTCTTCTAATACCTAGTGGAATGAATAAAAAAATATGTTATTTGCCACCTGATGTCTTGTGAAATCCAGATCACAGTTGTCATACCATAAAGCTTTATAAACATTCAAATGGGAGGAAATTTCTGCTAAATGTGGGAGGACTGCACCTTTCCCTCCCACCCTCATCATCATACAAGCTGGTGCGAGACTACATGCAGGTAATTAGCTGCCAACCCATATTCTGAAATGAGGCTTAATAGAAAAGTCTGCGTTGCTGTCTTCTCTCGAAAGATGAGTTTTGGGCTTACCAGGCCCGCTCCCCTGTGGTCAAGTGCTCCAGTTTGCTCCGCCCCCATCATTCCCACCTTCCCCATCGGACTCCTTCCTCGAAGCATCTGCGTGTGCAACCTCTATGCTGGCACACTTCCCACTTGTATAAAGAACGTCTCTGGGGCTCAGGCAGAACAAGAAACGTGCCTAATGTTAAACAGTGGCAGAGACTAGGTTTTCAACCTAGATATTTCAAATAAATTTTCTACTCGTTCCACTGCACCAACTGAAAAGGAGATGGAGTCACCTCATTTAATTGGTTTGCTTTACTCCTCTGTCTCCTCTGTCACGAACTGGTCTATATGTATATTCTCCTTGCCTTCCCCATGTATTGACCCAGAACTTGCCACAGACGGGAGTGATGTTTGTCCTGCTGGAGACCGAGGACTGTCTTCTATGAAACTAACTCAGAGCGGTTTTCTTAGTGTGTCAAAGCATAACCCAGGACTGTACTTTTCAAGTGCTGCACTTTAAATTTTATTTAAAAAACAAGCAAACATCTTCAACATGTCAAATGCTTTAATTCACATTTCTCTGTCTGTAGCACTGAACACAGCAATACAGACCCAATACAGCAAAAGCAATTAACACAAGGTAATTAGTGATAGGGACATAGTACTGTGGCCAAGCAGGGAGAAGGTGCACGTGGCCAGCTGGCTGCTTGAGTGGAGCCATCACGTGTATTCTTGACCCTGTGGGTTCCCAGAGCCCCTTTGGTCAGTGCACCTGCAAGTGATCAGGGCCACGGATCTGGCTGCTCGAAACGTGCATAAGACAGAATTAAAATCAGAGTACTGATTTATCTGTAGGGCTCATTCAAGCCCATCACATCTGAGAGAAAGACAGTTGGCTGAGCCCAAGTGAGTGATGAGAACAAATCTTCTTATGAGCCGTGATCACCCAACTATACAAGGTGCCCTTCCTTACCCCAAAATTTGCTCAGAGAGCTCTATCTCCTCATCCAATCAGGATGCCCCCTTTGCTTGGACAATTTTAGAGGAACAAGGAGAGCAACCGAACTTTCCAGCTCTCTTTTCAATATTCTGTGTCATGAAAAAGTACCACACGGTGGTGACTGCCTAGATTACAGCCACCTTGTCAGGTGCCTTCGGCTGTGACACTCTCCTTTAGTGGGGAAGTAGCCTGGGCATCTTTGCAGAGACCAAGGAAGTGTCCTATGTCTCATATCAGCAGTCCACTTAAACTTAGACCTTCTATTTATGTATTGTTTTTGGCCACGCCTGTGGCACGAGGAAGTTTCTGGGCCAGGGACGGAACCCACATCACAGCAGCAACCCAAGCCACTACAGTGACAATGCCGGATCCTTAACCCACTGTGCCACAAGAGAACTCCAAACTTAAAGCTTATAGATGACATTTTCTGCAGAAATTTCTGTAGATGACTAAGTTCACCATTTTAGTTAAGTTTTGCGACTTCTGTATTAGAGGGCAACATTTTTTTGATTCTTTTCTCCAGAACCTAAGAATGCACTGTTTTGAGACAGGGCAGCCTCATGCACTGACCGCACAGTCAGGGCCATGGGGGTAAATGTGTGTGTAATTTACATAATAACCAAAATCAATTAACTACACAAACCATTTCCATACTTCACTAAAATTAGAAACACAAGGAACAGAAGCTGTCAGTGCTTTAACATTCAGCAGAATGCCTCAAAACTTGTGCAACAGCCAAGTGGACATATTCTAAGCAGCAACTGAGACATCTGAAATATTCTTTTTACAAAAAAACATGAGGTTTCTGAATATGTAAAAATCAGTAGAAAATTAACCCCGGTGACAGAGTCATTATAGTGGCTTCTGAACCCTTACTAAAAAATAGTGGATTTTCTTTTTTTTTAAGGAAGTGTATTATTTACTGAAATCTGATCTGAAGCTGCACACACCCTAGCCTGGGGAGAGGGCAGGAGCCCCCACCGGGGTCCACACCACTGGCCCCTGAAGCACTGCCTGTCCTCCAAGCCTCCATGAAGCATAAAAATCTGAGGCTACCAATATTTATGTAATAGAGTTCATCAATTTGGACAGGACAACAACACATTTTTCACAGAGTTCCTTTCCAAGACAGACTGGGGGGAAGAGGGCAATTAGTGGAGTAAAGAAAAACAGATTTAAGAATATCCAATTAAACTCAAATTTCCTGCATGGTATCTACATGGCAAAAGCCCTGGGTGTGAGGGCACAGAAGCCCTACGTGAGGTACAGAACGGTAAACTTTAAAATTTCAGTGTACATCAGAAGCACCTGAGGTACCTGCTAATGAAACCAGAGATGCCTACATCCCATCTCCAGAGACCCCGATTCATGAAGTCGAGGGCTGGCTGTTGGGTTTAGGCATCCACACTGTCAACCCAGCTCCCGAGGTGGTTCTGATGCTGCAGCCTGCAGATCACACTCTGAGAAATGGGAGATAGGCAGGCCTTGATGGGAAAATCGGAGACAGGCCGGGGCTTACTTTTAAAAAGCAAAACCAAAACAACCTCCTCTGCCTTGTTGCTGAGAATACACTTTCATTCGGATTGGGATAGAGTGGCAACACTCTTTTTTCTCTTCAAAATTCTAGACCTTTTTTTCATAAATCTCCCTACATTCCATTGTCCCAAATCAGGTAGAATAAAAAAAAAAAGCCTGAATATAAAGTGCTGGTTCTTGTTTCAATAATATCATTTTGAGGGAAAAAAATCACACAACACTATCATCCATTGACCTTTCTGGCTGAACAAATACAAATTATGTATTCGGATCCACGTGAACCTGTAAATTAATATCACCTTTAAAGTTTTCTAGTTAGTGCAAATTTAAAATTCTGTAATATACATTAAATATAATTTTGCTTCATATTACAAATGCACACTATTTTTCTTTTGACATGCTGGTAAGTATTCATTTTTACAGCGTAAAAAGGATTGTTTACAATTTCTGAATCACAGTAAATTTTCCAACTCTAAGTAGGCAAACATATTCCAAAAAGCAAATACTACATGTTTTTGACACACCCTAAAAAATAAAAATAAATAATTCTGACTATAAAATTTTTATAAACATTAGCTACATTAAGGATTCACAGCTACTTGTTGCAGAAAACCTAAAACACATTTAAGATCATATAATCTTACCATTAGACAACTTGTATTCAGAAACACAAGTCGGTCTGATTTCTATGAAACATAATAAAGCACTGAAAATTATCGCCATCTACTTATGGGATCCATAAGAGCTGCCAGGTATTCGGTATTTAAGCTATTAAGTTTGCGAGGAGTTAGGAATGTATAGGACATAAAAGACGAGAGAAATCTGAAAATAGACACGGAACCATGCTTTACCTCTTTCTTCCTGAGAATGTAGAAGCTGTTATTTTAAAAAAATCAAGACAGTTTGAAATGCAAGAGAAAAATCCTGTGACAAAAATAATTTTTTTTGTAAAGTGTGGAATCCCTGGTAAGGTCAACAATTGCTACCCTAATATATAACTTGCAAACACAAGCCCTGTAAATTGTACTTATGAAACAAGGCACATTTATTTGAAATGCTGGGTAAATGTGCCAAAAAAGTTAAGTGAGTTTTTCTAAAATAAGACAGCACGATTTATGATATGGTATTCTGAAAGAACTTTCCCAAATAAAAATTAAGTCAGAATGAGTGAATACGGTAACAGAAAAATTTCATGAAATGTCAGGTAGGGGAAAAACTTTCATTGGATTATGACAATTGAAAAACCAATTTTTAAAAAAATTACTGAGGACGGTATACATAAAAGCCTGTTCTAAATCCAATGGAACATTATGGTTAGTGTCTAGGTTTACCAATTAAAAAATTATAAGAGTTATTTTGATTATTTTAATTCTGATACTCCAAACTATTTACCGTGATTCTATAATTAGCACTATGAATTACACATAAAATATAGCTCGAAGAAAAGTGAATTTAACCGTACTTGTAAAATGTGACATCTCTGACAATTCTGACCATGAATTAAAAAATGAAACTCATTATATGCAAAACATGATCAGCCCATGAAAGATATCTACACACCTTCCCACCACCTGCAGCAGGTAACCTACTGTGAAAGGTGCACGAATAAGGTAAAAATGGCTTTGCTCACAAAATCTTTCACGACTAGAATTTAGCTGCTTCCCCTGAGATCTGTAAGAGGTTAATTTAAGCAAAGGAAAAGCATTCTGTATAACGGATTGACTACTGCATATACTACCTAGTTGTTCCTTCAATACATGGCCTGGGGTTGAAGTGACTGAAATCTAAATTTCTGGCAAATCATAACAGATGACAGATTCGTAACGGCTCCTTAAAGGAAGCTAATGGAGTCTTCGGGGGATACATTCTAATCTTTCAGAGATTAATGCCACACAAGACCATCCAGCCCACAAATGGGTCACCTGTCCTAGAAACACCAGGCTGGAGGCCCCCTGGGGTGGTCTAACTGCGTAGTGGGGAGTGGGTGCCGTGGGAATAGGTTCGGGGAGCAACAGAGGAGCACCCTCTGGTTGCTAACCTGCCAACCACCAGACCGGCTCTCAAATGAAACAACGCCAGCTTTCAGCTGTCCAAGAGCAGTTGCCCAGTGCTTTCATTTCCCTGTTTTTAAAAATATTGAGGAGGACTTCTGAGACTATCTAGGTAACACACCTGTCAGGAGAGTTAAATTACGGGTTTTAATAGTTACTTAGTCAACAGGCTACACTTCTATCTGGTTGCGAGTAGCAGAATTTCAGTGAGCAAGACATTAAATAAAGCAATATATTATAAACACTAAACACACGTACACCACAATGCAGAAAATAAATAAGTAAAAAAAATATAGCTCTCATTTTAAAATAAATATGATAGAAACGTTTCAGCAGAGGATCCTGTCCACTCCCCCGAGGGGAAATTCTGTTAAGTACTTTGGATATAAAAAACTAGTATAGTTCAAAATACTACAAGACCACTACATTTTAAAAACTTACCAATGCTGAACTTTTTTAGGCAATTAACGTGACTAGAAAAATTTTGAGTACATTTTTTTTTTTTGAATTGTTGACTCTGCCCTCTTAATCCAAAACGAAGCCGGTAAACTGTCCAGCTCAAAACCTGTAACTTTCAACCCAAAGTGCTCTAAATGTTAATTTTTACAATTCACCCTATGCGGTCCTCTATGGAGATCTACAGAATATGCTGAGTTTCACCTCCATGCATTAACAGAGCTAATCGAACAATATCTGGGGGTCTGAAAATGCTCCGAAAATAAAACTTAAAATTAACAAATTTCAGTGTTGTCTTTCTTTTACATTTCCCCTCTTAGGGCTTCTCAGAAATCGGTGTTATGGATCCACTAGGGGCTGGGCCGGAGGAAACCGTAAGAGGCGTGCTGCAGGAGGATGCCCAGCAAGAACCAGCTGGTCTGACAGCGGACATCTCCTTTCAAAAAAGCCAGTAATTATTCAAATGTTACCATGCGGCCACATCGTGAATTAGAATGGAGATGATTTTCCCACCCTCGTCTTGCTGGAGGTACACGTCCATCAACTGTAAGGTTCAAGACTAAGGAACGAGAGTGCACACTTGAGCGTGCCCACTCTCTTCATGGAACATCCCGTGACGTTTAAAAGTTAATGCTCTAAGATCACAGCGTTTGCTGAAAAAAAGACCAAGGCATTTGTAAACAAGCAGAGTCTGGCTGTTTTTGGAATGCGATGTACACAAATGCATACCCTTTGTACTACGGAGGAAATGAAGACTGAACTCGTCGACAGGGAAGTTCTATTTCGGAGGAATGTGTTATCTGCTCATTTGCGAGGACCTCATGCTAAGGTCTCGTTTCCTCCTCCAACTACTCGGCTTCCTTGGCGTCCTCGGGATCTGAAGTACTAGAGGCGTCATCATCCGTTTGCTCTCCAGAGAAATACAACATCAGCGCGTGAGTCTTATGGGTTATGGTGACAGTGCAGGGCCCTTGGGCCCAAGGCTCCCCGTCTACCTGCATTGGCATCATCGAGCATTTCAAGATCAGCTAGAATCAGGGAACAAATAATCAGAAAGCAGTCAGTCCCCCAAAAAGTTCAGGAAAAAAATCTTCCTTAATAACATCCTGCATCCCTTAACCCTTCTCAGGGATATTTTTTTAGCATTTCATTCTTAGAAAATTAATCTGAATGTATCTTTATTCCTTGATTGTTAAAGGGATTCTTTTTCACTAAGAGCTTAATTTCTTCAACTGGATGGAGGGCTGTATTTCCTGTTTCTTCCGCATCCCACTCAGCCCTGCTGGAGGGTGATCAACAGCCTGGGTTGTAAACCCCTGTTTAAGACAAGCTATAGCATGTGTATTTACGTCTACAGATCAATGGCTTCTAAATGGACAAGTGAGTCCACTGCAGCAGTATTGCACCTACCCGAACTGTATGTGCTTGTCCTATTCGAAAAGGATTCGCCAGTTTCACTTGAATCTGAGCACAGTGGAAAGACCCATACACTCCAACAACTTCCAGTAAACCATCATCATGCCTAAAATTGGACCAAGGAGATATGGATGATGTGATGCAATAAAATAAAATAAAATCAGTCACATTAGGACAATTACCTTTTTTTTTTTTTTTTTAGGGCCGCACCCATGGCATATGGAGGTTCCAGGCTAGGGGTCTAATCAGAGCCACAGCTGCAGGCCTATGCCAAAGCCATAGCAACGCCAGATCCGAGCTGCGTCTGTGACCTACACCACAGTTCACGGCAATGCCGGATCCTTAACCCACTGAGCAAGGCCAGGGATTGAACCGGCAACCTCATGGTTCCTAGTTGGATGTGTTTCTGCTGCGCCATGACGGGAACTCCAGGACAATTACTTTTTAACACAAGTGGACCATCAGCTTACTAAATATTGATATTAACAAGACAGACAAAAAAGAAAATGTGAGGGGAAAAATGTTACATGTTTATAAAGAACAACAGACTGCTTTAAAAAGAAAAGTGATGGAGTTCCCATCGTGGCTCAGTGGTTAATAAACCCAACTAGCATCCATGAGGACTCGGGTTCAGTCCCTGGCCTTGCTCAGTGGGTTAAAGGATCCCGCGTTGCCATGAGCTGTGGTGTAGGTGGCAGACGTGGCTCAGATCCCACGTTGCTGTGGCTGTGGCGTAGGCCAGCAGCTACAGCTCCCATTCCACCCCTAGCCTGGGAACCTCCATGTGCCTTGGGTGAGGCCCTAAAAGAGACAAAAAGAAAATAAATAAATAAATAAATAAATAATAAATAAATAGTGACATGAAAGAACAGATTGCAAATGGACATGCCTGGCTAGAGGGTAGGTCTCGTCGCCCATCCCTTCCCACAGTCTGCAGCCACCGCCCCAGTAGCCGATGTTCAGGACAATAATACCTTCCAGGTTCGGCAGCTCTACTCGCTCACCGTCCAGCTCTAGCTTCAGAGAAACACACGCAGTGAGTTACTACAGGGCACGCTATTTGCAGTCACATCCGCTTAGAATCCCCATCCGTTTTCATACATACAAGAAGACTACTTCCTACCCCTCCCTCCAGGTAATCTGGCCTTTCCCACCTATTCAATGTTTATTACAGTACAAGAATTGCAACAAATGAATTGTTTTAACCAAGGTCATCAAAGACATCCTTTCTGCCAAGCCCTATTATTTTTTTCAGGCCTTATCTTACTTTCGGTTTTAGCGTCAACTGACAAGGCTGACCCCCCTCTTTTCCTGAAATAGTCTCTTCTTTTGCTTTCTGGAACCCGACTTCTCATGATGTTCCTTCTCAGTCCCTACTGAGAACTCCCCATCCTGCATAACCACGTCCAGGCTCCTTTCTCTTCTCAAACAATACACTCTGGATTGAAAGCTGAGCCACATCTATCGTGTTAATTGCCATCTCTGTGCCGACAGCTCTGTTGTGCTGGTCCAGGAGAGTGAATTGGGCTAGATCCGAACACTCCCAACTGCCTGTGGCACCTACAGCTCCCATGCACAGAACCGAGTTGAGCATTCTCTGCAATCTACTTTCCCGGTAGGAACAGCACTCTCCAACCCCCTGTGGCCTAACCAGAAACCTGGGAATTATCTTTGACTTCTGTGCCTATACCCTCCATATCCAGTTAACCACTAAAAACACCTGACTCCACTTCTAAGCCCATCCCTCTCCATTATCCTGACAGCACCCTAGCCCAGCATCCCATCAATTTCTCAAGCTTTCCTCTCCTCTTATGTATCCCTCACAGATCAGTTAGAGAGACACCTATCCCCTTATTATAACCTTCAATTGCTTGACTCAGTGGTCATGGCGAAATCCAAGTTCCTTAACACAGGAGCTCCTTTTGTGATTTGGCCTCTGTCCATCTCTCCAGCCTCAGCTTCTGTCACCTTCTCTCCTGTGGGCTCTGCACCAGCTTAAACACACTCAAATAAGCTATGTCCTCTCTTGCCTCTGGGCCTTTGCACATGCTCTTCTTTGCCTAGAATAATTTCCACCTCTTTCTTCACTTAGCCGAGTTTTATTTAATTTTCAGATTCCGGTTTATCACTTCTTCCAGAAAGACTTCCTCATCAAGTCACTTTCCCTAGACAGCTTCTCTGGCCACTGGGTCATGTACTGCTCTTATTTATTCCTCTAAGACTGAATATTTTCCTTAATGTATCAATTCTCATGCCACACTGCAACGTGGTTTAAATGTCTTTCTTCTCTCTAGGTTATAAACTTAGTGAGAGCGAGGGGTTTGCCACTGTATCCCCAGTACTTAGAGCACTGTGGCATTTTGAAGGTAGTTTCACAAGTAATTTTTCTATAAATAATCTATTAGATCAAAAAATAAATAAATAAATAAAAAGGGTGCTTCCTTGAAAGCTTCACTCTACCCATGATATCAAAGCATAGGAAAAAGGAAATATGATAAAGCAGAAGACTACTTTTTTAATGGAAATTCTTGCCATTTGTTTGTGCCGTGGCAGCAGAGGCTGTGTGTGAGCCCAGCGTCTGCCTGGAGAGCAGCTCTCCTTCGTGTGGGTACAGTCAGGCTCCCCCTCTTTCTGCTCATTTTTTACTCTTTTCCCAAGTTGTTTATTGTTTGGCTCTTCCTTTTTTCATTTTGCTGGTTCTAGGTTTCTCCGTATTAGTGTCTTTGTGTTTGCTATCAACCATTACAGACTCTTTTTAGAAGCAAGCAATGAATGCATACAAAACGTTGCCATATTACATCAGAAACGTTGTAGCAATAAGCAGCCATGAATATCCTATCTTTACTACTCAGACATTTGGATTCTGCCTTAAGACGTCAGAGTGATACATCACAGCCATAAGAGGAATTCCACTTCGGGCTTAAACTTCCTCTGATGAATGTGGCGCTGTGTTAGATGATGTCTCACTGCTCATCGTGTATGAATGGACATGGTTCAGCCTAAGAGTTAAACAGACCCTGGAATAACATAAACCCGGGTTCAAATCCTGGTTACTTGTGTACTTTGTGACGTTGTGAATCTGGGCAAGTTATTTAATTTCAAAGTTTGTTTTTCTTTCTTTCTTTTTTTAGTTTCTAGGGCTGCGCCCATGGCATATGGATGTTCCCAGTCTAGGGGCTGAACTGGAGCTGCAGCTGCCAGCCTATGCCACAGGTACAGCAATGAGGGATCCTTAATCCACTGAGTGGGGCCAGGGATCGAACCCACCCTCATGGATACTAGTTGGGCTCATAACCTGCTAAGCCATAACGGGAACTCCTCAAAACAATTTTATGCATGATAGGATTATAAAAGTTGCAGCTTTACAGGTTGTGGTGAGAATTTAGCGGGAAAATGTGTATTAAACACTTAGCAAAGTGCTTGGCACACAACAAATACTCCATATGTGTTAGTAAAATATGTTGATAGAAAATTCATCATTTTTGTTAAAAAAAAGTTCATAGCGGAGACCACCTAAAACTTTAAAAGCTTACCTCAACTTTTTTATTCAAATCTTTACATTCTTGCACTAAACAATCTTTGGTTCCATAAAATAAGTAAACAGCCTATGAGAAATGGACAGAAAATATGATATAAAGGCAATTTAACAAGACCCATAAGCAAGAGAAAGACACTGAACCGAAGCTTCCCGACGTGACCGTTGAGTTGTATTTCCAGAGTGGATGAGGTACTGACGGGAGAAGGGGCACCATTACTTCTGAGTTTAATTACCCCATTTTTTTTCAGGGGAATGTAGGATGTGGTGGTTGTACTTAAGTGGTATCGTCCTCCAATTTATCCCCAAAGCTACATTTTATAAAGAATTATCATATTAAAATTAGAAAATTCCACCTTTTCTAGTAGTTCAGATTACTTAATGAAAGAAATACAGATAAATCTAGCAAACATTTTAATTAATTAATTAATTAATTTATTTATTTACTTTTTGCCTTTTAGAGCCGCGTGTGCGGCATATGGAAGTTCCCAGGCTAGGGGTCGAATTGGAGCTACAGCTGCTGGCCTACACCACAGCCACAGCGAGTCGGATCAGAGCTGCATCTGCTCACAGCCCACGGCAAGGATGGATCCTTAACCCACTGAGCGAGGTCAGGGACCGAACCTACATCCTCATGGATACTAGTCAGGTTTGTTCTGCTGAGCCACAATGGGAACTCCTGGCAAACATTTTATAGTCACTTTTGAATATGGAAAGGTTGATGGAAGCACTAAGATGTTAATTACCAACAATAAACAGCAATACTTGTTGCCTTAGTAATTCTATTAACAAATGGGAGCTATTTGTAAATTTGAGATATTTGTAAAACAGACGCAGGAACAAAATTGTTTTGCATCTATTTTTCACATCCTGTTGCTCAATCACAGGAAGTCATTAAAAAAATTCCAAGGCAAAATTTCCACCGAAGGAATTAATTATACTAGAAACCAGAGCAATGGTCTCAGTTAAAACTGTGGTAAACACACTGCTTCTTTTCTTAACCTCATCTGCCTTTTTGAGTTTTCTCAAGTCAATGGAACCTATTTTTCCATTAATAATTTCACCAAAAATTTATCCTGCCTAAATTTTCTTTCCAATTCTAGTTGCCATTTGAGTAAGATAAGCTATCATATATTCCTTTTAGTTTCATTCTAAGCAGAATATGCTGTAAAACATTCCAACTTTGAATTAAAGAATTTTTATCACAGTTTATAAAGTACTTTAAAAAATACACTAAAGGATCTAATTTGATAGTTTTACACAAAACAGAGCAGGTAAATGTTTTTCTAAGTTAGTTCTATCTCAATCTACTGGAAAGAATGCTAGATGTAATTGAACTTTTGATTTTTACTGTACCTTTAGTGATAAGCAGGAAATGTTATTTTATCCAACACACCTTATTAAGAATTCTGCTAGAAAACAGAGATGGTGCCTTCTCACGATGAGCGTGAAAATTGAGGGCCATGAGAGCATCCGGTCCAACAGAAAAATAGTTGTTCATTGTGAATTCCTGTGGAAAAGGGTCAGAATAAACAAGATTATGCTTCTAGCCCAGCCTGTGCCATATATTAAATATGTAAACCTTAGTGTTTATGACAATACTTTCTGCATTTACTTTTCATAGAGCTGCTTTATGCTGTCCAGTGAAGTTTCCAGAAATAAACTTTTAGTTCAAAGAATGATCCTACAGATAGAAATTTCACTTTCCGTTCCTGGTTAATATGCTACATCTAAATGGCTCTACTTTGCACCCAGGCTTCCTACTCCCGTGTTCCCACTACATGTGATTTTTTTCCTTCCATCACAACTCTTGGGTTCTCAGACTCTTCAGGCTATTGGTCCCCTCTTAGTTCATCTAACTTCTCATTCCAGCTTGGATTCCTCAATCTAGCTCCACTCGGTCTTCTTCCTGAGCAATAAGCTTAAATTTCTGACTTTTTATTCAGTTGTCCACAGATTCAAGGTTGACATATCCAAAATCTAACTCATTTTCTTCTTGAAACTATTTTTCTTTTCTTGGTTAATGTCATCTCCATACTTCCCATCATAAAAACTAGAAATCTGGGAGTAACATGTGTTTTCTTGCTTCCCCTAATCCCAATCAGCTGCCTAGTCTCAATCAATTCTTCCTCAAAAATGTCTTTGAATTGTCCTGTAGTGCTGGCTTCAAAGTTTTTCTTCATACTACCTCCAGAGCATCCTTTTAAAAATACATATCCACCAGCTCTGTATCATTTGCTATTATTATTATTTCTTTGTCTTTCTAGGGCTGCGCCTGTGGCATATGGAGGTTCCCAGGCTAGGGGTCAAATCGGAGCTCTAGCCGCCGGCCTACGCCACAGCCACAGCCATGCCGGATCCTAGCTGTGTCTGCAGATCCTAGCTGTGTCTGCAAACTGCGCCACAGCTCATGGCAACGCTGGATCCTTTAACCCACTGAGCAAGGCCAGGGATGATCCTGCATCGTCATAGACGCTAGTGAGATTCGTTTCCACTGAGCCACGACGGGAACGCCTATTTGCTATTTACTAACCATGGTGCACATCCTCTAGTCTCTATCTAGCCTTTATCTTCTCTCCCTGGAAAGTCTTCCATTCCCTTGTCTGTGATCTAGATTGTATTTACTCTTTAAGGACCAACTCAGTCACTTCCCCTGAAGTCTTTCCAGTCTGATACCAGGTTGGAAGGAGGAACACCTGCGGATAACCAGCCCCTGGAGATAATCATCTTGTCGCTGTCCCACCACAGAACTGCACCTTGTACAATGGAAGTGCTCCATCGTGTCTGCTGAAACCACTCACAACTGCGGCCCTAAATACATACCTTGGGTTTCCTTAAGTTGTAGTATCCTTTATTTGTTACTTGAACTTTCCATCTAAAAAACAGAAGTTAAAAAAAAAACCACAGTAATTATTACCAAATTAACTGCCAATTAACTATAATCATTACAAGTCAACTCTGGAGGCCTGGTAGATGAGGTTCTTCTATTAAAATAGCATTTGGAGGAGTTCCCGTTGTGGCTCAGTGGTTAACGAATCTGACTAGGAACCATGAGGTTGCGGGTTCGGTCCCTGCCCTTGCTCAGTGGGTTAAGGATCCGGCGTTGCTGTGAGCTGTGGTGTAGGTTGCAGATGTGTGTCAGATCCCGTGTTGCTGTGGCTGTGGTGTAGGCCGGCGGCTACAGCTCCGATTCGACCCCTAGCCTGGGAACCTTCATATGCCGGAGGTGCAGCCCTAGAAAAGACCAAGAGAAAAAAAAAGACATTTGGAGAAATAAGCAAATTTAAAGAAATGTGTATATGAGTATGTAAATTTATTACCTCAGTCCTTATATAGCAACAAGATAAAACACCAGCACCCATGCATAAGTACAACTAACAGTCTTTTAATTTTTGCTCTTTTTTTTTTTTTTGGTCTTTTTAGGAACACACCCGCAGCATATGGAAGGTCCCAGGCTACGGGTGAATCGGAGCTGTAGCTGCCGGCCTACACCACAGCCACAGCAACACCAGATCCAAGCCACGTCTGTGACCTACACCGCAGCTCATGGCAACGCAGGATCCTTAACCCACTGAGTGAAGCCCGGGAGCGAACCTGCATCCTCAAGGATGCTGGTCAGATTTGCTTCTGCTGAGCCATGATGGGAACTCCTAACACAGTCTTTACATTTAAATTACATTTAACTTTATGACTACACAAGTCTTCATTTATAATCCAAACAATATTCCCAAAGCTCAAGAAATCCACTTTTGGGGGGAAGTACAACTCACCTGTCTAGTTTACTTCCATCTGCTTCCATCACATTTCTTAAGACTTGTGCCACTGGGATTTCTCCTGCATAACCTGTACCCCAACCCAAGGTATTGGATAGATCGTTGCCTGTTCCCAGAGGCAAGACTGCAACTTGTGGAATGTATTTCTCTTGTCCCTATAATACAGAAGCTATATTTCAGATTTTTTCTCTTCAGACTATTTTTAGGGTAATAATATTCAGTAAAATTTAAAGCCCAAAGCAATAAAGACACAAATATTATAATAACTGCTCTATCATGATATTCAAAATTGGCAATGTTTCCCACTATTCTTCTGCTTAATAAGAAATATAACCAGGAATACTGTGTAACTGTGTTGGAAGGGCTTCTGTGAAAGGCAAATAGGTCTTCAAGACGGATACCTTAATCTTCATCTCATCAACTGCATCCAGGACCCAGCCCACCGTCCCATCTCCTCCACAAACAAGTACTCGAGCTGAGTGAAAGGGAAGAAGAGTACAGAGCTGTAGCGCTTTGATGGGGGGAGTTTTAGTTACATCAAAAACCTAGGAGTGAAACAAAAGGCAAAAATGTATTTTTATTAAACACTGTCATCCATCCATGAGGAAAATTTCCTTCTTAAAGAAATGCTTCAATAACTATACTCGCTATGATGCATTTATCTTTATCAATATGCCAGGCACTCTGCCAGACTCGTTATATTCACAGTGACTCATCCCAACGCCAACCCTACAAAGCACGAGAAATCCTCATTCTAGTGACCAGGAAATGAAGGCACAGGAGGTTAAATAACTTGCCTTTGCTTCCCCAGATAATGAAGTGGTGACACACACATTCGATTCTAGAGTCTAGCTACTACACAATACTGCCTCCTTCCTGTTCACATCAAACCAGGCAGTGCTAAGTTCACCTTTAATTATATTTTATGATGGATTAAAAAAATCCATTACTAGTGTAAGGTACTATAAATTTCTGGAAAATAATTTTGTAATATGCATAAAATGACATAAGGATGAAAGGATCTTTGATACCTATAACTCTACAAATGATCTAGGAAAATATTTCCAAAGATGAAAATACTCCATGTGTAAAGATATTCAGTGTGGCATTATTTATAATTGTACAACCTTAGAGACAAACTCAAGCTCCGACAGCAGGAGACTGTTGATTCCATTTGGTGATTTTTTTTTTTTTTGCCTTTTCTTGAGCGACTCCTGCGGCATATGGAGGTTCCCAGGCTAGGGGTCTAATCCGAGCTGTAGCCACCGGCCTACACCAGAGCCACAGCACAGCAATGTGGGATCCGAGCTGCATCTGCGACCCACACCACAGCTCACGGCAATGCAGGATCCTTAACTCACTGAGCAAGGCCAGGGACTGAACCTGCAACCTCATGGTTCCTAGTCGGATTCGTTAACCACTGCGCCACGACCGGAACTCCATTTGGTGATTTCTTAGTCATTACATCATAATTATGAGGACTATGTCGCAACATGGGAAAACACAATTTTAGGTTAAAAAAAAAAAGCAGAATACCAACTCGTATCTAGATTACTGTTAGAGTAATGCTAATACGTAAATGCATAGACAATTCATGGAAAAAACATGCAGCAATAAAAACAACTGATTTGTTTGTATTGTGTAGAGATACTGCAGGTGATTTTCTCTTTCCTATTAAAATTATTTTTATAGTTTCCTTAAGTTGTGTAATGTTGAAGGGCAACTTACAAATTAGAAAGAAAAAAGTTACTGCATTTATCATTGTTGCACAGTGGGTTGCTTAATTTTTCAAAGTGGAAGCTGCTAGCATGTAAGCTCAATCTTTCTTTTTTTTTTGTCTTTTTAGGGCTGCACCAAGGTAACTCGGAGGTTCCCAAGCTAGGGGTTGAATCAGAGCTGTAGCCACTGGCCTATACTTCAGCCATAGACATGCCAGATCAAGCTGTGTCTGTGACCTACACCACAGCTCACAGCAATGCTGGATCCTTAACCCACTAAGCGAGGTCAGGGATCAAACCTGCGTCCTCATGGATGCTAGTTAGATTCATTTCCGATGAGCCACAACGGGAACTTTCCTGTAAATTCAGTCTTAATGGTGTGTCTTTTATTCTGACATTTAAAGTTGAGGTGTCATCTACATACAATGAAATGCACCCATTTTAAGTGAACAACTAAATGACTTTGAGTAAGCTTACTCAGTTGTAAGCTCACTCCCACTATCAATCAGTTTAGAACATTTTTGCTGCTCCAGTAAGATCCTCCAGTGTCCATGTGCCTCCCAACTACCAGCCTAGAGTTAGGCCACTGATCAACTCTGTTTCTATAGATTTACTCTTTTCGAACAGGTTATATAAATGGAATCATACAATATGGATCCTCTGCGTTGGGCTTCTTTCACTCAGTGTGTTTTTGAAGTTCATTAATTATGGTATGCAGGTATGTAGCAGTAGTTCCTTCCTTTTCATCACTGAATATTCTGTTTGTATGGGTACATCACCTTTCGTTTTATCCGGACGGATGGACAGTGGGCTGTTATGAATAATTCCGCTATGAACATTTGCATAAAAGTCTTTGTGGGATATATGTTTCGCTTCCTTTGGGTGGACTCCTAGAAATGCTAGGTGGTATGGTAAATTTATATTTGCTTTGTAAGAAACTGCCTGAGTGTTTTCTAAAGTGTTGCATCATTTCCCATCCCCGCCATGAGAACCCCTCTTTCTTTACATCTTCGAATGGCTTGATACGTTCATAATTCTTCTTCTGCTTCCCTAATCAGGTGATTACTGGTTTCAAGCATTAATAATCACTATGATTCAAGGAAAATGTAACATTAAAAATGAAAAGATTAATACAGAAAGGAAGGTTTTCCCTTTCGTTACCTGGACTGGATTTAGGAGGATCCTAAATTCTCCCAGCAGTCCTTCTCCCATGTTAGTTCCACTACGAGAGTTGGCCAGGACTATTAAGGGAGTCCACTGCTTTCCAAGCTTAGAGGCTAGCTAAAAAAGGAACGTGAGGGAAAAGCGCTTAATATCGCAAAGACAGTAAGCAACAAGTTCTGCATTTCTCAGTGACGGCTGGGCTGTAAACTTGCTGAGAGAAAAACAACTATCCCAATCAATACAACATGAAAGTCAAAGAAGTCTAAGAATGGACAGGGTCCTTAGAGATGAACTCATTTGCTTTCTGCTTAATACATACTTTTCTTCTACGTTGCTCTAGATGAAGTCATCCAGCATATACTTCTCTCATGTGAGCACACGGAAGAAGAAACTCACCAAACAAGGCAGCCTATTCCACTGCGAAATCAAATCCTTAGAAAGTTCTGAATTAAATTGAGTTAAAATTTGTCTTTTAAGGAGTTCCCGTCATGGCTCGGTATTAACGAATCCGACTAGAAATCATAAGGTGGCGGGTTTGATCCCCGGCCTTGCTCAGTGGGTTAAGGCTCCAGTGTTGCTGTGAGCTGTGGTGTAGGTTGCAGACATGGCTCGGATCCCGCATTGCTGTGGCTCTGGCATAGGCTGGTGGCTGTGGCTCCGATTAGACCCCTGGCCTGGGAATCTCCATATGCTGCGGGAACGCCCCTAGAAATGGCAAAAAGACCAAAAAAAAAATTGTCTTTTAATAACTTTCATTGTTTCACTTTTGATTCCTGAAGCAAGGACTAATTTCAATTGTTCTTCTGTATAACTGCTGCGCTCAAAAACCTAAAGCATTAGCTCTCTTATTAGTCTTGTCTCCTAGGCAATATATTTCACCTTTCATAGAACAGACATTGATTTTCTTTGATCTCTTACAACTGACTTCTCTTTTCTGGATATATTCTATTTTCAAGTTTTTTTTTTTTTTGGAATGGAATAGTCAGAAATAGACGAAAGAATCCAGATTTCTTTGAAGGCCAAAGAAAAATGAAATGAATGTTTCTCTAATTTAAGCACTTCTTTCCTTTCCCCTTCTTGTGAATGAAAACATTAATGATGTTCCATGGTTTTACTTGGTGATTCTCATCCCTGTGATCTCAGATTGCATTCAGATACATCAAGGGTTGGGCATTAAAAAAATAAATATCACAATACTATTAATGTTTTTAAATTTTAAAATGCCTCTTTTGCAGGAATACTGACAAAGATGATATTTAGATAGAAAATCCTGGCGTTGGGTTCTGAATCCAACTGCAGCAGCTTAGGTCACTGCAGAGGTGTGGGTTTGATCCCCGGCCTGGCACAGTGGGTTAAAGGATCTGGTATTGCTGCAGCTGTGACATAGGTCTCAGCTATGGCTTGGAGTCAGCCCCTGGCCTGGGAACTTCCATAAGAAGATATAAAATCCTGATTTGGAAAAAACACAATTTATTTTAGAACAAAGCAGTTCAACTACTTTGGCATATTCAAATAGAAAATAAGTGTAAATTTAGTTATTCCCTCCTTAAGAGCTACATAAAAACTGAAAGATAATGTTTATTTCAATTTTCACACACATACATACTGCAAAGTGCTGTCAATAGCTTTAATGTTCACCATTATTTGTGGGAGCATCTAATGTGCAATATAAACATATCTCTCAAAATGCTTTTAGAACAGTGTGTGAGGAAAATCTGTTTTCATTGACAATAATCATGAATCCCCAATCTGGCTGTTCACTAGAATCATGTGAAGACTTTAAAAAAATACGGATTCCTGAGACTAACTCCTAGAACTACTAAACCAAACGTGGTGATGGAGGTGGGCTCAGGAGTCTGTATTTTTAAAAAGCTTCTTAAATGACCTGGATGCAGGCAGTGGTTTAGGCACCACCAACACCACATTTCCAATTTCCCTTCGGACATTAAAGAACTCAAGAGCCAAAATCTGTGGCACATCTCTAGGAAGTGCGCATGGTTAGCCATGCTTACCTTAGTGATTCTCCCCGCAACACACACAGCTGTTTTCACACACTTTTTGGAAATCAATCAATATGAGGAAAAATAAACTCTGCTTACCATTGCATAATCTGTTTTTTTGTCTTTACGCATCTGATTAATACAGGTTAGATAACTCGGTGGAATGATGAGGTTTCTGAATTCTCCAAAATCACACTTTTCATTCCTTAAGCTACTTTTCATGCACTCATCATGCACTGTTTTCTGACACCAAATGCACCTGAGGGAAGGAAGATATAAAGACAAATATTAGCTTTAAACCATTATCTTACTTATCTGCAAACCAATCATTACTATCAAAAAAAAATTAAAACAGTAATTTCATCACCAATGAGCATAAACTCTGGTAAATAAAAGATTTACAATTGTATCTGCGCACTGAAAATAGAGCAATAAAGTTGAACATTTGGCAGATTCATTTAACAGTGGTTCTTACAGTGTGATCTGGGGAAGATCCCTTCAGGGAGCCTCTGAGGTTAAGTTTTTTTTTTTTTTTCTTTTTTGCCACACAGGCAGTATGCGGGAATTCCTGGGCCAGGGATCGAACCTATACCACACAGAGGCAACCAGAGCCACATTGGTGGGAATGCAGGAGCCTCGGCCCTTTAGGTCAGCAGAGAATGCCCTGAGGTTAAAATGATTTAAATGACAAAGTAATGTTATTTCACCTTTGTACTCTCAAAAGTGTACAGTGGAGTTTTCTGGAAGCTATGTGATATGTCCTAAATCAACAGACTGAATGCAGCAGCAGACAGGAGACTCTAGCTGACTTCCACGTCAAAGAAAAGTACCAAAAATGTAAAACTATGTCAATCTTCTAAGTTGTCACTTATTTTCATAAGACATTTGACCATTATTGTTATTTTAGAAATGACTATTTAAACAATTTCTCAGTTGTAAGTTACGATATGGTAAATATTAGTAGATATAATCCACATAAACAAAAGCTGGTCTAGAACAAGGGGTTTGTGTCTTATTTGTTTGTGCTTTGGTTGGAACAGTTTGTGAGGCCTAAAGGCCTTGATGCTTAAATGCCCCACTGGCCTTGGTCCTTGAAGCGCTCTTCAGGGTCAGTTAAAAAACCTGATTTACAGCCATCTGTGAGCACTGTAGCAAATACAGGAAAATAGTTATTTTCTTTTTGTTTCCCTTTTATGGCCACATCCAGGGCATATGGAAGTTCCTGGGCCAAGGACTGAATCTGAGCTGCAGCTCTACTTATGCTGCACCTGCAGCAACACTGAATCCTTTAACCCACTGCGCTGGGCTGGCATCAAACCTGCACCTCTGTGGCGATCAGAGTCTTTGCAGTTGGATTCTTAACCCACTGCACCATAGTTAATTTCTTTTTTTTATTTTTATTTTTTTGTCTTTTTCCTATTTCTTTGGGCCGCTCCCGCGGCATATGGAGGTTCCCAGGCTAGGGGTCGAATCAGAGCTATAGCCACCGGCCTACGCCAGAGCCACAGCAACACAGAATCTGAGCTGCGTCTGCAACCTACACCACAGCTCATGGCAACGCCAGATCCTTCACCCACTGAGCTCATGGCAACGCCAGATCCTTCACCCACCACAGCTCATGGCAACGCCAGATCCTTCACCCACCGAACCCGCAACCTCATGGTTCCTAGTCGGATTCGTTAACCACTGCGCCACGACGGGAACTCCAATTTCTTTTTCTTAAATATGATTTTTATTTTTTCCATTATAGCTGGTTTACAGTATTCTGTCAATTTTCCACTGCACAGCAAGGTGACCCAGCGACATGTACATGTATATATTCTTTTTTCTCACTTTATCAGGCTCCATCACACAAGTGACCAGACATAGTTCCCAGTGCTATACAGCAGGATCCCATTGTTTATCCATTCCAAAGGCAATAGTTTGCATCTGTTAACGCCAAATTCCCAGTCCATCCCCCTCCCCCCCCATAGTCAATTTCTTAATGACAGTTAATATAAACTAACTTTTATGTTTGCACCTGAAGTACAGAGACATTTATGTTTGACTCTATGTTTGAATGAATTTGTGAAACAAGCAGAAAATAGTGCTAGTAAAGGTCGGGAGTTTCTATTATTAATCTGCTAAGTATATAATCCAGTCACAGATAAAGCAGATCTGAGGATACAGACAAACACAGGCCAACAGAAAACAATGGTCATAATTAAATAAATAAAATTGAAGAAAAGCGGATAAACACTCCTTCATCCCAAGGCTCTCTTGGACTTCTATTTTAAGGTTGTTTTTTTCCCAGTAGGATGCTCAGATTTGTCAAGAAATTACTGCTATTTACTCAGGAGTCCTATATACTGCTGAAATCCAAATTATCTGTGTGATCTGTTAAAGGGAAGACTGTAAAATTACTTGCATGATAAACTTACTTGCTTTCAACCTAAGCTTGAGGAACACTAGGTTGCTTGTGCAGCCAAAATATACCACCTCTATGTACTGCTCTACTATTAACTTTAAAATAGTGTATTATTGTTGAAAATAATCTGAATTATTGAAAATAATTTCACAATTTTTTCCTCTGGAAGGAAGAACGTTTACTTTTTTGTTGTTGTTGTTGTTGCACTTGAAGCATATGGAAGTTCCTGGCCAGAGGTGGCATCTGAGCCACAGCTACAAGCTCTGCCACAACTGCAGTGATGCTGGATCCTTAACCCGCTGAAGGTGGCATGCGGATCGAACCTGGCACTTCAGCAGCTACCTGAGCTTCTGCAGAGATAAGGCTGGATCCTTAACCTGCTGTGCCACAGCGGGAACTCCATAATGTTCACATTTTACTCTGTTCTTTTGTACTGCTTGAGTTTCTAAATAGCAGAATATATCCATGAACTACATGCATAAATTTTTAAAACTGTGTTTTAAGTAAGATTATATTGGCTTATTTTGAGAATTTAGGAAATATGGAAAAGCATAAAAGTCATCCAGAGATACTCTTCTTGATATGTTTACTCTCAGTTTTATAGTCTATTTTTTTTTTTTTTTAGGTTAAGGATACATCTGGACAGTACTTTTCTTTGGAAATTGTATCATGAATTCTGTCCTATGCCATTAAGGACTTTTTAAAAAAAACATGGTTTGTAAAGAATGTATAATATCACATCATATGGATATGCCATAATTTATTTAAAACCACCCTTTGAAAAACCATTTAGATAGTTTCTCTAAGTATAAAAAACATGATGCACAACCTTAAATATAAATGACATTATTTTCCTGGAATCTAAGGAGTTACTGAACCAAAAGGTATGTGTTTTCCTAAGGTTCTTGAGATGTCTGTCCAGTACGCCTGATAACCAACCCATGTGAAAAAGTGTCGGTCACATTTAACACTTGCTAGTACTGCTGATTAGTACTTAGACACCTTTCCTGGATACTTTGATGGACAGAAAGATATTTTGTTGTTTTAATTTGGAGGTCTTTGATCACTAGGTGAAGCTGAATAGTTTTCTGCCTTCTGTGAGTTAACTTGTATTCATCTTTTGCTAGGTTTTAATAACTGCATACACTTTTTATTTATTTAGGATATCAACCGCTTTTTTCCCATTTTATTATTATTATTATTAAAGGATAGCTGATTTAGAATGTTTTATCAAGTTCTGTTGTACAACAAAGTGACCCAATCATACACATTTCCCTGTGCTGTACAACAGGATCCAACTGCCCATCTATTCCAGATATAACAGTCTGTATCCCCCCAAACCCCCAAAATGCCTGTCCCTCCCTTCCGACCCCCCTTGAACCCCAAGTCTGCCCTTCTTGGCCATGCTCTGTTTCTGGTTTTTGTTTGTCATGAGATCTCATATCAACCTCTTTTAGATCAGTTACTGTTTTGTTTTTAATATTCTCAAGTTTATTTTTTGCTAGACAGACCTGTATTTCCCTTTGGGGTTTACTTAAATGCTTTCATGCTTTGAAGTCCTTTACCTTTCCAGATTAGATAGTCACCTATTTCTCCTCACAATTCAGCTTTCATATTTATTCCCTGAATTCAGTTGATTTTTTTAACCTTCTGGGGCTTCATACACATTCCACTGACAATCTCATGAAAGTATCAGGCTTCCTAGAACCGTATCTATGAACTAAAAACCCCTGCTTCAATCCTCTGGAGTTTATTTGGGTACAGAGTGTGATACTGTTGTATAGTGTGATATGAGGAGTTAACTTTTGCCCTTCAAAGAGCACTAGTTCTAGCAGATTTATAATCTTTCCTATTCCGTTATGTGCCATTTTTATCATTTACTAAACTCTCATAAATTTAAGAAAAGACTTTTAACCAAGATGATGGCTACTACCAGCCTTTGTTCCGTAAGGGTAAAGCCAAAATGTTTACTCCTTATTCAGCACTATATTGATTCTTAGCAATACCATGATCAAAATTAAGATCTGTTCTCTGTACATATTTTGCAATTCGTATTTAACTAGATTGAGATTTCAAACCTGATGGGAAAATAAGATGTCTTGATATTTTAGTTTTACCTATCATGTCTCTGAATGTTTATGAGCTTTTTTCTTTCCCCAACTTTTTATTTTGACAAATTTTAAACAGAAGTCAAAAGAATAGCAAAATGAGGCGTTTCCATCATGGCACAGAGGAAATGAATCCGACTAGGAACCATGAGGTTGTGGGTTTGATCCCTGGCCTTGCTCAGTGGGTTGAGAATCTGGTGTTGCCGTGAGCTGGGGTGGAGGTCGCAGACTTGGCTTAGATCTGCAGTTGCTATGGCTGTGGTGTAGGCCAGCAGCGGTAGCTCCGATTTGACCCCTAGCCTGGGAAGCCCCATGTGCCGCAGGTACGGTCCTTAAAAAAAAAAAAAAAAATAAAAAAAAAAAAATATATATATATATATATATATAGCAAAATGAATGCCCTTAAACTAACCTTTAACTCTGATTCTTAATTAACATTTTCTCCCATGTTTGCCTTCTCTTTTTCAAAATAAACTCCTATTTTGCTGAATCATCTGAAAGTAAATTGTGGACTTTATGATGTTTCACCTTTTAATATGACAGTAAGCATTTCCAAAAAACAAGGGCAGTCTCCCTGCTTTTCTAAACATTTTGCATTAAAAATTTTTTTTTAATAGGAACACAAGTATACCCACCATCTATATTCTGGCATTAATATCTTTTTTTTTTTTTTTGGCTTTTTAGTGCTGCACCCATGGCATATGGAGGTTCTCAGGCTAGGGGTCCAATTGGGGCTACAGCTGCCAGCCTACTCCACAGTCACAGTAATGCAAAATCCAAGCCGAGTCTGAGACCTACACCACAGCTCACGGCAACACCAGATCTTTAACCCACTGAGCAAGGCCAAGGATTGAACCTGCAACCTCATGGTTCCTAGTTGGATTCCTTTCTGCTGCACCACAATGGGAATTCCTGGCATTAAAATCTTATTGTAATTGCTTTGTTGCATTTCTACCCATCCATTAATCTATCTTATTTTTGATTCATTAAAAGTGAATTGTGGGGGTTCCCGTCATGGCTCAGTGGTTAACAAAACCAACTAGTATCCATGAGGACGTAGGTTCAATCCCTGACCTTGCTCAGTAGGTTAAGGACCTGGCATTGCCATGAGCTGTGGTGTAGGCATATGGAAGTTCCCAGGCTAGGACTCAAATAGGAGTTGTAGCCACTGACCTACACCACAGCCACAGCAACACCAGACTCAAGCTGCATCTGCGACCCACACCACAGCTCATGGTAACAATGGATCCTTAACCCACTGAGCCAGGCCAGGGATCAAACGTGTGTCCTCATGGATACTAGTTGGGTTCTTAACTGCTGAGCCACGACGGGCACTCCTGATGTAAAATTTATGTACAATGAAATGTATGTACATTTGCTGAGTTTTGACAAAATGAACATAATCATGGAACTTGTGAAGACAAAGAATATTACCCTATGTGTCATTCTCGTGTAGGAGTATGATTGCTTTATTAAAGAAAAAAGTTCACATGGGTAGAGAAGCTCTACTGGAAATACTGCTTATTATTTTCTCTCAAGTGACCTGTTCACAACAGCTCTCTTCTTTAGTATGCTGGAGGAGGCAATGGTATTATATCCGAAGCTGAGAAGTCATCTATGAAACTGCTACTAGAACAGGGATGGAAGACTACAAATACATCTGCCTCCTACTTTTGTGAATAAAGTTTTATTGGAATATAGCTACCTCATTCATTTATGTCCTGTCTACTGCTAGTTTTGTATTGTGACGGTCTGTAGAAAGCAATTATGACAAACCAAATACTTAGTTTTGGCTCTTTACAAGAACAAGTTTGCCTACCTCTGCTCCCGAAGATGATTTGGTATCTTTCATTGGCTGAGATAATTAACAAAATGAATAAACACATAACAAGAGAACACATAATCATAAAATTTAAGAACAAAGCCTAGACTAAAGCTGCTACTGTAATTACCTTCTATAAGTCAGAAGCTTTGTTTTATTAATGACAGTGTGTGCCTGTGTGTGTGTGTTTGGGATATAATGAAGAAAAGGACTTACAGATGAGAGGGTTTTTAAAATAAATAAAAAAGGCTTTGAAGCATTTCCATTGTGGCTCAGTGGGTTAAGAACACTACTAATATCCATAAAGCTGTGGGTTCGATCCCTGGCCTCGCTCAGTGGGCTAAGGAGTCAGTGTTGCCGTGAGCTGTGGTGTAGGTCGCAGACATGCTTGGATTCCATGTTGTGTGACTGTGGCATAGGGCAACAGCTGCAGCTCCAATTCAACCCCTAGCCTGGGAACTTCCATATGCTAAGGAAGGGCCCTAAAAAGCAAACATATGTATATAAATATAATATAAACCAACAAGTTTTCTTTCTTTCTTTTAAAAATGAAAGTTGTGGAGTTCCCATCATGGCTCAGTGGTTATGAATCCGACTAGGAACCATGAGGTTGTGGGTTCGATCCCTGGCCTTGCTCAGTGGGTTAAGGATCTGGTGTTGCCATGAGCTGTGGTTGTAGGTCGCAGACACAGCTCGGATCCCGTGTTGCTGTGGCTCTGGCATAGGCCGGTGGCTGCAGCTCTGATTAGACCCCTAGCCTGGAAACCTCCATATGTCGTGGGTGTGGCCCCAGAAAAGACAAAAAAAAGGAAATAAAATAAAAATGGGAGTTGAAATGTTTATTTCAGGTTCTTCCTTGGTTTTTGTTTTGTATTTTTTTTTTTCTTTTTTGCCACACAGGCAGTATGTGGAAGTTCCTGGGCCAGGGATGGAACCTGCTCCACACAGTAGCAACCAGAGCCACAGTGGTGAGAACGTAGGAGCCTCAACCTAGTAGGCCATCAGAGAACTACCCAAAGTTTTCTTAATGAGAGACAGAATGCTATACCGAACAAAGATTTATTTCATAAATGTAACATTAGGAAACTATACAAAGAACTACTACACAACCCAGCAATCCCACTCTTGGGCATATATCTAGACAAATTTTCCTTGAAAAAGACACACGCACCCACATGTTCACTTCAGCACTATTCACAACAGCCAAAACATGGAAACAACCCAAATATCCATCGACAGATAAATGGATTAAGAAGATGTGGTATATATACATAATGGAATACTACTCAGCCATAAAAAGAACAAAATAATGTCATTTGCAGCAACATGGACAGAACTAGAGACTCTCATACTAAGTGAAGTAAGTCATAAAGAGAAAGAAAAATACCACATGATATCACTTATATCTGGAATCTAACATAGGGCACAAATGAACCTTTCCACAGAAAAGAAAATCATGGACATGGAAAACAGACCTGTGGTTGCCAAGGGGGAGGGGGAGCGGGAGGGAATGGGATGGACTGGGAATTTGGGGTTAACAGATGCAAACTATTGCCTTTGGAATGGATAAGCAATGGGATCCTGCTGTATAGCACTGGGAACTATGTCTGGTCACTTGTGTGATGGAGCCTGATAAAGTGAGAAAAAAGAATATATACATGTACATGTCGCTGGGTCACCTTGCTGTACAGCAGAATATTGACAGAACACTGTAAACCAGCTATAATGCAAAAAATAAAAATCATTACAAAAAAATACAAAAACACTGAAAAAAAAGAAAAAAAATAAGTGTAACGAATGCTTAAAAATAGAACTTAGTTTCCTATTTTAGTCAGAAGAGAGGTTAGAAGAAACAAAAGAAGCAACCAGGAGTGATCAGATATAATGTTAAATGTGGACATACTCTGTCAGGGTTGGAGTAGAGGCAGGAAAACACAGAAAAGTCTACAGGGAAAAAAACCAAAATCCAGCACAGTGCCTGGCCCAAAACAGATGCTTAATATGTGAAAATAAATAATGACTGAATGAGTATAAATTAAAAGGCCTTTGTCACTTATTCTGCAGAGTTTAACTGGGCTGCAGGCCTTACAGTCATGCCACTATGGCCCTCGGAAATGCAACCTTGTTGAACAGTCTTCATAGTACACTTGAAATCTTGGACGTGGACAATGAAGAAGTGACACGGAAGGGTGTGACGCAGACATAGAAGAAGCCCTCCCCAGGGCTGGATCAAATCCAGAGGGGGACAGTCTGGTTTCTACTTAAAGGTTCTAAGTATTTATTTTGTTTCTTTTTCCAAAATCTCTCATTCCTCCAGAAGGTCATAGCAGATTGCAATCCTGCATGAAATTCTTGGCTGAAATAAATCAGAACATTGCAGAATACATACTACTTCAGGCCACTGGCCTCTTTTCTCCTGGGAATGCTAAACACTTCCTAAATTATATAGGAACAATTTTAACCATGGATGAGAGGTTCTAGCATGCTGGGAACAGACTGCTCAGTAGCTGGTAAGAACAAGCTAACGAGGAATAAGCTATTACCACAACATTAACTGCTCAAAAGGGAGAATACACACTTAAGGACAAAGGCTCATGTTTAACATGTACATAAATGGACATTTATGGGCGGTGTCTTTGCAGCGCCAGGATGTGTCTTCCATCCCTGGCCCAGCCAGTAGCTTAAAGGATCCAGAGTTGCTGCAGCAGCTGGGATCAGATCCCTGGCCCAGAAACTCCATATGCCATGGGACGGCCAAAAAAAAGTGCGTAAATATAGCGGTGATTCTTAAACTTCAGAATTACCTGCACAGCCTGTTAAAGCAAAGACTGTTGGTCCCCAGGGCAAGTTCGTGATTCAGTGGGTCTGGAGTGGGGTTAGCCATGCCAGGAAACATAGAAGATGCTTAGTTAAATTTGAATTATAAATAATACATAATATTTTGGTCTAAGAATGTCTCAGATATTGCAAGTATTTTATTTTTATCTTTGTGGGCTAAATCTAAATCTGTGTTAGAATTTGCATTTCTAACAAGTCACTGAGTGACAGTGATGCTGCTGGTCTGGGAAAAACAGGGGCAGGGGGTGAGTAGAAGGGAAGAGATCCCCGGGGAAAGGGCACGAGATGAGTCACTGAGGATGCCTAGCAGCTAGTGAGGAGGAGGATACTTAAGCCCTGAAGAAAAGAAGGGTAGTCGGAAAAAGCTTGATATTTTAAGAAAAACCACAACTAGCCTGATGTTGCTGGTGCATAAAGCTGAATGCAGATGGTGGCGGGTAAGACGAGAGGGGCAGGCAGGGTCCAAAGAGCATGAGAACCTCGTGTGCCAGGTTAAGCATTTGGAGTTTATACTGAAAGGCCATCAGCACAAGTGGTGTGGGTAACTGAAGGGTTTTAAACCAAGCAGGGACTCCATCAGATATGCATTTCTAGAAAGACCATTTGGTTGGAGAATTAGAGCACTGTGATTATTTAAGAAGTATACGAAATGCAATGAAGATATTTATAGAAGCCATTTTAATCCAATTTTGCACAGACACAAAGAGGGGGAGGAAATAAAACAATACTCAATTCGTGTCCTCTTTCCAACTAATCTCAATCCTCTAAGACTAAAGCTTACCTAGGGAGAGAATTATGAAATTTTTAAAGACACTGATAACCTAGCTTTCACCGATGGCAAAAGGAGATCCAAATTTGAAAGAGAGAACATAAAAATGAATGGTTATAAAACTGCAGATATTTAAAATATATTTCTTGGAAAATTTTTAAGTCTATATCTGATGTGCAAAATTATTTAAGATTTAAAAATAAATGTGGATACTATTAGACCATGCTCATTTAAGAGAAGCACTTTCATTTATTCATTTTTTTGTCTTCGCACCCTCGACATATGGAGGGTCCCAGGCTAGGGGTTGAATCGGAGCTATAGCTGCCAGTCTACACCACAGTTCACGGCAATGCTGGATCCTTAACCCAATGAGTGAGGCCAGGGATCGAACCTGCATCCTCATGGATACTAGTCAAATTTATTTCTGCTGAGCCATGACAGGAATTCCAAAAAAAGAACATTTAAATAAAATAAAACAGAAACAAAAAAAAGTAACTTGCTATCTCATGCAAGTTCTATTTCTGTTCTTAAATATGTTTAGGGACTTTTCAACTTGTCAGAAACAGGCCAATCACAATGAAGATGTCTAGTCTTAAGGCAGAGATAAGGTGGGGGGGTTAGTATTCCTAACCTTGTCCTGGGAGTTAGAAATGCTGGATGCCAGTTCTACTTTACCACTGAGTAAAACCCGCTGAACTACAATTCTCTCAAATGTAAAATAAGTTCAAAGAGATAAAGTGCAAAGCAGCACCCCCTGCAAAGCAGCACCCCCTTTTATTACCAATATCTACCATGTGCAAAGGACACCGTCACTTGTTTTCAGACAATGTTTAAGTACCCCAATGTGCTGTCCAGTGTGTATTTAAAAGCTATTAAATTATTCTTGGTTTAAAGTCACTTGTCTAAGATGCTACAAGTCCTGAAAGATCATCTGGCAAAAGGAATATCACTTTAAGTGTTCTTTTAGAGTATATTTCACTAGGGCACCAAACCTATATTAGATACTTAAAGGGCTGACCTGGAATGAAACTTGTTTTCATTGTACATTCACAATGCAACACACAAGATGAATCAGTCTTGTGACTCTAGTGAAAAGATAATTTGTCCATACTTCATTTTTCCTTATGCAAAATGGAGCCTGAATCAGTAGTAACAAAAGCTAGGATATAACATACAGTGCCTACAAAGTAGGCAGCATTTAGACTGCCTGGATTAAAGTCAAGAACCAAGTTTTATTTTTACCAAAAACGGCAGGTTGGCTAAGGAGTGTAGCCTAGATGCACCATCTCACAAATGACTTCTGCCAAGCTGCCTCGATCTGCAATATCAGGGCTATTTATTAGCTTGTTTCCTCAAAGTGGGCAGTTTAGGCCATTTGTGGAGATCAAAGCAGGCCTCTATGCCCACTCGTAGAATCCTGACCCCACCAAGCATTCTGTAACAATCAGTACCCACAAAGGCCGTACCTGTAATCACAGAGCTTGGGTTGACTGCCGCACTGCTGCTTGCAAACCACACAGTAACTGCACAGGGGGACATTACCCCGGATCCAGTGGTGGTGCATGGCGTCCAGGGCCCTGCTGTCATTCTTGAGCATGATCTCCTTGCAGTGGAAACGCTTGTCGGCCTTCTTGAGGCAGCCCTCGTCCACGCGCAGCCCGCAGCAGTCGCAGAAGGCGCCCTGCAGGATGTGCTGCGCGCACACACAGCAGTAGGTGGGATGGCTGAACAGGTCCGTGTCGCGCCACCCGTGCTTACTCTTGCGGAAGATGTCCCTGCGGTGCAGCTGCCGGCGCGATCGCTGGAGGCTGCACCAGAAAGTGATGAACACCGGCAGCAACACCGAGCACAGCGTGTACAGGACCAGGTGCCCGTCCGCGAACAGGCCCTGGTAGGGTGCCGGCCGCTGCTCCCCTTCCATCTTCTCCAAGGTCGATTTCTAACTAGAAGAAACACCGGCAGGTCCACTTTGGGATCGCTGACCCCGTCCCCCCCTCTTCCCTGCCTTTTAGGGGATCCTGAGGTCGCCGTCTGTCCAGGTGGTTTCGCTCTAAGGAGCGGCACGCGCACCTTCTTCTCCGCAGGGCAACCCCAGAGGCTCCGGGTCGCCGGGCCGCGGACCTGCCGCGCAGAGGGGGTGGCACCCAGCGCTTGTCACGCTTCGTCCCCTCCCTCCCCCTCGGCCCCGGCCGCCGCCTCCTCACCTCCCCCGGCACCGGAAAGGGTGCAATCACAACATATGGGGAGCTCCGCACGGAAGAGCTGGCGTGAAGCTCTGGGCTTTGGGCGCGACGGCACGCGTGGGCCGCGCGGCGCCGGCCAGCTTCTGTAACGGTTAGTCCAGGCCTGCTCTCCTCCCCCAGGCGCCGGGAAGCAAAAACACATCTCCGACCACTTCGGGCCGGGCACCGCCTCCCGCCGGCCAGCCCCAGCCCACCGCCCAGTCCCGCCCCTCTCGCGAGGCCTCGGGGACCAGGGCCTCCGCCGCGCCCGCCCCTCCGGCCCTACCTCGTCTGGGGTAGTCGCGCGGCCCGTGGGCCAGGCCTCGGGCCTTCCTTCCGTCCTAGCGGCTCCGCTAGACCTGCCAGGCTTAGGGACCGACGTCAATGAAGAGGCCGGCCCCCCTGGGGCGGTGGGCTGGGGCGGGGCCTGCGGCGAGAGCTCCGGGGCTCAGCGGAGGTGGGAGGTGCGAAGAGAAGGCCGAGGGGCCGTAGGGGGCGGGGCCTTGGGGGAGAGGGAGGAGCTTGAGCGAGAGGGGTGGATCTGTGGGCGTGGCTTAGGGAGAACTGTGGGCTGGGTAACAATAAGGTGGGAATGCCAGAGCTGATGGTGAGTTGAGATCTCTAAGTCTAATCATAGAATGTTCTAACATGAATGATATACACAGTAGGAGTTAAGTTTGCATTAGCCCTTCTCCTTACTGCCTGGGAGAGGTGGGAGCTGGTACGGTTTTAAACACTGAAAAGGAGAAAACTGGAAGTTTCGAGAGTTTGATATCTTAATAGAATGGGACAATCCCAGGCAAAAAATTGATACCTGTCACCTCCGCTCTCGCTAGTTACTTATTAAACACATAATATCTGAGGACTTACTGTGTGCCAAGTACTTGCGAGAAGCACCAGCTCTCCCAGAGCGGCAGGCCTGTTGAAACATGCCTACAGGAAGAATTTATTGGCGCCATTCGTAATGGCTTACTGCATCCCAGCTTCCATTTCTGCACTTACTAGGCGCCTTGCTAAATTTATCACCCTCCTTTTATGGATGAGGCAAACCAGGTACAGAGAGGTTGAGAAACATGCTTGATGGCGCAAAGTCAATGTTGGGACTCAGAGCCCTTTATTTAACTTAATCATCCAAGTTAGCTTGAATCTAAACCATCAAAGAGAGATTTTTCTCTTGTTTTGTTACTTTTCTAAGAAACTTTCCCTGGAGATTTAGTTAAAATGCAGATTCTGATTCCCCTTTTCAGGGAAGAGGCCTGAGAGTCTGCATTTCCTCCCTCCCTCCCTCCTTCTCTCCCCCTCTTTCTTTGCCGTGACCGTGGCAGGCAGAAGTTCCCGAGCCAAGGATGGAAACTGAGCCACAGCAGTGACAATGCCAAATGCTTAAACTGCTAGACCACCAGGGAACTCCCAGAAAGTCTGCATTTCTAGTAACTGGGCCAGGGATGCTGATGCTAATAGTCCCCATGACATATTTTGAGTAGCAATGTTGAAATATTAGACAATCTAGATTGTGAAGGTCGGTGGAGGGGGGGCACGTGGTGAAATTGGATGAGCCTTAAATGGCTTTGAGAGGATGGCCAGCATCAGACCCCTGCCCTCCCACATCTAACTGAGTCTCATGTGCAGGTCAGGCCATCTCTCTGGGCCTCAAGACCCTCACCTGTCACATGGGATGGTTGGATGAGATCTCTAAAGCTTCCCTTCTGCTCTGTTAGCCTGCACATGTATGGAAATGTCTTCACCTTTATTTTTTATTTTATTTTTTTATTTTTAGGGCCACACCCATGGCTTATGGAGGTTCCCAGGCTAGGGCTCCAATCGGAGCTTTAGCTGCCAGTCTACACAACAGCCACAGCAACGCCAGATCCGACCTGAGTCTGTGACCTACACCATAGCTCATGGCAACGATGGATCCTTCACCCACTGAGTGAGACCGGGGATTGAACCGGTGTCCTTATGGATGTTGGTCAGATTCATTTCTGCTGAGCCACCACGGGAACTCCTCTTCGTCTTTCACCAATCCTAGCTGAGGCTGAGCCCTTGTTAGCTTAGACTTGGAAAAGTAACAAAATATGCTTTTAAATATAAGTAAATATTATGTTTATAAAAAGGTATATTATAAAAGTTATACTATAAATAATATAACTTTGATCCTGCTGAGTAGCATTGAGAACTTTGTCTAGATACTCATGTTGCAACAGAAGAAAGGGTGGGGGAAAAAATGTAATTGTAATGTATACATGTAAGGATAACCTGACCCCCTTGCTGTACAGTGGGAAAAAAAAAATATATATATATATATATATAACTTTTAAAAAGTAAGGGAGTTCCTGCTGTGGTGCTGTGGGTTAAGAATCTGACTGCAGTAGTTTAAGTTGCTGCTAAGGTGTGGATTTGATCCCTGGTCTGGGAACTTCCATATGCGGAGGTGCTGCCAAAAACAGTGAGGATTCCGCACCCCCGCCCAATTCCCATCGTAGAACATTTGGAAGATACAGAAAAGTAATAAGGTAGAAAAAGAATCATCCATCTCTCACCCCAAAGATACCCTGTCTTGGAACATTTTGGCCTGTTTTCTTCCAATTGTTTTGGATGGAAACAATGGTTTACTTTTTCGTAGATATCATATAGTAGATATATTCTCTTTCTGGCTATTTTTTTCGTTTAATGTTACAAAATAACTTTCATATGATTTTTTTAATAAATTTGTACTTAATGGTTGCATAATATTCCATTCTATAAATACACAGTTTTTGTATCTTATCTCTGTTGCTGGTTATTTAAATTGTTTCTAATATTTTGCTATTATATACCAATACTCTTTAGGATTATTTCCTTTGATTCTCACATTTAACTAAAGGGTGTCAAGAGTTTAAGCTTATGGGAATTTTTTTTTTTTTAAGGAATAATAATTTCTCTTTCCTGAGAGAAAATTATCTGGAAATTTTACCAGTATAGGGACAGACTAATAGAAATTACCATGTCTGAGGAAAACACTTTTATTCCACTAAAAGCAATCATAATTATTATTTTTATATATAATTATTATTTCATTATTTTATTTATTATATTTTTTAATTATTATAAAATATAAAATATATAAAAACATAAAATTATTGTATTATATAATAAACTATAATATTTTATATTATTTATGAATAATCATTTTAATAATTATTATTATAATAGTAATTATTTTTTTTATCCACCATGGGTTGCCTGCTTTGTAGATCATAGATGCTGAGCTAACTATCTTCATTCTACAGATGAAAAAAAAACATGCTTGGTATCACACAGCAGGAGCAGACTGAACTGGGCTTTTTTTTTTTTTTTTTGTATTTTTGCTATTTTTTTGGGCCGCTCCCGTGGCATATGGAGGTTCCCAGGCTAGGGGTCTAATCGGAACTGTAGCTGCCAGCCTACGCCAGAGCCACAGCAACGCGGGATCCGAGCCGCGTCTGCAACCTACACCACAGCTCACGGCAACGCCAGATCGTTAACCCACTGAGCAAGGGCAGGGACCGAACCCGCAACCTCATGGTTCCTAGTTGGATTCGTTAACCACTGAGCCACGACAGGAACTCCTGGATTCCCAGGTCTTGATCAGGTTTCCGGATCAGAAATGTACGGAAGTTAGGAATCTGCCTTCTTAACATGTTACCCAGGGAATTCTTTTATTTATTTTTTTCAAACTTTTGTTTCAACTGTGAAGTATATTACACGCACAAAAAATTTTATGAAACATTTAAAAATATTAAAAAAAATAGTAGACAGGAGTTCCCTTCACGGTTCAGCAGAAACGAATCTAACTAGTATCCATGAGGATGCAGATTTGATCTCTGGCCTCACTCAGTGGGTTAAGAATCTGGTGTTGCCGTGAGGTGTGGTGTTGGTCACAGACATGGCTCAGATCTGGTGTTGCTGTGGCTGTGGTATAGGCTGGCAGCTACAGCTCCATTTTGACCTCCATATGCCTCAGGTACTGCCCTGAAAAGACAAAAAAAAAAAAAAAGTAGACACCTGTGTACCCGCCATGCAGGATACCATTCTGACCTGTAGGCATCTCTCCTGTGCCCACCTGATTGCTACTCCACCTGTCCCATCAGGGAACTACCATCCTAATGTTTGTGTTCTCCATTCCCTACTTCTCTTTATTGTTTTACCCTCCCTGGAAGTGTCTCTACACAATGTAATTTTGTTTTAAACAATACGCCCACGCCTGGCCGTGCTGGTGAAATAGAAATGAAACCAGGAATCTATGAAGGCTTCCAGGAGGAGGTGTGCTACTCAGGGTCTGGGACAGAGTCTGGGTTCAGTCTGAGAAGACTCTACCTGGAGAAATCGGTGGACACAGGCTCGGAAAGACTGCTTGTCACAGTGGGGGACAACTGGGCAGGGCTGCAGTTTGAATGTCTGGCAAAAAAAAAAAAAAAATACAGCGAGGCTGTCTATCTCTGCTTCTCAGCTCAGGGAGACGTTCCTCAAGTTCTTAGAGCAAAGATCCACATGTGGAACACGTCTCAAGCAGAAATGAGATCTGCAGCTGATCCCTGCTGATCCAGGCAACACACGTGGTCCCTAAGATTAAACACGATGCAAACAGCCTGTCCCAGGCTCACCCAGCGGTCTGTCCTTGCTGTGTCTGCATCTCATGGTGCCCACCTGGACCACCTGCCCTTGTGTGAGGTCACAGAGGTCATCCTGGATCCCCTTCATTCCTCCGTCCACCCCCCCATTGGCATTTTCTATTTCCTGGGTCCTGTGATCTTCCCTCGCTTTGTGAGTTCTCCAGTTTTTGCAGAATACATCCTTCAGTAATTTTCAAAGTTTTTAAAAATGTTCCTAATTTTTTAGGAGCGTATAGTTGATTTACAATGTAGTGCCGTTTTCTGCTGTAGAGCAAAGTGACCCAGTCCTATATATACATATATATATTACATAGTCTCTTTCTTTTATGATCTTCCATCCTGGTTTTTTAGAACAAGGGTACACAGGAAGCATATTTTTGGGTCTTTGCACGACTGTAAATGTCGGTATTCCACGCTCCATATCTGAGGGTAGAATTCCAAGGTGTTTATCTGGGTCTGGAATTCTAAGTTTGGAGGAAATTTTCCTTCACACCATTGAAGATGGTGCTCCGTCTCTGCTGGCTTTTTTTTTTTTTTCCTGTCTTTTTGCCATTTCTTGGGCCCCTCCCACAGCATATGGAGGTTCCCAGGTTAGGGGTTTAATCGGAGCTGTAGCCACTGGCCTACGCCAGAGCCACAGCAACACAGGATCCAAGCCGCCAGAGCCACAGCAACACAGGATCCGAGCCGCCAGAGCCACAGCAACAAGGGATCCGAGCCTCGTCTGCAACCTACACCACAGCTCACGGCAAGGTCGGATCGTTAATCCACTGAGCAAGGGCAGGGACCGAACCCGCAACCTCATGGTTCCCAGTCAGATTTGTTAACCACTGCGCCATGACGGGAATGCCTCTGCTGGCTTTTAATGTTGCTATAGCGATGTCTGACGTTATTCTTATTCCTGATACCCAGAACATGACTTGTTTTGGCTTTCCTGAAGCTTGGAGAATCTTTTCTTTTTCTCCAGTGTGGAGAAATTCCACAACGATGTGCCTTGGTATAAATTGGTTGGCATTTCTTTTGCCAGGATGGCTGAACCTTTTTCACCCAGAAGCTCAGGTCCTTCAGGGATGGAATTACCTGGTTGATTTCCTCCTCTCTATTTTGTGTGTACTCCCTTTTGAAACGTCTGTTATTTGAGTGTTGGAGCTCCTAGACTATCTTCTCTTCTAAAAATAGACTTTATTATTATTATTTTTATAACTATAACCAACTGATCTTTATTGACTTTTTATTTTTTGCTTCTAAGGACTGCACTCGTGGCATATGGAGGTTCCCAAGCTAGGGGTCTAATTGGAGCTGCAGCTGCCGGCCCAGGTCACAGCCACAGCAAGGTGGGATCCAAGCTGCATCAGCGACCTACACCACAGCTCACGGCAACCCACTCAGCAAGGCCAGGGATCAAACCTGCATCCTCATGGATACTAGTCTGGTTCTTGACCTGTTGAGCTGCAGCAGGAACTCCAAAAGTCTCTCATTTTTAGCTCTAAGATTCTAAAAGCTTTCCATAGTTTTATCCCTGAATCTTTTTACTGAGGTTTTCAAATTTCTAAGAACTTTTTGGGTTGACTTGTTTTCTGAATTTTCCTTTTTTTTTTTTTTCCAGCATCCCATTCACATTTCATGGGAGCAAAATTTTCTCTCATCTCTCTGAGGATACTATTCGTTTTCATTTGATTTGTTTTTTCCTTCTCTCCTTGCATGGTCTGTGATTGCCCCAGGATGCTTTTTCCCTTTGGTTTCTTTTGTCTTCATTCTCTGTGTCAGAGGCTTTCTCAGCTGTCTGGTGAACCTTCTGGGGACGCTTAGGCACCTTAAAGTTTGAGGTGCCTGAGTGTCTCTTAATCACACCAGCTTATTATCCCAACCCAAACCCCACAGAGAAAAACAACACGTATGCTTGAGTAGTTTTTTTCTCCGGAAGAACCGGAGCTTTTCTCTTCCTGTTAAAGCCCTGGCCCTTTTCCTGAATGAAATAGAAGATGATAGTAGCTGGAGAGGTGGTTCCAGAAGTTATTCAGCCCACGCTCCATCCCTCGTGTGTTTATTTGTACTATCTCACATTCCTATACCTCTGCCAGTGGTCCTGTCACCCCTGTTTAGGCTGGAGAGAAGCCTGGCACTGGCCTCAGGAACCTGGTGCAGACTTTGGCTGTCCTTACCTGCTGGGCAGTCATGCGTGGATGCCAACATCCTGGCTCAGAGCAGAAGTGACAGCCTGCTTGGGGACACATGCAGCAGGTCAGAAGGAGCCCTGCCCACGGCCGAACCATCTTACCATTGTATTGCTTCTCCAAAGAGGAAGGCGTGTTTGTGTAGAAGGTCTGAGGACTTGAGAAGGAAAGCCCAGGCATGGGGTGCGGTGACCAATGTGGGAAAAGCAACTTGGACTTCAAAGGGGCCATATTTTCTAAATCAAGTTTTTTTTTTTTGGTCCTGCCTATGCTGTGGAAGTTTCTGGGCCAAGGGATTGAACCCGCACCACAGTAGTGACCAGAGTCACAGCAGTGACAATGCTGGCTCTTTAACCTACTGAGCCATCAGGGAACGCTAAGACTAAAGATGTGTTTTTATTTTATAGTATATAAATTTACATATCTGAATATGTGTTGGCTTAATCTCTACACCATTTGTGGCCACTCAAAAAGTTTTTACTGCAGTTCTCATTGTGGTGCAGCAGAAACGAATCCGACTAGGAACCATGAGGTTGCGGGTTCGATCCCTGGCCTTGCTCAGTGGGTTAAGGATCTGGCATTGCTGTGAGTTATGGTGTAGGTTACAGATGTGGCTCAGATCTGGCGTTGCTGTGGCTGTGGCGTAGGCCAGCAGCTGTAGCTCCAGTTTGACCCCTAGCTTGGGAACCTCCATATGCTGTACCTGCGCCTCTAAAAAGCAAAAAAAAGAAATTTTTTTTTTACAGACTTTCTATTATGTGTCTGAGACTGGGAAAGGGATGCAAATATTAATAAGAATAATTGCACAGAGGAGGAATAATAACAACGGTAATAATGATAGTGTCCAACTATTAGATCCTTATGCTGTCAAGTATTCAGGTATTTTATACACATTTTCTCTTCTCAGTCTCAAAACACTTTAAGTGGTAAGTTTTGTTATCAATATTATTCTTTTTTATAATGGGTGATTTGAACAGTGATTTGGACAGTGAAGAAATGTGCCCAATGTCACACAGCCTCAGTATAACACAGATAATAAGTTTCAGAGCCAGGATTCAAGCCCAGGTCTATTGATAAATCTGCAGCTCACAAACTTGACCATGACACCCTGTGGCCCACACAGTACATGTTCATTCATTTTGGAATGAAGCTTCTGGCAGCATGCTGCGATTAACTTAGACCCGAGAGCGCCCAGATTTGGAAACACTGACCATTCTTCCATTAGCACCCCTTGTATTAGTTTTCTGTTGTCAGAGTAATGCTGTGTAACAAACTGCTCCTAGGCTCAGTGGTTGGAAAGAACAATCATTCCATTTCAAGAGCCTGCGGGTTAATGGGAGGCTCTGCTTCAGGCGGTGGTAGCTGGAGGTCATCCGAGTGGGGCTGGGGTGGGCAGGTCTGCTGTAGGCTGCATGTCTGTGTAGGCACTTTCCATGTGAGTTAATTCTGAGACTCAGCTTGAAGGATGGTAGCTGCCCTTTTGCAGCAATGGCTGCAAAATGCAAGAGAGCCCGCTTAACTGGGCAAACACCTTTCCTGCCTTTGTTTGTGTCATGTCTGCTACCATCCCATTGTCCAGAGCAACTCACTTGTTTGGGCCCCAAGTAAGGGACCAGGACTGCAAGGTCATATGGTAAAGAAAGTAGGTGTGCTGTGGGGATGAAGAACTGATGATAACAACTCAGTCTGGGAGTTCCTGTTGTGGCTCAGTGGTTAACAAACAGGGCTAGTATCCATGAGGTTGCGGGTTCGATCCCTGGCCTCGCTCAGTGGGTTAAGGATCTGACGTTGCAGTGAGCTGAGTTGTAAGTCACAGATGCGGCTCAGATGTAGCATTGCTATGGCTGTGGCGTAGGCCGGCAGCTGTAGCTCCAATTTGACCCCTAGCCTGGGAAACTCCATATGCTGCAGGTGTGGCCCTAAAAAAAACAAAAAAACACCAAAAAAAAAATTTCCATTTACCTACCCCAAATCTAACATCTGCCTGCACAGTATGCCTATAAATGCAGGTGTGTGTGTGTGTGTGTGTGTGTGTGTGTGTGTGTGCGTGTGTGCGCGTGCGCGCGCGCGCGCGCGCACATGCAATTCATGGAGTTACAGTTATGAAAATTATATAAGAATTATAGGTATGTAGTGAAAATATAGAATTTGTAGTCTAGTGGGAAAGGTAAACCAAAAAAAAAGAAAGAAAGAAAAAGAAAAGTGGAAACAACTATGAAAGAGAATGTTAGAATTTATTTAATTGACTCTGAGTCTAAAGAATGTGGACTCATTGTAATTCTCTTGAGGCAGATTCAGCATTTTTCTATATGTAAAAAAAAAAAAAGATGTTCCCTTTTTCCTGATGTTTCTTTTTTTTTTTTAATTTTTATTTTTTTGGCTTTTTGTCTTTTCATAGCCGCATCCTCGGCACATGGAGGTTCCCAGGCTAGGAGTCTAATCTGAGCTGTAGCCGCCGGCCTACACCACAGCCACAGCAGCGCTGGATCTGAGCTGCATCTCCGACCTGCTCAATGGCAATGAAGGATCCTTAACCCACTGAGCAAGGCCAGGGATCGAACCCGCCACCTCATGCATCCTAGTCAGATTCATTTCTGCTGTGCCACGATGGGAACTCCCCTGATGTTTTTTTTTAGCTCACAGAATTTGAAATCACTGTCTTATCCTGTTGCAGTGTGATGGTGTTGATGGTGTCAGATTTATCACTGATCCTTAAAGAGTTGAGAATTCTTTCTTTTCTCTCTCTCTTTCTTTTGTATTTTTTACTTTCTGTCTTCTGGCGGGAGGGAGGGAGGGCGTAGGGAGTGACGGCGGGTATTGGAGGTTGGAGGGAGTGAGGTACGTGCGCGATGGTTGATGGCTTGGCGGCCCTCCAGGCCTCCCTCCCTAACTCCCTCATTTTCTTTCTTTGCACGGTATTACGTTCTGTCTTATTTCTTCTTTCTTTCGTTCTTCTTTCTTCTGTCTTTCGTTATTCTTTCTTCTTCTTCTTTCTTTCTTTCTTTCTTTCTTTCTTTTTCTTTCTTGTCTTTTTAGGGCTGCACCCAAGGCATATGGAAGTTCGAAGGTTAGGTGTTGAATATGAGCTACAGCCACTGGCCAAACCACAGCCACACCAACATAGGATCTGAGCTGCCTCTTTGACCTACACCACAGCTCTTGGCAACTCTGGATCCCTAACCCACTGAGGAAGGCCAGGGATTGGAACCATGGTCTCATGGATACTTGTCGTTAACCACTGAGCCACCACGGGAACTCCAAGAATTCCTTTTTAAAAGAGATAGGAAACCCACCCAAATGGAAATATCAGTTATGTCATGGTGCTGTGAATATGGCAGTGCATTCTTCCTTTAGATTCTGGTAATGCAGCTTTCCCAGGACTCACCATCTGATGAGGACCTTCAGACCAATTAAAATCCTTGGAAAATAGCCTGAGGCACTGCAGCGCTATGTCTCTCCACCTCCAGTGGATTCTTGGCAACTTTTGGAACAGTGTACTTCAGTGGCTTTGAGTGTCTTTCTCCTGACCTTGGTTTTCCCAAGTTCTTCTCTCTACTCTGCCACCTTGTGGATGTGGGGGGAATTGCATCTTCTACTGTGAGCCCTATTGACTCCTCTAATTGGTCTGGCAGGCACTTTCCCTGGGAATGAATAAAAGGAGAGAGAAGAGAATTTACCCCATCAGAAGGACACTCACAACAAGGTCACTTGCTCTTTCAGTTTTGCTATAGTTCCACCTTTGGGGATGATGTCCTCAGAGCCCTATCTGGAAGGCATTTGAATTACAGTATCACACCTGTCAGGTCCTTTCCACCTGAGACCTTGAACCAACATCCTAGGGTGGGATACAGGCTTTCTCCAGTATCACCTCTTTTGTCCACCTGAGGTTCTCTTTAAAAAAGAAATTGCTTACTTAGAGCTTATAGTCTAGGAGAGGAGGCGTTATAAAAAGCAAACAAAAAAAGACAACATTTACACATTACAGGGAGTGCTGTGAGGTGGAGCGTCGTGGCGGTGGTGGGGGCAGGGGATCTTCAAAAAATAGGCTAGTGAAGACCGGCTTGCTTGAGCAGGAGAAACTGCAAATTGAAACCTGAAGACTGAAAAGAATCCAGTCATTACAAGGGGGAGGAAGAGCATGTGCAAAGGTCCTGGGTGCTTGTTGAGTTGCAAGTAAGTGTGGCTAGATTGGACAGCGGGAGGGGTGCGGTTGGAAGGTCCCAAATGACACAGGGTCCTGTGGTGCACAGTAGGGGTTCCGATTCTGTCCTGAGCCACAGGGATGTTAAAGAAGGATACGTCATGTCAGGGGACACGTTTCTACGATCTTTTCTTAGCCTCTCTGCTTCTATTTTCTGTGCTGAAAACTCGATCTTGTCCTGCTTTACCTTTATATTCCTGCTTGAAAAACAGTCGCAGTGCTGGTAAATAACTTAAGCTTAAGAACAAAGACCAAGGAGCTCCCGTCGTGGCTCAGTGGTTAAGGAATCCGACTAGGAACCATGGGGTTGTAGGTTCAACCCCTGGCCTTGCTCTGTGGGTTAAGGATCCGGCGTTGCCGTGAGCTGTGGTGTAGGTTGCAGATGCGGCTCGGATCCTGCGTTGCTGTGGCTCTGGTGTAGGCCGGCAGCTACAGCTCCAATTCGACTCCTAGCCTGGGAACCTCCATATGCCACGGGAGTGGCCCTACAAAAGGCAAAAAGACAAAAAAAAAAAAAGAAGAAGAAGACCAAAAGGCATAAGTTATTCATGTGATCAGCTGAATGAGGACATAATGCGTTGGTCTAGGCACATGGGACCTGGGCCGATAGGCATGCCGTTTGCACAGCATGATATGTCCTATTAAAATAAGAGGAAGAGGAGCCTCATGGCCCCAGGGGGCTTATGAGGGGTCATTAGCGGGATATGCATCAGCAAGGAGAACGAGGTGCAAATCTAGGCAGGTTCCTGCAGATAGGCACACCCCCCGCGTCTGTGGAAGCACAATGGTGATTCTCTAGATGCCATGCATAGACAGCTGGCATCAAGCTTCCTCGATGCTAACGATTGTTAAATGCCTAAAGGTCAGAGTAAAAGCTTAACCAGTTACCAGCTATGTGACTTTTAAAATAATAAAAAAACCCCTATATCCTGCACCTGTAGCCCCCTCCTCACTTGACGTCATCTTATAGAGCACAATAAAAGCTTTGTGGTTTCTTGAGGCAGTGCTCTTGGTCCCTGAGACCTTGGGTCCCCCGGTTCCCACCTTTGGTTAAGATAAATGTCTCTGTGTCTTGTTTTATGTTCACCTTTTCTTAAGTTTCACAGCACCCGTTCTTCAGCCCTCACCTGCTGAGCTGGTCTGGGCAGCGTAAGCAGGGAACTAATGAGGTCCAATTTATATTTTATATTTCTGTTTTAAGAAGGCCATCATTACTGCCCAATGGAAAATGGATTGGAGCCAACAGGGAGGGAAGCTGGGAGACCAATTGGGAGCCTGGTGCAGGAGACTGGGTGAGATGTCGCTGAAGCCTAGACATGGGCGGTGGCAATAGAGATGGAAGAATCTAGACCCAGGCTATTCAGTGTGGGAGGGCTACTGAGCACTTAAATTGTGTAAGTGTAAAATACACACCAAGTGTTAAAGATCTGGTACACAAATGTAAAATAACTCACTAACACTTTTCCTTGATTACATGCTGAAATGATATTTTGGATATTTCACGTTAAATAAAATATTATGATTTAAAAATTTTTCACCTGTTTTTTTAATTTAAAAAACGTGGCTGCTAGAAGAATTTAAATTATGTGGCTTGCATCCTTGGCACATATTATGTTTCTTTTTTCTTTTTCTTTCTTTTTTTTTTGTGCCAGCGCCTGTGGCATGCAGAACTTCCCAGGCCAGGGATCAAATCTTCACCACAGCAGCAGCCTGAGCCGTGACAATGCCAGATCCTTAACTGCTAGGCCACCAGAGAACTCCACACATTATGTTTTTATTGGACAGTGCTGATATAGACAAAAGTTACTGAATTAAAAAATGCTTTTATAGGAGTTCCTGCCACATCCCAGTGGGCTAAGAATCTGACTGCAGTGGCTCAGGTTGTTGTGGAGGTGCAGGTTCAATCCCTGGCTCAAGAACTTCCATGTGCTGTGGGTGTGGCCTTAAAAAAACCTTTTTACAGTAAATCACATCGGGCACATTAGAAATTTTTAGCTAGCTGTAATTTTTTTTTTTTTCTGGTCCACAGAAGATGTTTATTTGATATAACGAACAATACAGTTAGTGTTGGTTCTCACCACAAAGACGAAAAGGAATAAAAAACTTGGAGTTCCTGTTGTGGCTCAGTGGTAATGAACCTGACTAGTATCCATGAGGAGGTGGGTTCAAACCCTGCTTGGTGGGTTGAGGATCTGGTTTTACCATGAGCTGTGGCATAGTTCACAGACATGGCTCGGATCTGGCATTGCTGTGGCTGTGGTGTAGGCCCACAGCTTCAGCTCCAGTTCAACCCCTAGCCTGGGAACTCCATATGCTGCGGCTCTAAAAAGACAAAAAAAAAAAAGACAAAAAAAAAAGGAATAAAAAATTTGACAATGCATATAAAAAAACCAAGATGTTTACTGTGACAAATGTGTATTCCTAAAATAATGCTCCTAAAATTTCTCCATTATTGAAAACAATATGAAAACAGAGGATGCTAATGGCAACAGAGTCATAAAACCGTGTCTAATTTTGAACACTAACACACGAGGCAGCTTTGCTAACAATGCTTGATTCTTTTCCTTGTTTACAGTCTGTTCAGAATATCTTTTTACCAACAGAGTGGGTAGAACACTTAGGTTTAATATCTGTTACACAGTGTTAGCATAAACTTGAACAACTACTGGGGGGTTGTTTTCTTTCGAGCTGGCAAAGTCACTACAGAACCATCAGGTCAGCTCTCCGAATTGAGAATTTTTTTTTTTTTTTTTTTGCGATTTCTTGGGCCACTCCCGTGGCATATGGAGGTTCCCAGGCTAGGGGTCGAATCGGAGCTATAGCTGCCGGCCTACACCAGAGTCACAGCAACGCAGGATCCAAGCAGCGTCTGTGACCTACACCACAGCTCATGGCAATGCTGGATCGTTAACCCACTGAGCAAGGGCAGGGATTGAACCCACAACCTCATGGTTCCTAGTCGGATTCGTTAACCGCTGCGCCACGACAGGAACTCCTGAATTGAGAACTTTATCTCAATAAATGCCACCTATCTTCCACACCTATTTCATAATATATTTAAAGATTTATGTAACATATATTGGAGATTTGAATTTAGAAAAACTGCAGCTGATTGAGATTTTCTTTCTTTCTTTCTTTTTTTTTTTTTTTTTTGTCTTGCCTTTTCTAGGGCTGCTGCCACAGCATATGGAGGTTCCCTGGCCAGGGGTCTAATCAGAGCTGTAGCCGCCAGCCTATGCCACAGCAATGCCAGATCTGAGCCTCATCTGCAACATACACCACAGCTCATAGCAAAGCCAGATCCTTAACCCACTGAGCAAGGCCAGGGATCGAACCCACCACCTCATGGTTCCTAGTCGGATTCGTTAACCACTGAGCCACGACATTCCCCTCTCCGAGATTTTATTTTCTTTATACAAATAAACTTACGTGGGGAGGAAGGCAGCTTAGAGGCTTCCTGAGGGCAGATTGCACAAGGCTCCTTTGGGAGCATAAAGGAAAGAGTGCCAGGCTTTAAAGCAGGAAGAACCTGCCTCGACGTTTACATAATGTGTGAACTTGGACGTCCTTTCACCTCTCTGAACTTGGCTTTCTTATTTGTAAAAGGAAGGTGGATAACGCCGAGCAGTGCTGTTCATACCTTAGTCCTCAACCTCAATCACACCTCACAGGGTAGGTACAGTTATTTCCTTTGTACGGGCGAGGAAACTCAAATTCAGAAAGGGTACGCGCTTGCCCGAAGGTTACATGTAGAAAGATGTGAACCCTGGTCTGTCTGGCTCCAAGGTCACCTGAAAAAAAACACTTCCCCCCGCATTAGTCCGCTTGGTAATTCCCCTGCTTCTCTCCAAAATTATTGGGAAGGTCAGATTCGATCGTTGAGTGGGCTTTTGAAAAATACCGTAAATTCTCAGCGAAACAGTAGGAGCCTAAATTGAAGCTGCAGATAAACACAAAATAGTCCATGATATTTGGATACATCTATTTCGGTGAAATGATTGTCCTGTGTTGCTTCTCCAATTCAAGCTCTGGCATATGACCGAGGGTTAATGTTCTTTCTCAGGATGAAAATTTATAAGAATTCAGAGGAAAATATTTTCGTGATCATACTGAAAACTCAGCATCAGATGCGTTTAGCCTCATGCCCTGAGAGCTGTGAGTCAAAGCAGAAACAGCCTTCAGGCCGGATGTGGGTTCCCTTAAGGAGGCTGGCTCGTAGCACGGGATTCATTCTGCAACAGGCGGAAAGAGGGACCAGGCGGGATGAAGAGGTTACTGGTCCTTGCGCTGTCTCTGGCTTTACTGATTGTCTTCTCAGGTGAGCGTCAACCTCCCCAAATCAACTGGAATACGTCTATTTTAGCTTTTAGAAGTATTTTTTGAAAATTTCAAATAATATGCCATGCATAATAACTCCGATGCTGCTTTTTTCTCTCTTCTAAGAGCAGGCTCCCAGATTACTGTCGTTAAGGATACATTTTTTTTTTTTTTTAAAACAAGTCTGAAACACTCATTCTCAAAAAGGCTGATAAATCTTTAACCATACGGTCTTTCAGAGTTTGAAATCATCAACATTTGATAGATTTTTATGATCGCAGTATCTGTCAGAGTTTGTGGGTGGTTATCTAAACAGCACACTTTTAGGAAACTGTCTTCTCTGATACTGTACTTTTAGGATCACGTGTGATTCTCAAGGTTGATAGAGTCTTGCTGTCACAGGGCATCTCCGAATAACAACTTTAACTTGATTTACTGTGTTGGGAATTTAAAAAAAATCTCACCAAAGTAACCCTGAGAGACAAGGAACACACAGACCAGAGACCTGAAGAAAGTATGTTTTAAGAAACATATTTATTAAATTAACACGTACTTTTGTCTGTGGTTTCTACAGAGGATTACACAACTTTATTTATGGGTCTGTTCCATATCTCAACATGTGTAAATGCAGCACCAGTTCACAAAGAATGAAATGTTCCATTGCCAGAAGCTTTTCCAGGTTTAAACATTCAAATACATGGAACACATTTGCTTTTAAAATTTTTATTTTATTTTTTATTTTATTGGCGTAGAGCCTTCTTTCTTTCTTTCTTTTTTTTTTTGTCTTTTTGCTTTTCTTGGGACACTCCCACAGCATATGGAGGTTCCCAGGCTAGGGGTATAATCGGAGCTGTAGCTGCTGGCCTACGCCAGAGCCACGGCAACACAGGATCCGAGCTGCATCTGTGACCTACACCACAGCTCACAGCAACGCCGGATCCTTAACCCACTGAGCAAGGCCAGGGATCAAACCCGAAACCTCATGGTTCTTAGTCGGATTCGTTAACCACTGTGCCACGATGGGAACTCTGAGGCGTAGAGCTTTCTTACAAGGTTGTCTTCGTTTCAGATGTACGGCCAAGTGACTCAGTTATATAAATATAAGATATGGATATATATGCATGTGTATGTATGCATATATACGAAAATACATATATTCATTTTTTTACAGATGCTTTTCTCGTATAGGTTATTACAGAATATGGAGTAGAGTTCCCTGTGCTATACCATGGGCCCTTGTTGGTTGTCTATTTTATATATAGTAATGTGTATATGTTAATCCCAAATGCCTATACATTTGCTTTTTAAAAAAATAACAGTTTGGCTGATGGCCTCAGAAGTATTTCAGCCTAAAGAAGGTGTCCAGAAATGAGCACCCCCTTTTAAAGGAAAGGCCATCGAAGTAGGTAAATAAATTGCAGCTGTGCAGCTTTGACTCTGAGAATATCAGAAACAATTAAACATTCTTCCCTGAGCCCTCTGGAATGCCACCTCCTTTGGGACAGGTCCCCGTGAAAGAACCTTTGTGTGTTGACCCAAATTGAACTTGCAAATGCTTTGCCTTGGCCCGTGAGACGGAGCAGGGATGTGTGTGCCCCGGCGTCCCTAAGGTCCCCTCCTGACTTTTCCAGGGTCCTCCCCGATTCTGATGGAAAAGCAGGCTAAACAGCTCCTGAGATCCCGGCGCCAGGACAGGCCAAGCAAACCCGGGTTCCGTGATGAGCCCATGCGGGTGAGTTCTGGGCTCTGGGCTCTGGCTGTTGGAAGGAGGGGAGACGTTTGAAAGCTCGTTCATTAGGAAACCAGATGGGGTGCTGGTCCCAGCCCAGCACGGTGGACATGCTGTAGCGTCTCAGGTGCAAGGTGATCCCACCTTCCGACTCATGCCTTTCCTCCTCCCGAGGTGCCAGGTCTGCTCCCTGACTGTTCTTAGTCCTTCAAGTGGGAACTATGGGGACGACATTGGGAGTCCAGGCACTCCAGTGGGCTGCTGGGTGTCACCCCTGAATGTGGTGCTAGGGAGCCATGCCCTGAGGCTTTCTCCTTTTTCCCTTGGGCATCGGGCGAGCTGGACCAGCATCCCCGGTCGGTGCTGCTCTGTCTGGGCGGCAGAATCTCTGTCTCTGCTGCTGGTGGGCTTCTGCCCTCGCCTCCTGCCTCTGACCTTGGCCCTGGGCCTCATCTCTGCCCCTTGGGTTCATGGTGTCCACCTGGTCTTTCTGAACCCGGACCCCCACCCCTGCCTTCATTTTGTGACTTGTGTCAGACCCTGCCACGCTGGCCTCCGGGGCCCTGGCTTGTCGCCCCCTCCCCTGACCGAAGTGCTAACATTCCTGGTACTTTTACCCCACGCAGTGGAAGGTAAGGAGCAGGGCCCCCCGGGGAAAGTCAGCATGTGTGCGAAGCCGTGTCTGTGTCCAGGCTGGTCTCCCACCCACCCTGTGCCCACCTCAGCCAGGCTCCAGGCTGACCCTCTGCTCCCTGGGTCTCCGCATTGAGGCCCAGAGGACCTGCCACAGTGCTGACCTTTGCTCCCTGCAGAATCACGTGGATAGTCTGATTCGTTCATGTAACAGGCTCTCGTTATGATGCTGTGTGGCACAGTGGGGAAGGGTACGGACTCTGGGTCAGACCGTCTGGGTTTGCATCTCCCCACTTTTAAACTGTGTGACTTTGGGGAAGTTTCCTTACATTGCTGGGCTTCAGAACACTCAACTATAAAAAGGGGGTAACTAATATTATTAATTATATTACGATAAATAATAACATGGAACAACCACTTTCTGAGAATAAAATAATTCATGGCAAGGCATGCCCAATGCTACTCAGCAAGCAGTACTTGAGCATGAAGTACCAGGGAGGGGGGCAGGGGGCTGAGGCTGCAGATGGTCCCCTGGGTTTCTGCTCAGAGGTGGTGGCAGACACAGAGGAGCCAGCAAATGGCTATTTCACAGAGCGGCTTAGAAATGAAGCCAGGGATTCGGGCTGTTAAGGCGTTGTTCTCTCTGGTAGGAGAAATCAGAGGTGGCTTGCATCTCCCAGCGCATGGTGGGAAGGGGCTGCAAGGTGGGCAGGTGCAAGGGCAGGAAGGTTCGGGTACATAGGACTTCATCTTGTGTTCAGTGGAGAACAGTCAAAGGATGCTTCAGATGGGGGAGTGCAGATGTGGGCTTTAAACAGATGGTTTGGGGAGTTCCCGTTGTGGCTCAGTGGTTAACGAATCTGACTAGGAACCACGAGGTTGCAGGTTCGATCCCTGGCCTTGCTCAGGGGTTAAGGATCCGGCGTTGCCGTGAGCTGAGGTGTAGGTCGCAGATGTGGCGCGGATCCCGCGTTGCTGTGGCTCTGGCGTAGGCTGTTGGCTACAGCTCTGATTAGACCCCTGGCCTGGGGAGCAGCCTAGAAAAGGCAAAAAGACAAAAATAAATGAATAAATAAAATAAAATAAAATAAACAGATGGTTTGAGAACCATTTAGAAGAGGATTGATGTCTGAGCTGGTGCTCAGAGGTGGCCAGAGGCAGAGGATCCTGAGAGGCTGAGAAGAAAGGAGAGGCAATATTGGGGAACCTCTCGTGTGGGGTTGAGAGCACAGAACACCAGGGTTGGGAGGGGGCTGGGTGGAGGGTGAGGGAGCCAGCCAGGAACAGGATGCTGAGCCCAACGGTCCCGGGGGGGCTCCAACTGGCTGCTTATGCTTTGGGGGTGACATCTGGAGGCCAATTCCAGAGGCTCTTCCTCGGGGCCCTGGTCGGGGGGTGGAGGCTGTTTCAAGGGCTCCGAAGCAGCAGCCCCCTCCAGGTGCTCAGGAGACAGGATATAATCAACTCCAGGGTGGGCCGAGTGTTTTCTCGGCCAGCATCTGGCCCTGTGCCCCGCTCCCCCCGACCCCCAGCTCTGATTGGGGAGCAGCAACCTTGGCAGGGGTGGATAAGGAGGCGTTTTAGGCAGCTGGCCGCAGGTGGGTGTGGAGGTTACAGCTCTGGCTCCCTTCCTCCTCCCAGGCCAGCTACCCACCGTGCTAAACTCTGTCCCCAAACACCTCTTGGTATCCTTCCCTGCCCAGAACTTTTGGGAGCTCCTTCTCTGACCATTTCCTTCTTCCCGGCTCCTGGTCATCATTTGCGTTCATCCGTGACACCCCTCGGGCTTGCCTCCAGCTTTGCTATTTTCCTGAATATCCGGCTTTTGGGGTTTTGGGGTTTCATTGATTTGGATCATCTTTTATAGGCTTGATCACCGCTGGTTCTTTACACCACAGCTCACGGCAACACCAGATCCTTAACCCACTGAGCGAGGCCAGGGATCCATCAAACCCACAACCTCATGGTTCCTAGTCGGATTCATTAACCACTGAGCCATGATGGGAACTCCCAGCACTCAATTGCTTTCTAAATACGTTCCCAACTGGGCCTGGAGTGGCTGTCACATGGGGCAGGTCTCTCCCAGAAGGCCTGGCCCTCATGGTTCTCAGCTTCACCTGCACATCAATGTCACCTGGGTGGGGCAGGGGGGGGGTGCCCTCCAATCCCCACCCAAAACTTTGGCCACACCTCAGGCCACCCCTCTGGGAAGGGGACCCAGGCATCCAATTTTTAACCTTCCAGCATATGGCCAAGGTTAAGAAACACACTCCTGGAGTTCCCATGGTGGCTCAGCGGAAACAAATCTGACTAGCATCCATGAGGACACGGGTTCGATCCCTGGCCCATGAGGGATGCTAGTGGTCTGACTAGCATCCATGAGGACATGGGTTCGACACCCTGCTCTATGGGTTAAGGGTCTGGCATTGCTGTGGCTGTGGTATAGGCCAGTGGTTACAGCTCTGATTCAACCCCTAGCCTGGGAACCTCCCTATGCCAAGGAGGCGGCCAAGAAAGAAAGAAAGGAAGGAAGGAAGGAAGGAAGAAAAAGGAAGGAAGGAAGGAAGAAAGAAAGACGTTCTTAAGAAAAATGTGATTTTAGAAACTACGTGTTGACTCAGGCAGTAAGTACTGCTGTGGGTGGATGTAATTGTGAATGACAGGGCGAGAGACACCCAGAGTGACACGCACAGCGAAAGAGAAAGGGGTTGTTCGGCACTGTAGACAGGGTTCCTCACACCCCCGCCCCCCACCCCCGTGCACCATTACATTTGGGGCCAGATCATCTTTGTCATGGAGCCGCCCTGCGCTTTGTAGGATGTTTAGCAGCCTCCCCAGCCTTGACGCATTAGATGCCAACAGCAAACCTTCCCTCCACCAGTTGTGACAACCAAACATGTCCCCAGATGTTGTCAAATGTCCCTGGAGAAGAGTTCCTGTTGTGGTGCAGTAGAAATGAACCCAACTAGGAACGATGAGGTTGTGGGTTCGATCCCTGGCCTCACTCAGTGGGTTAAGGATCCCGCATTGCTGTGGCTGTGGTGTAGGCCGGCAGCTGTAGTTCTGATTCAACCCCTAGCCTGGGAACCTCCGTATGCCATGGGGGCAGCCCTAAAGAGGAAAAAAAAAAAATGTCCCTGGAGACATGGAAGCAAAATAGCCCCCAGATGAGAACTACAGTAGAGTGACTTCCAAATAATTCACTACATCTTTATTTTCACATTTCAATCTTTGGCTTCACTTTTCCAAACTTGGCTGAATACTGAGGATTCTGGACACAAGTCAGTGTCTTGGGAAGGGACACACAGGACTGGACCGTCCACAGAATGGATGGGAAAAAGGGTTGTTGGGGTCAGCAGTAGGTTCCGAATCTAGTGAGAATCACAGAAATTAGATCCAGTCGTTTCAAGGCAGTTAAGATGACCTAGCGGGGAGTTCCTGTCGTGGCACAGTGGTTAACGAATCCGACTAGGAACCATGAGGTTGCGGGTTTGATCCCTGGCCTTGCTCAGTGGGTGAAGGATCCGGCGTTGCCATGAGCTGTGGTGTAGCTCGCAGACGAGGCTCGGATCCCGCGTTGCTGTGGCTCTGGCGTAGGCCGGCAGGTACAGCTCCGATTGGACCCCTAGCCTGGGAACCTCCATGTGCCGCGGGAGTGGCCCTAGAAAAGGCAAAAAGACAAAAAAAAAAAAAAAGCAGTTGAGTGTTGAACTGAGTGGTCTGGAGAGTAAACGGGGTAGTTGTTTAGATACAGATCAGAGAGCGATACTGAGAGGGGCAGGCAGTGTGAACAGAGAGCTCTCCCTGCTGACCAAGATGGGCACTTAATTACACTTTACATCGCTGAGCACTGAGGACGTAGGCTAGACAGGCTTCTTTCATTTGAGATGCTCGAGTCCACTGCATGGAGACGACGAGCCAGAGCCTTGCCGCCTGATTCCAACCCTCTAACCAGGTTGTCGGGAACACGCAGTCTGAAAAAGGGCCTTGAGCTCCAACAGGAAGGAGGCAGGAGGCTGGGAAGGCTTCCTGGAGTCGGTGCCACAGAGCTGAGGCTTGAAGGATGAGGCGTTCACAAGGCAACGGAGGGATGAGCGAGGTGGGCAGAGAGCTCCCCCCAGTGTGATTCCAGGGCATAGTCTGTGCAAACTGGTTGTGGCCTTGGACTTTGGACAGAGAATGAGTCCTCTCCTTTTCCTGGAGCCCAGTTTTCTCCGTAAAATGTGGGGTTTGGCTCAGAGTCCGGCTAGAAGGTTTGTCCTCAGTCTCATGTTCTAGGGTCTGGAGAGAGCTTCAGGGTGACCATATTCTTGGCGCCAACCTGCTATTGGGAAAGGAGCCTGGCAGGGGGATGGGGGCTTGGCAAGGGTGTGGGGGGGTTATTTAGGGAACCTGGAGGAGCTCATGGAGGGGTCTCTGCAACCCCTCCCCCTCTGCTGCTGCTGTGCCCAGCCTCCTGCCCTGGGTGCCTGACCTGATCCCACCTTGTGTCTCATTGTTTTTTGTTTTTTGTTTTTTTGTTTTTTTTTGTCTTTTGAGGGCCGTACTCATGGCCTGTGGATGTTCCCAGGCTAGGGGGTCTAATCGGAGCTATAGCTGCCAGCCTACACCGCAGCCACAGCAACGCCAGATCCGAGCCACGTCTGCAATCTACACTACAGCTCACGGCAACGCCGGATCCTTAACGCACTGAGCAAGGCCAGGGATCGAACCCACAACCTCATGGTTCCTAGTCAGATTCGTTTGTGTTGTGCCACGACGGAACTCCTTGTGTCTCATTGTTGACTTTTCCTTATAAGGGATTTCCTGAGAGCAACCAACCACCTGTTAGATAAAAAGAGCTGATTCACCCTTCTTAACTGAGCAGCTGACACCATAACCATCCCCTCCTGCATCACTGTTGAATGTGAGTGTTGGACGAAGTGACCCCACCCCTGTCAGCAGGTCACCAGGAGGCCACAAGTGTGGGACCTCTGGCCATGGGGACCACACCTACTTGCTCTGTACCTTTGCCCCCCACCTTCTACCCTCCTTCTTTCTTTGTGCAAATCATCTGTTTAGATATTCCACAGCGTCCTGTGTTTTCAGGATGGCAGATATTGTGTGTGTCTGTGTGTGTATGTGTGCATGTGCACTTGTGTTTGTGTATGGGTGCGTGTATGACTGTACATGGGTGAGTGTGTGTGTATATGTGCATTTGTGTATGGGTGTGTGCATGACTGTACATGTGTGAGGGTATGTGTGTATGAGGATGTGTGTTTGTGTATGTGTGTGCATTTGTGCAGGGTGTGTATATAACTATACGTGTGTGTGAGTGTGTGTGGGTGTATGAGCTTGCGTGTGTGTGCATTTGTATATGGGTGTGTATATGACTGTATATGTATGACGGGGTGTGTGTGTGTTTGTGTATGGGTGTGTGTGTGATTCTGTGTGTGCCTGTGTGTTTTGTGGGATAATTTTTTCAGAAGCCCTGGGTTTCAGTTTCCTCCCTTTTGACCTTGACTCGAGTATCCGGGGGCCAGGTTGGAAAGCCTGGCAGTCACAGCGGAGTAGACTGTCATTCTGTGCTCTGTGGAAGCCACCAGGGGATTTGCAGTGGGGCAATGCTGTGATCAGAGCTGGGGTGTGTGAATGCTGGCCTTCACTTCCCAGCATTGGGAAACTACAATTTTGGACATGTTTTTGCATCTCCTTGCCGTGGTAGCCTGGAGACAGAGGCGCTGAGATGGACGAGCAGAGGTAGCGATCTCTGGGGATGCGTGTGCCCTTGGGAGCTGAGCCTTGAGACTCATGTGGTCTCCACTAACTCAGAATTACCTAGAGATGACTGAGTGGGTCATTTCATTTTGCTTCTCCCCTCTGACAGTTTCAGGGAGGGGAGAGAACGTTGATGAGAGTAAACGGATGGTGCTTGGGGAGGTATCAGGAATTCAAAATGAAAGCAAATGTGAAAATTTGCAGGCATCTCTCTTCTCAGGAGCATCTGTGAAGCCATGTTTATCATCTTGACCCTCAGCTTAAACATGGGCAGACATTTGTGTCTGCGGAATGCTAGGTGTTTTGGAAACAGGTTCAGACAAGCCGAGTCCACCCATCCAGGGGGCTGGACTGTTTTGACAGCCTGTATCTTGCTGATGCGGCAACCCTTTCTTTCTGGGGTGGCAGGAAGGACAGAACCATGCCTTGAAAAGACCACTGGCGTGCCTGCCTTGTGGGGAGGGCTGGCCTCCACCCCAGAAGAGTGGGAGTGCTGGCACCCTTGATGGAGGAAGGTAAGGTCCCAGTGAGGGTGGGGAGAGAGCAAGAGGGGACTGGGTGCTGGGGAAAAAGCACGAGGGGTTCTGAGTGCAGGGGGCGGGGAAGCCGGAGAGGAAGAGGATGAAAGACCCAGAGGTGAGGGATGTGATGAGGGATCAGAGAGAGAGAGGGCAGGTGGGGAGGTAGTGAGGCCCCCACCCTGAGATTCCCCGGGGCAGGAAATAGCCGGCACAGTTATTTTATGGCAACGCCCCCCAACTCCCAACCCGGCCCCGCCCCGGCCACAATGGCCTCCTTACTGTGCCTTGAATGTGTCAGGCTTCCATGCCCTTCATGATGCAGTTCGGGCTGTATGGAGAGCAGGGTTGAGTTTATTCTGCCACTTGCTTTTTTTTCACTCAATGATACATCTTGTTCCAGCTCATTTAATTAATTAATTAACAATTAATTGCATTTTTACAGCCGAACCTGTGACATATGGAGGCTCCCAGGCTAGGGGTCCCATCGGAGCCGCAGCTGCTGGCCTACACCACAGCCACAGCAACACCAGACCTGAGCGTGTTAAATCAATTTGTTGCATTTTTAGAGCCGAACCTGTGACATATGGAGGCTCCCAGGCTAGGGGTCCAATCGGAGCCACAGCTGCTGGCCTACACCATAGCCACAGCAACGGAGGATCCTGCCACCTACACTATAGCTCATGGCAACACCGGGTCCTTAACCCACTGAGTGAGGCCAGGGATGGAACCTGCGTCCCCGTGGATACTAGTCAGATTCATTTACGCTGAGCTACAAAGGGAACACCTTGTTCCAGCTTATCTTCGGTGGAGGCCTAGGAGGAATGTATTAGGCTATAGTCTGGGTATTTGTGTCCACCCGCACGCCCCACATTCATATGTTGAAATCTTAACTCCGCAGTGATGGTATCAGGAGATGGGGTGTTTGGGAGGTACTTAGTCCTGAGGGCTCTGCCCTCACAGATTGTAAATCGGATTACTGCCCTTATAAAAAAGGCCCCAGCAAGCTCCCTGGCCCATCTGCTGTGTGAGGATACAGCAAGAGGTCTGCGACCTGAAGGAGGGCCCTTGCCCGCCCATGCTGGCACCTTGATCTTGGACTTCTGCCTCCAGAGCTGTAAGAAGTCAATTTTTATTGTTTGTAAGAGCCGTGTGTGGTACTTTTGTTATAGCAGCCCACATGCACTGAGACATGCTATACCATATTTATTTAGCCCTTTCTGAAAGAGTGGACATTTTAGGTATTTCCAATGATGAAGATCCTTGCACGCATGTATGTTTTGTAGGGTTCAGTGATAAGAAATGACATTTCTGAGTCAGAGGGTCTATGTACTTCCTGTTGAAATGGGTACTGCCAAATTGCCAAATTGACTTACCAACATCCACCAGAGCTGTGTGTAAGAATACCTGGTTTGCTGTACTCTTGCCAACACTTGATATTATCAGACTTTGTGTGCACAGCTTTCAAAATGGAAGGAAATAAACTTTTAAGAGAAAACTCACCCATCTACTCTTCTGTCTGGTTATGTACATGGAGACATGTTGCCAAACAATGACAATATTTTCTCTGTGATAAGATTTGGGGAAAATTTATATTTTAACTTTCATACTTTTTGCTGTTACTTAGTGTATTAGTGTCTTGAGGCTGCCATAACAAAGTACCACAAGCTAGATTGCTTGAAACAACAGAAATTTATTTTCTCACAGTTTGGGAGACTATATTATCTATACATATAAATATATTCTATATACTTTTCACCATGGACAAGAGTTTGGGAGACTAGAGGTTTGGAACAGGAGTTGGCAAGGTTGGTTCCTTCTGGAAGCTTAGACAGAGAATCTGTTCCATGCTTTTCTCCTAGCTTTTGGAAATCTTTGGCATTTCTTGGCTTGTAGCTGCCTATTTTCACATGGTCTTCTTCCCTGTGTATCCTTGTGTCCAAATTCCTTTTTTCTAGGGATGCTGGTCTTTGGATTTAAGGCCTAGCATCATCCTGTATGACCTTGTTTCCAAAGAAGTTCATATTCCCAGGAGCCAAGTAGACATGAAATTTGGGGGGATACTACTCAGTCCAGTATACCCAGTTTTTTTATCTATGTGTATAAATATATTCTATATACTTTTCACCAAGGACAACACAAGAGAACGGTTAGGAGAGGGACAGCAGAGTGCCAAATCTGAATCCCAGCTCGCCACTGACTGGCTATCACATCCTGGCCAAGTTGCTTAAACTCTGCATGTAAGTCTCGGTTTTCTCACCTATAGCATGGGCTGTGATAAACCTACTTCAAAGGCGTATTGTGAGAAAAGGCATGCAAAGCACTCAGTGCAGCACCTGTCAGTGAAGACAATGGCTCTCCTTCTTCTTCCTCCTCCTCCTCTTCTTCTTCCTCTTCTTCTTTTTCTTTCCACAAAGCAGCCGCTGAATAAACACTTTTTAAAATATAACAAGGAGTTCCCATTGTGGTGCAGTGGAAATGAATCCAACTAGGAACCATGAGGTTGCGGGTTTGATCCCTGGCCTCGCTCAGAGGGTTAAGGATCCGGCGTTGCCATGAGCTGTGGTGTAGGTTGCAGATGTGGCTCGGATCCCGAGTTGCTGTGGCTGTGGTGTAGGCCGGCAGCTATAGCTCGGATTCGACGCCTAGCCTGGGAACCTCCATGTGCCACGGGTGCGGCCCTGAAAAGACAAAAGACAAGAAACACACACACACATATATATAAAACAAAACAAAACCCTCTTTGGCGTCTCACTGCTTATAGGATAAAGACTAAGTGTCTTGGTCTGAGAGACAGACCAGTCCCAAGCCACCACCGAGTCCCATTTCCTGCCACTCCTTCAAGGACTTTTCTGTTCCAGCCACCTGGAGCTTCTCATTGTTTTCCAAATATGCCTCTTCTCCTTGGTCTCAGTAGCTTTTCACATGTGAGTACCTGTGTGTGTAGTGCTGTTCTCCATTATTTCTGCCTGGTAACCTCCTCTTCAGTCTCAGTGTCACTTTCTCTGTCTCCTCCAAGTTGGTCCTGCTTCCTCCTGGTACTCACTCACAATACCATATGTTTATATAGGCACATCTATCTACATGTAAATTTCTAGAGAAAGTTCTAAAAATATGCTCAGTTGACTGTTAACTGTGTCATCTTATTAAGGAGGCTAAGATTGCTGATGACCTAGGGAATTTAACACTTGATGTTCAAATTTTAAACAGCAACACTATGTTCATATGCTACTTGTGTAATTACACATAAAATTTTAAACATGTATATTTATTACAAATAACTGGAAACCAAGAACGAGTCAAAAGAGGAAAAGAAAATCAGATGTAGTCCTATTCTCTCTCCCCAAATACAGCATTGCCATTTTTTGAGATGTGTTCTTTTCAGTCTTTTTGTGTTTTTTTAAAAAAGTATAATCACATCCTACAATTTTGTATCCTAGTTTTGCTCTTAATAGTATAACACACACAATTCCTTGTATTATTATAAACTATAATCATACCGATAGTGAATTATCCTCTTTTGTTAAATCACTTCTACTATTTTTACTTTTTTAATTATTTTATTTTATTTTATTTTATTATTTTTTTATTTTCCCACTGTACAGCAAGGGGGTCAGGTTATCTTTACATGTATACATTACAATTACATTTTTCCCCCAGCCTTTCTTCTGTTGCAACATGAGTATCTAGACAAAGTTCTCAATGCTATTCAGCAGGATCTCCTTGTAAATCTATTCTTAGTTGTGTCTGAGAAGCCCAAGCTCCCAATCCCTCCCACTCCCTTCCCCTCCCCCTCCCATCAGGCAGCTACAAGTCTCTTCTCCAAGTCCATGATTTTCTTTTCTAAGGAGATGTTCATTTGTGCTGGATATTAGATTCCAGTTATAAGTGATATCATATGGTATTGGTCTTTGTCTTTCTGGCTCATTTCACTCAGTATGAGATTCTCTAGCTCCATCCATGTTGCTGCAAATGGCATTATGTCATTCTTTTTTATGGCTGAGTAGTATTCCATTGTGTATATATAGCACATCTTCCGAATCCAATCATCTGTCGATGGACATTTGGGTTGTTTCCATGTCTTGGCTATTGTGAATGGTGCTGCAATGAACATGCGGGTGCACGTGTCTCTTTTAAGTAGAGTTTTGTCCTGATAGATGCCCAGGAGTGGGATTGTGGGGTCATATGGAAGTTCTGTGTATAGATTTCTAAGGTATCTCCAAACTGTTCTCCATAGTGGCTGTACCAGTTTACATTCCCACCAACAGTGCAGGAGGGTTCCCTTTTCTCCACAGCCCCTCCAGCACTTGTTATTTGTGGATGTATTAATGATGGCCATTCTGACTGGTGTGAGGTGATATCTCATGGTAGTTTTGATTTGCATTTCTCTTATAATCAGCAATGTTGAGCATTTTTTCAGGTGTTTGTTGGCCATCTGTATATCTCTTTGAAGAAATGTCTAGTCAGGTCTTTTGCCCATTTTTCCATTGATTGATTGGCTTTTTTGCTGTTGGGTTGTATAAGTTGTTCATATATTCTAGAGATTAAGCCCTTGTCAGTCGCATCATTTGACACTATTTTCTCCCATTCTGTAAGTTGTCTTTTGGGTTTCCTTGGCTGTGCAAAAGCTTTTCAGTTTGATGAGGTCCCATGGGTTTATTTTTGCTCTAATTTCTATTGCTTAGGGAGTGTTTTGCCTATGTTTTCTTCTAGGAGTTTGATGGTGTCCTGTCTTATATTTAAGTCTTTCAGCCATTTGGAGTTTATTTTTGTGCATGGTGTGAGGGTGTGTTCTCGTTTCATTGCTTTGCATGCAGCTGTGCAGGTTTCCCAGCAATGCTTGCTCAATAGACTTTCTTTTTCCCATTTGATGTTCTTGCCTCCCTTGTCAAAGATGAATTGACCCTAGGTGTCAGGGTTTATTTCCGGGTTCTCTATTCTGTTCCATTGGTCTGTCTGTCTGTTTTGATACCAGTACCACACTGTTTTGATGACTGTGGCTTTGGAGTATTTCTTGAAGTCTGGGAGAGTTATGCCTCCTGCTTGGTTTTTGTTTCTCAGGATTGCTTTGGCGATTCTGGGTCTTTTGTTGTTCCATATAAATGTTTGGATTGTTTGTTCTACTTCTGTGAAAAATGTCACGGGTAATTTGATAGGGATTGCATTGAATCTGTAGATTGCTTTGGGTAGTTACTTTTTTAATTTTAAAATTTATTTATTTATTTTCTTTTCTGGCCGCCCTGTGGCATATGAAGTTCCCAGGCCAGGGATCAGAACTGAGCAGCAGTTGCAACCTACAGCACAGCTGCAGCAATGCCAGATCCTTAACCCACTGTGCTGGGCCAGGATTCGAACCTGCATCCCAGATCTCCCAGGATGTTGTGGATTCCATTGCACCACAGCGGGAACTCCATTTCTGCTATTTTTAACATTATGAACAACACGCAAAACATTTTTGTTCTTAAAGTATTTTTAATATCTTGAATTATTTGCTCAGGATATATTCCCAGAAGATAAATTCCTGGATCCCCAGAGATGCATACTTTCCAAGCTTTTAGTATATGTCATCATATTGCTTTCTTAAAGTTTTTAAAAAAACATAATTTATATTCTTGTCCCCCAAGAAAATGTTCTAAAAGAAGTTTTAAGGTAAGCATGATTATGGATGCTTAAATTGGATGGTAGTTGGCCATTTCTCAGGCTGGAGGAATGGATACAGTGAGAGAGGAGAAGGGATCAAAAATTACTTGTGGGTGTCTGTGTGGACACTTGAGTGCCATTCATTTTCACCAGAAACCTAAGAGGAGAAGCAGATTGTCTGGAATGATGGTGTATTTGAAAGTCTTCTCTCATAGCACCTGCTTTTACCCCCCCCTTTTTTTTTTTCCTTTTTAGGGCCACGCCTGTGGCATATGCAAGTTCCCAGGCTAGGGGTCAAATCAGAATTGCAGCTGCCAGCCTACACCACAGCCACAGCAATGCCAGATCTGAGCTGAGTCTGCGACCTAGACCACAGCTCTTGGCAATGCCAGATCCTTCACCCACTGAGTGAGACCGGGGATCGAACCTGCGTCCTCATGGATCCTGGTCAGATTCAGATTCATTTCTGCGGAACCACTATGGGAACTCCCACAAATTTGCTATTTCTGACTTAAAAAAAAAAAACAACCATCAGTCTCTTCTTCTAGACTGCTCTAAACCGCTTCAGCAGATAGATTTGTTTCACTTCTGGGTCCCCAGCACCAAGCACAGTGCTTGCCATTTACTAAATACTCTGTATACTTATTTCCATCCCTTTCTTTTCTTCTCTCCAGGGGAGAAATTTTGTAGGACATAACTCAACCATAGAATCTGGAGGTTATTTCAAAGAACTCTTCTTTGCTTCCCTTAAATTCATTAAATTTCTTAGTCATCCCAAATTTTAGGAAAGAAATGGTGGCCAACTGCTGGGGTGAACCATGGAAATTCTCTAAAAAAGATGACATCCGAGCTAAAATTATGTCTTTCGTGACTGTATTTGTAAGCCTGTGTTCCTTGAGGGAATGTTCTTGTTGGGCAAGTATAAATCATATGAGCTTGATTGTGAGCAGTCTTTGTAAAATACACTTGCATATTTAGCTCCTTGACAAATGTATGTAATAATTCCGTTGCCCTTTTGTTCCCTGTGGTTTCAAAGACCAGTTCAGAGTGACTGAGGTATAAACTTGACACGTCTTTGATCTGCCTTCCTTGAGGGCTAAGCCTTCTGGTGGCTCCCAGTAGTAGCGTTCTAGCTCACCCCAAATAATTCATCCACATGTTGATGGGTCTTTAATTCCATGCAAATGTCACGGGAAGGATTTTTTCCTTCTTGGAAAAAGATCCCACCTTGATAGATTAACTGTCCACTTTATGATTCTCAGCTTAGATCAGTTTCCAGTGGGTATTTCATTTCATCATCACACCTCTCCAGGGCTGTCATAAAGGACCCCTTCCAATTTTTGCTCTAATTACTGAGAATTTATTTATTGAAATCACTACACTTGGCATCGGACATGGAACACAGATACTGGCTTTTGTTTTGCTTTAATTTCTCCCCCCCGTGAAGAGAGGAATGAAAAAAAATGAAAACTTATTTTTCCATATTCTCCTTCTTTCTTGATCCAGGAATATTTGAGATTATCATTAATGCTGGGTCATTTCTAACTCAGCCAACGCAATTGTTGAATTTGTGGTTTTCAGCAGATTTGCAGTTTGGCTTTTCATCTTTGACTAATGATCGCTTTTAGGCCTTTGTGGCTTATTCATTTCCCTAACATTTTAAATAAATAGTGAAATGTCATGGAAACCAGGGCTTGTTTCATTCTCTCTTTCTCTGTGTGTCTGTTTTGGTTGTTTTTCTTCAACAATGATTTCAGCCCCTATGTAGGAGTGTGAAATATATATTCCTCTTTGATGCTTTTTATGTACAGTTGGCTGGGGCCATTGTAATGAGCTGATCGACACAGATGCCCAGGAACCTCCCAAGGAGAATTTAGCAAGATGATGGAGAAAGAACAGTCATGTCATTTATTCATTCACTCATTTGTATGTTTCTTCTGTGAGTTTTATTGAGTCCCTACTACGTGCCAAAGCACTAAGCCCCACACTAGGTACGCCTTCGTCACTCTCATCAAAAGCCAGTTGAATAAGGATGCAAATGAGCATGTAATTATAACAAGTATATACATGCTGTATATCAGTTGTGACATTTTTTTCTATCACCACTGATCTCATCGGGATAGTCTTTTAAGTATTGGGAAGCTGTTAGGTTCGTGGTTGCAAATATAAAGTTTTCCAGAGTTCTAATTTCCCATTACAAGCCTGAAACTTTTTTTTTTTCCTTTTTATGGCTGAACCCACAGCATATGGAAGTTCTCAGGCTAGGGGTTGAATAGGAGCTGTGGTTTACATCAGAGCTATGGCAACACCAGATCTGAGCCGCATCTTTGAACTATGCTGCAGCTTGCAGCAATGCTGGATCCTTAACCCAGAGAGCGAGGCCAGGGATTGAACCCACATCCTCCCAGACACTATGGCAAGTTCGTAACTTGCTGAGCCACAATGAGAATTCCCTGAATTTATTATTTAGTAACAGGTGCTGTCAGTTGTCTTGTTGAAGTGACAGGCTCACTTCGGGCATTTTTTTTTTTGTCTTTTCTAGGGCCGTTCCCACAGCATGTGGAGGTTTCCAAGGCTAGGGGTCTACAAGGCCACTGGCCTACACCAGAGCCACAGCAACGCGGGATCCAAGCCGTGTCTGTGACCTACACCATAGCTCATGGCAACGCCGGATCCTTAACCCACTGAGCAAGGCCAGGGACCGAACCCGCAACCTCATGGTTCCTAGTCCGATTTGTTAACCACTGCGCCACGACGGGAACTCCAACTTCAGGCATTTTGAGAAGACATCTGCCAAACATGCACATAAAACACACATACCTCGTTCGTCCCTTGTCATCAACAGTCAAAAGCCCAGGTGCTTTTCCTGGAGAAAATCGTTGTACTTCATTGTGCTGCAGAAACGCTGTCTGTCTGCGATGCTTCCCATTGGTCACTTTGGCTTCACCAGGGTGTGCTTTGGTGAAACTGGCATTGAAAGAGTATTTTATTTTTATTCATCTATTTTAACTGCAAGTGTGAGGAAGGCTATCAGGGCCACTAGGGTCGTTAGGTGACACTGCCTTAACTCCTGCCCAGGCATCAGTTTTACCCACCATTGCACACACCGAGAAGGTGAATGTCTTCATATATGTTTGAAAAATAGTTCTGACATCTCGGACCCCTGAGGGGAGCACAGACCACGCTTCCAGGACCGTAGTTTTACTCCCTCATTCAGCAAGTATTTATTGAACGTTTCCTCTGGACCAGTTCCTGGGAGAGATACCCCATCCACACCCTCCAGGCATGCTCAGATCCTCCGTATCTAATTGCAACCCAAATTAATTGAAGAGCGCTTCCTAAAGAGACTTTTCACAAAGACGTGCCAGGATGAAGGTGAACCGCAAGAGACGATAAAGGATGCAGAGCTGAGAGCCCGGAGGCATGAGGGTGGAAGAGGAGAGTGTGGTTTCTGGAACCTGCAACTGGAAGGGCAGCCCTCTGGGAGCTGAGTCTTCCAGGAGGGAGACAGCCAACCTCCTTGGGGAGGTACCAGGGGAATGCAAGCTGCAGCCTCTTTTTTCCTGCCTCTTCTCCCCTGCTGGTGCCGCTGACATCAAACCTCACTGGAAGCCTCAGAACAAAAGGGTCTGTGGTTGCAGTTCACCTACCTAGGTCAGCCTCTCACTGTAGAGGGCCAGGCGAAGGAGGGGAGAGAGTGGGTTTAGAGGGGAAAATGGACACTGTGGATTTGGTACAAGGCTTTGTGTGCTTCATATCGTTTAGTCCTGGCAACCCAGGAAAAGACGTGCCAGTGTCATCCCGATGTTGCAGATGGACAAACTGAGGCTGGAGAGGTAAAGCAATAACATTGGTAGGGTCTGGATTTGAACCAGACCCTGATCCAGATCCAGACCCGAACCTCTTAACCTCTCCACCACATTGCCTGGCAAACAGGCAGATGAGACCGCAATGTATTTCCGTCCTTGAGCCGCTGACATGGAACAGTTGATTAAGTAAAGCTATGTGCTTTGTTCCTTATTTACAAGACTCTGCATAGTCTTCCTGTTCCTTCCAATTTCTATTCTTCTGGCTCAAGATTCCTCCAACAGGGCAAGGCAGGGCAGGAGCCAGCCTCAAACACACAAATGTGTCCATCAAGCTGCTGGGGAATGCTCGTTGCTTCCCACTGGGAGCCCTCCTACCATCCGCCCCCTCCCTGGCTGCCCCAGAGACTCCCTGCCCAGGACACAGGGTGCATTTTGATGAGTTAAATGAAAATGATGATAATCAAATAATTTCAATCTGCCTGAGTCCCCGGGGGAAAGGAAAAACCATTTCAGGAAAGTTGGACACCTCACAATTCATTCCTTTGAACAGTTATTAAAAATTTTTAAAAAGTTATGTTTAAAATAGGTGTGTACTTCCTAGAGGATTTTCTTAAAACTTTATTTATTTTTGTCTTTTTTTGTCTCTTGAGGGCTGCACCCGTGGCATGTGGAGGTTCTCAGGCTAGGGGTAGAGTTGGAGCTGTAGCTGCCAGCCTGTGCCACAGCCGCAGCCACAGCAATGCCAGATCTGAGCCACGTCTGCAACCTACACCACAGCTCTCACGGCAACACAGGATCCTTAACCCACTGAGCGAGGCCAGGGATCGAACCTGCTTCCTCATGGACAGTTGATTAACTGTTCCTCGTTAACCACTGAGCCACAACAGGAACTCCTTCTTGAAACTTTAAAACTCAAAGTTCTCAACTGACCTTCTATTAAAGCTTTATTGGTACCATAGGAGGGTTTTCATGATTTAGGATTTTTAGTAATATCTAATAGAGATATTACTCAATATGACTACTCTCTTCCAAGGTGAAATGACACTTCTCTGATTAATGGCCTGTAGCTTTGGGTTACCTATCTGTGTTTATATGGACTGTTTCATGCACATTTTGCAATGGTTCACATCCCATAATTTCAGCACCCAAACGTATTTCAGGGCAATATTCACAACATACATCTTCCAAATTAAAAATCACTTCTGTATCTTTGGAGGGACACATCAAGTGCATGTGCCAACATGTGAATCAACACACATGGCACCGCCACCAAATCTGATGTGGGCCAGTTAAGTCCCTACTGTCAGTGAGAGGTCACTGCTAAACAGAGTAACCAGCGCTGTGTCGGTGGAAGTCCAGGGAGCTCTGGGGTCACATGAATCCAAGAAGGCTACCTGGAGGAAGAAACACCTAAGATGAGGGCTGAAAAGTCAGGAGTGAGATAGGAAAAAGAGAGGGGAGGGGTGTTCCGGGCAGAGAGAAGAACGTAAAATCCAAGAGCAGAGCAAGGGTGGTCCCTCCAGGGAAAGATGCTCCCCTCACCATGTGGGGCCATGACCAGATGTGCACCCAGCTACTGCTAGTAGTCTGGGCAGTGCCCACGGCCACTTCTCTGCTTGTACCAGGGGATGGAGAGACAAGGTATGGGGGGAAAGAAGAGACTTTTGTGACTGATTAAGACAAGGGAAGTAACACTTTCCTCCTTGAATTAATTAATTATTTTGTGGGGCTGTGTCCACATTTGGAAGTTCCCGGGCCAGGCATCAAACCTGTACCACAACAGTGACAATGCCGGATCCTTAATCACTGGGCCACCAGGGAATTCCTGTTTTGACTTTTTGGCTATGAGGAATAATGCTGTTGTGCGCACCTGTGTCCACGTTTTTGTGTGGACATATGCTTTCATTTTTCTCGTCTATATAGTTGTTGGGTCATATGCTGACACTCTGTTTAGCATCTTAAGAAACTACCAGGCAGTTTTCTACAAAATGCCCCTTTATCCCTAGTAACGTTTTAGGGGCTTTAAAGTTTATTCTGTTTGATAATAGCATAACAACTCCAGCTTATAGTTATCACTCACCTTCAAAAAAAGATGATTTTATCACAAATATGTCCCACCATAAATGATATATTTAGTTATGCATGTTTTGAGCTTTATAGACATGCTGTTAACCTATAAATGTCATCTTCTTGGACTTGCTCCTTTCACTCATCATGCTATTTCTAAGACTCATCTATGTTGTTGTATGAGCTGTAATTAATTCTATGTTCATTGCTGTATAATATTCCACCATGTGACCCAATCATAATTCATTTATCCATGTTCTTGTCAGTGGATATTTGACATGTTTCCAGTGTTTTGCTCCTACACATTTATTGCTGCTGTGAATGTTCTTATACACATCTTCTGATATAAGGGCTGCTCTTGTTCTCAAAGCTACTAGAAGCATCAGCATGAGCTGGGAACTTGTTAGAAATTCACCAGGAGCCTGATCCCAGACTTACTGAATCAGGAACTCTGAGGATGGGGTCCCAGCAATCTAGGTTTTAACAAGCCCTCAGGTGATTCTTATGCCTGATAAAGTTTGAGAACCACTGCTCTAGGGTTTGAACAAGGAGTGAAATTTCTGGATTGTAGGCAACCCGTTGTTTGCCAAACTTCCTATAACTCTCCATCAGTAGAGTCTATGAGTTCCCATGGATACACACTTAAGATTGTCTGATTTCTTTATTTTGCCCACAAATGGGTCTGTCTGACTGATTTTCCCTGCAGAGAGGCAAGGGCGTGGAGGTTTCTTCTCCCTGGCTGCTCCCGGCCTCAGAACCACAGCCAGACCCCACTCATTGGCAGCTTGGTGTCACTGTGCCTAAAAATCTCTCTTCAATGCTGGTTGGTTTTGACAGGAGTACATGCACCACCTGCTCCTCCTGGAGCACCGTGCTGAGGAGCAGTTCCTGGAGCACTGGCTGAACCCTCACTGCAAGCCCCACTGCGACAGGAATGTGGTCCATCCCGTGTAAGTGGCTCAGGACCAGCCTCTGGTATGTTCCTTCTCCCGGACCTTCTGTTTTGGGGAGGGAGAGGTGGACAGTGCAGACATGGCTGTGAGGCTTCGAGAACACAGCATTAGGGGCAGTGGGTTAGCTGGTTAGGGATTGGGCAGTGGTGAGATCAAGGTGGGAGAGGTGGCGGGGGGGTGGGCAGGTCGAGAGGACCACTGGGGACACACACGGGGGCCTGAGTCCTACGAGTCACCAAGAGGTCCCAAGTAGGGGAGGGATGTGACTCTATTTGCCACCCAGAAAGGCTCCCTCTTAAATACAACTCTGGGGAAATGTGGCTTGTTGAGACTTGGGTCTCCCCAGGGGGCGGTCAGCCTCTATGGGCTTGATCAGTGACATCCGTCACAACCAGCACCATTGTCACCAGCATCAGCAACGTTACTGTCTCCCCACAGCCTTGCAGGCTGGGAGTCTGCCCAGCCCTCCCTGTCTTACCTCTTCCCCTGGCTTGGCCCTTTTGGTCCCCCTGAACTGCTGGGCTGCACCCCCCACCTCCGCACCTTCGTTCCTGCCTGAGGCTGTTTGCTGCATCCCGCATTCCGTCTGTATCCATCTTCTTGCCCCCTTTCCAAATTCTGCTAGATAACACAGCAAGATCCCTTCAGAGGTTAAGCCAGTGAGTTTTATTTCTCCTCCGTAATTTGTGTGGATTCAGCAGGAGGGTATAACTGGGTAGTTGACCATCTGTGGTTCAGAGAAATCTTGTACCCTTGTTATTTTGTACTACTGTGAATGGACAGAGAACACTCCCTTTAGAGGATTGCTCTTCATGATTTTCAGGGTGCCATCTCATAAAACCCCTCATCTGATCCTCTTAACACCCCCGTGTCATTGCCGGGCATGAGTTCTAACCCTGTTTTCTAGGAGACCTCGCAGAGCGTGATTAAGCTACTAACTCACTGGAGTTCCCGTCGTGGCTCAATGGTTAACGAATCTGACTAGGAACCATGAGGTTGTGGGTTCGATCCCTGGCCTTGCTCAGTGGGTTACGGATCTGGCATTGCTGTGGCTCTGGCGTAGGCTGGTGGCTACAGCTCCGATTCAACCCCTAGCCTGGGAACCTCCATATGCCATGGGAGCAGCCCTAGAAATGGAAAAAAAAAAGACCAAAAAAAAAAAAAGCTACTAACTCATTCTGGGCAGTGGTTGGTATGTTTGTCTTTTGCCAACTCCAAATCCTGCATGCTTTTCTGTGGACTGTACTGCTGGGTCGTGTGTGTGTGTGTGTGTGTGTGTGGGGGGGGGGGGGGGGGGGGGAGGTGGGGGCACACGGTCCTCTTGAGGGGCATTAGCCTAGAGCTAGAGGAGGGAGTTCCCTGGTGGTCTAGTGCTAGGACTCAGTTCTTTTACTGCTGGAGCCCGAGTTCAATCCCTGGTCTGGAACTGGAATCCCACATGAAGCTGCTGCACACCCTGGCCAAAAAAAAAAAAAAAAAAAAAAAAAAAAGGAAAAAAAATTGAGAGGAGTGGAACAGAAGTTCTGCTTCTGAGGGCTGGTTGGGGGTGGGGGTGGGGGCTCGGCTGACATCCTGTTCTGGAGCCCCGTTCTAGGTCACAGCTGGCATCCTGTGCTCCCCTCCCCCCACATCTCCCCTCCACCCCCATCCTGCCCGCCCCCAGCTCTTGACACCAGGGACCTTTGTCCTTCAGCACCAGAAGCCCTGGCGTGGCTTCTTCTGGAACACAAAACTGTGGAGTACTTAAGAGCTCAGCCTCTAGAATAGGGAAGACTTGGGTTCAGCTCTCTGTGTTCATGCTCTGTGACCTCAGACAAGTCACTTAACCTCTCTGAGTCTCTAGTTCTGCATCTGTAAATTGGGATAATGATGACTCCACAGAGTGAATGGTTCCATGAACAGAGGCACTAAGCTCCATGGGACAGGCTGGGTGAGAGGAGAGGTTTCTGAGTTAAGGGAGCCTCAGGGCAGCAGCCTCCGCCACCTCTGGTGGCTGTGGAAGTGGCGATGGTGGTGGTGAGGCTGCTCCTGCCAAACGGAGATGTCTGGAGAGGCCTCCATCCAGGCAACATCCATTTACGATGAAGCCAAGAAAGTAGTGGCTGGAGTGCGGACTTGGAATTTGGAGTCAGGTAGCATTCCGATGGCGAGTCCACTTCTGAAAAAATTCCAACTTCTCTCTCACTTTCCTCATCGGTAAAATATAAGAAGAGTTCCTCCTGCCTGAGGCTGTTAAGAACATTAAAGACAAAGTCACGGCATGGAAAATAGTGCTGCCCTGGCACGTGCTAGGTAGTACTCGGGGAAAGGACAGCTTGCTAGCAGTTTCCTCCTCCCCTCCCCCGCCCTCCTCTCCCCATCTCCCCTCCCCCATCTCCCTTCCCTCTCCTCCCCTCCCCATCTCCCCTCCCCCTTCCTCTCCCCTCCCCCTCCTCATCTCCTCTCCTCCTTCCTCTCCTGTCCCCCTCCCCATCTCCCCTCCTCCCCTCCCCCTCCTCCTCTTCCCCCTCTTCCTCCTCCTCCCCCCTTCCCCCTTCCTTCTTCTTTATCAGCATCATCATCACATTAACATTATTTTCTGGTTCTTTTCCAGCAAAGAACGTTTTGATAAAACAACAGCCCGGATACTGTTGAAACTGGATGAGGCTCCTTCTTTCATTTATTTTTCAGCTGTGGAATGGATGTCTTCAGACCTTGTGAATTGTGGGCATAGCAAAGGTTGCCTTGGGGATTGATGGCAAATATTTACGCTACTTCATTTTACTAAACTGCACAACTCATTAAAACCAATAGCTTAAACCCTAGACCCCTGCCCCCCCCTCCCCTGCAATGGCCCTCCTCCTGATTTGAAAGGGTGGGCAGAGGGGAATATTTCCTGGGGCTGGGACCTCTGGAAAGGAGAGGTGTTATCTTGGAGGCCTGAAGCATGCCGCTTGGGGCTGCAGGGGTTTTGGCCCTTGCTTTTCTCTCTCTCTTCTTTTCTGCTCTAATAAACATCAGTGTTAAGCCTGCTTTCCGTGGTGTCTCCTGTCCTTTATCTACATGAAGAGAAGCAGAGGTTCCCCTCTCTTATTTCTCTTCGTGAATCCAGCATCAGTATGACAGGGATGGAGTCGGCACAGGTAGTTGCAGAAGTCCCAATAAGGGACCACAGAGGGAAACCTGGGGGACTTTGGGAGATCACGGTTAAGTTAATAATTGCTCAAGAAAGCCATCAGCACAAAGCAGGCTTGCTCGACTAAAGGAGGTGTGAGAATTGCCTCTGGTCATTGGGTAGGGGATGGGATGAAGCCTGCGTTCAGATTCAGGCCAAGGGCAGGAGTTTGAGGACTGCCCTTCTGCTGATTTGAAATACATACCTGACCAGATACTAAGGAGGAGCTACTGTTCAAAACAGAGGACGAGGCAGTCTTTTCCAACCCCCACTTCAGGATAAAACTGTAACCCACCAGATCCGGGGCTAGAGCTTCCTTACCTGCCTGCCTGCATCTCTCACAAGCGTCCTATCCTAATAAATCTATTTCTTGCCGATCACTTTGTCTCTCACTGAATTCCTTCTGCGCAGAGACAGGAAGAACCTGAACTTCAGTGAGTCCAGACACTGGGTGGGTGATTCTCATTTAAAACTGTGGGTTCAAGTCCCAATCTGGCTTTAGGCTGGGTTCGAGTCCCGGCACATGGGTTCAAGTCCCTGTCTGTATTCTAGCTCGGTTAGGGCTGTTAGTATTGTCAGTTTCAAGAACATTCACTGTTCTTTGAACAGATAAATGGATAAAAATACAAACACCCAGCAATTTTTCACCTCGGCTATTTCTTTTGTCAAAGAGATTATTTGCCTGAGGCCAGCTCTGGAAAAAGAGCCCTAATTTAGTACCAGTGGCACCCTCTGGTCTTCCTGCCAAGGGGGCATTCTCATGGCAGCAACTTCTGTACCCCTGTGCTCCTCATCTGCCCACAACCCCCAGAACCAGAGGTTATACTATCAAAGACCAACAGAAGCAGGAATTGGGAGGCCAAGTGAAAGTGGGCCAGGTGGTCCTAGGAAGAATGTGGCATCCTTAAAAAAAAAATAAGGAGAGAGTGTATTAAGGCCCTGACATTGTCTCTGTGTGACCCCAGCCTCACTCAGTGGGTTAAGGATCTGGCATTGCCCTGAGTTGTGGTGTAGGATGTAGATGCGGCTTGGATCTGGCCTTGCTGTGGCTGTGGCATTGGCCAGCAGCTGCAGCTCCAATTCAACCCCTCGCCTGGGAACTTCCATATGCTGCAGGTTTGGCCCTAAAAAAAAAAAAAAAAAGAAAGAGAAAAAAAGGATAAGGAGAGATGCCTGTCCACCCTGGGTTTCAGAGGAGGGCCTGGGTCAAGGGAGCCCAGGAAGGCTTGTCTAGAGACAGCCACTCAGCCTCTCAAGAATGAAGATACTAACATTCATTTTCTGTGTACTATGGGCTGAACCCTGCACCAAGATTTTTACATCCGGTACCTCATTTGATCCTCACACTGTGGACAAACAATGTGGGAGTTCCTGTTGTGGCTCAGTGGTAACAAACCCGACTAGTATCCCTGAGGTTGCGGGTTCAATCCTTGGCCCCGCTCAGTGAGTTAAGAATCAGGTGTTGCCATGAGCTGTGGTGCAGGTCACAGATGCGCTCAGATCTGGTGGTGTTGTGACGGGTGTAGACCGACAGCTGCAGCTCTTATTCCACCCTTAGCCTGGGAATCTCCTTAGGCCATGGATGTGGCCCTAAATTAAAAAAAAAAAAATACTGCCTGCCTTTTTAGAAAACAATGAATGTTGCCACGGTCAAGCCATCAGCCACTTGATGGTAAGCCCGGAGGGGAATGTGGGATGGAGAAAAACAGGACCCTGGCCCTAGAGAGTTAAGATGCATATCTAAGGAATAATTTCAAGGAGACCGACTCTTGCAACTTCCCTTCATACATAGAAAAACACTAAAATCATTCACTTGCGATATCCGGTTGTTTTGTGATGAACTGTAATCTTCTGATCTTTGATTACCTGTACTTTTTTTTTTTTTTTTTCCTCTGGCAACATCTCCTCTATATCCTGGCTTATCTCTTTGGAGAAATTCCTCAGAGCTATCTGAAAGGCTGCCTCTCAGGCCCAGTCCTCAATCAGGTCCCTAAATAAAACTTAACTTGCAACTTTGAGGTTGTGCAATTTTCTTAGTCAACGACCCTTACTCTATGCTGTAGCTGTGATTAATATTCCCACTTTCCAGATGAGAAAACTGAGGTTTCTAGAAGTTAGGTAATGTATTAGTATTCTATCTCGGCTGTAATGAATTACCAGAAACTTAACACCAATGTATCATCTCACCTTCTAGAGGTCAGGCGTCTAGTGTGAGTCTCCCTGGGCTAAAGTCAGAGGGTCCGCTTCTCCAGAGGCTCTAGGGTGGATCTGTGTCTTTGCCTTTTCCAGCTTCTAGAGACTGCCTGCATCTCTCATCCTATGTCTGCCTCCACCTTCAAGGCCAGGAGTAAATGAGTTGAGCCCTTCTCGCAGCGTATCATTCTGACCATGCCTCCCGCCTCCCTCTTCCACTTTTCAGGACCAGTGTGATTACTTTGGGCCCATGCAGAGAACCCAGGACAATCTCCCTGGCTTAAGGTCCATTGATTGGCAACCTTGATTCTCCGCTGCCACCCACAATGACATATTCACAGGGTCCAGGGATGAAATGAGGACCTCTTTGGTGGGATGCGGAGAGGGAGAGGGCGTTATTCTGCCTACTGCAGGCTGTTCAGGTTCACATAGCTGGTGGTAGAGGAGCTGGAAGCTGAACCTAGGAAGCCCCTCATTACTCTGGGCCCCTCAAACACTCTGCACATCTGCCCTTAAACCTGAAATCCACCTGCCTTATGTGGTTTAGTGGTTTTCTCATTTGAGCTCCTTGAGGGCTCAAGGTGTGTCTTGGCACCTGCCCCCCGCCATGTAGCGGGGGCTTCGTTGAGAATCAGACTCTTTCTTCCCTGGGCTCTGATACTTACCAGGAACATATATGGGACACAGTGGCAGACAGAAGAGTCCTGCTCAGGCCAGCACGTCACCTGTGTCTTGGGGTGTTTTCTAAGAAGCAGGGGCTACATAGGTGTTTGAGGGTCAGAATGCAAGGTGATGAATTTTCTAAAGAAGTGAAGGAATGAAGCAGAATTGAAAATAAAGCAGATCCACAGGGTGCCAGCAGCGAAGGAGGGGACACTCCTTGAATTTCCAGGAACTCCAGACACGGCTCACATCTCAGGGGCAAATACTCCTCTGATGATCAGAGGGGATTCTTTCTCCGTCAAATAGACTCTGAAGTTCCATCTCCTCTCCTGGCCACACATGCCAGCAGTGCTTACTTTACCCAGAGCACATGCCCCCAAGGCCACAGAGCCAGGGGCTAGAGCTGTGGGTTCCTAGGGTTCACAGCTCCCTGCAACATCACCTCTCCTCTCAGAGCAGCTTCCCAGATGGCAGGGGAGTGAGAGCCAGGGCCCTGCAGGATGAGCGAGCTTGAGGGCAACGGGGAGCTGTGGTTCAGAATGCAGGCTTGGAGCCTGTCGGCATTCCAATCCTGGCTCCACCACTGACTTAGCTGTGTGCCCTTGGGCAAGTTGATGGAGCTCTCTGGGCCTCACTCTACTCTTTTACCTGTAAAATGGGAATAATGAGAATAATACTTAGTTCAAAATGTTATTATGATGATGCCTTTATCCAGTAGCACTCTGAAAAGTAGCCTTTACTACTTAAAAAAATTCTTGGGCATTATTTTATTAATCAAGATAAAGTCTCTCACTACATATACTATCTGTGGAACCTGCACCTTTGCAGTTGACTTGAGCCACTGCAGTAGGATTCTTAACCCACTGTGCCACAGCAGGAACTCCAGAATAGTATTTTCTTGTCTGACCACTGTCTTTAAGGGAATAAGTACAGTTGCAGTAGCCTTTTGGTAGAAAACTATTTTCAAGTTTGGGAAGTTCCTTTCTGTTCTTAGTTTGAAAAAAAAAATATAAAGGGGTATTTATTTATTTATTTATTTATTTATTTTTGGTTACATGGAGGTTCCCAGGCTAGGGGTTGAATTGGAGCTGTGGCCGCAGGCCTACACCACAGCCACAGCAGTGCCAGATCCAAGCTGCATCTGGGACGTACACCACACCTCACGGCAATGTCAGGTCCTTAATCCTACCAAGAGGCCAGGCATTGAACCTGCATCCTCATGGATACTAGTCAGATCCATTTCTGCTCAGCCATCACGGGAACTCCTAAAGGATATTTAATTTTTTGAATGCTCTTTTGCGTTAGTTGAAATGACTCTATTATTTTTTTGTAGTAATGTTAATGTGATAATAATTAATAGATTTTTCTGGTTCTCAACCTTAATATTCTTATTTTTTTTTGTCTTTTGTCTTTTTTGTTAGGGCTGCACCTGCGGCATACAGAGGTTCCCAGGCTAGGGGTCTAATCAGAGTTACAGCTGCTGGCCTACACCACAGCCACAGCAATGCAGGATCTGAGTCGGGTCTGCAACCTGCACCACAGCTTACAGCAACGCCAGATCCCTAACCTACTGAGCGAGGCCAGGGATCAAACCTGCAACCTCATAGTTCATAGTCGGATTCGTTAACCATAGCGCCACGATGGGAACTCCTCAACATTAATATTCTTAAATTCCTGAGCTAGGGCAGCTCGTCTGAGAAGGCTTCCAGGAGGAGGTGCCTTCAATGATTGAGATGTAATTAGCCGGACACAGGAGATGGATGCGGGAATGAAAGGGAGGGAAGGGTGAGGGTCAGTGTTGTTGCAGGCAGCAGCAGCAGCAAGTGCAAAGGCCCTGGGGTGGGGAAGGAGCCTCTTTGTTCCAGGAGCTCCCAGAAAGCCAGTGCGGCCTCACCTCCAAGGAGCTAGGGAGAGTGCATGAGATGAGATAGTAAGTCTCCTCCAGTCCAGGTACCCTCCCCCACCAAACCTGTAAACTCACCTGATAGAAAACGAGTCTGTGCTTCCAATTTTTCAACTGATTAAAACGGAGAACATCCTTTGTATCGTTTTGTTTTCCAGTGGTTTAAATCTGCTTCTCTCTCTCTCTCTCTTTTTTTTTTTTTGTCTTTTTGCCATTTCTTGGGCCACTCCCGCGGCATATGGAGGTTCCCAGGCTAGGGGTCGAATTGGAGCTGTAGCTGCCAGCCTACACCAAAGCCACAGCAACGAGGAATCCAAGCCGCGTCTGCAACCTACACCACAGCTCACGGCAACGCCAGATCGTTAACCCACTGAGCAAGGGCAGGGACTGAACCTGCAACCTCATGGTTCCTAGTCGGATTCGTTAACCACTGCGCCACGATGGGAACTCCCTGCTTCTCTCATAATTCAATATCAGCCCTGCCTTTCCCCTGTCCTGGGCATGTCAAGGTTCCTCTTTGGTGGCTTAATGGGCAGCAGAGAGCAGTTGTTCTCCAAGGGTGGCCCTCCGGGGCCGACATGCAAATTCTCAGGTGCCAGGGCTTCAGGCTTGGCAGTCTGTGTTTTAGTGAGTCTTCCAGGTGAGTCTGTGACCTTAGAGGCTGAGAGACCACCAAGTTAGAGGTTCCTGAAGCCTCCTGATGCTGTGGAAAGAACCCAAGGCTGAGAACCAGGAGGCCTTGCTGTGGTCCCCTTTATTCGTTTCTCTAACAAATGTGTTCTGAGCACCTGCTGTGTGCTCCCACCCTTCTAAGCCCTGGGGACCCAGAAATGAACAAGGATGAGTTCAAACAAATCTAATTCAAATTCACACATATATAAACCACCAAACTTTATAAAAAGTATACAATTTGGTGGCCTTTAGTCCATTCTCAACGTTGTTCAAACATCATTGCTCTCTAGTTCCAGATCATTTTAACTCCCCAGAATCAGATCCATCAAGCAGTCATTCCCTGTGAGTCACTCTCTCCAGCTCCCAGCAGCTGTCAGTCTGCTTTCTGACTCCATGGATTTACCTATTCTGGACATTTCATGTGCATGGAATGATAGCATATGTGGTCTTTTGTGTCTGGTGTTTTTGACTTAGCCTGTTTTTATTTTTTATGTTTTTGCTTTTTAGGGCTGCACCCGAGGCATATGGAAGTTCCCAGGCTAGGGGTCTCATTGGAGCTACAGCTGCTGGCTTACACCACAGCCTCAGCAACTTGGGATCTGAGCTGCATCTGCAAACTACACCACAGCTCAGGGCAATGCCAGAGCCTTAACCCCGTGAACGAGGCCAGGGATCGAACCCACATCCTCATGGATACTAGTCAGGTTTATTTCTGTTGTACCACAACAGGAACTCCCACTTAGCCTGTTTTTAAAAGTCATCCATGGGTCAGCACTTCATTCCTTTTCATGGCTGGATAATATTCCAGTCTGAGGATAGACTGCCTTTTGTTCACCCATTCATAAGTTGATGGACCATTTGAGTTGTTTACACTTTTTAGTTATTGTGAATAGTGCTGCTATGGACATTCATGTACAATTTTTTGTTTTGTTTTGTTTTTGTTTTTGTTTTTTGCCTTTTTTAGGGCCGTACCTGGGGCATGCAGAGATTCCCAGGCTAGGGGTCGAATCGGAGCTGTAGCCGCTGGCCTATGACACAGCCACAGCAATGTGGGATCGGAGCCACATCTGCCACCTACACCACAGCTCATGGGCAACACCGGATCCTTAACCCACTGAGTGAGGCCAGGGATTGATCGAACCCGCAACCTCATGGTTCCTAGTCGGATTCGTTAACCACTGTGCCATGATGAGAACTCCTACAAATTTTTTTTTTTGAGTCCCTTTTTCAATTTCTTTGGGTGTATACTTAGACATAGAAGTACAAGGTCATTCTAGGATGAAAAAAATTTTTTTCTTTCGATGATTGCACCTGTGGCATATGGAAGTTCCTGGGTCAGGGGTCAAATTGCAGTTGCATCTGCAGCCTGCACCACAACCATGGCCACATTGGATCAAAGCCACATCTGTGAACTATGCTGCAGCTTGTAGCAATGCCATATCCTTAGCCAGGGATTGAACCTGAATCCTCACGAAGACAACATCAGGTCCTTAACCTGCTGAGTCACAATGGGAACTCCTTTGAACTTTTTGAGGAACTACCAGACTTTTTCTACAGTGGCTACATCATTTGACAGTCCCACCAGCAGTGTATGAGAGTTCCAATTTCTCCACATCCATGCCAACACTTGCTATTTTCTGTTTTATTACAGCGATCCTGGCGAGTACGAAGAGGTATTTTATTACGGTATTGATTTGCATTTACTTAATGACTCATGGAGCATCTGTTCCTATGCTAATTGGGCATCTGTATATTTTCTTTGGAGAAATATCTATTTAAATCCTTTACCCCTTTAAAAATGGAATTATTTGTCTTTTTATGGTTGAAGGGCTGATGTTTTCGTAGTGGCTAAGAGCAGGGCTTACTACAGGTGGAATCTTGGCCATGCTACTCAACCTTCCTGCCTCAGTTTCCTCTTCTGTAAAATGGGGATAAGCATAGAACTATTTGTGCAGAGCTCTTGAAGCTGCTGGCACCTGGTAGGTTTGTGGCATGTAATTGATAGCCCGTATAATACGAGAGAGGAGACTAACAATAGTAACGGAACATGAAATTACCAGAGATGAATAGCTGCTGGGAAGAAGATAAAACAGTGATGCAATAGAGAGTGACTGGAAGGCTATTTTAGGTTGGGTGGACAAGGAAGGCTTTTCGGAGGAGGTGACACTTGAGCTGACACCGGAATGACAGGAAGGAGCCAACTGCGTGAAGATCCATGTACAGGAAGAGCATTTCGGGCTGAGGGAACGGCTGGGGCAAGGCAGGAACCTGTCCGCCAATTCGAGGGGCTGCTTGAGAGAAGGATGGGGCTGCCAAGGTGGGGGCTGGGCTTTCCCTGCGTGGGGGTTCCTGGCTGAAGTGCTGGCATGAGGGGGCATAGCTTGGGATCCAGGAAGCCTGGACAGCTAGGTCTCTATGTATTAGCTGGGAAACTGGGGGCGAGTTACTTAGCCTTTTTGGAAAAGCCCTCTGTTTTCTCATGTTCAAAGTGAAGCTAGTTATATTGGTCTCGTGGGCCTGCTGTGAAGCTCAGACGCAATACTATTCAGAGAGAAGGGGATACACATTCAGATGATATTAATCACAGAAGGGGCCCTCCGTTGCAGTCTAGCTAATCCCCTTGTTTTTGCCCCGAAAGTCCTGGGCAGGCTTGAAAATACCTTTTGGTGGGGTCAGTAATGGGAAGCATGACTGATGCTTTTCTTTCGCTCTCTCTTCTTCTTTTTTTCTTTTTCTTTTTAGGGGTGCACTAGTGGCATATGGAAGTGCCCAGGCTAGGGCTCAAAGCAGAGCTGCAGCTGCCAGCCTACACTACAACCACAGCAGCTCGGGATCTGAGCCATGTCTGTGACCTACACCACAGCTCATGGCAACGCCAGATCCTTAATCCACTGAGCGAGGCTAGAGATTGAACCTGCATTCTCATGGTAGGACTCATTACCGCTGAGCTACAACGGGAACTCCATGCTTTTCTACTTCAACACTGTGGTTTAGGCAGCCCTCAGCAGCCTCCCTCCCACTTCCCACTTTCCTTCAAACTTTCTTCAAGGTCCTTGAATCTTCCTATCTTCTTTCTTTCTTTCATTCATTCATTTTTTTTTTTTTTGGCCATATCCGCAGCATGCAGATGTTCCCGGGCCAGGAATTGAACCTGCGCCACAGCAGTGACAATGCCAGATCCTTAACCCGCTGAGCCATAAGGAAACTCCTTGAGCCTTCTTTCAAGGTCCAGTCCAGCTGAGATTTTACTGAGCACCTCTCCCACCCTCCATGTGCCAGGCATGGGGCTCTGAAGGTGAATGGCTTGGTCTGTGACTTCAAGGAGATTCCGCGCCACCTCCTCCACAAGGCTTCTTCCTGCTCTGGCAGTTGGAAGGCTGCAGCCCTTTATCATTAGGCGACAAAGGAGGTGAGGAGCAGAGCTTGGATTTTGAGTCCTGGTCTCCTTCTTTCCAGTACAGGCAGCCGTGCAGTGACTGGGAGTGCTCTGAAGCCAGACTGCCCGGGCTGCGCCCCAGATCCACCACTCACTAGTGACTTAAGCTCTCTGTGCCTCAGTTTCCTCATCTGTGCAATGGAAATAATAGTAGTACTTACTTCATAGGATCGAGATCAAGATTCATTCTAGGTAATCGTAAGATGGATGAAGCCCAGAAGAATGCCTGGCAGGTGCTATGTCAATATGTGCTTATTAAAATGGATGCAATCAATAAAAACATTAGCATTGTAATGTGGGCAAGCCATTGGACAGCCAGAGCCTCTGGTTCCAAATGTGTGCATTAGGGGCTACTTGTGAGGCTCCAGTGGAATAAATGCCGTGAACAGTGCCTGGTGCAAGGGAGCCTCTCCACAAAGGTCAGCTCCCTTCCTCCATCTCAACCCTGTGTCCTGCTGGGGCCCTGTCTGCCTTTCCTACAACCGCTCAGAACCGGAGAAATAGTGAAATAGGCCTCTTCTTCAGCCCAGGGCCTGCCCTGTGAAGGTTCTTAGGAAAGGAGAGAGGAAAATGGACACGTGTGCGTGTGTGTTTGTGCACGCGCACACATGTCTCTGTGTGTGTCTGCGTCTGTCTGCGAGCGCTGGGGCAGGCGGTGGAGACACAGCACCCGCCACCCACCACGAAGCCCATACGGAGCTGCTGGGAGAAAGGAGCGATTTTTACCCAGTCTGGAGCGAGGGCGGGGCGCTGGGCTGCGAAGGCCCGGCCGGCCACTAGGGGTCAGTGTGTCTCCGCCGCAGGCCGCTTACCTGATTGGGGCAGGCGCCCACGGACAGTTCCTGACAGTTTGCAACATCTCCTGCCTGAACATTAAAAAAAAAAAAAAAAATTAATTAATGTATCTTTCTCCCTAGCAAAGAAGGGAGCCCAGACAACCGAAATAACAAGCGGACTCTCTTTGCAGGAAAATGCAGGAGGTGGTTCAACCGTTGCGTCCTTCGCATTCCTGGGCTGAAGGAATAAGAATCCAATTGTGGTTTCTGCTCTGGTTATCTTGGTGCCGCCGAGGGTGCCATGGGGGAAAATCTGCTGAATTCTTCCTTTTCTATTTTCTGCCTCGGCAAGGAGGAGGGCGTTAATGCCGGCTGGCAGTTACTTGAAACTGAGATGGATGGTAATGGGGTGTGTTAGCAAACAAGGGCAGGAAATAAAGTGTCATATTTTCTGGAGGGCGAACCGCTCCCCGGAGACAGAACGGCAGGATTCTAGCGAGGAGACACTTTGAAGGAAAAAAAAAAAAGGAAACCTCTGCATAATCTGCTCTCCCTCTGTCTCTTTCTCCTTCCCTGACGGGTGCCTCTTTGGTTACACATAAATCTGTCTTCTCCCAGGGCTGGCTTAACAGGCAAATAACTGGGCACCAAAAAGAAAAACAAAACAAAACAAAACAAAACCCCCCAAAACAACAACCACCCAAACGCAGATTCCTGCTTCAATATTTAGCTATTCCTTTGTCTCTGGCTGAGTCTGGAGATAAAGAGGACTTCAGGACTTGGATATAGACTTCACAACATCAGGGCTGCCTGCCTGGAACCCAGTCCCTGAGTGCCAGTGACCGCCCCCCTCCTCAAGCCCATTGACCCCAGGGTTGGCTGTCTGAAGCTGGCCCCCTTGTTGGTGCTTTTGCACATGCAGGAAACGACCTCAGTCCATTTCCTGCATCCTTGTCACCCTCCACGGTGGCACCTTCTTGATGCCTCTGCCAGGACCCAAGACTCCCACCTGCATTGCATCCGCTCCCCCACTTGTGTAGACCCGTATCAGAGCATCTTTGAACAATGTGCTCTTTGTTAGAGAGAGGCTGCTATCTCTGTACGCCTAGCCCCTGGCACATGCCTGGTACATTGTTAATAGGTGCTTGATACATATATTTGTGAATGAATAAACGGAGATGTCCCGAACCCTCCTGCTAGGAATAATAGGACCAATGTTTATTGAACATGTTTTCTGTCCAAAATGCTTTCTCTCATTCAATACTTACACTATCCCTGGGAAGTGGGAACTAGCTCATTGTCATCATTATCGTGACCAGATTTCCATTTCACAGATTTGCAAGTTGAGCCTCCGAAGAGGAAACGGACTTGCCGATGACCATGGAACCAGCACCTGCAGAGCAGGGGTGTACCCGGTGACTGGTGCTTTGGACCTCTGCCTACTTGGGTGGCCCAGCCCTTGACACCTGGATCCCTGCATGGCACTTCACACTAGCTAACTTGTTCTCTTCCAGACATGTGTGCTCCTCGAGGCCAGGACTGTGCTTGCATCTTCTCGGTAGCTCTCAAGTGAACAGACCAAATCAGGGTGCTGGCTGGAGTTCTCTGAAAGCGGGCCCCTGGGTTTGGCTAGGGTTTGGGCAGAATGGACCCTCAGGGGGTCTGACTGCTCTGGACTCTGGAGCCAGGCTGCCTGGGTTTAAATTTCAGTTCTGGGAGTTCCCACTGCGGCACAGCAGAAACGAATCGGACTAGGAACCATGAGGTTCCGGTTCAATCCTTGGCCTCGCTCAGTGGGTTGGGGGTCCGGCGTTGCTGTGAGCTGTGGTGTAGGTCACAGTCGCGGCTCAGATCTGGCGTTGCTGTGGTTGTGGTGTAGGCCGGCAGGTATAGCTCCGATTAGACCCCTAGCCAGGGACGCTCCATGTGCCAAGGATGCGGCCCTAAAAAGACAAAATAAATAAATAAACAAACAAATAAATAAATAAATTCCAGCTCTGCCACGTCCTAATGGGGCTGATGACATAACCTCTCTGGGCCTCGATTTCCTCATTTGCAAAATGGGCATAATAGTGGCACCCACCTCACGGAGCTGTTGTGAGGACTGAATGAGTGGATGCATTTGCGCTGAAGGGTGCTGGGTGCCACTACCTACACCGTGTTCGTGGTTCTCGTTTGAGACAGGGACGCAGCATCTGTACTCTCTGCTGCCACTTCAGGACTGTATGCTTGTCTCTATAGGTCATCAAACGTCTATGGGCCTTCCAATGCCTTTGCTTCGTTTAAAGGGGAGTCGTTCCATTAACAGGAAATGAGGTACCCGCAAACGTGTGCCTTTGAGATCACAGGGGAAGACACACCCTCGGCATTTCCCCTGAGCCCCCCACTTCATGTCACGTATTAATGTATAAAGCAGCAGGGGTTGCCCATATAAGGTCTGGTATTCAATACATTCAGTGTATGGCTGCTTTGGGTGGACATACGCTCACAATTAATGAAGCCAGCCGGCTTCTCCGGATAGATATAAATACTCTAGGAAGAGAAACCCAAGACCACAGGCTCAGGACACCCCACGCTGGCGGCACCAGCTCCGGCTCTTCCTGTGCGTGATGCAGCATGACTCGGCTCTTAGTCCTTCCTGAGGGCTGGGTGAACCCACCGCAACCACATTTTTGTCAGGGTTCCCAGTGGTGTCACCAGATCCCATGTCCTCTGAGACCAGAATGCCTGCTATGGAGGTTTCTTCAGAAGGTGCACCGAGAGGTGAGTGGGTGGGCTTCCCAGCCTGCTCGAGAGTGGTCCTCATAGCTCTTGCTCAGTCTCTGAATATCTGTGGAGCACCTGCTATACCCTTGAGCCCTGTGCTCAGTGTGGGGACACTGTGGGTCCCTGTCTCCAAGGAGAGGGCAGCCTAATGGGTGACAGCTAATGGGCAGGGAGTGCTCTAATGCGGAGCGCTGTGTGGGGGGAGGCCAGGGTGCTAGGGGACTTATATGGGGTTGAGGGGGCCCTACTTTTCTTTTTCCCTTTTAGGGCCATACCTATGGCATATGGAAGTTCCCAGGCTAGGGGTCGCATCAGAGCTGCAGCTGCTGGCTTACAGCACAGCCACAGCAACAACCAGAGCTGAGCCGAAGCTGCAGCTTGTGGCAACATGGGATCCTTAGCCACTGAGCGAGGCCAGGGATCAAACCCGCATCCTCATGGATACTAGTTGGATTCTTAACCCACTGAGCCACAGTGGGAACTCCCAGGGGGCCCTACTTTGACCTGGGGATCAGGAAGTTTTCCCAGAGGAGTGCTGAGTGGTGAGGAATGAGTTAGGCAGAGAGAGGGCCTGTTCCAACCTGTGCCAGACCCTGAAGTGGAGAACCTGGAAGACGTGTGCGGGGCTGGAGTGAAGGCTCCCAGGGCAGAGCACATGCGCAGCGGTGAGCCTGCAGGTGGCCTGTAGGAGGGCCTCACAGAGTCTTGGTTGCCATGGCGAGGACCTGAGGATTCATTGGTACCTGACCAGGTTCCTTTTGCCTGATGCACAGAAAACTGAGATGCCAAGACTCCCAGCCAAGAGAGGGTTTATTCACGAGGCAGCCAAGGGAGGAGATGGGAGAACATATCTCAAATCTACCTCCTCGAAGCCTAGAGGCTCAGGGTATTTATAGGTAATGAATAAAGGAGCAGGGTGGTCTGAGGCATGGGGAACTTGCGGAAGGGTGACTGTCAGAAGGTGCAGTAATGTGTTTCTGCGCAGGCGTCACTAGGTTACAGGCTTCTACGCCTTCCACTTTCTGAGGGTGGAGTGTTCAGGCCTCTGATGTCAAAAGGCACCAAGCTGACACTCAGGGAGACTGGAGTACTCTTTTTTTTTTTTTTTTCTGTCTTTTCGTCTTTTCTAGGGCTGCACCTGCGGCATATGGAGGTTCCCAGGCTAGGGGTCTAATCGGAGCTGTAGCCATGGGCCCACGCCAGAGCCACAGCCACACCGAGCTGCATTTGTGACCTACACCACAGCTCGCAAGCAATGCTGGATCCTTAACCCACTGAGTGAGGCCAGGGATCGAACCCGCAACCTCATGGTTCCTAGTCGGATTCGTTAACCACTGCGCCACGATGGGAACTCCCAAGACTGGAGTATTCTTGATGGCATTCCTCCTTCAATCCATGGTGGGGGAAGCCTGTACCCAGAACTTGTGCTGGAAATCTGCCTGGGGAAAGACAAACGTGTGTGTGCATTGGAATATTTCCCATCATCAAATTCCTGTGAGCTACAAGGTTATATAGTCCAACACAGGGAATTGTGCATGCACGGTTGAAGGGTCGGTGGTCCCATCCAGTCTTTACCAGCTCAGCTCAAACTAGATGCACCAACTTCAAGTTCCTGGAAAACAACTTCGCCAAACATCTCTTTGTTTAGGTTCCAACGTGCTGCTTGGAGGACATAGGAGTCATAAAATGACCTTGATTAGTGAAGGCAGGTGAAATGGATTTAAGCCACAGTTTCAGCCGCCTTACCTTTTGATAATTTCTCAACCTTGAGGAAGAAAGGCAATGATTGCTCAGGCTACTTCCTGCTGATAAGGGGTGTAGACCTAACAAGGGCTTGAGGAATGAGAAGGCATAAACCAAACAGAGCAGTCATTCTGGTTACCTGCAGCAAGTGATTTAAATTGCCTTCTGGGAGTTCCCGTCATGGCGCAGTGGTTAACGAATCCGACTAGGAACCATGAGGTTGCGGGTTTGATCCCTGGCCTCGCTCAGTGGGTTAGGGATCTGGTGTTGCTGTAAGCTGTGGTGTGGGTTACAGACATGGCTTGGATCCCGAGTTGCTGTGGCTGTGGTGTAGGCCAGCGGCTATAGCTCCGATTAAACCCCTGGCTTGGGAATCTCCATATGCCTTGGGTGCGGCCCTAGAAAAGACACACACACACAAAAATAGCCTTCTTTCTTGAAGCTTCCTTCCAAAAAAGGTACTGGAGACCTGTTTTTTTTTTTTTTTTGTCTTTTTGCTATTTGTTGGGCCGCTCCCGTGGCATATGGAGGTTCCCAGGCTAGGGGTCTAATCGGAGCTGTAGCCACCGGCCTACGCCAGAGCCTCAGCAACGCAGGATCTGAGCCGCGTCTGCAACCTACACCACAGCTCACGGCAATGTCGGATCGTTAACCCACTGAACAAGGCCAGGGATCGAACCCGCAACCTCATGGTTCCTAGTCGGATTCGTTAACCACTGCGCCACGACGGGAACTCCTGGAGAATTGTTAGGACTTCACTTACCCACTCGGAGAAGTTAGTATTGCAGCTATGAACACCTGAGGTTTGGGTGATCTGGGCCAGTATTTTTTTCTGAGGCATGGTTCTGTATCCCGTCAAATTCTTCATAAGGTCTGCTCCATTGTGGATGGAGCTGATCTTCTGGATGTTTAGTCTTCCAAGATGTCAGTCTAGATTTCATTGTCTCTATTTCTTTTTTTTCTTTTTAGGGCCGCACCCATGGTATATGGAAGTTCCCAGGCTAGGGGGTTGAATCGGAGGTACAGCTACCGGCCTACACCACACCCATGCAAAGCCTGATCAGAGCCACATCTGTGACCTACACTGCAGCTTGTGGCAACGCCGGATCCAAACCCACTGATGAGGCCAGAGATTGACCTGTATCCTCACGGACGCTTAGTCGGGTTCTTAACCCACTGAGCCACAACAGGAGCTCCACTTTCCTCTTTTTATTTTTGTTATCTTTTTAGGGCCACACCCTCGACGTATGGAACTTCCCAGGCTTAGGGGTTGAATTGGAGCTGTAGCTGCAGGCCTCCACCATAGCTCACAGCAATGCTGGATCCTTAACCCACTGAGTGAGGCCATGGATCAAACCTGCATTCCCACCGACACTTAGTCGTGTTCTTAAGCCATGAGCTACAACGGGAACTCCAGTCTCCTCTTAAAATTTTTTTTAAAAAAAATTTTTAAATTTCATGGCCACACATATGAGCTATGGCTATGTCCTATGGAAAAGGCTGGATTCTTTTTAACCCACTGCATCTGGCTAGGGATCGAACCCGCCCCTCTGCAGCAACCTGTAGTCGGATTCTTAACCCACTGCACCATGGTGGGAGCTCCTCACTGTCTCCTCTTTTAAGAACTTCCTGCTTCAGTATGATCTTTCGGAATGGTTGCAGGCTATTCTTTTCAAGATTGGAAGAGTAGAGCCTGCAGGGTGGCAGCCGGCTCTGGTGGCACTTTGGGTCCATTTGTCCAGGTGCAAAGTCAATCCTTTTGCTGGGTCCCTCATGGGGGTCCTCAATTTGGTCCTTATCGTCCCTCTCTTAGGACAGCCACCAGCAGAGTGTCCTCTTCCATTCTTGGTTGTTCCCTTTTCTCCTGAATTTGGTCTCTGCCATGAAAAACTTTAAAGGCAAGTTGAGACACAGGCATTCCTAGAGCCCCTACTGTTAGCAGAGTGGCCACCAGACCCTTGCTCCAAAATCATCAACCCCCTCCTTTGAACAGGAACTAACATATATTTTTAAGTCACAGAGTCTGGATACAAGGAAAAGAAGCTAGAAGAAGGGAAAAACGAAACCCAAATAGAGCCAGCTGAAACCAAGCTGGGGATGCATCTGACCTCCAACACACCCCGAGTCTCATTCTACACTGATTTTACTGCATTCGCCTGATAAATGATCCACCCGTGGGAGGCCATGACCAGAAGTCACAGACCAAAAAGTGGTGGCACTCCATTTCCAGGAAAGCCCTGCTTCTCTCCCAGAAAATTAATGCATACCCCACCCCCCACCCTTAGTCTCCATCCTCCTCTCATTATCCTTACTCCTTAAAAGCAAATCCTTCTCGGAGTTCCCATCCTGACGCAGCAGAAATGCATCCGACTAGGAACCATGAGGTTGTGGGTTGGATCCCTGGCCTTGCTCAGTGGGTTAAGGATCTGGCGTTGCCGTGAGCTGTGGTGTAGGTTGCAGACGAGGCTCAGATCTGGCATTGCTGCGGCTGTGGCGTAGGCCATCAGCTGTAGTTCCGATTAGACCCCTAGCCAGGGAACCTCCATATGCTGTGGGTTCGACCCTGAAAAGACAAAAGACAAAAAAAAAAAAAAAAAAGCAAATCCTTGTTACTTAAGGTGAGAAGTTGATTTGCAAACTAAGTTCCTGCTTCTCCATGCTCTGGCCATTGAATAAAGCTTGCACTGCCTCAGTCTCAGTTTTGTTTTGTTTTTTTTGTTTTTTTTGGTTACATGAACCCAAATGGAAAGAGAACCCTCCCTACAGAGGCAGAGAGCCTCGGCCAGGCTAGGGGGCAAGCAGGGTCCATATGACTTAATTTGGTAACACTTCCACTGCTTGCAGTTTTCTAGGTCTCAGGGGTCCGCTGACCAAAAAGGTCATAGTAACGGTGTCTAAATTCTCTGGGGCCACAGGGCTATATCTGTATACTGCCTATAGGCTTCGAAGACCCTTTCTAGAAATTCCAAAAAGTACTCATTTGATTTCTCTTTTACCTCCTGTACTTTATACAGCTTCTTTGTGTTGGCATCTCCCTTTGCAATCCTGAAAGAATGCAATCTTGAGAGTGTTCAACCTTTGACCTCTCCCCAACATTCACATCCCAATGAGGATCCACTGCTGGTGTAGCTCTCCTTGCTGCAGCCCGTACCAGGTTGCCAGCTACTGTGTGAAGCTGATCTGCCTCCTTCCTAGCTTCATCCAGCACCATTCTATCTTCTGGTGGCACATTGGCAGGAAATCCAGTGGATGGCTTCTGGAATAGATGGGCCAGGTAATGGCTTGGACTCCTCTACAGGCTCTCAACACCAGCAAGGGGCCAATACGCCATGAGCCAAAGAAGTGGAGAGAGGTGGTTTTTTTTGTTTGTTTTGGCACGTGGAAATTCCCGGGCCAGGGATGGAACCCATGCCACAGCAGCAACCTGAGCCACTGCAGAGACAATGCCAGATCCTTAACCCATTGTGCCACAAGAGAACTCTGATTTACTAGGTTTTGAACATCTGTCCAGGTTGGGTTATGGGCTGCAAAAAACAAAACAAAACAAAACCGATGAAAAGATTCTCCATTCTCTTTGCGCCATCTCTGTAAGTTGACATATTGCTCTTCCAATTAAATTCATTGAAAGTTGATCTGAGTCCACTCCCCTTTTTCAACCTCATCAGCTTCATAGTCTCCCGAGTGGGGACTTGCCTTTGTGTATTCTGCCCCAGCTGTGTTTGGGTAGCTCCCTGGTCAAACCGAGTGCCTTAGAGGGTATTAGAGGGGGAGACAATTGTTACGTCTTGACTCTCAGAGACTGGGGTGGCTTGGGACTGAGGCTGTGGTTCGGGCTCTGACAATGAAAGAGCAGCAACACCATCGTATGAGGGTGGAGGATGTGCAGCCCACATGTTCAAATAAATCAGTAGAAAGTCATATAAGTTGTCCTCCTTTTCATTAGAATCAAGCAAAACCAATTCCTTTGTCTTCCTTTCCTGCTGGATTATAAGGTTACACCTTCTTTTCACAGGTGTATTTTGATACAATAAGACTATACATAGGATATTTCATCCCGTTTTTCTTCCCATTTACAAAATAAATCTTGTTGCAGGATTATATTGAAATTTAAGGATCCATTTTCAGTCCATCTTGCTCTTGAGTCTAAAGGATACCGTGACCAGGCAATGTTAAAAAAAAAACACCGGAGTTCCCGTCGTGGCGCAGTGGTTAACGAATCCGACTAGGAACCATGAGGTTGTGGGTTTGGTCCCTGCCCTTGCTCAGTGGGTTAATGATCTGGCATTGCCGTGAGCTGTGGTGTAGGTTGCAGCCGCGGCTCGGATCCCGCGTTGCTGTGGCTCTGGCGTAGGCCGGTGGCTACAGCTCCGATTCAACCCCTAGCCTGGGAACCTCCATATGCCGCGGGAGCAGCCCAAGAAATAGCAACAACAATAACAACAACAAAAAAAAATACCATCTTTTTCTTCACATGGAATCATAATTGAAAGTCATCCAGTTTTGGAGAATGTAGCCTAGAGGGCTGAAAGAGGGAACTGGATTCACAGTTTCTGTGTTGAAGGGGCTTTACTTCTAGATGGTAGCAGCAATGAAATCATTCAAAGGGTTCTTGCTATAGTCACGAAGAAGCTAAATCCCCAAGTGTCAATTCTTCACAGTTAAAACAATCAGTCATAGATGGGATAGACAAAGAAGACCAAAACAAACAAAACCAATAACTAGAGCCCTGGGTCTGTAACTCAGGTATGGAGTGCCTCAGTGGTGATAACCTTTTATGTTGTCTGCCAAAATCCTGCCAAGTGGGCCTCCAATCTGCCATTTGGTCAGGATTGCAAAGAAAATCTAAGCATAAGTCCATTTCTTTAACAAAATTGCCCTTCCCCAAATGTCTTCTAAACTTTCAAACCTTCATACCTCAAAACTCTCTCTTTGCTGCAAAACAGAGCTAAGCACTGAAAGTTGGTGGCATGTTGGCAGGAAATAGCTTAGACTCATCCATAGGCTCTTAGCACCAGCAAGGGGCCAACAAGCCATGAGCAAAACTTCCATCTGGTCTTACCACCTGGCTGGCTTGCTAAATGTTGAAACCCTGAGGTTTGCAGCGAAGGGAGGGTTTATTTGAGAGGTAGCCCAGTGAGGAGATGGGAAAACAAATCCCAAATCCACCTCCCTGAAGGCAAGAGGCCTAGGGTATTTGTGGGATGACAAATAAAGAATCAGGGTGGCCTGAGGTACAGGGAGCATGGGGGAAAGTGGTGTAATTATGGTTCTATGGAGATGTATATAACTAGGTTACAGGCTCTGCATGGCCTGAGAGTGGAGTTTTTGGGCCTCTGATGTCAGAAGGTCACCAAGTGCAGACACTTGTCATGTCCAGGTGAAGGGCGAGTGGTCCTATCCAGTCTTAACAGGCATAGCTTGAACTGGACACAACTGACTCCAAGTTCCTAGAACCAATTTGGGCAAACATCTTATTGCTTAGGCTACATGGGCTTGGAATGACATGCAAGTCTTAAAATGACCTTAATCCAGAACCTTAGACTGCTTGGCCACGCTACCTGGTTATCTTAAAATGACCTCGATTAATGAAGGCAGGTGAGATGGATTTAACCCACAGTTTCAATGGTAAGAACGATAGGGTACAGTTGAAGGATTTCAGCAAGGAAAATACGGTAATAAGATTTACATTTAAAAAAGTTGCTTGTAGCTGTGGATTGGAAGGGATTAGAGATAAGGAAATGTGACCCTGGGAAACCAATGAGGAAACTCCATAGTAGGCAGAGGGAGAGATGTGGGTGGCCTGCAGGAGGTGAAAGGGGGTAGAGATGGAGAAGGGAGATCAAGTCTACAAACATTTAGGTGGTAAGATTGGTAAGACTGGATTTGAGGTGACAAAGGAGAAAGCCCAGGGGTTGAGTTTGAGCAGAGGAGCGGATGGTGGAGGAGAAATGGCTTCGGGTGGAGCAGATTGTATATTCAATTTGGACGCATTGAGTCTGAGGTCTTGGTGAGACATCCATGTGGCGGGTATTGGTAGGGTCTGGGGTTTTGAGTGCAGCAAAAAGAATGGGCTGGTGTCAGACTGAGGATCACTGACCACTGTAGGTGGCATTTAATGCCATGGAGTGAATGAAGTGGCCCAGCCCAGTAAGCAGGTCAGGGCTGGGATGGAGAAAGTGAATGATGCTCCTGGAATTGGAGGAGTGGAGAAGGGGAGAACGGAGATAACAGGGCTGGGTTCTCCTGCAGCACAATTGAGCATTTGCCTGGGTAAAAAAATCTTAGGAGGCAAACCAATTTTTGTGCTATTGTGGCTTTGGAAGAAATAGCAGTGATGTAGGTGCTTGAAATTTCAACCACATGATGAGAATTTACAGTCATTTCTCAATCTGTTTTGGGGACCCACCTAAACCTTGTTGGAAGCTAAAAGTCACGAGTCCTCCGCTGCTGTGCTTTTGCTGAAATTCTTCCCACCTGATCTTGTTGGAACAAGGACCAACAAGGGTAGTTTTTTGTCTCATGGTACCCCTGGGCAGTGGTTGGGTAAGGTGGGGTTCCTGATGAAAGAAAGGTTGGAGAGGGGGTCCCTTCTCAGCTGGTGGCCTGTCTGACTTGGTATTAATTACAGGTAAAATCTGCTTTGGAGGGAAGAGTGCCTCTTGAAGATGTGAGCATTTAAAATGCGTGACCTGGCCCCTGCCCTTTCACCTTTACGCTTTCTATGATTCTGTCTTTCCCAGTGTATCTGATGTCCTATGCTGGTAGTGTGGGTGTAGATAGACATGACATTAAATAACATTACATCACAGTAATAAATTTACTTCATTTTCAATCTTATTTATGGAAAGGAGAGAAATCCCAGGATCTTTTTATTTTATTTTATTAATTTTTTTTTCTTTTTTCTTTTTAGGGCTGCATCTGCAGCATATGGAAGTTCCTAGGCTAGGGGTTGAATCAGAGCTGCAGCTGCCTGCCTCCACCACAGCCATAGCAACTCAGGATCTGAGCAGCGTCTGTGACCTACACCACAGCTCATGGCAATGCCGGATCCTTAACCCACTGAGCAAAGCCAGGGATTGAACCCTCATCCTCATGGATACTAGTTGGGTTGGTTACCGCTGAGCCACAACGTGAACTCCCAGGATCTTTTAAATTCTTTGTGTGTGTGTGTGTTTTGTCTTTTTGAGGGCTGCACCTGTGGCATATGGAGGTTCCCATGCTAGGGGTCTAATTGGAGCTGTTGCTGCCAGCCTACGCCAGAGCCACAGCAACATCAGATCTGAGTCGCATCTTTGACCTACACCACAGCTCACAGCAATGCCGGATCCTTAACCCATTGAGGGAGGCCAGGGATCGAACCCGCAACCTCATCGTTCCCAGTTAGATTCATTTCCGCTGCTCCATGATGGGAACTCCAGAATCTTTTAAATTCTCCTTTTAACAAAGAGTGGGCAGGCACCTGGGGCCAGACAAAGCCCCACTACCCAGTGTTAGTTACTTGCTTTAGTTTCACTGATTTTTTTCCTTCTGCTATGGCCCACCATGCTGGTTTACTTTCATAGTTGTAGCCCTATTCCTGCATATTTCCACCTCTCTGCTCTGTGGCGTTTTGTCACCTCAGCTTACCTGGCCTATCCCAATGCCCACAGTAATGATATAAAATATTCTTTCGAAATAAGTGTACTTGAGTCATTTCACATTTGGAACACAGTTGTGACAAAATGGCTGAAGGTGACAACTTGGGTGGCAAAGTTTCCAGAATGATGGATGAGATCATAGAATTTTTTTTTCTTTCTTTCTAGGGTCACACCAGTGGCATACAGAAGTTCCCAGGTTAGGGGTCAAATGAGGGCTGCAGCTGCCGCAGCCACAGCACACAGCAACCCCAGATCCCAGCTGCATCTGTGACCTACACCACACCTTGTGGCAATGACGGATCCTGAACCCATTGAGCCAGGCCAGGGATCCAACTGCATCCTCACAGACACTAGGTTGGGTTCTTAACCCAATGAGCCACAGTGGGAACGGCCATAATTTTTTTTTTTTTTTTAATGGGGCTGACCGAATTAGTGTGATTAGCTGCCCTGATTTTCTTGGGATTGTGTTTCTGGGTTGAGGGACTTTCAGGTTTCGAATTGAAAAAGTCCCAGGAAAACTGAGATGAGTTGGTCAGCCTGATCCTAAGGGAAACGAACGGATTATCTTCACTCACTGGTCTTGATCCAAGTGGGGTGCCAGGTGTCCGCAGCAGAGTCTCAGAGGCTCTGCATCAGTGCGGGCATCAGTGAGGCTTTGTCCAGCCTCCACTACCCAGAGTGGCTCAGCTCCCTCCCATCAGACAGATGAGGAAACCGAAGAGGAGGAGCGTGATGGCTTTGTTCTGGTTGCACAGGTTGTAAATGGCAGAAGGGAGTGTGGAGCCACATCTCCTGACTGTCAGTCCGGTTAGTTGTCCTTTGCAGCTGGAGGTCTTTTCTCTACTCCTTTCCCGTCACAGCCTCTGTTTGCTTTTTTTTTTTTTTTTTTTGTCTTTTTAGGGCCGCACCCGCGATATATGGAGGTTCCCAGGCTAGGGGTCTAATCGGGGCTGTAGCTGCCAGCCTACACCACAGCCACAGCAATGCCAGATTGGAGCCATGTCTGAAACCTACACCACAGCTCACAGCAACGCCAGATCCTTAACCTACTGAGCGAGGCCAGGGATCAAACCCACAACCTCATGGTTTCTAGTCGGATTCATTTCCTCTGCGCCATGACGGGAACTCCCTGTTTCCTTTTAGATGCCTCTACGATTATGTTAAATGCCTGAAAAATTAGATGGCATTTGTGGTGTAAGACGCCATCCTAAGAGCCCTATATTAATATACTATATCTAATCAGTATTCTAGATTATAATTAATGTGTAATATAATAATAAAATATATAACATATATCAACATAATGAACATACATTAGTCATTGATCTTCACAAAAATCCTATGAGGTACTTTATTATCCCGTTTTTACCCTCAAGGAACTGGAGGTGTCAAGAGATTAAGTCGTTTGCCCAATGACTAGTACTTAGTAGGGACAGGATTGACTAATACTTAGTAGAGGCAGGATTGACAGGATTGACTAATACTTAGTAGAGGCAGGATTTTGAACCCTGGCTTAAGAGTCCATGTGTATAACCACTGAGCTCTGAGGTGCTTTGCGAGGCTGTCCTTTTCCAACCAATGCAGCCTGCTTTTGGGGGCCAGACCGCTATTGGGGGCCAGCCCCCAGAGGGTGAGTCATGTTTAGGCAGAAAGGATTTGGGCATCATGAGACCTGAGTTTGAATCCTGGCTCCAGCAGCCTCTTGGAATGCTTGGGCTGCATTTTAAGTGTGTGTAAAATAGGAGAATAATAATCATAAAAAAATGTCATACCTGTTTCTCTTTTCTCGGCGAGGTTGTCATTAACCCTTGCACACAAATCAGCAAGTCTATGGCACAGGACTCTCTGCACAGCAAAGCCCCAGAGTGAGTTTCTGTAAAACAGACAGTGGCCTAAAGAGAGGCTTGTTTTTTTTTTTTTTTTTTTTTTTTTTGCCATTTCTTAGGCCGCTCCCGCAGCATATGGAGATTCCCAGGCTAGGGGTCGTATCGGAACTGTAGCCACCTGCCTACGCCAGGGCCACAGCAACGTGGGATCCGAGTCGCATCTGAGACCTACACCACAAGTCACGGCAACACCGGATCCTTAACCCACTGAGCGAGGCCAGGGATCGAACCCTCAAACTCATGGTTCCTAGTCGGATTCGTTAACCACTGCGCCACGACGGGAACTCCAAGAGAGGCTTGTTACAGGCATGATAATGATGGGAAAGCGCCTGGTGAAAAGGCCACGGGTGGTCTAATTACAAGGGTCCAGGCTGGAAGTCTGGGTGGCCCTGATGTAACTATTGACACCTCCATCATGTGTTGAATGGACAAATGAATGAGGAGCGTTGGAAGTGAGAACCCTGATTGAAGCTGTTGTTTAAAGCCTGCAGGCTTGGTTAAAACAGACACCCCCCCACCCCCCTTCCCCCCGAACCACAAGAAAAAAGTACACACACCCAAAAGACAAAGAAAAGGCTTCTGTCCTACTGCTGTTTTCAGCTCTGCTTCACAGGTGAGGAAGCCAGGGCGTGGTCCAGGGACTTGCAGGGTGTCTCCCCAGGGCTCCTCCCAGCCAGCCCTGGCCAGCTGCAGACTCTGGGCGGGTCCGTGACCTCTTCACCCCTCATCGTCCTCCTCTCGCTTTCAGGGTGGCGAGGCCCAGATGCGTTTATGCAGCCGAGGGCTCAGCCCAGGGCCTGGCACCTGGGAATCCCTCAGTCAATATTAGCTATTATTATTAGTAGTGGAACCTGCTTTTTAAGGTGAACCCACAGCTACTACCCGGAAGATGTGGACTGTATTTCTCCATCTCCATTGAGACACTGGAAATGGGTGGCTTAGGAGTCATGAAATCTCCCTCTGATTTCAGAACCCCGGCGATCTTCTCCAGAGGCAGAGGGATGGCTTTTAAGAGCCCTGGCAGCCTGTCTTTGATCCTGGCCCCTCCTCTGCCTTTGAGCCTCTCTTTCTGCCAACTTTCTACTACCTCCGTGCTTTAGTGAAGGACTCGTGAACAGGAGTGAACGTTCCCCCAGATCTCTTGCTGCTTCCCTTCAAAAAAAAAAAAAAAAAAAAAACCGAAATGCTTCGTGTTAACAAAGTGTCTTTCAAGCAACCAGAGGCACAGGACGCCTGGCTGCGGGCGTGAGAGCTGGTTTCCTGTTCTGGGGGGCAATGGCGGGCTGTCCCCCCTCGGCCTCCTTTCCATGTTATCTATGGGGGTTGGAAAACATTATCAAAACAGGCCCCATCTGTTCCTGAAGTCGTGGAAGAATACTCGTGTGATAAATTTACAGGGCCCCTGGAAGACCCTCTAATTTTCTGGGAAATGACAAGGCGTCTGTGGCCACGTTGTGTAAAATTTCCTCTTTTATCCCCAAGTTACATGCCATGGACTATTTACTTGGAGTCTGAGGGTATATTTACCATTCAGGCAACATCACAAGCCGTCAAAGAAATCTACTCAGAGTAGCATGTGTCGTTGGGTGTCTCGCCTTTCTAAAAATGACACTCAGCTCTCTCTCTCTCTCTCTCTCTTTTTTTTAATAAATCTTTTTAGGAGCTATGTTCACAGTGCAAAATAGCCCAAGAAGGACACGGGTAGGGAGTCAAAGTTCAAGTCAGGGCAGACATCTTGCACGGAAACAAGACTCCACCCCGCAGCTTTGCCAAGACAGGAAGCTGGCTAGATACTGGATTCCCTCTGCATGCTCTTCCCAAGGGAGTTATTGATCTATTGATCGGTGCAGGGAGCACCTTGCCTGTCCGAAGCCTCACTGTGTCCTTCAGAGCTACCGGTGGACAGCCACACTGAGTAGAGGACTTGCCTCTAAGGCTGGTAGCCGAAGGAATGCTTTGGCGAGAGATTGGAGAACACATTTTCTCAAATTTTAATTTTAATTTTTTTTAGTATAGTTGATTTACAGTGTTCTGTCAATTTCTGCTGTACAGCAAAGTGGCCCATATACTTTCGTTTACCCGCATTATTCTCCATCATGTTCCATCACAAGTGATTGGATAGAGTTCCCTGTGCTCTAGAGCAGGATCTCAGGGCTTATCCACTCCAAATGCAATCGTTTGCATCTACTCACCCCAAACTCCCAGTCCATCCCACTTCCTCCCCCTCCCCCTTGGCAACCACAAGTCTGTTCTCCACATCCATGAGCTTGTTTCTTTTCTGTAGATTATTTTCCCAAATATAGAACCCATTCATGGAGCTTCTGTCGTGGCGCAGTGGATAACGACTCCGACTAGGAACCATGAGGTTGCGGGTTCGATCCCTGGCCTTGCTCAGTGGGTTAAGGATCCGGCGTTGCCGTGAGCTGTGGTGTAGGTCGCAGATGTGGCTCGGATCCCGAGTTGCTGAGGCGCTGGTGTAGGCCGGTGGCTACAGCTCTGATACGACCCCTAGCCTGGGAACCTCCATATGCTGCGAGAAGGGGCCCTAGAAAAGACAAAACAAAACAAAACAAAACAAAAAAAACCCAGAACCCATTCACATTTCTTGGATCTGGACATTAATATTAAACATAACGTTCTGGCAAAGTCCAATTTCCTGATATGAAACCAGATGCCAAGGGAACCTGCAAAGATATCTTGGAAGCCCTTGGTCTCTTTCAAACAGCCCATTTGAGGACTTAAGTCTAAAGGAACCAGGATTGTGCTTGATATTCATGAAGATTTTATTTTATTTTATTTTATTTCATTTTATTTATTTTGTCTTTTGTCTTTTTAGGGCCACACCCGCAGCATATGGAGGTTCCCAGGCTAGGGGTTGAATCGGAGCGGTAGCCACCAGCCTATGTCAGAGCCACAGCAACACCAGATCTGAAAATCTTCTGGGACCTACATCACAGCTCATGGCAATGCCGGATCCTTCACCCACTGAGCGAGGCCAGGGATCGAACCTGCAACCTCATGGTCCCTAGTCGGATTCATTTCCTCCGTGGCACGATGGGAACTTCAGATTTTATTTTATTTTTTAATTTTTTCTTTTTAGGGCCATATCTGTGGCATATGGAGATTCCCAGGCTAGGGGTCGAATTCGAACTGCAGGTATTGGCCTACATCATAGTCACAGCAACACCAGATCTAAGCCTCCTCTTCGACCTACACCACAGCTCACGGTCACGCTGGATCCTTAATCTACTGAGCGAGGCCAGGATTTGAACCCATGTCTTCATGGATACTGGTTGGTCTCATCAACCTTTGAGCCACAACAGGAACTCTGTCAGTGCAGATTTTAGAATGAAACAGCAGTGGGGTGGAGGTGGGGGTGTGGAGAGTAGGAGAGAGCTCTGGAAAAAAGTGCATTTGAGATTTTGCTGACCTGAAGACATTTGAAAAGTAGTCTGCATCCTTCTGACAGGTCCCGACAGCCCATGAATTTGAGAATCTCGCAGTCTTTGTTTTAGGTCTGATAACAGATCCCCAAGAGGAGTTTTGGGTTTTTTGTTTTTGTTTTGTTTTTGGCCTCCCTGCAGCATATGGAGCTCCTGGGGCCAGCTACACTGCAGTTGTGACCTCTGCCGCAGCTGTGGCCACAGCAGATCCTTAATCTACTGTGCCAGGCTGGGGATCTAACTTGCGTCCCAGCGCTGCAGAGACACCACTGATTCCATTGTGCCATAGTGGAAACTCCCCTTGAGGAGTTGTTGGAGAACAGAATGGGTGTGATTCCCCTGCTCCTCTCCTCCCACTCCCCCACTCCCCCGCCGGGGGACACGAGGACAGCCACCTTGGGGTCTGCTGCCTATCTTTTATCACAAGGCCTTGTCTCCAGGAGTGGCTCTGCCTGATCGCATACCTACTCAGGGTTGTGGCGGGGTTGAGTGGGGGTGGGGGAGGCTTGCAATGACTTTGTCCCTGAGCTTGAGGCTCCCACAGGCTTCAGGCTGGAGTTGAGTGACCCTATATCTCAGCTCTTACAATTTTTCTGAATTCTCTTATCGTGTCACGTCTAGGCTTAAGCTCTCTCAGCAGCAGCTGGAGCTTAAAGCCCCGGGTCCTGAGCAGAGTCCCTCTGGTCCTTCATGGCCTCGCCCCTGTCTGCCCCCTGCCCTCAGTGTTGTCCTATTTCCCGTCAGACCTGATTCCCCAGCCCTGCTGAACCACTTCTGTTGCTCCTAATTCCCCATCCCTCTCTGGCTTCTTTGTCCTTGTCATGTCTTCTGCTTGGAATATCCTCCTCTGATCTCCCTCTTCATCCAGGGGTCTTTCCCAGAACCCATCCCTCTTCTATGCCACCTCTCACAGGAATGGGCATCCTGAGTTTACCCCGCTACCACGCTCACCACTCTCTGTATTGTAGTGGTCCTTTTATGTGAGTTGGAATACACTGTATTCACCAGATTCTGGGGGCAGCCAACCGTTCTGGGGGACGTGTTACAGAAGGGAGTGAGGGCTAGATGGCACCTCCAGGGGGTGGTGCGGTGGGGAGAGGTCCATCCCAATAGCTGGGCTTTGGGAAAGTGAAGAATTGGTGGAAAACCAGCAAGAAGGGGGAAGGCTGGAGAGTGTAGGACAGAATCTTCACTCTAACTCTTCAGGTCTATATACAGTAAAGGAACCAAATTCATAAAATCACCCCTGGCATTGTATTTCTGGAAAAAGAATAAAGGGGCTTAGGGTCTTGCCCCAACTGGCACAAAGCCAACTGGGACGACACATGCAGACAAGAATGGAAGCAGAATCAGGAGGAAGAAAATATACAAATTTGCATAAATTGTCGGGTGGGCGTCTGGATCCATGTAGGTTGTGAAACTGGGGGTTTGACCTGTGGGTAACACTTGTTTGTCTTCCTGTGGTGAGCTCTTAGGTCAAACCCCTCAGTTTCATAACCTATGTGAATCCAGACTCCCTCCCTGGGAGGAGAGGTGTGGCTTATTCAGCTCTGCATGACCAGTGCCTAACTTGACATCTGGTGTATAGCAACACAGGGCTTAACACATAGTTGTTGGGTGGGTGGATGGGTGGGTGGGTGGATGGGTGGACTGATGGAGGGATGAATGGAAGGACAAAAGGAAGGAAGGGTGGATGGTTGGTTGGCTGGATGGATAGCTTTTCCGAGGACACAGAGTAGTCAGGCTTTTCCTTCTGCCTTAGATGCCTTTTTCTTATCCTGCTCTGCTCTTTTCCTTGGCTGGCTAACTTGAAGTCACCCTTCATAAAACAGTATCTGAGGTGGGGGAAGTGGTATAAACGAAGGCCTGGAAGCCTGAGGGGGAAAGACCCAGTTGGGAAATGGCAAGGAAGTGTGTGTGTGTGTGGTTGGAAAACACATTGGGACAGAGGGAATAGGGGAGAGTGGTACAGCTGGAGAGTTTTAACCAGGGGTCAGACTCTGAAAGGACCCTGCATCAGTCTGAATCTTTGGCCTTTTTCCTGAGAGCAATGGGACCAGTGAAGGCTTCCATGCAGCATTTGGAACAACTGCATTCTACTCTTTCTTTCTTTCTTTCTTCCTCTCTCTCTTTTCTTTCTTCCTTTCTTTCTCCCCTTCCTTCCTTTATCTTTTTAAGGCTGCACCCTCAGCACATGGAAGTTCCCAGGGTGGGGGTTGAATAGAAACTGCCGCTGCTGGCCTACACCACAGCCACAGCAAGACCAGATCCAAGCCATGTCTTGACCTGCACCGCAGCTCGCAGCAACGACACATCCTTAACCTACTGAGCAGGGCCAGGTATTGAATCCACATCCTCATGGATACCAGGTGGGTTCCTTACTGCTGAGCCGTAATAGGAACTCCTGACTGCATTCTATACTGCTTTGATGTCTACATTGCTTTTGAACAGTGCTTAGAACTGCCCTGCTAGGAAGATAGCCCAGAGCAGAAATACAACCCAGAGCAGAACTGAATCCAGCCCTATTTCACCAGGAAGCCTCCTGGACCTGAAATCAGAAGGCCTGGGTTTCTTTCGAGGCTCACTCTTTCAGTTGCCAGCTGAATGACACTGACAAAGACACTTACCTTATGTCTCAGTTTCCCCACCTGTAAAATGAATGAACTAGAATTTTCCCAGGGCTGGCTTCATGGATATGCAGCTTGTGCAGTCACATGAGACCCCATCCTTACAATGATCTTGACCTTCGTTTAATGCTCTGCTGCCACTGTCATGAAATTCTTATTAATTTTTTTTTTGTATTTTTAGGGCCACACTCGAGGCACATGGAAGTTCCCAGGCTAGGGGTCCAATCAAGTTCTAGCTGCCAGCCTACAGCAACATGGAATCCGAGCTGCACCTGCTTCCACCATAGCTCACGGCAACATTGGATCCTTAACCCACTGAGAGAGACCAGGGATCGAACCTGTATCCTCACGGATGCCAGTTGGATTCGTTAACCGCTGAGCCATGATGGGAACTCCCTTATTAATTTTGAACAAATAGTCTCATGTTTTCATTTTGCACTGGGGCTCATAAATTATGTAGCTGGTCATCAATCTACCTCCCAGGGATGGTGTGGGAATAAAATAAGATCCAATAAGTGGAAGGTCTTTGAAGACAGTACAGCACTAGGAGTTCCTGTTGTGGTGCAGTGGGTTAAGAATCCAATGGCAGGAGTTCCTGTCGTGGCACAGTGGTTAATGAATCCGACTAGGAACCATGAGGTTGCAGGTTCGGTCCCTGGCCTCGCTCAGTGGGCTAAGGATCTGGCGTTGCCGTGAGCTGTGGTGTATTGCAGACGCGGCTCGGATCCTTGTTGCCGTGGCTCTGGCGTAGGCCGGTGGCTACAGCTCTGATTAGACCCCTAGACTGGGAACCCTCCATATGCCACAGAGGCGGCCCTAGAAAAGGCAAAAAGACAAAAAAAAAAAGAGAGAATCCAATGGCAGTGGCTCAGGTGGGAGGTGACGGTTCAATCCCCGGCCCAGCACCGTGGGTTAAAGATCCGGCATTGCTGCAGCGCTGAGGTAGCAGCTGTGGCTCAGATTCAATCCCTGGACGGAGACTTCCATATGCCATGGGTGTGGACTTTAAAAAAAAAAAAAAAGAAGACAATAAAGCACTAAACAGATGTCAGACCTTATTGATATTTTCCAAAGTGATGCGATTATTTTAAGTTGACCCATCCTCCTGTACGCCAGGTGCTGGGGACCCAAAGGTACATCAACTAGTTGTTGTCCTCAAGGAACGCTGTGTAGAACTCTGGGCTCTTCAGTAAAGGGCAGAGCTGGGACTAGGACCCTGGTCTTCAATATCCAGCCCAGTGATCTTCTTCTGCAATGAACCACTCCTCCCAGTCTAGTGTTCCACGGTTCCAACAGAGGCTTAGTGCCCAGGCCGTCTACTCTATTCTCATGGTGCCTAGAACAGAGTTTTGTACATATAAGGTAACTAGTAAATGCTTGTCGAATGACTAATACATTTGAGAGAATGACATGATTATGTTCCAAACACCCCTGCTAAGTGTCCTTTCAGGCCTCTACTATTCTCAGGATTAAACCCAAGCCCCTTATCTTGGCACAAGGCCCTCAATGGTCCAAGCCCTTACTTCTGTCTCCATTCTCCTCCACGGATGGGCTCCTCCCCTCTGGCCGCCACTCTAGGAACTCACACCCACCATGCTTCGCCACCCCAGGACCTTGACACTTGCTGTTCCTCTGCTGGAACGCTGTCTTTGTTCTCATCAATTGCCTGGTGACCCCCAATTCACGTGGCTTCCTAAGTCCACTTTCTCGAGGAGGCCTGGGCTGACCCTGCCAACCAGATCACCTTCCTCTGTCTCCCAAAGCCCCGCGACCTGCCCTGTCCTGGCACTTTCTGCAATTGCGAGTGTGGACGTCCCAGTGTGGTATGTCCATAGTGGCCCATCCTGTGCCAGGATGACGATGTGGGCTTCCATGGATGTCTGGTTTCTCTTTTACCACTCCTGTAGCTCTTGCATTTTCCCAACCGACTTCTCCCAAGTGAAGTGTCGTGTAGGTCTTTGTGGGCAATACATGCGTAGGGACCTGCTGGAGCTGTGCTGCTGTACACATGTGAGCTGTGACACATGACATATGGCACAAACATGGACAAGACTGTCACAGGTACAGGGACCAGTCCCGACTCTATTTGGTTATTTTTTTTGCTTGTTAGGGCAGCACCTTTGGCACATGGAAGTTCCCCAGCCAGGGATCGAATTGGAGCTTCAGTTGTTGACCTACGCCACAGTCACAGCAACGCAGGATCTGAGCCGAGTCTGCTGCCTACACCACAGCTCACGGGGTTAAGCTTACCAGATGCTTAACCCACTAAGCGTGCCAGGGATTGAACCTGTCCTTATGGACACTAGTCAGGTTTGTTTCCACTGAGCCATGATGGGAACTCCCTTGCTCTATTCTTTTTTTTGTCTTTTTTGTTTTTTGCCATTTCTTGGGCTGCTCCCACGGCATATGGAGGTTCCCACGCTAGGGGTCGTATCAGAGCTGTAGCCACCGGCCTACGCCAGAGCCACAGCAACGCGGGATCCAAACCGCGTCTGCAACCTACACCACAGCTCACGGCAATGCTGGATCCTTAGCCCACTGAGCGAGGCCAGGGACCGAACCTGCAACCTCATGGTTCCTAGTCGGATTCATTAACCACTGTGCCACGATGGGAACTCCCTGGCTCTATTCTTAAGCGCTGTGTTAACCTGGGCAAGTCACGTTTGTTCTCTTTGCTCTGTGAGCCTTTCTTTTCCAACTGTAAAGTTGGAAACTGGACTTGCGAGCTCTATTTCTTCCTGGTGCTAATTCTCTACATAGATGATTCTTTCTAGCTGCCCTTGCCATTCTCTAGCCATGCTGTGCTTCTTCCTGCTTCTTGAACACATCAAGCTCCTTCCAGCCCCATGGCTTTGAAACCCTTCAAGCCCTCTGCCTGGAGCATCCTCCTCTGATTTTCGTGGGGCTGGCTGGTTCCTTGGACGCAGGTGTCAGCTCAAGTACCACAGAGGGGCTTTACTATTCAATCGAGCTAATGTTGGGGCCCTACACCCCTCACTCCCTTGCCTGGTTTGCTGCATAGCATCACTATTTGAAATTGTATGAAAATACATATGCACATACACACATACCTATGCATACCTTTAAATCTATTTATAATAAATACAAAAGCCCTATCTTTCTCTCTATTATCTATCTGTCCATCTATCATTTATCTATTATCTATCTATCTGTCCATCTATCTATCTTTCAATAGTTGTTCATTGACTTTGAGTCTCCTATCACAGGCTGTTAGGTCTATGGGGTGTTGGGGGGGTCTCATTCATTCATCGAACCATTTTTTTTTGGCTATGCCTGTGGCATACAGAAGTTCCTGGGTCGGGGTCAAACCCACCTGACCCGAGCCACAGCAGTGACAACACCAGATCCTTAACTGGCCGAACCACCAGGGAACTCTTTTTTTTTTCCTTGCTGCAAGTTTAGCTCTTGGGAGGAGCACTGTGACTATGTACTGAATGAAAGAGAATCAGAAGCCCAGCCCCAACCCCAAAGCTCATGGAGTAAGGTGCCCCATATCTAGTCATTAAATACATGAAGTCACTTAAACCAAATTGTTTGTGGCATCGGCCCTGGTGTGGCAATGCTGGCGTTTGCCAATCCAGTAAAAATTGTCCTGGAGAAGGATCAACAAATCCCCAAAGGCCCAGATGGAAGGGTCACCTCCTAACCACCCCCCCCATCCCCACATATTCTTTCTTCAACTAGAGAAGGTCATTGTCCAGCTGCCAGGGAGACACACCCTGTTTTGAATCTGGCCGTGCCACTTGGGGAGTTTTGTATTCAAAGTCTGCGGTGGCATTTCCAAAGCTCTCAGATGGTCTGCGGATATAAAATCTATAGCTCTCATGGGCTCTCATGTCTCCAAAGCTACTGTTTGAGAAAATGTTTCACAACACGAAGAAAAATGTAGTCTCTCCCCTCCCCCCTCCCCTAGCACCCTCCCTCCCCCAACCCTCATTTACCATCTGATACGTTAGAATTTCCCAAGACTGGTTGAGGAATGGATTTTATTTTATATCCTACAGCTGTCACAAAGCTGGAGAAACCTCACATATTTAAAATAGTCAAATGGCTTCCAGGCTGCGGGAGTATTTCTTATGCGGTATTTGCAAATCTGGAGCCCGCTACCCAGCTGACCTATCTCTGAAAAATAAAATAAAAAACGTAAAATGTGAAGACTTTATCCTCTACCTGTCGCCCCCACCTGCTGGAAAGCAATCTAGGCAGAATATAATAGTTTGCTGTCTGGATCTGCTTTCTGGTCTCAGCTATCCACCCAGACATGCAGAAGAAACCTCCGTTCTTAGATGGGAAAGTGTCAGCTGGGAGGTAGAGGAAGCGGCTTGAGATTTAATCAGGAGGCCCTGGGCTGGCCCTCGACCCACTGCCCCAAAGAAACAAGAAGAGAAGGCGATTTCACAGTCTCCCTGGGAGTCCTCTTTCATGGGCCAATAGGCCCTTACAGTCAGGAAGTCGTTTCTTGGTTTGACCCACGGCTCTTATGCTGCATTAGACCGTGTTGATCTTAAAGAGTCTGGGCTTCCTGGATGGCACCTATTTGGGGCTTTCCTGGGGCCCGTGAAGGTAAATGAGCTGCCTTTAAAGGCACATTTTAGAGGAAATCTGTCTTCCACTGTCGAATGGCTGGGGTTTTCCTGCTCCTGCTGCCTTTGATGATTGTCTTGCTCGCCCAGGATGCCTGCCCCACAGCAGGGAGGCTGCCCGAGTTCCCCGGTGTCCTGGGGACGGTCTCCGAGGCCAGGTTTCGATGGGGCTCTGTGCTGTATTCCCATCCTTCGCCCTCCTTGGGGGCCGCTGCTGAGAGTGTTCTTAATTTTGTTTTTAATTGCTTTCCTAACCTACTGGCTCCCTCTCATTCTTCACGCCCGTCTTTAGGGTCTAGCTGGTCTCCAGGCTAGACTCCAACGGCACCATCCTCGTGGAAGGCACATTCCCTTCTTCTAACCACGCTGGCCCCCGTCGGTTCTCCTTCCCGGTTTTGAATGAAGCTCCCAGACCTGCAGTCTTTGCACTGCAGCTGCAGGCGGCGGCCTGGCCCTGGATGTTTGTGAATGGAGATATTAATGAATGAAGGGGTTCGTGCATTGCCGTGTCCCCGACTAGACCCGTGGGCATTTTGGGGTTTCAGTTGCTTCCCTGTTTAGCAGTGGGTTTTTCTGCCTCCCACTACCTGAGATCACAAAGCCCATTTAGTAAGGAGAGCAGATGCCAGGAACCCAGGACAGGGGAGCCCCGGCTGGGAATCCGGGAAAGAGTTTGACCAAATTTTGGCTTCGGCACTCAGCCATGAACCAGGCAGGACCCAGGCAGAGGAGACAAAACCGCCTCTTGTATGGGTGGCATCCGCTCCGAGGTGCTTTGACGACTCCACCTTTGGGATCCAGGAAACTCTACTGTCCATAGTCCTCTGAGCCCCCCACGTCCACCTCAAGCCTAACAGAGCCAAGTTGAGGAGGGTAGTTTAAGGTCCTCTGAACTGAGAGGTCAGCTCATTTTCCTGGAATTCCACAGGAGGGCTATGCCTGAAAAATCAGTGTCTGCTTCTCCCTGTCCTCTCCTGGAAAAGCAGGCCTGGAACTCGGAAGCCTGGCTTCTAGAATGAAACCTGCTCATACAAATTAGTGACCGGAAGGGTTGACATTGTTGTTACAAAGGCCACGTGTAAGCAAGGCGTTTAGTTCCAGGAACGAAATCCCACTCCATATGATAAAAGGGAATTTCAACCAAAAAAGCTTGTCTCTTTAATAGTTTCTATTATTAAGATCATAACTCTCTTTCTGCCCCCCACCCCCCGTGCCGCCCTTCCAGGCCAGAGGGGACACTGCAGGGGACAATGTATGAAGCCCTTGGGGCTGGACTGGGTCCCCATCCCCTAGACCTCAAGTGGGACCACCAGGGATCTTGGCCTCCTGACACCCTCAAAAAAGAAATGTCCACATCAGCCCTCAGCTCTCAGAGCAAATAACACCCCCAAGGTCACCACAGGACAGGCAGCAACCAAGAGAATTAACAAGGCAAGAAGCTAGTGAGCTGACACATCTTCTACATGCTCTCTAGTTAAGGGAGTTAACTACTAATTTGCAGTTCTCCTCAGCCTTGTCTTTTTTTTTGATTTTAGGCCCACACGGCAGCATGTGGGAGTTCCCAGGCTAGGGGCTGAATTGGAATGGTAGCTGCCGCCTACACCACAGCCCACAGCAACGCCAGATTCGAGCCATGTCTGCGACCCCCAACCACAGCTCACGGCAATGCCAGATGGCTGACCCGTTGAACGTGGCTAGGGATCGAACCTGCATCCTCACGGATACTAGTCGGGTATGTTTCCACTGTGCCACAAGGGGAACTCCCTCCTCAGCTTTTTGCAGCTTGAAAATAACATCAAATCCAGTTGAGTCAATCTTGAGTTTCTTTCCCTTGGAAGGGGATTAAAATTCCTTCTCTCTCTTTTTGTTGTCTTTTCTTATTCTTTAATTTTTTAGTACAGTATAGTTGATTTACAATGTTGTGCCAATTTCTGCTTATAGCAAAGTGACTCGGTCATGCATATACATACTTTTCTTGTTTGTATTCTTTTCCATCATGGTCTATCTCAGGAGATTGGATATAGTTCCCTGTGCTATACAGTAGGATCTTGTTTAAACATTCCAAATCTAAGAGTTTGCATCTGTTAACCGCAAACTCCCAGTTTATCCTACTCCTTCTCACTCCCACCTTGGGAACCACAAGTCTGTGAGTCTGTTTCTTAAACTCCTTCTCTTTGCTCACCCTGACTGCCTCTCTCTTCCAGGAATCAGGATGCTGTCCTTAGGCTATGATGCCTTCTCTTGAAGTCCATTTGTGCACCAAAATGCCCTCCTTCTAAATTTTAAGGTCGTTGTTGAGTTTGCAGGCCTGTGGGAAGCTGCCTTTACTATGGAAAGCTTTCTCCATTTGAATTTTACCCTGCTTACTGTTCTTGATGGTGCCTAGGAAAAAAACTGTTGCCTTGCCCAGCAAACTAGCATTCATTTTTTAATGGTGTGTTTTATTTTTTTCCTTTTGCCTTGGCCACTAGGAAGCTCAGTGACCTTTTTTGCTCAATTGCACTAGGTTTCCTTAGTTTAAGCTTTTTGCTACGGACTCCGATTCTGCTTCTTCTGCCTGGAAGTGGAAGGGATGCTCCAGAAATCATAGACATTATAAAGAGATTGCCATGCCTGCCTTAAGCATGTGCCTGAATTTGCACACACTTGAATATTGCTTTCTGGGAGTTTCCATCGTGGCCTCGCAGTAACGCATCCCACTAGAATCCAAGAGGACGCGGGTTCGATCTCTGGCCTCGCTCGATGGGTTAAGGATCTGGTGATGCCGTGAGCTGTGGTGTAGACTGCAGATATGGCTCAGACCTGGTAATGCTGGGGCTGTGGCATAGGCCTGCAGCTACAGCTCCGATTTGACCCCTAGCCTGAGACCTTCCATATACCATGGGTGCGGCCCTAAAAAAAAAAGAAAGAAAAAAAGATAATTACTTTCCATCTTCACCTCTGTCTCCTTGGCTAAGCCACAGCTTTTCTGAGTGAGGGGAAATGTCTGATGTATCCTTCCAACTAGACAAAAAGATTTCCTGGAAAAACTAAATATGTGTGTGTGTGCGTGTGTGTGTGTGTGTGTGTGTGTGCGCGCGCGCGCACGCGCACGTAGAGATAGAGATGAAAGACAGAGAAACTCCAAAAGAATTGTGGATATGAGAGATCCCATTGTGGCTTAGCAGGTTAAAAACTAGTATCCATGAGGATGCGGGTTTGATCCCTGGCCTCTCTCAGCGGATTAAGGATCTGGTGTTGCTGTGAGCTTCCGTGTAGGTTGCAGGCTCGTCTTGGATCTGGCATGGCTGTGGTGTAGGTCGGCAGCTGCTGCTCTGATTCGTCCCCTCACCTGGGAACTTCCATATGCCCCGGGTGCGGCCCTAAAAAGAAAAAATAAAAAGGAAGAAAAAAAAAGGATTGTGGGTATGGCTTCCGTTGCTTAGGGTTGAATAGTGTAAAATTCACAGAAAATGTAAACATTTTTCAGAGAGCTTATTGCCAACACTGCTACCAGACTGATCTAAAAGAAAAGAAGGCTGTTGGCGATGTGAATACACTTATTTCCAGCTTACTGTCAGGACGGGATGAGATCTTTGGAGTGTCTCGGGGATGGAGTGAGTGTATTTTGCATGGGGGAAAGAAATGAATATTTTTGACCCAAAGGGCATGAAGTGGGATTGCTGGTAAATATCCCCTCTGTCCCCTTTCCTTCTATCACTAATGGGCGAGTATACTTCCCTGTCCTTGCTCTGGGCTTCATCATTTTATTTATTTTGGCAAATGAGATATTACTGGGTATGACATGAGCAGGGGCTTGAAAGGGGCTTGGGCTGTTGAGCCTGCTGTCTTGCTTCTGCAGTGGCCACAAATAAAACATGACACGGGTCTAGGAGAATGAGAGGTACGCAGAGCTGGCCTGGGTGACTGTCGCTTGAAGCAAAGCCACTCCTGCTGACCCTCAGGCATAGGGTGAGAAATCCTTCCTGCTGCATGCCACTGTGATATTTATGTTTGTTATACAGCAGTAGTTGACTGAGACAAGCCCCACAGCTTCCCGAAAGATGGGAAGTGAGCAAATAAGTGCCTAACGAATTGGGAGTGAGTCTGTGCCACCTGGAAGGAGAAATAACAACTTTTGGATGAGCTGAGAGAGTTCTCCTGACTGCCTTGAGAACTCAGCATGACTAGTGGGTCCTGGGAATGCGGGAGGTGGTTCAGAAGGGTAGATACCGCGAGGTCTCCCATGCTGGTCAAAGAAAAGCAATGAAGAGTCTGTTGAGGTTGTAGGTGAGGTGAATGGATTAATAGACTTAGGCTGCCCAGGAATTTTCCATGTACATATACAGTATCCATACTTAATATTTGATGTATTTGTTATGCAGCAATTTTATGGTAATTAACCTCCTTAATATAACTTTGTGGTAAAAGTGCTTTTCCTACATTCCAGAGATTACCAGGAGTGTGACTTAAAAAAAAAAAAAAAACTTGTTGTATTGTATGTATTTTTAGAAGGATGTAGAGTAAAAATAAATAAACTGACTAGGAATGCTAGGAAAGGGGGTTGGGGTGGGAAAGAAAAAAATGCCACTCAGAAATAGACTGTGAAACAAATTACCTAGATAAACCAATGAAAAAAATGATTGTTTAAGAGTGGGGTCATAAGCTCAAATACCTTAGGGGTCAGGCAGGTGAGATAAACAAGTGAGGCAGCCCAGCTGGGAACTGTGGTGACGGGAAGTTTGTGTACCCATCCGAAGAGGGCAGCTATGACTTGGCTCTCTCCTGTTGTTGCTGGGTGGGAATGGCGCCTGGGGTGGCCAAGTCTTCTATGTTTTCCCAAGAAGCAGACCTGCCATGTACGCTTGTGCAGGTTGTAGACTGCACAAGATGCTCAGCTGATAAGGCAACTGGAGACTGAAATAGAGTCTGAGCGCCACTTAACAAGCCCTGGCCAGGACACATAATGGGGGCAGCAGGGGCAGGCTGGGCCTCAGTCTCCCTTTGTGTGGTGCACGATCATACAGGGTGGGCTGGGATGGAGGATCCGTTTTCCATTAAGGAGATAGAACTTGCCCTTACTCCTGCCCCCAGCTGCCCCGGACACAGGTGCCCTTCCTAGCTCAGCCGATTAGATGTTCCTTCCCAGGAACCTGGAGTCTTAGGTGAGTGACAACGGCACAGATATGGAGAGATGACAGGGAGTCATATCAGCTTTGGTGTGTTCGAATGGTGATGGACAGATCTCTTGACAATACTGAGCTGCCAGACAAAACTCACCAGAGGGTCTTCAGCTACGCACTTGGAAATCAGGACATTCCAAGTGCAGGAAAGGGACTGTGAGTGTAGCATCTGTTCTTAGTAACCTTTGCACGTGCATAGGTTTCTGCTCCATGCAGGTTCCCTAAATTGTGCGTTTTACCACAGTGAGGTGTCTTTCCCGGGTATTACAGAACTGGGCATGGAAATATCCCTTTCTCGGAAGGCTGGCATTTGGTCCCAGTTCTACTAATGCTTGGTCCTGGGATCTTGGTCAAGTTTTCATCATGCTCAACTTGTCTATAAAAATGACAGGGACATTGTAAGGATCAAATCTAATGAGATAATGGATCAGAAACTGCTTTGCAAGCTCTGACATACCAGTAAACATGAGGTATCACTTTATAGTGGCTGAGACATGAGAATGCATGTGGTTGATATTTTAACCAGAGATGGGGGAGGGATCTGGCGTGGAGCAAGCAATTTGATGATCATCAAAGTGCTGAAAAAAGACTTTGCCGTCCATTGCCTCCTCAGGCTACCCATCCTGTCCACTGCTGCAAATCTGTACCTTTCCCATAATAATAGATATTTATAACATATCTTTTTTTCCTCTCTCTTTTTAGGGCCACACCCGGGGCATATGAAATTCCCAGGCTAGGGGGTCGAGCAGAGCTTTTAGGGCCACACCCGGGGCATATGAAATTCCCAGGCTAGGGGTCGAGCAGAGCTTAGCTGCCTGCCTACACCACAGCCACAGCAATTCGGGATCTGAGCCACCGCATCTGTGACCTACACCACGACTCACAGCAAAGCTGGATCCTTAACCCACTGAGGGAGGCCAGGGATCGAACCCTCATCCTCATGGATACTAGTCAGGTTCGTTACTGCTGAGCCATGACGGGAACTGCTCTAATGCATCTTAACATTATTTTATTTGATCCTCAGAACAGTCCAGGGGGGTAAGGATTATTATTTGCATTCGCTGATGAGGAAACTGCGGCTCAGGGAGGCTCAGATTATGCAGCTGGGAAGGAACGGAATGAGGGAGTGACTCTAGGTCTTCCCATGGTGGAAGCTGTAGCTCACAGTGCCTCCTGATAATCTCCTGGGACCGTCAGAGGCCATGAGTGACAGTAAAGACTCCTACAAAGCACTCAGGGGTCAGGAGGAACTCACTAAATGGCTGGCGAGTGGAGGAGCCCTGGCCCAGAATCCTTTCTCTCCATCTTCTGGAAACCACAGCCTCTACCCGACCCCACCCCGACCCCCAACTTTTAGGAAGACCGCCTCCTACTCTTTTTCATTTTAATGATCTAACATTTATTGATCTTTAGCGAGTTTCTAAGAACTATTCCAAGAACTCTACAGAAATCTCAATTAATTCTCATTATAGCCCTCTCATATATATATATATCTTTTTGTCTTTTGTCTTTTTAGGGCTGCACCCGTGACATATGGAGGTTCCCAGGCTAGGGGTCTAATTAGAGCTATAGCCACCGGCCTATGCCAGAGCCACAGCAATGCCAGATTTGAGCCTCGTCTGCGACCTACACCACAGCCCACGGCAACACCGGATCCTTAACCCACTGAGCGAGGTCAGGGATCGAACCCCAACCTCATGGTTCCTAGTCAGATTCGTTAACCACTGAGCCACGAAGGGAACTTCTATAGCCCTTTGATGTTTTTGTTATGGTTATTTCCCTTTTCCCCATAACCGCATCTTTCTCTATTCAGTGTAGGTCTATGTGAAGCAGGCGCCCCTTGCCTGAGAAGGGCATGTGACATCTTCTAGACCAATGAGATATCTGCTCCCAGCATTTGGATCTTGAGAGGTTACACACACAGGGATGGAGAGAAGTTGCAGCTGGCGCATCCCAAGACCAAACTTAGCAGAATGGTTCTCAGAATCACTCAGAAGTCTTGTTAGAACACAGAGGTAGGAGTTCCCACTCATGGCTCAGCGGCTAACAAACCCGACTAGTATCCATGAGGACACAGGTTCGGTCCCTGGCCTGACTCAGTGGGTTAAGGATCCGGCTTTGCCGTGAGTTGTGGTGTAGGTTGCAGACGAAGCTCGGATCCTGTTTTGCTGTCGTTGCATCGTAGGCTGGCAGCTACAGCTCCGATTTGACCTCTAGCCTGGGAAATTCCATGTGTCTTGGGTGCGGCCCTAAAAAGACAAAAAAAAAAAAAAAAGAAAAAAGAAAAAAAAACTCCCCCCACAGAGGTATCTTCCAGGTATCTGATTCAGAAGGTCTAGGGTAGGGCCCAAGAATTTGCATCTCTAGTAAATTCCCAGGTGATGCTGCAGCTCAGGGGACCATAGTCAGAGCTTTACCACCAAGGGTGGCTTCCTCCCTACCCAGGAGACCTTTGGCAACATCTGGAGATGGTTTTGATTATCACAGAAGGCTGGCTGGCTTCTCCATCCTCTAGTGGGTACAGAGGTCAGGGAGGCTGCCAAACCGACAATTGCACAGGATGGCCCCCTGCAATAAGGAATTAGGCAGCTCCCAATGTCAACAGTGCTGAGGCTGCGAAAGCTTGCTCTGCAGGAACAGTCCCTGGGCTTCTACACTGGGGTCCCAGAGATGCCTGGTTCCCTCCTCTCACCATGCTCTTCCACTGAATCTGTGAGCCAGCCCAGTATCCTTCCAAAATATCCCATTAATTCTTTTACTTAATCAGAGTCAGTGTGTGTTCATTGCAACCAAAGATCTGATAGGGACAAAGACCTTACTTTAGAGGAGTGGGCTGGGTGCTGGGAAGATCGTGGACTGGCTTCTGGGTTAGAGTGACATAGAAGCCATGTGCGCCTCCTGCCCCCACCGCCACCCCCCGATTTCCTCCTGTGGCTCCTCTCCTCGTGTGCCAATCCGTTTAACATAAACACTGTAATTTGTTTATCCATTCTCCTATTCTTGAACATTTAGGTCATTTCCTTTTATTTTTTGTTATTAATGTCACAATGAATATGTCTACATATAAACACTCACGATTATTCATCAGAATTTCTCTAAGGTTCACACCCAGAAGTGACATTGCCGGGTCCTGCCATTGGGACACCTTCAATGTGACTGAATACGGATAAATTGCTTTGCCAAATAGTTGTCAATTCATCTGGCCACCAGCAGTGGGTGTATCCATATGTCCCCACAGCCTCATCAACACTCGTGGTAGACAGAGGTATTAATTATTGCAATCTGTTGAGTGACTCATTGTTTTAATTTGCATTTCTCTGATCATGAGAGCTACTGACCACATTCCACATGCTTAGGGCTTTTCTTTTTTGAGGTTACGATTCACATTCTTTGCCACTCCCTTTCTTTGTCTTCTTCCTTTCATTTTTTTTTTTTTTGGCTTGTTTAATTTCTTAGTGATTTGTATACTGATATGATATATTCTGAGTACCAGTCAAATGAATGGAACTCTTGTTCTGTGACCTGCTTTCTAGCTTTGTTTATGGTATTATTTGTTGTGTAGAACTTTAAAACTGTACTTGCATCAAATGTATTTCTCTTTCCTTTTGGATAATTTTTTTTCCGTCCTGCTTTAAGGATCTTTCCGTAGGCCACTATCATAAAGACACCCTCCTCTATTTTCTCTAAAAAAGGTAAGTCTTGAAAAAAATAGTCTTGTCTTTCATCCATCTGGAATTTATTTCCATTTGTAGAGTGGGTCAGAAATCTCACTTTCATTTTTCCAGGTGAGTAGCTAGTGGGCCCAGCACCAGGTATTCAGTAAACCCATCTTCTCGTTAATGTGTAATGTCTCCATTGCAGGCAGTTAGTTTCCATATATGCGTGGGTCTGTTTTTGGACACTCCGTTTTGTTCCAGAGGTCTGTCCGTCAGTCTGCCCCAATACCGAATGGATTTAATTACTGTAAATTCATAATATGTCTTCTTTTTTTGTCTTTTCTAGGGCTGCTCCCACTGCCTGTGGAGGTTCCCAGGCTAGGGGTCGAATCGGAGCTGTAGCCGCCAGCCTATGCCAGAGCCACAGCAACAAAGGATCCAAGCCGAGTCTGCGACCTACACCACAGCTCACAGCAACGCCGGATCGTTAACCCACTGAGCAAGGCCAGGGATCAAACCCTCAACCTCATGGTTCCTAGTCAGATTCGTTAACCACTGTGCCACGAGGGGAACTCCTGTAATATGTCTTGATATGTGAAAGCATGAATCTTTCCTCCTTGTCTGCTTCACAGTTATCTTTGATAATTCTAGCCCTTTACACTTTGTATAAATATGTACGTATAGGCGTGCACTGCGTGTATATATGATGCTTGCAAGCTGCGTAGGTGCCTGGCCCAGAGGTGGGGCCCAGGAAATATTAATTTCCTAGCCCTCCTTTTGAGGGTTCCGTGTTTTACCACCGGGAATGTACATTTCGTGGCCTAGTTTCATTCAGCCCCTGACCTTGTGCCCTAAATAAGACAACAAAAGCACTATACTGAATTCAGGGATCCACTTTGTCCCCAGCAGTCTCCTTACGTGTATGACCCCAGCTCTGAACACATAATAGTGCCTAGTAAATATTTCCTGAAACTGAATGAAATGCCAAATGACCCCAAACAGAGGGTCATCTGTGAATCTCTCTCTTTGCAGCTTCAGAAATAGCACTACGTTTATTCATTCAACATGTGTTTGAGCAGCTCCTATTATGTTCCTGGTAAGCCAGTGAGACACGGTCTCAGCTTTCGCCGAGACAGACATTCAGTAAGTAATTACACACTGCAAAACATTCTATAAAAGAAAACTAGATTCTTAAGGGAGAATAATGTTATTGGAGTATCAAGGGAGCCCTTTCTGAGAAAGTGACAATATGAATTCAGGATGAGTAGGGCCAAGTCAGGCTGTGATCAAAGAGGATTGTTTTATACAGAGGGACCTGCATGTGCAAATGTCCTGAGGTAGAACAAACTAGATGTGCACCAGTGGTGCTTCTCCCACTTCAATATGCTCCTGGGGGTATTCTTAAAAGGTAGATTCTGGATAGGAGCTGAACTCCTGTAGTTCCAGCCAGCTCCCAGGTGCTACTGGTGTTCTTGGTGTGTGGCTATGGTTCACACTTAGGGCAGCTCTGTGTTGGAGAAACCGAGAGAATCCTCAAGGTGTGACAGAGCATGGTGAGCAAGGATGAGGGTGAGGAGATGGGACTGTAGGAGGAGGCAGGGACCAGATCATGCAGGATCTTGGGGGCCACCTTCTAAATGTCAGCAGCAGAGTCACACAGTCTGATTTGGCAACTGATAAAATCCTTCTGGGGAGATCCCACTGTGGCTCAGTGATAATGGACCTGACTACTATCCATGAGGATGCAGGTTCGATCCCTGGCCTTGTTCAGTGGGTTAAGGATCTGGTGTTGTTGCAGCTGTAGCTCCAATTTGACCCCTAGCCTGGGAACTTCCACATGCTGCAGGTGTGGCCCTAAAAAAGCAAAAAAAAAAAAAAAAAATCCTTCTCAAAAGTGTTTTTTAATTTCTTTTTTTTTTAAATGCTCAGTAATATTGCCGAGGATGGTAGCCGTTGAATCAGACATACCCTTAGGAGTTTACAATCCTGGGCTTGTTCTTGATGCCAGGGAACCCTAAGAACCAAGGGGTTGCTGGAGTGTTTAAACTAGAGGCTGGTAAGCCACACGGCCAGCCCTGTCTCTCGTCTCCCCTCCTGTTCCACCCTCAGATCTGCTGCTCTGTTTACAAAGGAGGCAGTGTGGTGCTCTGGAAAGAAGAGCCTGAAGACCTGGGGGACAGCTTGGTCCCACTACTTGCCACCTGTGGATCTGCCTGCCCTTGGGAACACCCTTTCTCTGCCTGAGCCTCAGTTTCCACATCTGTAAAATGGTGATGTGTGAACCTCCCTGGCAGGGCTGTAGGGGAGATCGGAGATAATACACGACAGGCATAGCCATTCAGCAATACGAGGTATGTTTTTTTTTTTTTCCTGATTCCTATTCCCAAGTCCTGAATTTACGCAAAGCTTGCAACACGCTGCCTCGGTACAAAGTTCAAGGACTTGAGATTGTCAGGACCTCCTTTATCTTGATCCGCCACTCCACTCGGAGACGGTTCCCTCGTCTTAAGTAAACCAGTCGGATCTGGGGTTAGACTGGCAAGAGGTAGGTGAAAGAAAAGTGAATATTTTCTTTTCCCAAAAGAAGCTTCTCCAGAGGGGAAAAAAACCGAGCTGGGTTCGCCTGCTAGGGTCTGTGCCGAACTTCCCCCGTCTCTGTCTGTCTGTCTGTCTCTGTCATTTCTACTCAACAACAGGATGTCCTCCGTCTCCCCCTCCTTGGGCTGCAAACAACCCCGGAGCCGCTCTGTCTGCCACGCTGCGCTCTGTTTAAAGGAACAGACACCCATTTCTCACAGGAGAACCGTTAGGTAAACAATAATATATTTTTTTAAGCCCAGAAAGTGGCTCAACATACTCAGCGTGGAGCGACTGTCCCTAGCACTCCCCAGCCGGTTTCAGGACAGAGGTCTCCAGAGGAGGGATGCCTCGCTGTTCTCCTCTTTCCTTTCCTTCCCTTCTCTCTGTTTTCTTTTCCTTTGAATGAAAGAGGACAATAGGCTGAGAGGAGCGTGGAGGTTCCAGGCCAGCAGACAGGAGCCTCCTCCTTGGGAGCCGCTCTTGGGCACTGCTGGCCCTCGTGGCGGGAGAGGATGGCATTTGCTCTGCTGTGTCTTGTCCCCTCGGTGCCCCTTCTGTTGGCTGAGCACTTCCGGTCCCGAGAGGAGGCCTCCTGTGCTGTGACCTCCCTGCAGGCCCTGTTCCCCAGGGCACCCAGAGTGTGCACTACCTTCAGTTCACAGATGAGGAAACTGAGGCACAGGGGATGAAGTATAATTTGCTCAAGGTCAATAGAGCAAAGTTCAGGTCAAGATTCAAAGTCCAAGGCCTGCAAAAGTTCATTTCTTTCTTTCTTTCTTCCTTTTCTTTCTTTCTTTCTTTCTTTCTTCTTTCTTTCTTTCTTTCTTTCTTTCTTTCTTTCTTCTTTCTTTCTTTCTTTCTTTCTTTCTTTCTTTCTTTCTTCCTTCCTTCCTTCCTTCCTTCCTTCCTTTCTTTCTTTCTTTCTTTCTTTCTTTCTTTCTTTCTTTCTTTCTTTCTTTCTTTCTTTCTTTCTTTTCTTTCTGTCTTTCTTTCTCTCTCTCTCTCTCTCTCATCTCTCTCTCTCTCTCTCTCTCTCTCTCTCTCTCTCTTTCTTTTTCTTTTAGGGCCACAGCTGTGGCATATGGAAGTTCTCAGGCTAGGATCAAATGGGAGCTTTAGCTGCCAGCCTACACCACAGCCACAGCAACGTCAGATCCAAGCCACATCTGAGACCTACACCGCAGCTCATGGCAACGGTGGCTCCTTAACCCACTGAGTGAGGGCAAGGATCGAACCCGAGTCTTCATGGAGACCAGTTGGGTTCTTTCCCGCTGAGCCACAGCAGGAACTCCTGCAAAGTTCATTTCTGAACCACCTCGAACACTGACTTCCTGGATCCTGGCTTTTTTGTTTTTCTTCCCTCCTCTCTCCTGCCCTCCCCCCTCCCCTCCTCTTCCTTCCTTCCTTCCCTGCTTCCACTGCACCTGTGGTATATGGAAATTCCTGGGCTAGGAGTCGAACTGGACCTGCAGCTGCTGGCTTATGCCACAGCCACAGTAATGCCAGATCTGATCCGAATCTGCAAACTACACAGCAGCCTGTAGCAACACTAGATCCTTAACCCACTGAGCGAGGCCAGGGATCCAACCCACATCCTTGAAGAGACTGCGTCAGATTCTTAACCCTCTGAGCCACAATGGGAACTCTGATTCTAGCTTTTTGAAAGATTTCACCTCACCCCATAGTCTTGCAAGAGAGTAAAGAACCCATTTTTAAATTTTTTAAAGTGATTTTTATTTTCTCCATTATAGCTGGTTTATAGTGTTCTATCCAGGCACATATACATATATACCTTCTTCTTTTTTTTTGTTTTTTTTGTCTTTTCTAGGGCCACTCCCGTGGCACATGGAAGTTCCCAGGCTAGGGGTCAAATAGGAGCTGTAGCCGCTGGCCTACACCAGAGCCACAGCAACATGGGATCCGAGCCGCATCTGCGACCTACACCACAGCTTGTGGCAACGCCGGATCCTTAACCCACCAAGCAAGGCCAGGGATCGAACCTGCAACCTCATGGTTCCTAGTCGGATTCGTTAACCACTGAGCCACCACGGGAACCTCTATACATTCTTTTTTAAGAACCAGTTTTTTAGGTTTGGAGGGCAGGATCTGGAGGAATGATTGCTCCAGGTTATTGAGGGGGTAGGGAATAAGGCTGAGGTTCCCAGGGTCCTGATTCATACACTCAACGCTGAGTATTTTTTTTTTTTTCCTAGTGAAAAAAAAGTCCAAAGAACAAGATGCAGTCAGCAGTTCTGCTTCCTCGCGTGGATGCTCCATTCAGAGACACAGTCAGTTCTCCCCTCCTGCCTCCCTTCCAGGACTGACTCCACAGCCACCATCCCTGGCAGCCACTGGCTGCACACCTGGGTTCCCATCTGTCCAGAACAACGAAGAAATAATTACTGGCAAAGTAAAGCCACAGAACATATTCTCAAACGAGGTTGTCAAGCCCTTGGCACAGCTCTTGCCCCGAGTCTGCACCCCCTGCCCTCCCAGTCCTTGTCATCCCTGTCAACTGCACTGCTGTGCTGGGGGCAAACACTGCCCCCTGCTTGCTGTTCTTCTGTCCCTTCTTTGTCCAGAACAGGGGATGACTTTGGTTATTTCCTGCCTTCTTAGGGAGTAAATAATGATGACAAATTGGCTTCACTCTGATGACTAACTTTCACATTGGGTCTCTTTTCATAGAGGGGTGTCAAACCACCAAAACCTCCCTATCGTCACCAAAAGCTTTAGAAGCCTTGGCTTGGCCTTCCAAAGGGTAGTCGGGGGCTTCCTGCTTTTTTTTTTTTTTTTTTTTCAACTGCAACCTCGGCATGTGAAAGTTCCCAGGCCAGGGATTGAACCTGTGCCATAGCAGCAACACAAGCTGGGCCCTCAAGCTGCTAAGCCACCAGGGAACCTGAGGGCTCCCATCTTTAATGTGCTCTTTGCCCCTTGCGGTCAAGGAATCAAGGACATGAATCAAATCACGGAGCTCACATTGATTCCACTCACATACCCAGGGTAGAGTAGCGGTTTGGTTAAATGCATTCATTTTGTTTATTTATTTATTTATTTTATTACTCAAATGAATTTATCACATCTGTAGTTGTATGATGATCATAACAATCCAATTTCACAGCATTTCCATCCCACAACCCAAGCACATCCCCCCACCCCCCCCCCGAAACTGTCTCCTCCGGAGAACATAAGTTTTTCAATGTCTGTGAGTCAGCATCTGTTCTGCAAAGAAGTTCAGTCTGTCCTTTTTTCAGATTTCACAGGTCAGTGAAAGCACTTGATGTTGGTGTCTCATTGTATGGCTGACTTCACTTAGCATGATAATTTCTAGGTGCATCCTTGTTGCTAAAAATGCTGGTATTTCATTCCTTTTAATGGCTGAGTAATATTCCATTTTGTATACGTACCACATCTTCTTGATCCACTCCTCTGTCGATGGACACTGAGGTTGTTTCCATGTCCGGGCTATTGCAAATAGTGCTGCAGTGAACATTGGAGTACATGTGTCTTTGTGAGTTGTGGTTTTCTCCAGATATAAACGCATTCACTTTGAAGCCAGCCAACCTCAGGCAAGCTCGTGAACGTCTCAGAGCCTCCTTTCCTCATGGCAAAAATAATCATGCTGCCCATCGGTGGGTTGCCATGTGAATGGAAGCAGAGGTCCGGGCACAGAAAAGCCTTCCAGAACCTCTTCTTCCCCAGGGTAACCCTGTGGTTGTGGCAGGTGCGGCAGATGAAGAAATCAGGACCGTAACAACCAGCAAGGGGTTTCTTGTGGATCCACTCCAGCAAGTTCATCTCAGCTCCAGGTCTCTCATCCCATCTCCCTGCCGAGGAGGCCTTCCATCCCCTGCCATCCCCAAGGGGATGCTGCCAAGTGCCACTTTCTCCATTTTGCAGAGAAGGAGGCTGAGACCCTGGATAACGGGTTTTGCCAAGGCCACAGGGCCTGTGCGTGGCAGAGGGAGGATTCGAACGCGGGTCTTTCTGAATCCATCACCCCAGAGAGGGTGGTGGGCAGGATGAACTTAGCTGGACCTGTGTGGGGATCCTCTCTGTTGCTCCTGAAGCACACTCCTGGGTGAGGGGAGCACGTGGGGTGGGAGGCCATCCCGACTGGCCCTGCTGAGAGTAGATCAAATCGCTCTGTGGATTCCTGCACGAAGGGGCCCAACAGCTATGTATTTCCTTCCTGCCTGAAGGAGTGGGGCTCCTGGGAGCAGGGAGGATGAACTGACCCCAAGTTCTTTCTGCTGCCTGAACCTGTGCTGTTATTGCTCATGCTATTACATGCTTTTCACACTGGCTCCCCCCCTCCGCCACCTCTTCCTTGTGGACATACTGGGGCAGACTGGGCCCTACTCTTCCAACCCCCTTTCCAGATGGGGACACGGAGTCTCTGGGAGAGGCAGGGCCGACCTGGGGGGCAGCAGGTGACGCAGGACTGTTGCTGTTCTTGGGGCTTTGCTCCAACAGGGCCAGTAACATCTGTTTCATGAGCCACCAGCCAAGATGAGCAATGGCCTTGGCAGGAAGACCTGAAAGCTTGGACAGAGACTAGAAGGTGAGATTGAGGGAGGAGTGGGAGAATCAGCATTTGGGGGGAGCCAGTGCAATGATAACCGTGTAGCAGACCCGCAGTCCCCTCACTGTATCTGCTTGACCAGTGCATATAATTATACCCATTGTCTAGATAAGAAAAACAGAGGCGTAAAGGGGTTAAGTCCCTTGGGACTGGCCTACAGCGAGGGCTGAATAAACGTTGAATAAACTTATGTTGACTGAATAGATTAACTTTACCCAGATAATCAGCAGTGGAGCTGGAACTGGAATTTGTTTGTCTGACCCCAAAGCCCTGTGTATGTGCCAGCAATACTCTCTGTGCCAGAAAGAAATAAAATTTTATGGCTGAAAGACTTAAATATAAGACAGGACACCATCAAACTCCTAGAAGAGAGCATAGGCCAAAACACTCTCTGACATCAACATCATGAATATTTTCTCAGGTCAGTCTCCCAAAGCAATAGAAATAAGAGCAAAAATAAACCCATGGGACATAATTAAACTGACAAGCTTTTGCACAGCAAAGGAAACCCAAAGAAAACAAAAAGACAACTTACAGAATGGGAGAAAATAGTGTCAAATGATGCAACGGACAAGGGCTTAATCTCTAGAATATATAAACAACTTATACAACCCAACAGCAAAAAAGCCAATCAATCAATCAATGGAAAAATGGGCAAAAGACCCGAATAGACTGTTCTCCAAGGAAGATATACAGATGGCCAACAAACACATGAAAAAATGCTCAACATTGCTGATTATAAGAGAAATGCAAATCAAAACTACCATGAGATACCACCTCACACCAGTCAGAATGGCCATCATTAATAAATCCACAAATAACAAGTGCTGGAGGGGCTGTGGAGAAAAGGGAACCCTCCTACACTGTTGGTGGGAATGTAAACTGGTACAGCCACTATGGAGAACAGTTTGGAGATACCTTAGAAATCTATACATAGAACTTCCATATGACCCCGCAATCCCACTCTTGGGCATCTCTCCGGACAAAACTCTACTTAAAAGAGACACGTGCACCCGCATGTTCATTGCAGCACTATTCACAATAGCCAAGACATGGAAACAACCCAAATGTCCATCAGCAGATGATTTGATTCGGAAGAGGTGGTATATATACACAATGGAATACTACTCAGCCATAAAAAAGAATGACATAATGCCATTTGCAGCAACATGGATGGAGCTAGAGAATCTCATACTGAGTGAAATGAGCCAGAAAGACAAAGACAAATACCATATGATATCACTTATAACTGGAATCTAATATCCAGCACAAATGAACATCTCCACAGAAAAGAAAATCATGGAGTTAGAGAATAGACTTGTGGCTGCCTGAGGGGAGAGGGAGGGAGTGGGAGGGATCGGGAAGCCATGACACCTGCTCTTCTTGTCAGCCTGGCCCTGGCTGGGGTTGGGGTAGCCGCTTCCTCTTGAGTGCTACTCTCTGGGCTGTCTCACCGCCCTTGCTTGCTTCTCTGCTCTTCTATTGCCAAGAAAGCCGATTCTCTGCACTAAATACCCTTTTTTTTTTTAAGGACTCAGAGTGATTCAGAGTGATTTTTCTTTTCCTAGTTGGTACTTCATGGGGCTTATGCAACAATTAAATAAGTTAATCAATGCCTAAGCATTGAACATGTGTTAGCCTCTAGTCTTTTTTTTTTCTTTTTAAATTGAAGTATAGTTGATTTACAATGATTCAGGTGTATAGCAGGTGATTCAGTTACACACACACGCACACACACACAGAGTTCTTCTTCAGATTCTTTTCCCCTATAGGCTATTACAAGGTGTTGAGTAGAGTTCCCTGTGCTATACAGTAGGTCCTTGTTGATTATCTATTTTATTTGTAATAATGTGTATATGTTAATCCCAAATTCTCAATTCATCCCTCCTTCCCTTTCCCCTTTGGTAACCATACATTTTTAAAATATTGGTGAGTCTACATCTGTTTTGTAAATAAGTTCATTTGTATCACTTTTTAAGATTCCACATATAAGTGATATCATATGATATTTGTCTTTCTGTGTCTGATCTACTTCTTAGTATGATAATCTCTAAGTCCATCCATGTTGCTGCAAATGGCAGAATTTCACTCTTTTCATGACTGAGTAATATTCCCGTGTATATATATACCACATCTTCTTCATCCACTCCTCTGTTGGTGGACACTTAGGTTGCTTCCATGTCTCGGCTATTATAAACAGTGCTGCTATGAATATCAGGGTGCATCTATCTTTTCAAATTAAAGTTTTTTTTTCTTTTCCAGATATGTGCCCAGGAGTGGGATTTCTGGGTCATATGTTAACTCTTTTTAGTTTTTCAAGAACGTCCATGCTGTTCTCTGTAATGGCTGCACCAATTTACATTCCCACCAACAGTGTAGGAGGGTTGCCTTTTCTCTGCACCCTCTCCAGCATTTATTATTTGCAGTCTTTTTGATGATGGCCATTCTGACCGGTGTGAGGTGGTACCTCATTGCAGTTGTGATTTAGCCTCTTGTCTTTACTGTCATGACTCAGGCCCCAGGTTGCCCAGCCCAGCTCACAGGTTCCTGCCTCTTCTGATCCTATATGACTCTTTCCTCTTAGGGGTGGACTCTTCCACATCCATAATAGTGATGAGACTGTGGCAGCTGCCATTCCTCTCTCCTCACCTAAGCCCCAGTGCCAGTGACACATGTACTGTGCCTACCCCTCAAGTGAAACTTCAAGGCAGCATTTGTTATTGCAATCTTTTTTTTGCTTGCTTTTTAGGGCTGCACCCTCAGCATATGGAGGTTCCCAGGTTAGGGTCGAATTGGAGCTACAGCTGACAGCCTACACCACAACCACAGCAGTGCCAGATCTGAGCCATGGCTGCAAACTGCACCACAGCTCACGGCAACGCCGGATCGCTGGGGCTTGAGCCTACATCCTCATGGATATTAGCTGGATTTTTTTCCACTGCTCCATGATGAGAACTCCTGTCATTCCCATTTAACAGATGGGTAAACAAGTTTAGAGCCACTGTGCCCCTTGCTGGAAGCCAGCTATGTGAGACATCAAAGCTGGCATCCTCATCACCCCACTGGGCTGTGGAGGAGCTACTGCACTTTCCATAAGTTGGAAGGGAAGCTGGGTGTTTGTCCCTGGACCTTCTTGTCGAGTTTCTGGATGCATACGTGCGTCTGCATGTGTGTGTGCTGTGTGCGTGTGTGTGCGTGTGTGTGTGTGTGTGTGTGTGTGTATAGTGGAGGTACTCTCCTCTTCCCCTGACAAGCTACCTCCCTGGGTTCTGCTTGGCCGCCCTCTAGTAAAGGAAACGTCGGATCTTAACCTAGAGTCTTTAGAGATTAACAGAGGCACCTTCTCCCTGCAGTGGGGGGTAGAGGAGGGGCTTCAGAAGGAAGGAGGAGCCAGGAAGGAGTTTCTCTTTTACTCGGCAGTGGTGGCAGTTGCGAGGAGAGCATCAGTGGCAAATGAAATGCCCCATCACTAGATAACCTGGTTGGGAACATCGTGGCAAGTCCATACAAGAGAATTCTAGCAGCACCAATGATACAGTCCAGTTTTTGTTTGCTTGGAAAGACACCCACAACATTTTGTGTATGGGGAAAGCTGCTCAGAGGACCGCACATGGACGATGAACCCATCAGTGTGGAGGCTGGCATGGGTGCAGGTCTGTGACTAGACAGATGCCCGGGAGCAGTGGGTGCAGCATGAGATTCTGTCTAGTTCTCCCTGGCAGAGGAGTTTTCTGCATTGCTTTTTAAATGTTCCTGCGTTATTCGACTCTTCTACAAATAAACAGCAAGCGCATACCCTTTTATTAACAGAAAGAAAAACTCTAAAAGATTTTCACTCTTCAAATGCCTAAGTGAAAATAAGAAAGTGTAGACCAGCCTGCTTTCAGGGTTCTTAGCCAGGAAGGTGGGGGTGGAGATGGTGGAGTAAATTACTGCTAAAGGACCAAGTCTAGGACTTTTTTTTTTTTTTCTTTCCCAGAAAGGAGAGATCTTTAGAGCATTTGTGCTGAGACTGAGGTGTCCACAGAGGCAGGAAGGACACACTCCTACGGGGAGCACTTAGGGAGGTGGGCGTGGGAAGAATCTTGGCACAGGTGGGGGGATTAGCCCCTGGACAGGTGGACAGCACCCATTCCAATCAGCAGGAAGGGCAGTGTGAGTGTGCAGGGCACGTAGGTGGGGCGGCAGGAAGGGGAGGGCGTCCCTTCCTGATGGCCTCTATTTTTCTCCATCAAGTAGGAGGCTTGCTCAGCTTCCCAGGCTGGGGATTGGGAGGGGAGACTGGGGGAGGTTTGGAAGACCTTGTGGGGGATCGAAGAGGTGCTGGTAGGGACAAGTGGAAAGCTGGTGACCTCTGTGTGGCCTTTCCTTGGGCACCTGCCCAGGCAGCTGGCTGTCTTTCTCCAGTGGAATTCTGATGTCCAGAGCTGGGGTGAAGGTAGTGCATTGTGGGCTCAGCTCCAAAGCTGCCAGGCTTTATGGGTTTAGTGTGACTGAGGAACAAGGTGGCAAAGGGGGGTGGCTGTGACAGCCAGAGAGGGGGGGCGCAAGGAGGCATCATGGCCTCCAGGCCAGCTTGGGAAGGGAGGGAAACCAGCACACAGGAGGGAGAGGTCTTTTCTTCTTCTTCTTCTGCTTCTTCTCCTCCACCTCCTCCTTCTCCTTCTCCCTTTTGTCTGCCCCCCCCCCCCCCAGCCTATGGAGTTCCTGGGCCAGGAATCATATCCAAGCCACTTTTGTGACTGAAGCCACAGCTGCGGCAATGCTGGATCCTTTAACATTCTGTGCCAGGAGGGGATTGAACCTGTGTCCTGGAGCTGCTGAAACACACTGATCCCATTGTGCCACAGCGGGAACTCTGAAAGGAGCCTTTTTGAGAAGCGAGAGTGGGCACTGTGAGAGTGGATGAACAAGAGGAGGGTGGCTGCTGTGAGTGGGGCTGAGATGTTGATGGGGGAACTTGAGGGTGGGCACTGGAGGCGCCATCTGACTGAGGCCAGGAGGTGGGGGGGGTCACCCGTGGTGGGGTGCAACTTCAGATGGAGAGGGAGAAGTGGGCGCTGGGAGCCCTTAGTGAACCAGTGCTGGGGAGGGACTGGGTAGCGGGGAAATGAAAGTAGTGAGGAGAGATGGGGGCTCAGGATGGCCAGGAAGGGACTCTTTGGTTCGAGGCAGGAAGAGCAAGAATGAACGATATCCGGAAAAGTGAATTTATAGGAAAAAAAAGAGCAGTCCTGAGACCCGGGATATCTGAGATGAGCCTGGAGATTGTTAAGTACATAGTTGGGGAAACTGAGGCTGGGAGAGGTGACTGGAGGTGATTTTGGCTCATTAGCAGCAGAAAACGACGTTGCCCTCACACTAGGCCAGTGCTCCTTCACGGTACTGAAATTGTGGAACCACATGCCGTTAGTGCTAAAAGTCGTCTTAGAAATCATTTTTCATCCTAAAGCTGAGCAAGCAGAAAGTGGGAAAATTAAGAGAAGCTTAGGAGAGCTGGGACCAAACCCAGATTTCCTGACTCCTGGTTTGTTGGTGGGATAGGGAAGAAAGTTTGTTAGAGAGGGAACAAGAAGGTTGAGTATGTGGGTGTGTAGGGTGTGTGTGTGTGAGTATGTGAGTGCGTGTGTGCATTCATGCACAAGTGAAGTCATATTCATGGTTTTTTTTTTTTTTTGTCTTTCCTAGGGCCTCACTCACGGCTTGTGGAGGTTCCCAGGCTAGGGGTCTCATCAGAGCTGTAACCACCGGCCTACACGACAGCCACAGCAACGTGGGATCTGAGCTGCATCTGTGACCTACACCGCAGCTCACGGCAATGCTGGATCCTTAACCCCCTGAGTGAGGCCAGGGATCGAACCTGCAACCTCAATGTTCCTAGTTGGATTCGTTAACCGCTGAACCACAACGGGAACTCCCTGTGTCTGTGTTTGTAATAAGGTTGGATGAAGTCAGTGTTTCTCTTTCAGAAGAAAAGCACACTGTTGCCTTTGTAAAGGGTAACAGTAAATGCTTTTCGTTGCCAGGAGGGGAGATGGAAGAAATGAGCCACCTCTTCTGTATCTCTAGATTCCAGGGATGTACACTGCGGAGGCAGGGACCTGGGTTCCCGGGGTGCTGGGTGCTCTTGTCGTGCATTGGAGCTCCCTAGGCTTGGGCCTTGCTGCTCTAATCAGCAGGCTTGTGGGCCCAGACTCCCAAGATACCCTACAGTGGGCACATTTGATTAGTCAGGGCTTGTATAGGTGATCATAATAAAATACCAGAGACTGAGGGGCTTAACAAAAATAGATATTTTATTTCTCACAGTTGTGGAGGCTAGAAGTTCAAGAACAAAGCGTTGGGAGGGTCCATTTCTTCTGAGGCATCTCCTTGGCTTGCAGATGGCCGTCTTCTCCCTCTGTCTTCCCATGGTCTTTTCTCTGTGTCCTAATTTCTCTTTTTTTTTTTTCTTTTCTTTTTACAGCCATATCTGGGGCACATGGAAGTTCCCAGGCTGGGAGTCAAATCAGAGTGGCAGCTGCTGGGCTTACACCACGACCACAGTAACTCAGGATCCGAGTCACACCTGTGACCTACACCAAAGCTTGGGGCAATGTCAGATCCATAACCCGCTGAGTGAGGCCAGGGATTGGACCTGTGTCCTCATGGATACTAGTCGGGTGCTTAACCCACTGAGCCACAACAGGAACTCCCCTAGTCTCTTCCTATAAAGAGACCAGTTATGTTAGAGTATGGACTACTTTAAAGACCTTATTTTAACTTAATCACCTCTTTAAAGACCTTATCTCTAAATATGGTCATATTCCAAGGTCCGGTGGTCAGGTGTTCAACATGCAATTTGGAGAGACAAAATTCAGCCCCAAACAACTAAGTAAAACAGGGTTTATTAACTAAGGATGAAAATTGTAAATCAGAAAGAAATTCCTCCCATCTCTTTCCTTTCTGGAAGGGTGGTTTAAACCATGGTCATGAATTCTTTGACCACCTCTCCCCCCACAGAGTGATGGGATCCATATTCCTACCCCTTGAATCTGGGTGGGGCTTATGACTGCTTCAACCAATAGCTTGTGACAAATATTGCTATGTGCCTTCTAAGGATGGGCCATGGAAGGCCACACAGCTCCTGTCTTCTCACTGAAACACTTGCTCTTGGAACCCTGACCCTCCCATAAGATGTCCAATCACCCTGAAAGGCCACCCTGGAGAGACCATGGGTAGGGACTCTGGTTTTACAGCCCCAGCTGAGACTGGCCTCCAGCTGTCGCTGCCAAGGTGCCAGACATGGGAGTGAAACTATCTCAGATATTCCTGCACCAGCCCATCTGCTGGTTGATGCCCATACAGTGACATCTGCCTATAGCAGGAAGAACAGAAGAATCACCCAGCCGAGCCCTGTCTGAAGTCCTAGTCCACAGATTCATACTATATGAATGGTTATATATACATATAAATACACATAAATGGTTGTCATTTTGAGACATACATTGGAAGTAGTGTGACATGCAGAAAGAAATAAGCAGGACACCAGAAATTGCTTCTTTTCTGCCTTTTTCCTCCCTGTGGGTTTTTGCTATTCCTGTCTGCTCATAAATTTAACCTGCACTAGCCATGACTTGATGTGGTTCCAGTTGTCCAACCAAATTTCTGCTCTAGCTCCGGACTCTCTCTGGTTAGCATCTCCTTATTAGTCAAAATACTTGAGAATCTGATCAGCTAAGGTCCCAGGCAGGGCCATGTGTTGGTTGGGGAATGGGCCGTGTCTCCTGGAGCCTGGGGCCCAGCACACCCCACACTCCCATCTACGCAGTGTCCACTTCAATGGGAGAGGGCTCTGTGATCGTCTAGTTTATTCTCCTGTCCCACTGGGAATTCCTTCAATGCTATCAGAACGATTAAAATCCCCATAAGCCTCTTTTTAATACCTCCAGGGCCAGTTCATTAGGTAAGGTAGCCCAGTCGCCATGGCTCACTTCCGCTTGTTTAAAACTTCTGCAGGTGGATGGAGTTCCCGTCGTGGCACAGTGGTTAACAAATCTGACTGGGAACCGTGAGGTTGCAGGTCGATCCCTGGCCTTGCTCAGTGGGTTAAGGATCCGATCTTGCTGTGAGCTGTGGTGTAGGTTGCAGATGCAACTCGGATCCCGCATTGCTGTGGCTCTGGCATAGGCCGGCGGCTACAGCTCCGATTGGACCCCTAGCCTGGGAACCTCCATATGCAGCGGGAGCAGCCCTAGAAAAGGCAAAAAGACAAAAATAAAAACAAAAAACAAAAACGACAACAACAACAAAAAACTTCTGCAGGTGGAGCTGAAAGTTGTTTGCCTCTGTCTTTACCCTTTGTCTTCATCCTATCCTCAGCTGTCATGCAGCGTCAGCAGGCAATATTTGAAATTCTTGAACTCCTCATTTTTTTAGGGCAGCCCCCGCAGCATATGGAAGTGTCCAGGCTAAGGGTTGAATTGGAGCTGCAGCCCCTGCCTACACCACAGCCACAGCAACGTGGGATCAGAGCCATGTCTTTGACCTACACCATCCATACCACAGCTCACGGCAACGGCAACGCTGGATCCTTAACCCCCTGAGCGAGGCCAGAGCTGAAACCCGCCTCCTCATGGATACTAGTCAGATTGATTTCTGCTGTGCCACAACAGGAGCTCTTTGAAGTCCTCATTTTAAGGCTTTATCGCTTCATAGCAAACCTGGGACTCAGGTATAATGACCAGAATGGGTGACCAAAGAGGGAGGAAGGGAAGGGGGGCTGATTTGATTTCACTGATAATTGAATGAATGTTGACATGGAAGCCCACATGGAGTTCATTTCTCAACTGCAAGGTCTTTTAAAATATTTTCTTTACTTTATTTATTTATTTATTTATTTATTTATTTATTTTCTTTTTTGGCTGCACTGGCAACATATGGAATTTCCTGGGGCCAGAGATCGAATCAGAACCTCAGCTGCAACCTATGCCACAGCTGCAGCAGCACTGGATCCTTAACCCACTGCACCAGGCTGGGGATTGAACCCACATCACCACAAAGACAATGCTGGGTCCTTAACCCCACTGTTCCACAGCAGGAACTCCCTGCAAGTTCTTTGGATCCTATATTTGTCTTTTACTGATTTTTCACAAGAAAGCATTCCTGGCTTAGCCTTCCTTTTGTGTATCAGTTTTGTAGGACTGCCATAGCAAATTTCCACAAACTGGATGGCTTAAAACAACAATGTATTCGCAGTAGGTTCTGGAGGCCAGCAGTCCGAAATCAAGGTGGTGGCAGGGTTGGCTCCTTCTGGATGCTCAGAGGGAGAAGCTGGTCCATACCTCTCTCCTAGCTTGTGGTGGTTGCCAGCAATCCTTGGTATTCTTTGGCTTGTAGAAACTTCACTAAGTTTCTACCCTTATCTTGCCATGATAATCTTCCTTGTGTCTATGTTCAAATTACCATCTTCTTCTAAGGATACCAGTTGTTGAATTACTGCCCACCTTAATCCAATATGACCTCATCTTTTTTAAAAATTTCTTATTAGGGCTGCACTTGCGGCATATGGAAATTCCCAGGCTAGGGGTCGAATCGGAGCTGCAGCTGCCAGCCTGCACCACAGCCACAGCAATGCCAGATCCGAGCCACATCTGTGACCTACCCTGTAGCTAGCAGCAATGCAGGATCTTTAACCCACTTAGGGAGGCCAGGGATTGAAACTACATCCTCGTGGATGTTAAGTCGGGTTCTTAACCTGCAGAGCCACAACGAGAACTCCAGGATGAATTCATCTTAACTAATGACATGTGCAAAGACTTCCCCCCTCCCCCCCTCCAGATAAGGTCCTGTTCTGAGATTCCAGGTGAACATGGATTTTTAGGGGACGCTATTCAATCTAATACTCTTTCCTCCCTCCTTCCCTTCCTCCATTTCTCTCTCCCGCCTCTTTCTTTCCCCCTCCATTCATATCTTCCCTCCCTGGAAAAACAAAGATGAGTGCCCAGTATTCTTGGAGAGGTCACTGTTTTTGCACTGTGCCTGGTGTAGCCTCATGTATAATTCAGTGGAAGATCAGAAACCTTCGGAAGGCAGGGAGCATGAAACTGCTTGTAGATGCATTGCAAATCACTCAGTGTTAATATCTGTTTTAGATGTTTAGCAGCTGCTGCTAAAGAAGAAGAAGAGAAAGAGGGAGAGGATAAGAAGAAGAAAAACACAGTTTCTGAACTGAAGTCATTTTTCACCTTGCCTGAAAGACTACAGGAGCTCAGTTCAAGATGAGAATTTTTCCTCTTCAGGGATAAGGACGAATCAAGCAACAGTTATGCTTCCTTCTGTCTGAGAGTCTCTCCTGTACTACACTCAGTATAAAAGTCGTTGCTGGATCCTTCTAGACTTTTGCTGGACAATAATGTAGCTACTAGCCACAGTGAAATAAGAATGTGCTCAAAGTGCAAAATACACACTGGTTTTCTAATAGTACAAAAACAAAGAATGTAAATAATGCATTCATAGTTTTTACATTGATTACATGTTTAAATGATACTATTTTGGATATATGGAGTTACATAGAATACAGGCATACCTCAGAAATATTGTGGGTTCAGTTTCAGACCACTGCAAGAAAGCAAATAGTGCAATAAAGCAAGTCACATGAAATTTCTGGTTTCCCAGTGCATGTAGAAGTTATGTTTACACTACAGTATAGTCATTTAAGTGCGCAAAATCTTTATGTCTAAAAAGACAATGTGTATACCCTAATTAAAAATACTTTGTTGCTGAAAAATGCCAACCATCCTCTGAGCCTTCAGTGAGTTGGTATCTTTTTGCTGGTGGAGAGTCTTGCCTCAGTGTTGATGGCTGCTCAGGGTGGTGGTTGCTGAAGGCTGACTCACCGAGTCAATGTCTTAGAATAAAGCAACAGTGATGTTTGCCTCATTGATGGACTCTTCCTTATATGAATGAGTTCTCTGTAGCGTGCATTGCTACTTTGATGTGCTGTTTTACCCGCAGTTGAACTTCTTTCAAAATTGGAGTCACTCCTCTCAAAACCTGACACCGCTTTGTCAATGAAGTTTATGTCATATTCTAAATCCTTTGCTGTCGTTTCAGCAGGCTTTGTAGTATCTTCCCAGGAACAGTAATGTGGGATCTGAGCTGCATCTCTGACCTACACCGCAGCTCATGGCAATGCTGGATCCCCGACCCAATGAGTGAAGCCAGGGATCAAACCCACATCCTCATGGATACTAGTAGTCAGATTCGTTTCTATTGCACCACAACGGGAACTCCAATTTAGCATAATTTTTAAGGGCTCTAGGTTTTTTCAGAATGGAAAATGTTAAATGAAGCATTGGCTTCAACTCAAATCCACCAGCTTGCATTAGCGCCTATCAAGAATCAGCCTGTTCTTTGAAGCTTTGAAGCCGGGTGTTGACGTCTCCTCTCTAGCTATGAAAGTCCTAGATGGCATCTTCTTCCAATAGAAGATGTTTCACTTACACTGAAGATCCATTGTTAAGGGCAATCACCTTCACGAATGATCTTAGCTAGAGCTTCTGGATAACTTGCTGCAGCTTCTCTATCAGCATTGCTACATCGTTTCGTACTTTCATGTTACGAAGATGGCTTTTTTGCTTAAGTCTCATGAAACAACCTCCACTAGCTTCAAAGGTGTTTTTTCTGCAGCTTCTTCACCTCTCTCAGCCTTCATAGAATGAAAGAGAGTTAGGCCCTTGCTCTGGATTAGGCTTTAGTTTAAGGGAACGTTGTGGCTGCTTTGATCTCTCCAGACCGCTAAAACTTTCTCTGTACCAGCAACACGGCTGTTTTGCTTTCTTGCCATTCGGGGGTTGGCTGGAATAGCACTTGAGATTTTTTTTTAAAGAACTTTTCCTTTGGTTTCACAACTTGGCTAGCTATTTGGTGCAAGAGACCTAGCTTTGGGGCTATCTTGGCTTTTGATGTGACTTCCTCCCTAAACATAATACTTTCTAGTGTTTGATTTAAAGGAAGAAACATGTGACTCTTCCTTTCACTTGAATACTTAGAGGCAATTGTGGGGTTAATTGGCCTAATTCAATATTGTTGTGTCTCAGGGCATAAGGGGGGTCTAAGGAGAGGGAGAGACTTGTGGGAATAGCCTCTCTGTGGAATAGTCAGAACACACATAACATTTCTTTTTTTTTTTTGGTATTTTTAGGGCCGCACCTGTGGTGTATGGAGGTTCCCAGGCTAGGGGTCGAATCGGAGCTACAGCTGCTGGCCTACACCACAGCCACAGCAGCACCAGATCCGAGGCTCATCTTTGACCTACACCACAGCTCACGGCAGTGACAGATCCTTAACCCACTGAGCGAAGCCAGGGATAGAACCTGCATCCGCATGGGTACTCGTTGGGTTCGTTAACAACTGAGTCACAGTGGGAACTCCCCACATAACGTTTACTGATTGAGTTTGCTGTCTTAGCCGAGTGCTGCTCATGGTTTCTCCAAATAACTGCAGCAGTAACATCAAAGATGGCCCATCAGAGATCACTGTAATAAACATGATAATAGTAATATAGTTTGAAATATTATGAGAATTACCAAAATGCGACCCAGAGACATGAAGTGAGCAAATGCTGTTGGAAAAAAATGACACAGATGGACTTGCACAAACCTTCAATCTGTAAAATACAAAGTATGTACGAAGTACAATAAAGTGAAACAAAATAAAACGAAGTGTGCCTGTATTAAAATCAATTTCATCTGTTTCTTTTTACTGTTTAACAAGTGTGGCCTCCAGACATTTGGAGCCATGTGGTTCGATGACCCTTTTACGGGGTAGGGCTCTTTGTTTTTATTTTTTGTTGTCAATCTTTTATTAATTTATTTATTTATGTCTTTTTAGGGCTGCACCCGCAGCATACATAGGGAGGTTCCCAGGCTAGGTGTCGAATCCGAGCGGTAGCCACTGGCCTATGCCAGAGCCATAGCAACTCCAGATCTGAGCCGCGTCTGTGACTTATACCACAGCTTGCAGCAATGCCTGGATCCTTAACCTACTGAGCAAGGCCAGGGATCAAACCTGCGTCCTCATGCACATTAGTCAGATTCATTTCCACTGAGCCATGATGGAACTCCCATTTATTTTAATTTTTAATTTGTATTTTATAAGGTGGCATGGTTGATTTACATGTTGTATTGGTTTTAGATGTACAGCCAAGTGACTCAGTTATATCTATATATAATATAGATATTTATTATATTATATATATTTATTATATTATGTACATTATTATATTATATTATATATATAGCACTCTTTTACCCTTTTTGGATATAGTTACACACTCTTTTTTGGATTCTTCTCCCATATAGGTAATTACAGAATACTGAGTAGAGTTCCCTGTGCTATAAGTAGGTCCTTGTTGCTTATCTATTTGATATATACTAGGATGTATATGTTAATCCCAAACTCCTAATTTATCCCTCCCCCGCAATCTTTCCCCTTTGTCAACTATGTTTGTTTTCTATGTCTGTGAGAGTCTATTTCTCTTTCGTAAATAAGTTCATTTGTGTCATTTTTTTTTTTTTAGATTCCGCATACAAATGGTATAATAAGATATTTGTCTTGGAGTTCCCATAGTGGCGCAGTGCTTAATGAATCCGACTAGGAATCATGAGGTTGCGGGTTCGATCCCTGGCCTTGCTCAGTGGGTTAACGATCCGGCGTTGCCGTGAGCTGTGGTGTAGGTCACAGACGCGGCTCGGATCCCGCGTTGCTGTGGCTCTGGTATAGGCTGGCAGCTACAGCTCCAATTCGACCCCTAGCCTGGGAACTTCCATATGCCACGGGAGCGGCTATAGAAAAGGCAAAAGACAAAAAAAAAAGATATTTGTCTGTGACTTCACTTAGTATAACATTTTCTAGGTCTATCCATGTTGCTGCAAATAGATTATTTTATTCTTTTTATGGCTGAGTAATATTCCATTGTCTACATATACCACATCTTCTTTATCCATTCCTCTGTTGACGGACATTTAGGTAGCTTCCATGTCTTGGCTATTGTGAGTGGTGGGCAGCGCCATTTAGAGTCTGAAGCGACATGATAGGAAAGCTTATCTGCAAAGTTTGCTATTGACAAATTGTATGTTCTTGGGCAAGACCTGCCTCTCTGGGATTTGTTTTCCTCCTCTGTGAAATGGCTGTGATGTGATCACGATTCCTATGAGCATCCAGGGGGAGAGAGTATGTGGAAAGATCTCATGACTGTGAAATGCACAAATATTTTTTGATCGGTATCAGCTGCAGCCACAACCACCACCACCATCACCTCCACCAACAGCATCACCACCACCATCACCGTCATCACCATCACCACCACTGTCATCAGCATCAGCACCATCACCGTCATCAGCATCACCATCACCACCACCACCATCATCACCACCACCATCACCGTCATCACCATCACCACCATCACCATCACCACCATCACCACCACCATCACCGTCATCACCATCACCACCATCACCATCACCACCATCACCACCACCATCACCGTCATCACCATCACCACCATCACCATCACCACCATCACCACCACCATCACCGTCATCACCATCACCACCACCACCATCACCATCACCACCATCACTGTCATCACCACCACCACCAACAGCATCATCACCACTGCCATCACCATCAACATTGCTTCCTCTTTCAGCCAAGAGAATTAGGCCACCAGGACAGGACATAATACCAGACCCAGGGTAGAGTACAGCCCACAAGAATTTCTACTTTCAGCTCTTCCCAAGCCCTGTGGCTGGCCTATAAGTGACTTACCCTCTGCCAGCTCCCAACAGTGCTTTTGTCTGCTTTGAGGGGGTGGGATGGGGCGGGTCTCCTGAGAAAAATATGCCTTCCACCTAGTACTTTTCAATCAATACAGCGTTTATACATACTTTTGGATTAGAATAAGACAGCCAGCTTTTTTTTTTTTCTTTTTTTCCAAAAAAGTATTTCTGTTGCATCAGACCACCAAAGCATTTCCCCTCTCTTTTTTTGGCCACCAAATATTTTTATGATTTTCCACATAAACAGCTAGGGAAAATGCTAGCAGCCACTCAGGCGGCAGTGGCAGGCACACTATGTCTCCCATGAGAGTAAGGGATTTAAAAAAAAAAAAAACCAAGACCAATGCCTAGGGGATGGGGGTGGTGAGGGAGTGGAAATTCGTCTAAGATACAAGGATTTCTATGAATTCTTCTCGGGAATTCCGGGATAATAAACTCGAATTCACCCTGTGCCTTCAGGCCCTGAGTGCTCACTTTGGAAAGATTCAAACATTTGCAGATGGAATTAGGCATCGGTGAGGTTAGGAGGTGGGTGGGGAGCTGCCCGACCCATTTGCGGTCCAGCCCCTCCCCCGCCCCTTAGGAAGTGAGACTCTCCATAGAGTTGGGGACCTGCCTCCTGAGGGATTCTGTGTGGAGATGGCCAAGAGCTCGTGGTAACTATCGATTATTTGCTCTTCCTTTTTTCCTTTCTTATTCCATCCCTGGCCAAGTTTTCCCAGAGACATAGCGGGGCCTCTCGTAGCCGGCCAGCTGCTCTGTGCTGAGAGATTTAAAATCCTGCAATTGATTCTGACTGTGTCCAGAACAATAGGCGTCTGAATCTGATTTATTAATCTTCTGGGGAGTGAGGGAGGCGGGCTTCGTGTCCGGGCTGTTTACTGCAGTGACAATGGGCAGGGTTTGGACTTGCATTTGAGCTGGGTTTATTATGGGTGGAGGCCTGGGAGTGGGGGACAGAGGACACATCTCATCTGAGTGAGGCGGTGAGGACCCACCACATAGGATGAGGGGAGATGTGCTGAAGGAGTAGTAGGAGGGATGGGGGTTGATTTCGGGAAGATCCCCCAAATGTGCCGCTGCAAGGCATGTCACAGAGGTGGCAGGTGTGGTACCTGGTGGACCGTTATCTCTGAGAGACTCAAGCTAGATAGGCAGGGCTGATGCCATCTTTCTCAAAAGCAGGGAGGGTTGCTCATGAAGACCCTCGAAGAGTTGATGGGCTCTTGAAAGTCCAGGGCAGGAAGGTCTGGCCTCACTGTCACACCGGGAACTAGATTGAGTGCCCAATGCTTGGCTGGCCTGTGGCCACAAAGCCAAACTTGTCCCATGGTGAAGTGGGGACTCCTTTAGTGTTTAGAGGTTCATAAAACAGAAGACAAAGAGAAACCAAGGCATTCGGAGAACTGGGTTTTGAATCAGATTCCTAGTCAAATCCAGATTCTGCCTGCCATCTGTTGGCTGCAAAATGTGAGCAGGTCACTTCATCCCTCCCAGTCTCAGTTTCTCAGTCTCTGAAATGGGGGCAGTCAAACAACCCATTCTGGGAGGCTGCTGGCCTCATAGAGAAGTATGGTCCGCAAAGTTCCTTGCACAAAATAAGAGCTCACTAATATTTGCCTTTATCCTTGGCACCCTCGCATCCTCTTCCTTTTCTTTTTTCTTTTTTTTTGTCTTTTGTCCTTTTTAGGGCCACACCTGTGGCACATGGAGGTTCTCAGGCTAGGGGTCGAATCAGAGCTGTTGCCACTGGCCTACGTCAGAGCCACAGCAACAGCGGATCTGAACCACGTCTGCGACCCACACCACAGCTCATGGCAAGGCCAGATCCTTAACCCACTGAGCAAGGCCAGGGATCAAACCCACAACCTCATGGTTCCTAGTTGGATTCGCTTCCGCTGTGCCATGACAGGAACTCCTCTCTTTATTATCTTATCGACATATATTGCGCAGGGCCCCAGAGGGCAGAAGCAGAAGCAGAAGCAAATGTGTGGAAATGACAGAGAAGCCGATGATGGTTCACCTCAAGGAAGAATGGGCTGTTAAGAGTTGTAGAGAAAGAGAATAGGAAGGGAAATGGAGGGAAGAGAAGGGGAGGGAAGGAGATATGGAAGCCAGGGGTGGGTGGGGGGGGAGCTTCCACACACCCCCTTTGGTGGGCACATCTGCAGAGGGCAGGGATGTGCCTGGTGAAGGTGGGAGCTGGGCAGGGCCCCAGGTCGGGGTTAACCCCAGCCTGTGTCACGGCTTCAGAGAAGACAGAGACTAGGGAAGCTTCCGAGGCCACTGAGAACAAGAGAAGTCTTACTGTCTCCTTCCCCCACACTCTCCCCACGGTGGCTGGACCCCAGCATGGGGCTGGTCCGAAAATTCAGTGAAGAAATGATGGCTTGGGATTTCCTGTCAAGGCACAGTGGAAACAAATCCGACCGGGAACCATGAGGTTGCGGGTTTGATCCCTGGCCTCTCCCAGTGGATGAAGGATCCAGCATTGCCGTGAGCTGTGGTGTAGGTGGCAGACGTGGCTTGGGTCTGGCATTGCTGTGACTCTGGCGTAGGCCAGTGGCTACAGCTCTGATTCGACTCTGGGAGCCTCCATATGCCGCGGGGTGGAGCCCTCGAAAGACAAAAGACAAAAGACAAAAAAAAAAAAGAAAAGAAATGACGGCTTGGCATTCTTGAAGGTTGGTCTCAGGATGGTCCTATTTAGCCCGTGTTTTCAAGGAGGGCTTCCGTCCAGGGCTTAGGAAACCACTCCTGGCACGTGGGTACCCGGCAAGGGCAGGGGGTGTCTTCCTCCTCCTGAATGGCTTTGACTCCGCTCGCCTGGCAAGGGACCCGCTGTCCTCATTATCACTCGCCCTGCCTCTGTCTGCTTCCAGTTCGGAGTCCTCCTTCTCTTCCCGTTGCTCCTCCCTCGCTTCTTCAACCCCGCCTGTGGATTCCTGTTCTCTGCCAACCACTCCCTACCCTCACTTGTGCCGTCCTTGCCCCCGGCCTGGCCTTATGGTCTCTCTTCGGTGCACAGTGGCCCTTCCAGCCTGATGCGCATGGGCCCTGTGTGCCCAGAGCCCCAGACACCGGGGCCAACCTTGACCTCTTCAGCCTCCATCTCTCCACTGATTCCATTAATGGGAATGAAGCGCCCCGTCCAGGAAGCACCGCAAAGGGAGTGTAAGTCAGGATCCGGGAGGAGGGATTGGGGGGGCGGGGATGGCTGATGCTATAATGAAGTTCATGCTAAAGATACTTGGCGGCAGCGAGGCCACAGGCCTGTGGCCGGGCGCCAGGCCCAACCACGAGCCTCATTTCCATATGCGGGTCAGCCTGTGGCATGTTTATAGCTCGCCTCTCCACAGAGCTTTACCAGGAAGGGCCGGCCCCCCAGGTCCCTGGGAGGGAGGCAGGCGCTGGCTGTGGGAGGTGGGCTGCGTGCCTTTGGCTGGGAGAGCGCGGTTCCCATCAGAGTCAATTACCGGCGGCTGGCCCCTGACGTGAGGTCAGGAAGCAGGCCCCAGGCACCTCGGGGACGTGTGAAATGATGTAGGTGAGATCTATATGTGGGGCTGTCCACACATGGCTGTGTGGTTATAAATACACACAGGCCCGCGCGCGCTGTGGCCGCCCAAATAGACCTGCACGCAGCTATATATGAGATGTAAACACACAGACCAGACACACAGGGCTGGGGGGGCTGGATGGGAGCTGGGGGCCGGGCCGACCGCCTCAGGTGATCTTAGGCAAGCGCTTCCTTCCTTCCTCCTGCTGCACGGGGCTCACGCTGGGGTGGCTTTCCCAGGATGTCTGGGAGAGGGACCGCCAAGGCTTGGGTTCTAAGCACTTCTTTATAAATAGATCATCCTCCGGTTTGGAGGCATTGCTCCCTTGTCCCGCTCCCTGATCTCTTCAGAGCTACCTGGTTGAGGTGATCCTATCCCAGCCATTTCCCCTCAGCATCCCCACCCCACCCCCTTCCTCCTTACTCCATCACCGCCTTATACCTGGCCCACCTTCCTTCTTCCGCACTCAGTGGGGTGCTGGTAAGTGTTGAACAACTGATGCTCTGGGGGCGTAAAAAGGCCCTGATCTGTAGCATGTGTCCTGTCCATTTCTTCCGTGTCAATATTCCCACCAAGGGCCACTTCCAAGCTACTAGGGTGAGGTCACTGAGTGCAGAGCTGGGCAGAGAAGCACAGTAGTGTGTCATTCATTATGTAGCCTCTCCACTACAGGGATGAATGGGTATAAGGAATCCCAAGAGTAAAGATAATAGTGAAAGGCCATAGGGAGTTCCCTTTGTGGCTCAGTGGTTAACGAAAGCAACCTGGATCCATGAGGTTGCAGGTTCGATCCCTGGCCTCGCTCAGTAGGTTAAGGATCCGGCATTGCCGTGAGCAGTGGTGTACATTGCAGATGCGGCTCAGATCCTGTGTTGCTGTGGCTGTGGTGTAGGCCAGCAGCTGAAGCTCCGAGTTGACCCCTATCTGGAAACTTGCATATGCCACAGGTCTGGACCTAAAAAAAAAAAAAAATAAATAAAATAAAGTGAAAGGCCATAAAATAATGAGAAAGTGACGAGCTGACTACCTTTGCTTGAAATGTAATTTATTTCATCGTAATGGTATTAATGTCTAATTTAACAATGATGAATGTGTTGAGCAGCTGCCTTGCAAACATTCTTGAATATTTACCCATCAGCTTTTGCAGGCCTTTTTTTTTTTTTTTTGTCTTTTTAGGGCCTCACCTGAGGCATATGGCAGTTCCTAGGCTAGGGGTCAAATCAGTTGTAGCTGCTGGCCCACACCACAGCCACAGCCACTGCAATGTAGTATCCTATCTTAGCCATGTCTCCGAATTACTCCATAGCTCATGGCAATGCCAGATCCTTAACCCAGGGAGCAAGACCAGGAATTGAACCTGTATCTTCATGGATACTAATTGGGTTCATTAACCACTGAGCCACGACAGGAACTCCATGCAGGCTTTGAGCAGGATCCAGAACAGACCTGCCTGCACTCAAGCCTCTATCGTTCAGCCAGCCTGCCCATCTCTCTTTGTTCCTGAGTTGTGTTCTAACCTACAAGCCAGAGCAGGTCTTGACACAATTCAAAGCTTATGTGAATTTTGTCCTTGGAAAGGCCCTTCCTCATCTGACCCCACTGGGCTTCCACTTTTGATCCGGACCCCAGACCCAGTCTCCACTCTTTCTACTTACCAAATGGACTATATCCTTATGGGTTTTCAAGATTCTTCGGAGGTTGTTAACACTGCAGAGTCACTTTGGCTCTCATTCCTAACCCGTTCCTCCCTCTTCACTTGGTGTATGTCAATTCTCCCTTTATGATGGGGGTGGGCAAACTACAGCCTACGGCCAGATCTGGCTTGCCAAGGCCCCTGAGACTAGCACAGTTTTCACATTGTCATTCATTCATTCATTCATTCATTCATGTTTTGTCTTTTTAGGGCTGCACCTGCAGCACATGGAAGTTTCCAGGCTAGGGGCCAAATCAGAGCTGTAGCCGCCAGCCTACACCAGAGTCACAGCAATGCCAGATCCGAGTCATGTCTGCAGCCTACACCACGGCTCACGGATCCTTAACCCACTGAGTGAGGCCAGGGATTGAACCTGCGTCCTCATGGATACTAGTCAGATTCGTTTCCACGGAGCCGTGACGGGAACTCCAGTTTTCACGTTTTAAAATAGTTGAAAGAAAAAAAAAAGGAAAAACGAAAACAGATATCAGGACCTTGCAGAGATGTGGCTGGGCTCTAGCAGGTCCTTCCAGGCCATGGTGGGGACTTCAGACTTTATTCTGAGGGAGACTTTGAGCCAAAGGGGAGTATAACCTGAAGTATATTAAGATTGTCCCTCTGTTAAAAAAAAAAAAAAAAAGACCTCGTCCGGGGGAGGCCAAAATAGAAGCAGGAAGAATCGTTAGGAGATGTTTGCAAGAATCCTGGAAAGAGATGTGGTGGTTTGGATGGCGGCATTGGAGGCAGCGGGAAATGTCCAGATTCTGGAAACCTTTCGAAGGGAGAGCCCATTGGTTCTTCTGATAATGATCCCAACGAGATGAGGCAGGCTGGTTATTAAAGTATTGGTGATGGGTAGTGGCGGCCAAGTGAAAAGGCGATGAAATCTGATCCCGGGATTAGGGAAGAGTTCTCAGAGGAGAACTCTTCCCTAAGAGGAGGTCCCTTCTGAGCAGAGTCCTGGAGGCTGAGGAAAACAGGCAAGGACTGGGAAGAAGACAGAGTATTTGGGATTGAGACAAGAGTGTGCGCGGCGTCGTGGCCGTGAAAAGGTGCTGGGTGAACACGGGGAGTGGTCCCTTGAGCCGCTGTGGGTGAAGGTAGCGAGGCCGAGGGAGGTGGGTCAGCCTCATGGAGGACTTGGTGGGTGCAGCCAAAGCTAGTCGTTGCCTTTCCCCACAGGCGATCAGGGTCACCCAAAGTTTCTGGGAACGAATGTCTCTGATGAGGGACTGGAAGGTGTGGAGGCTGGGGACAGAGACGCATGTAGGAGGCCACCATCATGGCCCAGGTGCCAGAGGATGCATGTACAGAGTGGCTCAGTGGAGGAGAGAAGAAGGCAGAGTCTGGTGAATTTTCTAAAGCAGAATTTGTAGCTTGCGGTCAGTTTAAACTTCAACTAGCCGCGCAGAGGGGCGGGGGGGGGTTGGACCAGAGGTGACAGCACCACGTCTTGAGTCCATCTGTCGCTGGGTAAGTGGTGATGCGGAGGAGGTCAGACAGGTTTTGGGGTGAGGTGTTGAGGTGTCTGGTTTAGGACACGCTGAGTGTAACTGTGTGGTGTACAGAATCTTCTTAGGTGAGTGAAAGAACGAATTAAGGTCAGCCTGAGTTTTGTGGTGAAAGAGTGCAACACCTCATGGGAGACATTCCTGGCGTGACCCCGTCTCTCCCTGACTTGGATTAAACTGGACAATTTATAGCAACAGCTGCCAGGATGCTCCGCTCTGCTCAACCAGGCAGGTGCCGTGAGGAACCCAGAGGTTGGTGGGGGGAGGACATTTTGTGTTTTTTGGTGACTTTAAAAAAATCTATTTTTTCGGGGGGGGGGGGTCTTTTTTAGGGCTGGACCCAAGGCATATGGAAGTTCCCAGGCTAGGGGTCGAATCAGGGCTGTAGCTGCCGGCCACAGCCATAGGCACAGCAATGTGGGATCCGAGCTGCGTCTGTGACCTATACCACAGCTCACGGCAACGCTGGATCCTTAACCCACTGAGTGAGGCCAGGGATCGAATCCGAAACTTCATGATTCCTAGTCAGATTTGTTAACCACTGAGCCATGATGAGAACTCCAAAAAAATCTACTTTTAATCACAGTGCAGAGAACTTGCGTGAATGCTAAACATACAGCCTGAGAAATTTTCCCAAAGTGGTGATGCCTTTGGAACCAGCATGGAGACCAAGCACTGGACATGGCCAACCCTGGAACCCAGCTCTGTGATGGAGGTGGTAGAGGCCACCCAAGTGACCTCCTCTCTCATCCTGGCTGAGGGCCCTGGCCTTCCTTCCTCTGGGGGCCTGGGTCCTCTGCTAATAGTCTTGGTCTCAGCAAGCCCGGCCTGGGGCAAAGCACAAACTCCTGTCCCAGGGATCTGGGTGGGGTCAGCAGTCATGAATGGGAGGGGTCTCCATCCCCGGCACCATGCCTGCCCTCCTCTGTCCCCTCCTCTCCCACAACTCTTGGAGCCTGGGCTTGCAGGCCGCCAATGGGAACCTTCCTCTTCTGAGGGTCAGGGACCCTGACCTCAGCCATGGTGTTAAGTGACAAGTCATTTGAGTGGCCTGTGGATGTCAGGCCAGGTCCCTGCCACTCAAGGTCCTGCTTGAGAGGGATCAATCACAGTCCTGAGAAAGTCTTTTATTTATGTATTCATTTATTTATTTATTATGTCTTTTTTTAGCGTATTTTTTTAGGACATTTATTATGTCTTTTTTTTTTTTTTTTTTTTTTAAGGGCCACTCTCACGGCACATGGAATCCCAGGGCTAGGGTTTGAATTGGAGCTGCCATGGCCACAGCAACACTAGATCTGAGCTCCGTCTGTGACCTACAACACAGCTCATGGCAATGCTGGATCCTTAACTCACTGAGGGAGGCCAGGGATCAAATCTGCATCCTCATGGATTTTTGTCTTTTTGCCTTTTCCAGGGCCATTCCTGCGGCATATGGAGATTCCCAGACTAGGGGTCGAATCGGAGCTATAGCCATCGACCTACGCCAGAGCCACAGCAATGCGGGATTCGAGCCTCGTCTGTGACCTACACCACAGCTCACGGCAACGCTGGATCGTTAACCCACTGAGCAAGGTCAGGGATCGAACCTGCAACCTCATGGCTCCTAGTTGGATTTGTTAACCACTGCGCCTCGATGGGAACTCCGGCATCCTCATGGATATTAGTCCATGGATACTAGTCGGGTTCATTAATGCTGGGCCACAACGGGAACTCCCAAGGTTTCTTTTAATCTGCATGATGTTTGAAGTCCAGTAATTATACATTTCATTTTGATAATAATAATGATAATTTTATTGAGCATTCACTCCAAACCGGAAGTGCTGGGCATCCATCGCTGCCTTTAACAGCATCCCCTTCTGCTCCTGCTGTGGTTGCTGCTCGTAGGTTTTCCTCTAATCACATACGCAGGGAAATTAGAGTTCAAAGGCAATTCTCTGTAATGGATTTTGTTTTCCTTCTGAGGTTTCTCTTTCTTCAGAAGGCGGAAGAAAAAAATACTTCTTAAATGTTGATGCAATGAGCCAGGTGACTTTAGTAGCTAACAGTCCAGCCTTTAGCTTGGATTGTTCAGGTGCCTGATGCGTCTTTCAGGATGACTCCCCTCCCTATCCCTGCCTTGTGCCTCTCTAAGGTGGTGCTCGGTGAAGACCCCCATGAGGCAAGGGGAGGATGTTGTCTTGATGTCTTTGCAGGAGTTTTCGGGGTGGGGGGGCCGTGGGGAGGGTTGTGATTGTCACAGAGATGGGCTCTAGGCCAAACTTGATGGTTGCAGAGCAGGGCCTCCACCTCCGTGCTTGCTCCATAAGATGCGTATTTTTTCCGGAACCAGTAGCCAGAGGTGGGACCCAGGAGAGGGCAGGACTGAGAGGGGCATGGGTTCTCTGGGCAAAGGGCTTGGGGCAAGAGAGGCCAGTGCTGAAGGGTAACGTGAGCTGCAGGTGACATCACATCAGCCTCTGGACCTGCTTCGCACACACCGTGGGGAGAACACACCCGCACAAGCTGCCCTCCCCCCACCCCCCCCAGCCATGCCTGTGCTCAGTGTCAGCCTGCACGACTTGACCTTCAGGCAGGTGGAGAGCTGGTCCCCTCCTACTGAACCTGTAATTGCTGCTTAGCATCCTATCACCGGGAACCCTGCTGAAACATGAGCCATTCCATCCTGAAATTAAGGTTTTTGGATGTCAAAAAAAGACACAGGCCCATTGGTGCCCTACAACCAGGACGTGGGCTCGTGGTCGTTCTCCCCAGGTTTGGGAGAGGAGTCATGTCAGTCTTTCTACCTTCCCCACCGGGTATGCAACTAGGAAGGGGACGTGCACTGTCCCTGGAGGACCTGGACCTGAGGTTTTCCTGGTACCATAGCATCTGTGAGGGGAAGGCTCAGACTCTCCAAGGTACTGGGTACTTTTTCTGGGACTGATAATGGTGAGGGCAAGAGCTGTGATGGTGCTGGTGGTGCCTCAATTGGCTGGGCTGGCAACCCCTGACCTTGGGGAAGCCGGTTGCACCTGGCTTGATTGTGGCTGGAGGGCTACTCTGGGCCCCCAGGCAGCTGGAGCTGGCTGTGGCCCTTGTGCTCTGCTAGAGGCTGGGCTCTCTCTTGGGGAAGCCTGTTGCACCTGGCTTCATTGTGGCTGGAGGGCTACTCTGGGCCCCCAGGAAGCTAGAGCTGGCTTTGTCCCTCGTGCTCTGCTGGAGGCTGGGCTCTCGCTTCACCACTAGCCACCACCAAGTGAGGGCGACAGAGCCTCAGGCTGGGCTTGCTCCTGGCCCCTGAGTAGGCAGAGCACAGAGCACTTAAGGCTGTGCATGAAACAACCTCAGTGCATGGCTGGAGTCGGGCCATGGAATGCCAAGATACACAGGAACCACTGTTCCAGCCCAGGTCTCCAGGGACCGGGGCTCCAGGGAATGAATGCCTGCATATTACCTCCTCCCCAACAACCTGAAAGCTCTGTGCACAGACCGAGGTTGTGGAGGGGATAACTGAGAACGGGGATGGAGTTGGTCCATGGGCTGTGGAGTGTGGCTCCAAAAGACACTGCTCTGAGGCAAAGCCAGAGTCAAGAACTACCAGATAGTAGAACAATGCGTTGTTGTGAAGGGGCTGAACAGAGAGGCCACCAGGAGCTATCTGGCAAAATGAACCACAGGTTTTGGAAGCATAGGGAGGAGTCAAAGCTGGAATGTTCCCTGAGGTGTTGAAATGAGACACGTACAGGGGTGTGGTCGAGTTTTTTATAGACAACTGACCATTTTGGACCATCCATCCATCCATCCGTCTCTCCTTCCATCCACCCACCCACCCATCTATCCATCCATCAACCACTAAATCATTCATTCATCCAGAAGCACTTACAATGCGCTGAGAAGCAGTGGGAAAGGTAAAAGTGAACTAAGGTCAGCCCCTCTGATGGTTCCCACCCCCCAAACCTAGCCAGGCTGGGACTCAAGGAATAGCCCACAATGGCACTGCACTTGGCCAAACAACATGCTACCTCTCACACTCATCTGGATAAGAACAACAGTTGCTGTATTTTTGAGTATCCACAATAGCTTCTGCACTGGGTGCTTTGAATCCATTTTCTCATTTAGTGTTCATGACTTCACGGGAAGCAGGGTCTGGAAAATTTAAAGTAACTTGCCAAGTCGGTGAGTGATGGAGCAGGCACGTGACCTGAGATCCAACTCTGAAATGAAGGCTTACTCTGCCCTGCCCCACTGCCTCTCCACTCATAGGACTCAGCTGGTGGGTTTTAAGTGCCTAGAGGGCATAGATCAGTGTCTGCAAGGGAGTCTTCTTATTTCCAACTCTGAGAATCTGCAGTCTATAGGGACCAAGCAAACCTATCCTCTCATCAGAAAAGGGTGCTGTGCTTTTATCTGGTTCATATAGTGGGTTTTCAAGTAAATTCCTTTGTATTTTGTAAGTGTGCTCAGTCAGTACACACCTTATAGGGTTACTTGAGGATTAAGTAAATTGACTCATGTGAAACACATAGATCGGTGCCTGGGGTATAGTCAGTGCTCGGTAACGGTAAACCATTAGCACTGCTCATGATTTTGTTTCCACAAAGTTTCCATGGTGAACATGTCTGCAAAACTCTTGGTGCATCCCTTTCTTCTTAGAGGTGAGTAAGGTGAGTAAGCCCACTGGAAAAGCAGACCAATCCAGGGTTGCTTGGTGAGCTTTGTGGCCTTGGACTATACATCAACCCAGCCTGCAAGGTCAGGAGAAGTGTCTCTGGGGAGGGAAGCCAGACTTGCTGGGCATCAACCCGTGAGTGGGGCTGGGTTACTACCAAGGCCACCCCCTTCCTTCCGACTCTCCTTGGAGTGCACCAGGAACCTCAGTCAGCTCCCCTTATCCAAGACAAGTTTCCACTTGGTGGCTTATCTGTGGTTCCCATTCCACTGGGCCCCACCACTGGACCCAGGCTGAGCTGCTGCAGAACAAGGATGGTGTCTTGGCATCTTTGACTCCACAAGGCCTGGCCCTGAGTAGGTATCCAGTAAGTCCTTCTTTGGGAAATAAGAAGGGGCCGCTCTGGCACTGAAGAAGCAACCATGTGGCCTGTACACCTGTGATGCCAAGGTAAGATCAAACAAATGGGAACAAAGTGGATGCATCTAATACTCGGGATTCTTCTTCAACAGAGGGACCAGCAAGAGTGAGTGGACAGAAGGAATCAATGCGCTCAATGACTGTCTGAGGGCCGGGTGGGACAAGGGTGTGGAAACTCCACAAGGACCCCAAGACCATTCCATCGAATTGGTTCTTTCTGTCGCTCTCTCTTTCTTTGGACTCTGGAATTCTGGAGGTCAGGGCACATCATCAATTGATCTGTGTGTTCTAGCACCCTTGCACCAGGCCAGGCACAAGATGAGCCCATCTGTGTCTACACTCCGGAAAATGGTTTTTGTGAGTCTGCAGGCCCCAAGCCAGGGGGGACACCCCCTTGTTCTCCCAGTGCTGTTGCCTCTGATCCTGCCAGACAGACCACTTTTTTCTAAGCCCATCGCTGGCCACTTCATTATCTTTCGTGTCCCCTCCCCTGCCTCTTCCACACACCTTCCCCCCCGCCCCCCGCCCCACCCCTCTAACCCCAAATAGAAGCACAGGGAGTCAAGGTTCTGAAGAGAGTGGCCTGCCCAGATTTGATCAAGACACAAGTGAGAGGCAATGATTTGTGAAGAAATCCTGGTCCTGTCTAATGGAATTTTCCCAAAATAAATTCATGTAAACAACTTCCCACAAAGAGGCAGTCAGGGGAGCTGGGTGTGTAAACAGCGTGAACAGTCCCGAGTACTATGGGCTCCAGGGGTGCCGTGTCGTCTGGAGGGGGGCTGCGGGGAGACTCCCTTTAGCAAAACACCTTTGGCTCCAGTCCTTCTGACATCATAACGTCAGCCAATTCATTAACCTTAAAAAAAAAAGTCCTTATTTTACTATCATCTCCAAAACATAGCAACACCCCTTTGTAGCTAAAAAGACCGCAGAAGGATTTTGTTTAAATTTCTCATCCCATCTGAAAACCAATCAAACTGGGAGATCGTCTTTCAGCCTAGAGAAGGTGGGGGCAGCAAAGGCTGGGTGGAGGGACTGGAGGTGGGGTGGGGGTTGGGTGGCTGCAGGAAAATCCCTGGGGACAGAGAAAAACGATGTCTCTTTGGTGCTCAGGGATGGACGTGAATAAACGCATACAGTTCCTAGAATTAAGGTGAAAATCTGCTCTCCTGAAGGCACTTAGAAGGACACCGAATTCTTGTGGCCTGGGCGTCTCTGGCCACGTCCAAAGGGAGGGCCACCGCGAGCCGGGCTGTGTGCATGGCCACACAGACCAAGCTTCCGGAGGGAAGTGTGTGCAGGCAGTCTGTGCGGGGCACACCTTTCCCCCAGACATTTTTTCCCAACCGAGTCTGACTTTCTCAAGGCCGAGCTGTTTTCAGGATCTGGGCTTGATGACTTTCCCTTCCTCCTATTAGCAGGGCCTAGAGAGAGAAGACCTGGGTTCAAGTTCTGGCTGAGCCGCTGTCAGGTTACCAGGAGACTTTTAGCAAATCGCACAACTTCTCTGAGCCTCAGCTTTCTCATCGGTGCAGAGGGACTGTGGATAACACTCCCAGGCCTGCGTACTTCAGAGAGTGGCCAAGTCAGGAACTTGGCTGTGAAGGGGAAGGGTTTTATTTATTATGATGAACTGGATTCTGGTGTTTGCTGAAACTCTCTCTGGGCTCGATTGGATTTTGCTGAGAACCTGACTGTCTTTGCAAAAGTCAGAGCCAGGGAAACAGGGAGAACTGAGAGGAAGGTACCTAGACGTGTAGGGGAGGAGCCAAGAGGCCACGGGAAAGTAGGAAGGGGAGGCCACCAGCTGGGCTCCAGAGGACCTCAAGACTGCTCTCTGCCAACCTCTTCTTCTTCTTTTTTTTTTTTTTTTTGTCTTTGTGCCTTTTCTAGGGCCGCTCCAGGGGCATATGGAGGTTCCCAGGCTTGGGGTCGAATCGGAGCTGCTGCCGCCAGCCTGCACCAGAGCCGCAGCAATGCGGGATCCAAGCTGCATCTGCGAGCTACACCACAGCTCACAGCAACGCCGGGTCCTTAACCCACTGAGAAAGGCCAGGGATTGAACCGCAACCTCATGGTTCCTAGTCGGATTCATTAACCACCGCGCCATGACAGGAACGCCATGCCAACCTCTTCTTTTAACCAAGCCAGACGTCTGCTGGTAGTTGATGAAGATGATGACTGTGGCTGATGGGCTCTGGGTCTTAAATTTCACCCCCTGGAAAAAGGTTGTGCACCCACTCTTTGCTATGTGACTTTGTAGTGCCCTCCCCGTGTGGGCAGAGGCCCCTTTCTCACCCCACTGATGTTGGCTTGGCCATCAGACTTGAGATACCAAAGAAGTGTTCAGAGGTGTTAAATATGCTTGTGTAATTTGGTCTCTTGTGCCTGGTAGATCTGCCATGAGAAAAACATGGCCTAATAGCTGCTGGTCCGAGAAAATGTGTGGACATGTGGTCAGGCCTGCACAGAGCCCTGGGCATGGAGCCAAGCATAGCTGAACGACAGCCTGCTCAGGCTGCCCCAGCCAATGCAGAGACCAGAGAGGGACAGAAGCAAATGCATTGGGTTTGGGGATATTTGTTACGCAGTGCTGTTGCAGTCTGATCCACGGATGTGGGCAATGAGGATAGTGCGTGTTCTGTGGCCCCTGAGATTTTCAGAGAAACGACACAGTTCTGCCATCCACAAAGGTCCCTGAATCTAGTACTGTGCAAAGTGGAGATGGCTTGTGATAATTTATGGTGACACATTTCCCTTTTCTTTTTCTTTCTCTCTCTCTCTTTTTTTTTTTGTCTTTTCTAGGGCCACACCAGTGGTATATGGAGGTTCCCAGGCTAAGCGTCTAATCAGAGCTGTAGCCACCACACTACTCCAGAGCCACAACAATACAGGATCCCAACTGTGTCTGCAGCCTACACCACAGCTCACAACAACGCTGGATCCTTAACCCACTGAGCAAGGCCAGGGATCGAACCCACAACCTCATGGCGGGAACTCCACATTTCCCTTTTCAAAGCATGAACTCCCCTACACATGAAGAGCAAAGATGCCTAGGATGACATAAAGAGAAAGGAGGATACTGTACAGCTTAATGAGTAAGGGCTTACCCTCTGAAGTCCGATTTGAGTTCTTACTTTGTCACATTCAAGCTTGGTGACCTAGGATAGTTTACTGAACCTCTCTGAGCTGTAGGGACTTCATCTTTGAAATGAAGATAACATTTTTGTCAGAGGGACATGAAATAGGATAACAACATTTTTAGTACTGCCTGGTACCTGGTGAGGCCTCCATAAATACATTAATTATTATTTTTTTCTTTTTTCTTCTTTTTTGGGCCACACCTGCGGCACATGGAGGTTCCCAGGCTAGGGGTCAAATCGGAGCTGTAGCTGCTGGCCTATGTCACAGCCACAGAAACGTGGGATCTGAGCCGTGTCTGAGACCTACTCCCCAGTTCATGGCAATGCCGGTCCCTCACCCACTGAGTGAGGCTAGGGATGGAACCCGCGTCCTCATGGATACTAGTCGGATTCATTAACGATGGAGCCATGATGGGAACTCTGAAATACACTAATTATTATTAGCTAGTATTCTGGGTGGGAAATCTTTTGATTGTTTCCATAGAGCAGTATCTCCCTTAGAGGCCAAACCGTGGGGGATGTAAGCGGCTGTGGGGAGCCTTCTCCAAGAAGACGGTCATCTTGTCCCTACATGGGGACGGCAGGAGAGCAGGGGCTCCCAGCAGGCCTGGCCCAGCTCTGTCACCTGGGTCAGGTGATGCCACCCTTCAGTGTTCTTGAGTTATGTCCCTTTATCCAAAGCCTCCCTCTCACTTGTCTTCTGGTGCCCAGTGACCCCGTTTGCCACTGACGAGCCCCTAAGAAACAGGACTCCTTTGGCTTGGAGGAGGGGATGAGGGTCAAGGGACAGGGAAGAGCCATTTCCTCAGGGTTAGGACCAGGGTGTTGGGGACCCAGAGAACTGGGGTTTGGACCTTGGCCATGGAGCGGACACACCTCTTTTCCCTGGGACTGCCAGAAAGGCATGGCCTTCATGCTCCAGAGCTCCCTGAGTCAGATGCTTGCGGCTCCATCCCCATCCACTGTGGCTGAGGCTAAGGATGACGATGAGAACAGTGATAAGTTGCACTTTGGGGCCATGGACGCTTCTTTGGGAAGTACATTGTTTGATGTTGGTTCTCGCAGCTCTCTCAGGGAGGCCGGACAGGGTTTTCAGCCCCATTATTGGAGAAGCAGCGCATAAAAATCTCAGTCCACAGACTCAGATGTGCAAAACTGAAATTTCTCTTCCAAGCGCCAAGTGTGTTGGGAGGATACAATTTAATTCTTGTCGATTCTATTTCCTGTGGCCCCTGCACTGCGCTGTGGTGTTTCTCTTAGGGTTTTGTCTAAGTGCCGAGGGGCAGACCGGTCTTTACAGGTTTCCCTTGAGATGTCCCTTGGTCCCTTGTCCCATCTGGCTCTTGGTCACGGCAGTCACCATTGTGTCCGCCATACCTTATTCTCAGTTGTAAGAGGTACAGCTGCCCCCCAGCTAACTTCTAGGCCTTTCTCATCTACTCTGGGAACAGTCCTCCGTTTCTTTGCCCCTCCGGTTATTTCTGACTCAGCGAGGCTCTTTTGGGCCCTCCTTTTCTGGACACACCACAGAGCCACTCGACTGTGGGTCTGCCACCACCTTCTCCGTGGCTCCATCTAAGAAACAAGGCACTGGCCTCTTTTCGTCCCAGATCTGGAAGACCTAGCTAGAAAGAAGCTGTTAGTTCCCAGTCTCACCCCCACAACCAACCTCGTTCACCATTAGCTTCTTCTGTAATGGAATTAATGAGGCTGCTTTAGAGGTTAATCCCACAAATACATGAGGGTTCAACCATGCAGAAGTCTACTTATCAGTTGCATGAAACCTGAAATGGATGTTTCTCACCAGTAGGGGGCTCTCCTGGCCCCGTCCACCCTCCATACATGGCTTCCAAAGGTGTTGCTGGTGTGTTGGCATCAAGCGAGAGGATAAAGCAGGAACATTGGGAAAAATGAGCTTAGAAGGTGTTTCTGGGCCAGGCCTGGAAGGGCCACGTGTCACTGTGGATCGCATTCTGTGTACTGGACTCAGTTACCTGGCTATGTTTACCTGCAGAGATGTCTGGCAGATGTAGCTACCTGTATGCCCAGGACCCAGGGGATTGGGCTTGGTGAACAGCTAGCCTGTTTTGCCAAACCATTACTTCTTTATATGGGGGGGGGGCTTTAATCAGCCTTGGATCAAGCAACCTACTTTTGATTTATCATATAATTTCTATGTCTTGAGGACACCCTCCCCCACCCCCCCGCAAGGTCTATCTATTTTTGAAACTCAAAAGCTGTTTCTTTGTTTCCGAAATAGCTTTCCTTCCCTGAAGAAATAGTGCTGCAGAGTCTAGTTGCCTAATGGGACATGGGACCTAGAAACATGAATTACCAACAGAAAACACATGAATAAATATTTCACAGTCTTAGAGGGAAAGTGATTTGGTGACAAGCGTACAGCTAGTAAGTGATGAAGCTGGGGCTCTACCCAGAATATAGAGCCTCAACCTCTTTGTTGCGGATCCCCAAACCATGACAGCTAGCAAGCCAAGAATCCAGAAGAACCCTAGTTCATCCATAGCCTGGAATGTGGTATCTGGACCAAAGATGTGAGGGCAAGCTCAAGGATGTAATAGGGATGAAATGTGTGAGCTCTAGGGGCCATGCATGATCTTACTTTTCCTTATTTTTCTTTCTAACCTGCCCTTCCATGCCAACTTCACCTTAGCTCCATGTTCTCCCTTCTAAGCAACTCCTTTTTATCAACCCCACCTGCTCCCCAAGGCTCCATGCTCTGCAGCTACTTAAAGATTTGAATCAGCAAAGCTAGATTGGGGGTCAACTTATGCTCAAAATCCAACACTTCAACCTAACAGTTACAGGGCACTCCCTCTGTCATGAAGAGTGTTTTGTGAGCTTTTCATGGTGAAGAGAACCGTCTTTGAGTTGGACAAATTAGAGTTTGAACTCTGGCTTGGCAGCCCAAGAACAAGAGACGGGCCAAGTAGCTTTCCTGGGCTTCGCCCCCCTCATTGCTACAAGAGCAGAACTAGAACCGCCTTCCCAGGATTTGTGATGAGGAATAAAGGTGGAAGACCTGGCACAGAGCTGTGTCCTCACTCCCCTACCGCTCAATATACAGACGCTCCTTCCTCTGTCCTCGTCGTGGTTTCCTTAAGGCCTCATCCTTCCAGAGATGCTCTGGACTCTAGTCCCCATTCACCTCTCAACGCCCTCTCTCTGTCTTTATCCCCTCTCTTGACTGTATGATCCTTTGGCTCTCCCTACTGGATCATTCCAACCAGTATTCTCACAGCTGCTCAATTCTGCCAAATTTTTATAGGGTTGAAAATATCACCCCCTGATCCCATCACCCATCCTGCTCCAGTTACTGCCCTTCTTTTACTCCCCATCCCACTCACCCCAGATTTCAGCTGATAAAAAGAACGGCCCACACATGCTGCCCCTGCTCTCACCCGGTCCAATATGGCGGCCACCTCACTTCGCCATGAGGCTGCCCTTGCTGAGGTCACCAGTGACTACCATGTCTTCATCATACTTGGCACAGAAGTACCGATAGCCCCTGTGGACCACTTTTGCCTTTTACAACATTAGTTTCTCCTCCTGCCTCTTGGGCATCTCCTTGTCGATCTCCTTGGCTTACTCTTGTTTCTATACTCGCCTTCTAAGTGCTGGGGTCCCTGGCCCTGAACCCTCATTGTCTCTCCCTCTACAGTCTCTCCCCAAGTGATCTATTCATCCTCATGGCCTGATATGACAACGCTATGCTCGCATGCCCAAATGTGTGGCTCCTGACTGTATATTTCTTTGGAATGGCAGATATCCATTAGGAACCGCCCGTCTGACGTCTGCAAAGAAGACCCTTTACTTTGCTTGACATCTGTCCCTTTTCAGCCTTTCCCCATCTCCGTTACATGTCATCTTCCCCCTCCCTCTCCCTCACCTCCCACATCCGTTCCAACACCAAGTCTTGTTAATATCATTTGCAGGTATAACTCTGAAGCCCCTCCCCTGGCCCCAGCCCCTTTCCTATGTGTAATCACCTCCTTTCTGGCATCTTCGGGTCTCCTTTTAAGGTTATCAGCAGAATGATCTTTGAAAATGTCAATTAAAAAATGTCTGAGCAATACACCTGTGCCCCAAACACTTCAATGGATTCCTACTGACAGCGTAAAAGGCTTTGTTTCTCCTGGGGTCCACGGGCCCAGCAGGCGGTGGCTCCTGCTTGCTCCCCAGCCTCAGCTCAGGGCTTTCTCTCTTGTGCTCAGGGCACTGCAGCCACCCTGGGCCTCGTCTCCCAGTTCCTGAGGGCACAGCGTTCTTGGCCACCTCGGGGCCTTGGCTCGCTATTCTCAGCTCATCACCTCATTCCTGCACATCCCTGCAGTCTTGTCTGAAATGTCACCACCCCCGATCTAATTCCCATGCCTCCTCTTATTTCTTTTCTTCTCTCCATTCATACTATCCATTTTCTTCATAGCACTCATCACAGTTGGTGATTATATAATTATTTGCGTCCTTACTTAGTATTAACAGTTTGTCTCCCCAGCAGACGGTAAACTCTGTTTGGTTCTCAGCTGCAGCTCCAACCCTGGCCCGTAGTCGAAGCTCAGTAAGTAGATAGTACTGAATAATAGCTAAGAGTTACTGAGCTCTTGCTTTGTGTCAGGCCGTCTTTGAAGCACTCTGCTCTATGATTTTATTTAATCCTCACAACAGCCCTGTGACACAGGTACTATTCTCCACTTTATCCATGAGGAACTATTGGGGGAGTTCCTGTTGTGGCTCTGTGGGTTAAGAACCTGATACAGTGTCTGTGAGGCTGCAGCTTCTCTTTGACCCCAAGCCTGGGAACCTCCATGTACTACACATGTGGCACTGAAAGGAAGGAAGAAAGAAAGAAAGAAAAGTGGAAAGAAAAGGAAAGAAAGAAAGAAAGAAAGAACGAAAGAAAGAAAAGAAAGAAAGAAAGAAAGAAAAGAGAAAGAAAGAAGAAGAAAGAAAGAAAGAAAGAAGAAAGAAAGAAAGAAAAAGAAGTAATTAATAGCACAGAGAGGTTTGAGTAACTTGTCCAAAACATCCCCAGCTGGGAGATGGCAGAACTTGGATGTGAGCCCCAGGCCACGAGCTCTTCATTGCCCAGCTCTGCCACCACTGAGAGGGTGAAAGAACCCAGCAGCTACTCAGGAAATGGGGTTGCCTGAGTGGTAGGTTCCACCTCCTGCTCTTGGGACTGCAGAGGAGAACTTGGAACCCGAGGGCCCTCCCCAATCTGCCCTGAGGCATCCCTGTAGTAACTCCCATCCAGCCTTTGCCAATGAGTAGGGCAGAGGGATCCTGGACCTCCAGGCAAGCTGGTGGTTGGGAGATGCCCAGGGCTTCAGACACCAGGGGAGGTGAGCCAGGCCATTGCTGGGAAGGTTGCCTTGGTGAGACTCCTCAGTGTTGCGAGAGTGAGCAGGCAGGGGGCTTATCTGTGATGTTCTGGGTGAGTTGGGACAACGCTCGCCCACTGGAGACCTTTGGAAAAGGGACCGGCGTGGAGGATAAGCAAACTTTAAAAATGAAACAGGATATTTGCATTTCCAGAATCCCCAAACAGGGAAAGCAGCTCAGAAAATGCAGTTGGTGGGTGTGGGGAAGCCCATCTTTAAGCCTTTCTTTGCTCAGCCTGTTCCCTTGTGGTCGCAAACCACACGGCACTTCCTCTCTGCATCCTTGGCTCCCACAGTCCATCACAACCTCTTTGGGGTGGGGGTTGAGATTTATCCATCTTTGGATCCCAAAGGCCTTCCTCTGTGCTTGGCACTTAGTAGGTCACAGCTGAATCCATCCAGCTCCTCCAGGTTGAGATATTTACCCCTTTGGGTTACCTTCCTAAGCAGTGCATACCCCTTATCATAGTATTGCATGGAGGAATTTCTTTATTTTTCTGCCTCCCCAGTTAGAAAGCAAGCTCCTTGGGGGGCCAGGAGCCATGTCAAAATCATCTTTGTATCTCCAGTGCTCAGTGAAATGAATGAATGAACGAATGAATGATCTTCCTTCTCCAGTTTCCAAGATCCTCAGCTTCTGATGGGGGGCTTTCCACGCAGGTCAGACTTTGGGGCAATGCCCCCTAGAGGCGGGGAGGAGAAAAAACAAGTGGAGAGTAGAGCCTGGCCCCAGGGAGGGCCCCCCGCTGGCTGGCTGTTTCTTCCTGGAAAACTTTGGACACCTATCACATTTGTCCAAAGACTTTGGACACCTATCACATTTGTCCAAAGACTGGGTATAACTTTAGGGGATCAGACACAGGTAGTTGCTTCCAAAATACTAAAAATTGCCCAGAGTGTCCACTAGATGCCAGTCACTGGGCCTATATTTATTTCATTTTTGATACCTACAGATAGCATTTTCTATATAGATGAAGATGCAGAGGCTCAGAGAAGTGCCATGTCTTGCCTTGTTTTGTCTTATAAGGTGGATGGAACCCAATGTCTACCTTTTTCCTATGACCAATTTTTCTTCCATCAGGGAAGAATTATAAATATCAGATATGTCACCTTCCTGACACCAGGCCTCTTTCTTCCCTCTCTGAAGGAAGCCTTCTTTTTTGTGATGTCAGCATGGATGGCTCTGACCAAGTTGAGAAAGTCCTAAGCGAGAGGGCAGGTTTGCCAGATCTTAAAACTGACCACCAGGTGGTGCTATTGGCCCAACATAGTTTTACAACGTTGGCCTTTGGGGGAAGTTCTAAAGTTCTTAAGGAAAATGCTTCTGCTGTTGTAATAAGACCTATGAGTCCTTGAGTTCTGCCATTTGTCTAAACATCCTTTCCATAAGTCACCTCATTGGGGGCCCCAAACTGCCCAACAAAGTCACATCTCCATTCATTGGAACCTCAGCATTTGAGCAATTGTAGTTGAGTTCCCAAAGTTACATATCAAAGATTTGACACCAGGTCTAATTCCACATCTTCAGATTCTTGGGGCACAGAGGGAGCGAGGCCTGGCCTGTGAGTTACAGAGGCACCGTTCAACCTCCGTCTTTTACTTGGCGTAGCTAGAGATGGATTGGGAAATACCTGTGCCGCGTCAGGCTTGCAGGGCAAGCTGTAAAGAACCAGGTTTATCAGGGAAGCTTTGGGGGATGCAGGCATCTCTGCACCAGCACTGAGCACTGCCCTATTTCTCTCTTGAGAAGTGATGCTGTTCACTGCCCTTTCCCCATCTCAGTGGATTCTCTTGGTGGAAACTTCAAGTTCACCTTAGGGTGATGGGATTACGCATGTAATCCCATCTGGAAAATGCCACGTGCATCCTCTTGTTTCTGAACATACGGGTCAGCTCTCCTGTTTATTTTCCTCATTTTTTCGAGGAGTTGTGTATCATTCTCTACTGACAGTTATAACTGCATAAACAGGCATAAATGCCATGAAGAGCAAGGCTGCATAGGGCAAGAGGAGAGAGAGGGGAGGCACAAGCCATTTATCAGAGGAAGAATGTTAGGACCTCATTAAGTAAATGATGGCTCAGCTAACAATGACCTGGGAGACGGATGAGAAACTGGTCCGGGGACAGTCACGCTGGCCCTGATGGAAGCGTCTGTGAGCAGTCTAGGATGTGCTAGGGACTCTGAATCCATTCTTGCTGATCCTCACAAGGCCTGTGAGGAAGGTATGATTGTCTTCATTTTGCAAATGAGGAGAGAGCACAGCTTCATGGTTCAGAGTGTGGGCTCCAGAGTCAAGTACTTACCACTTCTCTGACCTCCAGGCCCAGGTTGGCCTGACACTTTTTTTTTTTTTTTGGTCTTTTTAGGGCCATACCTGTGGCATATGGAGGTTCCCAGGCCAGGGGTTGAATCAGAGCTACAGCTGCTGGCCTACACCACAGCCATAGCAACGTGGGATCTGAGACTCTTCTGTGACCTACACAATAGCTCACGGCAACGCCGGATCCTTAGCCCACTGAGCGAGGTCAGGGATTGAACCTGCAACCTCATGGTTCTTAGTCAGATTCATCTACGCTGTGCCATGAAGGGAACGCCTGGCATGACACATCTGTGTACTTTTAGCTGCCCCCCTCCTGCTGTCTGCCCCTGCAGCCACCTGTCTTGGAGGATACTTAGAAGGGGAGGCCCAACTGGGAGGGGCCAGGCCTGGCAAAGATCAGACTGGAGCCCAGCTCGTCGGGGTGCCTTTGGGAGCTGGGACATTGGCGTGCTTGTTTGTATCCTTCACACTTCCCATCTCTTGGGGCTCCTCAATCCTTACCCTTCCAAGGACTTTTGTCCAAACAGATACTCCCCCCTCCCTTCTCCAGCCTCCCGGAATCCCCACGCCTCCTTCTTGTTTACACGCTTCTCTCTCTGGCGTCTCCAAAAAGTCACCTCACTTCATCGTGCCCATCTCGTGGCCTCTTAGTGGACCAGAACCTTCTGTAGGACTTATCTCCACTCATGGGGAAAGGCCTCCTCCTCCATCCATTTCCCCACAGTCTCTTCCAAGTTATCACGTAGAAAATATCTCAAAAGCATTACATATTTTCTTGGTTTTCCAGGAGAAAGTGGACCCCAAGTTTATTTCAAGTATGTGATTTGCGCTGGATGCCCTTGGGCTAAGATGCTCCCCACCTCCTAGTTAGGAAGACTCCTGGGCTTCACTCCCTGCAGGGCTGGCTCCTCATCCTCAGACCTCCAGGCACCCCGTCTTCTCCACAGTGCAGGGACCAGCCTGCTGAGGGAGACACCTGTGTGCTGGGCTCTGTGGTCCTCACTGGAGCCCAACAGGAATTGATTATTCCCTGTGGTTAAGCATGAACTAAATATCTTCTAGTTATTAGTTCTTTTTTATTTTTATTGATTTTTTTGCTTTTTAGGGTGGCATATGGAAGTTCCCAGGTTAGGGGTCGAATGGGAGCAGTAGCTGCCAGCCTACACCACAGCCACAGCAACACCAGATCTGAGCTACATCTGTGACCTACACCACAGCTCAAGGCAATGCTGGATCCTTAACCCACTGAGCGAGGCCAGGGATTGAACCAGTGTCCTCATGGATGCTAGTCAGTTTCCTTACCACTGAGCCACAACAGGAACTCCTAGTTATTATCTCTCAGCCTCACACCAGCCCTCTAAGGTAGAGATTTTGGTCCCCATTTTACAGATGAGTTAACAGAGAGGCTAGGCCGCTTGCCCTGTGTACTCAAATACCAACTGGCAGAGTCAGAATCAGACACTGGACTTGAAAGCCCTTGTTCTCTTTATTCTTCCATGCGTAGGAGCCCAGGGAGGCTGAGGGCTTGGAAGCATCATGGAATGGACAGTGTATTAGCTACCAGTAACTGCTGTAACAAATCACCACGAACAGAATGGCTTATAGCAGCAAACTATGCTCCACAGTTCAGGAGGCTGAAGTCTGAACTCAAGGCATCAAGAGGGCTGCACTCACTCTAAAGGCTCTAGGGGGGACCCTGCCATGTTTCTTCCATCTCTTAGTGGCTCCTGGCCTTCTTTGGCTCAAGACAGTTGCACTCCGTTCTCTGTCTCTATCTTCCTTCATATGGCCTTCTCTTCTCCATGCTTTTCCTCTGTGTCTCCCTTCCTTCCTACCTTGTCCTCTCCCTCCCTCTTCCTTCCTTCCTTCTTTCCTTCCTTCCTTCCATTCTTTTTCTTTCTTTCTTTCCATTTTTTGGCTGTACCCACAGCATTCAGAAGTTCCCAGGCCAGGGATCAAACCCGTGCCACAGCAGCGACTCAGGCCACAACTGTGACACCCCTGGATTCTTAACCTGCTGAGTCACACCAGGAACTCCTCTCTGTGTGTTTCTTTTTATTTTTGCTCCCTCCCTTCCTTCCTTCTTTCCTTCCTCTCTCCCTCCCTCTCTTTCTTTCTTTCCTTCTTTCTTTTTGGCTGCACACATGGCATATGGAAGTTCCTGGGCCAGGGATTAATCCAAGGCACAGCTGCAACCTATGCCACAGCTGCGGAATGCTGGATCCTTAATCCACTGTGCTGGGCAGGGGATCAAACCAGTGCCTCAGGGGCGACCTGAGCTGCTGCAGAGACAATGCTGGGTCCTTAACCTGCTGGGCCACAGCAGGAACTCCTCTGTGTGTTTCTTATAAGGTTACTTGGCATTGGATTTGTGGCCCACTTGGATAATCCGAGATGATGTCATCTGGGGATCTTTAATTTAATTATGTCTGCAGAGACCCCTTCCCAAAGATGGTAGGATTGAGAATGTTCTAGAAGGTGGACATGTCTTTTGGGGGCATCACCTTTCAACACACTAGAGACAGTTGTACTCCAGCTCCAACAGCTAAGGTTGGGGCCAAGAAGAATGGAAGCTTAAGAGACATAATTTTTACTCGTTGTAACTAGGACTTTTCAACAGACCAGCATTAACAGAGGTGGTCTGTGCCCTCTGTAGAAGCAGCAAGTTCCCATCATTAAAGGCAAGTGATGAGAGGTTGGATTTAGGGCCGATTTATGTTTTAGCGCGGTGGGTACAGGGTGTAGAGTATTTTTAGGGGCCCTTGAACATGCTTTCACTTCTTTCAACATCAGAAAAAAAAGAACTTTTAGGTTGAATAAAATGTTTTATTCTATAATATTTATGTATTTGTCTGTATACCAATGCAGTGGTAAAGTGAAACTTTAAATATTTGTTTGATAGAGGAAGGGGTTTACGAAAGCAAAAAATAACTAGAATCCACAAATGTCATCATGCGGTCCCGGCTAGACTAGACCTAGTGGGAAAGGGGTGCTGGAGGGGCCTGTCACCATTCCCCAGACCTTCAAGATTCATGCCCTGACACTACTGAGTGTCGCATCCTCTTGTCAGGAGTGCCTTCCGCCTCAGAGAACAAAGTCCTCTTGTGAGGACACCTGTCCTGGATGGCTTGGAGGTGACACTGAGGATGGGATGACGCCCCCTCCCCCAACCCCGGCAGCTTGTCACCGATGGCATCTGAACCGTGGTCACCTTTTATGGGCCTTTGTTATGAGTCTGAACCACAATAACAATGCATAAAACCCTTGGGAGAGAAGAGACGGGAACTAACATTTCCTGAAAATCTACTTTCTCCTGGGCACTTTATAGAGTTGTTATTTTATTTCCACTTTTTTTTTTTTGCTTTTTTAGGACTGCACCTGGTGGCATATGGAGGTTCCCAGGTTAGGGGTTCTAATCAGAGCCACAGCTGCTGGCCTACACCACAGCCACCACAATGCGGGATCTGAGCCCTGTCTGCGACCTACACCACAGCTCACGGTAACACAGGATCCTTAACCCACTGAGCAAGGCCAGGGATCGAACTCACAACCTCATGGTTCCTAGTCCGATTCGTTTCTGCTGTACCACGATGGGAACTCCTACAAGGGAACTCTTGAAGTCTTTTGTTTATGTCCCCAAATTTAGTATTTCAGTGTCACCTTCATGATTTTTGCCTCACTTGATACCATTTGTATTCCTATTACCTTGATGGGATTCTTTAAATTAACTTACTTTGGAAAAACGTTATTGCTGCTCTCAACAATAATATTCATGAAATCATGGGTTGAATTCATTTATTCCTTCCTTCAGCAATCTTTGTCGGAAGCCTCTGGGGCAACAGGCTCTCTTAGGTGCCAGGGACACAACAAAGAAGATACAGGCCAAGTCTTTACCTTCTGGAGATTTACTCTTGTAGAGGAGATGGAGTGTAGATACATATATTAGAGACTTACAGATGGTGACAACAGCTTGGAGAAAATTCAGCTGCGTGATGTATTAGATTGAAATTGTTGATGCACGGTAAGTGGTTTTACACTGCAGCCCTGTATATACACAAACACACAGAGAATCCAACAAAAAGGTTGAGACACAGTACTTAACCTTTCCTACATGTGATGTGGTCTCATATTCCCTCTTCTTTTCTATAACATTTTTAAAATATGCCAGTTATGCAGTTCCCTTCATGGCTCAGCGGTTAACGAATCCGACCAGGATCCATGAGGATACAGGTTTGATACCTGGCTTTGCTCAATGGGTTAAGGACTGGCGTTGCCATGAGCTGTGGTGTAGGTCACAGATGCAGCTGGATCTGGCTGTGGTGTAGGCCAGCAGCTGTAGCTCCAGTTGGACCCCTAGCCTCAAAACTTCCATACGCCATGGGTGTGGCCTTAAAAATGCAAAAAAAAAAGCTGATTATAATTTAGTAAGATTGATCTTATGCTCCATCAATGGATGGCAACCTGCATTTTGAAAAACACTGGAACATCAGAGAGACTGGTGGTGGGAGGCAAGGCACTATTTTAGAAAGGGCAGCCAGAGAAGGAGTCGCTAAGGAAAAGAAACAAGCAGATATAATAGAGCTGAGATGGTACGGTGGGAGCTATGGAAAGATCTAGAGAGAGAGCATTCCTGGCAGAGGGAATAGCAAGTGCAAAGAACTTGAGGTGGGATTGAGTTTGGGTTAGATGTGTTTGTACTGTGCGCACACGCATGCATGTGTGTGTGTGTGTGTGTGTGTATCTTAACATGGTCCGTGTATTCTAGCATATATACAAATAAGAATTTCTCCACATAGAACGTTTTCTCTGTGAACCATGTATGCTTCCTTTTGCTTCTGTAACAAACTACCACAACCTTAGTAGCTTAAAACAACATAAGTTTATTCTCTTACAGTTCTGGAGGTCAGGAGTCCAAAATGGGTGGGCTGGACTGTGTTCTTTTTGGAGGCACTAGGGGGAAAATTGACTTCCTCCTGGCTTTTTCCAGCTTCTAGATGCTGCCCAGATTCTTTGTCTCATGGCCCCACATCACTCCAGCCTCTGCTTTCGTCGCCACTTCTTCTTCTCTGACTCTGACCTCCTGCCTCTCTCTTATGAGGACCACTGTGATCACCTTGGGCTCCCCTGGATCATCCAGGACAACTGATTATGAACTTTAATCACACTTTCAGAGTCCCTTTGGCCGTGTAAGGTAACAAAGTTACAGGTTTGGGGGATTAGGATGTGGACATCTTGGTCGGGGGCATTATTCAGCCAACAACACTGTGTAAAATCATCCAGTGGGGGGGCACTGGTGAATTCCCCACTGTTAGGAAAATTCTCCTGCATCTCTTTGTCCGATGTGCTATGTTCCACGTACTGGGTGCTTGGTACATGCTTGCAAAGTGGTTAAATCCATGAGAAGCGCCTCCCTTTCTCCCTTTCCCCTGCTGCCCTACCCCTCTCTCTGTTCTTCTAAAAACGCACCTGCTCACAGGAGCAACTCAGGGAGGGAGACAAATGGGCCAGTGTTTATTGGTTTGCACAGGACTAGAAAAGTCATCCTGTGTGGCTCACATTCATGAAACACCTTGCACATCTGAGCTGGAAGGGACCTTGGAGATCACAGGTTTGACCCTCCTCGACTTGCTGAGGAGGAAAAATATCCCAGCCTCTTCCGTTCAAGGCTTCATTTTGTGTTTCTAATTATGACTCAGTGTTATAGGTTTGCTTTACCTTCAAAATACATGCTCCCCCCTTTCTCCTTTTGTCTTCACCCCACTGGCAAAGGGCAGGCATCAGTCTTCCCATTTTACAGAAGAGGAAACTGAGGCCCTGAAAGTTAGGGAGTAAAACTGGGTCTTGGACATGGTGTCCTGACTTCTCCTTCTCCCACATGCCTTTCATTAGACTCTCCAACTTCTCTTTTAAGAGTTCAAATCCCAGAGGGTTTTTGGAAGGGCTTGGAAAACGAAGAATGACCCATTGGGTTTTGTGTCGTGCCAAGGAGCAGGAGTAAAAGACTTTTGAGAGACAAAATTTAGGTAACCTATGGGGGAACATTCTAGGATTCCGCACTAATAGGATTGGTGGCCTAAAGAGAAACAGGGGACCGGTTCCTGGTCACTGGATGGATCTTGGCAGTGACAGGACTTAGAAATTGTTAACCTTACTTAGATAATCTTTGAGTTAAAGTTTTAGCGGTAGGCTTTTGAGACCCCGGGGGAGCAGTCCCCACCCCCACCCCAATTCCCCAGTCCTGCCCTCGTCTGTCTCAGGCATCTAATCTGGGGCTTTGGAGGAGGGGAAGGGGGGCACATAAAGTGGCTCTTACAATGGGGGTAGGGGACTAATGTAAAAGGAAACCTCAAACAGGGCGCCCTCCCCCCTAGGAGATAACAATCGAATTATATACATTTTAAGTGGCATTCTCGGAGGCTGGGTGATTTTCATATGAAAACTCCGCTTGGAGTCCTTGGCATCTGTTTCTCCTAAAAGGATAGAAACCCAGAGATTATTTACATATTCTTCGGGCTCTATCACCAATTAAATCTTTTCAGAACCTCAGTGCCCCCCCTGTCCTCCAGCCCCCACCCCCTCCCAACTCTCTCCACATTTAGGATTGAATTTCTTAGCAGACGGTGGCTGCTGCTCTTTTCGCTGATTTATTTACTCAGTTGGATTATTTTTCATCTCTAGCCTGGACATGGAAGGTCTCGGCGTCCACCTTCTGATCACGGGGAAGTGACCCCGCTCCGGGACCCTCCCCAACCTCGGCCGTGGGGCTGAGCCGGGAACGAATTCCTTCAGGCGCCCGAGAGGAGAGGGGCCTGTCTCCGTGTCATCCCTCCGCCGCCGCGGCCGCCGCCGCCGCCCCTCCCTCCCCCTGCCCGACGGTGACAGAGCTTCCTCCGCGAGATGAGGACGCACAGCTGGGTGACGTCACGAGGAATGCGCAGGGGTCTGCGCAGGGGCCCGGAAGGAGCGGAAAGAAGATGTCCCTGGGAGCCGCTGGACGGTGCGTGTCATCATGTGCTTTAGAAACAGTCTGGTCCTAGAGGGACTCAGGCATCTGCTGAAATGGCTGAGAAAATGGTAGCCGATGGAATGCGCCTCCCGGCCCTGCCCTCCGCCTCGCCTGCCCCCACTCACCCCTCGCTGCCTCCAGGGCTTCTGTTCCCAGGAGGCAGTGGTAGAAGAGAGCTTAGGCGCGCAGCGCTCAGGGCTGGCCTGGGTTCCCTACGGGGGCCCCTGCGCCTTCCCAGCTGTGGGACCGTGGGCGCGGTACACAGCCTCTCCAACGCGTCTCCAGTGAGGCATCCAAAAAATGGGGCAAACAACGGGCCCTGCCTCGTGGGGTTGGAGAATGAAGGACTCGGTGCCTGGGGAGCCCTCAGCACGGTTCCTGGCAAAAAAAAAAAAAAAAAAAAAAAAAAAAATAGGGCCATAGTAGCTGTGCGTCCTCAGTAGTAAGCTGGAATCTTAAAATCAAAGGCCGAGGCCTGCACATGAGACATTCAGTGTTACTTCAACAGGTCACTGAGTCTTGATTGTATCTTGATTGGATCCCGGTTGGGGGCCGGGAGAGTAGCGGGTAGAGGAGAAGGAGGATCTTGGACTTTAACCTCAGGGAACCTCCTGGATAAATCAGATATTTATCTATAAAGGGAAGAAAGTACACCTCTCAATGAGCTTGTTGAATTGTGGAGAAGGTAGTGAATGAAAAACTCAGGCCATAGAGAGAACAGTCCATACAGCAGAGCTAGTGTTGCTATTTCTGTCAGTGTAGTAATCTATTAGTAACACTTATCATACTAATAGTAATAATGCTTATGCTACTACAATCCTTAGACTATACCAGCGCAATTGTTGCACTCAAGGAGCTCGGTGTTAAATGGGTGAGATGGGCCGATAAGTGGAGAAATCGGAGAAAGGAGAAGGTGAGCTCTGGGCTGGGGGATAGCCAGGGTCTACACCCTCCCTGTCACTCAGGAGCCATGTGATCACAGGCCAATTCCTTCCTCTCTCCTTGCTTTCTCATCTGTACAATGTGCATGATCACAATACCCACTCTGATAGGTTGGGGCGAGGGTGAAAGGAATCGGGCTACGGACAACCATGATGACGTTTGCTGGTTCTGGGTGGGGCTATTGAAGCTCTGGCTTCAACTCTCATCGGGAAGCAATTAATGCCGTGTGGGCATGAGGGGCGTCTTCCGAGGAGGGGTGACATTGATGCAGGGCTTTGAAGGTTGAGAAAAACAAGATGTCTGTGTATGGGTGGGAGGCATTCAGGGTGGGCTAGGCATTCCGGGCAAAGGAATGGAATGCCTTTCCTGTTGAAAGAAGTGGTTTATTTAGAACATGAAGATCTGGGCCAAGGACTAGATCTTGGGAGAGTGAGGGAGGCCTGGGTTGGCTGGTGAAGGAGCTGGGTGCTAAGGGAAGGGTCGATATTGTCCCTTGGAGGTGGAGGCAGTTTGGGTTCTGGAGGGAACAGCTACGCTTTGGTGAGAAGAAAGGGCTGCCATGTGGGATCTCCATCCTGCCTGCTAGTTTTGTCTCCTGGGTTGCTTTAAAAATGCCATTATCAGGAGTTTCCGTCATGGCTCAGTGGTTAACGAATCCGACTAGGTACCATGAGGTTGTGGGTTTGATCCCCAGCCTTGCTTGGGGTGTTAGGGATCCGGTGTTGCCGTGAGCTGTGGTGTAGGTTGCAGACGTGGCTCAGATCCCGAGTTGCTGTGGCTCTGGCGTAGGCCGCCAACTACAGCTCCAATTCGACCCCTAGACTGGGAACCTCCATATGCTGTGGGAACGGCGCTCAAAAGGCAAAAAGACAAAAAAAAAAAAAAAAAAGAAGTTGCCTTTATCAGAGTTCCATTGTAGCTCAGCCGCTTAAAAACCCGCCTAGTATCCATGAAGATGCAGGTTCGATTCCTGGCCTTGCTCAGTGGGTTAAGTTTCCAGCACTGCTGCGAGCTACAAGTGTAGGTCACTGATGCAGCTTGGCTCTGATCTCAGGTCAGCATCCCGTTCGACCCTAGCCTGGGACCTCGCATATGCCACGCTCTAAAAAGGCTAAAAAAAGAAAAAAGAAAAAAACAAAACAAAACAAACAACCCACCATTGTTGAGTTTCTGCTCCTGACCAAGTAAACAAGATGGGATGGGTCCTGGAGAACATCGAGTTGTTTAGTCCAAGTTGGGGGACCCCTGGATGGGAGGGAGCCCCGCTGAGGCCATAACAATGTCTTCATACAATTAAGAGGTGATATGGATTGAATAAAAATAGCAGGGTGATGACAGGGACAGAGAAAGAGATGGCGGGGGTGTGGTGGTGGCTGGGAGCCCACCCACCTTCCCCTTGGGAGTCACTTGGATCTCACTCTGACACAGAAGTCAAGAGGCTGATGGTCAAGACCCAGCAGCTCCAGGCATGTGCATTTTGACAAGCAATTGGGAATGTGAGCTAAGCCAGGAAGACTTCCAAATTCTCCCCAATGGGCAAGGTTGTAACTCCATCCTCCTTCTCTTTAGATAGTGCTAATTCTCCAGGCTCTCCACCTGGGGCCGGCTCTGACGTCACGGTTAGTGGCCTTGGTGGGCTGGGCTGGGCCTGGGTGGGTGTGGGCTCAGAGGCAAGCTTGCCAGCCTTTGAAATCAGAGCTGGTAGGTTCTAACAACCTCACGTTTTAAAATTCATCTCTCATGTGGGTGCTTTCTCAGGCGGGGCAGGTGGTCTGCACTGGGGCTCCTGGGGCCACCCAGTCCAGCTTCAGAATACTGGCCTAATCCCCTTTCGCTTTCAAGGCCCACAGACAGCGCCATTCACATGACATCATGGCTCAGAGGCTCTTTTCTCCAATGTCCCCGGAGTCACTCTTGTTATGGCTTGAGCCAGGGGCTCGGCTCTGCCAGGGGCCAGGCTGAGGTCTCATTATCTCTGGGCATGTGGTCCTTTCCCCTTCAGTGTGTCTCAAGGCCCCTGCCATTCATTCTTCACAGAGATGGTTCTGGGAGCACGGGCATCAGGAAAAAGGAAACCCCCCAACTCAGGGCAAATAAAGTGTGACCTGAGCCCTGGACTGGACAGCAGGAGAGGTGGAGCCTTGTTTCTGAGTTGGTCACTCTTTCACTTGGGTCTTTTGTCTCTTGTCTTTGGGCCTCAGTCTCCCCCTATGAGGCTAGCCAACCTCCAAATTCCAGCCTGCTCTACTCCTGCGTCGCTCCTTGGGGATGGGTGTTTAGCCAGTGATTGAATCCAGACCCTAAGGGCTGCCTCCCTCCCCCCCCACCCCCGCCCCCAGAGGCTGCCTCCTCTACCAGGGGAAGGAGTTGTGAGAAGCCCCTTGATGGAAATTCAGGCTTGAAGAGTTAAGAAACTTTCTCAAGTGGAAGAAATGGGATCTGAGCCAATTCTATCCAACTCAATAGCAATAGCAGCGGTAGCAATAACAACAACTGTGGGTCTGAGTGTTTATTATGTCTTCGGCTCTGTTTTAATTATCTTATTTATTCTGCATCGCAACCCAACGAAATTGGCACTAGTAGGATCACCATTTACAGAAAAGGAATCCGAGGGTCCAAGAGGCTCCCTGCTCAAAAGAGAGCAGCTGGTCAGTGGTAGGACTGGGTTTCAGATCCCTGTCTTTCTAACTCTTAGAGCCTTGGGGCAAAGAATAATTGCAGTCTGAGACCACAGGAAGAAACTAATTGGAAGGTGTCAGAGTGTTCCCACATGTCAACTGCTTGGCATGGCCGGAAGCTACCAGATAGAAAAGAGGCATACAGAAGTGAAGGAGAAGTAGGCCAGCTGAGGGCAGGGGAACAGCGCATGCAGGACAAGCGGGGCCCTGGGAGACGATGTGCCCCTAAAAGGAAGAGGGGCATGGCTGTCAAAGGAAGACAGAGCCCTCAGTGCCTGGCAGTGCCCAGGCTTTGTAATGGATCCCCACGGCCAATTCCCAAGAAGCCTGCGTCTCACACCTCACATCAGAGCCCTCTTCTCCACTGTTGTCCTTATAGCACCCACTTCCACCCCTTACATTCCTTTTTTTTTTTTTGTCTTTTTAGGGCTGAACCTTCGGCATATGGAAGTTCCCAGGCTAGGGGTCTAATCGGAGCTGTTGCTGCTGATGTACGCCAGAGCCATAGCAACGCCAGATCAGAGCCACATCTGCGTCCTACACAGCAATGCCAGATCCCTAACCCACTGAGCAAGGCCAGGGATCGAACACACAACCTCATGGTTCCTAGTTGGATTCGTTTCTGCTGCGCCAAAACAGGAACTCCACATTCCTAATATTTAAGAGATTTTCTGACTCTGCAGTCAGAGGAGCTTGACTGAAACACAGACTCAAGCTGTGGAGTCTGGAGGGGGGACTAGTCCAAGTCCCCATTTCAGGAGCTTCCTTGTTAAGCTTTCTTGACTTACACTGCTCTGCTCAGACACATACCCATCTATAGCATGGGCCTGGCACATCACAGGTGCTCAGTAAATAATATATAATTATATAGACCCCTGTATCTCTCTTGTTTTATTTCCACACCTGCCATGTGAGGCAAGGTGGCATTTAATTCCACCTTACAGATGAGGAAATTGAGCCTCACGGAGTTTAAATGACTTGCCCAAGTTCCCACGGCTGGAAGGAAACAGGCAGGATTAGCTCTGAGCATTTTCCGTGGCTAACGCAAAGAAGGCATGATCTGTTCCATACTCACCTCACCATGGGCCCCAGGAGTGGTGCTATTAGAATGCCCTGGACCTTAGCTCAGTGGTGGTAGTAGGGGGCACTCTTCCCATGAGTACACAGAGTGTGGAGTTTGTGGTGTGGGTCATGCCCCCTCCCTTCTTCCCTCCCTTCCTCCTTTCTCTCTTCCCCAGGGCAAATTAAAGAACATAGGAGTTCCCATCCTGGGGCAGTGGAAACAAATCTGACTAGGAACTATGGGGTCGCAGGTTCGATCCCTGACCTCACTCAGTGGGTTAAGGATCTGGTTTTGCCGTGAGCTGTGGTGTAGGTCGCAGATGCGGCCCGGATCCTGCATTGCTGTGGCTGTGGTGTAGGCCAGCAGCTGTACCTTCAATTAGACCCCTAGCCTGGGAACCTCCCTATGCCTAGAGTGCCGCCCTAAAAAGCAAAAAAAGAAAAGAAAAGAAAAAAGAAAAAGCAAAAAAGGAAAATAATCATGGAGGGAGTTCCTGTTGTGGCTTAGTGAAATAACGACAGGATGTTGTCCCTTTGAGGTTGAGGGTTCAATCCCTGGCTTTGCTCAGTGGCTTATGGATTCCGAAAGCTGTGGCGTAGGTAGCAGAAGGGGCTGGCACCTGGTGTTGCCCATGGCTGTGGCATAGGCTGCAGCTGCAGCTCCAAGTCTACCCCGGCCCAGGAACTTCTATATGCTGTGAGTGTGTCCATAAAAAGGGGGGGGGGGGAGAAAAAGAAAAGAAGGAAATAGCCAAACATATGGGACACCCTTTGTTTTCTCCTTAAAACAAAATAGCTGGATCAAGTTCTATGAAGGATAAAAAGTGAATTCTGGAGACTTAGAGCACTTGCTGAAAAGGAGGATGCTCATGAGTGAAAAAACACTCATTTTAGCAGTGAAATGATCACTCAGCATTTTTGAGAAGAAGCGCTCCTTGATGACAGCCTTTTATGATTTATCCTGAAATTCAATTGTGGGCCAATGAAAACCCAACGGGTGGGAGTTCCTGTCTTGGTGCAGCGGAAACAGATCTGACTAGGAACCATGAGGTTGAGGGTTCGATTCCTGGTCTTGCTCAGTGGGTTAACGATCTGGCATTGCCATGAGCTGTGGTGTAGGTCACAGTCGCAGCTGGGATCTGGCATTGCTATGGCTCTGGCATAGGCCAGCAGCACCAGCTCCCATTGGATCCCTAGCCTGGAAACCCCCATATGCGGCGGGTGTGGCCCTATAAAGGCAAAAAAGACACACACACACAAAATCCAATGGGGGGGGTCATGGGGGCTTTGGGAGTGGGTTGCTCAGCGGTTTTACATATTTGGAATAGAACTCACATAGTGACTTGGCTCTGAGTCTCTGAGGGCACCCACCCAACCCAACTGTTTGGAGAGCGAGACATAAGCCTGTCTATCTACAGACCGATGGCTGCCTCATTCTCTCTGCCAACCTGATTGAAATGAGCAGACTTTGACTTTTAAGTGCCTGTATCCTCCCGGAGCCCAACGAAGGTGTTGGAGCCACCTGCAGACGTTGCCAAGGGCCCAGGCTCCGCCCGTGGTGCTTCCCCTGCTGCTCCAACCTGCGCTGGCGTCTGAGCCCTGGCTCTGGGCTCCGGTCTCCGTCTGCGCTGGCCCTTCTCCTCTGGCTGGCAGCCCGTTCCTCCCCTTCTGGCTCTCTGATTGGCGCCTGGCCCTGAGCACTGTCTTGATCTTCCCGTCACTTGTGGCTTCTGATAAGAAACGCGCTCCGGCCAGATATAGGCCCAGCCAGGGGGTCACCGGTGCAGGGATTCAGGACGTGGGCTTCATCAGACTCAGGGCGACGCCACCCTACCTACCATTTGTCAGCTCTGTGACCCCAGGCTAGCTACACCCCTCTTCTGAGCCTGTTTCCTTGTCTGTCAAAAGGGGGGTGGTTTTGTTCTTCTGATGTGAGATTTTGAGCATTTTGTGTATAGGGTACAGAAAAAAATCACATGTTCATAGCACTGGGCGTTCTCAATGTTTTCAGAGCTACAGCCTCACGGTAACCACGCTGAGATGTTACAATATTCCCAGTCTACACATGGGAAAACCGAGGATTAGAGGGAGAAACGAAGACAGCCAGAGTCACAGCCAGCAGGTGGGGAGGACCGGACTCGAACCCAGGCCTCCTGACTCCCGGTCGGGAAAGCAGCAGAGGCGGCAGCTTTGATCCCCGAAGCTGCTGTCCAACACTGTGCCGCCTCCGGGAAGGGAAGACAGGACCGGAGAGGAGCGGCTGCCGGCTCCCCCCCCTCCCGATGCCGGCTGGCGGGGCGGAGGAATCCGAGCGGCTGGCTTGTGCTCATGCTTGAGGAATGTCTTGAGAAGTCGTGCCTAAGCCCTCTGTATCTGACTCATCATCTCCCCGTCTCCAGGAGTGTCAGAAAAGAGCTCCCTTAATCCCTCCTGTCCTCGGTCCCAGGCTTTCATTTGTCAAACTAAAAATATTCCCTCCGGGAACCTCCTTTTGCCAGAGGCTGAAGGAGGTAGAAGGGGAATGGTGTTTCAGTGTCACTTCCTGACAGCGCCTCGCATTGTTCACCGCCAGGGAAACAGAGCCGGGCAGCACGAGCAAGGGGCCCCTGTCATTCTTGGGCCGGGGCCAGCCGCTCACCTTTCTCCTGCGAGCTGGCTTTCTCCCCCCCCCCCCCAAGGCTCCAGACAATAGCCCATCAGCCTGACACCCAGCCTTGGCCCAGTCCCTCGGGGCTGCGTGGTGATTCTTGCCAGGTGAGGACTACAGAATGCCAAGTTCATTTCCTTTGTAGCCTGAGGGAAGGGTGGGCTGGCATGGTTAGTACTTGTCTGCCAGGCCGGTTTACCTAGAAAAGGGTGTAGAGCTTGAAGGTCAAGGAAAAAACGAGTCCCGCGTCTCTAGGAAAGACAGACAGACAGACCTGCAACTCCCTGAGCTGGACAGTGACAGCATTTGGGAAGCCATCGAAGTTTGTCTCCTGTTTCTCTTCTTCCTTTTTTTTTTTCATTTTATTGCTTCTGACTGGGCTGATCCTGAGTGTCCGTGACCTTGACTTGGCTCCAAACCTTGGCTCACAGCCATAGAGCCATGCCCCCTCCTCCCACCCCCCCTGGGCCCTGCCAGGGTGCCTACTTGCTCAGTGGAAGTAGAACATAGTGAAACCTAGAGAGCATGGCCTCTGACTTCAACCTTGGGTTTAAACTCCACCACCACCCACTACCTGGCTCTGTGTACCTGAGCTGTGTGAGGTACCTCACCTCTGAGCCTCAGGTTCCTCATTTGTCTTAGTGGACAATCACACCCGTTATGCTGGGCTACGGTAAAGGTGAATAAGGCGTGTATGTAAAGTGAATTACACAAGGTTGGTCACATAGGAGGGGCTCCAGACATTGTCATCATCCTCGTCATTCCTTTAAAACCCAACACCCTGTGTCACCACACCACTGGAATCAGAAGACTTGGTTCTAATCTCAGAGATCAGATTAGTTGTGTGGCTCTGGACACATCCTCTAAGATCTCAGCGTCACATGTGCTCATGTGTAGAATGAGGAGTTTGGGCTTGAGTTCCTCTAGGCGTCTTCTCAGATCCAACGTGCTGGGGTCTTGGAAGAGAAAGACAAACACGGGATGCTATCACTTATCTGTACAATCTAAACAAATACAACAGTAGTGAATATAATGAAAAAGAAGCAAACACACAGATAGAAAGGAAAAACTAGTGGCTACCCATGGGGCAGGGGGAAGGGCAATATAGGGAGGGGGGAATGGGAGGTACAAACTATTGGGGTGTAAGATAGGGTCAAGGCTGTGTTGTACAACTCGGGGAACACAGCCAATGCACTGTCATAATGGTAAATGGAAAAAATTTACCATTATATAAAAAATTGAAAACAAAAATAAAAACATTCCAAAGATTAAAAAATAATAACAATAAAATAAAATTCTGAGGTCTTGGCGATACTTGAGAGTAGATATTCATGGAAAACATCCTTCTTTTAAGGAACACATGACTAATGTAGCTGCTTGCTAGGGACTGACTTGTGTCCCCATTCCCCATTCATAGGTTGAGGTCCTAACCCTCCATTTGACCATCTCTGGAGATAGGGTCTTTAGAGGTAGTTAAGGTCCAATGATGTCATAAGGGTGGGGCCTTAATCTGATAGGACTATGGCCTTCTAAGAAGAGGAAGAGAGGGAGCTCTCTTCTCTCTGTCTCCATCTCTCCCCCACCCCTCCCCCTCTCTCCCCGTCCTGTGAAGACACCAGGAGAAGGTACTGTTTGCTAGCCAGGAAGAGAGTTCTCCTCAGAAACCAAATCCTGCTGGCAACTTGGACTTGGACTTCCTAGCCTCCTGAACCATGAGAACGTACATTTCTCTTGTCAAAGCCACCTGCCTGCAGTATTTTGTTACGGCAGCTGGTGCTGACCAGGATGTTGCCGAAGGAGGAGGGCTGGGAGAGGAGCACTGAGGCAGAGTCTGCATCCGCAGCCAGGATTTCACAACGCTTATTGAGCCAAGGGAGTGATGGAGTCTCTGCAGGAAAGGCAAGGGGGGAAAGCCATTCCCACCCAGCCAACTTTGAAGCTGGGAATCGACTGGAATACTGCCGTTAGGAGAAGAAACACCGCCTTCTATCATGACTCGTGGTTAACTCAGACTCTGGAGTAAGCTGAGTTTGAGCCTGAGCTCTGCTTGCGTGCCAGCTGTGTGACTGTAGTAAAGTTAACTGGCCTCTCTGGTCTCATTTCCTTACCTGTCAAATGAATGGCATGATCCCCTTTACTCTACACCAGCTGTGTAAAGTAAATGTGGTCGTGTATACATGGTACATAGCCCAGGGCTCCTCGTATAGTAGGCACTTGATATGTTGGCGCCTGTTAGTAATAATGTCACATTATCAGTGATTATTAGTGAATGATAATTTTGCTCATATGACTTACTTCACCTGCTGAAGCTAAAAATAAGGTCATTTGTTGTTGTTGTTGTTTTCAAATGGAAGCTGACTGTAGCCCTTGTTTCCCCATCAGAGAAATGCCCTGCCTGCCTTCCTTGGGCCTGCTCTCCCAGAGTCAGCTGCAATTCCCCCAGTGCTTCTTTGTATCAGTCCCAGCCCTGCTGCGGATTCTGTTAGAGGCAGGTGTGCCATGTAGGGGCTGGTGGAAGGTCTGGCTGCTCTGAGCCCACCTCTGCCGCATAAGGTGCTGAAGCAGCGTGTCCTCCTGTGACAGTCTCAGCTGTGGCCCTGGTGGTGGTAAGATCCCTCTGTCCCCTCCCATTGGAAAGCTCCTTCTTGGGAGACCCTTCACGTTCTTTCTGCTCAGGTGACCTTAATGCACAATCTCAATTCTTCAGATGTTTGAATAACCTTGAATCCAAAAAAAAAGCATCGATCTCCATCTGGGTCTATTAGTCCCCTATGCAAATCTGCCCATCCCTTCACTAGAAGCTTTTGAGCTCCACAAACAAGGGATACTGACTAGGCAGGATGGTCTTTGACAAGCTTCCAAAATGTCTTCCTAGGCAACAATGAGGTGGCTTTATATGTTTCATAGTTGTCTTATGCTTATGGGACTACTCAAATGGTCCTTTTCCTCACCAGGACATCTGGTCCACCAGTAATTTCACATCTCATCGAATTGAAGATGCTACATATTGTTTTTCAAAACATCATTAGTCAGTGCATCATCAAGAAAGAAAAAGTGCTTCCAATCGTCTATGACATGCCATCCTCTGAAAAGCACATCATGATTTAAGAGATGCTAAAACATGTGAAAGCCTGTGTCTCTCAGAATCAGCGAAATTATTGACAATATTAGTTAATATTTCTTAAGGATTTACCCTGTGGTAGGTTCTTGTTCCAAGACTTTTAAATGAATGAATTCTTTTAATCTTCAAAGCAGGTCTGCGAAGTAGAGGCTATTATAATAACCTCTTATATTATGAATGCTATTAGAATAGCAACTTATGTTAAAGAGCAAGAAATTGGTCCATAAATGAATGACTTTTAAATGAATGAATTCTTTTCATCTTCAAAGCAGGTCTGCGAAGTAGAGGCTATTATAATGACCTTATGGATGAGAAAAGTGAGGCACATGAGGTCATATAACTTAATGTCACACAGTCAGAAAGTAGCCAGATTCCAGTGTAGGCAGTTGAATACTCCTCTTCCTAGACAAGAGGCAATGGCAACTTTATTTATGTATTTATTTATTTTCTTTTTACAACCAGACCTATGGCATATGGAAGCTCCAGGGCCAGGGGTCGAATAGGAACTGCAGCTGAGGCCTACACTACAGCCACAGCAACACTGGATCCATGCCACATCTGTGACCTATGCCTTTGCCATAGCTTGTGGCAATGCCAGATCCTTAATCCACTGAGGGAGGCCAGGGATTGAATCCAAATCCTCACAGAAACAATATCGGGTCCTTAACCCATAGAGCCACAAGAGGAACTCCGAGCACTGGCAACTTTTTTTAAAAAGATCTTTTTAAAAAATATTTTTTATTAGAGTTGATTTATAATGTTCTGTCACTATATTCTGCACAGCAAAGTGACCCAGCTATACATCTATATACACTCTTTTTTTCACATTGTCCTCCATCATGTTCCATCACAAGTGATCAGATATAATTCCTTGTCCTATACAGCTGAATCTCATTGCTTATCCATTCCAAATGCAATAATTTGCATCTACTAACCCCAAACTCCCAGTCCATCCCACCCCCTCCCCCTTTCTCTTGGCAACCACAAGTCTGTTCTCCATGTCCATGAGTTTGTTTCTTTTCTCTAGTTAGGTTCATTTGTGCCTTATATTAGATTCCAGATATAAGTGATATCATATGGCATTTGTCTTTCTCCTTCTGGCTTACTTCACTTAGTACAAGATTCTTTAGTTCCATCCATGTTTCTGCAAATAGCATTATTTTTGTTCTTTTTCATGGCTGAGTAGTATTCCATTGTGTAGATATACCACATCTTCCTAATCCAGTCATCTGTCAATGAACATTTGGGTTGTTTCCATGTCTCGGCTATTGTGAATAGTGCTGCAATGAACATATGGGTGCTTGTATCTTTTTCAATGAAAGTTTTGTCTGGATATATGCCTAGGAGTGGGATTGTTGGATCATATGGCAGTTCTATTTTTAGTTTTCTGAGATACCTCGATACTGTTTTCCATAGTGGTTGTACCAAGGTAACTTTTAAATAGGAATTTCCTTCTCCATTTCTCTTTCACATACACACCAATACACACACACACAAACACACACAGAGGATTTTAAATTTTATCTTAATGGCTCCTCCAAATGCTATTAGAATAGCAACTTATGTTAAAGAGCAAGAAATTGGTCCATAATAACCTATATGGGAAAAGAACCTGAAAAAGAATGGGTATATGTACACATATCACTGATTCGCTTTGCTGTGCACCTGAAACGAACACAACATTGTAAGTCAACTGTACGCCAATAAAATAAAAAAATATATATATTCGTGTTAGAGGAGTGATGATACTGCTTAGCTCATAGAATTGATGTTAAGGTCTATTGAGATCACACAGGTCAAGTGCTTGAGTCATTGTCTGACACATATTATGTGCATAATAAATACTGTTATTATCCTGAAAAAAAGTGATAGTAGAAAAACAAACAAACAAGAACTTGGGCTTGGAGTAATCTGGTAAGTCTTCAGAAAGGACTTTTGATGCCGAAGCCCCTCCAGGAAGGAGAGGTGGTCCTCACCATACATAACTCTCAGCATGTGATAAAGTCCGGGCTGCCTGGGAGCCACTTTGTTTATACAAGCAGTTAGTTGGCCCCTCACTTCCTGGCTCTGGTTCTTTGCAATGGCCTTCCTGGACTGGGGTCCACACCGTGGATCTTTCTCATGATGATACTGATAACACCTCTTGGACCCACCTGGAATGCTTTCAGCTACTAGTGACAGAAAATCCAATACAAGCAGCTTCAACAAAGAGGCATTTTTTGGTTGTTTGTTTCTTGTTTGTTAACCTGATGAGTGTGCAGAAGAAGGCAGTCCAGCTCTGGGGTGGTAGTTGTTTCAGTCTTGCCGTCTTAGTTGTAGACACGTGGCCTCAGGGTTTTGCAGTGGTGTTTACACCTCCATGCATTTTGCTCCTGTTCCAGGAAGAAAGGGGAAAGGCCGAAGGGCTTTGCCTTAAAAAAAAAAATTTTTTATATGGAAGTTCCTGGGCCAGGGGTCAAAATGTAGCTGCAGATGCTGGCCTACACCACAGCCACAGCAACTCAGAATCCCAGCCTCATCTGCAACCTACACGCAGTTTGTGGCAATGCCAGATCCTTAACCCACTGAGGGAGACCAGGGATGGAACCCACATCCTCATGGATACTAGTTGGGTTCTTAACCAGGTGAGCCACAGTGGGAACTCCAGGGCTTTGCCTTTTTATTGGAATGAGAAAGTCCTCCTTAGGAGAGTTCTTGCACTTATTTAGCCAGAATTGGATCACATGCTTATGTGCTGAGGCCAAGAGTGATGACTGATCAGGACTGATTTGGAGCTGTAATGATCTATTCCCCTGGTATTAGAGAAGGTATTTCCCATACCCAAGATGGGTGGAGAGCTGACGACTACCTGTGCCATAAGGGAAGCAGGAAGCATGGATGGCGGGTAGGCACCCAGCGCTACTCGTGTCTGCCCCTTGTCTCCTACCCCTTGCTCTCCTCCAACAGTCTCTTCTCTAACGCACCCCACTCCCTTCTCTACTTAGGCTTGGGACAAGAGGGAGTGGGACCTGTGCTCCCATCAATAGTGTAGCCTGTTGGAATGGAAGCACTGTGACAGGAGGGACCATCTTTGACCATCTTTGCTCCCCCTGCCCCCATTTTCCCCCAGAGCTTATCACATGTTTGATGCATTGCAAGCCCTCAGTCAGTACTGGCATGAATGGATGAATGAATAATGGCCAGGAGCCCATGTGCCTTGACCACTGTCTCAGGAATCAACATGAAGATTGGGTCTCCCCACCACAACTGGCTTGTGCAGAAGGTACATGCGTGCACTGGTGTACGTGTGCTGGCAGCTCCTCCCCACCTCAGATTGAATTACTTATAAACAGGCTTATGCTGACCTGGCAGAGTCTATGTCTCAGCACAACAGTTTCCATCATTTCCCAAATTCTTTCGATTTGGCAAAATCCAAAAATAAAACCGTCTTCCCTCCATCTTCTACTCAGTCCCATCTCTGGAGCCTGGTGCGCTGCTAGAGCAATGGGTTCTGGATGTTTGGGATATATCTCCAGAAACAACTGGTCTGCCTTTTCTTCCTCTGCACGCTCCTCCCCTGGACATAGCCTCCTTCTGGCCTCTCCCTGGAGTTTGTATGCAGGGTCAGCGCCCATGGCTCTCTGGACTCCTGCTCTGGATGGGCTTTCTCCCATTCTGCATTCTGAGTTTCTCCGTCCAGGACACCTGTTGACGTAACTCACTCCACAAAGGAACTGAGAGCATTTTCCCTCTGTCTTCAAGAATCCCATTGACCCTCAGATGGATGCTATTATAGCATCTCCAGCCTCTGGACCTTAGGAAGCAGTGTGTGGTTGGCTAATTTCATTTACTTGGATGCATAGACCCCAGGATACAAGAACCACCTTTTGCTATTATCTCACATGTGTCTAAGATTTCATGCAAATGAAACTGTGAGCATTTTTTTGGAGACAGGGCATGTCCATGACATGCAGAAGTGCCTGGGCACCCACCCTGAGTCACAGCAGTAAGAACACTGAATCCTTAATCACTAGGCCGCTGGGAAACTCCTGTGACCTTTTTATAAATCAAATTAAGAGGTTAGATTAGGCTCTCTTTTGGGTTTCTTCTAACATTGACTAGGTATACCAGTGGGTATTATTATTATTATTTTTTTTAATTTTTGCTTTTGAGGGCCGCACCTGTGGCATATGGAGTTTCCCAGACTAGGGCCTCATCGGAACTACAGCTGCCGGCCTATGCCACAGCCACAGAAACACCAGATCCGAGCTGTGTCTGTGACCTACACCAGAGCTCATGGTAACGCCAGATCCTTAACTCACTGGGTGAGGCCAAGGATCAAACCTGCAACCTCATGGTTCCTAGTCAGATTCGTTTCCACAGTGCCACAATAAGAACTCCATTATTATTTTTAATATAGCTGAGGAAGCTGAGGTAGAGAGAGGTTAAGGGAGAGGCTCAAGGTCACACAGCACATCGGTAGCAGAACCAAGGCTTGACCTGAGTCTCTGTCTGATGAGCTTTCCATTATACCATCCTACCTTTCCCGTTAGGTTCCCCCATGACTCCCACAGAACCCAGTCTCTCTCCACATTTCCATCTCTCTCCCAGCCCCTAAAATGTTAGCCAGGCAGAGCATGGTCCCCAGCCAATGCTGTGGTGATGGATGTCATGTGGATGGGCCCTATGACAAAGAGCATCTGAAACCTGGATCCTGGCATAGGCGGTGGCCTGGTACTCCCTTACCCCCTCCCCCCTGCCACAGCCATGCCCATCTGTGCTAATTAAAGAGATCCCTTTCTCACTGCCTCCCCCGGCCCCATTTTTTTTTAAATGCATGGATAAACACCAAGTACGCTACTGCTGGAAGAAAGAGCAAAAGGCTGGGAGTTGGGGAGAACAGGGCTCGAGGGCTGGCAGGGCCACTAGTGAGATGGAGTTGTCTCACATACTTTAATCTTCCAAGATCTCAGGGTTTTCTCCATAAAGTGGATGTAAGAAGGTGCTGAACTAGATGGCCTTTAGGGTCCCTTCCATCCCTAACCTGCTGGAGTCTGTCTTTGCGATGCTATTTGGAAAGCAGCAATGGTACAGACCTACAGGGAATCAGGGGCAGAACGTTGTGGATGCTGTTTGTTTCCACATAGTTTGGAAGCCTGGAAACTCAGGAGTCTATTAGGTGGAATTTGTGTGTATGAGGTGCAGCAACATCACTGTGGGAGAGAGTGGACATGAGGAACCGTGTGCCTTTATCTCAGCTACGCCTCATGTGGTGGAACTTGATCCTGGCTCTCTGGAATTCCTCACTGCATGTTCTCTCTATAATGCCACACTGCCTCTAATGGCATCTTCCATTTTGTAAGAAGTTTTGATGTGTCAGGTACAATTCCAAGTAATTTAAATGTGCTATTTCACCGAATCCTCACAATAAGCCCAAGGAAGTTAATAATAGGTTCCCTATTGTGTGGATGTGACAGAGGAGGCACAGAGAAATGCAGTAGCTTGCCCCGTGTCACATGGTTAATAACTGGCAGAGCCTGAATTCTCACCCACTTCTGCTGGATTGCAATCCCATGTTCTTACCCACTAGGTTATATTGCCTTGAATTTGCCTTATTGATGGTGAATGTCTCTCAGCAGGTCTTCTGCTTATGTCCTTGCTCAGAATTTTTCAAAGTGTTGTCTGAAGGCTAGTTGCCTCAGAGTCTCTTGGTGTCCTTGTTAAAATGGTAAATTTCCAGATCTCTTTCCAGACCTCCCGAACCTGACGTTCTAGGGGTGGGATCTGGGACCGTATAATATCAAACTCTCCAGGGAATCTTACGCCCAATAAAATTTGAGAACCACTCAACTAGAGAAGGAATAGGTCTTACTTCCATTAAACAGATCTTTCCATGAACATGGAGATCCAGAGTGGAGAAAATTTCCAGCAGAGAACCATGCATTGTAATCATTACTTTACTGAGACGCCTGTGAAATGTAGGTACTTTGTGGTCGTTTTCTGGACTTTGTGCTTTAAAATGTGCTTTATTTGTGCTTTAAAAATGAGGTAAAGCCTAGGGTTTCAGTCAGCCAAGAAGAGGTTAGGCTACCGTTGCAAGCAATCTTGAAATATCAGTAGTTTAAAACAATGAAGATTTGAATAGCTACGTGTAAAAGAATGAAATTAGAGCATTTTTTCACACCATATGCAAAAATACACTCAAAATGATTAAAGACCTAAATATGAGACTGGAAACCATAAAACTCTTAGAAGAAAACACAGGTAGAATACTCTTTGATGTAAATAGTAACTATTTTTTTTTTTTGGAATTGTCTCCTAAGGCAAAGGAAACAAAGCAAACTTAAAACTTAAAAAATTTTGCACAGCAAAGGAAACTATTGGTGAGACAAAACAACAACCTACTGAATGGGAGAAAATATTTGCATATGATATGACTGCAAATAGATTGATATTCACAATATATAAACAGCTCATAACATTCAGTATAAAAAGAAACTAAGCTGATTGAAAAATGGACAGAAGAGATTTTTTTTTTCCCAAAAATACATACAGATGGCCAATAGGCACTTGAAAATAATATAGATTTATTTCTCAGTCATACTACATGTCCAATGCAGATCTGTAGGGTAGAAGGCGAGGGTCTGTACTCATCATTTTAAAGCAGTTGGGTTTTTAAAATTGAAGTATAGTTGATTTACAATGCTGTGTTAGTTTTGGGTATACAGCAAAGTGATATATATATATAGTTCTTTTTCTGATTCCTTTCCATTATGGGTTATTATAAGATATTGAATATAGTTCCTTGTGTTACACAGTAGGTCCTTGTTGTTTGTCTTTTTTGTGTATAGTAGTGTGTATCTGTTCACCAAAAATACCAAATTTACTCCTTCCCCATTCCACTTTGGTAACCATAAGTTTGTTTTCTATGTCTGGTGGATTCATTTCTCTTTTATAAATAAGAGAAAGTCCATTTTCATCATTTTTTAAGATTCTCCATACAGTGATATCATATACTATTTGTTTTCATTTTTTACTTCACTTAGGTATGAGAATCTCTAGGTCCATCCATGTTGCTGCAAATGGCATTATTTCATTCTTTTTTATGGCTGAGTGGTATTCCATTGTGTGTATATACATATGCATGTATATTCATATATGCACTTTTTTTTTACACCATATCTTTTTTTTCTTTGTACTCATTATTATTATCTCACAGTTTCTGTGGGTAAAGAAATCAAGGGTGACTGAGTTGGGTAATTCTGGCCCAGGGCCTCTCATGGGGTTACAGTCAGGATATCAACAGGAGATGCAGTCATCTGAAGGCTTGACTGGGGCTGGAGTATGTGCTTCCGAAATGGCCTACTCACACGGGTATTGGCCAGAGGCCTTAGTTTCTTATCTTGTGGGCATCTCCATGGGTTGCTGGAGTGTCTTCAAGACAGAGTTTGGCTTCTCTCAGAGCAAAGGGTCTAATGGACCATGAACAAGCGGGAAGGTGGGGGTGCCTTTCATGACCTAGTATTCAAAGCTGTGCGCTATCACCTCCACTTTATTCTATTCAATAAAATTGAGTCACTGAGTCCAGTTCATACTCAAGAGGAGGGAAATTTATTTCCAATTATTGAAGGGAAGAATATTTAAAAAGCCCTGCAGACATTTAAAAACCAATATAGTCAATCCACTTGTTCACGAACTATTTATGTTCTTCTCACATGCAAAATATACTCACTGCCACCCAAGTCTTCCAGGGTATCATTACATCAGAGTATCAGTATGAATTCCAGTATTTTTTCATCTAAATAAAGAGCTAATGAGGGTCCCTAGGTGCAATTCCTTAAATTCAGCTCCTTAGATATAGTTCTTCTGAAATACAAAGACCTGGGAATACAGACACTCCACATATAATGATGGGGCAGGCATAGGATAACCACCATAGATATTTTTGTTCAAAAATGGGGGAAATGGGAGGCACAGAGAACTCACTGGTCCATGGCAAGTCTGAAATAGAGCTGCATAAGTGTTGAAAATTCTTTAAGACTGTTTTACTCCTGACCGGGCTCCTCAGTGCTCTGCCCTCTGCAGTCTTGGTTCTTCCTCTGAGTAATTCCTACTTTTCCATGAAATGCACTCTTATTTGCAGGTGTATAGTTTTCTCAGCCTGTTTCCCGCCAGAATTCATGAGAAGAGATTCAAAGATCATTTTCATTTTGTACAACTCCCGTCCTTTTCATTCTGTTAGCTGTGTGTTTGCGAACATAATTTTCTTAAAAACTTTGTGAGTTTCCTGTGAACAATACTGGGTTTATTACATTAGAAAAAGGCTACACTCAGAAATCTCCTTGAGATAAGCTATTGGGCTTATGCTGAAAGGACTGGGGAACCGTATTCTTATATCTTTTAGAAACTCTTGCTTAATTGAGGGTATCTGTGAGGTGCATACTTAAATTTTTCAGAAGGATTTTTCTTCTAATTGAATAACCTCTGAGAGATTACTTTAGAGCTTTCTGAGGTCTCAATGAAGGGCTTTGCTTTCACACCCTTGGCTCCATCTTCTCTGTGTTTTCCTTGCAGTGCCCTGGAATTAATCATTGGGTAGAAGACATTTCTTAATTTTAGCATTGTTTGCTAGCTTGGGAAGTTGAAAAATTTTAGGACTATCAAGTTCTGGTTCTTTCATGCTTAACAGTCCTTTTAGTCTACCTGTCTCCTCTCACATTTTATTATGAACAACAGGAAGAAACCAGGCATCGCCTTTAATACATAGTTTAGAAATCTCTTTAGCTACACACATTTCATTTGGCACATTTTCTTTCGGCATAACTTCAGGCGACAGTGTTGCTAAACTTTCTACCACTATATAACAAAGATCCCTTTTTTTCTTCCACTTTCCAATAAGATTTTTTCTGTCTTTTATACCTTCATCTGCAGACTCAATGGTCATCATTCATTTGCAAACAGTTTTGTCCAAGCCCTTTGAGGTTTTACTAGTCTTCTCCTCAAAATCATTCCATCTCTGATAATACTTAATTCCAAATTCTCTTTATCATGAAGGCACTTCACTTCTGGTACCAAAATCTGTGTTCGTTATCTATCGCTGTATAACAAGTTACCCCCAAACTTCACAGCTTAAAAGAGTATTTTATTTTAATTTGTCTGATTAATGTTATTTTATTTAAACATTTGAAAGTTTTCTTTATTTTCTTTTTATTTTAAAATTTTATGGGCATATAGCTGACTGGCAATGTTGTGTTAGTTTCAGATGTACAGCAAAGTGAATCAGTTAATTCACTGCATCACTTAATGGGGTACATATAATCACTTGATGGGTGCATATACATATATCCATTCCTCTTCTGATTCTTTTCCTCCAGGGTATTGAGTAGATTTCCCTGTGCTATACAGTAAATCTTTGCTATTTATCTATTTTATATATGGTAGTATGTATATGTTAATCCCAACCTCCCAATTCATCCCTCCCAGCAAAACTTCCCCTTTGGTAACCATAAGGTTGTTTTAAAATCTTTGAGTCTGTTTTGGCTTTGTGAAATTTATTAAAATTTATTTATTTATTTTTTTGTCTTTTTGCCTTTTGAGGGCCATACCCGTGGCATATGGAGGTTCCCAGGCTAGGGGTCTAATCAGAGCTGTTGCTGCCAGCCTGCACCAGAGCCACAGCAACACCAGATCTGAGCCACCTCTGTGAACTACACCACAGTTGACGGCAATGCCGGATCCTTAACACACTGAGCGAGGCCAGGGAATCGAACCTGCAGCCTCATGGTTCCTAGTCGGATTCGTTAACCACTGCACCACGATGGCAACTCCAAATTTTTTTAAAAAGGACGTTTTAATCTTACAAGTTACTGAGGGCCAAGAATCCAGAAATGGCTTAGCTGGATGGTTCTGGATCAAGGTCTCTCCAGTCAGTGCTGGAAGAATCACTTCCAAGACGGCTTATTCCCATGGCCCTTGTTTTCAGGCCTCAGTTTCTTACCTCAATAACTTCTCTTTAGGGCTTCAAAAGTGTTCTTATAACATGGCAGCTGGCTTCTCCCAGAGGGAGTGACTCAGAGAGAGCGCAAAGAGGAAGCTGCAGTGGTTTTTAACCTTGGAAGTGACATGCCATAACTTCTGCCCCATTCTATTAGTCATGTAGACCAGCCCTGTCACAGCATGGGAGGGGGCTACTCAAACGTGTGAATACTAAGAGATGTGGGCTCATGGAGAGCCCCCTTGAAGCTGACACCCATATCCCTCCACTGAATCATCTCTCCGGGTGTGCAAACTCTACTGCTGTATGTTGCACTGTGATAAGGAAAGGGAAATCTGTTTTTGTTATGCTTTGTCATAGGAGCCTTGATTTAATGCAGAATTTCAGCAAAATTAATTCTTTTTATTTTTAGTCATGGTCTGTCCTTTTCTAGAATTTAGGCATGCGGCTAGGAGGGAGGCTGGTCAGGAGACAGATCCCAGAAGCAGAGGCAATGCTGCACGCGGAACCACCTTTTCTCTGAGGATGAGGGTTTGTTTAGGCTGTCCCCCTAGGGTGAGTTATTTCTTAGGAGTACCCTTCAGATTTTCATGTGAATAAATAAACTTTCGGCAGGATTCCAGAACATCCTAGAGACATAGCATAGTCTTTAGCTACAGCCATAGCTTGGGCTCAGGCTGGGACTTTGCTAAAAAGGTTAAGAATCAAGACAGTATAATAAGGTGACTGAGGGAGACAAGAAAGCAGAAACCGCCCTGGAAATGCCCTCCACAGGCCCACAGTCCCTCAGCTGACACGGGCTCTGGGGTACATCTTGTAAGTACTGAAGCCATGAGATCTGGGTTAGCCAATAAGAATTCACTCTCCTAATACTGACATTACTTTGGATGATACATTTTAAGATATTTACATATTACCATAAATAACATACTAGCTGCAACTGATGTTACCAGAACTGAAAGCAGGATTTCACATTAATTTTTCTCTCAATTTCTTATTAGCTTTTACTGATAAAGCTTTTTTTTTTTTTCTGGATGCTTACTCTTCTAGCCAAATCAAAATTTTGCATGTATTAAAAATGCATAACAATAAAAAAACAAAAACAATACAGAATACGGCTTTTATATTATTGAACTTTATGTACAAAATCCTTTGACTTCAAATAAACATTTAATGTAAAAACAAACAAACAAAAAACCCAACCAACTACCAAAACAAAAAGAATCCACTCTGACAGTAGCAAAGAGTTTGATAAGATTCTCTAGGCTGCCCCAGATGGAGCTGCCCCAGATGGAGCTGCCCCGACCCTTTTTATCCAGTTCTTGAATCCTTATTCTTCTGTGGCCTCCTCCTCTAGACTTAATATTTCTGATTTCTGGAGTTCCCAGCATGGCACAGTGGAAATGAATCTGACTAGGAACATGAGGTTGTGGGTTCGATCCCTGCCCTTGCTCAGTGGGTTAAGGATCCAGTGTTGCTGTGGTGTGCGGTGTAGGTGGCAGACGCAGCTCGGATCCCGTGTTGCTGTGGCTCTGAGGTAGGCTGGCAGCAATAGCTCCGATTCGACCCTAGCCTGGGAACCTCCATATGCCATGGGAGTGGACCTAAAAAAGACAAAAAACAGCAACAACAAAAAAACCCCAAAAAACAACAAACATTAGGGAAAAAAATTTTTTCTCATTTCTTTCCAAGCCAAACCATCTCCTTCTGGAATGGTCTGAAGAACTCTTTGTAAATAAATACACCTATTTTTTTTATTTTTATTTTTTATTTTTTTAGCTGCACCTGCTGCATGTGGACGTTCTGGGGCCAGGGATCGAACCCAAGCCACAGCAGTGACAGTGCCAGGTCCTTAACCACTAGGCCATCTGGATAAAGCAGATGTGGTGCATATATACCATGGAATATTACTTCCTGAGGACACCTATTAATGACCGTGTGGCCCACCTTTAGCACTGTTTGTTGTTGTTGTTGTTGTTTATTTGTTTGGTTTTTTTTTTTGGAGCTTGGCTCAGCTTTACTATCTACCATGGTGAAATCTGAATACACTCTCAGTTCAGCCTCAGACTGCCTCTTTACCAGAGCCTGTTAAACCAGGCATAGCGTCAAAGGGGTAATTTTTTTTTTTTGTCTTTTTGTTGTTGTTGTTGTTGTTGCTATTTCTTGGGCCGCTCCTGCGGCATATGGAGCTTCCCAGGCTAGGGGTGAATCGGAGCTGTAGCCGCCGGCCTACGCCAGAGCCACAGCAACGCGGAATCCGAGCCGCGTCTGCGACCTACACCACAGCTCACGGCAACGCCGGATCGTTAACCCACTGAGCAAGGGCAGGGACCGAACCCTCAACCTCATGGTTCCTAGTCGGATTCGTTAACCACTGCGCCACGACGGGAACTCCCAAAGGGGTAATTTTTGATGTTCTGAAAAAAAATCCCAACGCAAGACTCCCCCAGCAGCGCACTAAAGGGTATGAACGAGTGGAAGGAGCGGAGGGCGGTATATACGGTGGAGAGCACTGCTCCTCTGAACGATGCTCCTCTGGCATCTTCTATGCGTAGAGCTCACAGGACTTAACTGGAAAGTATTCTGTCTAGGAGCCTGGGTATCAGGTGTGAGGAAGAACCTGCCATTGGCCCTCAGAACCACCATCACTTCCTACTTGACTGAGTGCCCTGGAAATCGCTGATGGGGTGTGTAGATGTCTGGGGCACAACAACTATTGGGATTTTTAATACAATGGATAAGAAGCTGAAAAAAAATCCCAACTTGATGGCATAGGAGGCATCTTCATCTTTAGTTCCCTCGCCTGCTTTTTTTTCCCCTGAAATTAGGGTTTTCAACTAGAAGGAATCATGGCCCTTTACAGGTAGTAAAATAAAAGAGGATTTGGCCTCTGAGACCACCGCTTAAGAAGACAGAAGGAAGAACATTAGATACAAAACTGGTTAATGTCCTTCAAGGCAATAATTATAACCTTTGGGATAATTGGATAAAAATTATTTGCATCTTTATGGCAAAAAAATTCAACTTCACTAAGATCGGGACCTTTATAATCAAGAGTAAATAGTAATTTGAACAAGGTATATCCCGTCTAGAATATGAAATATCTCTTGGGTGTGCCTGATAAACAGTGCTCTCCCATGACATTCAAAGGACATGCCACTCACATTTTTGCTTTATTTCCAAGGTTCATATGTTTCTAAATAAAAAAATATTTTATTCTAAAAAAAAAAAGAAGACAGAAGGAAGATCTGGGTGTGGAATACCAACCATAAAAACCAAGAAGAATATATGTGAAGGGGACTTTCCTACTTGATCAAAATACTTGAAACTGAGGGAGAAAAAAAAGTCTCAGAATGCTATGAATTGTATGAATGAAAGAAAAAATTCTTATGTCTTAAACCAGAAGTCTTCTTATGAAAGAAAATTCTTTTTTTCAGGAAAATGCCTATATAAGCAGTTTGAGATGCAATGTAGGACTCTGTAGAAATAATATTGTATGAATTGAGGGAAAAAAAAGAATCAGCCAAAATTTTGTACATTGGTTAAGAACAAGAATGGATAAGGCAGATGTGGTGCATATATACCATGGAATATTACTCTGCTATAAAAATAAATAATGCCATTTGCAGCACCATGGATGGACCTAGAGATTATCATTCAGAGAGAAGTCAGAGAAAGACAAACATCATATATCACCTATATGTGGACTCTAAACACAAGATACCGGAGTTCCTGTCATGGCATAGCAGTTACGAATCCGACTAGGAACCATGAGGTTTGATCCCTGGCCTCACTCAGTGGGTTAAGGATCCGGCGTTGTCGTGAGCTGTGGTGTAGGTGCAGTCACGGCTCCATCTGGCGTTGCTGTAACTCTGGCGTAGGCCAGCAGCCGCAGCTCCGATTATACCCTTAGCCTGGGAACCTCCATATGCCACGGGTGCGGGGCCCCCAAAAGACAAAAGAGCACAAAGAAATAAACAGACAAAATAAATAAATAAATGATACAAACGCACTTATTTGTAGAATTGAGACGGACTCACAGACTTTGAAAACAAACTTGTGGTTACCAAAAGGGACAGGCAGAGGCAGGAGAGGGATGGACTGGGTGTTTGGAACTGGCATGTGCACACTGTGGTGTGTGGAATGATTGGCCAACAGGGACCTGCTGGATAATATTTAATGTTCTGTAATAATCTGTATGGGAAAAGAGGGAACTCCTGTTGTGGCTCTGCTGGTTACAAACCCAACTAGTATCTACGAGGATGTGGGTTCGATCTCTGGCCCCCCTCAGTGGGTTAGGGATCCGGCTTTGCCATGAGCTGTGGTGTCGCTCACAGATGTGGCTTGGATCCTGAGTTGCTGTGGCTTCGATGCAGGCCAGCAGCTGCAGCTCCAATTCAACCCCTCGTGTGGAAACTTCCTTATTCCTCAGGTGTGGCCCTAAAAAAAAAAAGCAAGAAAAAAAAATATATGGGAAGAGAATCCGAATATATGTATAACTGAATTACTTTTTTTTTTTTTTCTTTTTTGGCTGCCCCACGGCTAATGGCGTTCCTGGCCAGGGATCAGGTCTGAGCCACTGTTGCGACCTACACCTCAGGGGCCACAATGCCAGATCCTTTAACCCACTGTGCCAGGTCAGGATCAAACCTGCATCCTGGTGCTGCAGAGATGCCGCCCATCCTGTTGCACCACAGCAGGAACTTCACTACAATACAATTGAATCACTTTGCTGTACAGCAGAAAGTATCACAACACTGTAAATCAACTACAGTTCAATAAAATTTTAAAAAAATGGAGAAAAAAAAGAAAAAAAAAGAATTGGGGAGTTCCCTTTGTGGTTCAGTGGGTTAAGGACATGATGTTGTGTTCACTCCCTGGCCTTGTTCAGCTCAGGTCGCAACTGTGATGTGGGTTCTATTCTTGGCCTGGGAATTTCCATATGCTGCAGGTGTGGCCAAAAAAGTGAAATATTTTAAAAAACTACTGTTTAAAAAAAAAAAAACAAAAACCCAAAAAACTTGGCTTATGTGATGACAAGGGAAAATGCAAACAAGATGGCAAATGGTCCATAAACTGAGCAAAAGCTCAGAGCCAGCCTCTCAGACAAAGGTAGTAAGACACAGGTGCATACTGGGAAGCAAAGATGCTAAGGCATCTGGGCACCAGCACATGAAGTAGAGAAACAAAGTGACCTTGACATGTAACAGGAAGAGACAAATATGATTTCAGAGAGTTGGACACCTGTTGGGATGGTACTTGTCTGGCAATGGAAGGATGTGAGAGAGAGTTCTTACAAAGGCAGGGAGGAGTTACCCAGTACAAACAAGGAATGTGACAATTCACTTGAGGGTGACCAGGGTAGAAAACTTGAGTAATAAAATTTTTTTAAAATGACAAATAAAAGTTTAAAAAATGATAGTGATTTCTGCCAATGTATTTTTTTCCTTTTTTTTTTTTTTTTTTTGAGGCTGCATCTGCATCACATGGAAGTTCCCAGGCTAGGGGTCTAATCGGAGCTGTAGCTGCTGGCCTACGCCAGAACCAGATCCAACCTACACCACAGCTCATGGCAACACTGGATCCTTAACCCACAGAGCGAGGCCAGAGATTGAACCTGCATCCTCACGGATACTAGTTGGATTCATCACCGCTGAGCCATGAGAGAAACTCCTACTTTTGCCTTTTTTCTATGGGTGGGTACCATCAAGGTATTTTTCACGCAATATCTCATTTAATTTTCGCTGGAATTTTAAATGTTTTCACTGTAGTCCTCATATTATCAACGAGGAAATAATTGATCAAAAAGTTAAGCAAATCGTCCAAAGCTACCCAGCTAGACAACGGAGGGAGAATTCAGGCCCAAGCAGTCTGCAGAGTTTGACTGTCAAGTGTGACACTTGGACTAACAGAAGATATAGATTTTTTAAAAAAAGTTGGAACGCTCTGGCACAGATACAAGCAAAGGAGTCATGAATACTTGCAACTTGCCAGTCACCTGCTGGGGGTTGGGGTCTTATTATCCTAAAAGTCTAACGTTTGGCAAAAGTCTTTTCGCTTTGCATAACAAATAACATCATCTCTGAAAGGACAAGGGAGACCAGGAAGGGCACTGTCTCTTGGCACTTGGCACATTGAGGGATGACCTCGCTGTTCCTATGGAAATTATGGGAGTCGTGGAAGCAAAGAGATGATGTAATCTTGGAGGTTGAGATGATGAAGAAGGGGGCTTTGGCCCAAACATGTGCCCCAGACATTAGGAGGGTAAACATATGTATTAAGCAGGGTACTTTTTTACTGGTAATGGAAAAAAGGCGTTCCTTTTGCATTGGTTCTTGTGATGAGGAAGCCCACAGGTGACCAGCTTCAGGCATTGCTGTACTCAGGAGCTCAACCAAGACAATTGAGGCTTCTTTTATCTCTCTCGCCTTATCCCTTGGCTCCATGTATTGGCATCGGCAGTCAGGTGCGAAGCTTTTTGCCTGTGATTTCAAATTTATAACCCAGGTGGAAAAGTACCCTTTATCTCTTGTTTCAGTCTCTATTTTTCAATGTAAGCCAGATCTTTTCTTGGCTTGGCTGGGTCTTATGCCCCCCTCCAGACCGATCACCGTTGCAAGATGAAGCGCGTATGATGGCCGGCCCGGTCTGGGTCACTGTTTCACATAGCAACGGCGTCTGGGCTGAAGACGGCGGGTGAGGAGCAGTTTCACAAAGGAAATAGGGCCCCTGGGACAATTCAGTGGTGTCCATCATGAAGGATTTTGGATGTTCATAGAGAAGGCTGCTCCAATAGCTGATGACCTCAGAAAGGAAGGTAGAATATGTTCCCAGAAAAGATATCACAACACTGCAGTCAGCTTTTGCCAATGAAGAGAAAAAGATCGGGTGGGAGGGGGTGACTCAAGCTGCACTGGGACCACGTAAATTGCTCTATGATGAAATCTGACTTTAAAAACACATACAGCCATCAGGGCCCTGAGGATGAGCACCAAAGAGTGTAAAAGGTCTGTGGAAATAGTGATGGTGAGGCGAGGCTCAGAATAAACTCATATTTAAAGACGGAGACATTCTGAGGACAATACAGAGTCTTTGGACTCTGTGCAGTGAAAGAAAAACAGTGCAATATATGGAGTTCCCATTGTGGCGCAGTAGAAACAAATCCAACTAGAAACCATAAGGTTGTGGGTTCGATCCCTGGCCTCCCTCAGTGGGTTAAGGATCCGGCGTTGCCATGAGCTGTGGTATAGGTCACTTGGATCTGGCGTTGCTGTGGTTGTGGCTGTGGCTGGCAGCTACAGCTCCAATTAGACCCCTAGCCTGGGAACCTCCATATGCCTTGGGTGTGGCCCTGAAAAGGACAAAAGACAGGAGAAAAAAAAAAAAAAGAGAAACAGTGCAATATAGACCCATTGCTTGGGCAAGAGGAAATAATATTAGATAAGAAGATAGACAGTCAAATAGAAGTTGAAAAATAGAATTTTTTTTTTTTTGGTCTTTTTAGGGCCACACCTGAGGCATATGGATGTTCCCAGGCTAGGGATTGAGTCTGAGCTGCAGCTTCCAGCCACAGGCAAGGAATGCAGGAACCGAGCTGCATCTTTGACCTACACCATAGCTCAGGGCAATGCTGGATCCTTAACCCACTGAGCAAGGCCAGGGAGCGAACGTGAGTCTTCGTAAATGCTAGGTGGCTTTGTTACTGCTGAGCCACAACAGGAACTCCTGCAATTTTTTTTTTTTTTTTTAAAGCAAGGAAGTCCAACTAGATAGGAAAGAACAAACAATACAAAAAGGTTTGAAGCCCCCGGAGAGATAGTGAAAGTCTATTCAATAGTCATTTCCTCCTCCCTTCTTGCTGGTAGATGGCTGATTTTTTTGTGTTAACACCCTTCCACTATGGCTGGGGATAAATTCTGAGGTGTCCAAGCAATCATGTGGTTCCATTGTCCTCATCATTGATTGGCTTAAGGACAGGCAAGAGGCTTTCTTCTGACCAATGAGATGTGAGGACTGTTCTGTCAAGGTTTCTGAAAAAGTTTTCCTTCTGTTGGACATTGTTGTGTTTGGATGGAAATGCAAAAACTGTCTTTTGACCACGAGGGAATCGAACAGGCAACCTGAGGGTGGCAGAGTAGAAGGGTAGAGAGGTACCCTTGAAGATGTAATCGAACAACTGAAATAACCAATCCTGAAGTTTCTCTGCTTAACCCTTCTTATTTTATGAGGTAATCAATTTTCCTTATTGTTGGAGGCAGCTGAACCTGGATTTTCTGCTCCCTGTAGCCCAAGGCGTTCGGACTAGCTCAGAGCTCAAGAAAGATGAAGAGATTAGATAGAAAGAGGGCAAGAAGTAGATTCAAATGGGTCCAAGTATCTGACCCAATGACTCACAACCCGAGGTGTAGAAAGAATTTTCCGGTGGGATTGGGGAGCCACTGTCAGTAAATTTTAAGTAATTGTGGAGAATAGAAGGTGGTGCCAGAATCAGGAACTGGGTTGAGATGATTCCAATTTTCATAAAGGAGAAAAAAGGTCGTTTCTGGAAACTCCAGACAAGTGAGTTTAAGGTAGATCCTTGACAACAGAATGGATTAAGAAGCAGATGGTTGGTGAGCATTTAGGAAGGAATGTGGTGGTCAGTCGAAAGCAAAATGACTTCACTGAGCACACGTTATTCCAAACTAACCTCATTTCCTTTTTTGATAAGGTTACTATGTTTGTGAATCAGGTGTGTGCCATAAACATTGCAGGTCTCGATTTCAGCTTAGGGTTAACAGTTCCTCTCATGGTTTCCTTGTGGCTAAGATGGTGAAATGTGGGTTGGACGAGAGTCATGGTTTATGTATTTGCAGCTGGCTCAACAAGGAGTGTTGACTATTGGATGGATGTCACAGCCCATGTGCTGAACTCAGGCGGGGTGGTGGGGAGAAGTCACACATCGGCCTGAGCTTGGCTGGGAGCAGAAGTCTGACACGCTTGGTGAGAAAGCCCAGGGATGGGCAGGACAAGTGCCAGCACACAGTGAGCCTTTGCCCAGAGAGATTGGGTGAAGTGGAGAAGATCGGGTGGACAGAGGATGGGCAGAAATGAAAAGAAGCGTCATCACGAAGACTGGGGAGGTGGATGCAGGCAAAGAGGAGGGAGGAACCAGAAGGCAGAAGCAGGTGGAAGGCAGAGGGGGAGTCAAAGGCACTCCCATGGGTAGGTGGGTGTGGAGTCCTGCTCCCGCTCCATCTCCTCTGCTGCTTAGATGGGCCCTGTTCCACTTGTGACAATGGATGTCAACCTTCAGAGGGGTTTCTTGCAGAGTGCCAAGGGCTCTAGCCTTGATCCTGTCTAATTTATCACTCGATGAAAACTCAGGAGGCATACTGATCAAAGGTGTAGATGTCACAAATCGGGGAGGGAGAGTTAATACCAGAGGTGACAGAATGAGGACCCAGAGTGGTCCTGACAGGTTGGAATGTTGGGTCAAAAACAATAAGACGCAATTTAACAGGCCTCCATGTAAAGTCTGGCCTTTACGTGCAAAAAACAAATGGCAAATACATAGAGTGGGGGAGATTGCCTTGGCAGGAAATCATGCAAAAAATATCTGAGGCTTTTAAATGACCACCAGCTCAGAATAAGCTAACAGTGTGATGTGATTCCTAGCAGTCGACACAACACGAGATAGAAGAATTAATGGACCTGCACTCTTGGGAGGGAGCGGTCTCCTTATACTCACGGTCAGAGGACACGTGGGGTGTCCTGCTTGGTTTGGGGCACCGGATGTTGAGAAGGGCATGGACTAAGTAGAGTGGACTCAGAGATGGGCTGTTTAAGATGGAGAAAGTTCCAGAAATTATTTGATATGAGGAGAGGCTGAAGGATGGGAAACCATTCTGCCTAGAGGAGGAAACGCAAGAGGGTTTGTGAGAGGGGTGAGGAAGAAGCTGGCCCATTCTCTGAGGGAGGACTGAAACCAAAGGGGAGAAGATAGAGGAAGCCAGTTTGCCTGCACAGAGAGAGAACTCTTCTGATGATTACAGTCGAGAGAAGCCAGAGTTCCTGTTGTGGCTCAGCGGGTTAAGAACCTACCAGTATCCATGAGGATGTGGGTTCCATCCTTGGCCTTGCTCAGTGGGTTAAGGACCTGGCCTTGCCATGAATTGTGGTGTAGTTTGAAGACTTGGCTCGGATCCCGTGTTGCTGTGGCTGTGGTGTAGGCCAGCAGAGGATTCGATCCCTAGCCTGGGAACTTCTATACGCCGTGGGTGTGGCCCTGAAAAGATAAATCAGTCAATAAATTAATAATAATGGTGGTGAGCCATTGTTTCCATGTCAGAGGTAAGGTCATTAATTGGCTCTGGTAAATATTCGTCCAACGAGTGTGGTATTAGAGAGGCTGCCTGCCTTTCCGGAGGTCACACAGATGGAGACCTCCCTTCATGATGGCCTTGGAGCCGCTCTCAGATGCCACGGGCTGCCCTTGGGGAGCCCAGTGCTACGTGAACACCGGCAGGCGTGCGTTTGAGGGCTTCTGGAATGGGGGTGACAGGGGATTGGAGGGCCTCAGAAGCCTGTGCAATTCAAAGGTTTCACCCAGAATGTTCCTAATCCAAAGAACTCCAAATCGCTGCTTGAGGACACATGCAGGGCCTGGAATCTGTCTTCACACACGCCCAGCCAGCCGCTGCGGTGGAGGGTTTCTCCCCTGGAATTCTCTCAGCGCTCTCCCTATAGAGCCCTATCTTGGGCGCGGGGGTGTGTATCTAGTGTTTCTATATCCAGACACCCAGGATAACACTTACACATACAAAGGCTCCAGGAAGATGGGATTACAGCTTACGGAGATATGCTTTTGATTTCCATCCTGGTTGCCAGCTTATATCACCAGGGTGGGTCTTCCCTCTCGCGTTGGCCCTGGGAGGAAACTCCTTGTCTGCAGCACGTGAATTGGCGGAAACTGAGGCAAGCCATCTTTTTACGTTCATCTCAATTCGCTTCGGCGAATTCAAATCTGGGTTCTTTCTACATGGACCCCCCCTGGGACGGACCAAGGAAGGCATTTTTCCTTCTTCCCTTGGAGGATAAATGATGACATTCATCCAGGTCCTCATCCTCTTTCTTAGGGATGGGATGAGGCCATCGGGCTGCGGGGTCATAAAATGGCCAAGAGAGTTTCTGTCTGGGTTAAGTTCTTTCTCTTCCAAGGGAAGGGGGGGCAAGAAGTCTCGGGTGAGGGGGGGGTCCCGGTTACGCCGTGTGATTGGCGGTGGCTCCGCTGGTCTGTCTTCCGGCCGGGTGGGGATGTGCGGCTGCTAAGAGGTGTCCACCGTCTCCACTAGGTGGAGAAAAAGAGCGGTTACGAAAACTGTGCAAAAGCCCCAACGCCAAAGCACCGTCCAAAGACTAAAAATCCAATTCTACATGGAACTCGCAAACTTGAGAAGTAATTTAAGGGAACCACATTAAATACGAGAATGTTTAATGGGGCCCATGTGTCGCGAGCAGAGAAAGAGAGGGCGAGAAACGGGACAGAGGAAACCAGGGAGACTATATGTCTGTGAGACTTGTTCTAATTAGGGGCACCGCGCGGCTGAGCATCATTCATTATAACTTGGTTAAATCTTCAGCCCGGGCCCAGGCACCTCTGCTGAGTGGCGTAAAACAAAGGGCTCCGTCGGAAACGGGGTGAGCGCCGCTCCGTTGGAGGTTAACGCCAGGCACTGGGGAGGGCCCAGGGCCGTACATCACTCTCCTGCCAGCTCTTCTTTATGACTCCAGCGCTGGGCTCCAGCTAGCAGATGTCTGCAAATTTCGGGGAGGAGAGAGGAGGGGAGGAGGGGGAGGGAGGGGGCCCCTGGCGCTCATTGTCTCCAAAGTGTCTGTCGCTTAATTCAGTATCTCTGTCTGCCGCTGGAGCGGGATGGGAAGAGTTCAAAGGAGGAAATCAAAACAATCCATAGATCAGAGCTTGGGAGTGATCTTTGTGGCACCCAGAAATCACCGGCACTCCTCCGGCTCCACTTTGAAATGTGGAGGCCTGCGATGATTTAGGGGGCTGCGCTGGCGCTCACACCCACAGCACGTGGAATGCTTCCTGGGGGGTTATTTTGTTAAAAAGAGAGAGAGAGAGAAGAGAGAGAAGTTAGCCAGAGGCTGAAAGGGGTGTGGGTAGTGAGGGGTCATGTTCAGGTTTGTCCCAGGCCAGAGGCTTTTGTAATTCAGAGCTGGGGGTGATGCAGGGGTGATAAGAAGGATTTGTGCTGAGGCTGACACCTGCACCCCCCAAAACACACCCTTTGGATTTGGGGCACTGCAGCTGGGTGCCTCACGCAGGCCTCCCGCCAAGCTCTCAAACTTGGGAGGATGCCATTTGCTTGTTTCAGTCTCTTTCCCTCTATGCCAATGCCCTGCCAACCAGCTGGCTTGCTGTGGCATGGACAGGGCCTTTGCTAGCCTCTAGGGCATCTTTAAGAGCAGGATGCTCCTTGAAGATAAGGGCAGAGCTTGGCCAGGCTGCTGGTGGTTTGCTCTGACTGGACACAGCTTTGAGCTAAGGTTCCGGGCTTGTCAATTAAAACACAGGTTGAATTTCTCCTCGTGCTTAACCCTCTCAGGTGTCTGCAGAAAACACAAACGACACATCATTAGGTGCCTGCGTGCGTGTGGACAGGTCACTGGTCCAGCACCTTATCCCAGCCACGCTTGTGGGGTCCAGTCCTAGGTTCATTCTCCGGACAGACCAGCCTGGGTGTTAGGTCCTGTGTTGGTCATTGGTTGGGCCTGTTTCATTCTGGTGAGAAAGAGCCGCATTTGCTGGTTTCATCTCCACCCTCAGGTGGTCCACCTGCAACTGGAGGCTATTGACCAGGGTGGGGACCGAGGGAGACAGGGATTGAGTGGAGGTGGCCCTGTCCCCTCACTAGTAAACAACAAAGGCAGAGGAACTCCTAAAGGTGGAAGAAATGCTCCCTTCCACGTTCCCACCTCCCCAGTTGGGATGGATGCCTCTGCTCTGTGTTGTCCACTTAACCTGCTCACCTGGCCAACGTCCCCACCAAACTGCTAACTCTGCAAAGGCAGGGCCTGTGTAGCTCCTATTCACCTTTATAACTTGTAACCCTGCCTGGGGCCAGATTCAACATATCCTGGCCTCTTCACATGCAAGGGAAAACACATTCTCTGGCCTTGGCTCTGAATTGGCTGAGTAATTGTCATTTAATTCACTGATCACTTATTAAGCATCTGTTCTGCTGGCACTATGCTATGTGCCAGGACGTAAAGATTATTCAGCTTGTTCCCTGGTGGCTCAGCGGGGTTAAGGATCTGGTGCTGTTGCTGCTGCTGTGGCTTGGGTTTGATCCCTGGCCTGGGAATTTCTATATACCATGGGTGTAGAAAAAAAAAAAAAAAATCAGTGCCTAAGTCTAAAGAATTCAAGCTCAAGGGTAAAGTGAGATGAGAGATGTGTGGGGAAAACAGACAAGAACACTGCACAATCCAAGCATGCTTGTGTGCCAGCTGTAGTGGGTCCCAACCAAGGGGGTGACCCAGTATGAGAGCCCCAACAGCAGCCCTCAGGTCTATGGCTCTGCCTAATGCTGGGTGCAGACATGGAGAGCAGCCTGCCTGGGGAATTATGCCATCGTGTATGCAGCAATCAACCCAATGCTGAAAACCCAAACGCATGGATAGGGGAAGACTGACCTGCTTTCTCTGAAGATTCACGGGGGGTTCTTCTCTGATAAGCAAGCCCCAAAAGCCACTCTGGTTCTTGAAAGTCAACACCAGGACATAATGTGCTGGATTAACGAAAAAGCCTGATTCACAGGTAGAAAGAGAATAAATGTTTTGCTGCCACCTCTGTTGAGAGTGTCAACAGAAAGACCATAGCTATTGCATCTTTCCCATGTCTAGGGCCTCTGGTTAGTCCAGTCCTGGGCTTCTGCTGAAGGAATGAACATGGGTATAAAGGGATGAATGAGCAGTATATGCTCCCAAACACTGCATGGAACCACAGAGGAGCCGAGGAACAGAAGTTTTCTCTTGTGCAAAGTGAAAGGATCTGGAGTTCCTCCTATGGTGCAGGGGGTTAAGGAGCTGGTGTTGCCACAGCTGTGATGTAGGTCATAGCTGCAGCTCAGATTTGATCCCTGGCCTGAGAACTTCCATAAGCCATGGGTGTGGCCAAAAAACAAACAAAACAAAACAAAAAACCAAAAACACTGAAAGGACTTAAGGAGACGGATGGGGGATTAATTAGGAAGTTTTTGTGGAGGAAGAAGTGCTGACCTCTCGCAACCGCACCTAGTCAAGCCCTATGCTACACAATGGAGAGGCAGCTGAGAGAACACCCCCAAACATGTGGTTGCTTTCACTTAGGGAGCTCAAAGCTCAGGAGGGGAGTCACGTGAGCAAAAAGGTCCCTGCAGCTGCTGCTATCTTGGCCATCTACGTAGCAACGGTTGAAGAGAGCAAGAGGGGAGTGACCTGTTGGAGTGGGTCAGAGCGGGCTTCCCAGAGCAGGAGCTGCTGAGTTGTACCCTGAAGATTGAGGAGGAGTTGGTTTATTTCATGCCCTGTGTCACCCACAGAATTGGAAGCACTTACCTCTGGTGGTGTCTGCCAGCCACGCTGGCCAAGAAGCAATGCCCAGTAGTGTAAATGTCTGGGTGAGCTAGATTCTACTTTGCGTTCTGACAGTGACTTGCTGTGTGGCTTTGTGCAAGTCATTTCCCCTCTCTGGGCCTGAGGTAGCTTGTTGGCCTAGCTGGCAGAAGCCTCTCAGATCGGATTCATTCATCTGCTGTCCAAGAAATATGTATATGTCCTTAAATGCCAGGCATAGTTAAGTGCCAGGGGACCAGTGGGGAGCTGGCTGCCATTATGAGTGGCTAGAACTTAATCCCATGGGGGAAATTTAAGGATACTATAAGACACATGCCCTGGAGTTATCCTGCCCCAGAGGCAATGGAGCTGACTGTTTGTACTCAGCCATTGGTTGGGAGCATGAGGTGCTGTGCGTAGGGTAATGAAATTCTCCACCGTACGCAAGTCAGAAGGACGCTCCAAGACTGGAGGATATTGATGGGGGCACTGACAACTCCTGCTGCAGCTAGAAACTGTGATACATGCAGTGAAGGAAAGGAACATGATGATGAGCGGGGGGTGGGGTGGGGGGGGAAGCTTTGTAAGGGTGAAAATCCTACCCAAGGGTAAGAATCTTACTGTCACCAACAGCAAATGTTCTTGAACTTGACTGCTCTTGAGAGCTCCTTAATGTTGGTGGCCTGTTTGTTTAGACCCGTCGTTCTTAACTGAGAATGATCATGTTCTCTAGGGAGCACTTGGACAGTTCTGGAGATATTTTGACACTTCCGGCCTTGCAGGAGGTGAGGTAGGGGTGCTACTGGCATCTTAGTGTGCAAGGCCAAGGATGCTGCTGAACATCCTAAACAGGACAGCCCCCTGATGCTCCTCCCCCACCCCAACCAGAATGATCTGCTTCAAAGGTCACTAGTGGCCAAGACTTGGTTTAGGCCTCTGGTTTTCCAGTTGTAACTTATTCTAGTCAACCAGGCAGACAGGAAAGTTGCCTGCAATGGTGGAAAGAGAGAGAGGTAGAGATTGATTGATTGATTGATTGATTGATTAGGGAGCGTTATCTGTCTCTGGGTGGAGGAGGAGGAGGAGGAGTACATTTTCATGTCGGATGCAGCCTGCAATACCCCATGATCTTATGGTAAGAAACACGTCACCATCTGGAGGAAGAATTCAGCTTTCACTTTTCCTTCATCACTTGGGTCGTGTGCTTCCTGAGTGTGTTTGTGATCATGAGGGAAAGGAAAGGATGCATGATAATCCCCTGAGCCAAAGGGCTAGGAAGCTCATTCAGAGCTTGGAGGCAAAGGTGAGTTCTGTTGGCAGTTTGGTGGAGCGAGCTGTCATGGGTGCGGGACAGAAAGCCCCAAGTGGTTGGGTATAAAGGAGGCATTTAATAGGGGTCCCTGGAGCGCCCAGGGAGCAGAGTTGGGGGGGCAGGGAGTATTGGTCTTGGGACATTTTCTGTGACTGAGATGCTGTGTTACCACTTATCCGCTGGGTGACTTTGGGCAAGTTGCTTAATTTCTCTAAACTGCAGTTCATCCTGTAGAGTTGTGGGGTTACTGTTGAGTGTGAGAAGAGATAATCCACCGTGTGTGTCTGGAGTCTAGGATACATATATCTGAGCCACCAGCATCTGGGCAAAGTTGAGGCTTGGCACGAGCTTTTTAGTCACGAAGGAAATTGTTATTTTCAGTTTAAACTTCTTAGGTCTTTTTTTTTTTTTTCAATCTTTTTGTCTTTTTTAGGGCAGCACCAGTGGCATATGGAGGTTCCCAGGCTAGGGGTCCAATCAGAGCTGTAGCCTCCAGCCTACACCACAGCCAACAACCTGGGATCTGAGCAGCCTCTGCGACCTACACCATAGCTCATGGCAATGCTGGATCCTTAACCCACTGAGCAAGCCCAGGGATTGAACCCGAATCCTCATGGATTCTAGTTGATTCATTAACTGGTGAGCCATGACGGGAACTAGGAAATTGTCATTAAATTGCTCAGAGGCTCTAGGGTTCTCAAGAAACTTGACATAAGATCTGAAAGTAGAAGGATCTCTTCTAATTCTCTCTTTTGCAAATGTCTGGCTCTCTAGATATCTGGCTTTGGAAAGAGTCAGAGATTCCTCATCAGTAGAGCACAGAGGAAGAGGTGCTGAGGGCTCAGGTCATAACAGGCAAGATGGCCCTGCCTGGCTCCCTCAGGATGCTCCCTCTTGGAATCCAAGTGACATGCTACAAGGGAGCCCAGGCTCCATCTCAGGCATCTCAGACTTTTCAACCAAAGAACCGAAAGACAGGAGCTTGAAATGTGGGCTCTCCCTGGAGGGAGGTGAGGGCAGCGGTAAGAGCAAAGATCTCAGCACAAACCTACGAAGTGTCTCTGAAGTCTCATTCATTTCCTTAAAATTAATACAGGGTTTTGGAGTTCCTGCTGTGGCTCAGTGGTTAACGAATCTGACTAGGAACCATGAAGTTGTGGGTTCAATCCCTGGCCTGGCTCAGTGGGTTAAGGATCCGGTGTTGCCGTGAGCTGTGGTGTACGTTGCAGACACGGCTCGGATCCCGAGTTGCTGTGGCTCTGGCGTAGGCCGGTGGCTACAGCTCCGATTAGACCCCTAGCCTGGGAACCTCCATATGCCGCGGGATTGGCCCAAGAAAAGGCAAAAAGACAAAAAAAAAATTAATACAGGGTTTTCTTATGACTCCATAATAAATCTCTTTTAATATAAAAACCATTTTAGGAGTTTCCGCTGTGGTGCAGCAGGTTAAGGATCTGACATTGTTGCAGCTGCAGTGCAGGTCACAGATGTGGCTTGGATTCAGTCTCTAGTCTGGGCACTTCCATATGCCACGTGTAAGCCAAAGGAAAAAAAAAAAAAGTCCCACAATTTTTAAGTGACATACAGTCAAGTAAAATTGACACTTTAAGATGTGCCCTGTTTATTCTGTGGCTTTCATTCCTCCTGGCACACTGGCTTGGATGTCGGGTCAATAGGTAGCCCAGTTTGAGAAGCAGCATGTCCTGTATACCCCCCTTTTCTGCTTCGCTTTCCCTCTCCATCCTCTGCCTTCTTTCCCCCCACTTGCTGGTCTGATCTCTCCTGTCCTCGTCAGCCGCAGGGATGCTGTCGAAGCTTTCTTAACCTCCACCGCGCTGGTGGCGCTCAGCACTGGAGAGAGAAGTCGCTGGACCTGCCCCGAGGTGACCTTCCTCCTTGCCTCATTCACCCATGCTTGGATCTGTGTGCCCAGCATGAAGCTGTGCCCTGGCCAGCCATTCTGTGGGGGAGCAAGTCTTACCCTGACCAAGCAAGTTCTACCCTCACCAAGCTTCCAGTGGGGGAGCAGGCAGGCAGCTATTAATCACGTGGTAATTGGGGTAGCATGGTAGAGAGGTTTGAGATGGAGGTGCAGGGTGCAAAAAGAATGGGAAACGAGTTCCCACTGTGGCTCAGCGGTTAACGAACCTGACTAATCTCCATGAGGATGTGGGTTCGATCCCTGGCCTTGATCAATGGGTTAAGGATCTGGCGTTGCCATGAGCTGTGGTGTAGGTCACAGATGCAGCTCAGATCCTGAGTCGCTGTGGCTGTGGCGTAGGCCAGCAGCTATAGCTCCGATTCGACCAATAGCCTGGGAACCTCCAGATGCCATGGTCTGGCCCTAAAAAAATTTAAAAAACACCCAAAGAATGGGAAACAGGAGTTGCCACTGGGGTGCAAGGAGATTAGCAATGTCTCTGCAGCGCCAGGAAAGCAGGCTCAATCCCCAGCCTGGCACAGCAGGTTACAGGATCTGACGTTGCCACAGCTGCCGTGTGGGTCACAACTGTGGTTTGGATCTGATCCCTGGCCCCACTGTGGAACAATCAAAAAAGAAAGAAAGAAAGAAAGAAAGAAAAAGAATAGTGCATCACTATCAGATTAAATTTCATGAAAAGTTTAAAAAAAATTTTTTTTTTAATAACGGGCAACAGAGGTGACTGTCTTTACCCAAGGGCTAGGGCAGATTCCTCTGGAAAGTGCTGAACACTTTCTAAACTCTTCTAAACGGACAGCTGCAGGCTGAGGTGGCAGGGGAAGGATGTTCCCTGTAGAGGAACAGTGGGTAGCAGAGAACGTGGACCCTTTCAGGACCCGAAGGAAGCCCAGCCTGTCTGGATAGCTCCGTGGTCCAAGCGGGAACCTCCTGACCAGCAGGAACATGATGAAAAAATAAGGAGGCTGAGGTTTCATCATCACGCAGGATGCAATTAAGGACAACACAGACCCAATGAGTCAGAGAACAAATGCAGTGAATCAGAAGGGGTGTGTGGAAAATCGACATGGTTTGGGGCAAGAGGGTTACTGTTCTGTGGATGGTTCCTTCAATAAACCAGTTACTTGTTGAGCATCTGACCACTCAGTGGCCTTTGGGGATTCCTCAAAATTTCCCATGTCCTCCAAGACCCATCTCTGAAACCATGGCAAGATGTAGAAATGTGGGCTAATGAGACCAGGTCCCTAATGAATGAATTCAGACCCAAGGGTTCCCGTGCTGAGCCTGGGGGGCTCACCCTTCACTGAATGGGAAGTACAGGGAAGTGGGGGTGGGGGAACAGCGTGCAGGGAGGGGTGGATGGTGCGGGGAGAAAAGTGTCACCTCTGCAAAGGCCGGGCTGAAGCATGAAAGGCTTGCTAATCACCCTCATGGCCACCAGCCCCCCGCTCCAAATCTGGTCCACTTCTCTCTGAGATTCCAGGGATGGAGCTTCTGGATGTGTTAGTTGTAGAAGAGGTATAGCCTTCTACAACCTGAGAAGAGTTTCCTAGCTCAGCCCATGTCAGGAATTGGTTTATCTAGTCACCTATTAGCCCTACTCTTCTTTTCAGAAATGTAGGGCTCTGATAGATTGAGATGGGGGCAGGTAAGTTTTAATTGAGGCAGCAAGTTAGGAAAGATCTGCAGCATGAGGTGGTACCCTGGGAGCCTTGAGTGATGCTGAGAAGCAGGAAAGGAAGATTCCTTCATTCAAAAAATGCTTGGCGGGAGTTCCCGTCATGGCGCAGTGGTTAACGAATCTGACTAGGAACCATGAGGTTGCAGGTTCGATCCCTGGCCTTGCTCAGTGGGTTAAGGTTCCGGCATTGCCATGAGCTGTGGTGTAGGTTGCAGATGCGGCTCGGATCCCTCGCTGCTGTGGCTCTGGCGTAGGCCAGAGGCTACAGCTGATTGGACCCCTAGCCTAGGAACCTCCATATGCTGTGGGAGTGGCCATAGAAAAGGCAAAAAGACAAAAAAAAAAAAAAAGCCTGGCGTACCGTGGCAGATGGTTTTCTCCAAAAATGGCCACTGCTCTATTTTCAAGCCCACGTATTCTTCCTGAACATTGGACTTCCCATCAACAGGCAGTCTATTTCCCCTACTCTTGAGCCCTTCAAGTGCTTAATTAATAAAATACAGAGGAAGAGGTGTGGCGAGGCTGGATCATAAAGACAGGATGGCCCTGCCCGACTCTCTCTTCTGGAATGCTCCAACTGAGAGTCCAGACTCCATGCTGCATGGAAGCTTAGGCCACATGGAGAGGCCACATGGGAATGTTGCAGCCAATGGCCCCACTGAGATCTTAGCTGGCAGCCAACATCAGCTGCCAGGGCTGTGAGGGAGCGAGCCTTCATATGCTTCTGGTCTCCAGCCTTGGAGCTTCCCCAGTGGACACCGAGTAGAGCAGAGATGAACTACTCCTCCTGAGCTCTGACCAACTCTAGGGAGTTATTGTTTTAAGACACTAAGCAGGAGTTCCCGTCGTGGCGCAGTGGTTAACGAATCCGACTAGGAACCATGAGGTTGCGGGTTCGATTCCTGCCCTTGCTCAGTGGGTTAACGATCCGGCGTTGCCGTGAGCTGTGGTGTAGGTTGCAGACGCGGCTTGGATCCCGTGTTGCTGTGGCTCTGGTGTAGGCCAGCAGCTACAGCTCCGATTCAACCCCTAGCCTGGGAACCTCCATATGCCGCAGGAGCAGCCCAAGAAATAGCAAAAAGACCGAAAAAAAAAAAAAAAGACACTAAGCATTGGGGCAATTTAGTATGCAGCCACAGCAGCTGGAAAGATCACCTGCTGCAGGATAGTTGAGAATGATGGCTAACATTTGTACAAGCCCTTATTTATTTATTTATTTTTTTGTCTTTTTAGGGCTGCACTCATGGCACATGGAGGTTTCCAGACTAGGGGTGGAATCAGAGCTGTAGCCGTTGGCCTACGCCACAGCCAGAGCAACGTCAGATCCGAGCCCTGTCTGCACTCTACACCACAGCTCCCAGCAACCCTGGATCCTTAACCCACTGAGCGAGGCCAGGGATTGAACCTGAGTCCTCATGGATACTAGTCAGATTCGTTTCTGCTGAACCATGACAGGAACTCCTGTACAAGCCCTTTAGAGGTTACAAAGAGACATTCACACAATGGTCTCAGGTGGACCTCTGAAGGACTCTGGGGTTGGGTGAGTTTCACTGAAGGGGAACAAAGGCTTGGAGGGACTGAGTGAATGGTTCAGAGGCAGCTCTCCAGTAGCCAGCAAAGGAGCCAAGGGAAGCCCAGGTTCTCAATTCGCCCTGGTGCTCCCAACCCACACCCAGTCCCAGGCTACCGAGATACGACAGACAAGAGCCTGAAAGCATCTTCCAGATGATGGAGGTGAGTTGAGCCCAGAATGACTACACCACACTACAGGGTACAAATAACAGGGGATCCAAGAGATGAATTCATTCATTCATTCATTCAAATAGTAGTTCCTGAGCCCCTGCCCTGTACCAGCATACATCCTTGCCCTCCTGGATTTTCACTCCAGGGAGGGAGGGATAGGTAGGTTGCTCTTATGGGCTGAATCGTGTCCCCCTCCAGGGGAGGTCCTCACTCCCAGTCCCTTAAGAAGTGACTATATTTATGGCTAGGGACCCTAAAGAGGTAATTAGGGTAAGATGAGGTTATGGGGTGAACCCAAGCCCAATATCCTTCTAAGGAAGGACTGATATCCTTCTAAGAAGGATTAGGACACAGACACACCCAGAGGAAAGACACCAGGAGGAGACAGCCATCTACGAGCCAAAGAGAGAGCCCTCAGAGGAAAACAGTCCTGGCGACATCTGGATGTCTTCTTGCAGACCCATAGCCTCTAGGACAGTGAGGAAACAGACTGCTGTTGTTTAAGGCACCTGGACTCTGGTTCTTTGTTATAGCTGTGCTAGCAGACTAAGCACACTTGCTGATGCTAAGGACTGCCTCTTACAGGACAGTGGTAGAGGTGAAATTTGTATTGTTTTTTTAATTTTTACAAGTTTTTAACATTTTATTTTATTATTTATTTATTTATTTTAGGGCTGAACCTGTGGCAGATGGAAGTTCCCAGGCTAGGGGTCGAATCACAGTTGCAGCTGCCAGCCTACACCACAGCCACAGCAACGCAGGATCCAAGCCTCATCTGCAACCTACACCACAGCTCCTGGCAATGCTGGATCCTTAACCCCCTGATTGAGGCCAGGGTTCATACCTTCATCCTTACTAGTTGAGTCCATTACTGCTGAGCCACAATGAGAATTCCCCTATTTTCTTTTCTTTCTTTTTTGAAAAACTGTTTCTTTTCTTTTCTTTTTTCTTTCTTTTTTTTTTTTTTCTGTCTTTCTGCCTTTTCTAGGGCTGCTCCTGCAGCATATGGAGATTCCCAGGCTAGGGGTCTAATCAGAGCTGTAGCTGCCGGCCTACGCCAGAGCCACAGCAGCGCAGGATCTGAGTCGTGTCTGCAACCTACACCACAGCTCACAGCAACGCCACATCCTCGACCCATTGAGCCAGGCCAGGGATCGAACCCGCAACCTCGTGGTTCCTAGTCGGATTCGCTCCCTGCCCTTCAGCCCCCTCCTCCCACCTCTTTACAAAGGCTTTACCTGGTCCGCATGGAGCTGGGAGAAGGGGTGTCTGCTCCCTGGTCTGGCTGCCCTACGTTTTACTTAGGCGATCCCAGCAAAATCTCCGGAGAGCTGATGGGATAGAGACGATTTTTACAGAGGAGATGAAAGGAGGTTGAGTAGCACGTATCTGGATCCACCTGGATCTGTTACATGGAGGAGCCTCGATTCAAGCCCATGTGATTCCTGACTCCAGGGTCCATGTTCCCAGCTCTTCAACGCCGAAGCCCAGCGGGACATCAGATGGAGCTTGAGGGTGGTGGTGTGCAAAGATGAGAGGATACTGTGCGTGGGGCCTTTGCCTCCAACGGGAAGGGACTGGATGCCACAACACATCTGTCTGCAAAGTCATGCTGGTAGCTGGTTTCTCTAGCAGCCTTTGCACGGGGCCTGGCCCACGCTCTGCTCATCAGTATCAGATGGCTTGGTTGGCAAAGTCTGCGCTGGAGAGAAGAGTGAGTCACCTCTCAACCCCAGCATCTGGGGCTATCGTGGCATCTCTCTGCCTGGCCCTAGGCTGTAGTCCCTCTCCTCCCCCACCTCCCTTCTCTCTGTGGCTTTTCCACGCCCCACGCTATTTTTTTTTTTTTTAATGGCTGCACTCACATATGGAAGTTCCCAGGCCAAGGACTGAATCCAAGCTGCAGTTGTGACCTACGCCAGATCCTTTAGCCCACTGCCCTGGGCTGGGGATCAAACCCACACCTCTGCAGGGACCCAAGCTGCTGCAGTCAGATTCTTTTTTTTGTTGTTGTTATTATTTTTATTTTTGTAAACAGAAATCTCATACAAACGCTCTCTCCTTAAAGAAGCCTTGTGGTGAATTCTTTTGTAAACTGAAGAGATCTTTTTGTAATGTAAATAAGCTCTCTCCAATCTCTGCATTGTTTCTGAGCTTTGTGTTTAGGGTTTTCTTTTCTTTTTTGCTCTTTAGGGCCACACCCGTGGCATATAGAGGTTCCCAGGCTAGGGGTTGAATCAGAGCTGTAGCCGCTGGCCTATACCACAGCCACAGCAACACGGGATCCGAGCCACGTCTGCAGCCTACTCCACAGCTCACCGCAATGCCAGATCCTTAACCCACTGAGCAAGGTCAGGGATCGAACCCGCAACTTCATGGTTCCTAGTCGGATTCATTTCCACTGCGCCACGATGGGAATGCTTCCCACCCCCCAACTCTTGATGCTCTCATCCCCGGGCGAGTGAAGGTAGTCGGATGTGGAGCCAAGATGGAGGTTGGGAGATTAAAAACCTCACAGCCACATCTGTCACCTCCCCATTGGAACTTGGTGTACGTTTATTGGCGCCATGCCAGATGATGGACCACAGCCTGTGTGTGATTTTTCCAATGCAAAGACGGGGTGCTAGAGAGATGGAGAGCCTGCCCCTTTGGGGGCTGCTTCCTGTTCGCACCTGTTTCGGGCCAAGGTTCCCGAAGCAAAAGGTTAACATCCACAGCCTCCTTAGAGGAAAACGGCTGTCGGGAGGGCCAGGCCTGGGGCCCTTTGCTGGTCGGGGCCTCTGGGGAGCTTCCCTGTGGCTGATGTATGTTTCCGTGGAGAGGAGCGGGCTTGAGTAATAGCTTCCTCCACACATCTCTGAGAGAGGTCAAGGGCAGGGCCTGGCTTTTTGTTGGGTGGCTGGGGCAGCAGAGCTCCTAGAGGGGAACGGGCTGGCCAAGTCTCTCCACAGACTGGGGGCCAGACCCAGGCCCCGTGGGTCTGAGAAGGACAACAGGGGCGCTGGGCCTCCAGCCAGTCTGCCTGGCACCATGGAGCTGGGTGTCCTGGGGGCATGCCAGAGAAACAAGGGAGACCCCGCCCTCCAGGGTATGACAGTGTCCCAGGCTGATGGGCCTGGTGAGGAAGAAACAGCTCCAGAGCAATTACTAAGTAACTGGCTAACACGGCAATCATGCCTCCAGTCTCTGGAGTAGCTGGGCCAGTCCTGAAGCAAAGGCTGAAATTAGGCCAAGGACTCACTCACTTTCATACCTGTGGGAACACCTCCCCTCGGTGCTTTTCATGTGCTGACACATGTCAGGAGTCACAGGACAAGAAGAGCCTTGGCGTGGCCTCTTGGGGGTCCAGGACTGACCTTCCCCAGGCCTGGCTTTCCTCCTCTGTGACATGAAGCTATGTGGCTTGCCCTTAGACCCAGTCTGTGCAGGAAGCCCAGCGGTACGCCTGGTGCATGGTAAAATATAAGAGAGGGGCAGGGCCTGGCACTCAGTCCTGCCAGCCCCCCACCTCTCCTCCCATCCTCCCTAGCACCCTTCTTTCTGCCCTGCCCCCCTCACATCCTGGGCAATGTGGCCTTATGGTGCCAGCAGGTGGCACGCGGTGGCCCAAGGTCTGACCCTGCCTGGGGAGGGCAGCCTTCCTAGGACACCGTGGGGACTAAACAGCCCAGCCTCCTGGGGCCCAAGACATGAATGGCTAATCCCTGATCGCATAGGTGGGTGGCGGCGAGGGCTTCCTGCCGCCTCAGATTCTCCCCCAGATCCTCAAAACGTCCAACTCTTAGACCACTGAGTCTCCATTGGAAGTGATGTTACCTCTCTCGCCTCCTTGCCTCCTGAAACATCTGGCAACATCTGAGGACATTTTTGGTTGTCAGAGATGGAGGGTGGCTACTAACATCTAGTGGGTAGAGGCCAGGGACGAGCTGCTCATCTCACAGCGCACAGGAGGCGCCCCCTGCCACAAGGAATTCTCTGGACTGAAACGTCAGTGGTGCTGAGGGTAAGAAACCCTAACATAGACAAGAAAAGGATGCTCCCTGGTAGACATAGCAATGCCTGGAAGCCATTGCCCAGCCACCCAGGGCAGGAGGAAAGACGGAGCATAAAGCCAGGGCATTTCTCCTGGGCAAGGGCTGAGGGTGCCCAGGAGAAGCAATGAAGAAGAGGAGTGCTGGAGTGGCATCTGGGGGTGTCGTAGGCTCCCCGAAGGACGAGGCGTGGGGCGTGGGCTGGGGAGGCACCCCACGCCCAGCTGGGCCAATACCATCTGTTCCTGGGGAAGCGCTTTTTGGCCCAAACACCCAGGTCACTGGTCAGGGTGCCGAAGCTGCACTTGGCCGGGTGACTGGCTTCCCTGATGGCATGGCTTGGGCAACCGGGACCTTGTGGACACAGCCAGACTTAATTGATCATCGTCTGGTGTGGGTGTGACTGGGCCTGTGTGGACCTCTTGTTGTTTTTTAAAATCCACTAGAGGGCATATCAATGCTAAGATCTTCTGGCAGGTTGGACAAATGACATGTTGTGTGAACTTAGCCCGCTGGGGCTCCTGGCCCCCGGTGGTGAGGGGGGGCGAGGAGGGGGCGGGTGACGGAAAATGGGGTTATTGATTCCCGCCCCTCCCACGCCCCCCTCCCCCTGCCAAGCGATGACAGGAAGGTGATTTGTGAATCATGGAGACAGCCAGCCGTGATTCTCCCCGTGATGACAGACCCTGCTCGGGAAGTGCAGCTGGGAAGAGGACAGCCGGGAAGGAAGGCAGGGCCGGATCCCAGGGGTGGGATCTGACAAGGATGTGACCTTCTGGGAAGGGAGCATCTTCTCTGCCTCACCCCCACCTCCCTAGGAACCAACTTGCCTCTGGGCCGGGTCTGGCACGGCCAGGCGGCCTTTACCGGCGGGACTGAGCAGAACAGAGCATAGCTGCTGAGCCCGTGAATGTCTCCAAAGGCTCTAAGTGCAGGAGCCAAAGCGCTTCTGAAAACCCTCATTTTGCACGGCCAACCTGCCCCCAGCCTTCTTTTGTGTGCCTGCAGAGCCTGGGCAGAAATGGTGACCCAGAGGCAGGCCAGGGTGATGGTGAACGGGATTGGGGGGTGTTATCGTCTACCTGGCTGTTGGCTGGGTGGAGGTGAGCCGTGTGTGGGGCTGGGAGGTTGGGAGGCAGTAGGGAGAGGGCTGGGCAGTGGGCACCTGCTTCCAGGAGTGGGGATCATGGGGGTTCTGGGGCTGGAGGAAAAGAAAGCAACACCCCTCTGAAGGCAGTAGATCTGGGCTGAGTCAAGAACAACAGTTGCTGGTTTTTCCCTGCTTTTTATGGCCGTACCTGTGGTATATGGAAGTTCCCCTGGCTAGGTTTGAATTGGAGCTGCAGCTGCTGGCCTATGTCACAGCCATAGCAACGCCAGATCTAAGCTGCATTTGTGACCTATACTGCAGCTTGTGGCAATGCTGGATCCTTAACCCACTGAACAAGGCCAGGGATCGAACCTGCATCCTCACGGACACTATGCTGGCTTCCCACTGAGCCACAACGGGAACTCCAAAACTTGCTATTTTTTTTTGTTTGGATGGTGATCAGGCAGGGGATTTGAGGGAGCTTTTGCCCTTGGCATCTGTCCTCAAAAGTCATAGGCTCCTTCCTCTTTTTTTCCTACTGACACTGCTCAGAGGGATGTAAACCCTGGACCATTTTTTGTGTCTAAAGAGATGGGGGCCCAAAGTCCAGCTCACCCATTGTCTTGCTCTGTGACCTTGGGTAAATCACTTAACCTCTCTGAGCTTCAATTTTCTCATCAGTGTATCTCAAAGAATTATTGTACAGATTAACTGACAAAATGCACCAAGTGCTATCCTAGGACATAGTTCAAAATAAGTGCCTGGTAAGGTTGACTTCCTCTTAGACATCTGAAGCCTACACAGGGGTTACTTGGTCACCAGGAAAAGGTAAGAGACCAAATCAGGCTCAAGGATGAGCGCAGAAGCAGCAAACAGCAAGGTTGTCTTGGTGCCTAATAATAGTTCTAGTACAGGTGCTGGTGGAGGTTTATTGAAAACCCACTATTTTACACATTGTATTTCCTTTAATCCTTAACAATTCTCAGATGGTAAAACCGAGTCCCAGAGAGGTTCAGCAAATTTCCCAAAGTCACATGGGCAAGGATTTTAAGGTGCTTGTGTGTGAGTGTTGAATAAAAGTCCCAGATCTGCTTAAAATGACAAGTGACTACTGCCCTGTGCAGCATGAAACACACTGAAGGCCGAGGCAAATGGAAAATCAGTAATAATTGCTTTTGTCTTTATTTGAAAGTTTGGTCTTCTCTTCATCATGGACTTTTGCACTAATTTTGATTGTTTTAAAATATTGTATTCAGAAATTCCCATCGTGGTGCAGTAGAAACCAATCCGACTGGGAACCATGAGGTTGTGGGTTTGATTCCCTGGCCTCGCTCAGTGGGTTAAGAATCCGGCGTTACTGTGAGCTGTGGTGTAGGGTACAGATGCAGCTCGGATCCGGTGTTGCTGTGGCTGTGGTGTAGGCCAGCAGCTGTAGCTCTGATTAGAACCCTAGCCCGGGAACTTCCATATGTCGCGGGGGTGGCCTTAAAGAGAACAAAAAGACAAAAAAACAAAACAAAACAAAACCCAAGAAATATTGCATTCAACCCTACTCATTTGATTGTGGACTGTTTGGGTGCCCCTGAGGTGAGGGCTTCACTCCCTCCAGGTCCCATGGCACTGCTGTTTCACTTCGACTCCTCTGGGTGGTATGACCTGGCCACGAGGACTCTTGGAGATGCAGGGCAGAGAAGAGGCCACCGTTCACCAAAAGAAACAAAAAGCTCCTGTGAATGTTGGGAGAGGTCTGCGAGCGGGGGGCTCAGGGCCTGCAAGCTAATTTGCACAACTGAGAAAGCTGCTGCCTGGTGTGGGGGTGCATCCTTGCCTGCAATCAGGCGACTGCATGAGGCGGGCTCATAATAAGTAAATATGCATGTTTATCAACTTGAGAAGCTTCTAAGTCATCCACACTCATTATCAGAAAAAGAGTGAAGAAATGAGAGACACGTGTGTACTGCTGGTGCAAATGTATATATGGGCAGGCCTCTATGTAGAACAATTTGCCAGTGTCCATTAAAACTAACTATATGTGTGCCCTTTGGCCCAGTTAGTCCCTGTCCGGGTACCCATCCTGGAGAAACACTGGCCTGTGTGCACTAAGAGGCAGTACAAGCATCTTCATTACAGTTGCAGAACCCCCTGTGTGATTATATAAATGATACTCTCTTCTTACTACAGGAGAACTAGGTAGCAATGAAAAGGCATTAAGGGGGTCAAACGTATTGAAAAATATCAAAAGTTAAGAAAGGAAAGTAAAAACAAAACAAAACAAAAACCCAGGAATTCCCGTCGTGGTGCAGCAGAAAGGAATCCGACTAGGAACCATGGAGTTGCGGGTTCCATCCCTGGCCTCACTCAGTGGGTTGCTGCGAACTGTGGTGTAGGTCGCAGAAGTGGCTGGGATCTGGCGTTGCTGTGGCTCTCGTGCAGGCCAGCAGCTACAGCTCCGATTAGACCTCCATATGCCGCAGGTGCAGCCCTAAGAAGACAAAAAACCAACCCCCCCCTAAAAAAAAACCACAAAAAAGTAAAAACCAAAACCAAAACCAAAAAACCCAACAAAACCAGGGCAGAAAAATACTTCTTGTTTGGCTCCTTCCTGTTTTAAGACCAAAAATATACCAAAGACCCCAAGCAAAACTATGTTCCTTTATAGGTATGTGAATGCATTGAACAACCTAGAAATATGATTCAGTGTGGGCTGGCAGAATAAGGGACTTCGTTTTGACTTTGGTTTGATTCTATTAACAAGAAAGTAACAGTCATTGATTACAGCTTTTTTTTTTTCAAACAAAAACTTTATTTTAGAGCAGTTTTACATTTATGACAACACTGAGAGGAAGGTATAGAGCCTTCCCATATACCCCCTCCCCACATATGCACAGCCTCCCCCGTGACCCCCTATTATCAGCATGGCTCACCAGAGTGGTACATTTTCCACCAAGAATGAATTCACATTCACACATCATAATCACCCAAAGTCCACAGTTTATCTTAGCGTTTACTCTTCATATTGTACATTCTATGTTTTTGGACAAACGTATAATGACATTTGTCCAAACCCATCATTATAATGTCATACGGAGTATCTTCACTGCCCTAAAAATCCTTGGTGCTCTGTCTATTCATCTCTCACTCCAACAACTGACCCCTGGGGATCAAGGAGTTTTTTTTACTGTCTCTATAGTTTTGCCTTTTCTTTTTTCTTTTTACGGCCAACGTATGGAAGTTCCCAGGCCAGGGATCAAATCAGATGTGACAGAGTGGGTGGGATAGAAGGGTGCCCCCTTTCTATTGCACGAAAACTCAGGTAGACTGTGGTCAAACTGGCCACTGGGAACTCCAAGGGAGGCCATCAATTCTCTTTCTATCTCCAGGAGCCGTCTGTTTTCTCAAGAGGAAGAGTATTGATTTCTTCTAAGATTTGTAATCTGCAAATGATTCTGATGAGCAGCCTCTAAGCATGCTACTAACTTCACCCAGGTTGGGGCCACTCTAGAGCCCCAATCTTCCCACTACGCCATGCGGCCATCCTCTGTGTTGTTATTTCAGAGTTTTAGGCAAGACACATCGGTTGTGGTAACAAAGCCTCCAAACTCGGTGGCTACCAAGATTTATCTCTTCCATCCCTCCAACTTTCCAATGTAAGTTGAAGGAGTCTCCAGGGTTATTCTTTCCTGGGTGGAGAGTCAAGGTCCAGGATGTTCCTATCTAGTGGATACATTGTACCATCATATGACTTCCATGATCACAGCAGCCTGGAAAGAGAAAGCTGGAGGGCCATACAAGGGCTTGTGTCACCAGGTCTGGGAATGTGAGACATCACTTCCTCCCACACTTCAATTGGTCAGAACTAGTAACACCGCTCCAATCAACTGCAAAATCTGGAAAAAGAATCTGGAAAAGGAGGAGCACATAGCTCTTTCCTGAGACTTTTTTTTTTTTTTTTTTTTGCTTATTTTAGGGCTGCAGGTGAGGCATATGGATGTTCCCAGGCTAGGGGTCCAATGGGAGCCACAGCTGCCAGCCTACACCACAGCTCATAGCAACGCTGGATCCTTGGCCTACTCAGAAAGACCAGGGATCAAACCCACATCCTCATGGATCCTAGTCAGATCTGTTACGTCTGCGCCACAATGGGAACTCCTGTGTAGTGAGAATGTAATGTCTCTGCCACAAAGGGAGAAAATGAAAACTGTGACTTAGAAGCAAGTAAATGTTATCTCTGTAGAAGTAGCCAACAACGGGAGGCTGTTCTGTTGCTCATGGATTCCTTGAAGGCAGGGGTCCTCTTGTTAATTTACACCTGCCTTCCAGTCCTGTTGATTAAAAGAATGACATATCTTTGCAAAGAGTCTTTACTTAATGTCAGCCAAATTGAGCTACTACCCTCACTCAAAACCTTTTTTTTTTTGGCAAATCTCTTTTTCAAGTTTCCAAATTACACTAGCAGATCAATTGCATTTTTTTTTCTATTCTTTGTATACCCTCTACCTTCAAGTTAGATTTTTGAAGACTTCAAAGTAAGACAAACTGGCGATATTGGCCAAGACAAATGAGCCAAGGCACAAATAAATAGTGTGAAGGCAGAATGGGATATTCCCTATAGACAGACAGAAATCCAAAAGATGATGAGTAAACACTCTCACATCTCAATTCACTTCCCTGAAGTCTCAAATGTTCCATTTGTTTGTTCTAACCCAAAGAGCCATTACCCAGCCTGAGGGATCATCTTCTTCTCTACCCAACTTGACCTGTGGCTATCTTTAAAAATTAGTTATATAGTTAAAAGAAGAGATCGGAAAGTTTAAAAGGGATATAGAGTAGACTCTGAAGGCAGTGCCCATGGACGTATGGAGACTTGATCATTTGATGTGTCATTGGACAAGGCCTCCTTAGTGTCAAGTCTGAAAGATGACTTTGCTCCTGGGGGCTTAAGGACACATAGTTTGCTTTAAAAATTTACCAGTTCTTATTAATCTTCGGTTATCCCTTGAACAGTCTTGGGTTTAACCCACCCCACTGATAACATGACTTTTTTTTTTTTTTTTTGGTGGAACCTGTGGCATGCAGAAGTTCCTGGGCCAGGGATTGAACCTGCACCACAGCAGTGACAATGCTAGGCCACCAGGGAATGCCAAGGGGAATTTTTTGAAGTTGGAAAGAGTTAAAGAGGTGCTTTAATCCAAGAAGAGATGATTCTGAAGAAACAATTTAGAAGTACCACTGCTCCCAATAGGAGAAAACTTGCAGTAAAATCTGGGCCCTGATGAATACGGGTGCCATTTTCCTTCAGAAATGTCTTTCTTAGGGAAACAGACCATCAAGTCCTCCTGCCTCCTTCAGGCTCAGGCCCTCCTACCCCAACAGTTTCATGGCTTTGACGGTCCCCAACCACTGACCCTGTTTCCATTCCATCCTCAAGACACCCCCACTAGCTGTGTCTTCCTGAAACTTCCCTCTGATCATGTCACCCTGGGAGGAAAACCTGGGAGCTCTCTATTGTCTAACAATTCAAGTTCAAATGCTTCAGCTTAGCTTTCTAACCTGTTTAAATGGCTCCACCCTACCCAGCCGATTTTATTTCCTTCTGCTTCCTGACACACACCCTCTTCTCCAGGCATGTCTGTCTCCTCCACGTCCCATAAACATGCCATCCTTGTTTTGCTGTCTCTGTGCATTAGTTCATGTTACTCCTCAAGCCTGGAATGCAGCCTGGGGTCCACGTCATAGGAGCACTTGCCTGGATTCCTGGTGTGTCACTTCAAGTGCATGAGTGAAAAGCAAATCCCAATTCCAGTGCTGGATGTTACAGCTTCAGAAATTTGTCTTGATTTGTGATTGGCCTTGGATTGGCTGTGGGCCCAGTCTTTAGCTTTATATTTTCCTGCCTCTTAGGTGCTGCCAATCTATAAACCAGTACTTACATCCATCAAGGAAGTTCCTTTAATAAAAGCATCATCTTTGATAGAAAGTGAGGAAGTACTCTTGCGCTTAAAAGAAAAAAAAAAAAATCTGTTGTAGAGCCTTGGATTATTGCCAGCTGAGTTTTCTTAGCATGGGGCCTACTTGTATGTGTCAAACAGCTCCTTTCCAATCTGGGGTTCCAGAGTGGTATACACCAAGCCATCCCTAGGGTTTTGTGTCACCACGTCCTCAGAGATGTTCTCTTCTCACTTAACCCCTATTGTGGAGGCTCGAGCTTCAGCCAACTCCTACATACCTGGTATTCATTGGGGGCTGGCCAGGTGAACCTCCTAGGGGGTTTTGTTTTTTGTCTTGTTGAGAAAGGCTTGTGTGACTGAACATTTTGGGATGGACAGCTAGCCCTGGAACTAAATCTTCTTGGCTATTGACCAAAAAAAGGTCATCTTGTCCCCCTAAAATACTTTATTGGATATGGAGACAGAGGAGAGCAGCCTGGTGGGGGAGGATGTCCTAACCGGATGTGTGGATGATTCTCGGGACCAGTTCAGGGAGTACCAAGTGGTCCTCATGCCTCCCTCAGCACAAGTTCCAGAACCTTCTGGGGATGGGAACGGTGTGAAGAGGGAAGAAAATAACAGTGCTTCACTCTTCCTGGTAGCAGTGGCCTCAGCATAGCTGTGTCTTGTGATCGGCATAAAATGTAATTGGGCTAAAAAGTACAGCCTCTTGGGAGTTCCCATTGTGGATCAGTAGCTTAAGAACCCCAAGTTGTCTCTGTCAGGATGCAGGTTCCATTCCTGGCCTTGTTCAGTGGGTTAAGGGTCCGGCATGGCCACAAGTTGCAGCATAGGTTGAAGATGTGGCTTTGGCCAGTATTGCCATGGCTGTGTCATAAGCTGTTAGCTGCAGCTCAAATTAGGCCCATAGCCCAGGAACTTCCATAATCTACAGGCAGGGTCTGTAAAAAGAAAAAAAAAAAAAAAAAAGCCCTTAGCCTTGAGTCAGTTCCAGTATGAGGTCCTAGATGTCTTGGGGAAGAGTCAGCTGTCCCACTGTGCCCATTTAAAAGTTCAGACTGAGAGAATCCACGTGTAAAATGAAATGATTAGAGTTTTCTTTTTGTTTTTTGTTTTTGTCTTTTTAGGGATGCACCTGCAGCATATGGAAGTCCCCAGGCTAGGGGTCGAATCTGAGCTGTAGCTGCCGACCTACACCACAGCCACAGCAATGCCAGATCCAAGCTGCCTCTGCAGCTCATGGCAATGCTGGATCCTTAACCCACAGAGCAAGGCCAGGGATCGAACCTGCATCCTCATGGATATCGGTTGGGTTCCTAATCCACAGAGCCACCATGGGAACTCCTAAAATGATTAGATTTTATACCCCTCAGCTTGGGGAGGTTTGTTCTGCAGCAATGGTAACCGGAACAGAGAGCTACTTCTCCCAGCTGGACAGAAAGGATTGGGGTCGGGGGCGGTGAGGTGAGAGAGCTCTCTAGGGAATGAGACTGGCAGCTGCAAGGATATCTGATTTCTCTGAGCTCCCAGTGATCCACGCCCCAACCCTGTGGCCTAGAAGCCTAGAGGTCAAGTGGGAAATGGAAGAAAATGAGACATCTCTGATCTCACCTTTTGGCCCAGAGAGGGAGTTTGGGTCAGGCTGCAGTTTCAGTGCTCTGCTTGGTGGGTGAGTGCCAGGGAGAATGTTCTGATTTCATGACCCAGTACCTTCTAGGCTAGTGATCATGTAAATCCTGATTGCATCCTTACAGCCAAGGTAGAGTCAAAGAAGCTTCCAGGTCTCTTTCCTTATTGTTAGGCCAGCCAGGGGAGGCAAACCTTGCTAAAATACACACAATGTTGGTTGACACTTGTGATTCTCTGTGTGCAATTCCAAGCAGCTAATACAATGTGAGAAAAGAAAGGGCCTTAGGGTTCCTGATCTGGGTCACTCTCAAGGCCTCTTAGGCGGGGGGGCTTGCCTGTAGGGCAGGGCTGGGGGTCATGTGGGATGAGGCTGGCTATGGGGTGCAGCAAAAGCCAGTGCCTTTGGGCTCCCCTGGCCTCTCAATGCTCCATCATGGCCTCCAAATACTTTACAAGTGAAGCTGGGCAAGTGTCATGAAATCAAGCTCCTCCTGGAAGGCTGAGAATAAGCAGGTCTCCAAGAGGCAACTCAGGTACTGCTTCTGCAGGTACACTTTTCTGACTCCTCCCTTTCCTCTTGCATGTGTTGCCTGTTGACTTAACTGTCTCGCCTAGTGGACTGTGAACTCCTCAGGGTGCTTTCTTTAATCTTTAGATCTCTAATGCATACTTGGTTCTGAGCACGTCCGACTCCAGAAATGTTTGCCAAAAAGAAAAAAAATGGAAAAAGAAACATTGTCGGAATGTGATGTATATCTTTCAAAAATGCTCTCATGTATCTTTCCTCTTTTCTGTGTGTGTAATTGCAAGGAGCGCAAACATACAGTTTTTGTGTTGCCTTGCTTTTGCTGTCTTTTGTTGTTGTTGTGTGCTTACCATGATTTCAGATGCATTTCCCCGGTAGGAACAGGATTTCAAACCTTAGTAATAATGATGAAGATGATGATTATAAAAAGAACTCCATTTACTGCGTGTCCTGCTGTGTGCCAGACACGGTGGCAGGAGCTCTCTACCCACAGTCTTTCATGCAACCTTTCCAGTTGCCAAGGGGATTGCCATTTGTTCCATTTTATAGATTGAGAAACTGAGGCTCAGCAGGCTTAAGCAATGTGTCAGGAAGAACCAGCCGATGGAGACCAGATTGGTCCCTCTGATTTCAGCATTCACATTCCTGCTATTTTATCCTGGCACTTTCCATCATTTTTACGCGATCTCGCAATACTTGCTCTCTTTTGTGGATAGGTCACAATTTGCTTAATCATTTCCCTATTTTTGGTCACTGAAGATATTTACTAAGTTTAGATATTATAAACAATGAGGCAATGAACATCATTGTGCGAACAGACTTTCTCCATTTTTTGGATTATCGCCTTGGAATAGAGCCCTAGAAGTGGAATTACTGGGTTAAAGGGTAGGACTGTGTTTATGGCTTTCGATACTTATGGCCAAATTGTTTTCCCAGCGGATTGTGTCCTGTGTAACAGGCTCACTTTATAGGTAGGCCCAGGGGAGTTACCTCGCTCCTCCAGGATGTCAGGTTGCCCTCTAACCACTAGAGGGTGTGAAAGGATATTGCTTAGGTGACAAGAGCCTGCTCCACCCCCCCTCAGGAAATCCCCAAATTTCCTGAGGAGTCTTCAGGGTTGCCTGGGGGTGGGGAGGGGGTGGAGGATGCTTAATTAGTTAGAAGCTCAGTGCTGTAAGGAACTGGCTTTCTTGCATTTGCATTGAAGGCGGGATGGTTTATGATCTGGATTCTGGAGGAGAGAGAATCCTCCAGATTCTCAGGGCTTCCTTCAGAGGCCTAGCGTTTGAGGTTGGCCATGCCACCTCTTGCTTGGAAACCCTGAGTGACTGACCCTCCCTTGTGTATCTCTGTCATTGAACTTGGAGCCTCAAATCTCAGCATCAGTTCCTCTGGCAGCAGCTCGGAGCTCCTCCAATGGAGAGTATGAGTCCTGCTCATTTTTGTAACGTCCAGGACAGCCAACCATTAATAAGAGCACAGCAAATTGTGGCTGAATTAAGGGAGGAAGTGAGGCCAGAAATCAAAAGTGAATGTGGGGAGGATGGCACAGAGTGGAGCACTGGCTCCAAGTCCCCCCGGATGGTTTATTGAAGGAGGGGAGTTGGATACTTAACCCCAAGTATCCCAGAGGATACTGGGAATATCCAGTATTGAAGTTATTGAAGCCGGATGGATAGTTAGAGATCATTTTGTCCACAGACCTGGCCCAGACAGTTATAATGATGACAGAATCGTCACTTCCATTTTTTTCACTTAACCAACAAAATTTACCGTAAGTACCCATAGTGTGCCAGGCTCTGTGCTAGGCCTTGAGGAGGGAAAGATGACTGTGTCAAGTCCTTGCCTTCAAGAAGCTTTTCCTTTGTGCATGGAGACAAGACCCCTATATTAAATACTAAGTAAAAGTGACCCCTCTGCCCAGTGAAGCTAAGGAAGGCACATTGGGAAGAACCGCTGGTTCAGATGTTCCTAGAAAAGCACTTTTTTTTTTTTTTTGTCTTTTTGCCATTTCTAGGGCTGCTCCCATGGCATATGGAGGTTCCCAGGCTAGGGGTCGAATTGGAGCTGTAACTGCCAAGCCTACACCCGAGCCACGTCTGCGACCTACACCACAGCTCACGGCAATCCTTAACCCACTGAGCAAGGCCAGGGATCGAACCTGCAACCTCATGGTTCCTAGTCGGATTCGTTAACCACTGCGCCATGATGGGAACTCCAAGAAGCACTTTTAATATGTCTTCCTTGGAACATTCGAGTGGACATTTCATAGTTGTTAACTCAAAAATAGTTGAGTGATGTTAATCAGCTATTGCGGTGCTAATGCTGAGTAACAAACCAACCCTCAACGCTAACAATGGTGTGTATCATGATTTATTAATATTTTTTTATTTTCCTCTCAGGCCTTTGGGGTAGCTGGGGTGCCTCTGCTCCATGAGTCTCTTATTCTTCAAGGATCAGACAGCCATGGGGGCATGGTTTTCTCACAGTGATAGAAGAACAAGAGGGCAAGCTCACCTGCATAAGCGTATTTCAAGCTTTTTCCTCCGTCATGTTCATGAACATCCCATTGGGCAGACCAATTCACGTGGCCAAGATCAGTGTCACCAAGGCAGGGAAATATAAGCCACCTCTAGGGGCAGGGATTGCAAAGTCATAACAGAGTGTGGATACAGTGAAGACTGGACGCAGCAATGCAACCTACTACAGTGGTCATGTGAGTTCAGGGAATCCAAGTGAATCTTTATTGCAGGACTTCTCAGAGCCTTTATAGATGATTCTATTTAAGCCTTCACCTTATTTTTCTTTTTTAATTTTTTTATCTGTGTGTCTGTGTGTGTGTCTTTTTAGGGCTGCACCTGAGGCATATGGAAGTTCCCAGACTAGGGGTCAAATCAGAGCTGCAGCTGCCGGCCTACACCACAGCCACAGCACCATGGGATCCAAGCTATGTCTGCAACCTACATCACAGTTTACAGCGTAGTCAGATCTTGAGCCCACTGAGCTAGGCCAGGGGTTGAACTCGCATCCTCATGGATACTGGTTGGGATCATTACCGCTGAGCCACCTCGGGAACTCCCTAAAGCCTTTGCTTTAAAAGAAGGAAACTGAAGCCCAGAGAGGAAAGTAACTTGACTTGGATTTGCAGCCACTTCGTTGCAGGCTGGCAGTGAGACCCAAGGCTTTGTGACCTTCAGGCTAGGCCCCCTTCCCTGACCCTACACTGTTAATGTGCCTTGGCTACACTGGGCTAGGCAGACCAGAGGAAGCTAGTGAATGCAAGCTGCGCATAAAGGAGGCTGAAGCGGTGCTCGAGGGGCCCTAAGAAACCTGACTCTGACTGGGGCAGGGAAGCCACCATCAGACCTAGTCCTGAAGAAAATGGTCAGGTAGACAAAATTAAGGGCATGTACTGTGGAGTCAAGTCATCTGTCCGGGTAACCTTGGGCAAGTCTCTTAACAACCTCTCTAAGCCTCCGTTTCCTCATTTGTAAAACAGCAAAGGCAGACATACCTACCGCAACAGAGTTGTTGAATTACTAACTGTAAAGTGCTTAGAACAGGGGCCAGGAATGTATTCAGCAGTCAATATAGGTTAGCTGCTATTATTATTAATTATTATTATTATTATTGCTTTTTAGGGCCACACCCATGGCATATGGAGTTCCCAGGCTAGGGGACCAATCAGAGCTATAGCTGCCAGTCTACACCACAGCCACAGCAACGCCAGATCTGAGCCTTCTCTGTGACCTACACCGCAGCTCATGGCACCGCCAGATCCTTAACCCACTGAGTGAGGCCAGGGATCGAACCCGCAACCTCATGGTTCCTAGTCGGATTCGTTCCTGCTGCGCCACGACGGGAACTCCAAGGTTATTATTAATGTTATTATTACCTAGCCTGTCTCCTCTACCACGACTTTCCCTATTCCTGATGTTTCCCACCCAACCGGTCTTCTTCCCAGTCCCCCATCTTTGATGTTAGTTGCTGAACAACTAGTCTCCACGAAGATGCGTCAGGATAACGAGTGTGATTTCAGGCTAAAAAGAGGGACACCGGAAAAGTTCAGGGTCCAAAGGAGTGGCAGGGCGTGGAGTTACCTTGTAGAAATGGAAATCTTTTCTGATGCCATATCAAATCTCACTCCCGGGTTGACTGTCTGTCTCCTCAGATATTTGGGTGGAAATGGCTTGAGTTTGACCTAGGATGAGTAATTCACCAAAATCTGTGGTTCTTAATCCTGGGTGCAGATTAGAAGCACCAGGGAAGAGTTGAAAATAACACCACAACAAAAACCCTGGTGCTTGACCTCACCCTAGACCAATTAATTCTAAATCTCTGGGGCGAGGCTGGGGTGCTGGTATGATTTACAAGCTCCCAGGGTGATTCTGACATGTAGCCAGATTTGACAGCCACTGACCTAAGGCTTTGGATGGGCCCATGGAGACTCTGGTGTCAGACAAAAGGGGAGTTTGCATCCCAGCCCTGCCACTCATTAGCTGTAGGACACGGACCAAATAACTTGGTCTCTCTGAAATTCTGATTCCTTCCCTATTAAATAGGAATAATAACTGCTGTCTTGCAGAGATTTTATAAGAAGCTAATGAAAACCTGTGGGCTGCACCTCATGCAGCTGGCTTATAGAATGGGCTCATTGAGTATTTGTCAATCAAATGAATGACAGTCAGTGTGAGCTATGCCAGAGAGCAGGGTGGGCGACATCTGATTCCAGGCCAGCCGTCTGCCTTCCTCCGTCTTTGTGGTCGCTGTCCCCTGTGCTCTCAGGCCCAAATCCTCTGTGAGAAGGACTGGGTGAGACCCAAAGGGGGGGGGGGCTTGCTCCAGAGTTACCTGTCTCTTGTCTAATCAAAAGCACCAGCTCTGGGGAAGAGCTGGGGTTGAAACCCAGCCTTTCTTCTGATTGCTGAGTCCTGTGCCCACTGGCTGGGCCAGCTGAGGGGAGCCGTCTTTTCTAACAGGCCTCCCAGAGGGGGCGTCTTATCCTAAGTCACACCGCAGTGCTGTGCAGGCTAGCTGTGGCCCTGCCTGCTCCCTCTCAGTCCGGGCGCAACGATGCCAGGTAGAACTTAAGCTGGCGGCTGTGCCAACTTGCCATTCTAGCCCTGACCCCAGCCCGCCAACAGCTCAACTAGGCGGAAGGCGAGGGTGCAGGGAGCAAAGATGGGGCAGTTATTTTGTGCAAAGGTGTCAGGATCTGTCTACACCGTGGTTGAGTAGGTTCCTCCAGGTGGAAAGAGGCCTGCATCCGGCTGGGTTCCTGCTTCGCCTATGCTTGCACCCATGCTTTTGTTCACCGCTAACTCAGGGTATTGGATGAAGCAACTGGATTTCCTTGATCTCATGGCTTCCCATTCAAAGGTAGACAACCGGGGGCATGAACATGGGGATAGACACTTTGGATCACTGTCATCTCAGCACTTAAGAAACCTTTTTAAAAAGCTCCTGCTCCTGGCAACACGTTCTCACTCTATCTCCTGCGTAGCGCCACCAGTCTAGAAGATTTGGTAGGTTCGTTTGTGTTGTGGAAACAATAGGTCGGCTGAATGTGTTCCGAGACATTGACCTGCTGAGGGGTGTGGCTCAGACGAGACTCCCGGCCTGACTCCTGAAATCCTCGGGTCTGGTGAGAGATAAACGTTGTCATGTCCCCCTCCTTCAGACAAAGGTGCCGAGGCTCAGAGACATGAGTGAGAAATGTCTAGAGGAGGCAGCATCTAGATTCCAGCCCAGACTTTCTGATTTCAGTCTGTGATCGCTCCATAGGCGTAAGGGGGAACAAAGGGAATTAGGGTTAACAAATTCGTCTCAAAATGTAAAAATAGAATTTGAATTTTCAAAGGGCAGTTTCCCATCAGGAGAGGAGGAGAATGAAGATTTGCAAACTGAAAGTCAAAATATATTTCTTGGCCAGATTGATAGCACACCCTATACGGGATGCAATGTATACTTACTTTACTAAATTGTCTAACGAGAGAAAGGTTGGAAAATGCTCTGCAAATCACAGATCCAGGCAAGTGTTTGTTATTTAGATCAGAGATACTTAAACTGGGTTTCACAGACCCTTGGGAAACCCACAGATGAGTAATTCACCACGTGAACTGCTTATATTTGCAAACAAAATTTTGCGTGTGTGCACATATCTGATTTTCCTCTAGGGAGAGCGTGCGTAGCTTTCATCAGATTCTTCAAGATGTGTGTGACTCAAAAATGATTAAAAACCAATATTGTGGCCCAACCCTTTATGTCTTTTGCTAGTGAGAAGATTCTGAAGATGATTTCAGAATCTGAAGTGCTCCTGACACCCTCTGCATCTTTCCCTATCATGGGAATCCAGGGAAAAAAGTAAAAGAAGATTTTCCAGGGGCAGGAAGAAGAAGGAAAGATTCCCCTCTTCCCAGTGGCCTTGGGGTTCACCCTGGGGTTCACATCTTCAGCTGGAGAGAAAGAAATGCACGAGGCATCGCTGCAGGAGCCCATGGCAGAAACCCCATCCCCTTCAAAGTGATGAAGTGCCGTTGCTCAGACATATGCTTTCAAAGTCTTGAACCTGTGAGTTTTGCTCTGAGTTCAGGAAATAACAGGATATAAATCTGCCTGAATCATCTCAGCGCACGCAAATTCAATGCTGGGCCACGGTGGCTCTGGCAACATCTTGTTCTTTCTGTGTAATGACTTTTGATGCTATAGATTTAGATGGATTAGGCCATTTAGGGGAAAGAGGGGAATATTAATATACAAAATTGTTAAATGTCAAATAAAATCCCTTAATAAGGTGTGTGTTTAAGATGAGTAGGCAGGCACTTTGAAAACACTTCTAGCACTAGCTCAAACATTTAAGAAATCCATTTGGCAAGTTCAAACAAAGAACCTCCGCCAATTATGCTGTACCTGAGTGAGTCTGGTGGGAGATTCTGCCCAGTGTCGGCTGGGAGGGAAGGCCCACTCTCGCAGTGTTGTCAGTTAGCACTGGCACAACTAATACGGGATCCAACTGGCTGAGTGCTCCGATTCCACAAATACGCATACGGCTTGCAACTGAACATCAGTTTTCATATTTCCTACAAATCAATGACCTACGTGATTGATTTTATTTGTTTTAAAGGCCAGTGGATGGTAGATGATCTGGGCAGTTCCTACCCCAAAGGTCCCTACATTTTGGTCTTGCGGATGCCTAAGATTTGGAGTCATTTGGGGTGGGGGAGGCAATTGAGAAGTGTCCCATAGAAGGCTGAAAGTAGTCACAAGAATGTAATAATTTATATCCTATCATAATATTATAGAGTCTAAACGTGGTCGAACCCTGGTTAGAATCTATAATATTCCTCTACAGATGTCCTCCTGTCATCAGGCTGGACAGGCATGGACACTCTCATCTGTGATTCAGCGTAGACCCTGGTAGCGCCTCGATAAAGAAGGTAATGAAAGAGTGGGGAACACAGAGGGGAAAATAAAGAATGTCTTATGGGGAGACTGAGAAGACAGAGTGGGAGGGGAGTAGTCAGAGGAGGCCTTTTGGAGATGATAGCATTGAAACTGGGCTGTGTTAGAAGGAGTAACATAGACACGTTATCACACATAAAACAGATCAACGCCAAGGACCTACTGTATAGAACAGGGAAGCCACCTCAGTATTTTACAATAGCATGTACGGGAAAACAATCTGAAAAGGAATGAATGTATGTATATATGTGACAGAATCACTTTGCTCTACACCTGAAACTAACCCAACATTGTAAATCAGCTATACATCAATTTATTTTATTTTATTTTATTTTATTTTATTTTATTTTATTTTATTTTATTTTTTCTGTCTTTTTAGGGCTGCACCCCAGGCAAATGGAGGTTCCCAGGCTAGGGGTTGCATCAGAGCCGTATGTGCCAGCTTACCCCACAGCCACAGCAATGTCGGATCCGAGCCGCATCTGTGACCTACACCACAGCTCACGGCCACGCCAGATCCTTAACCCACTGAGCAAGGCCAGGGATTGAACCCACAACCTCATGGTTCCTAGTTGGATTCGTTTCTGCTGAGTCACAACGGGAACTCCTATATTTCAATTTAAAAAATACATACTTTTTTAAAAAAAGTAGCTTATCCTATACAAGTGTTGGCTAAGTATAAGAATCTCATTATTAAAACAACAGAATTACATTAGCAATGATTTAGAAAATTAAAGAAAGAAGCACCACTCATAGTCCCCTATTAGCAGTGTTAATTTTGTTGGCATTTTGCTGCATGCGTCTTGCCAGCATTTTCCCCTGGGTGCAGCTTCTCCAGAGCTGTTGTTGTTATAGCTGATATCATATGTTATATTAAGCATACGCACATTGTTTAAAAATGAATCATTAATTAGAAGCCTTTTTTCTCCCCACATTATCACAAGAATGGGCAGATTTCAACTAGGTGGAGACGGGAGGATGTGTATCCTAGGGAAGGAGAGAGTAGAAGTTCTAGGAATGGGAGGTGGCGTGTTGGCAGAGAGTCCAGTAAGGCTGCACCTGAGATTTTATGGAGAGTCTGGAACACCCAGCCAAGGAGCTGGAGTTTTATCAGGTTGGTGCTGGCGAACATTGGAGGTTCTGGGTGGGACAGGGACGTGATTAGCGTTTGACCCTTCCCAGGGCTGACTTTGGAAATTCTGGGATTCCCTGAGGACTTGAGAATTTGGGGGGGTTTCTTGTGGTGATGCGTAAATAATTTATTAAACAATATATAGAACAAGGTCATTAACTAGCATCCGAATGAAATGTTAATGTATTTTTAAGTACGGCTTGGTATTAGGACAGACCTGTTCATCGTAAGACTTTGTTTTAGAAGCTTCATACCTGATCATTTGATCTCAACCATCTCTCAGATCTTAATTCCCGCTTCTCCTTGCCAAGCTGGATCATCTTGTTCGTGGATGGCAAATGTTTCAACTTACCTACCCTCTCCAGTGGTTGGCTGAAATGTCCTAGAAACTGTGTTGAGAGGGACTGAGGGCACATCTGGACAGAGCAGGAAAGAGGCCAGCAGTGTGGGAGCAAGCAGCATCAGCCTGTGTACCACATATCAGCCATCCTTGTTCTCCTTCAAATGTTCACTGAAGATGCCTTGTATTTAATTTTAGTGAGGCCAAAACTGATATAGTGGAGCCAAACCAACTGAGGTCCAAAGAGAGAAGCAGATGGAAGAAAATTCCCACTAGTCACTACCTCCATCAAGGAAAGACTTTGATCCATCAATCTCCATCCATCCCTCCATCCATCCATCCATCCATCCACTTGTTCAACTAATCTTGATTCTGCATCTGCAGTGGGCCAGAAAGTTTGCTAAGTTCGGGGGATGTAGAAATGGGTCTTGGATCCAGAATTCGGAATCTAGTTAGGAAGCAATTGAGGAGATGGGTGATTATAAAATAGTGAGTTCCAAGCTAAGGTCTGAACCCAGTGCCATGACAGAGAGGCAAAACCTACTGACCCCGACTGGAGCAGGAGAGGTGGTTGGGGGGACAGAGGTGGGATGTGGTTTTCTCCTTAAGCTCAGACCTCCATGAGGACAGGGGCCACACATGTAATTATGCCCAGTACCTAACATAGTGCCTGGCACCTAGTAGGTATTCAGCCTATTTTTGTTAATGAACGAGGTGTCCAAGGAGTAGAAGGACCTCCCAAAGGTCATCCAGTCCATCCACCTGCCTCTGGGCTGAGCCGCACCTAAATCATCCCAAATGCTATTTCGGGTGTGGTTATTCTTAGCTGGCCCCCCTGACAGCTGGAAAGAGTCAGAGAAGCAGCCTCTCCTCCGAGGCTTTAGTGCTGCAGGCCACATTCGGGAGGAGCTCTGTTTGGTGGAAACAAGAGCTGGGAAGAGAGAGAGGCAAGTGGGTCCCAAGCCTGAAGCTTGGCTGGAGGTAACTAAGGTGGGCAGTCTCCTCTTGCCAGGTGGCCAGGAGGTGAAACTGAGAAGATGGTCTTTGGGAGAGGCTTGGAGACTTGGGGTAACTGAGGCCCCGGGTGGGTCTGGGGCATCGTTGGGCTCTTAGCGTGGGGACCTCCCAAGGGGGAGGAGGAATTTTCATGGGCCTCCTGGGAACCCCCCCCCCCACCCCCACCCCCGCCACCACCCCCCATGAGCAGCCTCCACCGGGGCAGAGGTCTCCTGAAATGTGCAGACTCTCCTCCCTCCATGTGGACTCAGGCCCTGTGCTCCCCGCCCCCTGCCTCTGCCAAGACCTTCAGTGAAAGAGGAGTTTGAGGCTGCAGCTCCTTAAGGAGATCTTTTCTTCCAGGATCTGTTTTTTCCAGGGTATTTCACAGTGGCCGGGGAGTGTCGGGGCCTAACACAGTCAGGCTGTACCAGGAGCCAGAGCCCAGAGTATTCTAATCTCATGGGGAGATAGGAAGAAATGATTAGTACACATTGAATGGCCCTGCTGTGAGCATTCTGAGCTGGACTGGTCCTGGGGCAAAATCAAGGGCAAGTTCTAATCTCATTTTCAGGTAGGGGAAGGGAAGAGAAGTGACATTCTGGGGCAGCCTCTTGAAAAACAGGCATAAACAGGGAACAATGGTACCATTCCCTTCTGACCTACTCAACCTGGTACTTGATACAAAATGAGTGTGTGTGTGTGTGTGTGTGTGTGTGTGTATGTGTGTGTGTGTGAGAGAGAGACTAAGTATAACCTTGTGAACCCTCTTAGAGGCTAATGCTTACTCCCAAATCCCCCCTGCGTAGGGATGGATTTGCCCCCTTTTTTTTCCTTATAAAAACCTGTGTTTTCTAAATGCAATACAAAAAGTGGTTCAGTGGAGCCACCCCTGGGCTTCAGGGTCCTCTTGATGGCTACCCACCTCCCATGCCCTGGCCTCCTCTGCCCACCCCCCCAAAAAAAAACTCTCTAACTAAAAGTAACAGTTATAGAACAAGGCAGGGGAGACGTCTGATCCTGGGTGAGTAGGAGACAAAGATTCACAGCCTAGGAGGGTGGACGTGCCACGACATCGGGCACTGGATTCCAAAGACATTACTGAACACGATGCAGAATTGTGCCAGGACCTGTGGACCCCACAGAGGGGGCCAAGATGCTCTCTCTGCCCCTGGGGGTCTTCCAAGACCCCTCACCTCCTGCCTACTTACTGTAAAGACAAATCAGGGGCACCTGCCTCAATGATGCTACCAGCTGATATTCAGCACTTCCTTTCCTGTGAGCCTCACAGAGTCAAAACCTCCCAGGTCGGCATCTCTGGAGAGCTTGCTCCTCCTCGTCAAGCTTGCTCTCATCTGAGCTCCTCAAAGAGGAAGCTTGAACTCCCGGTCTCTCCTTTGCTCTTGAAAGGCACTGTTTGTGTCCTGGCTTTGGCACTCGCTGTCTCTGTGATGGTTGGTAGAAAATCATTCTTGGGGCTCACGTCCCCTCCTGGAATCAGGTTGAACCATATGAAATTGCTGTTTTTTTTTTTTTTTTTTTTTTTTAAGTCAAAAATGACCTAAAATGAGATGAAGGGGCTGATCTGCTCTGGAAAGTTCCTTCGATCTCTGACATTTTAGACACCTCAGATCATGCCCATTTTCCTTCCGACTCTGTGCTCCACGACCCACTGATCATCTCTTAACCATCAAGGCACCTGACCTGGTTGCGCAGCTGGCTCCTTAAGATGCATTTACTGTCACAACAGTCGCCCCCCCCTTTTTTTTGGTTTGCTTTCTTTAGGGCCACATCTGGGGCAAATGGAATTTCCCAGGTGAGGGGTCCAATCAGAGCTACAGCTGCCAGCCTACACCAACAGCCACAGCAATACCAGATCCGAGCATTGTCTGCGACCTACACCACAACTCACTGCAATGCTGGATCATTTAACTCACAGAGAGAGGCCAGGGATCGAACTGCATCCTCCTGAATACTAGTCAGGTTCATTACCACTGAGCCACGATGGGAACTCCCTACTGTCACAACAGTTTTAAACAGCCTTAAGGCAGGTCCCACTCCAGGCTTAGGGGGCTGCTTCTGTTTTCCGGATCCAAATGCTCTTTCCAGACTGCTTTGCTGGAGCACTTTGTCTGTGAATGCCAGCTCCAGGTCACCTGCCTTCAGGTGCTTTCTCAGCTTTCCCATTCAGAAATATCCTCTCCTTCCTTCATGCTCCAAGAGCCCTTCTCATATTTTTTGTAACATTTTTTTTCTTACTTGAAATGTATACACACTCGTTGTAGACTATCTGGAGATGGAAAAGATATAAAGAGGGAAATAAGAATGACGTGCAATCTGCCAACATCTAGTGTCAACATTGGGATGTCTCTTTCCAGGCTCTCTCTCTCTCTCTCGCTCTTTTTTTTTTGTCTTTTTGCCTTTTCTAGGGCCACTCCCATGGCATATGGAGGTTCCCAGGCTAGGGGTCCAATCGGAGCTGTAGTTGCTGGCCTACGCCAGAGCCACAGCAACGTGGGATCCAAGCCACGTCTGCAACCTACACCACAGCTCACGGCAATGCCGGATCCTTAACTCACTGAGCAAGGCCAGGAATCGAACCTGCAACCTCATGGTTCCTAGTCAGATTCGTTAACCACTGAGCCACAATGGGAACTCCTCTTTCCAGGCTCTTTTATATGCCTCTATCAAATGTATTTTTTCTCAATTGCCATAGCCCTAGAGGGAGGATGATATTTTTAAATAGACTTTATTTTTTAGGGCAATTTTAGGTTCACAAGAAAAAATGAATGAAAGGTACAGAGAGTTCCTATATAGCCACTGCCCCCACTCCCCCACTATAAACTCCCACCCCCACCAGAGTGGTGCATTTGTGATGAACCTGCATTGACCCATCATTATCACCCACAGTCCATAGTTTGCATTAGGGTTCACTCTTGGTGTTATATGTACTCTGGGTTTGGTTCAAATGTGTAACGACATATATCCATCATTATAATCTCATACAGAGGAGTTTCCCTGTCCTCTGTGTTCTCCCTATTCATCCCTTCCTCCTTTGTAACCATTGGCAACCACTGCTCTTTGTAAATGTCTCCATAGTTATGCCTTTTCCAGAATGTCATATAGTTGGAATCATGCTATATATCCCCCTCACACTGGCTTCTTTCTCTTGGTAATATGCATTTAAATTTCCTCTATGATTATTCAGGGCAGTAGATTGCATCGTGGCCTTCATGCCTCATCTTCTCCTGTATCTACATCCTTCGTCCTGAGACTTTGCAGTTTCTCCTACTAAAGGGGTGGTGTATATTCTCCTGCACACACTTTGACTTTGGTATATTCCCCCAATGCACACACACACACACACTTTGAATTTGGCCATGTGACTCTCCTTGGCCAATGGATTTTTATTGTTTACTCTGTCAAGGATAATAACTTTACTATGATATTTATACAGGTGACTTATGATCTGCTTTCTAGCTGACTCACAGATTGAGAGCATCGAGAGGGCATCGAGTAGCCCTTATTCATCATCTCTTTTTCCTTAGAGTCATTGTCACAGAGCAGCTGTTCGACAGAATGTAAGGTAATTGCCTTCGTTTTCTATGCAGGTGTAATAAGGGGTCCCTAAACTTCACGCTCACAGCAACACGCGTTCAGCATCTCACAGTTTCAGTGGCGCAGACATTGGGTGTGGTTTAGTGGAGTCCTCTGACCCAGGATCTCTGATGCTGGGGCTACTGTCAACTCAAGACTCAATGGGGGAAGTCTGCTTCTAGTCTCACTAGGAGGCTGCTGGCAGGAATCCATCCCTCAAAGGCTGTTGGTCTGAAGGCTTCTGTTCCTCACCAGCTGAGGGCCAGGAGCTGCCCTTCTCCATAGGGCAGTTTATAATATGGCAGGGGGCCCCCATCAGGGCTAATAAGCAAGAGAGTTGAAGAGGGTGATGAAGATGGAAGCCAAAATCTTTGGTACCTTAATCTTGGAAGGAACGTCCAGATTCTACACATTGAAGAGCTTTACTAGGCCCAGCCCGTATTGAAGAGGAAGGAATTAGACTGGGGAGTGGGTTCTAGGAGGCAAGACCCTTGGAATCCATCTCAGAAGCGCCTACTACAGTCTCAGAGGACAGAGTCAGGGTTTATGTAACTTTGGAGCGCCCCAACACATACCTAGTGTTTAATTCTTTGACAGTGATAAAGAGAAATGGGAGCCAAAACCACCATCTGGGTTATTCACATCCTGGATACCTGCCTACAAAGAGATGACATGCACAAAACAGTGAATTCCACAATACAACAAATGCGATCGGGGGTGCTTCAAAAGGGGTCCGTGTATATATAATTTTGTGTTGGCATACATTGGGGGCAAATAAAATATATAGCTTTCAGCAAATTCTCTTAGGGTTCCCTGAACTCCAAAAGGGGACTACTCTCAAGAGCTGAAGTAAAAAGTGACCTTGCACAAGACGAAACACAGGATCGACCGCCAAAATCTAGGATGACAGCTCACTGGGACATTGCCCTTGGGTTATTCGGTTTTGTGTCAAATGGACATTGGGCCCTGCCTGACCCAGACTGGTAAGTTCATCTCTGACAGACAGGAGAATGGTTGGTTAGAATACTCCAGAAGAGAAACATGTGATGCGTCCAGAAACCTGAATGGATTAGAAAATATTAGAAAAGATGTTTTATCTTTTGGGGCTGTGCTTGTGGCATGTGGAAGTTCCTGGGCCAGGGATCGAACCCACACCCAAGCTGCTGCAGTGACAAAGCTGGGTCCTTGAACCCCCCGGTGCCACAGAAGAATTCCAACAAGATGCTGAATATGCCTGTGTTCTTGAAGCAGGAGCAGGGGATGGGGCCCAAGGGCTCAGGGTTGAAGGTGAGCAGGAAAAATTTCAACTGGCTCCTGGGCAAATGCTCAGCCTCTTCAGCACGCCAGGGCTCTAGAGAGAGCTTTGGGTTGACTCAAGCAGATTGAGACTGGGATCCTAGTTGGTCCCTTCCTAGCAGAGGAGAGGTGACCTTGCACAAGATTTAACTCACGGGACTGATGAGAGATGGTTTGCTTGTTTAAACCTCTACTTTGTTCTGGAATTCCCGTCGTGGCTCAGTGGTTAACGAATCCGACTAGGAACCATGAGGTTGCGGGTTCGATCCCTGGCCTTGCTCAGTGGGTTAAGGATCCAGTGTGGCTGTGAGCTGTGGTGTAGGTTCCCACGTTGCTGTGGCTCTGGAGTAGGCTTGGCAGTTACAGCTCCAATTAGACCCCTAGCCTGGGAACCTCCATACGCCATGAGAGCAGCCCAAGAAATGGCAAAAAGACAAAAAGACAAAAAAAAAAACAAAACCCAAAAACCTCTACTTTGTTCAAAGAGGATTTGAGACAGTGCTTGGAAGTTACAAGGCATAAACACAAAAACCTCTCCTGCAAGAGCCTATTATTTCATGCACCTCCCACCACTTCTCCTCCCACCCATTCTTAAACCATCCACCAGTCCATTCCTTCATCCATCTATCCGTGCTCCATCAGTTCATCCATCCACCCACCATCTAAACACACACATACACACATTCATGTACCCACATACTCGCCATCCATCCATCTATCCCTAATATTTGTTGAGCACCTACAGTTGTATCAGGCATTGCATTGGCTTGGTTGTCTTAGGCTCTGGTGGAACAAGACAGCTCTGGACCCTATCCTCATAAACCTCACAATCAATTAAAAGAAGAATAAATATTTTTCCTTTTTTCCTTCTCCTCCTTCCCTCCCATCTGCCTTCCACCCTATTTTCTCTTCCTCCCTCCTTTCCTTTGTCAGGTCCCTTTTGGTGGAAAAATTAAGTCCATCATGAGTTTGGCAGAAAAAACCAAAGTTGTGGTGGACCCAGTTTCCTATAGAGAGATCTTTGGCCTTGCCAGAGGGGGCCGTGGTCAGCTGCCCCCGTCAACCCTACCTGATGAAAAGTAAGTGCTTATGGGAACCACTGTGAAAGGACAGAAGAGTCCCCGAGATCCAGCACCAGGTCGCCCCAGTGGGATGGGCCTCCTGACCCATAGGTGGGTCAGGTCAATGCCTACGGCCTCCCGTCCCCAGCACCCTCTCCGCATCTACTCTTTGATGCCCGGAAGACCACCAAGTGAAGTGTGTTTCTTGAGCTTAAGGCTTTGATCCTTGTGAAAATGAGAAATCTCCGCAGGAGGGCCACCGTTTAAATTAGTACGACTTATTTACACGTGATCTTGAATGAGTATCACTTCGTTTTTCAATAGAATTACATCAGCAGGTTAAGTCTGCTTGTGATCAGATTGGAGGGTGGTAGCAGCCAGCAGGATGGTACATCTGAGCTACTGAGACATGTGTGGTCAGCTCCCCACTCCTCTGAATAGGCAGCTGAGGGCTGGCGTCACGGGTGTTTGGCTGAGCGGTTGTCCAGGGCCCTGGGCTTGGTTTTATGCTCTCCAGGGGCCATCTTAGGAAAAATAATTTTTTTTTTTTTTCCTTTTTAGGGCTGCACCTGCAGCATATGGAGGTTCCCAGGCAAGGGGTCTAATTGGAGCCTACAGCTGCTGGCCTACACCACAGCCACAGCAACACCAGATCCAAGCCACATCTGCAACCTATCCCAATACTCATAGTAACGCCGGATCCTTAACCCACTGAGCGAGGCAGGGATCGAACCTGAAACCTCACGGTTCCTAGTCAGATTCATTTTTGCTGTGCCATGACAGGAACTCCAGGAAAAATAATTTTTGACTATGGGGCCTGATAGTTTCATTGTGCATCATGGGGACACATGAGAGGAGTCCGTCTGGGTGGGGAATGTGGGACTTAGGGAAGGACACCCAAGGACAAATACTGCTCATTGTAGAAGCCAGCCTCCCGCTGCCGATGCTCCCTCCTTCCTGGTCCAGCTCAGGACTGCCTCCCGGAGAAGGCCATTTCTAAATATGCCTATATGGCTGCATCACTCAACTCCTCCCCAGTAAATCTGCAGACAACAGGCTCCCCTTGGCAGATATTTCGCTCGTTGATGGGCTCAGGGAAGAGCTGGCTGGATTCAAGTGCATGTACCCATTTCCCTGCCAGGGCCTCTTGAGGCGCCTCTCCCTGGCACCCCACATCCCTGGGGGCATGGGGGAAAATGGCTTTGGAATCATATGGTCTTGAGTCAGAGTTCCAACATCTCCTCTTACAAGTGGTGTGACATATTATAGGGTGGGAGGGTGCCCACCTCTGCTGCCTCCCTGGGTGGCTGTGAGGGCGGAGGGAGGGAGACGTGTGATAGGTGCTGGGCACACAGTAGGCACCAATGAAATTAAAGGGTCTTCTGAACTCTCAGAGCCTCCTTCCTCAGCCCTAAAGAGAAGAAATCACCCCTACTGGGGGGTGGGGGGCAGATGCAAGGACATCTAGATACATTATCAACTGAAAATACCCAGACCCCCCCCATAGCACTGGCTCCTGGCTGCTGGTGAGCCACGTCCTGCGGGAGCTGGTCTATAGACCTGCATCTCTGGGGCAATCGTGCCTTTCGAGTTTCTAGCACCGTTGAGACCTTTGAGGTTTGAGTTACATTTTCACTTGGCAGCGTCTAGTTGTCTGATTCAAGGAGAAAAGCTGTCGGGGTGGGGGGGGTGGGGAGGGAGGCTTGTATAAAAAAAAAAAAAAGTCTCCCACGGCTTCTCGGACTTGGAATGGAAGGGTTGTGTGAGGCTGGGGTGGGGGGGGTTGCTGCATGCAAATCAGAACCACATGCACCAGGCGTCCCTTCAAGCACACACGGCTCCAGAATGAAGGCGCCAAGCCCTTAATGTGCTGTCTTAGGACTGGCCAGGCTTGGACTGGAGAGGAAGACACGGAGCCTGCACCTGTGTCCTCTTGTCCTATCCTGGGTGAAAGGGGAGAAGATGGGAGCAGCGGCTAGTTCTATGGCTCTACTTTGGGACTCCAGAAGTTCTCGAGACCTTGAGAACCCCTGAATCAAGAGGCCAGGGAAAGCTTTATAGAGGTAGCACCAGGCAGTGGAAAGAGCACGCTCTTTAAACATTAAATGTGGAGTTCCTGCTGTGGCACAGTGAGTTAAGAATCTGACTGCAGCAGCTCAGATCCCTGCGGAGTTTAGGTTCAAAACCTGGCCAGGTGGCCATGGGTTTAAAGACATGGTGTTGGCACAACTGTGATGTAGCTGGCAGCTGGGGCTCAGATTCCATCCCTAGCTCAGGAACTTCTGCTTGCCATGTGAGTGCGGCCATTGAAAAAAAAAAAAAAAAAAAAAAGGACACAAAACTTTAAGCTTTAAATTTTAAAGTCAGAACCACTTGGGTTAGCTTTCTGGCTAGCTGTGTGACTTGGGATAAGTTACTTAAGCTCTCTGTGCCTGGAATTTTCTCAACTCAACTGTGAAGGACTATGGCCACTATCCCAATAGGCTTTTGTGAGGATGAAACCAAATTTCGCATTTTGTTTATTTATTTAATGTCTGAAATGGTTAGGTCTTATAAGCTTCTTTGCTTTCCAGGAAGGATGACAATTCCCTTAAAGAGATGCAGTCCATTACAAAAATCATGGCAGTAAGAAAATAAGAATTGAACAGAAATAGGAAGCCAGGGCAATGTTATTATGCAGGACTGCACAGCTGGAGTCTTGCACAATTACTAATATGGGTTAGTAAATTTGTCTCTGAGCTTCTGCTTGGCCAAAGTAAAGCAGAAAAACATCCTTTCTAAGATTCGTGTTGTGTATATGAAAAAATGGCTTCTCAGAGAGTTCCCACCATGGCTCAGTGGAAACAAACCTGAATAGCATCCATGAGGATGCAGGTTCAATCCCTGGCCTTGCTCAGTGTGTTAAGGGTCCGTCATTGCCATGAGCTGTAGTGTAGGTTGCAGACTCAGCTCGGATCTGGCGTTGCTGTTGCTGTGATATAGGCCGGTGGCTACGGCTCTGATTCGATCCCTAGCCTGGGAACCTCCATATGCCACAGGTACAGCCCTAAAAGGACAAAAAAATAAAAATACAAATACGTTAAAAAATGGTTTCGCAGGAGAGTAGCTTTCTTTGTCATTTCCCCCAAAGGTCCTTAAAGGGGTCTCAGCTTGGGAATAAATGTTGCCTTGAAAATGCGTAGAAGGTATGGGGGTCGAGCCCCAGCGCACAGTAGGTGCTCTCTCCAAGGAGCTGCACATGGCCTTTGGGGAGATTGTCTCATTGCGGGACTGGTGACCTGGTGTCGTTTTTTTGCCCCGCTTCCTGTTACTGGTGGCTTGATTTCACCTCCTACAAACCCACCCACCCCTCTGTCTCTGCAGGTCTAAAGCCTTTGTTGGGGCATTTCCCAGTGCCTCTTAGCTGGAGACAATGCAGATCCATCGATTGGGCTGCTCTCAGGAAGCCCGAACTCTCCTCCTGGAGGTCTGCATGCTTGGCTCAGTGACATCCAGCTCTCTGGGTTCTGTCCCAGGGAGGAAATGGGTGGGCACAGTCTAAGAACTCAAGCATCGCTCCCTCCTGCCCTCCCCGCTTTGTCTTCCCTTCCTGGACGAATGAAAAGGCAGAGTGAATGAAAGTTTCCCCTCTGATGGGAAAACTCACTCCGGGCCCTGTAATGAGCTAGAATAATTGATTGGTGGATGAAAAACGAGGTTGTGGAATTGAGGCTCAGTGTCAAAACAGTCCCGATCACTTTGGGACCCATTCATTGTCCCTGGAGGGAAGCCGTTCGGCGGGAGTCTGGTGGGAAAGAGCAGATCTGAGTGGAAAACGTGAAAAGGTTTGTTTGTGCTCAGGCTTCCCCGTATGGCGCTACCGCATGGGGATCTGATTTCAGCGTTCCAGATCGAAGGCCCTGGCTAGTATTTGCTTTCTTCCCTTTTTCGTGAGGGCAGAGATAACTTGGCAACTGCCCCATTGCAGCTACTGTGTGCATGTGGATATTAATTTAATCTGGAGTTCTGTTACTCTTTAAACAGTTAGGGGTTTGGCTGAGGTCTCTGTGTTCTTAGGATGTGATAGACAGTGAAAAATGGAATTGGAATGTTTCTAACTTGATTCAGAATGGAAAAGGATTCTCAGCCTCCTCCCCCCCAACTCCCCTCCCCACCCCAGCCCCGCCCCCAATTCCTTGCTTGCATTTCCTCATCTTCTGACTAAAGCTTCTGATGAGAATGAAGAGCTATTTTAATATTTATGGACAGAGGCTGCAGGGTGGAGGAGAGAGAGAATATATTTTAGAATCAGACAGATCTGGAGTTCCAGTCGTGGCTCAGCAGAAAAGAATCCAACAAGTATCCGGGTTCGATCCCTGGCCTTGCTCAGCGGGTTAAGGATCCAGTGTTGCAGTGAGCTTCAGTGTAGGTCGCATATGTGGCTCAGATCTGGCATTGTTGTGGCTGTGGCCTAGGCTGGCAGCTACAGCTTCAATTGGACCCCTAGCCTGGGAATCTCTGTATGCCACAGGTGCGGCCGTGAAAAAAAAAAAAAAAAAGAATCAGAGATGTTCAAATCCTGGCCTGTTCCCTGTGAGCCATGCACATTCGGGTGGGAATTTCAGAGTTCCATCTCCTCATTTGTGAAATGGGGCTATGGACCCCTACTCCTTCGAGCTGATATAAAGGTAAATTGAGATACACCATGTATGGAGAGCGACCACCGGGGTACAAACATCATTTTATGAAAATACCATTGACCAAATGACTAAAGCATTCCTGCCAAGTTTTGAGCAGGTGTATGTCTCATAGGATGAACCTCCATAGTCCCTGGGTCTTTTTAACATCTTTTTTATTTCTGTAAATGATTCTCATTTTCTCCATCATAGGTGGTTTACAGTGCTCTGTCCATTCTCCACTGCCCAGTGGCTTTTGATCTTGTGGAGTTTGTTGCAAACTAGAGAAGACAGAGGGGTTGGACGCTGGCCTGCTGCCTAGAGAAGAAACAGAGGCGCCGAGGACGTGAGGGCTTCTGCAAGCTGAGGACCACCATTTAACTCTCCTGTTTCATCCCTCCCACAACTCAAGGACGTGGGGGGAATATTTTCATGTGAAAGACAAGGAAACAGACTCAGATACTCTGAGCCACTTGCCCTAGGTCACATGGTGACACAGAGAGCCCAGGTCCAGTCTCACTGCCTCCTCGCTTCCAGTTCTTTTGATTTGACTCAGCTGCTGATATTGACAGGAGGTGGGGGGGGAGGTCTCCCCATCTCCACTAGGAGGCTCTTCCTAGGGATTCTCATTGTTTCATTGTTGGCTTATTTCCCAGATATTTTCTTAAAGCATCTACTCTGTGCCAAATGCCATAGGAAATAAGAAGCAAGGCAGAGCCTCTGTCCTCAAGACGATTCATTCAGAGAGACGGACACATAAACAATTTTTTCAGAGAAAAAAGAGGAAAAGTTTGGGAAGGAGTGTTGAGTGCTTCTCTTTCATCTCCTCGCTGCAGTTGTACTGCCAAACACGTTCATGGGGTTATGCACGTAGTAGGTGTGCAGGAAATGTCATCTGAATGAATACAGTCTCTCTCCCCATCATCATTCCCCAAATGCCAGAAATCCTACTCTTGGTTTCCCTGGATTTAAGACACTGTGTGTTTCATGTGTAGTCAGCCCTTGGACTGACAGTCCAGGAGCCTTGCTTTATAATAGAAGCCTTAGCTGTGGGAGCCAGAGCAGGTAGTTTGGCCTAGGGAACAACAAGAACAACCAGGACTAGCAACTGTTGAGCTGACTCAGGGCCACATGGGTGTGCACATTCACTTCCTCCTGGTGATGATATGGGTATTCTTATTGTGCCATTCTACAGATGAGGAAACTGAGGCGCAGGGTGGTCGCCATCTTCGTCTCTAGGTGCACAAAGGGAGGGGAAAACTGACCTCAGACCAGGCCCCAGGGAGAACCTGGTGATGCATGGACACCTGTCTGTGGGCCACCAGGTGTCTGGGGGGTAGGGAGCCCTCACCGGCTTCATCAAGGAGGGAAGGAGCAGGGAATTTCCCAGCATCCCCTGGGCTAGACCTAACATGCCCCTCCTTGCACCTGCGTCAGCCTTGCCTGCCCTTCCCACCCCACTCTCGCCCACACAGGCGAGGGGCTCAGAGTGTGGTTGTTGAGCAAACAGGTTCCAAGGAGCCTCCCTGGCTGAACCCACACTTCTTGGACCAGGAGAGCATCCTGAGAATTGTTGGCAAGTTAATGGCCTCAGAGGGATACGGCGATTCATTTTGCCAGGAAGAGATGTCTGCATCTCTGTTTTCTCTGTTTCCTCTCTTGGCAATTCTTTCACTCACTCATCCTTCTCCTCTTCCTCTTTTGAAACCTCTGACTTTTCTATCTCCTTTTTCTTCTTTCTCTCCTTCACGCCCCATACCTCCTCCTCTCATGCATTTTCTGTTCCTTTTGCCTCCTGCTTCTCTTCTCATGGATGTCAAAAGAGTGGTCTTTTAGATATACACACTCACACGTAAAACACATCCATGTAGGTGTATGGATATGAGGTAAGATTGATTACTTAACTGTGTATGATATATGCGTGTGTATATATATTACATATACACACATATATGTATGTATATAGACATATGAGTGCATATTATATATACACATACATAAAAGCAGTGTAATTGTGCCTCTAAGTATATCCATCTGCTAAGAATGTAGGAGATTCAGAGGCCTGGGATCAAATGTGGCCAAGATCCTATCGGGTGGAGTGGTTCAAGGATAGGCAGCAGAATGGGTGGGAAAGTTACAACTCCACAAAAGCACGGGCTTTGGTGTCTTAGAGGTCTCTTGGGCTAGTATCATCTTTCCCATGCTAAGTTGCTGTGTGACTCTGGGAAAATTGCTTTCTTTCTCTGTTTCTTCTCCATGTGGAAGATAAAACCTACAGTACTACACAGTGATGCTCTAATAAAGAAGAGTTTTAGGAGAAATTGAAATGTGAGCCATTATTTCCCTTGGGGGTTTTTATTCACCCCCACAGCAGGACAGTTGTGTTCATGTGAGGAGGGGGTAAAGAGAGAAGAGAAGGAAAGGGAGGGAGAAACCGCCTCTTCGTAAAACGGGAGAGTGGTTTTACATAATTCCGGTTGGATGGCTCGCCCTCATTGTTGAAGCAAATATTTCTTAATTTTCTTTTTTTTCAGGCTTAACTGAACATTTGTCTAACTTTGGTAATTTGTATAATTTGGGGGAAAAAATGCCTTTTTTTTGAAGCATAGTGCTATTTTGCAATGGCTAGGATGCTTTCTAAACTCCTCCTCTTTGAATTGTGGATCAGCCCTGGCCTTGGAGGGTGGCAAAGTTATCCTGAATTGTTGCTTGACCCTGACTCAGCTGCTTGCCTTTTCCGACCCTCAACTGTCCTTCTGAGAGCTGAGAGCTGACGATGCCACCACAAAGACAGTGGTGCGGGGACAAGGTCCCCGGAGTTAGCATCCCTCATCCCAGCTGGGGGCTCAGGTTGGGCCGGTAGCAAAGGCAGGGGTCCCCGAGGTGGGAACAGTGTCTCTCTGGGGCCTGTCTCCTGGAGATTTAGTGTGATATTTTTTCTCACCCTCAGGAATCTGGCCAAACTCCAGGGCCGCCTATCATGAGCAGTCTTGTTTGCTTGCAATTTGCAGAGTCGAGAGGGTAAAGGACAGGCTTTGACTATTCAATCAGTCAGGTGGGGGAGGGGACCTGCTTTAAGCCAGAGATGTAGGGTTTTTTTTTCCTCTTTTAGGAATCAGGGATTCCTAGGGGATTCAGTGGAAGTGTGTGTGTGTGTGTGTGTGTGTGTGTGTGTGTGTGTGTATGTGAGTGGTAGTGGGGAGTGTAATCCTTTTGGGGGTGACATTTAGTGCCAGCCAATTCTTGGCAGATGTCCTCCTATTCAATATTCAGTTATGCTGTGTGGGGATATGTTTATCCCCATTTCACAGATGCGGCCACTGAGGCTCAGAGAGGGTACATGATTCTTCCTAGTCATGGACTTAGCAAGACCTGCACCTACGTCTGTGGCTTCTGAAGCACAGTGGGACTGCGAGAGGAAGCGAAGGAGTTTCCCAGGGGCCAAAAGGACACATTTCTGAGGGGTCTAAGCTTTCTCCTCCTTGTTCACCCCTTTCCTTGAGCAGAATGAAGTTGGTGACAACAGTGACCAGATTTCTGATTGTGTCCATCCAGTGTCCTGGGATTTGGGGGCCTGCAGTAGAGGGAGCCAGCCACTCAGTGGATGGGATCTTCTCTCCCCAAGCTGTGGATGGCCATCCCTCCTAAGAGCTAAAGATTTGGAGGAATGGACTGTAGCCCTGTTGGTCTCCCCCCCACCCCCATCCCGACTGTCACAGGCCTCGGTTCCTTGTTTTGGGCCATCCAGTAACATGGCCAGAGAGTGAAGCCAGTGAATGCAAGAGGAGGGCGTAAAAGCAGTGCGAACATGTAGAGTCTGACATGTCTAGGCTTACATCTTGTTCTGCCACCTCCCATCTAATGTGCTACAGGCAAAACATGGCATGTCTTGGAGCCTCAGTTTACTCATCTATAAAATGGGATGACAGATCTCCTATGTGGTAAGATGAAGCAAGGTGGGGGATGGAGGAAGATCCTGGTATGGAGTGGTCCAGAGAAGGAACTCTGCAGATGCCGGGCTTGGGGTGGGTTTCCTTTTTTTTTAAATAAAGAACTAACATTTATTTATTTATTTATTCATTCGTTCAATCGTTTTGCTTTTTAGGACCGCACATGCTGCATATGGAAGTTCCCAGGCTAGGGGTTGAATTGGAGCTGCAGCTGCCGGCCTACACCACAGCCACAGCAATGTCAAATGTGAGCCGAGTCTGCAAACTTCACCACAGCTCAGGGCAACGGGGATCCTTACCCCACTGAGCAAGGCCAAGGATCGAACCTGTGTCCTCGTGGATACTAGTTGGGTTCGTTTCCATTGACCCACAACAGAAACTCTGTCAGGGGTTTCTTTGTGGGAGAGAAGGTGGGTGTTTTCAGGGACCCTTTAGCAAAGCAGAGTCACACCCTTCCCTGCCCCCAGCTGTTCAGAGTTAAGAGCAAGAGACATACATTTCATAAGCTTCAAACTTCACTTGGAAAGAGAAAAAAACAAGAAAGGGAAAGAGAAAGGAAGACAGATCTGCAGTTAGTCATCACCAGAGCGATGCTCAGAGCCATTCTCAAGAGATGGCTTCTTGATGAAGAGATTAAGCCTCAGTGACGCCCAGAGGCGGGAAGATCCTCCCAGTACCCCAGCTCTGCACTCTCCCTGAAGGGCTGTGGGACCAGGTTCTCATGCGAGAATGTGGGTTCCTGGCCTTGCCGGCTGCAGGGGCCGGAAGAGCCAGCCGCCAGGCTGGGGCTCCCCGCCTGCTGTCTGCACTCAAGGGACAGAGTCCGCGGCGCATTTCAGAGCCGGAGAGACAGAAATTCTCCAAGTTCGCAGCTGTGGAGAAACACTTACCCAGTTTGTTTTTAATCAAACTCCCCATGCTGACACTCGGGCTCCATTCAGCCTTTTAAAAAGTTCCACTAGCAAATAAACTCTTAGCCAAATATTTGCCCTTATGTGTTTTCAATAGTAAATACCAGCTATATTGCTCATCTCCTTATAGCACCCTGACTGGGCCCGCCCCTGGTTGCTCTGGAGCCAAGTGGCCTCTCCAAGGATGGATGGGAACCCCTTCCTGATCTTCCATGGATCTGAGCCAGGAGCAGAGGACTCGGGCTTGGGGGAAAAAAGTCCCCTCTTATCCCAAAGATCAAACGTGCCTAAGACTTCCATGTGGGATATGAATTGCCATGTGGGATTGGAAGTGCCATGTGGCATGGCCCCTAGGCTCTGGAAAGGTACCTCTGCTTCTCCCTCTTCTCCTTGGCTCTGCTCCTACCTCCCCCAGTGCTCAGCCTCCAGTCTGCCATCACCAGTCAGGGTTCGCAGACGCCTCCTCCTGCCCAGTCTTTTGACCCAAGAAGACTTTGGAGGAGCATTTAGGACATAAGGGTGCAGAATGAGAGTGAGCGTGAGAGGGCTTCAGCTTTCCCAGATGCAGGAGGGAATTGGGGAGTTTAAGTTACAAAACACAACTGCACACGGATGCACATGCACACACAAACATGTGCGTTTCCACACCGCAACCGTGGCATTGGTTAGCCCTCCTTGGTTGCAAGCAGCAGATTCCTCTACTGGAGGAAGCAAGGGGATCTTATAAAAGAAAACCTGGAAAATTTAGGTTTGGAAAAAATGCTGCCACTGGAAAGAAAGTTCTACCATTTTCAGCCTCTGACACTCTGCTTGTGGATCCTGTTCCAGGGAGGAACTTGCTGGTTGGCTTTGAGAGGGTCCTGTACCTTTCTGTTGACCAGGGGAGGACAGGACACTTTCATTAACAGTTCTCAAGGCTTGGAGTTCCCTTTGTGGCTCAGGAGTTAATGAACCCAACTAGAATCCATGAGGTTGCGGGTTCAATCCCTGGCCTTGCTCAGTGGGTTAAGGATCTGGCATTGTCATGAGCTGTGGTGTAGGTCGCAGACGTGGCTTGGATCCCACGTTGCTGTGGCTGTGGCGTAGGCCAGCAGCTGTAACTCCATTTGGACCCCTAGCCTGGGAACCTCTATATTCCATGGGTGTGGCCCTAAAATAGCAAAAAAAAAAAAAAAAAAAAAACCCAAACCCTAAAACCCCCCAAAAACCCAGGCTTCAATTGTACTGGTTTGCAACTTTTTCCGCATCCCAATACACATAAAAAGTATTTGCAAGACATAGTAGGGTGAAAGGATGAGGCTCTTCTTGATTGTAAGTCACTGCTGGTTTCCATGGCCCTGGGGCCTCAACAGCACAACATGCCGGTGGCCACTCATAGCAGGTGTTGGGAAGCTCAACTCTTTCCAAGAGGGAGAGGTGACTCCTCAAAACACAATCAGGATGCTATCAATGATGCACATGGCACTGGGCTGAGTACCATCCACTCCCCAACATGCACTAAGCCTCCATCATCATCCATGAAGCAATGCGAGCTGTTGTCCTAGGTCAGCCCATGCCTCAGCTCCTCTCCAGCTCATTCTGGCCACAATATATTGACTTTTCCCACCTAATTTCTTTCTTAGTAAAGGGATAGCAAACAAATACATTCATATCTCTGCTTGCACACCCCAAATCTCTCCTTCCAAAGCCTACAGACATGTGAGAGCCCAGCCTATGGGTCATTGGTTTTTATCACTTTCACCACACCCAAGCCATCTTCAAAACAAACCTCCGACTTAGCTGAAACCTATGCTCCAGACGAACCACTCACACAGCCCCAGACACACTCTATTTATAGGTCTTGTTGGGGGCCCTCCTTCACTAGTAAGGATCTCTGCTAAAGAAGATTCTTGATGTATACTTATGAAATGAATGAAGAGAGGTTGGGTGGATTCTCCCCAAAGAGTAATCAAGCTGAAGCATCAGATAATCCAAAGGAGTTCATATTCTTTGCTTTTCAAGAGTTGACATCTGAATTCTCTATTCTGCTGTATTCTTGGGCTGACAAAGCTATAACGCTGAGGGTTTCTGCTAACTGATAACCCAGAAATAAAAGCAGAACTGCTCTGAGATCAAAAGAGCACTGCTCTCTGATCAAAAGTGCTAGATTTGGCAGCACTTTTCCCAAACCTAGGTTTTTAGCCATTGATGGAGAAATGGGATTTGATTATCAGCCCCTTTGAAGAAGTCTTGGGAAGTCTCAAGAAGAGAGAAATACTAACTTCTGGGGAGAGCTTACCTGTGTTAGGTCATTGCACTTGTATTATTCCATCTTTCAGCAAAACTTTGAGGTAGATGTTATTATTCCCATTTTGCAGATGAAAATACTGAAGTATGATTTAGAAATATACCTTGGTTTGCTTTGATTCCCCCCTCAAGCATTTAAGAAATATGTATTTTTTATTTATTTATTTATTTATTTTATTTTATTTTTTGTCTTTTTGTCTTTTTTTTGCCATTTCTTGGACCGCTCCTGCGGCATATGGAGGTTCCCAGGCTAGGGGTCTAATCGGAGCTGTAGCCGCCAGCCTATGCCAGAGCCACAGCAACGCGGGACCCGAGCCGTGTCTGCAACCTACACCACAGCTCACGGCAACGCCGGAACCCTGACCCACTGAGCAAGGGCAGGGATCGAACCCGCAACCTCATGATTCCTAGTTGGATTCATTAACCACTGCGCCACGACGGGAACTCCAGAAATATGTCTTTTTAAAATTAAAATTTAAAAATTAAAGTATAGTTGATTTACAACATTGTGCCAATTTCTGCTGTACAGCAAAGTGAGCCAGTCATATATACATATACGACATGCAGATGTATGTACATTCCTTTTCTTGCTCTCCATCATGTTCTATCCCAAGAGATTGAATATAGTTCCCTGTGCTATAGAGTGGGACCTCTTTGCTTACCCATTCCAAAAGTAATAGTTTGCATCTACTAACCCCAAACTCCCAGTCCCCCCCACTCCCTCTCCTGCTCTTGGAGACTACAAGTCTGTTCTCTATGCCCATGTGTCTTTTTCTGTTTTGTAGATAGGTTCATTTGCGTCATATGTTCTTTTCTCTTTCATTTTCTTTTTTCTTTTTTTGCTTTCTGGGGATTGAACTGGAGCTGTAGCTGCTCCACATTGCATTGGCCACAGTAATGCCAGATCTGAGCTGCATCTGCAACCTACACCAAAGCTCATGGCGATGCCAGATTCCTTCCTTCCTTCCTTCCTTCCTTCCTTCCTTCCTTCCTTCCTTCCTTCCTTCCTTCCTTCCTTCCTTCCTTCTTTCCTTCCTTCCTTCTTCCTTCCTTCTTCCTCTTCCTTCCTTCCTTCCTTCCTTCTTTCTTCCTTCCTTCCTTCCTTCCTTTCTTCTGACATAGTTTCTGTTCATAAGTACATATTTATTTATTTATTTATTTATTTCTGTCTTTTGCCTTTTATTGCCGCACCCATGGCATATGGAGGTTTTGGAGCTACAGCTGCCGGCCTACACCACAGCCACAGCAACGCCAGATCCAAGCCGTATCTGTGAGCTACACCACAGCTCACGGCAACACCAGATCCTTAACCCATTGAGCAAGGCCAGGAATTGAACCTGCATCCTCACGGATTCTAGTTGGATTTGTTTCTGTTGCACCCGATGGGAACACACCAATGCCAGATTCTTAACTCACTGAGAGAGGCCAGGGATCAAACCTGCATCCTCATTGTTACTAGTCAGGTTTGTTACCACTAGCCACAATGGGAACTCCCTGGGTCACAGTTTAGATTCCACATATAAGTGATATCATATAGTATTTGCCTTTCTCTGTCTGACTTATTTCATTTAGTATGGTAATCTCTAGTTGCATCCACGTTGTTGCAAGTAGCATTATTTTTGTTCTTTTTTATGGCTGAAGAGTATTCCGTTGTATATATGTACTACACCTTCTTAATCCATTCTTCTGTCGATGGACATTTAGGTCGCTTCCATGTCTTGACTATTGTGAATAGTGCTGCTATGAACATAGGGGTGCATGGATCTTTTTGAATTATAGTTTAGTCTAGATACATGCCCAGGAGTGGGATTGCTGAATCATATCGTAGTTCTATTTTCAGTTTACTGAGGACCCTCCAAACTGTTTTCCACAGAGTTTCCACCAATTTACATTCTCACCAACAGTGTAGGAGGGTTCTCTTTTCTGCACACCCTCTCCAGCATTTGTTATTTGTAGGCTTATTAATCATGACCACTGTGCTTGCTTTTAGGAAAAAGTGTGTGTGTTTGTGTGTGTGTGTGTGTTTAAGGCTGCATCAACAGCACATGGAAGTTCCCAGGCTAGGGGTTGAATCAGAGCTGTAGCAGCTGGCCTATGCCGCAGCCAAAGCAACCTCAAATCCAAGCTGCAACTGTGACCTACACCACAGCTCACAGCAACACTGGATCCTTAACCCACTGAGCCACAAGGGCAATACTATTTTAACTTTTTTTCTTTTATAATGTAACAGTGAATCAGGATCCATTGATGTTCATTTCTATCAATTTAGCTCAACCTTTAAAAATTTGTATAGTATTCTGTACTATGAATCAACAACAGTTGAGGCATTTTCCTGCTGATGAACATTTTTTTCCTTTTTTTTTTTTTTTAGTGGCTGTACCCACAGTGTATGGAAATTCCTTGGCTAGGGATTGAATTGGGGATGCAGCTGAGGCCTACCCCACAGCCACAGCAATGCCAGATCTGAGTTGCATCTGCAACCTGCTTGGCAACACCTTGTGGCAACATGGGATCCTCAACCCACTGAGTGAAGCCAGGGATCGAACCTGCATCCTCACAGGGACTACTTTGGGTCCTTAACCCACTGAGTCACAATGAGAACTCCTGATGAACATTTAAATTTTAATTTTGCCCTTACAATGTGTTTTAGTCAAGTTGGGTTCCTGTAACATGATGCCATACACTGAGGGCCTAAACGTGGATTTGGTTCCTCAGTTCTAAGAGGCTGGGAAGTCCAAGATCAAGGTGCTGGCAGGTGTGGTTCTTGGTGATGGCCTGCTTCCTGGTGGTAGACACCATCCCTCTCCCTGTGTGCTCACATGGCTTTTCTCAGTGTGGGGTGTGTGCTCATGGAGGAGGCAAGCCTCTCATATCCCTTTCGTCTCTAAGGGCACTCATTCCATCATGAAAGCCCCATCCTCATGATTCATCTAACTCTAATCACCTGCCAAAAGTCCTACCTTCAAATATCACATCGGGGGTCTGGGTTTCAATGTATGAATTTGAGGGGGACACAAACATTCAATCCATGACACAGCAAATCCTATGAAACAGGTGACTTAGGGCATAGATACTTGCAAATGTTTCTAGATTCCTGGAAGTGGAAATGCTGGGTAAAGGGGTATTTTACATTTTGAAAGCTGTAACCAAAGCCCCCTTCAAAAGTTTTGCACCCATTCATATTCCCATCAGCAGTGGAAAGGAAAACAATGTAGGTATTTCATATTAGAATTATCTGGGAGTTCCCATCATGGCTCAATGGTAATGAACCCAACTAGTATCCATGAGGACACAGGTTCGATCCCTGACCTTGCTCAATGGGTTAAGGATCTGGTGTTGCTGTGAGCTATGGTGTAAGTCGCAGACATGGCTTGGATCCTGGGTTGCTGTGGCTGTGATATAGGACAGCAGCTGCAGCTCCAATTTGACCCCTAGATTGGGAATTTCCATATGCTGCAGGTGCAGCCCTAAAAAGACAAAAAAAAAAAATTATCTGCAGGATTTTTTAAAATAGATTTCTTGGTACTTAAGATTTCTCCAGTGCAATTTTCCCGCAGTCAGTTTACTGAACAGATCCAGACAGCCTGACGTAAGGGTGTGTGCTGCCTTTAGGGTCAGTCCTTTCTCTTTCTGCTGCAGATCTCTGCTGGGTTGTTGGATACTCTAGTTTTTCGTACAGGCCTTGCGTGGACTGGAAATGTGGAGCCAGACCCTCTGAAAGTCTCCACCATTGGGTCAGTATTTCATCTCTGCTCTCCCACCTCTCCAAATGTCGGTGCAGGAACACGTGAGTCCTATGCAGCACCAGGAGGTGACAGCTTTAGGGAGCAACTTCTTTAAAAAAAAAAAAAGCTTTTTTAAAATTTCTTTTTTGACCATACCCGTGGCATGTAGAAGTTCCTGGGCCAGGGATTGAACCCGTGTCACAGCTGTAACCAGAGCCATGGAAGTGACAACGCTGGATCCTTAACCCACTGAGTCACCAGGCAACTCCAGGGAGCAGCTTCTTGAATACAGAGGAGCTTGTGGAATTTCCATTTTTGTATTTTGGAAGCAACTAACTCCGTGTGGGACAGTGTGAGGCCACCTTGTCAGAGAGGCAGAGTGCTGGACCTCATGACAGCATGAGAGCCTTGAAATCTTCCTCTTCCCACTTCCCCTGACATTCTGGATGTCGATTCCTGCCCATCCACCTTCTAAATCAGGAGTTGGCAAACTGTGGCCTGTGGCTCACATCTGGCCAGCTACCTCCTTTTGTAATAAAGTTTATTGGACCACAGCTATGCTCCTTTGCAGGTTATCTCTGGCTTCTTCTGCAACTACAAGCGTCGTGACAGGTTGCATGGTCCACAAAACCTGAAATGTTTATTATCTGGCCTTTTAAAGTGTGCAGACTTCTGCTCTAAATGTCTTTGGAGTTTGTCCTCCCTTCTTCCTTGTTAGTTCATCTCATCCTGCCTGCACAACTGAAGCAGCCACTTACCTGAGTACCATTGGTGTGAGTTTTCTGAGATGCAGATGTAAGGGCGGCAGGCCTGCAAATGCTGCCATTTCTCCCAGTGCCTGCGGTGGGCATGGCTTGTCTTCTCAGGCCTTCTGAGTCTGTATGCTGTTTGCAGCCATCTCTCCCCCTCCTATACTTATGCACCCAATGAATACTCAACAATCAGCTAGTTCATCTGGAAAATGGAGCTAATAGCTCAATACCTTCCTGGTATTTCCATCCCTGTGAACTACTGAGCTTCCCAAACATGCTGCTTGCTGTCTTACCTTTTACCCTTGACCCTTGCTGGTCCTCTTGCCCAAGGGTTTCTCCTTGTACCCCTGCTGAATGCTGCTTTTTCTTTTTTCTTTTAAATTTTCTTATTATAGTTGACTTACAAAGTTCTGACAAATTCTGCTGTACAGCAAAGTGACCCAGCCCTACACACACGTATACATTCTTCTTCTCATATTATCTGCTATTATGTCTATCACAAGTGATTAGATGTAGTTCCTCGGGCTATACAGCAGGACCCCATTGCTCATCCATTCTAAGTCACTTTTACACTGATGCATTTCAACTATCTCATTAGCAAAGGTATTTAGAGATTTACTCCTTCCTCTTTGCTCCTGATAAACTACCCCAGGGCTGCCTCCCTCCACTGGAGCCCGTACTGGGCATTATTGGTAATTATGTGCATCTTTCCCTGTCTCCCTCACCGATCTATGAATTCCGGGGTGCAGGAAGCTTGTCTCATTCTCCTCTGCCTCTAACCATGCCCGGCCTGCAAAAGTACTACAGAAATATTTGTTGAATGAATCAACTCTAATATTCTTTGAGCCCTTGCTTTGTAGCTATGGTATCTCAGAATCTTTGCAGCAGCCTCACAGCATAGGCAGTGTTATAGCCCCACTTTCCAGATGTGGCAACTAAGGAGAGAAAGAAGCCACTTGCCCAGTTTCCAAGCTCACCAAGAGCTGACCTAGGCAGCCAGGCTCCAGAGCACATGCTCTCACTCCTGGGCTAATAGCGAGCAAGTGAAGGACTGAAGGAATTTAGTGAGATTCTCTGAACTGAAGACAGAAAAGGTAAATGTTCCGTGACCTCATGAAACCCACTAGTGCTGTTTATAAAAGAAAAACATGAAGATTCCAGGAGACCCAGCAGGGATGGAGGCTGGGTGGGGATCAACAGCCCAGAGTTCAGGGCGTGTTTCACGTACGTGAAAGATCAGACATTCCTATGAATTCCTGGGGATACTTGAAGAAGCTCAGGGGCCAGTGCTAGACAAACAAAGTCTGCCGGTCTGCATATGGGGCAAAGGAAAAAAAGGCAGCCACCTTCACATTTAAGGCATGACTTCTGTATGCTTAACACTATGCTATCAGGTTGCATGTATGCTAGATCACCAAATGACAATCACCCTTCCCCACAAAAACTCTTTGACTCCATACATTTTCATTGAGTAGCTATTATGTGCCAAGCCCTTGAAGGAAATAAGAAGGGAACAAAAATGAATGGACCTCTAGGAGTCTCCAGCCTAGTGGGGTGGGGTGGGGGAGACAGATGAGTGTGTAATTCTAGCAACCTGACCAGGGTTATCAGAGAGATACAGCCAGAAATACAGAGAGGAAGAGTTCCTTGTGGCCCAGCAGAAACAATCCCGACTAATATCCATGAGGAGGCAGGTTCCATCCCTGGCCTTGCTCAGTGGATTAAGGATTCAGTATTGCCATGTGCTGTGGTGTAGGTCATGAGATCCAGTGTAGGTTGCAGACATGGCTCTGATCCTGCATTGCTGTGGCTGTGGCTGGCAGCTACAACTCTGATTCACATCCATATGCTGCAGGTGCGGCCCTGAAAAGCAACCCCCCAAAAAAAGAAAAGAAAAGAAATACAGAGGGGGTATTACTCAGCCTGGAGACATGGAGGAAGATTTCCATACAGCAATGACTGAGTTGGGTTCTGAAGGATGAGTAGAAGTTTTCCAGGTGGACAAGACAGGGAAGTGCTCATAATCAGAAGGCACATTCAGTGCCAAGGCACAGAGACAAGAATGTCAGGGACATACCAACAATTCATTGGAGAGGAATGGCAAATGAGGCTGATCACAAAGGATTTCCAGAGGGATGCCGTGGAGATTGGCTCTCTCCTATGGGGTGATGGAAATACAGCAGAGGGGGGTTTAAGCAGATGGTATTTTTTAAAAAATGAGATAGTGTTTGCATGACAGTAGTGTGGAGGAAAGAGAGAGGCACAGCTGGAGAGGGGGAACATGGTCCAGGCAGGAGGTCATGTGGGTCTGAGCTGAGGACATGGGTAGGGGAGATGAAAAAAGAACCAAAAGACCAGGAAGTCTTGGTCTTGAAATGTTAATAAGCATTAACTACTGACTTTCTGAAAAGCTTGGTTGTTGGGATCTTCATTTGAGATGTCTGAGCACATACACACTGCAGACAGGTAGTGGAATAAAAGCATCCAACAAAAGGAGTGAATACACATAGTGACGATTGTACTAGTATAGTCTAAATCAAGTGTGTGTGTTCTGTAGGATGGAAACAGGCAGGGAAGGTAAGAGTTAAAGTGTGGCTGGGGGAGGGGCGAGATGAACGGTATATTAGTTATCTAATGCTGGGTAACAAATTACCCCTAAATTTAGCCAGTTAAAGCAGCAAGTTTTGTTTTTGTTTTTTTTTTTTTTGGTCTTTTCTAGGGCCGCTCCACTCCCCCAGGCTGGGGGTTAAATCAGAGATTCAGCTTTCTGCCACAGTCACAGACACAGCAATGCCAGATTGCCTACACACTGAGTGAGGCAAGGGATTGAAACAACATCGAGATAGATACTGGTCAGATGCATTTCTGCTGTGCCACAATGGGAACTCCGTAAACATATATTTTTTTCAGATGCTTTTCCCTTATAGGTTATTACAAGGTACTGAATACAGTGCCCTGTGATATACAGTTGGTCCTGTATTTCAACTTCCTATATAGCAGTGTGTTTCTGTTAATCCCAAATGCCCAATGTGTACCCCGCTTCCCCTTCCAGTCACCATAAATTTGTTTTCTATGTCAAAGCAGCAAGTGTTTATTGTCTCACAGTTTCTGCAGGTCAGGAATTTGGGAACAGCCTGGCTGAGTGGTTTTAGCCCAGGATCTCTCATGAGGTTGCAGCCAGGATGAGGTAGAAGCCTTGATTGGAGCTGGACTGTCTGATTCTGAGATGTTGGATTCACCTGGCTTTTGGCAGAAGGCCTGAGTTCCTCACCACAAGGACCTCTCCATAGGGTGGCTTGAGTGTCTTCATGACAGGCAACCTGATTCCTCCCCCACAACCTCCACTGGGGAGTGAGCCGAGAGAGCAAGGTAGAAGCAGCGATATCTATTCTTTTTTATTTTCATTTTTTTAATTTTTTTATTTCTTTATATATGCATTTTTTTCTACTGTACAGCATAGTGACCCAGTTACACATACATGTATACATTCTTTTTTCTCGAATTACGTGTTCCATCATAAGTGACTCGACAGAGTTCCCAGTGCTACACAGCAGGATCCCATTGCTAATCCATCCCAAAGGCAACATTCTGCATCCACCTACCCCAAGCTCCCAGTCCCTCCCACTCCCTCCCCTTCCCTCTTGGCAACCACAAGTCTCTCCTCCAAGTCCATGATTTTCTTTTCTGTGGAAAGGTTCCTTTGTGCTATATGTTAGATTCCAGATATGCGATATCATATGGTATTTGTCTTTCTCTTTCTGACTTATTTCACTCAGAATGAGAGTCTCTCGTTCCATCCATGTTGCTGCAAATGGCATTATTTTGTTCTTTTTTATGGCTGAGTAGTATTCCATTGTGTATATATACCACATCCTCCTGATCCAAAGCGATGTCTATTCTAACCTCGGCTCAGTTCCTAAAATGTCCTAGTGGTGATGCACGCCTGCCCCGTTCATGTGGGAGAGGACCATACAGGGTTTGAGTGCAGGAGGGTGGGGTCTTTGGGAGCCAGCTTGAAGGCACGAATGGGCCTGAGGCTAACATGAGTAGGGGTGTGGGTGGGAAGGCAGAGTAGGTATGGTGTGAAGGAAAGTGAGCAAGGCTTGGAGACAGAGCTGATTCACGGACAGTTATCCTGCCTAATTCTGCAATGAGCCTCACCTAGGAAATCAGCCTCACAATCCAGACTCTGGTGGACAGTCGTGAAGGTCATTTGAGAGAAGGCTTGTGTTTCTTGGCACCTCTGGAGCGATATAGTACCATGCGGTATAAAGTGGCTACAGATCACTGTGAAGTTCTGTTTCTTCAGGATGGGAAGTTTAGACTTGATGAATCGAGGAGGACCTCCCTGAAGACACTTCATCCTTTATTTCTGTGCCTGCAGGACAACAAATAACATTTATTTATTTGTTTATTTATTTATTTATTTGCTATTTTTTAGGGCCGCACTTGGAGCTGTAGCCGCCGGCCTACGCCACAGCCACAGCATCTCAAGATCCGAGTTGCATCTGCAACCTACACCACAGCTCAAGGCAATGGTGAATCCTTAACCCACTGAGCGAGGCTAGGGATCGAAGCCTCATCTTCATAGATCCTAGTCAGGTTCATTAACCACTGAGCCACGAAGGGAACTCCAAAAAATAACATTTATTAATCTATTTCTACATTCTAGGGGAGGCACAGTCATAATTTCATTCCATTCTCTCAATGATGCTGAGAAATCAGATCCATAAGCCACACTTTACAAGAGAGGAAACTGAGGCTCAGTGCAGTTAAATAACTTGCCCTGAAATCGAGGCAGCTGTGGATGCACTGACCCCAGTGGGTGACGGTGAGGCAAATGACAGATGGGCTTAGCAGGACCCTGCATCCCTGCTGTTCATATCTGGGAAGTGGGACGTGCTCACTGTTGGGCTTCTACAGGTTGGTGACAAGGGGAGGGATGGATGGGGAGCAGCAGGGCCTCTCCTAGCCTGTACCACGTACCCCCACCAAAGCTCTTGGACCTGAGCTGATGAAGGGTCTTCGGGTATGTGTGTGATCAGCTCGGCAGCTGCTGCCATCCCAAAGCTGCGGATTAGGGTGACGAGGCCCACAGGGCCCTCCGGAGCTGGCTACAGGCCAGAACCACACGGGGCCCAGGCTCCTGGGAGTTGGGCTTCCAGGCCGTTCTGGGAAAAGCATTTGCAGCGAGGCTGCTCCAGGTGTCAGGCCCGGCCATCAATCCCTCACTCTTCGGAGCAGCGAGTTTATAAAGTAGCAATTAAATAAGAGCTCTGTAAGTGCTTCTGGGAACTGCCCTGAATGCATTTTCCAAACATAAATAACAGGACCTCCACTCGGCACCGAGCACATGCAGAGCAGAGAGGCAGCCATGATGGCAAGAAGGGAGCCCCTGTGAGTCGACTCTGCGTCCCTAGCGTGCACTCTGTGTAGGTGGCAAGTCCATTTGTCTTGTCTGCCTGGGTGGCACGACAGCCTGCCTGGACAGGTGGCGGCAAGGGGATGGTGGCTGTGACTTGCACTCTGCAGGGGAAGGCAGGAGGTCACTGGCTGTTCCAGAGATGGTGACCATGAGAGCAGAGACAAAGCAATGACAGCACCATTGAGCACCTACTGTGTGCCAAGAGCCTGCAAATCCATATTATTGGGAGGTCTGGAGGCGCGTCCAAGGTGATGGCTTATAAGGTACAAGGGGCCCAAATGACAGTCTTCAGCATCGCATATTTATCAGGCCTCGTGATATGTTGGGTGCTGTTCTAAGAAGTAGATATTCTTTTTTTTTTTTTTTTTTGTCTTTTTGCTCCCACGGCATATGGAGGTTCCCAAGCTAGGGGTCCAATCAGAGCTGTAGCCGTCGGCCTACACCAGGGCCACAGCAACAGAGGATCCGAGCTGCATCTGCAACCTACACCACAGCTCATGGCAACGCCGGATCATTAACCCACTGAACAAAGCCAGGGATCAAACCTGAGACCTCATGGTTCCTAGTCAGATTTGTTAACCACTGAGCCACAACAGGAACTCCCGTAGATATTCTTATTATCCTGTTTTCGAAGAGGGAAACTGAGGCAAGGAGGAACACTGGGGCCCAGACAGGCTGATTCCAGAGTCCCTGCTCTCAACTCCTCACTGGGCTGTGTCAGAGCATTGGACCTGAACCCTGGTACCAGGTGCTCCATCCTCTTCTCAGTTCAGGTTTGATCACTGTCAATTGTCTGTCCCAGCACAAAGCATGACCTGCTCCGTCTGGCTTGGAGAGCAGTATCGGGCTACATCTGCCCCACCTCTTCACCTGCCGCCTCCCTGTTGGTGGGCCCTTCCTTACGTCTTCCCACCCCCGCACTCTCGCCCCAGCAGGGTCAGGACCCTGCCAGCCACGCTTGCTCTGTTCTTACAACTTCAGCCTCTGCTAGGGCTGGCCTGTCCTCCTGGGTGCTCTTGCCCCACCTGCCCATCTCAAAAATACTGAGATGTTTTAAGTCACCAATGACAGGTCACTTGCTCTTAGGAGTATTTCCTGACCATCAGCACCACCCCTCTGTGAATTCCTCTGTCTGAACACACATTAGACTCTTTTTTTTGGTTTGATTTTTGTTTTTTTGGGCCGCACTTGCGGCATATGGAAATTCCTAGGCTAGGGGTCTAATTGGAGCTACAGCTGCCAGCCTACACCACAGCCACAGCAATGCAAGACCCAAGCCGCATCTGCGACCTATACACAGCAACACCAGATCCTTAACCCACCGATCGGGGCCAGGGATCGAACCACCGTCCTCATGGATACTAGTCACATTTGTTTCTGCTGCGCCACAATGGGAGCTCCGAACACACATCAGACTCTTATTCTTGCTGGTTTTCTGGTCTGTGTAGATTTGGTGAGTGGGTAGGTGGAGCCATTCTCCGGAAAGAGTGGACGGCACTCGCATCCTGTCTGATCGTGGGCTCCTCAAGGCTCTGGCCAGGACTATTTCCACCCCATCAGAGCAGCGGGCTAATTAGATGACTTATTTGAAGGAGAACTGGCTTTAGTTCTGCTATTAATTTGCTGTGTGACGTTAGCCAAGTCACTCCACTTCTCTGGGCCTTGGTCTTCTCATCTGTAAAATAGGAGCAGTTGTATCTTCCTGGCAGGGTTCTTTTGGAGGGCTAAATAGGATACAGAAAGCAAAGCCACCTTGCACATGATGGGTTCTTTTTTTTTTAAGGGCTGCACCCATGGCATATGGAGGTCCCCAGGCTGGGGGTGCAATCGTAGCTGTAGCCATGGGCCTACACCACAGTCACAGCAATGGTGGATACGAGCCTCATCTGTGACCAACACCACAGCTCATAGCAATGACTGATCCTTATCCCCCTGAGCGCCGCTGGGGATCGAACCCACATCCTCATGGATACTAGCCAGGTTCGTTAACCACTGAACCATGATGGGAACCCCGATGGGTTCTTGATAAGTATTGGTTTTCCTCCTCCTTCCCCTTACCTTCAAAATGGCCTCTCAAGATAGCAGAGGCTCGGGTTAATCACGATGGCACCATGAACAGCCATCTGAAAGGGTTTGTATTTTTTTTCTCCACTCCAACAAGGTGGGGGTCCCTGCTTTCAGACCACAGTAGGACTTCACCACCAACTCATGGTCGCGTCACAACGAAAGTGAGCATTTGAGAAAGGATTGGCATCCCTCATCAGAGGATCCCACCGTCCAAACCCCATCGAGAGTCTGGCCCCTGTTCATTCCTGAGCTGGGAGTCAGGGAGTTCCCTGTCTCGGACTCCATCGAAGTTGCCAGTGATTAAGAAACTCATATATTTTCACACTCATTAAAAGAAACATGATGTTCACTTTTCCAAGAAAAGCCATCCTTGTTTGTCGACCCTGTAATATATTGGGAACGCCTCTTAATTGGCTTCTAGGACTCAGTGTCAGAAGTCAGACCCAAGTTTGTTTATTGACACAAGGAAAAAAATAAAACGTCGTATAATTAGTTGAGTGACTGACTCTAAATTCAGTAACTCCCATCGGTATGTGGCCTTGTCAGGGTTTAAGATTCCATTTTGGGTTATGAAAGGGGCCGGGTCCTAGGGAGTCCAGACACGGGCCGCCCTGCATCATAGCTATTGTACAAATGGGCTCAGTGTGCTGTTTGTGTTAAGATGGAAAACTTTTACATGTTTGATTTTTATGCAAGTCAATTAACTTGTTTTTTATAACTGTAAGGGCTTGCTTTGCAAATAAGATTACTTACCACTATAAATTATGGGAACATAGGGGCCTATTCAGACAAAATGTTACACACCCCTAACCCGTGCACCAGGCTGCATGCCGGCCTTCTGCAGGGGGGACAGCCGAGGCAACTGGGGAGGTGCAGGAGGAGGGAGGGGTTATTTTGGTGCATTCTCAGGGGCCCTTCCAAGAGGGATGCAAGGGGGAGTGGAGGGTCTGGGGGCAGGGACTAGGGAGGGAACCAGAATACCCTTCTCTGTACTGCTTATCCCCCACCCCAACTCTCCCAGGTTGCACAGAGCTGGCCAAGGCTTTTCCTTACATGGCAACGGAGGAATCTCGTTTGAGGTGTGTGTGTGTGTTTCTTTTTACCCTTTGCTTCTTGGTGACAGTACATGCCCCTGAAGTCTGAAGTGTGGAGCAGGGCTGAGTCTGGGCTTTCACCTCACGGTCGTCCTGCCACCCTCCACCCCGTGCCTATCCTACCATTCAGTGGTCCACCCCCTCCCACAGTGCACATGGAAGGGGCAAGGGCAGGGCAGAGGGAAGGAGAGGAGCAGGCATTCCTGCAGGCTCAGCGATGGGAGGGGTGTGGAGGGGTCCAGGCAGGAGTGAGAAAGAGGAGACTCAGTCTTTGGTCCCTGGGATTTGCTCGCTCCTTGCATCTCCATCTCCCAGAGGCCAGTGTAATCCCACAGGTGAGGTGTTCTGGGAAGTGAAGGGGGGGGCTCTAGGCTCTTAGACTCCTTAGCGAGCTTGGGTGGGATCCTTTCTGTTCTGGGTCTCAGGCTTTTTTTCTCATCAGGTAACAGAGAAGCAGAAACTCCAGCCTGGCACAGCTCCTAGGGGTGTGGAGTCATGGGTGATCCTCAACAGGGGTGACTGCACCCCAGCCCTGAGGACCTTCAGCAATGCCTGGAGGCACTGTGATTGCTACCTCTGCGGGCAGGTGCTGGCATCTAGGCGATAGAGGCCAGGAATGCTGCCAAGCATCCCACGGGGAACAGGATGGGCCCCCACAACAAAGAACTGTGTGGTCCATGGCGTCCAGAGTGTCGAGTTTGGAAGATCCTTGCAGAATCGCACTGCTTCCCTGAGACATGGGAGGGAAGAGGCGATTCCCCTGGGGGCTGATCCTTCTTTGGGACGAGCTTGAATTTACTGAGGAATAGAGTATCTCATCACTCAGGAAAATAGGGGACAGGTCTTCAACAGAAACATTCTCCCCCCCACGGACAGGAGGTTGCCGCAGACTCAGCGTGCGAGGCTGTGTGTTACGCCACGAGACCCCGGGAAATAACCATAATAATGATGATAATCCTGATAAGGATCAGGGTGATGGTTATGCTTCATCTGTGGATAAAGGCACTGGGGCTGAAAAAATATGAAGTCGCTGGTCTAAAATCACACAGCTAAACCTCCAAGCGCTAGACAGTTGGTGATGGAATCAGGATGCGGAGGGTGTTCTCACGAAACACAGTCAAGGGTCGTTGTCAGGCTTGACTTCACCACGTCTGCAAATACGTCCCAAAGGGAGGCCTTTCTTCTTAAGATAATTGCACCATCCTCCACACACCTTGAGTACGTCGTAGGCACTCCCATTGGGTCATAGGTCATGGCCTCCGTGTCTGTCACCTCTATTGAATTGGGGTCTCTTTGAGGGTAGGGACCGTATCTTAATCATCTCGACAGGCCTCTTTGAGCTGCAGTTTCCTCTTCCAGAAAATAGGAACAATGACTCCCGCCTCACCAGGTAGACCTCCATTCAATGCTTATGGAACGCCTGGGTGAAACAGGAATGCTGTGGCTTCCTTTTGGGCCCTGGTCTCTGCACCTCATCCCTTCCTCCTTCCTCCTTGATTGCTTGATGTCACGTTCGGGTGCCAAGTGTCAGAGAAAGTAGACAATATGTGGAGCGTGTGAGAAGCATCATTGTACTCTGAGGGTTTTATCTTATTTCGGAAAGCGTGGCTTAGCGGAGTGCTGAAGATGGGATCAAAAGGGACTGGCCTTTGAGAATCCAGTTTTCATAAGAAATAAGAACCCATGGTGAGATTTTAACCTGCAAATCATTTTCTGCTCTGGCTCTTTGAATCATTAAGGAATCAAATGGCCCTAAAAAGATGACATTTTAGGCAGCCAACTTGGCAGACCCCCACAACAGTTAGGGCCCCATCCTTGCAGATGGCAAAGCTCACATGTCACCCACTGCCTCCCCCTGCGCTGCTCGTGATGTGAGTCCCCTGGCTGGAGGCCTCGGAAAACTCATTGGACATCTTGGCCTTTACTCTGCTCAAGTCTGAGTCTGACATCGTTATGCAATGACTTCTACTCTAGATGCTGTGGGCTCAGAGCATAAACGACAAGCGTTGTGTTCCCCAAATCATTAGCGGATTTGAGGACATGCCCCTCATTCATTCCTTTATTCATTCTACACATGTTTTTTAGGTCTTCCATGCAAATGGCCATGTAACCCACGTGCAGACTAACCTCTATGAGCCTCCGTTTCCTCTTCTGCGTAACAGGAATAATAAAACTCACTTCATAAGGTTAGGTGCCCAGTTTCAAACAAATGATGGGTACTCAGGAAATGATAGTCATTATTGGGTTCTGGAAAGCTGTGAATCCCACAGTATCAGTTGAGGCGCAAAAGACATTCAAATCGACGTAGTCAGCAACATTCTAGCACATGTTAACTGATGCTCCAGTGGGTATCGAGGACCCTAAACACAGCCCCTGAAGCATCTTGGAAGGCTCCACAGAGGAGGGGAGACATAAGCCCCAGGTAAAGCATAGCCTAGATCTTAGAGTTAGAATTAAGGTTTAGTAAGTAAGGTCTTTAGTAAGTTAAGTCACTTTGCCTTCAATCTGGCCCAGGTCAGTTATTGCCATTTTCTTATTTTTGAGTTGAAGAAACTAAAAGTAAGTGGGATGAAGAGTCTTATGCCCAAGAGTTAGATACATCAATACGTTCTTCCCCCAAAACAAGAAAACGGCGGCTTGGAGAAGAGAGTCCCCCCCCCCCCCCACACCAGTGACACGTCACTAACCAGTGGTAGACCTCCAAGGGGACTGCAGGTGGCCTGGCTCCAGGGACCAGCATTGTAACCCCTGGACTTGATGGGATCAGAGGCTCATGGGATGAACACTGGGTTTGGAGTCAGATCAACCTGGTTTCTAATCTCGGCTCCAGCACAAGCTATCTTGTGAACCTGGGAGAGGCACTTAACCTCCTGGGCTCTGGTTTCCTTATCTGGGGACTGGACCCTGTAGGACACTCATACAATGAAAAATAGGTATGTGAAGGGTTACGCGTAGTTCTTTAGACAGAGTAAATTATACCTCAGGTTGTCATAGACCCTTACGATCCACAAGAACTTTTGCAAACATGAGTGCATGGAATTTTTTCAGATGCCCAATGAGCTATACAGGGGAGAATTTTTTTTTTTTAAATCTCCCTTCTGTATTTGAGGAAAGTAAGCCAGAGAGGGGAGAGAAAGGTGAAGGAAACTGTCTTCAATTCTCCCACTTATTTAACAAACATCAGCTGTGCAGCTCATATTCTAGTGTCACATTATCTTGATGGGTATGAAGGATTGGACCCACTTTTCTGGATGAGGCACTAAGGCTCCAAGAAATGATATAACTTGCACATGGCTATAGAACCCATCAGAAGCAACATTGGGATGCCAACCCAGGTTTTGTGTGGACCCCAGGGAGGTACCCACGAGGGAGAGATTTGTCTCTGGGCCACAAGGCAGAAAGGAGCACAGCCAAGGAAGGCGTCCTTCCTGATATTCCAGGTCTAGATCTCCTCTTTCACCTCACTGTGTGGATTAGGTCTTCAAATAAGTTGGATTCCAAATTCTAAGCAAGCATTGGCTCATGTAAAAGGTTAAAAAGCCAGAACCCCAGAGGCAGGAAATATCACCTTCCTTGATTAAACATAGGAAATCTGCCCATTATGGATAAGATTTGCTGTCTACAGGAAACCTTCCCAGACATAAACCGATCCTATCTTCCAGCCAAAGTGATGTGATTTGGAGATGGCTTAACTAAAGCGATTTAAGGAGCACACCCACCTCCAAGGTAATCAATGAAAAAGTCTGCGAGAATAATGGGTGTGGTGTTGGGTTTTGTGCAACCAGAAGGTCTATCTGGATTCTGGAAAAGAGAGGGTGACCTGGAGCCAGAGAGGTGGGGTTCAAGTCTGGGTTTCTCCACTGTTGGCTGAATCACTCGACTTCTTTGTGTAAAATGAAGATAATTTTTTTTTTAATATCACAGGATTATTTGAGATGCTAAAGATGATAGTGGATGTGAAACTACATTGTATAATATCTCTGGCCTTCTTTTCTTGGGTAGAAGTCATGGAGAATAGGAAAAAGAATTGGAGAGTAAAGATATTTCTCTCTGTCACCATCACAGTAAAGAGGAAAGAGGTACAACACGGTCCCAAAGAAAAGAGCTGTGCCTCCTGCTTGTGATGTGTTTCGCTAGGTCTTGCCTTACAAAGATGATGATATAGGACTTGACTGCTGATGACACACCTACACATTTGGTTACTATTTTCAGTTCTCCGAGTTGACCATGCACTCTCTTTCTTTCTGGCCTTTGTACAATGCTGCTACTGCTGCCTGGACCATTTCTCCCCTCTCTTTGCCAGACTGACTATTTATCTTTCAGTAGCAATTTAGGTATCTCATTCTCAGGGAAATAATTCCAGACCCATTCTACGCCCGACCTGGGTGAAGAGCCTGAGTGTTTTCCGATCTCCTGACTCATGTTGTTATTGCCTATTGTTTGTCTGTATCTTGCCAGCCTCTTTCCATGACAGCTGCTGTTTGACTCTTATTTGTCTTTGGACTCCCAGAGCTCCTAGAACAGGGCTTGACTCATGGATCGTGCTAATGGATGTAGCTGCATGAATAAATGAATGGATGAATTTGACCTTCATGACAATTGCATCAGGGAGATAGACAGAGCCGGAAGACACCTGAGAGATGACCCTTGCCAATTCTCCACCTCAGACAAAGGAACCCAGATTAAATAAGAGTCCTGAAGGCACTCTGCCTTTCAGTGCCAGAGCCACATCGCATACGGCCCTTTGACTGGTTCAAGACGGTTCTTTCTGTGTGTTCTGTGTCTGGTCTCCAAGCAACCCCAGGATGATATTAGATATTTAAGTACCTTGTTCTTGGGCTGGGAACACTCCAGACAGTAGTCAAAGTTACATAATAGAAAGGACACTGGGGTTATCCTTGACTCCGCCCTTCTGGGTACTCCATATCCAATCCATCACCAAGACCCACCAGTTTTACCTCCCAAGAAGTTCTTGCATCAGCTTTCTCCTTGCCATCCCTAATCTTTCTATGACAAAAGACTCCTCAATTTTGAGCCCAGACATTGCAAACTTTTCCTAATTGATCTCTTCTGATCTACCTTCTACATGATATATAGAACGCTTCAGTGACTTCAAGTGCACCATTCAGGGATTTCTACCTGAGAGTCCCCTCCCTGTGAGCCCTGCAATGGCTCCCAGTGGCCTTGGAGAGAGTATAAATTCCTGAATGTGGATTCCAAGGCCCTCCATTGCCTGGCTCCTGACTTCCCCCAGAGTTTTAATTTTCCCGTCATTCCCAGGCACACTATGTTACAGTAATCCTGAACTGTGTAGGGCTGTCAGTGTACACCAAGCTCTTCCAGATCTCCATGCCTGTGGGCATGCTCTTCCCCCGCCTAGGAGTGACTCTTCTCTTCCTCTCTGCCTCCCCATTTTGCCTGACTCACTTTCTTCTTTTCTTTTTATGGTTGCACCCATGGCATATGGACGTTCCCAGGCTAGGGCACGAATTGAAATGTATTCATAGTGGCAGGCCTATCCCCCAGCCATGGAAATACCAGATCCAAGCCATATCTATGACCCTACAGCTTGCAGCGATGCCGGATCCTTAACCCACTGAGCAGGCCAGGGATTGAATCCATGCATGACCTCATGGAGATTCAATCTGCTGAGCCACAACAAGAACTCTGCCTGACTCGCTTTAAAAGAAGATTATTTATTACTAAAGTATAATTGATTTTGCCTGACTCACTTTTGATCACCTTTGACTTGTTCAGGCTCCTGGGCTGGACCAAGAACTCACACAACAATATTTGCCCACCTCGAGGTCGGAAACTTGTCTGTTCTACTTCATCTCTATAGTTCCAGCCCCTGGTTTAGCAGGTGCTCAGCAAAAGTATATTGAATTTGACTCTACTAAGAGTTAGATGGGAGCTTTAATCCTATCCTCCTACTAGCTGTGTGGTCTTGAGAATATCATTTTCCCTCTTTGGACTTCAATAGGCATATATTGTATCACTACCTCGGGTAGACCTGATACAAGGTTTAATTTCCTCCATGGTGAAATGGAGGGGGTGGAGAATTACTTTACCTAATCTTTAAGGTCCCCTCAAATTCTAAATGACATGGTTGCCACATCAATTCCACAGTGATGATTCCACCCAACATGGGGTTCTGTCTCTCTGGGAGTGTGGGGGCAGGATCTGTTAGTGGCTTGGGGGTGGGATCTGTTGTAGCATGGTTGTCTAGAAATCAGACTTGACATCATATTAGAGGCTATGAACAAGGTTCTGTGTCTCAAAACATGGCAGTGATAAAAGGCCTTCTTCGGGTTGATGGGAGGATCCAGTGAAATGCTGAGTGTGATGCAGCGTGTGGACCCTATGGCTCAGGGTGACTGTGGAGACTGTAGACCTGTTTCACAGGAGAGGGAATCACAAGAGCTGCTGGGTTCCACATCAGATAGGTGGTACAAGGGAGGGATGGAGGGATTCTGTGATTCCAAACTTCCAGGGACTGGTCTCAAATTTTCCATCCAGGGAAAATGCCCACTCACTGGCCCAAAAGTCTGGAAACAGCTAGCCACCATTTGTCATAGCATAGCACAGGGGCTGAAGTCCCCAGTTAGTATCAGCAGGCTAGTCTCACCAGGAAAGGCTCCTCTGGTCCAGCCAGGGACTTGAGTTCTTTTGCTCTGTCTCCATCCTAGAGAGAGGGTTGTTTTGTTTGTTTTTAGAGTGAAGGTTCTCTAGTCGCTTCCCCTTTCTTTGCCTCCTCCCTTGGGAAAGTGTCCTGTTGCCTTTTTGGGCAAGACTGGCCCAGGCCTCTGAATGAGACTTTTGAGTTAGGTGGACAGTCTTGATCAGCCGAATAAGGGGGATGGGAGGAACTGTAACTGTGCTACCTCCTCATGGCTGCTGGGATGCGTTGCCATGGATACCAAATGCACGGAAGCCAAAGAAGCAGAAGAAAAAGCAAAAGCCATAATTCGTGCCTAGTGTGTGTCCAAGTGTGTCTGTGCATGTGAATGCTTGCACACTCCTGCAGGAGGGCTTAGACAAAAGGGGAAGGTGGTCATTTTGGAAGAGACCTGACATTGTAACAGTTAACAGGAAATTGTTCAAGGTGGATTAACTTTCCATTCACTGTTATTAGATGACCCCCCCATGATGCTACATGGTCAGATCAGGCCATGAATCTTGGCCCCTGTCTCTCCCTTTCTTACTCCTTGCCATCCGCCTCCATCCAATAGAATGTTCTTCTGAAGGGCCCATGTATGGCAGGCATGGTGTTAGGAGCCTATGTTTCTTAGCTGCTTTCATCCTTGCAGTACTCCTGTAGGGTGGATGGTGTTATTCCTACAGTACAGATGGGAGGAGTTGAGGAAGGCAGCGGTGTAGGCTGTGAAGTTAGAAGGCCTGCATGAAACCCAGATCTCCCTTTTCCTCACTGTGTAAACTTCCATTGACACTGTGCATCCCAGTTCCCTCATCTGTAAGAGCAGTGTGTGGTCCATGGTAAGTGTCCAACAAATGGTCACTGCCACGAGTTCCCGTCGTGGCTCAGTGGTTAACGAATCTGACTAGGAACCATGAGGTTGCGGGTTCAATCCCTGGACCTTGGTCAGTAGGTTAAGGATCCGGCGTTGCCGTGAGCTGTGGTGTAGGTTGCAGACGCAGCTTGGATCCCGAGTTGCTGTGGCCGCTACAGCTCTGATTTGACCCCTAGCGTGGGAACCTCCATATGCCATGGGAGTGGCCCTAGAAATGGCAAAAAGACAACAAAACAAAACAAAACAAAAAAAACCAAATGGTTGCTGCTAGCATGGATTTTTTCTCAAGGACAAGCAGAGGGAAAGGAAGAAGTTTTCAATTCATTGCTACTACACTGTATCTACTGTGAATGGAATGATAACATTAGCAGGGTTTTCTCCCTGTCTGGGACCAAAAAGGACTAACAGGATCATAGCTAGTTTCTCCGAGGGGGCTGCCAAGCCAGATTTCCATCACTCTAAAACTTGACCCCTTTCTGTTCACTATGTTCACCTGACCCAGCTGCTGGGCTGACTTTCTCAGCCTGGGCAAGGTCGGACCTCTGGAGCCATTTAGGGGAGGAGTGGCCGTGGCCGGTCTCGGAGGTCCAGGCTGTACCTGGCAGGGAGGAAGGCACTCCTCCTGGGAACATCCTGGACACTGGCCCTTCAGCATCTCTCATCCCTCTTGCAAACCTCTTACAGCTCTGCAGGCTCTAGGTGTAGCTCTCTGACATTGTGGGCTATAGGTCTTACTATTAACTAAATGCTTCATTCGGGGCTACAGAAAAAAAGATAATCATACTGAATGTTTTTAAAAAGTGATTTTAGGAGTTCCTGTAGTGGTTCAGTGGTAATTGACCCAACTAGTATTCATGAAGATGTGGTTCGATCCCTGTCATTGCTCAGTGGGTTAAGGATCTGGCATTGCCATGAGCTGTGGTGTAGCTTGCAGATGCAGCTGGAATCCTGCAGTGCTGTGGCTGTGCTGTAGGCTGTTAGCTGCAGCTCCGATTGGACCCCTAGCCTGGGAATTTTCACAGGCCACAGGCGAGGCCCTTAAATAAATAAACAAATAAATAAATATTAAAAAATAAAAAATAAAATAAAAAGTGATTTTACTCTTGGGAGGATGGTGGACGGGCATGTCGTGAGTGTCACTTTCATCCAGGCCCAGCTTCAGGGCTAAGCATCTTTGTTACTTTGGGCAAATCTCCGTGCTTCTCCAGGCCTTGGTTTTCTCACCAGTAATGGGAGAGGGCTGGAACACTGGCAGTCACTTTGCTCTCATGTCCCTTCCACATTGGTCTTCTATGACTCCACCCAATAGGCCATGGTTCCTCGTTGTTCCATTTTTGGTCAAATCCTCCTCATGAGGCAGCAGCATGTACAGAAGAGCATCCCGACCTGGTGGTGACAGGCCTTTGCAGAGAGACGCCAGGGATCTCTGGGGTTATCTCTCCCCATTTCCCTTCTCTGTCTGGGTGGGGACAGGCTGAATGCTCTTTGGAGAAACTCATATTAAGAACAGTGACTTGTGTTTGCTCAGGGTTTTAGAGCTTACAAAGGCATTAATATTATCAGTCACACAGCTGGGATGGGGTAAGGAGCTCAGGTTCAACTTCAAAGTCTATACTTTCAACAACCCCACATTACCTATGTCTTCAAAAGCTCTCGTTCCGTTGAAGTTGGAATTAACTGATGTTCATCAAACAAACCAACAAATTCTGTTTGGATTTGATTTATAAAGAAAAAACTGGAGCCCCTTCTCATCTCCAGTTACTCATTCACCATATATGCATTAAACACTGAATAGGCATCAGGCACTATTTTGGGTAACATGGTTGGAAATTAGAGTCAAATACACCAGCTGCCTTCAAAGGCAGCTTCAAAATCCAGAAGTAGCCACATGTTCTAAGTTGCTGGACTAGTGTGATGAGATGCAGTATGCAAGACAGGAAAGAGTATGGGTTTTGGAGTTTGAATCCTGGTTTTGAGTCATGGTTTTGCCAGCAACTAATTAAGAGTCCTTGGGTGATTCACCAAATCTCTCTGAACCTGTTACATATCAGTAGAGTACCACTTAGTATTTCTGTTGGAGTTTAAATGACATAATGCACATAAATTACCTAGGACAATACCTGTCACATAAGGGCAGGTAATATCTATTTATGATGATTATTAATTATCAGCAAAGTGTGACTTGACAATTCCACCCCGGCCAAGGGCTGAGGAGGCACCCTGAGGGCGGTGCCCTCAAGAATGAGTAGGTATACCCTAGGTGGAATTCTGGTTTGGGGGGATGGGGCAAGGGTGGGGCAGGGGGCATTTCAGGTAGAGCAAATGCTGTCAGCAAAAGCATCAAAGGGCTGGCGAGGTTAGGCAGCCATGAATAAGTAAGTGTGGCTGGTTGGCGGGCGTGGGGTGGAGCAGAAAATAATGGCAGCTTATAGTGGATGGTAAATGGGGGTCCTAGACTGTGGAGGACCTTGGGCGCCATGCTAAGGAGGTCAGCCATGGTTCTATAGTAAAGAGGAGACACCAAGAGTTTAGAGTGTGCACTGGGGCAATGGCAATGCAGGGGTCAATGTCAGAGATGGGATAAGGCTGGAGGTGAAGAAACTGACAAGGCATTCAAAGGCCAGGGAAGAGATGACGGGGGCCTGAGCACCTGGTGAAGATGGTGATGAGAGGTAATTCAAGAGCTGCTAGCAGATGGCTTTGTTAGTGAGGAGAGGATGTGCCTACGAGGTAGACCAGAGATTTTGGTAGGGGGGGAGTCCATATACTTGAGTGAATGGGGAGGCCATAACTCAAGAATGAGAAAACCGAAAACTGATCAGAAGCTTTAGGGATAATGTTCGGATTCAGCTTTGACCTTGTCTTCGGTGTGGTGAAGGAACTCTAGAAGGCAGTTGGCTCTGCAGGTATGGACCTCAGGAGGGAAGTCTGGTCCAGGACAGAAATCTGGGAGCTGGCTATCCAGCTGTGGAAAGCCCAGAGTTTCATATACTCTTAAGCAGGTATACGAAAGGAGAAGAGGATAGTTGACCAGAACTCTGGGGAGCATCGGTCTCCAAGGACCCAGCCTGAAAGAGGAATCCCATTAACTATGTCCCCAGGAATCCCAGCAGGCAGGGGCCACAACACAGGGCCTACCCATGGTGCTTGCTTTCAAAGGAAAGAAGGAAGACACAGCAGAGCCCAGGCCCTCGGGCAGCCGGCCGTGGAATGTGGCCTTTGAGGACACTATCCAATCTTGGGGTGAGAGGCATTTGAGTCCAAAGTTTAGTCTCAGCAACCTGTACTCCCATCAGAATTTCTCTGTCGGCGTTCCCGTCATGGCTCAGATGAAACGAATCTGACTAGCATCCATGAGGAGGAAGCTCCGATCCCTGGTCTGGCTCAGTGGGTTAAGGATCTGGTGTTACCAGTGAGCTATGGTATAGGTGGCAGACACGGCTCGGATCCTGAGTTGCTATGACTGTGGCATAGGCGGGCAGCTACAGCTCCGATTTGACCCCTAGCCTGGGTGCAGCCCTAAAAAGATAAAAACAAAACAAAACAAAAACAAAAAAAAACCCTTCTCCGTCGGTCTTGGACTCTACGTTAATGTTTGATCTTGACCAGGTCACTTCCCCTCTCTGGCTTTCTCTCCTTCCCATGGTGGTGGTCATACTCAGACCCTTTAAACTCTCCATTCCCTCATGTTGCATGTTGACCTTCGTGGGGGTCTAGGCGTGATGACCTCTGTCCCTGAAATGAGGTGAGAATGACACCAGTTCAACCTCTTCCTGGGAGCAAAGCTATGTTAGAGTGATTCCTACTTAAGGGCCAAGAACTAGACATGAGGAATTTCTAGAATTAAAACAAATTAGGGCCAATTTACATGGGCCGATTTCCCGTCTCTGTTCACATAAACCAAATCCCCTGGCTTGTCAATTCCTCTTCATCCTGATTTAACTCTTTTCTTCTCAGTTTTGCTTCTGGTCATTGGTTTTCCTCCTCATCCACCCTTTGGCTTATAATTTAAACAGCAATAAGACAAACAACTGGCCCCGAATATAAAGCCTTTTTGTCAGTCGGGGCCACGGGAGAGAATCTGTTGAATTCTTTCTCCCAGGTGTAGATCTTGCAGAGGTGAAGACTTGGACAAGTCACAGGTCACTAGCTCTGGGGGGTAGGACCTTCAGCTTCTGTTCCCCACAGGAGCTCCTTGTATGAAACCCACTGGTCGTTATCATTATGTCCATTTCAGACACATAGAAATTAAATCTCAGAGAGGTCAAGCATCATAACCACAGCCACAGAACCAGGATTCAAACCCAGGCTGATCTCACTCGCCAGTCCAAGGTGCCTTCCCCACCCGCATATCAAACTCCTTTCCCCAGAGAAAGGTTTTTGCCTCCAGGGCAAGTGATTCTTCAAGCCTCCGTTTCCTTATCTTTAAAACGATAATAAAAATTCTGGCTGTGTGCCCTTGTGTGGTTTGAAAGAGATAATGGATGTGAAAGTGGTTTTAAACTCGAAAGCATTAGGCATGAGTTAGTCATTGTCTAATTTTATTATTCCCTGGGCAGGGAAAGATCAAGTTTTAACTGTCCAGCAGATAAGGTAATCTCTCCCATTTTTAAGGATTTCAGATGTGGGGAAAAGTGATTCTTCCACCCACGCCTGGAGAGTCTTAGAATTTTCTCTGTGGAATCACTCAATGCTATCTAGCTTCTGATGGGAAAGCTGTCTTTTGGGGGAAGGGGGTGGATTCTCTTTTACTGGGAGGGTCTTTGATTTGCTAAAAGAGTTTATCTGGAACTCAGCTCTATCCCAGCACAGATACCCTCCTCCATAGAGCTCTGGCTCCCTGTTTTGTATCACACATTGGGTCACATTCTTCAATTTTCCCTGGATCACTATTTAACTGGAGCTGGACTCTGAACTTTTGGGATCCTCAGAGTCCCAGATAGAACATGGCTGATACCAGGAAGGTGATCAGTGAATGTTTCTTCATTTATTCAATGTGGTCCTTCATCCCTACATATATATTGAGCATCTGTCTGTGCCCCCCCACCCCTAACTGCACCAGTGCCCCCAGATGCCACAGCGAGCAAAGCGGAGGGGGTGACAGTCTGTTGGAAGAGGCAGAGCAAACAAATAACTGCAAGTATAAATACCAACGGCAAACTGTGACACATCCAATGAAAAGTCCCAAGAGCCAAGAGAGGGACTTGACCTGTCTTCCCAAGAATGGGATCTGAAGGACAGGGTGGCATCCAGGGATGCTAGTGGCAGAGACGTCATCTCAGGTTGCAAGTACAGCATGTGCAAAGGCCCTGAAGCAGCAGGGAGCTCTGGGCATGAGATAACTTGCATGGAAGAGCGTGTGGCTGAAACCCAGAGGCAGGACAAGAGGGGGCTCAGCCTGGTCAGGATTCTGGCCTTTATCCTCAGAGTGATGGGAAGCCACTGAGAAGGTTTATGCAAGGGAGTGACAAGACCACATGTGCATCTCAAGGTCACTTGGGCAACAGCGTGGAGAATGGATTGGAGCTGGGGTGAGCATGGAATCAGGGAGACTGGCTGGGATTATGAACTCAGAGAGCACTAAACCCCTCTGCTTCTCCCAGCAGCCCAGCAGAGATCCGAGGGCTGTTTAAATCTTGGCCCTACCACCAACCGGCTGCGTGCTGTTGGGCGAGTCACTTAAGCATCCTGTTTTCACATCTATAAAATGGAGGGAAGACCTTATTCGCTTCTCTTGACTAATTTTCTTCCCCCTTAACTGAATGAGCTGACCACCAGTCCGGAGTCCTTTACAACATGGGTGGGAAGAGGTTGCCTAAATGAGCCGCTGCAGGGGCCTGTGAGACTTGGCAGGTGCAGATGGTCATACCTTCTTGTCCTTAAGCCTTAGCCTAACTGAACAGTCTGCAGATGTGCGGTTGGTTTCCTGAGCTCAATCCTGACCGTGTAGAAATCGCAGCGGCTGGAAGTCCCTTTACAGGCGGCAAGAGGTACTCCTGCCGCCACCATCTGGAAAAGGCTGAGTGAGCATCTGTCCTTTCCTCAGCTTCTGTGAGTGTCAACCTTCCTATCTGTAAAACAATCCTACATCCCTCCAGGCAACATGGAGCCTTAAGTGCTGCTATGGGTCAGGCCCTGGGCTACGCTGTGGGTACATAAGACAGACCTATTTCGTGCCCTTGGGAGTGTTCACGTCTCATTGCACAAAAAAATTGCATACATGAAAGTGCTTTTAAAATTCTAACACTGGGGAGTGCCCATCGTGGCGCAGTGGTTAAAGAATCCGACTAGGAACCATGAGGTTGTGGGTTCGATACCTGGCCTCACTCAGTGGGTTAAGGATCTGGTGTTGCCGTGAGCTGTGGTGTAGGTCGCAGACATGGCTCGGATCCTGTGTTGCTGTGGCAGTGGTGTAGGCTGATGGCTACAGCTCTGATTTGACCCCAAGCCTGGGAACCTCCGTATGCCACAGGAGCGGTCCTAGAAAAGGCTATAAATAAATAAATAATAAAATAAAATAAAATAAAATAAAATTCTAACACTGTTTATACTTAATACAACTGTAAATGGAGGGTTGAACTGGAAATCTGGAAATTTTCCTTCTGTTCCAAAGTAACAAGACCTAAAACAAGACAACTGATCTTGAGTTGACAAGTCTTAGTTTCTGCAATCCAGTGCAGAAGTAAAATTAAAAGCCGTCCCACTTTAAATGCTGGAATTCTATCTATCCTTGAAATCTGGATCCCCTTTCCAAATTCTGTAGCTGGTTTCCTCTGGGACTTCCTTTTTTCTTATTTCAAAGAATCAAAACTCGCTTTTGATTTTCAGTCCCCTCCTTATGTCTAATCCAGGAGTCTTAAATGCATAACACCTACAATGGTTCTGGCATGGAGTATGATGAATGAAATATGCCATAGAGAAAGGGTGGGACTGTGGCGAACAAAAAAAAAAAAAAGGTGTGTGTTCAGTTTAAAAGGGAGAGCATCTTCTCAGCGCCAGCAAAATATTCTTTTCTATGAAGAGGCAGGATGGATCTAATTTCCATTTTCCTGGTCATGGCGCAGTGGTTGGTGAATCCGACTAGGAACCATGGGGTTGCGGGTTCGATCCCTGGCCTTGCTCAGTGGGTTGAGGATCCGGCATTGCTGTGAGCTGTGGTGTGGGTCACAGATGCGGTTCAGATTCCGCGTTGCTGTGGCTCTGACGTAGGCCAGCAGCTGCAGCTCTGATTAGACTCCTAGCTTGGGAACCTCCACGTGCCGGGGGGAAGTGGCCCTAGAAAAGGCAAAAAGACAAAACACACACACACACACACACAATAATTTCCGTTTTCCTTTAAAACAATTCTCAGGGAGTTCCCGCTATTGCTCAGTGGGTTAAGAACCTGACACAGTGTCTGTGAGGATATGAGTTTGATCGCTGGCCTCACTCAGTGGGTTAAGGACATGGCATGGCTGTGGCAGCTGCAGCTCAGATTCGACCCTAGCCTGAGAACTTTCATATGCCAGAGTTAAGGCCTGGGGGAAAAAAAAAAACAAAAAACTCTCAGTTTTCTCTCTGTCTCTTCCTTCTCCTGATCACTCTGTCCTCCAAAGTTACATGACAGTAGCCGTCTCTTATGTGGTCTTCCAGACTGCAGTTTTGCCTTTTTTAATCCCTTTTTACATCAGCCTAAACCAGAAAAATCCTCCCACTTTGTCCCTTTCTCAAGAAGCTGCCATAGCTGCCTATGAACCCCAGGTCAGTTCACTTCACTTTACCTAGTAGTTATAGAACACCTACAATGCCAGGCATCATTCCACAAGCTGTGCAGGCTAGCAGCATTAGTTACAATAAACAATTCTGTCACTTTAATGTCTCAGGAACTGAGTCAGTGTTTAACCTTTGTGTTATAGACCTTGGAATCTGATGAAAACCATAGGCTCTCATCCCAGAAAAAGACACATGCAAACACGCTTTACACACACACTGCAGAGCAAACCTTGATATCCCTCTTCTAAGCGCCGCAGGTTAAGAATCCCTTTCCTCAAAAATAAATAAATAAATAAGGGCAAAAAAAAAAAAAAAATCCCTCCTCCCTTTGGGAAGGTGGAGCTGAAATGAAAATTAAGGAATATGATTCTTGTAAATTAAGGAATATGACTTTCAAACTCCACCTTCCCAGTGAATATTCTGCCTATGCAATTGGGTGCCCCTTATAGCTGGTGTGCCAGAGAAATGTAGGACAGTGCCTTAGCTCTCTGCCCACCTCTCTTTAAGAGGTGTTTTTCTTACTCAAATAAGTCCTCACTTTTCTCTCTCAAAAAGCAAAATAAAATAAAGCTACAACAACCAAAAAAAAAAAAAAAAAAGAATCCCTTTCCTCAAGAAAGTGCAGCATCTAGGGCTTAGTGTGATAAAGAGGAAGGAAGTGATCTGTTTCAGCCAAGGAAGCCCTAGTGGAGGAGACAGGATGTCCCTCTGAAATCACACAGTCCTGGACTTGACTCCAGGAGCTTCCGCTTAATAGCTGTGTGCCCTTGGGCCAGTCCCTTAACCTCTCTGAACCTCATTTTCCTCATCTCTATAATGACAATAATGCTCCTCATTTCACAGTGAGGATGAAATAACCAATGTGAAGCATGGGCTGGAGGCATTACTCAAGGACTGGTGGTACCTTTCTGCCCCTTATTTGTCTGGGCCCCTTTCTTCATACCATCCCCCAGTGCAAATATATTCATTGCTATCAGGACCCTCTGTCTGCTGGAGAACTCCTACTGCTTCCTAAGCCCAGGGTGCTTGCTTATCTCCAACCTCCCTCTTTGGCTCTGTCCCTACCATTCATTCATTCATTCATTCATCTCTACTATAGACTGAAATGTTCTCCAGGCTTCTCGGATTCCTCCCTCATCGGGAGCCTCCTTGTGTGCGTGTAGGGGAGGGAAGATGTGGGGGCCAGAGGAAGCTCTTTCATCTTAGAGTCCTCTTCTGTGCATTAGGGGTCTTTCTGACCTCTCTCCCTCAGCCCCCACATCCAATCAGTCATGGAATCCTCTCCAGGCTTCTGGTAAATGATCTCTGTGTTCATTGGCACTGATGCTCAGGTATTGATCTCTACTGATTCTTTCTGGACCTTGGCAAGTTCCTCCTTAAAGAATCCCTCAGCATCTGCTATCCCACTTCCAATCCATGCTGGACAATGGCACCAAATTCAAATTGGAAATGACTGTTTTAGGCATATAATACAGTCAAACCTCTAGAAAGTGATTGTGGTAGATTTAGGATGGCCCTCGATTCTTTTACTGTTTCCATGACAGGTGATGCCTAACTCCCTCCCCCTTGAATCTGGCTGGTCTTAGACACTTGCTTAACTAACAGACTGCAGCAGAAACAAGGCTGTGGCACTGTTGAGTCAATATCGGAAGAAGCCTTGCTGCTTCCACCCTGGCCTCTCGGCACACCTGCCCTAAGAGCCATGGGCTGCCCTGTAGCTTCAATCCAACTAGTCTGAAGCCACCAGGCTGTGAGAAAGCCCAAACCACTTGGAGAAGCCACTTGCAGGAGCACCAGTCAACAGTTCAGCTGAGTTTCCAGCAGGAACCAGGTGCTAGAAGCTGCTTTGGAAGTAGATTCTCTAGCACTCAGCCGACACCATAACTATCAGAAATGAACTGCCCAGCTGAGCCCTTCCCAAGTTCCTGACCCACCGAATCATGAGCAATATAAAATGGTTGTTTTACGATTGGTAGTTTTATTTTTGTTTTTTCCCTTTTCTAGGGCCGCTCCAGGGGCATATGGAGGTTTCCAGGATAGGGGTCTAATCGGAGCTGTAGCCACTGGCCTATGCTAGAGCCACAGCAATGTGGGATCCGAGCAGCATCTGCAACCTACACTCCAGTTCACAGCAACACCAGATCCTTAACCCACTGAGCAAGACCAGGGATCGAATCTGCAACCTCATGGTTCCTAGTCGGATTTGTTAACCACTGCGCCACAATGGGAACTCCCTGTTAGTTTTTTTTTTTTTTTAATGAAGAATAGTTAATTTACTATGTTGCATTAATTTCTGTTGTACAGGCAAGTGATCCAGTTTTACACAGCCTACAGCACCCTGTATTCTCAGGTGGTCTCCCATCCAAGTACTCACCAGGACCGATCCTGCTTAGCTTCTGAGATCAGACAAGATTGGATGCATTCAGGGTGGTATGCCCATAGAACAATTATATGTAAATATATATTCTTTTTTATATTCTTTTCCTTTATGGGTTATCTCAGGATATTGAATATAGTTCCCTGTGCTATATAGTAGGACCTTGTTTATCCTTTCCATATGTAATAGTCTGCATCTACTAAACCCCCAAACATCCAGTCCATCCCTCTCCTACCACCTTCCCCCTTGGCAACCACAAATATCTACTTTATGTTCATAAGTTTTTTCTGTTTCATAGATAAGTTCATTTGTGTCACATTTTAGATTCCACATCCTAGTGATATCTTAGGGTATTTGTCCTTTTCTTTCTCACTTCACTTAGTATGACATCTCTAGTTCCATTCATGTTACTGCACATGGTATTATTTTGTTCTTTTTAATGACTGAGTAGTATTCCATTTGTATATGTACTCATCTTCTTAATCCATTCATCTGTTGATGGACATCTGTTGTTTCCATGTCTTGGCTATTGTGAATAGTGCTGCTATGAACATAGGGGTGCATGCATGTTTTTGAATTATAGTTTTGTCCAGATATATGCCCAGGAGTGGGATTTCTAGATTAGTTTTTTGAGGAACTGCCATACCGTTTTCCATGGTGGCTGCACCAACTGAACATTCCCGCCAGCAGTGTAGGAGGGATCCCTTTTCTCCACACCCTCTCCACTAGCATTGCTCATTTTGGTGTAGCTTGTTACATACCAGTAATAACCAGAACAGTGTTCAAATCTATTTCTTGAATGAATAAAATTCCTTTGCAGTAGTGCTCTGATGTTGTCCCTGCCCCATTCAAGAGATCTTCATGGCTCCCTGCAGCCTGAGCGATAATATTTTGTGCCCTTAATTGGCATTTTGTGCTCTGTAATTTGGCTTCAGCCTGCTCTTCAGACTTTATAGTCTGCTTTCATCCATCCTATGCTAAAGTTTTTTGAGCTGTTTCCCAAACTTTTGCGATGTCATGTCTTTGCTTATAAATACTGCTTTCTCCACCTATATGCCCTTTCCTCCCACATCCCCACCTCAGTAGGTTGATAGTCAACTTATCCTCTGAGATGGCAGTCAGGTGCCCTCTGTGGTTGCCCAGGCCAGCAGGGAGCCCTCCTCTTTCTGGCCCAGGTTTGTTTGGTGGTTTGTTTAGCTCCTTTTTCAGCACTTAACTCTGTTCTTCATTTATTACCTCTTCTATTGCATTGGCGCTCCTTGTGTTTGGGGAAGGGGTGCAGGACAGGGGTCTTTGCACACAAAAGGGTGCACAAAAATGTTCTGCCTCGCTTCCCAGGCATGAATCACTACAGAGCTTAAGTTGAGACTGGCCAGCATGTAACGTGGCACATGGTGTTTCCCAAGCCAGCTGATCATGTGCTTGAAGAGAGGAAGGATATTTGGAAGAAGCAAAAGCTTTAGCATAAGCTCAGATCTTGAACCATGAACCCTGCCACTCACTGTGTGGCTTTGGGTGAAATGCTTAAATTCTCTGAGCTCCATTTTCCTTATCTGAAAACTAAAGATTTTGGATGAGAATGTGTATAAAAGGTCTAGCTCAGTGTTTGGCACACTGCTTGCTGCATAGATGCAACAGAGTGGTCGATCAGCTTCCTGATGAACAATTGTGATTCTGTGAATTTTGGAGAGAACTCTCCCTACACACCCTCCTAATGGATAATTTTTTTTTTAAAGTACAAAGAAAAAAACAGCAAAGAGACACAACGGAGACCACCTAGTCACCCCCAAAGATATTAATCTATGTGATCTTCAGCTGAGGCCTCAGTTTTCTCATCTGTAAACTGAGAGGTGGGCATTGGAATCTCAGCTCCCCTCCAGCTCTGACATTCCAAAAGCATTAAAGAAAAAGTATGAATCACCCCTTCAAAATACCAATATGGGCTGGGCCCTCCCCCTGCTGTCCCCATCCAGCACAGCTAAGAGCTCTTAATACAAAGCCAGCTTCCTCCTGCAGCTGCCACCAAACTTCAACCCCCTTTCCCAGGAGTCTCAGAAGCAAGACTGATAATGGACCCCTGGCCTTCTCCATCTCAACAGGGAACCAGATCCCATTCCCAGACTCTGGGGGCCAAAGGGCCCTCCCCTAAGGAGGCTGGCTTTCCACGGACACTGGGCCCCAGCATGCTTGCTCATTAAGTGTGGAGGTACTGGAAAGGGCAGAAGAAAGGAGAAAAGGGAAGAGTTAAAAAGCGGAAGGCCGATGAGTGAATTCTTGCCATCAGGGCAGGAGGGCAGGATGCTGGGAAACCTTGCCATTCTCTTCCCGGATTTGAAACAAGTTGATGTGTCTGCATCAGTAAGAGTTTTAAGTCTCCATTCTGGGGAGGCAGGGTCCCTCACCAGCTGCCTGAGTTCATAGACACAGGCTGTCAAAGCCTCAGAAGATCAATTTTCCTCCTTACAGGAGAGAGGCACTAGGTGACCACAGAGGACAGTTTTCTTGCCTCTCTGCCCAGAGCTCTTTACTCCTTTCCGCGTTGATGCTATTATTAGTATTATCAACATTAATAATAATGGAGACGGAACCGGCTGGGCATTAGTCACAATGTTGCAGGAGCCAGACCCTCCTTCGCTCTTTTCTGGGAGCTGGCTGGGTCCTGATGGGTTTTCTCTTCGCGTCCGGAGCGGCTGCGGGCCTGCCTTTTGAGTCTGTCGGTCTGGTGGTCTATTGCCGGTCACGTCTGCAGCCCGGGTCCTCCTAGCTCACGCGCGCTCCGGCTCTGAAAGCCGAGAAGCTCGCCGGCTGCGAGCGGGTTTTCCAAGTGGGCAGGGGTGGGGAGGAGGGGCGGGCGGGCGGGCGGCCCAGCGGGCGGAGGGAGGAGGGGGCGTCGGAGAGGGGAAGACCTCGCATTGTAATCCAATGACATTGCCAACGTGGGGGTGGGGGCGCTGGCCTCGGCGCGCTCTCCGAGTTTTGGCTGCCCGCCCAGCTGGGAATAACTCTCTTCGCATAATTCGCGTGTTTACCAGGCATGAAAATTCTTGCTTTCTGCTTCCCCCCGCCCCGTAAGCCCCCTCCTCTTCCCCCCCTCCCCACCACCTCCGCCCCTCGCAAGCGAAACTCTGTCTAAAAAAATATTGGCCCGGGGCACAGAAAGTTTTGCATAAATTCATAAGTGATGAATGGCTGATTTTAACGTTATTTGGGTATTTGTCAGAACTTAACAAATATACATGGGGACGGCGGTTCATAAACTTAAACATCTCAATATCCCCTTTCTTCTGGAAATAAATTACGTTTGTTTGCCCGGCTTGGAGTCTTAAGGTAGCCGACATTAGGAATATTTTAAAAGCCATCATCCATCGAGCATGTCTCCCAGGCGCCAGGAAGATTAAATGAAAGAATCATAAGATGGAGGTCTTTAACTTTTAATCCTTTTACAATGAAGCCTCAGATAGTCGCGGGGGCAGGGTGCCCTCTCTGGGGGGAATAATGCCGTTATTCCTCGGCTCTCAGTTAATGAATACCCTAACGTCTGTCCCACGGCTGACGGAGGCAGCGCCGGGGAGGGGGCTCCGGCTCCCGAGCCAGGCTATTGAAATGAGGAGCCACCGAGGCTGCGTCGGGAGGGAAGAAAGCGCCCGGCTGGAGGGACAGGGCGGGCGGGGCCGGGGACATTGAGACTGCGCTGGGGACTCAGCGCAGGTTTGAAATAATTAGCATAGATTCCCCGGGACTCTCGACCGCGGTGTGGGGGGTGGGGGGCGTGGGATGCCGAGAGGGAGGCGCAGGGAGGTGGCAGGGAGGTGGGGAGGGAGCAAAAGAGAGCGACTTTGGAGTCCAAGATAAATAAAAGGAGCGCTGAGCAGTGTCAGGAAGCCGGCCCACGTGGAGCTGTGCGGGATGGGCGCCACCGCGGACTGAGGCGGAGGGAAGCACGCGAGTCAAACGCCCGCCCCAAGGAATTGGCTTTTTAAGGGGGTGGGGTGGGGGTGATGTTTTGCACCTCCTTTAAGGGGTAGCACGTCTGTTGCCCCTAAGTAACCCCAAAGCTCAAAGATCCCAATTCTCATTTCTCCTCCCTCCCCACTCCTAAGTGGAATTAAGAGTTTGGGGGGGGGAGGCGGGCGCGCACGCGTTTCCTACTGTAGATCCTAGTGGTGGCGTTTTTCACCCAAATTTGGACCGCTCTGAAACCCTGACCCTCTGAGTCCTCCTTGGGTCCTAAGGGGAGGAAGGAAGGAAGTGTCACATCTTCCAGCTATTGCCCCCCCCAATTCTGGCTAAGGGTCTGGGATTTCGGGGACTCAGACCTGTAGGATTCTGGAGGCTGTGTCTTGATTCCAAGGGATGGCCTCAGCTAGCACCACCATAGCTTCCGGGAGTGCAAAGGGTTAACGCGGGCTGGATATTGAGGTGTGGGGGGTGCGAGGTGGGAGGGGTGGCGGGATCTGGGTGGGCGCGCTCTGATCTCGCCCCCCCCCCATTCCTCGGGGGTCAAGTTTCAGCGGCACTCCGCCCCCAGGGTAGGTGTGAAAGACACGTGTCCCCATTGTGAAGGGCCTGTCAGGCAGGACAAAGCGGCCGCCCACCCTCCCCCCCGCCCCTTAGCCCAGCCTGGGGTCAGCTCCAGGGGGCCGGCTGGGTGTCGAGGTCACGACGGGCCGAGCTTTAGTGACATAGGAAGAAAAAGCTGGGAGACTGGGCGGAGGCCACGTGATGCTCAAGTGAGGAGTTTGAGAATAGCCCCCCCCCCCCAAGAAAAACTGAACGGTCACCTCCATCACACCAGAAATGGGGATGAGCCCCTTTTCCCAACAGGCGTAGTAAGCACAGAGGCACCCCCTACCCGCCCCTCCCACCCCCGCCTCCCCACCCCCCCGCCCCCATCAATCACCAACACAGAGAATCGCAGTGTCGAGCGCAGTCGATTTTAGTGGTTTTCTTTAATCCTGCTCTGCACTTCTTTCTCATTTACTACACGGGATATTATAAAGAATAAATAGCAGATACTCTTAATTTACAATGATTAGTCATTCCATTTGTTCTCTATATTTACAATAACTGTAAAATAACATTGAACTCTATAGCTTCTTCGAGGTCCAAGGAAAACCAAAACACTTTCCGAAGAATGGAAAATAGCTTTTTAAAAGTCCTTCTACAAAAGTTCTCCCCTCTCTTTGTACTTTAAGAAAAATAACTTTTCCCCCCTGCTTCGCCATGCGAAGGGCACTGGAATATAAATAGCAGGTTAACATTATTAGCAACAACCAGAATAAGTCTCTCTTTTCTCTGTTCTTTTTTTTTTTCTTTTGCTTAAATTTTTTTTTTAAAAATACAGTAGAAGCCGGTAACTTTTAACGTATAATACTGACCTTTTAATAAGTAAATTAAAACTGGGACCGTATATACACACACATATACATTCCTACACAGTTAAACAGTGCATTACATGAACCAGAAAGCTAGGTCTCTGTAGCCAAAAAAAAAAAAAAAAAAAAAGTTCATTGAATCCCCTCGCTAGAGGGTGGTGGAACTGGTTGGAGACGGTGCGGGGGGCGTCGGTGGGGATCGATCAAGTGTCCGGGTGCGGGCAGGGGGCCCTGAGTTCTAGCATGAGCACTTGCACTCGGAAATGATGGGGTACTGGATGGGAATCCAGCCGCAGCGCTGGCCCCCCGCGCCGCTGACAGCGCCACCGCAGCACCGTGAGGTGCACGGACTTGGACGGCTTGCACACCATGCCCTCGGGCACCGAGCATGAGCGCTTACTGAAGCAGCTGCCCACCTTCACGTAGCGCGGCCAAAAGCGGCTGCCCAGGTCGTTCCACGCGTACAGCACCGGGCAGAAGGTCTGCGACCACAGCCACATCTGTAACTTCCTCCGCAGCTTCTTGCTCAGGCGCTGCTTCTTACCCGGGGCCAAACCCTCGGAGAACTCCAGCCCTTTGATCTCGCTCGGCATGGCCCCCGACGGCCGCTGCCGCAGCAGCTGGTCCAGCTCCGCCAGGTCCTCTGCGCCCCCGGCTGCCCCCCGCCCCCGCCAGGCCGGTCCTCAGGGGGCGAGGTGGCCATGAAGCCCGGGTCGTAGTGGCCCCCGAGCAGCGAGCGCAGCAGCGTCTCGTTCAGATCCTTCTCCTTGGGGTCAAAGATAGGGTCCGGGTGTTCGATGAGGTCCACCAGGGGCAGGTTGTCGCTGGGAGCCGGGCGGATGTGGAGATAGTGCTGGCCGCCGGCCGGTGCCGCCCGCAGTCCCAGGACCACCACCAGGGCATAAAGGGTGACCCCCAGGCTGGGGCAGCGCTCCATGCCTCCGGCGCGCGCCCGGGGCTGCTGCTTCGTCCCGCGTCCCCGGAGGAGAGCACGCCGAGCCCGCTGCGCCGCCGCGCTCCTCCGTCTCTCCGGTGGCGGCTCACCCGAGGCTGGGCAGGCGCAGGGCCGGCAGCATGAGTCGCCGGCAGAGCCCTTCGCTCAGCGCCGGCTCCCACCGGGACGGAAAAAAGGCACACAAGTTGGCCGCAACTCCTCTCCCGGGTCTACTCGGGTAGGCGGCCGCGGCAGGGCATCCGAAATTACTCCAGGGCGACCGCGGGCACGGGGGCGCCGGCTGCTCGCTGCCTTCCCGGGCCGGCGGCGGCGCAGGGCGCGTGGACTGGCCGCTCTCCCCGCCTCCTCCTCTCGCTGCTCGTCGTCCGGCCGCTCTGTGCAGCGCCGCGGGCTGAGCTGGTCCTAGGGGCACTTCCCTCCGCCTGCTCGTGGCTCCGCGGCCGGCTCTACCCGGCGGACTCCAGCGGCGGCGGCGGCGGCGGCGTCCGCGCACGTTGGCACCGGTTTGTCTGTCTCACAGGGTCCAAGCCTTTAAATTTCCTGCACTTTCAGCTCCATCACCATGGAAACCACTGACTCTCTCGGCGTTGCCCCCTCCCCCTTCTTCCCCCCAAACAACAACCCCACCCCCCACTTCTCCACCCCCGAGGAGCTGGATCGGCACAGGCTCCGGGGGAAGCCTCCTGCACTCGCCGCTGAGGCGGCGGCGGCGGCTTCGGCAGCTCCCGGGCTGTGCCCCGCCGGACCCAGATGCCCCGGGAAGCCGACAGTCCGGCTGCCCGCCGGAGCTCACAGGCGGCGGCGGCGGCGGCGGCGGCAGCGGCGGTGGCGGCGGCGGCGGCGGTGGCGCTTGGCAGGTCTCCGCGCAATTTTCTCTCTCCCCCACTACCCACCCCCCTTCTCCTCCTCCTGCAAAATGCACCGCCCCCCTCCTTTCTCCTGGAGCAATGCAACTGGGGCTCTAGGCGCCCCGCCAGGGCCAGTCCTGGGGAAAGCTCGCGGCGGCGCTGGAGCTGGGCTGGAGGGTGCAGGGCCGGTTTTGGGGGGGTGCTAGAGGTGGGGCCGAGAGGGTTCTCGCTAGCTGGGTACTCTGCACCGGGAGGAGAGCTGCGGGGAAGTGCTGGGGGCTCGTTTCTCCATGCAGTTCGGTGCAAGGAATTTCTCCATGTGCCTGGAGGTTTTTCCCCGGGGCGCGTCTTGCTTTCCTCTCTCCCGGGCTCGGTCTAAGTCCCCTCCCCCTCCCCCCAGCGCGCGCGCACACAAACAGACAGGCACAGACAGACACAGACAGACACAGGCACACACACAGACACACAGACACACACACTCTGAGCGACGAAGTCCGGGAGCCGCAGCGTTGCGCAGCGTGATGTAATTCCTAGGAAGCTCTCCAGCCGGTCTGTTACCCGGGCCCACAAGGGGGGTCTGCTCCTCACCCTCCTCCTCTTCCTTGGCCGGGTCTTGCACCCTGAGTGGCCGAGCTGCAGGGGCGCGTCCGGCTCGCCTGCGGTGCTCCGCGCGGCCGCCTCTCTCGGCTCCCTGGGGGCGGCGCGCCCTCTGCTGGCCCGTTGCAAGTCCTGCATCCGGCACTGGCGGGGGCGGCCTTGCGAGGTGGGTTTGTCTGCTGTCCACTCTGCCCAACTCGGTTTCTGCTTCTCTGTCCATGTCATCGTGTGTGTGTGGGGTGTGTGTGTGTGTGTGTGAGAGAGAGAGCGAGAGAGAGAGAGAGAGAGAGACAGGTTTGTTCTGGCTGTTAAAAGATGAACTGGCAATAGGGGACCTGAGTCCTGGCTGAGGTCCACCCTAATACAACCACGTTAACCTCAGACAAGTCACTTTTGCAGCACCACACACCTTACTTTCTGCATTTGTGCCGTAACTACATTACTCTTCCGGTCCTACCTATGTGATTGTAGATAAACCTCCATGACGTTTTCTCTTACAGAAGCAGTTTCTTGTTGATGGGAGATGGATATTGAAATGACACTTCCGGTTAATTTTCCCTTGAATGAGGAACTGGATCCGCGCTTCACAAGTCAAACTCAGTTTCCTTTGTGGTGGCTGAGACTGGAGTCCGGAAAATGCTAGAGAAGAGAGACTTGGCGTGGGTGACTCAAGCATTCACCAGTGATGCGCAAAGTGGAGTTAGGAGGTCTCCTTGTGACAGCCTAAATCACTCCATTTTATTTCCTCAAAGATCTGACTTTTCCTTTCAACCTGTGCTACATCCCCTCCCCTGCCCCCGCAGTCCACCCCGCAGCCGGAAGCAAACACACTTTGTTTCACGGTGGTACAGACTTTTTGCAAAACCCCAGCAATTCAGAGAGATGGCCAGTTTCATCTGAAAACATTTTCTTAAACTTTCAAGTCTAGCGAATAACTAGAATTAGACTCTCAAGGCACTGCTTACAAAGAAATCTTGCTTTGATGAAGATGGGAGATAAAACCGGCCAATTGGTTGTTTGAATTGCATTAATTCTTCAATAACCTGCCTTAAATCTGCAGAACCTGGCACACAGTAGGCTCTTAAGCAGTACTCTTTTCTTTTTGATGTGCTTTATGGGGCTTGGCACTGGTTTATTTTCTTAGGAAGAGTAAATGTTCCAGAGCAATTCTGCCACTGCTGTGAATTAATTAAGAGAATAATTTTTCAGTAAAGGGTTCAAAGGTTAAATTCTAAGCCCAGGCCTCCGGAGATGATGGGTTCCAGTTAGTGACATTTTCTTGTGTTGTTTTCTGTTCCCTCAGTCTCCTCTCCTCCCATTCAAATCACCTATTTTTGTTTGAAAACCACCCCAGATCCTTAAGTTGTTTATTTTGGGGAGGGGGTTAGATTTGACTCCTCAGCAAAACAGTTCCCTTGAGAATGAAAAACAAACCATTTTAGACAATAGATTGGGTGGTGACCTGTTCATAGAGTGTCCCCTGGGAGAAGACCATGGGGTGGGGGGGACACAAAGGAGAAAACTCACAATTGATTACCACCATCCAAAACATTTGTAGTCTAGTTAAGGGGGATATGAGAAGCAGATGAAGAAAACATTAAAAGGATGTGGAAAAGAAAATCTATAAATTCCCCTAATGGCATAGACCAATGTTTCACAACCGTTTTAAAACCCATGCCCACTTTTGGTAACTATTACAATTTCATGCTGTCCTTTGACTGTTTGAAATTTTATTTATTCATTTTTGTTTTTTGAAAATTTTTTGCTTTTTAGGGCCGCACCTGACACTCACCAGCTTCTCAACATGGGCATCTTAACTCCAAACTTCTATTTCTTCGTCTGTAAAATGGGGATAGCACACGACTCTCAGAACTGTGTTATCTTTTTTTTTTGTCTTTTTGTCTTTTTGCTATTTCTTGGGCTGCTCCCGCGGCATATGGAGGTTCCCAGGCTAGGGGTTGAATCGGAGCTGTGGCCACTGGCCTACACCAGAGCCACAGCAACGCAGGATCCAAGCTGCGTCTGCAACCTACACCACAGCTCACGGCAACACCGGATCGTTAACCCCCTAAGCAAGCGCAGGGATCGAACCCGCAACCTCATGGTTCCTAGTCGGATTTGTTAACCACTGCGCCATGACGGGAACTCCAGAACTGTGTTATCTGTAGCAGATAAAGAATGTCCAGCTTGGGGAGGGAGTTCCAAGTGGTTAATGAATCCGACTAGGAACCATGAGGTTGCAGGTTTGATCCCTGGCCTTGCTCAGTGGGTTAAGGATCCAGCATTGCCATGAGCTGTGGTGTAGGTCGCAGACGCGGCTCGGATCCTGTGTTGATGAGGTTCTGGCGTAGGCTGTCATCTACAGCTCTGATTCGACCCCTAGGCTGGGAACCTCCGTATGCCAGATCCCTGGCCTTGCTCAGTGGGTTAAGGATCCAGCATTGCCATGAGCTGTGGTGTAGGTCGCAGACGCGGCTCGGATCCTGTGTTGATGAGGTTCTGGCGTAGGCTGTCATCTACAGCTCTGATTCGACCCCTAGGCTGGGAACCTCCGTATGCCGTGGGAACGGCCAAAGAAATGGCAAAAAAAAAAAAAAAAAAAAAAAAAAGAATGTCCGGCTTGGGAGTTCCCATCGTGGCTCAGTGGTTAACGAACCTGACTAGTACCCATGAGGATGCGGGTTTGATCCTTGGCCTCGCTTGGTGGGTTAAGGATCCGGCATTGCCATGAGCTGTGTGTAGGTTGCAGAGAGGCTTGGATCCTGCATTGCTGTGGCTCTGGCGTAGGTTGGCAGCTACCGCTCTCATTCGACCCCTAGCTGGGGAACCTCCATATGCCTAGGGTGTGGACCTAAAAATACAAAAAAAAAAAAAAAAAATTGTCCATCTTAGCACAGCACCTGGGGCAGAGTATAGAGTGGGCAATCAACTTTCAATACATGTTAGTTCTTCCAAGAACCCCACAACTGGCTTGAGCCAGAGGGGCTTAAAGGGGCTGGGATGCTGCTGGAATCAACTCTAGTGCCTTGGGGCCTGCTTTCTATCCATTCAGCAGGTGCAAGTGAACTATTCGCTGTGGCCATTGGCTTTCAGGAGTTTGGGAGAGGGAGACTGGAATTTCTTGGGGGACTCAACAACCGACCCATTTCCATGCTTTTGCACCTCTATTTGAAGAGGGAGCTTGACAAGCAGGACAAAGAGGGTGTAATTATTCAAAAGGAAGCCGTGGGATGGGAGACTGGCCAAAGGAAGGATGGCTGTTAGCTCAGCTCTCTGATCAGGGGGAACAAGATGGACTTGAGCAGGGGATTGGCCAGGGACTTGGGCCTTGGCAGCCCACATAGGAAGAATCTGGTGAATCATGTAGCCATTCTTGGCTAAGGGATACTGAAGAACTCTTTTGAACAACTGTTTCAGCAACACCCCATCAAGGCAAGAGGCCCCTGAGGGTGCTTTTATGTATCTTTTCTTATGTCCAGCTGATTCTAAGAGCAATTCAATAATCTTGTTTTTCTGGCCCTGGAAGCATAGACCTGAGGCAGCTGTGGGTGATGTGCAAAGTCCATGGGGTGGGACGTTGGAAAACCTGCAACCTACTAGCTGTGTCACCCTGGGCAAGTCACTTTATCTCTCAGGGGCTCCATGACACAGAGAGGTCAAGGGAGCATAAGGCACCACCAAGGAGGAAGCATGATACTGGCCATCTTTTAGGCGCCACATCATCCCAAGCCCATCAAAATCAACACCTTCAGATTCTGACTGTTTCTTGGGTTCCATAAATGCTGAATTTGATGGACTTTTTCTCAGTGATGGCATTTTTGGACTTGATCCAACGTAGCAAAAGGAGGGAAAGTCAGGCACAAAGCTTGTCACTTCCTTCTCCTGGCTGCAGGAGGAATGTGAGGGTGGAGGTGGCTTCTAGAGTGGCAGGGTGGTGGATTCCCCATGGCCTGCAGGAGGCTAGGGGAACACTGGCCAGTTCAGGACTCACAACCGGGGTAGGGGCCAGTGCAGCTTCGCAATACAGCCCTAACTTTTTTTTTTTTTTTTTTCTGTCATTTGTCCTTTTAGGGCCTCACCCATGGCATATGGAGGTTTCCAGGCTAGGGGCCGAATCAGAGCTGTAGCCACCGGCCTATGCCAGAGCCACAGCAACGCCAGATCCGAGCGGCATCTGCGACATACACCACAGCTCACGGGCAATGCTGAATCCTTAACCCACTGAGCTAGGCCAGTGATTGAACCCGCATCCTCATGGATTCATTTCTGCTGCACCACGACGGGAACTTCTACAGCCTAACTTTTTTTTCAGCATGTGGAAGTTCCCCGGCTCAGGGATTGAACCCAGGCTTCCAGCAGTGATCCAGGCCACTGCAGTAACACCATCAGATCCTTGACCTGATGCACCACAAGGGAGTTCCTGTAGTCAGATTTTTTGAGGGTGAATTTTTTTGGTGATGGGATTCTAGTTAGAAAAAAGTTCTAACTAGCATGGGGGTGGATAGAAGGAGAGAAAGAGGGAAGCTTACTCCAAATCCCGGGGTGGGAACATGGGTAAATAAAGGAGACAGGCCTTTCTAGGAATAGAGACAAGGCTAAAGGCCAAAGGAGGAAAGCGCCTCTTCCAGCCCTGACAGCGCCTTCCCTTCCCCAGTCTGGCTCCTGCTCCGCCTGCTGCCCCCACCCCGACAGGCTCCACGCTGGGGAAGGGGAGCCGACTCTGGAGCCCGGTGGCTCATTCATCTCCTGATAAACTGTTTATCTGAGTTTTAACGAGGGCGCCTCTCTTCCAGCCCTGGAGACAGAAGCCTCCTCATGTTTAGCCTTCCCTGATGTGGGGGGCCTGGGGGTGGGTGGGGGCGATGCCGACAGGCCGTCTTCTGCCCCCGCCTTGCCAGTGTATGCTGCCTCTGCCTTGGCTTTTCAGCTCTCCCTGGCTTCGTGCTGCCTTTCTTGGGCTGGGGTCTGGGTCTGGCTGAACCTGAGGTTTTCATCCAGAAAGGGAATCGTTTCATCATTTCTCTCCATTCATTGCTTAACACATGTACAGGCACAGGCGCACACTCCCTCTGCAAATACAGGCATACTACATACCTTTAAAAATCAGACACAACTTGCTTCTGAGTTGTGGACTGTTACCATATGTGACCCAGTATTTCAAAAGGAAAATAAATGGAATGCTACAGCTAGAGCATGGGTAGCTTAAGAAAGGATTTTCCGAAATGATGGCGGGGCAGTTCTGCGAAAAGACAACTGTCACCAATAAGAGAAGCAAAAACTCTAAATGTTCTAGAACTTGCTTCCCACTTGCCATTCTTCACCCTTATGGATTTGCACAGGTGCACACTTTGCAGACACTGATGCATCGGCTGATGAGCATATCTCCCGCAGCACAACACACAGGGGAACAGACCAGGGGGCACACCTGCATGTGCACACACACACACACACACACACACACACACACACTCTACATGCTCCCTATCGCCCCGCGTCTCCCTTTGCCACTCAGGCTGTCCTGGAGAGGGTCCCTCTTAGCCACCTACCAAGAGGAATTTACACACAGCCCCCAACCCCATCAAACACACAAGCATTCATCTCAACCTAGGCTCCCATTTCCCCCCACATCCTCTCATCCTGCTGCCTCCGATAGATGTTTATTGAGATAATATGGTCTAGTCTCCCTTATCCCCTCAAAGACTCAAGATAACAAGGAGACAGGAACTCAATGGAGTGAAAAATAAAGTGAAAACCACCCCTATTTGAGGTGGGTGGGACGACTCACAGATTCCCGCTACTGAATCCACCTAACACAACAGTCTCAGGTCTCTGCATTTTTTCCCTAGCCTCTAACTCTGTCTCCTCACCATCCGAGTATCAGTGCAGACTTGGAATGACTCACTCTGACCGCCTCCTGTCATTCATCAGTCTTATTCATCCATCTCACCAGGCACAGACCCCATTGCAGATACTCTCAAAGACAATTGGGAGGGGAAAAAAAAAAAAGGAAAATAAACCAAAGATTACAAGTCAAGATGTCAATTGCCATGACGAAGCCTAGACATGTTGGTGTGGAGTGAAGGATCCAGAAAGTCTCCTTAGGAAATTCGATGTCCAAAGACCAATAGGAGATCACAGGCTAGAGGAGTGAGGAGGGGGGCACTGGCCAGATGACATTTGGGGCAGTGGGGGAGGGGAACACAATCTGAATTCTGTAACAAGCTGGCAGTGCTAAGTGTTGGGGCTTGAGGATTGAAGGCAGGGACTTATACAGTGGGCCATCAAGGGTCTTAAGCAGTTTAGAATCCATTAGAAATACTTGAAAGAAACCTTGGAAACCATATCAATATGGTGCTTATAGGTCCTAAATATTTGGAGACAGCCCCTATTAAAAAACAAAGACAAAACTTTATTCTAATTGAAGTCTAGGCTGTTGAGCCCTAGAACGCTTTCTTTTAATCTCTATGCAGGGATTATTTTATGTGCTGGCAGAAATCCCTACAAATATGCTATCAATCATTAATTATAATGATTACTGCTAAAGAACATGGAAAGGGGGTGAGGTAAGGAAGGAAGAGAACCTCACACGACGTTATGTGATTTTTTTATGTAAATCTGCTTAAAAGAAAGAAAGCAATCATAAAATATTTTTGTAGTTAAGGAAAAAATCAATGAAAGATGAAGATCAGTGAATTTAGAGGCAACAACTTGCCCCCAAAGTAACTATCAGGCATCAGAAAAGCTGGACGTGGCATTTCGATTTCTATGTGTTGGAAAGAGTTTTGAAGCCAGCACTAGGCTGCAGGGCAAGGCTGACTTCTTGGATGATCTTTGTTTTAGGTTTAGTTAAATGGTTCAGCGCTCACGGGTGAGGGTGTAGTGAGGGAGCAGCCCATTGGAGGAGCTTTTGTGTGCAGCGGTGAGTGTGTATTTGCACTCACGTAAGTGTGTGACAGACGCTGTTTCATGACACTTTAATCTCCCGTCTCAGGCATCTACAGGGAAATCCGATGGCTTTCAAAATAAAGTGATACCCCACGTCCAAACCTACCACCGGGCTGAAAAACAAAACTAAACTAAAATGCACCCAAAACCCAATCTCACTCTTGATCTCAACCCCGCAGTCTGGAATGAGTTTGGGGTGGGGGCAGGGTACTGGAAATAAGTCACCTAAATCGAGAGTTTGGAGAACTGGGTCCCGGTGGTGTGATTACGAAAGAGGCTTTCTCTCCCAGTCGCCAGTCTTAGAAACAAGAATCTAAGTTTAACCTGTGCCAGGGATTTACCACCTGCCTTACAAACATTTTCTCATCTACATCTTTCAGGAGCTTTGGGAATAGGGGCAATTATCTCCTTATTTTATAGATAGGGAAACTGAGGTCCCTCACCTCTGTGAGGGAGCTTCCTAAGGCCATATTCTTTGACTTCGGGATCATCTAAGGAGGTAGAGAGAGGCTTCTTAGCTCAGCGCTTCCTAAGGCGTTGCTCTTTATTGGGCTCTTCCTGATTCTCTTGGTTCCATCCATATCTGGCTTACTTCAAAGGTCCTTGGTACCAGCAGGCTAGGGAGATTTACTCTGGCCAGTGACTTTTGACAACCTGGTCCAGGCGGGAGCTCATTTCATCCTCCCCTCCCCCACCCCGCCCACAGTCCAGCCTCCATAATGGAGCATGACTGTAGTAAAACCAGTCTTTTGATCAAGCTTCCTCACATAACTTTCAAGACAAACAATGTCTTTGAAACCCCCAACTGCTGTTATTTTTCTTATATCTAAGGTTTCACCTTAGAGTCTTTACCCAGCTTCATTTAAAAAAAAAAAAAAAAAAGCCCTCAATTAAGACAAAGAAGATCATGGCATGTAATGAATGCCATTCACGAAACATTATCAATAGAAATGAAAGAGAGGCTTCAAAGTTATGAAAACCACCTCCTTAAATTTCTCAAAGCATTTCCTACCTTCCTTCGAACCCATCAGGCATCCTCCACCTACCTCAACAATTTTCCAATCTTTTCTTTGGCACAATTAATTAAGGTGGTAAGGAAATGTATTAATTAAAATACAAATAGAAGTAAGGAAAACAGTGGCTAGTCCTTCACCAGCAAGGTTGGGGCTGTGTTTCATACTTACATCTCAACGTGGGATTTTCCTGAGGTATGATTCATTATTTACAGGATTTTCAGAAAAAAATTAGTTATATAAATTATTTGGATACATATAAATTAATTTTTTCCTCACCCACGATGGAGAAATGGATAAGATTAGAACCGAGGCCCACATCTGGGCCTCTTGGTCTCCTCCCTACAAAATGATCCTGGTGCACTACAATTTCAGACAAGCGTGTCTTTCCTCACACAAAGGCTTAACCATGTTAACTAGTTAATGTAAAGCTTGATTAAACTCGCCAAGATAATCCCTAAAATGCTGGGAGAAGGGCCCTTGAAGTGCCCGGAGGTGGCAGGGAGGGGGGGAGGGCTGGTAATGAGGCAAGGTTGTGGTTCCAACCTCATTTTCACTTCGATGTGTTTTAAAAGTGAATTACTGCAGTGGTTCGGCAAAATACATTGAGAAAAATGCAGAGCTGCCTCCTTCACCTCCTGGAGGATTTGAGTCACCACAGATGAGCCTTTAAATGTAATAAGAGGCATCATAATTATCATGCCACGGGGGTAAGAAAATCCTGGCAGATCACGTTTTATAGAACTCTGCTTTTTTTTTTCTTTTTTTTTTTCCTTTCAAGCCCCCAGCCCAGGAGGAGAGGCAGCTACATTTGAGACTAAATGTTTATGACTTAGGCTGCTTCTACAGCATGAACGTTTACTTCTGAGGTAGTCCTATTGTTCTGTCTGTGATTTCAATATGCTTCTTCTAAATATTTTGACAGCTTGGCAAGCTATGGGGCACTTGTCCTCTGTCAGGGACCCCAGGGCTGTGACTGGTTGTGGAGTGGGGGTCTGATGAGGTCTCTGACTTGTTTCTGACAGCAGCTCTTCTTCATTCTGCAGCTCTTAGGGTCCTAGGTAAGGCCCCCCTCTCCCACCAAAGATTCCCTGAGTCCCCACAGAAGAAGGAGGCTTGCGAATAGCACTGGCCCACCCAAGGCATGAAGCTTCCCACTGAATTGCACCAAAGTAACCCCTTTCATTTCTCCCAAGGTCTTGGCATTCTTGAAAGAGAAACAGGCTAAAATAAAGTTGTATGTAGAAATGTCTACATACAGCTTTAACAGTTGTTGCAAAATGTCTAAGGATTCTCATGGTCACTCACAAGATAACATTATGACATTAGGGGACTTTCCCAATCCGACCTGATCTCCCTTCCCCAGCCTCTTCCTGCACTCCCAGTCCATCTTCTTCTTCTTCTTCTTCTTCTTTTTTTTTTTGTCTTTTTGCCATTTCTTGGGCCACTCCCACAGCACATGGAGGTTCCCAGGCTAGGGGTCTAATTGGAGCTGTAGCCTCTGACCTTCGCCAGAGCCACAGCAACGTGGGATCCGAGCCGCATCTGCAACCTCCACCACAGCTCACAGCAACGCCGGATCCTTAACCCACTGAGCAAGGTCAGGGATCGAACCCACAACCTCATGGTTCCTGGTCAGATTCGTTAACCACTGAGCCACGATGGGAACTCCCCTCCCCATACATCTTCTATGTAGCTTGTCTAGAACTCCTTGGAGGTCTCTACGCATAGCCTGCGCTGCCTGTCCTTATAGGCTCTGTCCACTCTCTCTGTTGCACAATCCTTTGTAACCTTTAGATTCTACGAAAGCATCACCTCCTCCATTCTTAGTTCCCTCTGGGCAGAATGCATGGCTCATTCTTCTCAGCTCCCACGCCGTCTGGATCTTCCTCTAGGTACTGATTACCAGGTTGCACTCTGGGCAGTTGTCTGTCTTGACTGCTAGACGATAAGCTCTTTATGGGAGTTCGCCTCTCTGTTCCCAGTGCCTAGCACTGTGTTTGGGGTACAGTGGGTGTGTAGCGAGTGACTGAATCCCTGAGCTTGTTAATTGCCCTTTGGGGATCACAATGGATCCTGGTAGTGGGTAGAGGGAAACTGGGGGGGGGGGGGGTGAATTAATGCTGCAAATCTAGACAGCAATGGCTTCTGTTTGATCTTTTCTTATAAACTAGGTGCCTCATAGGTATTCAGAAAAGAAAAATGCCAGGTTGACCAAAACAGCTGCTTTATTATTTAACTGGTATGCACCAATGACTTGCCCACGCTGAACGGGAGACAGCCTAGTTGTTGTACCAACACCTTCAGGAGCCTGAATCCTCACAAATTAGCAGCTCGGTATCTTGAGGTCTGCTGTCTTTGGCAGCAGGAGCAAGCCAGGGCAGAGGAAGGGGTGAGGAGAGGTTGGCTCGGTCCCAGGAAGCTGCAGCTTGGGTGGGGGGTCAGGAGTAGTTGAGCAATCCCAGCTCATTCTGGGGAAGCACAGCTGCTGTGACATGTCAGGCTAAACTCAGTCCACGCCCTTGGAAAGGAAGATGGTAGAGGCCCCCACCCCCCACGCTTGAGACCCCAGATCTCAGTCCTTCTGGGAACTATTTTCTCTCCCTTCTGCTCCTACTGCTCTCAGTCCCGGCTGTCTTCTCAGAGAGGTGGATTCAGAAGAGTTTCCAAAAGGGCAGAAGAGCACTAATCTCTCCGAAGGCTCCCCTTGGTGTCTGATTCTTTGCGTAGCCAAAGAGCTTTGCACACCATCTGGCTCAGTCTGCACTCGCTGGGGGTGGCTGAATCAATGGTTGGGTTCCCTGTCAACACTGACGAGGTGCAATTCCCTAAACATCCTTTAGGTACTCGAAGCTGTCATGCCATAGCCACGACTGTCCAGATAACCGGGTCACAGGCACCCCTTTGTGTATTCTTTTCCCAGCCTGAGAGATGCAGCCCAATGCAAAAGTTTCCCAGGGGCAGGTCGACATCACTAGGGTTCTGTCCACCTGGCACACAGGGCAATGCTTTGAAGAAGAAATGGATTAAGGTATTGGATTACAGTCTCTGTAGCCAGGCTCAGGACCTGAGCTGAATGTCCTTCCCCAAGTAGGGTGACTTGGCAGAACATTTCAGGCTTCCCTCCCTCCTTCCTCACTTTCCTCCAGTCTCCATTGCCCTCTGGGAGGTGGGGAAGGGGGTTAAGGAGGACCCTCGCTCCCATAGCTTAAATCAACATTTTAGTAAAGGGTAAATCTCTCTCTCTCTCTCTTTTTATGGCCACACCTGAAGCATATGGAAGTTCCCAGGATAGGGGTTCAATTGCAGCTGCAGCTGAGGCCTATGCCAGAGACACAGCAACACTGGATACCATATCTCTGACCTATGCCACAGCTTGTGGCAATGCTGGATCCTTAACCCACTGAGTGAGGTTAGAGATTGAACCCACATCCTCAAGGGTCCTTATTCTGCTGAGCCACAGGGGACTCCATAAAGGGTAAATCTTATACCTCTGCATATGGTCTGTCCTACCCTGTGGCAGGGTGAAGATGTGGGTAAGAGCAGCGAGGGGGTGCCTGAGTGAGTGACAGGAGGGCAGAGGCAAAGCGCAACAACAAAATTGATGCTCATGGCTTTTTCTCTTTTGCTTTCTTACCAATTACTGAGTTCTGGCTGTGTGCCTGGTATAATGCACTATATTTGTTATATCATTTAGTCCTCAAAACATCTCAGTTTATAAGTGAGAGAGGACATTAAAATTCAGGGAAGTCAAGTGACGTGACCAAGTTCACTCAAATAGAAAGTGGCATAGCTGTGGCTTACCTCTGCTCGGTAAGCTTTGGGGTCGATTCTTGATGGCCTCTTTTGTTTCATCTGGGATTCTGCTTCTGGTGTTCCTTATACAAATATTAAATACAGAAAGTGGTGTTGAGGAAAGACACAAAAATGGAATCCAAGGTGACTTACAAGATAGTGGTATAAATTATTAATGGATGCAAATATCTGTGGTAAAGCTTACAATGAATGGGAATAACACACATCAACCTGGAGACAGTGGTTATCTTTAGGGAGAGAGGGAGTGTGAAGTATTTAGTGGGTATTTATGTGTATTTATATTTCTTTAAAAAGAGAAAGAGCTATTAAAATAAATACAAAATAAATACATATACTTGGTGTCCCAAATCACAATGAGATGCTAGATCAAATACCCAATATGGGAGTTCCCGTTGTGGTGCAGTGGTTAACGAATCCGACTAGGAACCATGAGGTTGCGGGTTCGGTCCCTGCCCTTGCTCAGTGGGTCAAGGTTCCGGCGTTGCTGTGAGCTGTGGTGTAGGTCACAGACACGGCTCGGATCCTGCGTTGCTGTGGCTCTGGCGTAGGCCGGTGGCTACAGCTTCGATTCGACCCCTAGCCTGGGAACCTCCATATGCCTCAGGAGCGGCCCGAGAAATGGCAAAAAGACAAAAAAAAAAAAAAAAAGCCCAATATGGTGGCTATTGTATGTACACACATATAATGAAAAGAAGTGTTGACATGGTGTAGAGAAATTGGAACCCTTCTGCACTGCTGGTGGGAATGTAAAATGATGCCACTGCTATAGAAAACAGTATTGCCATTCCTTAAAAAATTAAAAATAGTATGACCATTTGGTCCAGCTATTCCATCTCTGGGTATATATTCCAAAGAACTGGACGCAGGGACTGGGATATTTGTACACTAATGTGCATAGCAGCATTACTCACAATAGCAAAAGGTGGAAGTGATCCGAGCGCCCCTCCACGGATGGAAGGGGAAGCAAAATGTGGTGTATACATACAATGGAACATTATTCACTCTTACAAAGGAAGGAAATTCTGACATAATGCCACAACATGAAGGAACCTTGAGGAAGTGATGCTAAGTGAAATAAGCCAGGCACCAAAGGACAAATACTTTACAATTCCACTTATATAAGGTATCTAGAACAGTCAGAGTCATAGAGATGCCACTTGGTGGTGGCCAAGTCAGGGTTGGGGTGGGAGGTGGAAGAGGGTAAAGTTTCATGTGGACGGAGTTTCAGTTTGGGACCATGAGACATTCTGGAGATGGAGGATGGTGACAGTGGCACCCAAGGGAAACTTGTCATTGATGCCACTGACCTCTACAGCTACTAATGGCTAAAACAGTGAATTTTACATTTTGTGTATTTTAACACACACGTGCGCACGCACACACACACACACACATATCCTTGGTGTCCAGGGAGAAGGGAGGAGGAGAACAGCTTCGCAAACTGCTCCCCCATCTCAGGCGCTCCTTCTTGGCATGGTCTGCCTCAGGGGACATTGGATTCAGGGGGTGAAGGGGGTGAAGTGAGGAGTCCTCTCCCCTGGGCACTCTCAGTGGATGGCCTTCCTGACCCGTGTGCCCAGCACCGTGCTGCCGGCTCAGGCCCGGAGGAAGTTCCTCTGAAAATCAAAGCGGTCCTTCAAGAGTCCCTATGGAGTGAAAGGCTCTCTTCCAGGTCATCTCTGAGGCTGAAGCGTGACTGCAGCCAGCCCCCTGGGTATAGTAACAGCCCTGTCAGCCAAGGCAAATCTGTCCAACCTCAGAATCCCAAATTAGCACCTGGCCCTTCTATAGGGCAACTTTGGTTTAAAGTTTAAGTGAAACCTTGACAGTCCTACTGCCTCGAGGGGAGGCCCGGGGCGGCCCTCATAGGATGCTCTTTCTTCAGAGGAATGCGATGGTGTGTACAGTGTGGTGTCTGCAGTCAACTCCTACAACTGCAATTAGGGCCTTTCAATGGAGGTGTCAGCCACATTCAAAGTCTGAACCGTCTCACCCATGAAATTCATAATGGGATGAAAGTTCCATTCCAGGACTGACAACTTCAAATGGAATTTGGTGTAATCTTTTATTTATTTACAGGGTTGTGGGAGTGGGGGATGGGGGCTATGAAACTCCCACCTCATACCCCCCTCCCTGCACATCCCCCTCCCCCCCAAGCTTCCAAGGATAAAAATGAGGGTTGGGATAACATTTGGAAGGAAGCAAGGCTATATTTAAATATGCTTTGGAAAGTGTGGCTCCATGTTGGAGGCAGTCCAGAGCGACAGCTTCATCCAGCCTGGTCTGGGACATTCCAGAGAATCATATTGAGACTTTGTGCTAATTGGTTCCAATTTATCAGTTCCAATGTCTCTTGGACCAGGGCCAGGTCTGAATGCTCCATGATCTGCAAGGACAGCGACACACAGGAACGTACTCCAGGAGCCAACAGATCCTTCCACACTTTGCCTACTTTTCACTGATGACCCAATGGCTGTTTAATTCTCCAATGCCTTCTTCTTAACCTAAGCTTACTTACGCAAGTCATTATGCCATTAGCTGCCTCTGGGTAGATCTTTCAGGAACTTCGGTTCATCTTATTTACACAAAAGCAGAGGCTTTCTTTTTTCTTTTTCTTTTCTTTCTTTTTTTCTTTTCTTTTTTTTTTTTTTTTTGGTGCGATATTAAGGAAGCCCGGAGAACTGGGGGGCGGGGGGGGCGGATTTAATTGTAATTACAGCAGGGTTCTCCTTGTGTCTCATTCCACCGTTCTGCCCATTCACAGGCTCCGGCCAGGGCTGGCGCCAAGATCTCCAAGTTGCCCTGTGTTTATGTCATTGAGACGAGGACAATATTTCAGTGTGGAGCCAAGCCACAGGGATCCACTCTATAAAACCCTCACTAAAAATAGACGCTCCAACCCCTGCCCAGCCCCCTCCCCGCCTCCGCGACTCCCCCGCGCCTGCCCCCAGTGCCGAAGCACCCAGCCTCATTCGCTGGGAGACAGGCGTGCCAAATCGGCCGGATCGCGCAGCTCTGGCCCTGAGCTCCTTTCTTCCCCAGGAGTTTTAACGCAGAATAAAAGGCGTCAATTAGCAGCCTTTAGAGCTGACAGGGCAATTAACGCTAAATTGCAAGACAGAGGGAGAGCTGGAAGAAGAAGGAAAGGAGAGAGGGAGAGAGCGAGCTTTCAAATGTATTTTTGGTGACAGCTGCATTTTTGAGGAGGGTGAGCCTCTCAAACTACAACTGGCTGTTTGGATATATTTTCACTTGTGAAGTGATATTTTCAGTGAACACTGATACTCCCAGTTTATTGCACTTTTCATGTTTGAGCTCCTTGGGAAAATGAAAGCAAACACAAAGGGAAAGGATCTTGTCTTTACAAACTCCCAACCAGCCTGAGTCCCAACACACAGCGTTTCTTTGCAGGCTAAGTTAGATGCAACATGAAATTGTGTGGGTAGATGGATGGGCGGGTGGGACCACGGCAACGGGTCAGCAGCTCATTTGGGTTTGGGGGATTCCAGAGTTTAGAGCCGGAGACTGGGCATAACGCCTTTGCACACTTTCGGTCATCAGCCCAGGACCCTAAGGTTATAAAGCTATTGGGAAATCGTCTTTTTTGGTCTATGGGGGAATGACCTTCCTTCAGAGTCAGGCTTTGGTTTGGGATTGGGGAGAGCTGGAGAAAGTCTTAGGCAGAGGGAATTGGTAACAAGGGCGGTATTGATTTTGATTCACTGTTGCAACACACCAGTTCCGGGCAATGGATTCAAGCTGCGCTGTGCAGGAGAATGGACACAAGAGAAATACACTGTAATCAGAAGTCAGCCTGGGGAACCTAGAGCTCTGTGAACTTTTCAGAGGCTCCTACCTTTTCCTGACCTGGAGGAAACAGTATCTGCAGTTCCTGAGAGCACACTCTGAGTCACCTTTGCTTTGCTGAACCTCGGGTTTCCCATAGAATCACTGTCATCCTTTTTTCCTTACCCTCCCTCACTCATTAAGAACTGCCATTTCTCCAGCACCTACCCTGCTTCCAGCATGGTGTTAAGGACTTCCCAGGCACTGGATTCGAGGTAGGGGCTATTATTGGACCTATTCTTTGTCCGAGGAAACCGAGGCTGAGAGAGATTCGGTGACTCCTTCAAGGTCATCCTGCTGGTAACTGGTGAAGCTGGTATTGGAACCAGATCTTAGTCGAAAGCCTGTGTTCTAGGAGTTCCCCAGTGGCTCAGCAGGTTAAGGATCTGGTGTTGTCACTGCCGCAGCTCGGGTCCATGCTGTGGCACAGGTTTGATCCCTGGCCCAGGAACTTCCACATGCTGAGGATGTAGTGGGGTGGCAGGGGGCGGGTGGGAAGGGCTGTGCTCTTGATCCTTACATTGTGCTCCTGTACAGGGTTCCCTAGATTCTCCAGGAAAACTTCTTAACTTGGGATCAGGGTTCATTTGGGTGGGGCTGAACCTCAAAATCCTCAGGAAAGGGGTACTTGCTGACTTGGGACACTGGCTAATGCTGCAGGGATGAAATCTGAAATGCTTAGGATCAAGAGTTTTGAGCTGAAAAGACCCAGAGAGTGACATTTAGTGGTGGTGTCTGGAACTTGGGCCCAGAGCTCCTGGATTTCTGAGACCCTGTTCTTAGGAGGTTAATGATTTGAAATTATATATATCGAGACAATGCCTGGCTCAAGCCTTGCCATTTTGACAGCTCAGGAGGGGGAGAGGTCAGAGGAGATCATGCAGTTAGTTATGGCAGGTGAGGTCAGAACCAGGATTATCTGCTAACATTTTCAAGCATGGAATTTATAGGTCCATTTGGAGTGCTTGGTTGAAGCCCCTTAGGGGCAAGGACTGGTGCTAGGGACATTACTAGATATTTGACGAGTAAATGTGTAAAACCAATTTTGGGGTGGTTTCAGGCAAACACCTGATATGCTAATTACAGACCAGTCTTAGCTGCCCTCAGAGGTGTTGGTGTTTGGTCGCAGTTTGGCTTCTTCAACTCTGTTGCTCAGATCAAGTAAAATTGCCTTTCTGGGTAAATCTCGAGTTCTTCTCTCTTTATTCCACATTCACTAATTTTTTTTTAGAGAATGCCTAGGATGAGCCAGGCACTGTTCCAGACAGTAAACAGAGCAGACTAATTCTCCAGCCCCCTCCTTGCTAACCTGCTTTGTAAGGAATTGCTGTGCCCTATTGCTCTGTCATTAGGATTTGGTCTGGTGAGGCTTGGATGCTGAGAAGCCCAGTTTAGTTTCTCTAACTTGGAGGCAATGACTATATCTAAGGGTTTTTTTTTTTTTTTTTGTTGTTGTTGTTTTTGTTTTTCTCCTATGTACCTACCTGAATGGTTTTTAACCTTTATTTTTTTAATTAAAAAAATTACAAAATAATACATGGTAAAAAGAAAAAAATAATGGGAGTTCCCATCATGGCTCAGTGGTAACAAACCTGACTGGTATCCATGAGGATGAGATTTGATCCCTGGCCTTGCTCAGTGAGTTAGGCATCCAGTGTGGCCATGAGCTGTGGTATAGGTTGCAGATGTGGCTCAGATCCTGTGTTGCTATAGCTGTGGTGTAGTCTGGCAGCTACAGCTTTGACTCAACCCCTAGCCTGGGAAAGTCCACATACCATGGGTTTGGACCTAAAAAGACAATAAAATAAAATAAAATAAAATAAAGAGAAGCATAAAAAGTAAAAACATGAAAATATCCCATATCCCTCCCTAAAGAGGCTAGTGTTGCTAGTTTGATGGTCTATATTCTTCCCCCATGGTACTTGTATATAATAGTTATACAGAATGTTATATAAATTCATACATACAAGAGGAGGGTACAGAGTTGGGGCAATTCAGTCAGTGGGGCAGGATAGTCATCCTTGCAATTTTGTGATCTGCACTGTTGGTATCTTTTATAGGCCTCTTAGGAGATCATTAAGAATAGAAATTTCAAAATTAAATTTTAATGATGTTCAGAAAAGAGGAGTTGAGGGCAGCACCTCACAGCTCTCTCTCTCTGCCTCCTCTTCCCTGAAATCACAGGCCCAGGACAGGCTGGGATTCTACCTGAGGCCCAAGGAATGGCTCTCGATCTGAGTTGTTGTTTTTTTTTTTTTCTTTTCTTTTCCCTTTTTTTGGTTTTTTAAATAAAAGTGTTCGATCCTATTAGTCATGTTGGAGTTCCTACTGGGACACAGGTTGGATCACTGGCCCACAGTGGGTTAAAGATCCAGTGTTGCCACAGCTACAGTGTAGGTCACAACTGCAGCTTGGATCTGATCCTGGCTGGGGAACTCCATGTACCACAGGGCGGCCACAAACGTTAAAAAAAAAAAAAAAAAAGAATTGCACGCCTATTATTCATGTAATTTTCTTTTCTTTTTTCTTTTTTCTTTCTTTTCTTTCTTTTTTTTCTTTTTTTTTGCTTTTTAGGGCCACGCCCATAGCATATGGAGGTTTCCAGGGCCGGGGGTCAAATGGGAGCTACAGGTGCTGGCCTACATCACAGCCACAGCAATGCCAGATCCTTAAACCACTGAGTGAGGCGAAGGGGTCAAACCCACAACCTCATGGTTCCTAGTCGGATTTGTTTCCACTGTGCCACAACGGGAACTCCTATTCATGTAATTTTCAACTTTATTTATTTACAACATGGATGCATATCCATGACAGTATCAACAGAGTAGCCCATTCTTTTTTAATGGCTGCATTCTCCTCCATGGCATGGATGTATCATGATTTAAAAAAAAAAGGTGTGGGAGTTCCTGTTGTGGCACAGTGGTTAACGAATCCGACTAGGAACCATGAGGTTGCAGGTTCAATCCCTGGCCTTGCTCAGTGGGTTAACGATCCGGCGTTGCCGTGAGCTGTGGTGTAGGTTGCAGACGCGGCTCAGATCCCAGAGCTGTGGCTCTGGCGTAGGCTGGTGGCTACAGCTGCGATTCGACCCCTAGCCTGGGAACCTCCATATGCCGTGAGAGCGGCCCTAGAAAGGACAAAAAGACAAACAAACAAACAAACAAAACAAAGTGCATTTTGGTTTTCTCCATTTTTTGATTTTTATAGACAATGCTGCAGTGGAATTATTTGATGCATGACCTCTGCTCACTTACATGAATCTTTCAGATAGATTGATTCCTGGAGGTGAATTATTAGATATAAGGATTTGTCGATCTGTCCATTTTGATACTGTCAATTTTCCTTAAAAAAATGTTTGAATTTGTACACCAATCAGAAGAGTACCGTTGAACCACCCATATTACAATGGACATTTTTTTGTTCTTGATGAAGCTAAATGTAGGAGCTGTCCAGTGACAGACCCACAGGTGAAGGAGGAAAGCAAACCTCGACTGTCCTAAGAATTCAGCTCTTGTTACGTTTCCCTTAAATAATCATGCCCAGCACAGTAGAGCCGGGATGATAATGTTATATACAGGGATGCAGGAAATGCTTAAGAAGATGCTTCTGAAAAAAAAAAAAAAAAAAAGGCCTTTGACAAATAGCCTGCTTCAGGAAAAAGGGCACTAGACGGAGAAGGAGGGATGAGGGGATGAGAAGACTGGCCCTTGCCAAGTCTTTACCACTTACCACCTGTATCACCTGGGGCAGGTCCCGACCTAGAATTCCAAGAACCCCAGTTCCCTAACCTACCAAGGAGGAGCACATACTTCAATACTCTTCAAACTTCCCAGGGTAGCTGTGAATTTAACATGCTCCAGTGGAGTATGGGAAAGTGTTTTATAAAAGGTGTGTCAATTTGATAATTGCAGAAACAATGGATCTCTGAGAGGGAGGACAACTGCTTCGGGACAGGTATGAGGGTGGCTTGGATAATGACCTTAAAGGACATTAAAGCAGACTGAGGCCCTGGGATCTGAGTGCTCTGGATCTTACCTTGAGTTTCTAAACCATGTTTCTTTGGGCTTCAGGGGAGCTTTTGAGGAATGTGCTGAGTAAGGAGTTGTTTCTGGGGATGCCTTGTAATACAAGGAGGCAGTTGGGGGCAGGTAACTCCCCAAGACTATTAGGTTCACTTTTGTACGTGCTGGACAGAGGAGGAGCTTAAGACACCCGAAGCATGCGCACTACTCACACTTAGAGCCTCGGGATGCATGTCCTCTTTGACCTTGAGTTGGAGACCACATGCTGGCCCCTTACACTCTATCTGAGCTCATGGATTGGTGCATGCCAGTGTTCACCACTGGGCCTGACTATTGGGAGATGCACAGTCAGCGCTCCCATTTTGCTTCCTCTGCCCTGTGTCTGAATCCTCCCTTCATGGCACAGTTCACATGGATTCCCCATCTCCTCCCCCATTGTGTGTGTTTGTGTGTGTGTGTGTGTGTGTGTGTGTTTGGCATAAGAGTAATTGTGCATCATTGCAGTCAGACATAATGGTGTTCCAATCCCAACTTTGCCATGAGCTTTGTTATATGATATTGGACAAAGTGCTTTACTGAGCTCAGGCTCAGTTTCCTTATCTGTAGAAAAGACATCATAGGAACTGTTTCAGAATTCTTGGGAGATTTAGATGAAATGATGGTGCAGGGTGCTATTCCAGTGTTTAGGACCCAACAGAGTGAGGCATTTTAAATCATCACCCTTTATGGCATCATAGTTGAATGGCAATGGCAACAACAATACGCATTTTGGTGTGTTCCAGCTTACAAACTCTTCTAACCCTTTACTTTACTTCCATTCTAATAAGATGTCATGAAACTGTGCCTCAGAGAAGTGAGGTAAATTCCCCAAAGTCCCACCACTGGCCATGGTGGAGCTATATTTCTGCACCAGGCAGAATCCCTAGGCTAGTTCCCTCATGCTTTCCTGATCTGACTCCTGTTCCAGCTTCAGAGGCCCATGGTCCTCAGTCAAATTCAGAGGCAAATAAAACCCATCATCTGGGTTGAGATGAGACCTATCCTCTTTACTGGCCTTAATCCTACTGAGGTCTAATTTAATTCTTTTTTTGTCTTTTTTTTTTTTTTTTTTTTTTTTGCTGTTGTTGTTATTGTTGTTGTTGTTGCTATTTCTTGGGCCGCTCCAGAGGCATATGGAGGTTCCCAGGCTAGGGGTTGAATCGGAGCTGTAGCCACCGGCCTACGCCAGAGCCACAGCAACGCGGGATCCGAGCCGCGTGTGCAACCTACACCACAGCTCACGGCAATGCCGGATCGTTAACCCACTGAGCAAGGGCAGGGACCGAACCCGCAACCTCATGGTTCCTAGTCGGATTCGTTAACCACTGCGCCACGACGGGAACTCCGGTCTACTTTAATTCTTTCCTTTGAGCCCTAGGAAGAACAGGAAGCTAGAAGGGTATGAAGTCCTTAAGTTAATAAGTCTCAAAATAGTGAAGGCCAATCCCTCTTTCTGAAGCCTGTGGTGGGAGATGAGCTCTTGGGGGAGTAGGTCCCCAGCGAAGAGTCAGGTTAAAATGATCTCTGGACGTGAGCCTTTCCCTTCTGGCCTCCATCCATCACAGCTCCTCTTCCCCTGTGTCTCCAGTCTTCTAGGGGATGGCTGTCCCCTCCTTTCTTTTTTCTTTAGCATCAGGGAAGATGACTCAAACACTGCCTTGGGGCACCAAAGGCATCCACAAATTGGTCCCAATCCCAGCTAATGAAGAAGGCAAGGGAGGAGACTGGCAGGCTGTGTCCTGTGGTTGGGCTGCTAGAGGAGGGGAGAAGGAGGCAGCCAGCCAGGCCCCTCTGACCCCGCACAGGTCTAGGGCCCAAGGCCTCCTGCCCTGGACTTGTGGGTCAGGCTTTTCCAAAGTTTCTTCTGTTCCGAGGGTGGTAAATAAACAGATTTCTCTGCTGCTTCCCTCCCTCCTTTTCACAATGCACCTTCTTACATTAGATCAGGCAGAACAAAGGAGAGGTTAAGAGCACATCTTTCGGAGCCCCCAAATTCTTAGTTTCCATTCTAGCTTGTCCACAGAGAGCTGTGGGCTTCATTTTTCTCATCTGTGAAGTGGACATAGTAGCACTGATTTGGAGAGCTGTGAGGAGAGGAGGTAAGTTCGGACCTGTGAATTACCTGGAATCCAATTCTGCAGAAGTGATGTCTTTAATTATTTCAAAAACCTCTTTCTCCTGACACCATCTCTGCCCCTCAACACACACAGATTAGAGCAGGCAATTCTAGCACTGACATAAACCCAAGGCCCATTTCTCAAATCATTCCCTTTCTTTTAATTAATATATGTAAATTATTGCCTTTGTTTTTTGTGAATAATGATTTTTATTTTTTCCATTATAGTTGATTTACAGTGTTCTGTCCATTTTCTGCTGTACAGCAAGGTGACCCAGTCACACATACATGTATATATTCTTTTTTCTCACATTATCATGCCCCATCACAAGTGGCCAGACAGAATTCCCAGGGCTATGCAGCAGGATCCCATTGCTTATCCATTCCAAAGGCAATTGTTTGCATCTATTAACCCCAAATTCCCAGTCCCTCCTACTCCCTCCCCCTCCCTCTTGGCAACCGTAAGTCTGTTCTCCATGTCCATGATTTTCTTTTTTGTGGAGAGGTTCACTTGTGCCCTGTATTAGATTCCAGATATAAAGAAATCATATGGTATTTGTCTTTCTCTTTCTAACATACTTCACTTAGTATGAGAGTCTCTAGTTCCATCCACATTGCTGCAAATGGCATTATTTTGTTCTTTTTACGGCTGAGTAATATTCCATTGTGTATATATACCACATCTTCTTAATCCAATCATATGTCGATGGACATTTAGCTTGTTTCCATGTCTTGGCTGTTGTGAATGGTGCTGCAGTGAACACGTGGGTGCATGTGTCTTTTTCAAGGAAAGTTTTGTCCAGATATATGCCCAAGAGTGGGATTGCTGGATAATTCTATGTACAGTTTTCTAAAGTACCTCCATACTGTTTTCCATAGTGGTTGTACCAACTTACATTCCCACCAAAAGTGCAGGAGGGTCCCCTTTTCTCCACACCCTCTCCAGCATTTGTTATTTGTGGACTTATTAATTATGGCCATTCTGACTGGTGTGAGGTGGAACCTCATGGTAGTTTTGATTTGCATTTCTCTAATAATCAGTGATGTTGAGCATTTTTTCATGTGCTCGTGGTCCATCAACTATTGCCTTTGGAATGGAGAAGCAATGAGAGCCTGCTGTATAGCACTGGGAACTCTATCTAGTCATTTATGATGGAGCATGATAATGTGAGAAAAAAGAATGTATACATGTATGTGTGACTGGGTCACCTTGCTGTACAGTAGAAAATTGACAGACCTCTGTAAACCAGCTGTAATGGAAAAAATAAAAATCATTATTAAAAAAAAGTAGCAGTGATCCTTGGGAGTCCCCGTTGTAGCTCAGTGGGTTAAGGATCTGATGCGGGTTAAGTGGGTTAAGTACTCTCTGTGAGGATGCAGTTTCGATCCCTGGCCTCACCCAGTGGGTGGCAAGCTGTGGCATAGGTCACAGAGGCAGCTCGGATCCAGCGGTGCTTTGGCTCTAGCTGCCGTTCCAGTTTAACCTGTAGCCTGGGAATGTCCATAGGCCATGAGTGCAGCCATAAAAAGAAAAAAAATTGATCCTTATATAACCTCTTATAGTAAGGGGACCTGGCCCTCCCAGGCCGAATTTCAACATTAGCATCACTAATTAAATGCTCTTAAGGTCAGACTGGTTCTGCCCATTCCTTCCAATGATAGAGATATGGGGGAGGAGAAATAAGTACCCAAATAATGGTCAAGAGTGTCCTGAAATCTCAGCTAACTCTCCTTTCCCTATCACCCTGTAATCGCTTCTAATTCAAGGTGGTCTCCTTGGTTGACAAACTCAGCTGATTTCCTTTTTTTTTTTTCCACACCCCGGTTCGAGGTCGGAAATTACATTGGTAAGTCTCACGATGGTGGATGTTATTAATGTGCTTAATGGGCACTCAAGGCAGTGTAAAGATCTTAGCCTTTGCACGGTGCTTTACCCTGGGGGTAAATAATGGAGATGCTAACACGGTCTGTAAAGGGGATAGAGCAGAGGTGGCTGGCCTGCTTCACAGGAACAGGATGCTTTGATGGCCTGTCTGCAGGCAGGGTGATGAAATCCGCTTCCCTGGTTTTTATACCCCTTTCAAAAGGCCAATTCTCCCAACACAATGCACATTTCCAAGTCATTTTTAATTTGGCATGAACACGTTTCCTTTATTCCAGACGAGAGCCAGCAGAGTTAATGGGAAACACACATCTGGGCAGCTGCGCTCTTCCAAGTGAGGACATGAGCAATGGGAGCAGGAGTGTGATGAGAGATTAAAGATAGGCAGCTCTCAGGCCCCATCAACCAGTGGGGGAGATTGGAGCCATCACACTGGAATTGTAAATTCTCAGAGCTATCTAGGGCTCCCACCAGTGGCCACAGGTTCCCTTCTTTCCTCCCTGGAGGGAAGGTATGGCATGGTATGGGAGTCAGTTAACCTTTTGGTGGTCCTTAGTTCCTCCCCAGGTGATGGGGCGGGGGCACTTTGTTTCTCTACCGAGTCCAAACTATTTCCTGGCTGGTTCCTCTTCCGCTGCAGGCATTCTCCTTGTCTGGCCCTCTGCATGTGTGCTGAGGATGGGGCATTTGGCAGAGGGCTAATGGGTAGGGAAGGCTTCGAGCACACCCACGTCAAGCTTCCAGGATTCCCCATGCTTTTCATTCCTTTCTCTGCCCAGATTTCTGGTTTGCGAATTCAAATTTGGGATGGTTCTGTACCTATGACAAGGAGGCAGTGGCCCTGGTAGACAAATGAATATCAATAGTGACTTTGGGAGTTCCCATTGTGGCTGAGCATGTTAAGAACTCAGTGTAATCTCCATGAGGATGGGGATTTGATCCCTGGCCTTGTTCAGTGGGTTAAGGATCTGGCATTGCCTCAAGGTGAGGTGTAGTTCGCAGTTGTGGCTTGGATCTGGTGTTGCTGTGGCTGTGGTGTAGGCTGGCAAGTGCAGCTCCAATTTGACCCTTAGCCTGAGAACTTCCATATGCCACAGGTGTGGCCTTAAAAAAGAAAAAAAAAAAAACAGTGACTTCGGCTATGAATGCCTAAGATCCCAGAGGGACATTCCTCTACTTAAACCTATTCCATCATTATTTCAGCCTCAAGTTTTGGGTATATGTTTACTACACTATATCATTTGTATATCATTGTTTTTAATTGCTTTTTAGGGCTGGGTGTGTGGGCTAGAGTCTGTGAATTCCTTAAGATTGTCTGCAAAAAAAAAAAAGTGTGTGCTCACAGCTTTCATCAGTTTCTCAAAGGGGACTAAAGGGCTAAATTTAGGGTGATCATACATTCTGATTTGGTTGGGATGGTTCCAGTTTGCTTCAGTTGTCCTGGTATAATTTGTAGTAGCAGCTATTTTGACTCTTTTTTTTTTTTTTTTTTTAGGGCCACACCCGCAGCACAGGAACGTTCTCAGGCTAGGGATTGAATCAGAGCTACAGCTACTGGCCTATGCCACAGCCACAGCAACGTAGGATCTGAGCTGCATCTGCGACCTACACCACAGTTCACGGCAACACCAGATCCTTAACCCACTGAGCAAAGCCAGGGATCAAACCCTCAACCTCATGGTTCCTAGTCAGATTCATTTCCACTGCACCATGATGGGATCTCCTGTAGTAGCAGCTATTTTCACCCTTATGAGTGTCTTGGTGTGGATGATAAATTACAGTTGATCCTCCTGGGATGTAGATTCTGTATTTGTGAATTCACCGAATGTGTTTGTAACTCCCAGATCCATAGTTGTGGCACTTCTGCTGTCATTCATGAACATCCACAGCAGCAAAAGATTGAGTTGCCTGATGTGCATGTTTTAGCTGAGGTTGAATAAGATGATACTTTGCCTCCTTTTTTCGCTCTCAGAATGTGTCCTTTTCATGGTCTATTGAGTACCACATTTTGCATCTTGCCTTTTATTGATGATTTCGCTGTTTAAAATGACCCCCCCCCCCTCCGACGAAGTCCTGAAGTTCCATCTCCTGTTCCTAAGCACAAGAAGGCTGTGATGTGCTGTACAAAAAAAAAATAAAAAAAATAATGTGGATTAATCAAGCCTTGTTTGGTTATGAGTTATAGTCCTGCTGGCCATGAGTTCAAGATTAATGAGTCAACATGTATTAAATAAAATGTATTTAAACAGAAACGCATGTAAAACAGGGTTACAGATTGATTGATTGATTGACAGAAAAGAGGCTCACAGGAACCTCTGTGCATTTCCCCAAGGAGCAGGGGTTCAGCTTTTAATATTCAGGTGTCTTTATAGAACGTAACTACCATGAGTAATGAGAATCAACTTCATTTGGTTCCCTCTGCCAAGGTTCATTTTTTTCTAAGAAAATAACCAGCCTTGTGGTGAAGCAGACTTAGTTCCAAAACCCTGCCCTGCTTCTTACTAGCTATGACACCTTGAGTCATCACTTGCCCCTTGGCCGGCATTGATTTTCTCTTAGTAGGATGAGAATGGTGCGCCTGGGGTGTCTTTCCTCTTTGCCTTGAGTTGAGGAGCCCGTTACTTCCTTGGGGAAGCAGGCTCTTCGTTGCAGATGGCTTCCTGTGCCTGGGACATAATGACCTCTCTGTGGAGGACTCTCGTGACAAGGACTGGAGTGGGTCCTTCCGAGGGCCTCTTTGTTGGGAGAACAAGGCTCTTCTCCTCCATGGCCTCCTTTTTTTTGGACCGTTCACTTATCTGGAGAAGTTCTCTGTCCCAAGGAGCTCACAAATAGTTTTTCCATCCTGGGAACATCCTAGTCTGTTTTACAGGTACCCTATAAAGCCAAGTGGGAGCCCAATGAGCCAATAAAAAAGCAGAAAGACCAAGGGGTCAGAACTGCCATGTGCTGAGTTCCCAGAAAGAGTTGGGCATTGTGCTGTGTACTTCAATCACGACAACTTTGCGGCTTAGATGTTATGTCCATTTAAAAGCAGATGTGGAAACCAAAGCTCAACAAGGTACAACATCTGCCCAAAGACATTCAGTATGTAGCCATGTGGACAACTCAAACTCAAGTCTTTCTCACTCAAATCCTATCATTTTCATGTCCCTGTGGTATTTTAGAGTGAAGTTGGCTTTTGGAGGGTAGGGACTTGCCTTGGAAAGCCCACCTTCTCTGACTCCCCAGGGAACTGAGTGGGGGCAGGGGGGGGAGGGAGATCCTGTTGTAGCACAAAACCCCCCTGGGGGGCAGCAATTTCTCAGGAACCCTTGGTTCCAGCAGCCCATCTGCAGAGCCTGGTGCCAGGAGCAATGGTGGACCTCCGAATGTATCATTCCTCACCCTCGGGCCCCGTGGCCTGTGGGCTGCTGTCTGCAGAGGGTCACCCTCTTAGCCTTGCTTGCTTTTTGCTGCTTTCGAGCACCCTTTTTCAGAACAGGAGCTCAGTTGCAACTCTCTCTTTTGCTTGGCCTTAGGACAAGTTTTCCACGGTCACCGCCCTGTAGCCTCAGCTGGCACAGAAATTCCAAAATAAATGAACGTGTTGTAAATCGGGAGAAAATATTGTGTCCTTGCGGTGTTGATGTTGATGGCAGCTCAGCGGCTCAGGCAGCGATGACCACAGCTCAAGCTGCATATTTCTTTACCCAAACATGCCAAGGGCCTGCCGGGGCCAGGAACTCTGCAGACGCCTCCGTTCAGTGTGCGCTTCGGCTGCTAGAAGGTGTGCCTGCCCAGCTGACAAAGTGCCGTTGATCCACAGCCCCCCAGCCAGGCTCGGAGCCTGGCCGTCAAAGCCAGGGTGAGACCAGCCTCCAGCCTCGAAGCACTGGGAACAGAGGCCTGACGATAACACTTTGGCAGGAGGCAGCCCCCGGAGCAGTGTGCTGCTGGCTTTCAGAGTGGCCCCCGGCCTGGGTTTGATTGGAGCTGGCACAGCACTGCCTGTAGCTAACTGAGGCCCTGTACTAAGAGGCTTCCTGGGCTGAGGGGGTGGGGTGGGAGGGGTGGGGGACCTGAGCTTGCTTGTCAGACTCTGGCTGCAGGCTCTGAGGGGGCCTTTAAAATTTGACCACCCAGAGTCATTTTGGTAGGGACATGAATAAGAGAGAAACAGAATCTCCTTTGAAGAGGGCTATGGGCAGGCAGAGGGAGAAAGGGGTATGTCACAAGGATTTTTTTTTCTCCTTAGCCCAAAGAGTGGGTCTGACTTTTTCCAGGGAGCGATGGGGTTTCTTTTGCATGTCACTTTCCAGAGAGCTTTGGAGAAGACGTCTGTTATTTTTTTCTATCTGTCCACCAACTCCCCACCTTCTCCTTTAAGACGTTGCTCCCAGTTCCCAGTCATGACTCGGTGGGATAGCCAATCACAGTCTCTTGTGGCCCTGGATGCAGGGCTGGCCCATTGCCTCCATCTGCCAATCACACAACTCCATTTTTCTGGCAGGAATGGACCTTTGACACAAGCTGGACCCATCAGGTTCCTTCTTTGGGACTTTTCCTCTTTGTCCCTGGGACTTTGGATCTGGAGGTCACCTGCCTCATAGGGGAGGGATCGAGGATGGCTGGTGGGCATCTTCCTGATGCTTTGGGAAAGACTAATTTGTAGAATAGGGGAGGATGAGCCAACACACTGTTGTGTGAGAATGAGACAAAACAAGCGTGAGTTTCAAATGATGGGGACAGTGTGAGAAAGAAGGTGCGAAGGGTCACACTTGGAATACCTGGATCTAGGTGTGCTTGGAGCCAGGTTCTCCTTTAGCTTTCCAGGTTAAATGGGTCAATATCATCCCCTTATCTCTTCTTTTTAAAATCTTAAACTATTTTGAGTTATGTAGAGAATCTTGTCTACAGAACTACCATAAGATCCAGCAATCCCACTCCTGGGCATATATTCGGACAAAACTACAACTCAAAAAGATACATGCACCCATATGTTCATAGCAGCACTATCCGCAATAGCCAAGATATGGAAACAACCTAAATGTACATCCATGGGTGAATGGATTAGGAAGATGTGATACATAAACACAATGGAATACTACTCAGCCATAAAAAAGAACAAAATAATGCCATTTGCAGCAACATGTATGCAACTCGAGATTCTCATAGTAAGTGAAGAAAGTGAGAAAGAGAAAGACAACTACCATATGATATCATATATGTGGAATCTAAAATATAGCACAAGTAAACCTATCTACTGAACAGAAACAGACTCACAGACATGAAGAACAGACTTGTGGTTGCCATGGGGAAGGGGTAGGGAGTGGGATGGACTGGGAGTTTGGAGTTAGTAGATGCAAACTATTACATTTAGAATGGATCAGCAATGAGGTCCTGCTGTATAGCACAAGGAACTATATCTAATCACTCGTGACAGAACATGATGGAAGATAATATGAGAAAAAGAATGTATGACTGTACAGCAGAAATTGACAGAACATTGTAAATCAACCATAGCTTAATATAGAAAAATTTTACAAAAGAGTCTGATCTGGGAGCAGAAACAAATCCAGCTAGTATCCATGAAGATGTCCGTTCCATCCCTGGCCTTACTCAGTGGGTCAGGGATCCGGCATTGCCATGAGCTGTTGTGTAGTTTGCAGCTGCAGCTCGGATCCCACATTACTCTGTCTGTGGTGTAGGCTGGCAGCTGTAGCTTCAATTCGACCCCCAGCCTGGGAATTTCTATGTGCGGTGGATGTGGCCCTAAAAAGCAAAATAAATAAATAAAAATAAAAAGAGTCTGATCCAAAACAAAGCGGCTTATGGCTCAGCCTTGGACAAATAGTGTGCTTCTGAGGAGGAGCAGAGAAGAATCAGGGAAGGAATTATGGCAATCGTTTTATGAAAACCATGCACTGGCCCCCACCTCCATGCATTCCCAATCCTTTATTCTATACACAGTTATTGAATATCCACTGTATGCCAGGTCTGCTTGTACCAGATCTGCAGCTATTAAAATGAGTACAATGAGGAGTTCCCTATCGTTGTGGCTCAATGGAAATGAATCTAACTTGTACTATGAGGACAGAGGTTTGATCCCTGGCCTCGCTCAATGGGTTAAGGATCCGGTGTGTGCTGTAGTTGTGGTATAGGCCATCTCTGATTTGACCCCTAGCCTGAGAACCTCCATGTGCCATGGGGGTGACCCTAGAAAGACCAAAAAAAAAAAAATTGGGTGAGATTAAATCTCTGTCCTCAAGGAGTGCAGAGGTTAGAAAACAAACAAATAATGGCAATGATAGTTCGGTGGGATATAATACAGTGCTAGGATTAGCATTCAAAGCTTGGATGAAAGACTCAGGGCTCTGAAGACATGGAGGAAGCTGCTAAGCTAGGAGCCAAGGGAGATCAGGACAGGCTTCCCAGACCAGGCAGTGCCTATGCTGCAGTGGATGCTGCTGGTGGGATGGAGATGAGCAGTATCCGTCTCCTGACGTTTCCTGTGATGTCTTTCCTAGCCTCATCTTTAATCTCCGAATATCCTTCCCACTGGTGCCTATGGATTGTGATCGCTGTTTCTGGGTGAGAGCACATAAGCAGCAAAACTTTACATCTTAGACTCACAGACAGATATGACCATTCCTGTCTTACCCATGCCTAAGACCGGATCAGATTTGGATCGTTCTCTGGGTCCAATTCTGTCAGGAGATTCTTAATGCCAGGGCTTTATTTCCTCCTCAGGGAGCTGACTCTCTACAGAGGTTTTTCTGAAGTCCTCAGCTAGTGGACACACTCTGTCTTTTCTTACCAGTCCCCAGTCCCCTGGATCTTGCTCTTATATTGATGGAATTCTCTGGAGGTCGCAGGATTCCAGCCTCACTTGGAATTTGGCCTTCAATCCTTCTCTGTCCTATAGCCTTGAAATTGTATTCTTGTTTCCTCTCTCCAGAGTGACTTACTTAGACCTCTAACACTTGACTTAAATCTGGTTTGGACCAAGGAAATTATTCAAGACCAGTTCCTTGGACTGTTGGTCCTTCCTTGAAGGAGGGTCAGCTTGCTCTCTACAAGGAGTGCTTGCCAGCTCCTCCTTCCCCAGCTTCCCTTTCTTCCTCCCCAAAGCAAGTCTAAGCTGGGCAGGTTTTACTTCCTCCCTGAAATGAAAACCAATTAACATACCATGTCAGTTATCTATTGTCACAGTGATGTTGTATAAAAAATGCCCCCAAAGCCTGGTGGCTTAAAGGAATAAATATTTATTATTGCTCATGAATCTTGGGTTCTCCAGATGGTTCTTGTGGTCTTAGCTGGGCTCACTCATGTTCTTCATCCGTTGTGGGTCTGCTAGGTGATGCCTCTGATCTTAGTTAAGCATTTTCGTATGTTTGGGGGTTGGCACACTGTAGGCTATTCCTGGGCTGGGAAGACTGGTCTTTTCAAATAATCCTCCAATAAGCTAACTCAGTCAGGTTGTGAGGCTATCACCATAAAGCAAGGGGGCAAAAGAGGAAGTAGAAACATTCACGTGTTGTTGTTGGGTATTTTGTTTTGTTTCACAATTCTTCTTTCCCATTGGCTAACACAAACCACATGGCCAAGATCAGAGTGAGAGTGGGAGGAGACTGAAATTACAGGGCAAAAAGATGGACATGGGAGCCCATTAACTGACCATTAATGAAGTCAGTCTAACAATAAACTAAACTCTTTCATCTAACAAGCAGTCACTGAAATCTCAGTTGGGACAACAGAAAGGCAGTCCCTTGATAGTCATGAGGGAATGCAGCAATTGGAAGGAAGACAGTGCTAAAGCAGGGAGGAGCAATGAAGAAATATCCTGCTCATTTTCTCTCCCTGACTTCCAGTCTTCTGCTGCTGCCTTTCAATGGCCAAGACCAACCTGAAGCCAGCCAGTGAAAAAACCCAGAAGACACGAGCCATAGAGGTCAGCCTCCCTGGGCACAGAGAGGGCAGAGGATGTCTATATGTGTGTGAGTCAAGTGGGTCATTCTAACTTTAGGTATGCCACTGGGACAGAACTAAACAACCTGCCTCATCATTCCAAGGACAAGAATTTTTTTTTTTTTGCTTTTTAGGGCTGCACCTGCGGTATATGGATATTCCCAGGCTAGGGGTCGAATTGGAGCTGCAGCTGCTGGCCTACACCACAGCCACAGCAATGTGAGATCCTTAACCCACTGGGCAAGGCCAGGGATTGAACTGCATCCTCATGGATACTAGTTGGGTTCATTAGCACTGAGCCACAATGGGAACTCCCCAAGGTCAAGAGCGGCTAGTTCCTGACTTAGCTATGCTCAACATCCTCCCTCTCTCTCTTATTTCCTCCCTTCCTACATTGGCTAGATTCTCTGAGATGTAGCTGCTAAGATAGTATAAGGGGAGATGATGGTGAGGATACAAAGGGCAGGAAGCCAAGGGAAGTTGGGGGAGCCTTTAGACCATGATGCAAGTCTGACACCTGGGAAGGAGAGAGGAAGAAAGTTTGGGTAGGTGGAGTCTTAGATGGCACCACAGTTATAAAAATGTGAATGAGGAATCCTTGAGTCAAAGTCCACATCAGAGGCATTCCACATTTCGCAGGAACTGTGGACTCAGTACCCTGGCCATGCTCACCCTTTGGCTGAGGACAGCAATGGGGTGCATGGTCTTGGTGCACATTCAGCTCTCAGCAGCTGGAGCCATCAGTTCATTATGCACTCGGTAGCAGGAGATATGAGAGGCACATTTCATGGCTTCTGCCCTTTGCCTGCTCTTCCTTTCCTTCCTTCCTCCTTTTCATTTCTCTTTCTTTTCACTTCTTTTTTTCTTTTCTTTTCTTTCCTTATTAAGATTGTTAAAGTCCTATTTAAATTCTAGTCTTGATGCCAGGTATTGGTGATATACAGTGAATATGACAAGCATGATATCTGCACTTATGGACCTTCATTATTCATTTTCTTTAGGATTTTTTTTTTTGTTAGAGTTCTCTTGAAATGATTTATTAACTGCAAGCACCGTTGAGTGGAGGGAGGGAGAGGTACCTAGCTATAGGCCCTCCCTCCCCACTTCTCACCCTATAGAGCCTAGTCAGTTGCTTGGTACATCACTAAGTTGACCAGATTTACTAACTACAAAACCAGGCTATTCTTATTTGCGAATCTATTTACAGAAAAAAAAAAGTCATAAACAAATGTGAAAGTTAAATCATATTTCTTTCATAGTTTCAATAGATCCTCTTTCAAAAATTTGGGCAAATACATGAAATTGGACTGATCCCAGGAATTCCAGGCTTTATGTTAAATATAGCAAGTAGGTTGACATAATTAGACTTGTTTGGGTAAAAAAAAACCCATAGATTCATTCAAATTATTCATTAGTTCATCATAAGGTTACATGTGTATAGGAACTCAGGGAAAGCTCTTCACTTGGCCTTAGGAAGATCAAGAACTCTAGCAGAATCCTGGCCACACAGAGACTGAAAGTGGAATTGTAAAGTCATTTGGAATCCTGGGTGGTTCCAGGAATGTTGGCTGCAGGAGTGTATGGATCGTGACTGTGGTGTTCCATCGTTTTCATGACTCATCTCTTCTTCATGGCTGTTTTCCTCTTCCTGCTGACTGATTTCCTCAGCTCCTGTCCTTTATATTTTCCTCACTTCCCAGTTTCTGACTCTCATAACTTGTTCATGATACATCATGATCTCTCTGGTTAATTTCTGTCTCATGATCTTTTGTCTTTTGCTGCTAAATGTGTTATTCTCCTGGTATTTCTCTGTTCAAATTTTAGAGAGAAAAACAACCTGGTTAGCCCACATCTTCTTTTATGGTAAGAGGTACCTTACCACTGAATCTGGGATCTTTGTTGAGAAGTTCGGTTGTAGTCCAGTCAACTGGGAGGGCTGGGTAGGTTTCATGTGACTTGACGTATGCTGTTTTAAGGCTTGCTTTTCTCCCAGGGTAAATCAGCAGGCCAGTTGCTCTTAGGAGAGGACCATGACTTCATCGTCGAAGATGTAACATTCTGAAAGTCTTATTTTGGTTCTGTACCACAGTCATGATGAATGAAATAATGTTATTATACATCGGCCATACCCCAATCATTTTCCTAAATGAATCCACTCTTCCTATTTCCTAGACTGATGGAGGAGGGGTAGACCCAAGTTGTATCAAGTCTCCCTCACATGCCAGGAATTCTGCTAGATGTTCTGCATTCATTAGTTTATTAAATGATGATGATAACCCTGGGGTAGGTATGGCCCACATTTATGGATGGTAGATATGAGACTCAGAGATGTTAAGTAACTTGCTAGAGATAATAGAACCAGCTAGTACGTGGCCTTGGATTCAAACCTATGTTTTTGGTTCCTGGTCTGTACTATTTTTCTTTAACATCTTACTTTTTTATGACCTTCCAGAGTTTTACCCAGCTCAGACAGCACACAAAACTTTCCCTTCTCTGCCTTCCTTGGCCTGATACACAGGTTCCCTTGGGGTCCAGATAACATGTGTGTGCTTCTCTTTGTCCTTCCTAAGGACTTAGCGAAGAATTCCAGGGACCATAGAGTTCATGGGGATAGGGACCCTATGCTGTCTGTCCCCCTCCTGGTGTCGTAGTGTTGGCCCTCTACTACACATTTACCTGGGTTGGGGAGCAGCAAAAATAATTTTGGATTAGAGGCTGTCAGAAGACCTGAGTTCAAGTCTGGGCTCTACTAGAAATGATGTGGGTGACCTTGGGTTTGTTTTTTCAGGTGACAGATAAGAAGGATATTTAAGCTTCTTTCAGTATCAGTAGGCTGTGCCCCCAAAGAAAGCCTGGATCTTTTTCACTTCTTTCCACTTCTGAGAGCTAAATGGCTTTGGCTCAGGGTCCCAAATCTCTGAGGACTCGGTCCTTTATGGTAGATGAAGGCTCTTTCACAGTCTTCTGCTGATAGGAGCCACCATATGCAGTGTTTGGGAAACTGGAGGATGCTGGGCTATAACTGAATAGGGCTTGGATTTTGAGTAAATATTACTTTCCATCTGATTTGGGGCCCTTTGTGTGGGAAGAATGTGAAATTTAACTGAGTGGGAGAGAATAATTCTCCATAGTCTGAATTCATTTTCTCCAGCTGTTACACAGTACCAGGCTTTGGATGATTCATCAAAGCCCCAGTTTCACACTTATCATCTCCACCTGCCTGGAGTCCCAGTCCGGGGATGCAGAAGTCCACCCAATGGGAAGTCCATTAGCATTGCTTTCATTCATTACATATGGAGTGCCACCAAATAGTTCCAAATAGTTACAATAGTGAGCAGACAGAGATGTTCCCTTCTTGCCACTGCTCAAGAGCTGGAAGGAAGGTAATCAATAAACATTTGATAAGTATGTGATCTTAATTTCTTTTTTAAAATTTATGTTTTAATTGAGGTAACACTGGTTTATGACATCATGTAAGTTTCAACATATATAATGTTGAATACAGTATACAACATTATATTTCCACTTCTGGATATGCTGCAGTGTGCTCAACACCAAATATTTAGTTTCTATCATCATACAGTTGGTCCCCTCCCCTCATCCCTTCCCCTCTGGTAATCATTGCTGTGTTTTCTGTACCTCCATATTTGTTTTGTTTTATTCATTTATTTTGGTTTGTTTGCCTGTTTGTTTTTTTTTTACATTCCACATATGAGTGAGTCTAACTTCTCAGGCAATTCTTCTTTAGAAATCTCACAGGAAATAAATCAAATGGGGCTAGTGTCTTTTAAAAAGAATTGGGTCCTAGTGTTATGCATTATGACTAAGTCCTCATTGTGAAGAATTCCTCCACACATCCAATGGGTTTATCACAGTAAGAATTCAGTTCTAGTGAGACGTAGTAAATCACAGTCCCATCTTAGAAGCAGAGGCAAAGGATGTAGCTGATACATTTTGACCATCTCCTGAGAAGCAGCAGGGTATGGTTACATTTTCTTGATTCTATAGTCAGCCAAGCCTCTGTTTAGGTCCCTGTTCCTTAGCAACTGTTTTACCATGGGCAAGTTACTTAACCTCTTTCATCATACATGTACCATTGATCAAATAGTTAGGGCTATTGTGTAGCATGAAATAGCAAGTCAGAATTCTTAGTGCATAGGAGCATTCCTTAGATATCAATCTTCAATTCTTTCTTTCTCTAAGAGCGAATGAACAAGTGGCAAGATGGATCCTGAACGGAATAGTAGAAGTAGGAACCTTTTATACAGAGGGTTTCGAGTTAAGCCTATTGCTCCATTCAATTATTAGACAATTTATGCACTTATTCTAATCATTCATTAAATACCTAATTAAAGGCTTTCTTGTGTGTCAGAGACACTAGGTGTGCTAGGTTGTGGGTTATAGTGGTAAGCAAGACACACATACCCTTGCTCCTATGGAGCTGTTTTCACATTTTTCTTTGCCTTTGTTTCCTGCCTTACTCCCTCCCTTCCCCTCCCCCCCATCCCTCTCTTTCTATCTCTCTCGTCTTTCTTTCTTTGTTTCTTTTTTTTTTTTTCCCCACCAATGGGCTTTTCATGTGGGATCAAGCTTTAGTGAGCATGATTAAAAAGATGTTTGAAATTGTATGGAAAGCAGTTAAAGTAGAGACAGAAAATGATGGCAGCAGATTGAGGACACAGTTTTTCTTTTTCTACCCTTTTCTTATGTGTGATGAAGAGTCCATGGTCAGAACACCACTGCTGTAGAGACTGCCTCTTACATAGACAGGATCTAGAAAGAATATTAATCACAACCATGTGGGCCAACAGTCTGTCATGGAAATAATCCTGTTATTTACGTAGCTCTTTACAGCAGGGGGATGTACCATCCTGGAAGCTGACCTGTATTCCTTTCTGCACGGATGCAGGCCAGTGACTATTTACAAGTCTATATATCCTATGGCTGCTCTAAACAACTGGTAACTGAGGTGATGAAGGGGCAGGGGCTTTGCATAAATAGAAAAGCAAATGTATATTTGTCGGCATTGCTCTCTTCTCCTTTGTTTTATCCTCTTTCCAAAAATAAAGTGCATTGTTCCCGGGGACTGGAATTTGAAGTGGCAGCTGTCTGCCTGGCTGACTCCTTCCCAAAGAGAGCGCCCAAGGAGGTAATGAGGGTTAACTTGAGTTTGTTCTGTCCTCTATGGGCACCAGGAGTCAAGCTGCCAAAATAGCTGCATTCACAGGGTGTGTCAGGCTGAGCCCCAAATGCCCGTTGGCCACACATTTGCAAGTGACACACAAGTGTGCCTCATTGGAAAGCTTGCCCCCCAAATAGTGCCATCTCTAAGCAATGCTGTGTAACCTACCTCTGTCCTTCTCCCTCTCAACAGACAAACGTGGGTGAAAAATCACCTCATTCAGTCTAGGTCAACAACAAGTCTGATCCTGTCGTTTGTGAGCCTGTTAACCTGAGGGGCCAGCCACATTTACGGACGTGGATATGGGTGTTGTACTATGACGGAGGGCTGGCTTTACGAAAAGCTTAGGATTCACTAGATGACAGCTCTAAGGTTGTTTACCCAGGAAAGGGAACCCTTTATTCAGGAAAATTCAGGTACCTATCAACGTTTTCTGGAATTGAGTTAAATTGAGATGACTTAATCCAAGAAACATGGATTAAACGCTTTGGCAGAGTTAGAACACATCTCTACTACCTCTGCGATTTCTAGCGGGAAAATAACTCATTCTCCCTGCAGATGGTCATTTCAGTATTTTATGTTAGCAGGGATGTGATGGAGGGATGGTACACATATGATCCCAGGAGCATTAGTCTTTGGTGCTGGGGGAAATGTTCCCAACAGATAGTATTCCCGATTGGGAGAAACCTTTCTCAGCCACATTTTGCTAGCAGGCACCTACTCAATGTGTTAGATGTGAGGGGTGGCAGACCCATTTAAAAAATTCCCTGGGGAATTCCCATCTTGGCTCAGCAGATAACAAACTGAACAGGATACAGGTTTGATACCTGGCCTTGCTGAGTGGGTTAAGGATCTGGCATTGCCATGAGCTATGGTGTAGGTCAAAGACAAGGCTCAGATCCCACATTGCTGTGGCTGTGGTATAGGCTGGCAGCTATAGCTCCAATTTGACCCCTATCCTGGGAAACTCCATATGCCCTGGGTGCGGCCCTAAAAAGACAAAATAAAATAAAATAAAAATAAATAAAAATGTGACCCTGGAGTTCCCATAATGGCTCAGCCGTAATGAACCTCACAAGGATCCATGAGGACCAGGGTTTAATCCCTGGCCTCGCTCAGTGGCTGAAATGATTTGGTATTGTTGTGAGCTGTGAGCTGTGGTGTAGGATGGCAGCTACAGCTATGCTCCGACCCCTAGCCTGGAAACTTCCATATGCCATGGGCACAGCCCTGAAAAAAAAATTGATCTATATTAGGTGTTGGGGTAAATGGTAATAAGATAATGTCTCTACCATTAAAAAAAGAGCATTTACTGGGAACTCAGCTGGTTCTCCCCCCACTCCCACCCCATACCTCCCGGTGAAACTCTAGCAGGTCTCTGAAAGCCATTTGTTTTTTTAAAAAATTAAATACCATTTAATTGTCTGGTGATAAAAACAAAACAAAACAAAACACAAATCTAGAGATATCTACAGAACACATCCTAATGCCTGGAACCTGTGAGTGTGACCTCATTTGGAGACTAGGTCTTGGCATGTGAAGTTTAGTGAAGAGTCTCAAGATGCGATTATTCTGGATTATCTGAGTGGGCTCTGAATCCAGTGACAACTGTCGCTAGAAGAGACACACAGGAAAGAGACACAGAGAGGAGGAAAAGGCCGTATGAAAATGGAGGCAGAGATTAGTGATGCAGTTGCAAACTAAGGAACCAACTAAGCTTCCAAGGGCCTAAGAGACAAGGGTGGGCTCCTCTTTAGAGATTTGGAGGGGGCCCAGTCCTGCCCGCCCCCGTTCCAGATTTCCAGCCTTTAGAACTGTGAAAAGATAACATTCTTATTGTTTTATGCCACCAAGTTTGTGGCGATTGGTTATGTCAGCTCTAGGAATCTAATACAGGACATGAAGTAGTAATTTTATTCTGGAAGGCCATATCTGGAAACTCTTTCTAAGCTTTCTGAGACTTTTGTATTCCATTCATTCTCTCCCCCCTAAACACACAACCTGGGACTGCTGTGTGCTGGGCACCATTTTTGGTGCTGAGTAAACAAAGGCAGGTAAGACCCAGTTTGGCTCTTCAGGGAACTCATGGATGCAAGCAAAGCTGTAACTACCCAACAGAATGAGAGGGCCCCTCAGAGGTGTGCGCTCCGGGGGCATCTGGCAGAGTTGGGCATCTCTGTGTTTGCCCAGGGAAGTGAGTGGCTTAATGGAGCCATGTGCCCTAAGGTATGGAGGTGCTCAGAACCAGGGAAATTCTGCTTCCACAGAAATTCTGCTTCTGTGGGGTGAGCTATGATTTCTCTACTCGAACCTTAGGCTCATTTGCAAAAAAAAAAAAAAGAAAAGAAATACCATGGTTCATAATTTATGGGGGCCCATGGGGAAGCAAACAAAAGAGTCCTTTCTTGGTCGCTGGTGTGTGTGGAGTTTATATGTAGAATTCCCTCTGACGTTGCCAGTCCTGGTTTTGAATCCTTTTGAGCTGGAGATGGTCAGTGTTGGTGGTTTGAGGAGGAGAACAGAATGGAGAAAAGAAGGTAGGGGGGAGGGTGGTTCTGCCTGAGGAAGACATTCCCATCAAGAGTTGGGCCTGAGCTAGATGCGGTGAAATTTCCCAAAGATGCAGTTTTGTCTGTCGGGCTTGGTTATTCCTTCATGGAGGGAACACTTATTTCTTCCTTTATGGAACATGAATGTACCCTCGTGAGATGAACAAGATGGTTCTATGCTAGGGGTCAAGAGGTACGTACAGGAAGGCAAGAAAACAATCGGGCGCTGATGAGTCACATGGGGGACAAAGATGCAGACCTTGACTCTGAAGAGCAATGTCAGACCAGGTGTGCTGAACCCATAATGGGAACCGTATAGACAGACATGGAAATGCTATAGACTGTTAGAAAGGTGAGGTCAGTGAAGCGGGCTGAGGCAGGAAAGGCTTTCTGGAGGAGGAGTAGCTCAAGGTGGCTGCTGAAAGATGGGCAGGGTTTAGCCAGATGAGAAGAGCCCCAGGTAGGAAGAGGATAACATGCTCAAATGTTTACCATTGAAAAGGATTGTCTGAGTTCACTGGTGGCTCAGCAGGTTAAGGATCTGGTGTTGTCCTTGCTGTGGCTCTGGTTATTGCTGTGGCATGGTGTCCACCCCTGGCCGGGGAATTCTGTAGGCCACAAGTGTGGCAAAAAAAAAAAAAAAAAGGAGGATTGTCATCTGAGGGAGAAAGCAAATTTTTGTTAGCTGGACTATCAAACTGAAATTGAAAAATCTTGGGAGACAAAAAAATGCATACTTTTTAAAAGGAAAATGAAATCTGTGGTCAGATTATAGAAGCCTTGAAGAGTCTATTCAAGGGATTTGTCTGGGTCCTAAAAATAGTGGGGGAGCCATTGCTTCTTTTTTTTCTTTTAAGAAGATAAAATCTATTTTCCACCCTATAGGTAATAATGCTCATTACAGGAAGCAGAAGGATTATGGAAAAGTAGAAAAATAAATCACCTATAATCTCCCCTTAAAGAAATGATTACTGTCAGTATTTTTCTTGCATGTAATTTTTAAAGTAGTTGTAGAAATCACATATATACTATTTTATATCATGCTTTCTAATCTTACCATTATAACACAAGCATTTCCTGGTGTTATTTTAGTCCTTCAGGAGCGGGGTAAAAAATGCCCACATCTAGGAGATGTACATTAATTTACTTAATCTTTCCCCTATGGTGGACTATTTGATTTACTAGCATTTTTCATTATAAATCATGCTGGGGTGAGCTTCTTTGTGTAATAATGTTCTTCCATATTTATGATTATTTCCTTTGGCTAGATCCCTAGATGGAGGAATCACTGAATCAAAGGGCATGAACATCTTTAAGGTTCTTTGAACATTCTGCCAAATTGCTTCCTTGGGGGTTGTTGAGCTTTGGAAGTACATGATGAAAGATGAGACTCATAGTTGAGGACAGGCAGGGCCAGGCCAGAGAGAAAGAGCATTCCAAACATTCTAGCAGAAAGAGACATTCCGGAGTCACCAAAGGCGCAACCCTGGTGATAAGCTGTCCTGATATGAAAGCGTTGCTGGTGGCCTTGCCATTTTTAGAAAGCCAGTTTTGAATTCTTCCCTACAAGGATGGTAGTGCTCCAGGCACACTGCTCCTTTTTCCATTGTCGTTCCTAGAACACATCAAACTCACTTCTAACCACAGGGCCTTTGCATTTGCTGTGTTCCTCTACTGAGGATGTTTTTCCCTCAGAGTTCGTTGTGGCTGGGGCCTTCTCATCATTTATGCCTCTGTTCAAATGTCAGATGCCCAGAGGCCTTTTCAGTGGATGACCTGCTCTAAAGAAGCCAAGCACCCTCTGCCTCCAGCCACTTTATCAGGTTGATTTTATTCACAGCATTTATCATTACCCACTGTCAATGCTCAATAGCTATTTGTGGAATAATTGAACGAAGTCATTCCCTCATTCATCAAATCTATAAATATTTTCTGAGCACCACTTTAAAATATTCCCATTGCTCTTAACATAAAGACGAAAATATTTAACACAGCCCATAGAAAGTTTTCCAGATTGGGTCTGCACCCAGTCTCTCCTGTCTTTTCCTGACCCACATCCTGCCTTCGTCTCTGCATTTTAGCCGTAATTGTTTCCTTTTCACAGCCACACCTGTAGTATATAGAAGTTCCTGAGCTAGGGGTTGAATCAGAGCTGCAGCTGCCAGCCTACGCCACAGCCACAACACTGCCAAATCCGAGCTGCATCTACAACCTATACCACAACCTGTGGCAACGCTGGATCCTTAACCCACTGAACAAGGCCAGGGACTTAACTGAATCCTCATGGACATTATGTCAGGGTCTTAACCTGCTGAGCCACAATGGGAGCTCCTGATACTCATTTTCTTTACGTAGGTGAATGTGCCATACTTCTTACTGTCACAGGACTTTTGCACATGGCATTTCCTCTGCCTCGAAAATATTTCTTGTCTTTACCTCATCAACCCTGCCTCATCTATCAGATCTCAGACCAATGGCACTTCCTTGGAAACCTTTTCTGACCCCTCATACTAGGCTGAGTTCTTCTGCTACACACTCCTTGTGGGAGCTAAAGTCACAAAGACCACCTTCCAAGAAACACACCTTCTAGCATTGATGCATTTTGTAGTTCTCTCTCTTTGATCTACTCTGGTGTTGGGACCCAATTTTTGATCAATGGGATGTGGCAGAGGTAATACTGTGCAGTTTCTGAGGCTGGACCATAAGGAGCCTTGCATCTTCCACCTGGAAGTCTTGGAATACTTGCTCTTATTATTCTACCCTCTCTCAGAATCCAGCTGGCGTGCAGCAAGAAGCCCAGGTCACATGGAGAGGCTATAGATAGGTGCTCTTTTCAAAGACCCCAGCTAAGGCCCAGCTGAAAGCTGGCATCAGCTGACACTCATGTGAAAAATCCATCTCTGTTGTCCAGCCCAGTTGAGCCATCACGTGACCCCACCTCCAGTGGCCATGGGCCTACAACGTATGAGAGAGACGATTTCAGAACCACCTCGCTGAGCCCAGTCAGCCTACGGAACTGCAAGAGGCAGAAGTGACAGTTTATGTTAAGCCATCAGGCTTGGGGGCTGTTTGTCACATGGTGATGGATAACTGAAACACACATAACATGTTCTTGTCCTTACAGCGTATAATTCCTCTCTTTCATTGTATTCATCACAGCTGTGGCTGTGGGTTTCTGGTCTGATTATTTAATTAATTAACCGCTTCCTTAATAGCCTAGGAACTTTATGAGGACAAAGACCATGTCGATCCTGCCTTTTTGGTTTGTTTCATCTTGTCGGCTCACCGTTGGTAGTGAAGAGTTGTCACTTCACGGCCATCAAGAAATGTTTGGGGAAGCTGCCACCGTGTGAGTTGCAGGTGAGGCAGGTTTTACTTCCCAGAAAGGGAGCTGGAAAGACAGTACCCTCTCTCTGTATTTCACTGCCCATGCCCTGAGCTCAGCGAATTGGATGCTTGGGTCTTTGAATCTGGAGCTAGTAATGTGGAAAAGCAAGACGGGCTTAGGGTTCATTCTAGTGGTTCTGGCAGTTGTCTCTGTCGGCCAGGGGTGGCACCCTGGACACCCTAACCCACTCTTCTGAAGTTGGCTGTGCCTCTGCTGCCCAGCTTCCCTTAGTTGCCACCCATCCATTTTACCAGCTGGTTTTCCAGACTTGCTGGTGATCCTCTGCGCTACTTTATATATCTTGCCAGAAATTTCACTTCTACCTAAGTCAGCTACAGCTGCTTTTTGTTGTGTGCAACCAAGGATGCTGACTAGTTACATAGTATCCAGCAAGGTAACCGAGGTGTGAAATGTATTTAAAAAGTATGGTTAAAGGAATGAGGGCTGTGTGTCAGGGATCCCAGGAGAAGTAAATCTCCAGTTCAGAGGGATTCATATTTTCTTGAGCTATACATAAGCAAGTACAGGAATTAGAGGTTAGTGATACAAGAGGGACAGGCACAAAACTATGGGAACGAACTATGTCTAAAAGTAGGGGAGGGAGCCTCCTGACTTATGTCAGTGCCTATAATTAGATGAACGGTAAAGATTCATCAATTAATTGAATAGATGAATAAAAGAATGTAGTGTTGAAATAATGTATATCAAAAATCTTGTCAATTGCTTGTAAACATGAGGACACAGGTTCAATCCCTGGTCTTGCTCAGTGGATTAAAGATCCCGTGTTGCTGTGGCTGTGGTGTAGGCCCATGGCAACAGCTCTGATTCGACCCCCAGCCTGGGAATTTCCATATGCCTTGGGTGTGGCCCTAAAAAGACAAACAAAACAAAACAAAACAAAATCTTGTCAATTGTAAAATTCTAACACTTGATTTCTTCTTTTTTTTTTTTTGGTCTTTTTTAGGGCCACACCTGTGGCATATGGAGGTTCCCAGCCTAGGGGTCAAATCAGAGCTGTAACTGGGGCCTATGCCACAGCCACAGCAACTCGGGATCTGGGCTGCCTCTGCGACCTACACTACAGCTCATGGCAATGCCAGATCCTCGATCCACGGAGGGAGGCCGAGGATCGAATCTGAGCTCTCATGGATACTAGTTGGATTTGTTCACTGCTGAGCCTTGATGGCAACTCCTAACTTGCTATCTGTATTAATTAGGACTATTTATGTTGCTAATATCAGGAAACTCCAAACTGGCTTAAGCAAAAAACAATTGATTGGCTCACCGAAAATGTCAGGGCATGTCATAACCAGGGAGCTTGCTTCGGCAGCACATATACTAAAATAATAACTTCGGGGGTTCAAGTGTTATTATTATAAGAACTTTTCCTCTTTGATCTTATCTGCTTTGGCTTCATTCTTAGGTTCTCCCTACAGGGTGGTTCCCAGACATTCAGGGCTTTCCTGTCTCAGGTTCATGCTCAGAGGAAATGGACACACTCTTTCAAGAAACTATTTCTAGTTATTCAAGCATAATTCCTGGGGTTTGCTTTGATGGGACAAAAGTGGCCTGGCATAGCCAATGTATCCCTCTTTGAATCAATCACTGCTGGAGAGGAATCTATATGGTGCTTGCACTGGCCAGACCTCGTTCGTGGTTCTCTCCCTGGAATTGAGGTCAGCCCTGCAGCAACGATGCGTGTTGAGGATCATGGCACTGGATGCCCATGGGTTGGATTTGTACATCATGTTTCTGCCACTTAAGCGAAAAGCACACATTTGGCTCTACTTTAGCTGACACGTCTCTGAAATAGAGCTAATAATAGCACCTATGTCGTCGAGTTGGTAAAAAGATTAAATGAGTTAATGTATGCAAAATGCTTAGACCAGTGCCTGGCACATGGTGAGAGCTTAATGCGCCTTCATTATCTTTCTTAGCTATTACTGCAGGGACCGAGAATACGGATGGGATGGCTCCCAAAGGAAATTCAGGGAACTGTTACCAGGAAAGGGTATGAATGAATGCTCAAAAGGCAAAAATAACAAACGTCCACTACACTTCATCCCTAAGTTCTAACTGACAAACCACGGGAGGTGAGAAGCCAATAAGCTTTTGGATGAAGCCAGCTGGGATTCACAGCTGCTTCTTGGTGTCAATTCTGTCCCCCAGGAGAAGTTCCAAAGCACAATCGTGCCCACCTTCTCAACACCCCAGCAGGGCTGAATGTCTCCCTGGCAATTAGTCCTCACTTCTTCAGGCTTCACCTTTGGGGCAGTCTTAGAAAATCCATGCTCTGGCCAGCCTGAGTGCACATTCAACCATTTCAAAATGTTGGAAGAGGAAGTCTGCTTCTTAATGTGTAATTTAGCTGAAAGAACTGGAACAACTTGCATTTTGGTATGTTCCTCATTTTGCAAATGAATGCTATTTTCGTAATGGACCATAATGGCTCCCTCAGAGTTATTCTGGTCTGTCATATTAATGCCGAGTGTGGTGCTTTAATAAGACCTGACTTTTGACTCCTTAGGCGTGCATCACGGTTGTTTGGCTGCTCACACACCAAATCATCAGTCATTCTTCTTCTTGTGAATTGATATTTATTTCTTATTTCACTACTTCCATGGGATGAGCAAGAACATGAATAATACATCAACAAGCCCAAAGATGCGTCAATGTCTTGAAGTGACAAAGGACTGGTTTTGAAGTCCTTACAAAATTCTGGTTGAGGAAGCATAGTGTCCATATTGTCTAACTTTGTCTGAAGTCATTGTGTCCCCAACGTTCTTCGCATCTCTCTGGAGACACTAGAAAGACTGTCCAGACGTCCAGTTTTCCCCCATTCAACTTCTTTCAGGACGGGGGTATTCACATCATAAAATAACTGGGTAAGAAGGATATTCACAGGCAAGAATTCCTGGAGAGCACTTCTGGCAGAGAAGTGGTTTTGAGCTAGCTTCTTGGAAAGAAAACTTAAACCCTTTAAAATTTCTTATAGGAGTGCTGGAAAATCTGCAGACTCCTCTGGGCTAAGAGTCCAACACAGCGGCTTGGGGACACTTAGGTGGTAGCTGTAATAATCTCCTGGGACACGCCCTTGCCTCAGCCCCACCCCCCCAAGACTCAAGGCTTCCTTTGATCTCTTTGTGCAGCATTTGATGAATTCTAGGCTCCCTTCTAGAAAGGAACCATGAGCTTCCCTGTCTCCCAGTACCAAGTCCTCCTTCTCACTCTCCAGTGGGTCATGCTTCCCCAAGATGATAAAATGTATCTTCTAACTGGCACATCTCATCACCTCCTGTCCAGTCTGTGGCCTCCCACCTTAGCTGCATCCTCCCTTGGGGGACCACTTATTTTACATATCCCGAGGCAGATCCAATATCAGATGTTACATGGCTTTGTTACAATTCATGTCACACAATTCATATCACGAAGCTCTGTATCAGTTATTGGGTTGGGGAATTCCTGCTGTGGTGCCGTGGGTTAAGAATCTGACTGCAGCGGCTTGGGTCCCTAGGGAGGCATGGGTTGGATCCCTAGTCTGATGCAGCAGGTTAAAGGATCCAACGTCACTGTACCTGCAGTTTAGGTCACAGCTGCGACTCAGATTCTATCCCTCGCCCAGGAGCTACCGTATGCTACACATGCAGCCGTAAAAAATTTACTGATTTGGAATATATGATCACACTTTCCTCCCCTTAGCAATCCTTTTACTACACAGTCTTCAGTTGCTGCCCCTGTGGGACAGTAGACAGCCACGTCAGTGGACTCAGAGACCTGGGTTCCCATCTCAGCTTGACAGTCTCACAGGCTGTGCAATTAGAGGCAAGTTCCTTCACCTTCTGAGCCTCGGTGTCCTCATCTGTAAAATGGGCACCATCATGTATACTCCAGAGGGCTCTTTATGAAAATGAAAGGTGACCAAGTCCTAACACACAGAGCACCCTGTTTGGTAAACAGCCGGCTCTCAGGAGTCGCCCTTGTTATTTTAGAAATTGTTCCGGCAGACAGGAGGTCTCGTCTGCGGACAGTGGTGCCTATTCTCCTCCTTTTCTAAGCTCCCCCGGACTCTCTTCTGTCTCCTCTTTTCCTTCTTTCTTCCTCAGCCTCTTGTCTCCTCTGCCTTTTTTGTCCCACCCATAACTTTGAGAGGATGGAAGAAGACTGACTTGTTTATTTGGCAACTGCATTCAACATCGACCCTCAGAACAAAACAAACCCTGCACTACGCTCTATTACCACATAAGCGCCACATTTAAACAAAGCCTTTCGGCCTGAACTGAAAATTACCATCCCGCTGAGAGGCATAAACTAGAGGGGCTGCCTGTGTGAAAGAGGGACGGGCAGCAGCTGGCAGGGCTGTGTCTGTGGGAAGGAGAAGCAGAGCTCCTTGCTTTAGGCATGGATTTGACTCAGAAACGTGTACTGCCCTTTTCCTTCCACAGACAGGAAAACAATAGCAATCTGTTAAAATGCCGGAGGGCAGGAAAGCAACAACTATTACAGACTGAAATCTATAAGAGCCCCATTCAGCTACCAGCTAGAAAATTCCATTGAGGCTTCAGATGATGCAGTCTAAAAACACTACATGCGAGAGTTCCCTGGTGGCCTCGTGGTTAAGGATCCGACATTGTCACTGCTGTAGTGTGGGTCTGATCCCTGGCCTGGGAACTTCTATGTGCCTTGGGCATGACCAAAAACAAAACAAAACAAAACAAAACAAAACAAAACTGAAACAAAGACAAAACTGTATATAGATAAGATTGCAAAGAAATCCCCCAAACCAAAAAAGCTGAACAAAACCCCAAACAACCATGGAGCTAAGGAATTTCCCTTTGCCTGGGTAATGATATGGATACTGATCAAAATAATGATACCGATCCTTATAAAAATATTAGACATTTATTGAGCCCTTATTATGTACAAGGCATAGCGGTATGTCATAAGAGAAAGATTTACATACATGAATTCATTTAATTTTTCACAATCAGCTACGAGGTAGGGCCTTCCTTCCCCGCTCTCTTTGTCTTTCTTTCTTTCTGAATTTTTTTAAAGAACAGTTTTAGGTTCACAGCCAACTGGAGAGGAAGGTACAGAGCTATCCTATATGACCCCTCTTCCCACACCTGCATAGCCTCCCCTACTATCAATACCCCCTACCAGAGTGGTGCAATAGATGTTATTTTTATCCTCAGTTTTACAGATGAAGAAGCCAAGGCACAGAGAAGTTTAATACCTTACCTAAAGTCACACAGTAGGGTGTTTTGTGCCCCAGCACTCTGGCTCCTAAGCCACTCTCTTAAGCCCCATCTCACACTCTCTTATTTTGGGTAAGAAGTCCTTAGCTAATGACGTTGAAAAAACACAAGTGAAACCGTGTGGACCTTTCCAAAGGACCTGCCACTGCGTCGCCCTGGTGCACTACAGTTATTTGCATACTCTCTTGGCATCCCCAGAGAGACTGCAGGATCCTCGAGGATCTTCCTCTTTCAGTGTCTGCACGCCATGCCTGGCACATCAAAGGGGCCCAATCAATGTTTGTTGAGCTGAGAACAGGAAGATGCACAATGGGGTGATGCTGACTGTACATGTGAGCTCAATATTCAGAGAAGATGAAGATCAGTGGAAAATGCAGAGGCCGGAGAAAGATCTGTGGAAGAGAAAGGAAGTGATGTAGGCTTTGACATTTTGAATAGAGAGGGCTGAAGAAAGGGCACTCAGGGTGGAAAACCACACGGAAAAAAATATACAAGAAGGAGGGAGAATGGCAAGGCAGATGCTGATAGGGAGATCTGGTCAACCTGAGTGAGCCCTTGAACTTGATATAGCTGGCCAACACTGAGGCTCTGGAACTGGGGGGGACCATGGACCAGGCAGTGCTTTCAGGAGCCTGGGGAACCAGTATGGCCCAGTGGTGAAGTGCTTGGAATCTTGGGGGTCAAAGCCCAACTTGGCCATTTCCTAGTTGTGGGATCTTGTGTCAGTCACTGGACACAGGTGCCTCTCAGGGTGTTGAGGGAATTAAATGAGAGAATGTGTGAACAGTGCTGACTGTTGTCCCAGAGTAAATGGCATCGGCTTCTTTGAGGCAGAGGATGGACTGGACTGGAGAGAGACTGAGGAAGGGGTGAGCTTGAAGGCCTTGGAAATCACAACAATAATCAATTCTGATGTTTATGGAGTTTTACACACAGGCTCCTCTTCACATAATCACCCAGGGGTGTGAGTGAGTGTCCTGTCAGGAGCAAGTGCCTGATTTGGGTTCCTACGCACTCTGGTTTCTGGGCTGATGGACTTTCCCCTACTGTATCCTGCTAATGTGGTTCAGATGTGGAGGGGATGTTACTGGTAGAAACATCCCTGGGCTGTGAACGGGGCGGGGGGTGGGGGGCATTGGGCAAGTGCTCTCATTTTCTGGAGGCCTCTTATAATTTCTGCCTTTAGAGAAACACACAAGCCCTGCCTCTTCCACCCCATCTCCTGGAGATTCTGCTGAGACCACTACCCTTGCCCCTCTGTAGGTGCCCATCTCTGTGTATAGCCAGTAAGTGGGAAGCATTGTGTCAAGCTTAACGTTCTATAGTTTGTTTTGTATTTTGATGCCATTTCCAAACAACGGGATAATTTCTAGGATGAAAGCTTGGTCACTGTTTTATCCTTGTCCCCTAGAATAGTGTCTACCACATAGTAGGGCTCAGTGAACACGTGTTGAATGAATGAATGTACAATTAACACTTGAGCAATGTGATATTAAGGGTGAGGACCCTCCGTGCCATCAAGAATCTGCGTATAACTAGTAATCGGTCCTATGTATCTGTGGTTTCACACACAATGCAGACACAACCAACTGCATATCATGTTGTACTGTAGTATTTACAACTGGAAGAAATTTACATATAAGTGGACCCATGCCGTTCAAACCCATGTTGTTCAAGGGTCAGTTCTACTTCTTCAGATTATATACACGTCCCTGGGAATGTCCCTGGCACATGTCCAGAAAACAGTAGCTAGTATTAATATCACAATGACCTTGTTTCATCACCCTTACTTCCCACAACCCTAGTTCAGCAGCTAAGTTATCATTCGCTAGATTATCCCTCTTTACACTGTATCCTGGGGTCCTTAGGATCTTTTTTGTCTTCTTTATGATTTTTAGAAGGGGCGCAGAATGGGGTGGGTGCTCAGTCAATGCTGAAAATTTGATTTGTTGGTGGGGCATGTGTGTCTTTGTGTGTACATGTGTGTGTGTGTGTGTGTGTGTGTGTGAGTGCAGGTGGACCTGGGTGTGGTTTCCATGCCGGCCCCCCTCCGTGGGGTTGGAGGATGTTTGCTAAAGTTAGTCAGAGTGGCTGGGACTCGGGATTCTTGGGTTCTCTTGCTGTGATTCATGGGCATTCTGAAGTCTCGGAGGCCCTTAAACTGCAGTGAAAGCTGGTATTTAAAAAAAGAGGATGACTTCGTTCCTCATTCCCTTTTGTATATTTTTCCACTAGCACACAGGCTCCTCCAGGAAATGTTGGCTCTTTATCCATCTTTAGAACAGTCATTTTATTAGTAGTATTTATTTTGACTATTTTTTTCATAATCTGTCTACTCATTGGGCATTTGTCACTTCATTCATTCATTCATCCATTGTTTTGACTCTCACGCTGCCCCTACTACGTGCCAGGCGCTAGCCAGCCCTACAGAGGTGAGGAACATCCTTCCCTCTGAGGAGCTCCAGGGGCTGGGGAGACCATCAGGGGCCTGGGAGCAGCGATCTGGTAGTGAAGTGGGGTGGGGTCGGGGAGGGAGAAGGTCAGGGGCGCACTCTGAATGAGAGCTCACAAGGTGCCAGGAGTCATGCTAAGCACGTTGTAGACATTATCTCATCGACTCCTCACCCATCTATGAGGTAAGTGCTATTATCCCTGTGTTTGTGTGACCTCGGATGGATTACTTAACCTCGCCAAGTCTCAGTTTCCTCATCTGTAGCATGGGATCTGTAAAACCTTAGGGAGTTATGGTGGGAATTTCACGTCTAAGAAGGTACACGAGGTACTCAGCAGCATGCAAAGTTGGTGCTCCTAGGTGGCTCATAAGTGTGGCCTACTGTTCTTCTTACACTGGGGAGATGAGGCCTGGGGAGGGTGAATGACTTCCCCAAGTTCCCATGGAGCGTGGTACAAGTGGGATTCAGATCCTGTGCTCTTAAGTACAAGCCATACTGCCATATTTGTCTGCTTAGGAGTTGGAAATGGGTTTGGAGAATTTCTTCTGGATGGAAAGGTATTTTATTGAAAGATTTTTCAACAGGGGGTGGCCACCCCACCTTCCTACTCTGTAACCCCGTTCATAGTAACATGTTAGTTAGCTGGTCACCTAAAACGGACAAAGTCACCATGTCCTGGATTTCCAAACATGGTCGCTCTTGTTCTAAAGTCTCTGCTTTCTTTTGAGTTCTCAGGGAATTATCTAGAATGGGCACCATGAAGCCCATAGAGGACCCAGGAGTTTCACTATGGAGCTCCCGACTGGCACATAACAAAAGGAAGTCATTCCAAAAGAAGGAGGCGGGGAGGGAAAGAAAAGAGGGGAAAAGAAAAATCAAGGTGGTCCATCTCTGGCTCAGCGCCGCTCACTGAATTCACTTTTTATCCTCTGTACAGAGTCACCACCCAGCTCTTGCGGGAGCTACCTCAGCAGTTGTAAGGAGCCCTGATAAAGATTTATGTGGTTTGTTTTCTTTCCCCAAGCCTTTGAAGATCAACAGAGGAGGTAATGTTTACGGTTGGTTTGGTTAACCCTACAGCTCTCTGGGGTCTCCTTCTTCGACCCCCGGGGCTGATTCTCAAGGCAGGAGGCAGCAGGCCATGGCCTTCCCATCTGGGGAACTGGCTGTCTAAAGGCCGGGGTTGGAGAGAATTTCAGACCCAATAGTTCTGGAGGCTTTGCTCACCACAACGGCGTCATCATAGCAGAACGCCCCCACCATCTTCGGAAGAGAACCAATTCATCCCACAGGGGAGTGAACTCTAGAAAATCAGCGTCAAGAGGAAAAAAGAGGTTGGGGGTGACGCTTGGAAGGTTGGGCTAAGCAAGGCATGAATAGACTTGGCTCTGAGATCACTGATCCTGGTCAGGTGAAGACAGCGTTGTCCAGAGGTCTTTAGTGTGAGGGATGTTATAGGAAGATAGGTATATATTTAAAAAATAAATGAATCTCTGCTTTATTTTTTTAAACTCTTAATATTTTCCTGGCAGTGCTGGTTAGAATTACTTGTCTGGGTGTCCTGAACTCCATTTCAGGACCCAGCTGAAAACCAGGGACAGCTGGAGGGAAGCAGACACCTTGGAGATCCGAAATATTTGGTATGCCTTTCTGACCTCATTAAAAAATGAATCCATTTGTTTTTTTCACATGTTTCTCCACATCCCAGGATAGCTACTGAAAGAACATTGGAAAAACATGTCTTTTTGGAGCTCTGTTGGGGAGGAGAGGGCTTCAGTTCTTTGCTTTGTCCAGGAAACTCTGTGCCTTTACTGCTCCGCGTCTGCCATGTCTGTTCAGGAGCCCAGGAACCAGCAGTGGATTCCTCTTCTGAGTAACAGTGGGATTCGTTTGATGAAATCTTTAGCCGTATATGGATTCACTGGTTCATTTCTTCAGTCAACAAACGGACTGTGGGGTACTCAATACATTGGTACACCGCCTGCAAGATCTCAGTTGACCCCTGACAGTTCTCGGAAGGGTGGTCATTTCCCACTTTATATGGATGAAGACATGGGAGCCCAGGGAGCTTGACTCATTAGACCACACAGCGTTGCTGACTCTTTTCATTTTTCCAGGTTGTTTTCCCCAGAGGCTATGGTGGAATGATCCTCACTATGGACGCCAAATAGATTTGAGTTCAAATTCTGTGACTTCTCCTTATTTTGATGAGGACTTGGGCAAGATCAAGCCTCAGTTTGTTCATCTGTAGAATGGACATCAAGGCAACAATAACAACTCTGCCAAGGTTGTAGTGAGAATGGAAGCCAACAAGGTGTTCAGAACCTCCTGTGAACAGGTTCTCCGTATGTAGGACGAACCTTGGCATTATTAGGGCCAAGGTTATGATCCTTTGCTGTGGGTCCTGTGGCATAAAAGAGGTGCTTGAAGTTCACAGAGGAGGCTAACTGGCCTTTCAAAGGTGTAGATCCTGCCTTGGGTGCTGTGTTCTCTGTGCCCGGCAGAGGTGGTCTTGAGAGCAGTCAGCTTCAGTTTCTCCACCAGGAGGTAGAAATATTTAACATAACAAGGTGACCTCATCAGGGGCATACCAGATGCTATCATCCATAAACAGCCATTTATTCAAGTCAAGCAGGCCCCACATGCCACTGGTAAGCTGGGGAAAGAGAGATTGAATTGTTCAGTTCTGCAGGAGTGGAGGTCGAACAGAAAATCAGCACAACCCTTACTCATAACTTCCAATTGCTCTAAGTGTGTGTGTGTGTGTGTGTGTGTGTGTGTGTGTGTGTGTGTGTGTGTGTGTGTGTGTTTAAAGGCGGGTTAAACAGGTTTTCCACAGAAAGGTGTGGAACAGACCCAAAGCAGGACAGTGATGAATATTCTTTTTCACAGAATTGTCCTCCTTCTGCTTGGCCCCAAACTCTCTCCCCATCTCTACCCACCCTGCCTCCTACCTCACATTGCAGCCAGCATCACTTCTCCTTGCTTCCCATCCCTGAAGAAACATGTAAGGCACAAATCAGGCTGATTGAACTGCATAAAGTTAGGCACTCTCTTCCCAAATGAGCAAAACCATTCCCACTTAAAATGTACATAAAATGTTTATGAAATGAGGGAGGAGATTCTGCAGTTATTGTAGGAGCTGGCACAAGGCAGTGCCAAACTTATGTTAGAGCACCTCTGAAGGTTTTCTTTGCAATTGCCATTTAAAATATGTAGACACGTTCCTGCTCTCTCTCTAGAAGGCCCCCCATCCCACCCCCAGGCCCAGCTGCATATGCACACAAGAGCCCACGTATACATGCACGCACGCTCTGACCCAGGAATCCGGCAAAACACGAGGCTGTTCTTTATAGGCGGGAGCTTGTTGTTTTAGCCTGTTGTTTTCATTTCAGTGCACCTGCACTCTTTGCCTAAGCCCCCCACCATCCTGCCCTTGCCTTGGCCAGCCACACAGGGATGTGTGTTTCGGAATAAGCCACACATTATTCAATTCGGTTTCCTCAGGAATTTGGTAGGAAAACTCTGGATCCCAGTGAATTGGGCTTAATTGGATCCTTCAGGTCCTGAGCATGTTTCACCTGCCTTGGGCTTGTTCTCTGGGACTCCTCTATGCCCAGTGACCCCTCTTCCCCTCCTTCCCAGCCTCCACCCCCCACCCCAGGAGCTGCATGTATGATTGGCCGAGGTCTCTGTCTTGAGCAGGAGCAGGGCAATGAGCTGGGTATGTGGGTGGTAAGGACAGCCTGGACTGCTCGACATGCTGGTGGCTGAAGGGTGGGTGGAGAGGGTGGGCTCCAGGCTCCAGATTGATGTAGAGCTGTTCCATGTGTGTGACATCCAGCCACTACAGAATGCTGTTTGCAAACACTAAGTAACCTAGTCAGGATGGTACAAATTATCAATAGCAGCAGGGGAAGTGTTGACTGTAGCAACTCGGGCTTTGAAGAGATGACTGTGCTCTTGGAGCCATCCAGGGTGAATGATGTCTTAAATCCAGTTTCCATTTGATGGGTCTCTAAATCATGGCAGAGATGGCATTGCAAAAACAAAGCAAGGGCATCTCCCTGGTGGGGACAAGCCAATTTGGATCCAAATAAGACCCTGAGGAAAATCATTCTAGGCTTGCCTTTCCAAAGTACGAAGGTAGCCAGCCTTATTTTCTTTGCCAGATATAGGAGTGGAGATCAGGAAATCAATGGTGGCCGGCTGGAATATAAAAGATGAAGATGAAAAAATGAAGAATGTGGGCTCTAAGCTCATCCTGAGGCACCCGGTATAGACATGCCCTTTACAGTATCCCTGAGAGGTGGGGATCCTCCTGGTTGAACATAGAGAACTCACTGCTTCAGGTAGTGCCATTCATTACACTCTTAGACAACTGGGCTAACTGGATATGTTACTGTTAAAATTAAATTTGTCTCCTTGCCAGATCCATCTTGGTTGTTATCTTAGTTATCTATTGCTGCATAACACATTACTCCAAAATTTAGAAGCTTAAAGACAACAAATATTTATTATCTCACAGCATTTCTGAGGTTCAGGAATTTGGAAGGAGTTCAGCTGTGTGGTTGTGGTTCAGAGGTTCATGAGGTTGCCTCCAGGACTGCAGTCACCTTAGCTTTGACCAGGGGTTCAGGGGTTGGAAGGTCTGCTTGCAAGATGGCTCACTCCCATAGCTGTTGGCAGAAGGCCCCAGTTCATTGCAGGCTCTTGGCAGAAGGCCTCAGTTCCTCACCAGGTAGGCCTCTCCAGAGAGCTGCTTGAGTGTCCTCATGGGATGGCAGCTGGCTTCTCCCAGGGAAAGTGATCTGAGGGAGGGCAAGGCAGGATCCACAAGGCCTTTTATGACCTAGTCTTGGACGTCACACATAGTCACTTCTGTCACATTCTTAGTTAGAAGAGAGTCACTAAGTCTGGCCCACCTTCAAGGTGAGGGAAATTAGCCTCCACCTTTTGAAGGGAAGAGAGAAGGATTTGTGGACATAGTTTTAAACTGCTACAGTCATAATTCCCCTAAGAAATACTATAGAAATAAGTCTATATATTTACTCCAATAGCCCTCCAGATATTTGACTGTAGCTATCATATGTTAACACTCTAACGATCCTCAATTCTCTTGACTAGTCCATGCATGACTTAGTATTTATCCCTCTACTATTATTAGATAGCGTGCCAATGAAAATGAAACTTGGTACCTTGAATTGGGCATAAGACTCAAAATATGAATACAAAAGACTATGTAATGTTAGAGCTCATTAACCCATGAGTGCCTAACACATAGTAGGTATTCAGTTAATGTTTGCTATTTAAAAAATGAACAAATAAAAGGAATGACTAGATGGATAGACATCTTTCTATTACAATAATTGGAGACGTTATTAGTTTACTTTTGAGGGAGTCTTTTTTCTTAGCAGAGTTTTATACTTTTGTTTAATTCAAGTTTGTTAAGTAAAATGCCTAAATCAACTTTTCATTTTTTATTTTTTAAAGATTTTTGGAAGTATAGTTTATTTATAAGGCAGTGATAATTTCTGCTGTACAACAAAGTGACCCAAGTCATACATTTACACATATCCATTCTCTCTCAGGTTCTTTTCCCACATGTATTACCACAGAATACTGGGTAGAGTTCTCTGTGCTATACAGAAGGTCTCCATTGTCTGTTCGTTCCATAGCATGCATAATGCCAATTCCAAACCCCCAGTTCATCCTTCCCACCCCTTCCCCACCTGTCCCCTTTGGTAACCATAAGTTTTCAAAGTCTATTTATTTATTTATTTATTTACCTGTGGCAAATGGGAGGTTCCCAGGCTAGGGTCGAATGGGACCTGTAGCCACCAGCCTACACCATAGCAACACAGGATGCAAACCACATCTGTGACCTAGGCCACAGCTCATGGCAATGCCAGATCCTAACCCACTGAGTGAGGTCAGGGATCGAACCTGCATCCATCCTCATGGATGCTAGTAAGATTCATTTCTGTTGAGCCACAATGGGAAGTCCAAGGTTTTCAAAGTCTGGGAGTCTGTTTCTATTCTGCAAATAAGTTCATTTGTATACTTTTTTTTAAAAAGACTCCACATGTAGGTGATATCATATGGTGTTTGTCTTTCACTTTCTGACTAACTTCACTTAGTATATGGGTCCATCCATATTGCTACAAATGGCATTATTTCATTCTTTTTTTATGGCTGAGTAATATTCCATTGTATACATGTAATATGTACTATCTTTCCTCTGTTGATGGACATTTTTAAAAATGATTTTTATTTTTTCCATTGTAGTTGGTTTATCATGTTCTGTCAATTTCTACTGTACAGCAAAGTGACCCAGTCGCATGTATATATACATTCTTTTTCTCACATTATCCTCCATCGTGTTCCACCATAAGTGACTAGATACAGTTCCCTGTGCTATACAGCGGGATCTCATTGCTTATCCATTCCAAGTGCAATATTTGCATCTATTAACCCCAGACTCCCAGTCCATCCCACTCCCTCTCCCTCCTCCTTGGCAACCACAAGTCTGTTCTCCAAGTTCATGAGTTTTGTTTCTGTGGAAATGTTCATTATGCTATATATTAGATTCCAGGTGTAAGTGATATCATATGGTACTTGTCCTTCTCTTTCTGACTTACTTCACTTAGTATGCGAGTTTCTAGGTCTGATGGACATTTAGGTTGTTTCCATGTCCTGGCTATTTTAAATAGTGCTGCAATGAATATTGGGGTGCGTGTATCTTTTCAAATTATGGTTTTCTCTGGATAGATGCCTAAGAGTGGTATTGCTGGATTGTATGGTAGTCATAGCTTTAGTTTTTTGAGGAACTTCCATACTGTTTTCCATGATGGTTGCACCACTGTACGTCCCACCAATAGTGTAAGAGGGTTCCCTTTGCCCTACACCCTCTCCCATGGGGGTGTAGATTTATTATTTATTATTTATTTATTTATTTGTAGATTTTGATGATGGCCTTTCTGGCTGATGGAAGGTGGTACCTCATAATAGTTCTGATTTGCATTTCTCTGATAATTAGTGATGTTGAGCATCTTTTCATGTGTTTTTTTGGTCACCCATATGTCTCCTTTGGAGAAATGTCTTTTTAGATCTCTGCCCATTTTTTGATTGTTTTTTTTTTTTTTTTATTGAGCTGCAGGAGGTGTTTGTATATTTTGGATATTAATCCCTTGGCAGTTGCTTCATTTGCAAATATTTTCTCTCATTCTGTGGGCTGTCTTTTTGTTTTGTTTATGGCTTCCTTTGCTGTGCAAAAACTTTTAAGTTTAATTAGGACCCATTTGTTTATTTTTGTTTTTATTGTCATTATTCTAGGAGGTGGATCTGAGAAGATATTGCTGCAGTTTTTGCCAGCTAAATCAACTTCTTAAAAATCCTTTGCCTGGCTACAATTTTCCTAGCTTGTTCTTGGATTATTTTTTTAACCTAAATAACAGAACTTTAATCTCTACTAAATGACATCTGCTGATCAAGATTTTTCTGAATCATGAGTCTATTGTCTAGTACAAGCTATCTCGCCTAGATTTATGTGGTCCAAAAACGTAGTCTAGGGGTGCTACCTACAAGTTATTGATTAAATGCTGCCTCTTCAGGCTACTAAATTATTTCATCTATCTATATTTGCTCTGTCACTAGGGCTCCTGATTTCCGGTCTCACTGGACTCTGCAGGCAATCAGCACTCCCAAAATGGCAAACCACCCATAACCAACTGGTTCTAACTGCACTTAAATTCAAGCCATCCTCCACAGATGTGACTCCCTCTCTTGGTAAAGTCCTTTAGAAAGGGGGATTCCACTGCCTCCCACAGTCACCCATTTCCAGAGTTCACCATCTGGAGTTTAGGGAGAAAAGAGTGGGGAGAATGATGTATTGGCAGAATAATTGGGGTGGAAAGGATTTATTCTTGGCCTCTTCAACAGGGACCAAAGTCTTTTAGGGTATGAGTGGGTAGAAGGAGATGTGGGGGTGGGGAGGATGCGTCTCAGCTAAAGTCCTAACATCTCTCAGAGGAGGCCACTTTGAAAACCAAGTCAGAAAGTGACGAGGGGAGCTATTCCACACAGATGTCAGTGTCTGGGCCCAATTAAGAGCATGCATGTGGATGAATTCAAAGATGTAAGAGCAGGAATCTGAGTTTCCTTTGCTTAAATCGGACTTGGCAAAATTCTGGTCTTGGTTTATTTTTATCTTGATCTGTTTATTATTGTTTTAAATTAGAGCAATAATATGTGCTCTTTTTATCAAGTCAGATAATTCAGAAGTGTGCAAAAATGTTAATAATCTCCCTCTTTCTCTCTCCTCGTCCAAATGCTGAAGTTACAATTTATGTTTCTTCTCTTATTTATTTTCTAGGTATATATACAACACATGAATGCATTAATAGGATTTTAAAAAATTACTTACAGCAGGCTGGGTCATAAAGTGCATTTTATTCTCTCACCCTCCTCCCTCTCCCTCCATTTCTTCTTTTCTTTTTACCTCCTTAACACATCTTGGATATTTACAGGTCAATATAAATGGCTCTTGTTCTTTATAATAGCAGTATAGATGCAGCATAATTTGTCCAATTATTCCTCTATTTGTGGGCACTCAGGTTGTTTTTAGTTAGTTTGCCACAACCAGCAAAGATGCAATAAGCATCTTGTGCAAATATTTTTATGTATTGGTCCTTTTATCTCTATTGGGTAGATTTCCCAAGGTGGGATTTTGGTTTTACTTGGTAGCATGTTTTACCTTCTTCTCAGCTGGGAAAAACTATATTAATGGTATAATATACAATGTACTGTTCTCTCTTCATTAAACCAACTCTTATACTATTATTCTATTTTATTTATGCAGTAGCCAGTTTCTCAGAGTGGCAATGTGGCTGAAGGAAAGCTCAGGAAAATGCATCTACTCACTATTTGAGTGGTGGTGGGGGAGGGTGGGCTAATTTATAGGGACCCACTTTTGAAGTTGGCCCATGTGTGTTGGTGAGTGTGTATGTGAATGTGTGTGTGTGCGTGTCTGTTGTGTTTTAAATGACCCAGCTGAAATGCAAGGAGGAAGCACATCTAAATATCATTTCATGTTACATGAAATAAATGGATCATAACACCGAGGTGTGAGAGAGCAGAGAGAATGTAAGATTTAAGTCAGGAAACCTGGATCTGAATTCCCTGGTTCTCTACTTCTCTCAGAGTTGACATCTTCATATGAAAAAAATGGACATCATCAGAGTGACCATCTTATAGGTTGTGAGAATGAAAAGACAGATCCCACATAGTGCTCTCTACATGTGATTTAAATGCATTTAATGCAATCAAAACACCCTAAAGGAGGATGCTTTCTTTTTAACAGAGGCATAAACTCAGAAAGGGGCCACCGAGACCTTAAGAGTCTTCTAGTAACTCAGGAAGGCCAATCCCAATAGCACCCAAAGACTAGAGAGGGGCTGGCGGGCTTGAGTGGAAGACATTGGAAGCTTACAATCCATGGTGCATTTCAGAACAGTCATACGCAAAAAGCTGCTCAAGCATTTTCTGCACTTGAGGATCTAGATTTTAATCTGTCTGACCAGGATTACTTTCTGTTGGAGAACTGTCTGGTTTTGAATTGAGAGTAAAGATTCTTTCTAATAGATTAAAGCTGTTAGTTGCAGCCCTATACTGAGGAGCCTGTGGAGACTTCTCAAGTGTTTTCTTCTTTCATGAAGGCAACCAACTCAATGATGTGTGTCTGGGACTGTTCTGGTTTTAAAACGGGAGTCCGTTCTCCTCAATCTTGGGCATATTGGGTAGCCCTGCTCTTTTTCCTGGATTGCTCTGGTGAAGCTGGCTGCTGTGCCATGAGGACCCTTGGAGAGACAGACCTGGTGAGGAGCTGAGGCCTCCTGCACCTTGATCTTTATTCCTGAATGGCTAAAACTGTTTAAAGAAAAGAAAAGAAGTCATGATCACAAAAGTTGCCCTCAATCCCTCGCTCCCTGTTGGTTCTTCAAAGACTGAGATTCTCAGACCCTACTTTTATGGCATATTGATGTTCTGTGAACTGCAATGAGAGGTTTTCCGTTAAAATTGAATCAGAGCTACTTTCCCCAATTCTCAGAAAAGAAAAAATTAAGACAGCAGTAGAATCTTGATTATTTTTCCTCCACCAAAAAAGGAAATCACTTACCTCTATAGCCTGCTGATTTTTAAATATATAACAAAATTATATTTTATCTTTTGTCTTTTTTGCCATTTCTTTGGGCCGCTCCTGAGACATATGGAGGTTCCCAGGCTAGGGGTCTAATCAGAGTTGTAGCCGCTGGCCTACACCACAGCCACAGCAACGCAGGATCCGAGCCACGTCTGCAACCTACACCACAGCTCATGGCAACACTGGATCCCCAACCCACTGAGCAAGGCCAGAGATCGAACCTGCAACCTCATGGTTCCTAGTCAGATTCGTTAACCACTGAACCACGATGGGAACTCCCAAAATTATTTTTTAAATTAAAATTTCATATGGATATCATGATATAGCATAGAGGGCTATATCCATTAGGCTTCATGGTATAAAGTTAAGGGCCCTTTTTTAGGTTATCTTAATGGAATGCTATATAGGAACCCTTCAGAAAGTTATAGAAAGGGGGAATCTTATGGGCCCAATTTTCCATGGTCCCAGGGCTGTCCACTTAGTGTCCACTCCCACTATCAAAAGTATTCTAGTTTGGATGGTAAATTATATTTTACCAGTTGTGGGGGCGGGCTCTTCCAGAAACCTGGTAGTAGGGAATTTTTTTTGCTGTTGTTTTTGGCTAATATTTGCTAAATACATGCCAGGCATCAATTTGACCAGTTACTGCATTTTCTCATTTAACTAATGATCATTAGTGGGTGCTATCAGAGAGGAAAAATATCCAAGTTCTAGGGAGATTAGATGATTAACCCATGTTCAAAAAGATACTAAGTGGCAGGGTTAGGATTAGAACCCATGTCTGGCAAACTCCAGAGCCTGTGTCTTAGGTGATGCATCCTTGTCTTCATTCTCTATTAGCAAGTGGTCTGAGATGCTGGACTTAAGTCCCCGCTGTCTGAAGTCCTCAAGAATCCCAAGGAAGCAGATGTAACCTCAAGTGGCCAGTGGGGCTTCCTTCTGGGAGAGCTGTGTTCCTTGGGTAGGAAAATGAGGTGTCTGTACTTATTTGAGTATTTCAGATAACCTCAAGGGACGCCCTGTCCATTCCTCATTAGTAGAGCTGCCTGTTTACAGGCATGCTGAGATTTTTTTTTTTTTTTCCAAATTAAAGTATAACGAATTTGCTAAGACTTCATCCCACATAGCCCTGGCCAGTTGGGTGTTTTGGGGGCAGATAAAATGAAGAAGTGGGAGTCCGGTGGCCTGCCCTAGGGTGAGAAGAGAAGAGAGCAGATCTGTGTGCGTCCTAGCAGCCGGCAGCTCTCCCTCCACTGCGGCCTGTTCTGGGACTGTGGGCCAAAGGAGCCTTGGAATTGCTTTAGACCTGCCTCTGTGCCTTTAGCTGTCCGGGTAAAAACATCACCTCTCTGGAGGCCTGTGCTGGAGCACAAACCCACGTATTGTCTGGCCCCTGGCAGGCTGGTCTGTGGAGGGGACACTCTAAGAGCTCTATTTTAATCTTTTGGAGCCGGGCCAGGGTAGGAATTCAGCTGCCAGGACCAGGCTCCCCACCCCCATGCTCTCGCCCCAGCCCCCATACCGCTACCCCCCTCCTCCTGGTTTCATTTGCTCTGACCTCCCATCATGAGAGGTGCTGGTGTTCTTTTTTTCTCCCTTTCTCTTTTTTAAACTACCAGGGCTCTTTCATTGATTTGACCTCCCAAAGTGAGGCAGACCAGGGCTCCTCAGTGGGCTACTCGGGGCTCAGAGTTGGCGTGAAGCCAGCCCTTGAATCCTGAGATTTACCTCCAGATGTGTGTGCCTCTGTGCTGGTGCGGACGGGTGTGTTTGTGTTGTGTGTGTGTGTGTGTGTGTTGGAGTGGGGGTGGGGGAGTGGGATCTGAGCCTGTTGGTGCGTCTATGTGCACTTCTGTATCTCTGCAACTTTTCTCTCCAGGTGAAGAAAATGGAAGGGGTGGGAATGGAAGGGAGGAGATGGAAGGGGTAGGCAAGGGGGGCTCAAGACCATAAACCCATCCTCTCCCTCTGCCAGCAGTCCTCCTCCCCCTTATCTCTCTTGGTGGGTCTTCTTATCCTTCCGCCAAGTCACCTGGGGCAGCTTCTAGGTAGGAATGAATGTCTTGCGGCAAGGCCATGGGGTATAGCCAGCACAGACCTCCTTAAATCCTAATCCCAGCTCTGCCATTTGCTGGCTGTGTGATGGCAGGCGTGCTATCCTCCTGCCTTCAAGCCTCAGTTTCCTCATCTGTGAAATATAGAGGATGACACTACCAACGTTCCCGGAAAGTAGAAGATTAATTAATTGGCACTCAAGAGGTGGCCAGTGATGTTAGCTCCTTTCCTGCCTACCTATCCTTTCCCATGAACAAGCCCTAGGGCAGCAGTGGGGCTCGGCCTCTGACTCCAGGGAACAGGCCCCCAGCTGGGAAGGAGGGGCCGTGTTCTTCCTGAAAGAGTGGGAGGGGGCGGAGGGTGTGGACCTCTCTCTTCCACCCGGAATCTCCCATCTTCGCTCACCCCCATCCTTCTGGCCTCTGCCAGTGATGTGCATTTTCCCCTCTGCACCGGCCTCCCAAACTGACTCATTACCTCGACAGGGTAGCAACTTCCAAAACAAAACTTTTTCAACCAAGGAAAATATAACTATGGGGAGGAAAACATTTCAGTATCTGGCCTCCTGGGATCCGAGGAAATGTACTGAGTGTTTGCAGGGAATGATGCTGTCCTGACTTCAGAGACTTCACCAAGGACAGTGGGAGAACAATGGCTGGCACCTGGCTCCAGCCAAGCCAAATGGCCCAAGGGAGGTCCAAGCCGGTGCTCAAGTTGCCCCAGACTTGGAAGAATCAAATGTGGGCCCAATATGGTGCCTCAAAACAGGCCCCACTGCGGTAGGACAAACATCCCCTAGAAAGGGGGCCTGCACTCTGTCCCTTGCCAATACCTTCTCTTCCTTTCCACCCCAAAGGGGATGCCTGCTGCAGGTCTGCTGTCTGGCTCAGGGCCTGCCTGCTTCACTTGTGGATTCTGGGACCTAGTGAATGGAGTACATTCCACCCTTAATAATAGTGCCCCCTGGAGTTGTGCAACACTGTGACCCTTTCTAGGACACTCCAGGGAAGGGATTGGAGGGTAGTAATTGGACAGGATCTTAGAGAACAGCTGGTGGGTGATGGTGATGCCAAGTCAGGATGCCAGGGAAGGCCCAAGGGCTATTCCAGAACCCATCCACTCTGATTCCACCATGGCCTGGACAGCCAGGAACAGGGGAACCGAAATAGGTGGAACTGTTTTCTGAGAGACCTGCGTCAGAGTGAGGCAGAAGGAGGAATTCTGGGGGTGGTGGGGATATTGGGAAGGGATGCTGAGCATGGATTTCTCACTTACTTTCCTTCTCCCCTCTCCCTTAGCTACAATCGACTCAGTGTCACCTCCTACTTATCTTCCATCTCTCTTCTCCCCAAAACGGCAATGGCAGCACAAAACACATCATCAAGGCAGAAACGCTCTGAGAAGAATCCCAACTCATCCTTGATAGGGCCTCAGTGGGAGGATTTTAGTTTCACGAAGTTTCAAAGCTGAAAAAGATCCCCTGTACATATGATAGATGTCTTCACCTGTAAGTTCAAAGAGAAAAAGTGTCTGGCCTGCAGTTGCCAAGTGCAGAACCATGCATGGGCTAGAACATGTGCCTCCCGGGAAAGGGTCTGCGTGCTTTGCTGTCTGATTTAGCTTCATTTGTGTTCAATATCTGTGTGTGTATAACGTCCCTTGCATGTCTGTGAAGGCAGGGGGTCTGTTCCAGAGAGGGAGCTCCCAGTGCCAATGTGGGCATTGTTTTTCCTTTCTCATAGGACTTAAGTCAATGACCCATGGCATACTAGACAGTCAGGAGTCCTGGGCCCTAGGTTTCACTTTACTGGGCCTCAAACTCCTTATCTAAAACGGAGATACAAGTTCTTGTTCTGATCACTTCACAGGGCAACTGTCAAGCTCAAATAGGATGGTGTTTGTGAAAGTGTGGGTTTTTTTTTTTTTTTTTTGGTGCCCGCCCCCCCACTCCCAGGTGTGCAGAAATTCCCAGGCCAGGTAGTGAACCCATGCCATAGCAGCAACCTGGGTTACTGCAGTGACAATGCTGGATCCTTAACCTGCTGAGCTACATGGGAACTCCTGAAAGTGTTAGGAGATTGCAGTTATCACATGCTTGATGGGGAAAATGATGTGTGAAAAAAGTGGCCTTACTGGGCACTGGGACAAGACTTTTGCAGGTTTTCTGGATGTTCAGAGGGTGCAGCTGGGACAGGTGATCCGCATATCTGTCTCCGTGGTGCTCAGTCCCTGGACTTGATGCTGGGCCGTCACATCTAATGGTGGCTGGGCTGTGTACAAGTGCACGTCTTCCCGCAGGCCCTTTGCTTCCTTTGGGGGGCCGACCTCAATCAAAGCACTCTGGAGGTGGTGTGTAGGGTGGGTGGTGGAGCTTTTCAGGACGTCCTAAAGAAATATGTTCAAGGCACCCTGAGGGGACAAGCTGAGTTTCATCGGAGTCGTTATAGAGAGCCTCGGGCTTGCAGGTATTTGGAAATTTCCTCGAGTTCATTTCTTTGAGGAGAGATTACACAAATTATGGGAATTCATCTGATTTTGAGTGATCTCTTCATCAGCTTATCACCCATTTAACAGGTCTTTGTACCAGGAGCTGTGAAACATGCTGGGGAGATGATGACCAAAAACTGGACAATTGCCACAATTGCCAGGGTTGGGGTGGGTGGGGCAGAGGGGGATGGAGTGGGAGCTTGGGGTTAGGAGATGAAAACTAGCATATATAGGATAAATAAACAACAAGTGGTTATGGTATAGCACAGGGGACTATGTTCAACATATAAAAACAAACAGACAAAAAACCAGGCAGGTGCTTTTGACTTAGAGCATCTGACCTAGTTGAGTGTATACCTGGGGCTTAATGTCCTCTAGCAGGTACCTAATGGTAGTCCCTTCTGTGGCAAAATAGCAGTACAGTGATTGACAGAGCAGGGATTATAAGAGAACAAGGATTGTTATTATTATTACTACCATGAGTAGTAGTAGCAGCAGTATTGACAGAACAAGGAGCATTCAGCAAAGGTAAGCATGCCATTTGCTACCTGAGGAGGAAATGCATTATCACAGGCCAAGCAATCGCTGCAAAGATCTAACCTGACAGATAATACGGGGCAAGAGAATTTCCTTCTGAGTGTTTTTCCCTTCTTGATAGTCACCGTAAATCAGTAAGAAACTCCTGGTTTACGCTTGCCTTATTCCCTATGATTTTCAAAAATTTTTATCAAGAAGGAATGATTTCTTGTTGCCCCGTGGAAATACTGGGTATTGCTTGGCGTATCTTATCAAAAGGGCTAAGCATTCAAGGAAGGCACACTGCTTACTTAGCAGCTTGCATTTGAAAGGCCTGCTCTTACTCCATTCTGTCCTTCCCCCAACACCTCCCCAGGAGTGTTCAGAGAAGAAAGGGGATATTAAAGAGCAATGTCATCTGTTTGGTTTGAAAAAGAAGGTAAACTTTTATTTAAAAGACAGAATTAGGAAAAGAAAGTGATAGTTTGCTTAGAAAGATGACAATTTACATAGGGAAACAGCACATTTAGGCAGGACAACAAAACAGCCTTCTGAGGCTGTCAGGAAAGCCGACCACAAACATGCCAAGAAAGAGTTGAATGTGGGGTGGGAGTGTGTGTGTGTGTTTGTGTGTGTGCATTTAAAAGAATTCTGTAAAACACCATTAAGACAAGTACATGGTCCAAAGCAGCATATTTCCTGTTCTTGAGAATTCAGGAGAATTTGTGCAAATTCCTGGGACTGAAGTATCATCTCTTTGAAATCTCAAATCTCAGCCAGAGGTGGTGGAAATAAGGGAGGGAATTTTGTGGGTGTGGAAATAATGGGATAGAGAAATAGAGAAAGGATAGCACATGCAGAAGTGCACTGAAGACATTTAAACATGCACAGAGTGGAGGATGGCTAAGGTTGAGATGTCTGAGATACTGGGTGCAGTCTGGTGATAGAATTTGCCAGTCTGCAGAATTTGGTAGTCTGCTGCTGTATTTTCAATACTTGTCATTAACCAATTATGCAAAAAAAAAAAAAAAACACCTCAGATGCTTAATGATCATTCAAGGGCCAACTGGTCGGACTCTTCGGATAATTCGTCAAAACAATGACCTAAATAGTAATTCTTTCAAAGTTTCAGTGAGAAGATTTTAAAAGCACAGCCTGAAAAATGATTGTCTTCATTGAGACTTGGAAAAAGCATCAGATAAGCCAAGGATTGACAATTCTGTAAGTTTATTATTTAGCTGGCGTTTCTCCACACTGAAGACAAAAATTGTCTTTTAAACAACAAAAGGTCATATGAAGAATCAAAAATGTGTTTGAGTTCTTCACCCTTGAACTAAATTTCAACAAGTTAGATATAAAGTATATTAATGCTATTTAATACTTAAGAAACCTTCCTTCTGATAGCTAAGATTTCTTCTGTTGACAACTTTTCTTTCAAATACATCAGGCAGGTAGGAAATTATCAAAAATACTTGCCATTAGAAAAAAATTATCTTAATTCTTGTTTACCCCTGACCTCTTATAAATCTGTAGGCTCAAGAAGCATGCATCTTACCAGAGTTAGTTTTGATTGAGGGTACTGGCCATTTACAATATCTGTTTAAAATGTTCAAATAGTCTGCAAAAGTACATACTACAAAATATTATTGTTTCAAGATTGGAAGTCACATATAACACACCGTAATGATTCATCTGTACATTTCACAGAGATTTAAAGCACACAAAATTGTGCAGATAACGTACCGAAGTCTAAACTTTTACGTACACTCAGTTGCATACATAGCAACAAGATACAATAAATTCTGAACAAATAACAGCCAATAACCAGTGAAATTACTATGTACACATTAGGCAGGAAGCAATTAAACATCGCCTAATAGAATGTCACTTAAATTACTTTTTCTATAAAACACCCTCTCCCCCCACCCCCTACATTTCTTTAAATTCTTTTTTTCATCACAAACACGTTAAAGTGATGCCATGACCACATACATAAGAATCTCCAAACATCAGTTTTGTCACAGGGCAAGAAGCGATACAGAGACTCAGAGTGACTTAACCCAATAATTTGTAGACTTGGTTTTTTATAAATCAGCTCCTGGATGGTGATTACTGTGAAAGCATAATCAGACTTTCTTGTCATAAACTGAAGGAAAAAGAGCAAAGAGCATTCACTAATAGCTTCTTAACACTTGTCACTAAGTTAATACTGGCTTTTGATAAAAGAAAAAAAAATCTACCTATCTGGGAGGAAAGACCCTAGTATAATATTTAAAACAAAGGACAATAAACCTCCTTCCTTTATCCAAACAGGATATTGTCACAGTCTACCTAAATGATTGTTTAAGCAAAACCAACTGTCCTTTGGAATAGGCATTTTACAAACTCATCATTAATGGAAATAGAAGAAATGATTTTGTAAAAAACCAATACAACTACTGTGTGCAGATGTGGTGGAAAAACCAGAGACCTGAAATATGGCAAAATCAGTGCTTCATAAACAGTCAATGGATTTTTCTAAAAATACTTTTTGCTAATGGCAAAGTTCAACACCTCAGAAAAACTCTGAATTAAGATCTTAGAATAAGTTTCCAAGCTGTACAACACAGTTTCAAATACACTACCCTTGTTGTTTGTAAGGCCGCATTGAAGTTTAGCTTAACAGTCATAAGCCATGTGTTTGAACATCTTATGAGAGGTGACCAGCAAAGAAACAAGTTTTTTCCTTGTTCACCTTACTACCTGTGACGAGGTATCATTGCTTTCCAAATAGCTCCTTTAAAAATTTCCTTAAAGGTAGGACCAGAAAAAAAGTTCAGATTTGCTTAATTGAATCATCTGGAAAAATATTTATACTTTATAAAGTGACAGTGTAGCACTTTCAATTCTCTGAGAGTGCACTCTTGTTAGTCTAGAACTACCTTCTCTAATTGGTATGTTATAGTTCAATAAACAAATATACCAAGAAATGCACACTCTCTGCCTTAGCTCAGCTACATGAAAAGTTGAGAGAGTTGTAAAATAATGGCATCATCTTTCAATCAAGTGCCAATGTTAAGAAGCCAGGGAGTTCTGCATGCTGCTCGCATAACTAGGGAACTGAAATGCACTGCAGACCCCTTAACGGCTTGAGTAGATAGTTCTCCAAGAGAAGGTGAATATATCTTGAGTGGAGTGTGAGGAAAAAGAGGAGGCCAAGGAGTTAGGATTGCCTGGTATGCCTGCTTGTCTAAAATTGTTACCTTCTAGGGAAGAGCTCAACATTCACCAAGGGTGCACGTTTGCGTGGCAGGACAACAATGAATGAGAGGCCCGTCCTCTTTTCCACTTGTCTGGCCTGATCTCCTGGCGAGGATGGCATAGGTGTTTGCCAGGTGGCTCCTGGACAAGGTTTTTTTTTTTTTAGGGGAGTACAACCAGGCTTCAGTCCGTGGTTTTCACAAAGTGCTTTGGGATCCTTTTAGGAATGGGGGCTGGAGGAATATTATTACTAGCTGGCTTCAACTTTCAAACCAAATGGAACCATTTTCTCCAGGGTAATTATTGCTTTGAACATTAGTGAATGTTCCTAAAATGGAATGGGTCTTATCTTAAGTAACCACTTCTTAAAATACCTACTCCCTAGAGTGAATGTTTTTGATGACTGTCTCCCAGGTACCCTCCCCATGGAAGAGGATGTGATAGCCTTATAAATGGGGACTTGCATTTTCCAAGCTATCCTCTTTTATAAACAGATATCAAAAGTGAAATCAAAGATGTCTAGCCCCTTCTAAGACATCAATTGAGAAAAACATATGGCGATGATGGCTACCCTCAGATCAAATTGTGAGCTCCTAGTGGCCCGGGGAACCTGTTTCATATTTGATTCATCTGTTCTCTGTGGAACCTGCAATAGAGACAGACATATGGGAGGAATTTGCTCAATGAGTATTTCACAAATGATGAGAGCTGGGAGTTCCCTGGTGGCCTAGTGGGTTAAGGATCTGGTAGTTGGCACTGCTCTGGCTCAGGTCACTGCTGTAGTGTGAGTTCAGTCCCTGGACCAGGAACTTCCACATGCTGTGGGTGAGGCCAAAAAACCCCCAACCAACCAATCAACCAACCAAACAAAAAAACAAATGATGAGAGCTGGATAACAGAGGTGAGAGTTAAGTATGTTAGACACATAGCAGAAAGGAAGACAAGAAACAGGAAAATTTCCTTCAAAGGCTCCCAGGTTGAACTTACAAAGAATGAAAGCCCATCATATCCAAAACAAAAACGAAAACACCAAAATAAAGCCAGTAAGACAAAGCAAAAACAAACAAACAAATAAAACATCCTCGGACTTTGTAAAGTCTCTATAATGAGACGACTGGACAAATGAATAAAGGAATATCATTTAGAGAACACAATTATCTCTCACAAGAATGTATTAATTTAAACTAGGTTTACAAGAAGTTGCAAAGTGGAGGTATGGGTGGAGGGAAACTCCTTGAATAAACAGGATTGTTGAGGACATAGCCCCCACTCTTCTACAGGCACATTGCTAGGAAAATGCATTTTCAAGTTGATTATTTATGTCCATTGAAATCAAATGTTCATTATTCATTTCATGGGCATGCATCTCTTCTCCTCATAGAAGATGAAAAAATAACCCCATGGCCCTACTATAAATTAGTGGGTTTGCATTTAATGTCATTTTACTTCATGAGTCATTATTTGGTCCAATGTGCCAAAATGTGCTGACCAAAGGAGGGGCCAGAAGGATGGATCTGTTCTCACTTTTGCTGCCTGTTGAATGCCCTCCATCTAATTCACAGTCACAAACCTCCTTCCATGACACCAGAAAGGTCATGATGCTTGGTTTCTGAGTCCTCGAATATTTCAGCATGTCATCTCACAAACTCACTCAACATATATAATCTGGGAGTTCCTGCTGTGGTGCAGTGGGTTAAGAATCCAACTGCAATAGCTTACTGCGGAGGTGTGGGTTCAAACCCTGGCCTGGGAACTTCCATATGCTATGGGTGTGACCATAAAAAAATAAAAATAAATCAAATAAAAAAATATATAACCTGTCTTATAATTGGAAATACTCTGTGTCACTTTTGTTTTTAAATGCGACTCATATGGTAAGAAATGTTTAATGACATTTCTCCCAAATTAGGTTTTTAAGTAATTTTAATTAATTAATTAACTTAGATATTTATTATAGGAAGTTTGTATTTCCTGGCAACAAGGAGTTCTGGGATATTGGAAATCTGTTAGGTAAAAGTTAGGGAAAGGAGTTGAGTTTGGAATTAGAAGTAGATCGATGATCTGTTAACTAGGTAAATAGTTTATAGACAATGAAATACTGACTAGGTATGTACCAATTCCCAATAGGACAGTCTGCAATAAAGGGAATGGGTCTGGGTTCTAACTCTAACTCTGAGACTAAAATAGCTGTGTGAGTTTGAGTAAATCACTTAACCTCTCTGGGGCTTAATTGCTTCATCCGTAAATGCAAGGACTTAGATTAATTTTACGGTCCCTTCTAGGTCTAATACTCCATACACATTCCATGTTCACTCAGAACAGAAGAAAACTGCATTTTAAAATCTTCTGTGGCATGGAAAAGGAGCTGCAGTGATTTTGATCAAGATTCTTTGGTGGTGGTGGTTGGGGGGGCACTCATTGAGTGTAAAATCTCTTAAAAAAATAAAGATGGAGCTCTGGGCTTTAGTTTTCTAATGACCATAGGCCATGGGCCAAATCTGTACCTTTCCGCCAGGGTAATTATTTTTGTTTAAATCAAATGTTTTAGAAATGGAAGGGATCGGAATAACATTGTGAACAGGGGACTTTGTATGCGCTCCCATGAGGAGGAATGGTAGAGCTGTGAGGATAGGAGTAGGGCCATAAAGAGCAATATTTAACCAAAATGCCTGTGAAGCAGAAAAGGACCATTTAGAATATCAGGGATCTGAATGGGTCTTGGCTCCAGGAAAGGAGAGAAGGCCCATGCCTACTTTGAATATGCAGTGTGATTGCTCTTCGATTTGGGTTTTCTTTTGTGAGAAAGACGGGTGGGAGGCAATGAGACCAAAACAAGATTTTCAGGTGTATTTGAGCACAGCCCTGGGCCTTGTAAGGAAAGATTTTCCCTGAGATCAATGGACCAGCTGATCTAGGGGTGAGACTGAGAATGACTTTGGAAGAGCCGAGTGAAAAGGGGAAGGCAGCAACCAAAGCTCCGGACAAACTGTCCTTTGACCTGTGACGCACGTAGGGGTGAGGAGATGTGCCTACGTCACTGTAAAAACTCCATCCCTGCCTGGCCGTATTTGAAGGGCACTTTCTTGTTCCGTAATAATCTATCACCTAAGAATCTGGAACAGATTCATTTTAATTTTCAGAGAGGGCCCCCATGGATTTACTTATTTTAGGATTGGAAAGGAAACACATTTTTGCACATGTCTCTCTCTTTCCCCTTGTCTATAATCCAGGTATTTACTTAACTTGGCCATCTCTTTGCACCCTGGCCCATTTTCATGCTTGAATGCGAGTCGAGTGTACAGGAAGGTCTGTTTCCTGCCCTGTTCTATCTTTGCAAGACAGAGCTAGAAGAGAAGCCTCCTCTAACCTTGTTTCTGGAGGTTTCCACATAACACTAAGTGAAGAAGAGGCCTGTCCAAGGCCTACTGAATGAGATCAGTGCTGATGCATACATTAGATTTGGTGAGGTGCTGATAATCCTGCTTTGGAACAACTTGGTTTAGCTGACAGGGACCCCTGGATAAGTCCTTGACCTTATTCCCTAGAGACACAACCTGGGCTTCTTACCCCAAACTCTTGTAAAAGTTTGAAAGGGAGGAGAAAACAATACTAATCTTATTTTTGTCTAGAATTCCTCCCCTAACAAATCACAAATTCATGAAAGAGTCTAAGGTCTCGGATTACAGAGCCAGCTGGAGAAGTGAGGTGGCTCTTTAGGTTGCCCTCCTTTAGCCACAGGTGCCACCAACAGGGTGGCATGTTTGAACCGTTGCGTTCAGGACTCCATATTGATACAAAAGCTCTTCTATGCCCTTCATAGGCTGAACTGGTAATGACAATGGCAATTCTCCCCCCGCCCCCCTCCAACTCTACTCTTAAAATAGGGGGGGCTTTGGGTTTTTAACATTCAAACCATTTGAAAATGGAAATGGGGGTAGACTGATGGAAACTGCAGGGACTTGAATAGGAATGGTGGTCAGGGGCCTCTCTAAAGCATGCTGCTGAGTATTTCCGACACCGGGGAGGGGGTGGGGCCCTCCGGGCTCATCTCAGAGCCTGCAGGGCTGGGCAGGCCCAAGTGTTCTCCGGCGGGTGGGCTCAAGGCGGCCCAGGGCTTGGCGTCCACCAGGGCCGCGGGGAAGGGCTCCACGTAGATGCGGCGCACCGCGGGTCTCGGGTCCCGGAAGCTGCCCTTGCGCTCCTCAGGGAGGCTGGCGGCGTGGGCCAGACCCAGTCCCCGTGGCCCTTCAGACGCGGGCACCAGCTGCTCGGCCTCCCCCGGGCTCCTGGGCCTGGGCGCAAGCCCGGGACAGGTGCTGCGTGTACACGCCCTCAGACAGGGACAGCGACTGTGTCTCACTGTGCATGCGCAGCCAGCGGTGGTGGCGGCTGAAGCCGCCGTAGTGCGCCTGCTTGGCCGGCTTCCGCTTTCCCAGGAAGCCCAGCGGCGGCCGCGCACCTGGTGCCAGCTTGGAGTGGTTCTTGGGCGCGAGGCTCGTGAGGGTCAGGCTGTGCAGGAGCTCCGCGCAGGAGTGGTCGGCCTCGGGCCCCAGGACGTGGCCCTGGGCTTCCTGGCTCGGCCGGGAAGGAGGTTTCATGTCGTGCACCTGCAGGACGTCGGGGGCGCTGCCGCTCAGGCCGCTTCGGGCCTGCTGGGCGATGTCCTGCGAGGCCAGGTAGACCAGGTCCAGGTCTCGAGGGCTCAGGGCATCACTGGAGTCATAGTCGCTGTCGGTGGGGAGGAAGACTTCTGAGCAGCCTTCTTCGTCAGAGCAGGGCTGTGAATCTTCAAAGCCAGAGACTGACGTTAGAAAAAAGAAACTCCTAGCCAGGGCTCAAGTATGATCCTGCGGGTTTAGCTCTTCTCCACCTCTCCCCTACCCCACCCCTGCCCCTGTCCTACCCCTGTTCCCGGCCCCCTCGTCCTAGAAGGGCTTATGCTTTATTTACTGGCCTGCTCTCATTTCTCGAAATTTTAATAATTTTCAAACGAGGCGCGCCAACTTTTCGTTTTGCGTTGGACCCTTCAAGTTATGTGGTGAATCATCTTCTTAGCTTATGGGAAAGGAAGGAGAGGAACGCTGCCAGGACCAGCCTTTGCCACAGCAGAGGGAACATGCCCTCTGTCCCCATATCCGATTTAATTTTTCACTGGGCTTGCGTAGAGAGGATGAAACAGGAAATCATGTGGATGCCATTCATGTATTTGTTACCTACTCTTACTTCAAAGATGGTTTTTGCATTTGATAAAGTAGTAGAAACTTAAAAGGGGGAATGAAGAAGAGGCACTACAGTGGCCTAAATTAGGGAAGTGGTTTCAAATCCAAGCTGCTCTGTGTTCGTGGGAAAGTTAGGTTACTTCTTTGAGGTTCAGTTTACTTATCTGCAAAATGGTGATGATAATGAAACTTCTTACTTAAGGCGACTGAAAAAAAAAATCAATTGCGTGTATAGGAATACCACGCTGTCAGGTGCTTAAAAAGAAAAAAGAAATTAAGTCCAAAGGAAAATCAGAGGCAAAAATCAGCTTCAAAGGGCGTACTACACTGATCATAAACAAGCCACAAATTTAGTTGTTTAGATATTTGCCATTTAAAGCACTAGTGCATTATATCTTCTTTTCCAGTCAGGTTGTATGTTTCTGAAGGGCAAAGACTGTCTTAAAAATCCTTTCAAATTCCTACAGAACTTGGCCTGTAATAGGTAGCTGGTAAATATAGGTTGACTTTGAAAATTTGCAAGTGCACTTAAACAGAACAAGAAATCTACTCTCCTAGTCTGAGGCAATCCATTTAAAAAATTACCATAGGTTTTTTTTTTTTTTTTTTTTGGTCTCTTTAGGGCCACGCCTGTGGCATATGGAGGTTCCCAGGCTAGGGGTCAAATTGGAGCTGTACCTGCTGGCCTATTTCACAGCCACTGCAATGCAGGGCATCCGCATCTTCAATCTACACCACAGCTCACCGCAACCCTGGATCCTTAACCCACTGAGTGAGACCAGGGATGGAACCCGCATCCTCAGGGATGCTAGTCAGATTCATTTTCTGCTGAGCCATGATGGGAAATCAAGGATTTTAAAATATATTTTAATAAATTGATTTTTAAATTACTTTGGAAAAGAAAATTTGTGAGAATAGCCAACTTTTTTTTTCCTTTGAGATACAGTAGGGAGGAACCTGATTTGTGAGATATCAAAAGATACTGTAGAGCTTTGGTAATTAAAACTTTGTAATATTGGTGCACAAATGGACAAATGAATCTGTAGAATAGAAATATAAAGTCCAGGAATACTATTAATTCTGTGTAATATGAACATATGATAAAGGTAACATTTCAAAGTAGGGGAATGAATACATTATTCAGTATATAGTGTTAAGACAATTGGTTATTCCTTTAGTAAAATAATTAGAGAAAGCCCTATCTCATCTCATATAGAAAAATGAACTTCATGTAGTTTAAATATAACAAGCAAACTCTATGTGTTTTAGAAGGCAATACTTTTGTAATTTTGGGTGGGAAGGTCTTTCTAAGCAAGACAAAACCCCAGAAGTCAGAAAAGAAGTGACTGATAAATTTGACTACATCAAAGTTTAATGCTTTGTAAAACAAATGACCCCATAAACAAAGTTAAAAAGCAAGTGGCAAATTGGAAGAAAATAATAATGTGTATAACAAAAGATTAATATCCATATATATATATATATATAAAGATCTCCTGTAATCAGTAAAAAAAACAATCCAGATGGGCAGATAACCAACACTTCAAAGACTAATTAATACAAATGGTTGATAAGCATCATAAAGACACTTGACCTTGGATAGGCTATAATTACTAATGAGGTAGTAGTCCGGGAAGTGCAAATTGGTAGAATGTATGAGAAATGTGTGTATCATTTATCCCAGCAAGCTCTTTTTTAGATACCTATATTTGACAAGTTGTCATTATGTATACATGGAGGCATTTACAAGTTGTTTACTGTAACATGATTTATAATAGTGAAAAGCTGGAAATAATCTTGTGGCTGAGACTACTGTGAAAGTGACAGGGACAGAGTAAAGGGCCAAAGTAGGTGATTAAATAGTTAATCCCTATAGGGAAATGAATTTTAAAAGAAAGACTCAGAGACACAGATGCATTAAGAAAGGAAAATAGTTTACCTGGCAAAGTTCTATAAGGGAGTCCAAATTCAGGACTGGCTTGCTGATTAAAAAATACAACAGGTATTTAAAGTAAAAACCCATAGGATTACAAGATTACAGTGAGTCTGATCATGGTGGAAAAGCAGATTTGATTATTATAGAAATATTGCAAAAATTCCTATATTGAAAAATTGAAAAATTGTTTTGTTAGGGAGTCAGTAATTGACACAAATGGGATTAAGGTTTCTATTTTAGGGATTAGAAGCAGATATAATATAATATGCTTTTTCCTTGTTTGTTTATTTCAGGGTCAGAGTGTGAAGTGTTTCCTTTTTTCTTTCTTTTTCCTGACGATAGAAACTGGCATGTGTTTACACATTGGTATGGCAAGATTTCAGTTTTGTTCTGTTACTGCTGGCTGCTACCCAATATCCATAATCTGTTTTTAGTTACAAAATCTTAAATTTTGTTTGAAATAGCATCACATATTTTTTCTTCAGCATCCTTTGCAGCTAGGCATGGCTATGTAACTAGGTTCTGGTCAGTGAGATGGAATTGAAAGTATGGTATGAAACTTTTAGAGGGCTGCATTAAAAGAGCTGGCTTAGCTGGGAGGTAGGCCATTTTGTTTTTCGTCTTTCCTTCCAATTGCCTGAAACAAGATATGTTGGCTGGGCTCATGACGCAACCTTGGAAAAAGAAGCTATGTACTAGGTTCATGGAGTTGAAAAATGGGGCATGGCATCTGAAGACCATGGAGTCTACCTACCTTCCCTAAATTGGCTACCTCTGTTTCCCCCCCACACACAAAATAGAGAAATAAAGTATCTTGTGTTTATGACACTCTTATTTGGGTTTTCTGTAACATGAACCCAGACTTGATCCTAACTGATGCAAACCTAAATTTCATTATTAGGAGAATGGTTAAAAATGTGGGGCATATACAAACCATTGAATATTGTCTAGAATCTACTAAGAATGAGACCAACCCATATGTTTTTCTTTAAATAGGGCTATCAAAAAGGACTCCCTTTTCTACTTTTGGTTTCTACTCATCTGTTCAAGAATTCTCTCAAACAAAGCCTTCTTTAGGAAGCATCCCCCAACTGTTTCAGAAAGGTTTGCCCACTTATCTGCACTTCTAAAATGCTTTTTGCTTCTATTATCCTTTGGCACTTAGCCTGTATAGACTTGTATTATTAGTTATCCTTTTTTTTTTCATGCAAATATAACATCCTGGTTTTTTGCTTGGACCAGAGCCCTCTTGGGGCAAAGATATTTACATCCATTTGTTCAACAATGAAGATTCTGTTTTGCTTGAGTTCTTGCTCTAACAGAAACACTGTGCTTGGTGGCTGACTGAATATAACATTAATAAGAAATGATCTGTTTCAGGGAGTTTATTGTTTTAATGGAGGTATAGGGCATATATGCATCTAGGAGACTGTGGAAGAACATACATTTTATAAAAGAAGTTTAGCAAATAAGATGTAGGTGTATTGACAAGATTTCACATTTAATTAGGATAGAATTGATAAAATACTCTATCATCTCTTATTTTTTTCCTTCTTTATTCATCTCTGTTTCTGGCTACATTAATTTACTTCTTACAATTTCAGAAAGTGATTTGAGGCAGCTTTTAATAATAAATATGCAAATGTTGATGAGAGGATTAGAAACCCTAGAGGATGAGGAAACAGTACAAGTAGTCCTGTTTGACCGTACTATGGGAACAGGAATGGAATTTTGGGAAAATGAGGCTACAAAAGTAAGATGCCAGCAGTTTCACTCTTGGGAGTTTATCCTAGAAAAATTAAGGTTGGTTTTCATGCAGGAACTTGTATGTGAATGTTCATAGTGATGTTATTGGTATTAGCCCCAAACTGGAAATTACCCAGATGTCCTTCCATGGATACGTGATTAAACAAACTTGATACATTTATGCAATGAAATACTACTCATCAGTACAAATGAAGAATTCCATTTAGGATACATTCATGAAATAATTACAGAGATGAAAAACAGATTAGTAGTAGCCAAGGGTAGGGATGAGAAGGATGGGTAAGGCTATAAAGGAGTAACCAAGGAAGTTGTATGGTGATGGTACAAATTGAGTGTCTTGATTACAATGGTGATTACTCAAGGGCACATCTATGACAGATTACATAGAGCTATACAAGCAAGCCTGCATGCATGTGTGCATATGCATGCACAGACACACATGTGCACGAGTGTATGTATAACTGGTGAAATCTGGATAAACTGGATTATACCACGTTCTTGGTTCTGATACTGTATAAGAGCTGGGTAAGATGTTAATACTGGGAAGGGGCTGAAGGAAAACATAAAAATTCTTGTACATTTCTTTGCAACCTGCTGTTCTTATAATTATTTTAAATGAATGGTTGAAAGAGGTTATTTAATTTTTTTAGAAGGTAAGGTGGAGCTAGAGGAGAACAGTAAATGCCCAGATAAGGATTTAATAGTTAATTATATTGTATTGTAGCCAATGGGTAATTATTAGATAATTTTGAAGAAGTAATTGACAAGATAAGAGCTATGATTTAGGATAATTATGTAGCAGGTAGGATATAGGATGAACTGGATCAGGAAGAAACAGACAGCAGGGAAGCTAGTTGGGAGGTTGTTGTTCAAGCTATGTTTCCTTTGAATTAAATTTACCTTTTTCTCAGGCTATGGGGCTGAGCAAGAGTGGTGTTTATGTGGAAGGAAATAGAAGTCCAGGGAAGTCAATTGCTCTAAGATATTTACTGAGCACTTATTTTGTGATAAACATGGTCTCTGCTTTCAAGCAGCTCATAGAGGGTGGATTAGAAAACAAGTAAGTCATAAAATACATAATATTAATTTCAGGTAGTGCAAAGCTCTGTGAAGAAAATGAAACTGGATTTCAACAAGAGAAGGACTTGGGAGGGAGGTTCTTTTAATAAGGTAGCCCAGGGAGAAATCTGTATAAAAGAGACCTCAATGATCAGAAGGAACCAGCTATACGAAAGTTTTAGGGAATCATGTTCCAGACAACTTGGAGAAGCAACCGCAAGTGACTTAGAGGTTTCAAGCCTTGGTACCTGGGAGATAGGAGAAGTAGTAAACCAGAGATGTTAAATTGGCAGCAGGGTTGGGCAGTGGATTTGGGCAGGCTTGTGTAGTGAGAGATCATAAATTAAATTTGGAAGAGGTCGAGCCTAAGGGGTTGGCCAGAGCACCCTGGAGGAGATGGAATGGGAACGTGGTAGGGTAGCAACGTTGAAGAAAGGTGGATAGAGAAGAAGGAACTGTTGGAAAGGGAACTGTTGAAGATGAGTAGTAGGTTGATGGCTATAACAAGGAGGGGGAGCACCAGTGCAGGCAGTTGTCTTTAGTGAAAAAGACAGGAGGGCTCCTGGTTAGGGAAAAAGATTTTTCAAGGTTAAAGGGAAGAGCTTGATAAAGGTTTTGGCTGAATGACAGTCTTAAAACAAGTTTTAGACAGTACTTTTCCCTATCTTTAGTGGCAAAAATTGGGAATTGCAAGTAGCAGGGTCTCAGAACTGTTGGCTATTTTTGACGATGGCAATGGTAGCTGCCATAGAGGTCTTGAGGAAGAGAGGTTAACTGAAGATTTGAAATTGGGCTAGAAATAAGATCCATGCAATGAATTGATAATTGACTTCAGGTGAACTTCCTTCTCTGTTTATCTGTTCACTGTTGTCGATTCAGCTGTCCACGTGTAGTATGCATTTGTGTTCACAACAGTGATAACAGTACTTGATATATACTTAGTGCTTACCGTGGGCCAGCCTTTATGCTAAATGATGCTTTATCTTATTTGATTCTTACAGTTCTCATTTTGCCAATAAGAATACTGAAGCATGGGCTTATTACATCTTCCAATTCATATAGCTGACAAGTGGCAGATTAGAAACCTGTATACAGATTTGTCTCACTCCAAATACCTGATATACTGCCATTCACCTTAGAATTAGCACAGCTTTCTGTGGAAGCGTCCTGAGGGCTGGGACCTGGTCCATCTCATAAGCTTTGTGCTGTACCCACACAGAATTATACTAAGCTCTTAGTAAGAGAAACATGTTAAGACTTGTTTGAGTTTCCTGCGGTTACTGAAACAAATTACCACATGATGGGTAGCTTAAACAAAAGGAATTTGTTCTTTTACAGCTCTGGAAGCCAGAAGCCTGAAATCAAGGTGTCAGCAAGGTTGCACTCCTTCTGGAGGCTCTAAGGGAGAATGTTTTCTTGCCTTTTCTTAGGGCCACACCTGCAGCATATGGGGGTCGAATCAGAGCTGCAGCTGCTGGCCCATGCCACAGCCACAGCAATGCCAGATCTGAGCTCTGTCTGTGACTACACCCCAGCTCATGGCAACATTGGATACTTAACCCACTAAGCAAGGCCAGGGATCAAACCTGCATCCTCATGGATATTAGTCAGGTTTGTTACTGCTGAGCCATGAGAGGAACCTCCTATTTTCTTGCCCGTTACAGCTTCTAGTGGTTGTTAGCATACCTTGTGCTGCATTGCTCCAACCTCTGCTTCTGTCTTTACACGAAAGCTCTTCTGTTTCTTATAAGGACACTTGTCATTGGATTTAGGGCCCACCTGGATAATCCAGGATGATCTCATCTCAAGGTCCTTAATTACATCTGTGATCTTCCAAATAAAGTCATATTCATAGGTTCTGAGGGTTAGGACATGAACATGTCTTTTTGGTGGCCATCATTTAACCCCATAAAAGTATGATAGTAAAAATGATGTATTGAGAAGCAACTGCTGAGGAGTTTGTGTTTCTTTTTTCCTCCTTCCAGCCCATAGTCAGGTCCGACACTCTATAAGAACAGTTTGCACTTTGACCTCTCAACATACAAATAGCATTCGTTGGTTGTGGGGGACTAAAGAATATATGAAGTTTTGTTTGAAGGACTGACATTCTAATATTTCTATAGAGTATCATATTTTAAGACTCAGTCTCAGGAAGAGCAAGGGGCATGCAAAGCCTCTGCATTTCTCAGATCATCTGATCTGAACATGGACGTATGAACAGACCATGAGGACTAGACTGTGAATTAATCATCATTGTATTATAACCCTCTTGTGCTGTTTCTGGTACATACAAGGCTCTCAGTAAAGATGCTGGGTTGCACTGAAACTGAAAGAAATATTGAAATCCGAGAGCTTAAAGAGTGGTGAGATTTGATTTCCTCTAAAAACAATACTGAAAGCAGTCTGAAGAGATCTAATTTACTTTATCTGCCATAGAAATTCCTGAAAACAATTACCTAAATCGTTTTGCTTCATGTTTAGTGATACTTAAGAGTCAGCCCAGTTTTAGCAGAGAGAACAATTATCTTAAAATTAGACAAACCTGGGCGAAAGTCCTGTCATGCTCCTTACTGGTTATATACTCTTGAGCAAATCTCTTAACCCTTTGAACCCCTTCACCTGTAACATGTAGGTAATTATTTTGCCTATCCATCCATAGGTGCTATGGGGATTAATTTGTTAAAAATACTTCTAGTTCCTTTCAAACAGAAGGTATTAATATTACTGAAATCTGTCCACCTTTAAATAGAGAATAACTGAAAAAACAGATCAGGAGGTAACTCATTAAAATAGGAACCAGTAATCAGAAAAACTTTAAGATTTTGCTGAGAGTGGTGTTGATAATACAGGAGAACAGTAATCTCTTGTATGGTGTCTTGGGTTGGTGATGATCAAGTCCAGGACTGTATTTCTCATCCTAGATTTAGCAGTGAATTTGTAAATGATATAAATTCTTTACTATAGCTCCCAGGAGCAAGGAAGGTAGGCAATAAATCAAGGGAGGAGCTAGTTATAACTGCAGTAACCCAGGAAGGAGATGAAAAGGGGCTTGGGTATGGAGTGGTAAATATTATCTTGTAGGTTCATGGACCTACACTTTGGAAACACTGCTCTAGTGGGAATCTAAATATTTGACTTCCATGGTGGTTGTATTATTTATTATAGGACTTAGTGGAACCTATTGCTTAGCGTGGGATACCCCTCCCAGAACAAGCTGGGAAAATCTCCAGGATGCCAGCCAGGGCACTGAGGAGAGTTTCCAGGGACTTAGGCCACTGCCACTCCCTCTCTTCCTGGAAAAGAATGCAAAGTGCAGCTTCCATCCCCAGATCCAGGCCATATGCTCCATTAAGCGTTGTAGGCATCTTGCCCAGTTGTTATATTAATGAACCCGATTGTGCTCCTTAATTTCCCTTAGAGGGCCCACTGGGCAGGCCAGCACTGGTTGAACCTTGTGTTTCCCCTCTGGTTGACCCAGGAGCTGTTTGATGGAAGTTCTGCCCATAGTTTTAGTGCTGGCTTAGGAAGCCTTGGCTTTCTTGTCACCGTAATGGGTGTTGCAACTTCTGTTCTCTGTGAATCAGCCAACAACAGCAGAGTAGAATTGATGTGGATTTTGAGGGTGTTATGGGGAGATGACACTGCAGGAAAGAATAACTGATTTACAGCTATTGCTTTTCCCTTAAAGGCAAGGGGCATGGCAGGGTGAAAAGAAAGGAATAATAAGTAGCAGTTGCCCTAAAAACTCTTATCTTCACATTTTAAATATACCACTGTCCAAATTAGTAGTTTTGGTGTGTGTGCTTCATTGAATCTATTTCCACTGTGTTTGAGTAGGATGTAAATAATTTAGAAATAAAGAATTTTAATAAATCTCTCATTAGGCCTTGGGTAGTTAGGCCTCAGGAGTTCATTCACCTTCTAATTTCCCTTCTTCAGATTCCTGTTGATTTTTTGAGGCTTTTCTTAATCTTAACATCATCTGAGAAAATACCCGTGTGATGGACTAATCAGTCTACCCCCTGCCTTGGGCTGCCTTTTCTAGGAGCCAGCTTTACCTGTTGGGTCCTTGGGAGATGCTTAATTTTAATTGACTCAGAGGAGTTCTACTTCGTGTTTGAAAACCACACAGAAATTGGAAGTAAGTTAGAGAGTTCCACTGTTCTCCCACCCTCTTCCTCCAGACAGACAGACAGACAGACAGACACACACACACACACACACACACACACACACCCAAACAAATCCAAGAGACTAAATAGCCTTAAGACAGAATCTTGGGTTGGTCCCAGAGTCTAGGCTTGTAATAGGTATTGTGTTTCCAACAGGCTTCTCAGAAGTTAGGTGAATGCTACTCATACAAAATGGAATTGTCTTGCAAACTTTGCCCTGTGAGCAAATCAGTGGGGATGTTCCTCTAAATTGGATTTTCCCCTTTATAAGTGGTTTCCAAGCAATTAAAAATAGTCACGCCAGTGGAGAGAACAGAGCACGCAGGAGCAGATTTCACTGCTCTGAAATGCTTTTGCTTTTGTGAGGGGATGCAATGCTAAATGTTTCTCCTAGTTCTCAACAGTTTCCCTGTCACTGGGTTCCATTTCTCATCTGCCGCCCTCCACATCTTTGTGTTTCACAGCCCATGGAATCTTGGCTTCCGAGAAATAAATGGACCCAAGAGAGTTATATTTTAAGAAACAGAATGATGATCACTCACATTTTAAGTTAATAATAAAATCCGAGTGTAATTGGCCAGATCCTCCCAGCAGGGAGTGTGTGTAACCCATCATCTGGCTAACATGAGAGTTTGGCACTTATGTGGCACAAGAGAGGCCACCCTCACACAGCCAGGGGGGACCTACTTAGGACCCTGTAGCTGAGAGAAGATTAAACATTGGGAAAGTCCTGTGAGCAGAGAGGGCAAACAAGGGCTATGAAGGGGGCAGTAGATTGAAGAGTTTTTTGTAGAATTATGTGAATTGTGGAATACCTCAATAGAGGCATAGCTATCCTGCCTTTGAAAAAATGCCCTTTCAAATCGCTACCTCTCCAGCTACTGCCCTCCCTCCCTCTTCTCTTTCACAGCCAAGATTTTGAAGAAGGTATCCTTCCTGTTCTCACTTCTTTACCTCCCATTTACTCCCTCATCTACTTCTATTCGGTTTTTATCTCCTTTCCTTCACAAACTGCTCGCATCAGGATTACTGACAACCTCCTTGTTGAAAACAAAAAACCAAAACTATAGAAGCTTTTCAGTTTTATTTAACCTTTCACCATCATATGGCACGCTTTCATTTTGGTGACACGACTTACTCTCGTTTTATCTTCTTCCTCTGGAAGGTACTTCTCAGTGGAAGAGGTCTGGCTGTTCTTTGCCACAAGGATCCTTCCACAGCCTCTTTCCTCACTCTGCCTACTCTAGGGAACATCAAGCATTTTTGTAGCTGTATCATTCATATGTCAACATTTCTCAAACCTATATTGTTTGACCAGTTCTCTTTCCTGAGCTTCAGCCCTCATACATCCTGTTTTCTCCTGCATGTTTCTTTTCGGATGGCATGCCCTAAAGCTAACCTAAATTTAATACCAACCGCTCAAGTTTGTTTCTCCTCCTGTCTAACCTCTTTTTGGTAAATGGCATCCTAATGTTCCTGAGGTACTCAAGCCAGAAAACTTGCTGTCTCCTTTGTTAGTAGCTTCCTGATTGATCTATTGATCTCCCTGCTTCCGATATTGGACTCTTGTAACAGATTTGATTTTAAAGAATAATTCAGGTTATATCCATCCTTGCTTAAAAGTTTCCAGTGGCTTTCCTTCACATGTAGAATAAACCCCCAACTTTTTACCATGCCCTAGTCTGGCCCCTGCCTTTCTCTGTACCCTGTCTCTCTGCCACCAGCCCCTTTGTTCACTTTGCTCCACTTTGGCCTTCTTTCATTCACGCACCTTAGGGCCTTTTGCTCTTTTGTTGTTTGGAATATTCCAAGATCTTTGTGTTACCGGGTCCTTTTTTTTTTTTTTTTTTGTGGTTGATTCAAATGTAATCTTCATAGATAGGTCTCTGCTGAACATCCTAGTGAATACAACACTCTCCCTGTCCACCTTGATTGCTGTTTTATGTTGTACATTGGAATTTTTACCATCTGAAATGATCTTGTTTATGTTTCCATTGTCATTCTAGACTATAAACTCAATGCAAGCACAGACTTTGCTTTGTTTATCCCTCTATCCCTGTTGCCTTGAAGAATATGTGGAACATAGCAGGTTTAAATATTTTAAAAAATGATTTTAAAAAAAGGACAATGTCCTAGATCTTAGGTTCAGCCAGGCTGCTCATGTTCCCTGTGCAAGCATACATAGTTGCACATTCTACTTCCTCTGCCTATAATGCTTTGCTCTTCCCTCTTTTTCAGCTCAAGTCCTGCTTATCCTTTAGTACTTGACTTTGTCATCTCCTCCAGGAAGCACCCTCTTTGATCTTATGAGTTTCTGGCTAACACTTCCGGTAGATTTTATAGCACCTGATGCATATCCTCATCATAGCGCATTCACAGTTACTATGAAATTGTGACTGTATCTGTCTCCCCTGTTAGATTAGCTTTTGGCAGAGATGGTATTTTAATTGTATCCACAGCCCATTGGGAATCTATAAAAGCTGCTTAAAGAATTATTTTGTTGAATTTGTTAAATCATAGAATCCTTTGGTAATGTAAATTAGCTGTCTCTCAAGTTATTCCACTTGCCAAGTTTTGATTTTTAGACATTGATGTTTTTAAAACATAGAAGTATGTACAGACTTACAGAAAAGGTTCATGTCATCACAAAAGTTTTTCTATGAGTGACTTTTTTTTTTCTTTTTTTTTGTCTTTTTGCCATTTCTTGGGCCGCTCCCACGGCATATGGGAGGTTCCCAGGCTAGGGGTCTAATCAGAGCTGTAGCTGCCAGCCTACATCAGAGCCACAGCAATGCGGGATCTGAGCTGCGTCTGCGACCTATACCACAGCTCATGGCAACGCCGGATCATTAACCCACTGAGCAAGGGCAGGGATCGAACCCGCAACCTCATGGTTCCTAGTTGGATTCTTTAACCACTGCACCACGACAGGAACTCCCTATGAGTGACATTTAAATATATCTACAATTTATTGTCTGTTATATGCCGTGAACCTCTGACATAGATTGTCTTATTCATAAATAACTTTTCAAGGTGTATATATTGTTATTCTCATTTTACATAATATGGAAACTGAGACTGTTCAAGCGCATATAGCTTACAAAACAAAGCTGGAATTTGAATCCAGGTCTCTGATTTCTAAGCCCAAGCTCTTTCTCCTACACCATGCTGCCCCCTATGGGACAAGTTCACATTTCAGACCTGTTTATTAAAAAATCAATAATTATCATTATAAAGATTATAAAATTGGAGCTCTTATAATAAGCAATAGAATCAAGAAAGATCCTTGGGACCCCATTATTTTAATTGGCTAGAAAAATGGCAAGAGCATTATATTGCTTTTGACTAGTGTACTTTCTCTCTGTTTATAAGTATAAAGGTGCTTTGTAGAAGTTTTGTTAACCCAGCCATGTGTTTTTCAGTTAGCATTTGCCTTGGAAACTCAAATTTAATATCCAACAGTGGAAGTGACTTGCTAGGCATTTCCTCCAGCTTGTCTGTAAGTTGTTTCCTGACTGTTGTGTCCATGATGAGACCAGGCTCAGGATTCTAGTTTATCCAAAGTTATATAGTTCCCACCTCTCACCCCAGGACATTGGTGCTATATGGGTGGGAAGTTAGTCTTGAACTCTTACCCAGGCTGGTACCTACTTCCTGCCTCATTCCTGTCAATCCCTATTTTCTCGAGGCTGGGCCTGTTCTCTTTCTTACTTGGTTTGGGCCTGGAGGTTTTATTTCCTTTTGTGTCTTGGAAGCTTGGAATCTTCCTTAGCCCTAAATGGAGGTGATCTGAGGTTCTTGCCTTAGCTTTCTACCCCTCTGCTGTTCTGCTTTTGTTTCCTTTGTGCCTCTAGTCAGCACTGAGCAGTGTTTCCTACTGCTTGCTGGTACTAATGACTCAGCACTGAAGAACCTCATCAGTGGAGACAGGACCGAGAATCTGGTGACTGAAATATAGACCCTTAGATCTTATTGCTTACCACTCACTGCTTTTCTTCTGTGCATCTCTGGCGATGGGGACGGTGATGGAACACAGTCTATGTGTGATGATGTAGAATTGATCTTCTTTAGGTTCTGCTCATCTGAGGAGTCTATCAGCTTAGTGATGAACAAGCCTGAAACTGGTTGTTTGTATCTTGCATAATGCAGAGCATTCATGATCCACCTCATTTCACGCCAAACTTCATCTATTTGCTTTGGGAATAAAATAGTAAGAGACATTAAGTGATCAAACAAGTATTTAAAAGTCTAAGTTTTGGAGTTCCTGTCATGGCTCAGTGGTTAACGAATCCGACTAGGAATCATGAGGTTGTGGGTTCGATCCCTGCCCTTGCTCAGTGGGTTAAGGATCCGGCATTGCCGTGAGCTGTGATGTAGGTCGCAGACGCGGTTTGGATCCCACGTTGCTGTGGCTGTGGCGTAGGCCAGTGGCTACAGCTCTGATTAGACCCCTAGCCTGGGAACCTCCATATGCCCGGCTATGGCCATAGAAAAGGCAAAAAGACCAAAAAAAAAAAAAAAAAGTCTAAGTTTCCCTGAGAATCCAAGATGATACATTTCCCCAGATAATACATTTTCCACAGTATTGGTTTTGGGCAAGAGTAAAATAAAAGTACCTCTTCTTTATAATCTCTTGTGACTTGCAAATTTTTACCTCAGAGGCTATTTCATTTAGTGAAATAGTAGGAGACCTGGATTCCAGTTGGGATCCACCACTCCTGGCAAGTCACTGGACCTCTTTGAGTCTTAGTTACCTTACTTGTAAAATGTGAACAAGAATTTCCACTTTTATACCTCACAGGACTGCTGAGGTGATTGGGTGAAATGATAAATTTGAAGGTGCTTTGTAAAACTGCAGGGTACATTTCTCACACACATAAGAAGTGTTATTAATTCTCAGCATGTAATTAAATATTCCTCATGAGGATATTATATGGGAAAGGCAGATGATTAAGTCTGAATTTCAGAACAAGTAAAAGAAATGTAGTTTTAGTTCTATGTGAACTAGAAAAACAAAGTCTTACTGGGGTAAGCAGAGATTCTTGGACCTCTTTTACTAGGGATAACTTTATATATTAAACTTATTCCTTTCTCACATATAAAACAAATGCTTCTAAAATATAAAACAGCTTAAACAGCTTATTCTTCCTAAATAATTTAAACATCCTTACTTTTTGAGTAGCCCATTTTAGACTATTACCATTTGACTTCTGGGATACCAAAATGATTTTTAAAAAAGTTTTTATTATAAAGTTGTTACATGGAAACCTGCTAATGTAAAAGTCATTCATATTTTTGAGTCTCTCTCTGTAGATGACAGATATTCTTCCCAATATTAATAGATACTGACCACAAATTTTTGGGTTATTCTGACTCTCACCAAGGAAGCTGTTAATGACAGATTTTTTTTTTTCATGGGACCCTGGGGCACTTGTGATAGGCTTTGCAGCTAATTTCATTGGGTGCCTTGAGCAAGTCATTAACTTCTTCTGATCCATTTATTCAACTGTAAAAGTAAGAGGTTGGACTAGATGATGTCTAACGTTCCTTCCAGCTCTGACATTTTATGCTTTATTTTTGAAGAACATTTGGAAAGCTGACGTTGCTCAGTTTCTAGGTAGGTGTTCATTTTATGAATACCTCAAGGTTAAGCTCTCTCTGATTATAAAAGTTTTAAAGATAAGGGATTATCTAGTGTTTTTTAATTTTCAAAACTCCTTCTTGGGGCTTTAGCCTATACTTTAAAAATACTCTTTAAAGAATATCCACAAGCCTGGTGCTACCAACAAAGAGAAAGTCTGAAACGGTGATGGTCTTCCTGTTCTGACAGGCAAGCTTAGCGATTTAGTGAATGGCCCTGTGTGGTCGGTAGCCATTTTCGCCTGCTTTCTCCTAGTGTTCTGTCCTGGAATGACAGAACTGGGCAGAGCATTGGTAATGAAAGCATGAAACTGAGGTTCAGGCTTTGGTAGGCAGTGAGTTGGGCTGAAGGTTCAGCAGTGGCAGGCCCATGAGGAGGCTCTGAGCATTGTAAAGGGAGAAAGCTAAAGCTTAGAGGGTAAAGCTCAAGTGGGAATCCCAGAAAAGACATGGACCGAATGGGATTGTTGCTTCCTCAGCTAGCTTTTATTGATCCTACCTCATGCAGCATACTCTTGTCTCAAAGCTTAAAGGGACTGCATGACTCTGGACAGTTTTTAGAGGTCCAGCTAGGACGGGGACTGTGCTTTTGTTCCATTTACTCTTGGCCGTGCAAAGAATAGGTACTCCATAAGCGATTTTTCAGTGAAGGAGGGGATGGATGAATGGTTACCCAATTCTTTAGATCTCTGCCCCTGAACAGGGTCGTTATGAGGATTAAACAAGATGATGTAGATGAGTGCATTGTGAGAAGTTTTCAGTTGCTACAGTGACAACTACGGTTATTGCAATGGATGGAATGTGGCCTCCTAAAAGGTATGTCCACATCCTAATCCCTGGAATTTGTGAGTATTGCCTTATATGATAAAGGAGTAAATATTATCTTGCATGGCAAAAGATGTGATTAGGTTAAGGATCTTGACAGGAGGAGTTTCTCCTGAATTATCTGGGTGGGCCCTAATTCCAATGAGCGATGTCCTCAAAAAGACATTCTTATGAGGGTGTGGCAGAGGGAGATGTGGCACACAGAAGAGAGGAAGGCAGTGTGACCACAGAAGCAGAGATTGAAGCGAGGTGGCCCCACGTCCAGGAATGCCCGCACCCACCAGATGCTGGACCAGATCCTCCCCTAGGGTCTCCAGAGGGAGTGTGGCCCTGCCTCCAGAACTGTGAGAAAATAAATTTTTGTTGTTCAGTCTTATGAACATCCAGAGGGTGGACAGTGATATTTGATGTAGAAATTTTAAAAACTATGTATAGAAAAGATATTTCTTATTTTTTTCTCAGTGGTGAAATGAAGAGGAAGAAAAAAACAAAAACAGGTACAGGGTAGCCTATGGACTGAGTTTAATGGACTTAGCTAAGTAGCTCTAAAAGAAGTACAATTTTCACCCATTTTACCTTATACTGTTGATCTAAAAATAACTGACAACATAATCCCCTGATTTGAAGGTCCAAAATCAGCTTCTAAAGACTTGCTGACACTTTTTTCTTTCTTTCATTTTTTTTTTTTTAAAGAAAGACCACTAGCTCTGTTGGTTAAAAGTTCTGCATCCATTTCTGACCCTGTCCTTTAAAAATTTCAGTTTTCATCCCATAAATTATACCCTTTTCTCTGTACTCAGACAAGATACTATTTTTATTAAATTGTAAAAGTGATTGGTTTTCTCACAGTACAGTTACAAGGTACTTGAGGGGATGATAGATTGGCTATATTTAATGAGCTGTGTTTCTATTACAGCTTAGGAGCATTTGAAGCATTACAGCATATAAATTATAGCCTAATTGCCCTTTAGGCTTTAGCAGCTCAAAATATGCCAAGCGCCAAGTCTCTGCACTTTGACATTTCTGCTGTGGATGTTGTCTGTAAAGGCTGGATACCTTATCTGTGATTTTCTACACCTCCCCTGGCCCAGCTCTCCCACTTTCTGGCTGCACTCCTTGGCTTCTTTTCCTCACTGTATTTACATAGACTCCCTTGCTCTTTACAATGTTTGATTTGTGTAGTGCCTTCAACACTGTCTTAGATCTGGAATCATACAAATGCCCTCACAGCTGGCAGTTGCCTCTGTAGATTATGGTGTGTGGTGGGCTGAGCTCTGAATGCCAGTGGGTGAATGGCTGCAGCTGGTTTTCATTCTGAGCAGGAAAGATTGAGAAGCCCAACATAGATAAGGGGGGGAGATGATATTGCGTTATCTCTGGTCAGTGAAGTTTTCCATGTTGGACAGAGCAAGGCAGTCCACTGAAGGCTATGGGTGCAAGGAGATGGTCTGCTTTTATACTGGCCAAGAAGTACTTTTTTTTTTTTTTGAGTCCTTTGGGGATTGGCTTTTATCCAAGTCTACATTTACCTGGCTGGCTGGCTGGCTGGCTGGAGAGTATGTAGAGAGGGCTCTCAAGTTACCTGCTTTGGGAGACCAGAGCAGGCTAGAACTTTAAGGAATTCCTGGCCTGGCCTGCCTTTATGCATCGAACTTACCAGCGTGATGAAAGGGAAGGAGAAAACGGCAGTGGAGCCCTAGGCTGGGTGAAAAAGAAAGGAGTGAGGATAGTCGCCTGGAAGTCAGAACTGGAGTCGGGGCCTCTTGGAGAAGTATGAGGCTGGGACAGACTGAAGAAAGTCTGCTTTTTCTGTGGGATCAACATAGTGGATTCAAGGGAGTCTGAAGTGTAGTAAAGTAGAAATAGAACCTAAGGTATGATTAGAGAAATACTTCTCTAAAAATATTTATGGTTGTTAAAGAAATCTGGAAATGTTAGGGCTGATTAGGTGCTTAAGAAGTCATCTTGTTCAATTCTTTCATTTTATATGTAAGGAAATGGAGGTCCATGGATCAAATGAACTGTCAAGTACCCCAGGGTTTATCAGTAGAAGATGCAGGACTAAAAATGTATGCCAATTGACTTCTGGTCATTAATATTCATACTTTGCTCCACCATTCCTTAACACTAGGTTCAGCAGACAAGCCAGTCTTTCATACTCTCCTCCTGCTTCATTCTTCCTTTTCTCATCCCTTTCCCCTATTGATATTCCATTTTTACTGGAAATAAAATAATGATATGAATATATAAAAATTTTAAATGCTAAACTTTAAGGTCAAGAAAGCAAGTACGTTCTTGAAAGTTTCATTTTTTTAGTCTGAGGTGACATATGATATCTATTTTATGGGATGAGAGAAGTAGGATAGGATTTGTCTGCTCATACTTTGCAAGCATATTACAATATCTTCTTCCTGAGTCCTTAATAAACCTCCAATCTTACATGGTTTTTTTTGTTGTCTTTTCTAGGGCTGCACTCGCCGGCATATGGAGGTTCCCAGGCTAGGGGTCTAATCGGAGCTGTAGCTGCCGGCCTACGCCACAGCCACAGCAGTGCGGGATCCGAACCATGTCTGTGACCTACACCACAGCTCACGGCAACGCCGGATCCTTAACCTACTGAGCAAGGACAGGGATCGAACCCGCAACCTCATCATTCCTAGTTGGATTCATTAACCACTGTGCCACGACGGGAACTCCAATCTTGCATGTTTTGAAGCATTTTCTCTTATTCTTAATGAATGAATGAATGAATAAATGAATGTATAATTTTTTGTGTACTAATTGTGTGCAGGCATTTTACTGAATGTTTTACTCTCATTACCTTGTCGAATTCTCTCCGTAACACTGGGAACTAGTACTGTTATTATCATCCTTATTTGACAGATGAAGAGGTTGAGATTTGGTGAAATTTGCTTGCCCAAAGTTCACAGCATTTCCTCATCTTTGGTCCTCACTACTTCTTGCCTGGATGGTTGTAATAGCTTCCTGTCTAGTTTCCCTGTCTTTAAGTCTTCTCCTTAAATCCAGGAATGATATGCAAATTATTTAGTGGCCAATGAGAAGGAGCTCTCACTGTAAACAACCAGTGTGGCCATACCAATGCGAATGGGAGGCCTATTCTCCCCTGCTTGAATCTATCCTAAACATCTGTGGGATCCTATAACCGACTTTCTCCAAGACTTTGGCCAGGTCTACATTGCCTGCAGAATTGAGTGCAAATTTGATCTGATTCCATTGCTACTTTCATTCTTACCTAACTTCTCACTACTGTCTTTTACTCAATTTATGCTGCAACCAATCTTGACTATTCAGCATTCCCCTAATAGGATTTTTCTGCTCTCTGTCTTACCTGTTTACACTTGTTCTTTGACTGCCCCTTAGTCTATTTCTCCTCACTGTAGACTAGTCTATCCCTCCAGGCTTAGCTCTGTATCAGTTATATCCTCTATGGCAACTTTTCTTATACCCGCAATTGTAAGTAAATTTTACTTCTTTGTGTTGATACAGATTTTTTTTTTTAATTTCTTTTTTTGGTACCTAGATCATTCTGCAAATAGCATTTGTACACATTTCTTGTCTACGCTAATGGATTTTAAACTCTAAGGTCAGGGACCATGTGTAATTCAACTTTGTATCTCTGTTACAGTGCTTGACATCTGGGTGTCCAACAAATATTTATCAAATGGGTCTGAATATATGTCAGTGATATTTATGTTCAGGCTATTTCTATATATTAGTTCCCCCTTATCTGTGGTTTTACCTTCTGAGGTTTCTGTAGCCATCAGTTAGCTGAGGTCAGAAAATATTAAATGGAAAATTCCAGAAATAAACAATTCATAAGTTTTAAGTTCCCCTCATTTTGAATAGTGTGATGAAATTTGTCATCCTGCCCCATGCTGTCCAGGATGTGAACCATCCCTTTGTCCAGCGAATCCCAACCCTTAGTCACTTGGGAGCCCTCTTGGTTATCAGATCAGCTGTTGTGGTATCACAGTGTTTATATTCAGGTAACTCTTATTTTACTTAAATGGCCCAAAGCACAAGAAGAGCAATGCTGGCAATTTAGTTATGTCAAAGAGAAGCCACAAAGTGCTTCCTTTAAGTGAAAAAGTAAAAGTTCTCAATAAGAAAAGAAAAAAAAAATCATATGCTGAGTTTGCTAAGATCTATATAAGAATGAATCTTTATACTGTGAAATTGTGAAGAAAGAAAAAGAAGCTCCTGGTATTTTAGCTATTGCAACTCAAATCACAAAAGCTATTGCCACAGTGCATGATAAATGCTTAGTTAAGATGGCAAGGACATTAAGTTTGTACAGTAAGATATTTTGAGAGAGAGAACATTCACATACTTTTTATTACAGTAGATCATTATGATTGTTCTATTTTATCGTTGTTGATCTCTTACTGTGCCTAATTTATAAATTGAACCTTATCATAGGTATGTGAGTACAGGAAACACATAGTAAATACATTGTCAGGTATTATCTGTGGTTTCAGACATTCACCGGGGGTCGTGGAATATATCCCTTATGGATGAGGGAGAACTGATGTATATTCATTTTGTGAATTGGGCTACTGTAGTCATGAAGATCACAAGATTTGTCTAAGAATTTAGGGGCAACTTTAGACCAGATCCAAATTCTCTTGATGATAGTCAGTACCCCTGTCTCAAGACCTTAAAATTTCACTGTAAGGCTTTTCCAGAAAAGACCATGGACAGGGAAAACATTTTTTAATGTCTGTAGTTATACATTAAAGTGTCAGTTCTGCCAGAAAGCAGTCAAAAGAATGAGGAATCTTAGGTCCAGCTGGATTTGGGGTAACATAAACTGATAGGTCATTCTGTTTTCTTTTTCTCTGGGATATTGAATTAATACAATTTTTCTTTCTGTTGCAATTATCAATAGGCCAGTGGGTAAGAATAACATTCTAATCACTGCTTCTTCTGGCAGTGATTTTTCTCTCCAGTGTGGGAAACTACTGCTACCCACCACAATGGCTGATGCAGCTTTTATTAAAACAGTGACTTATTTCTAGCTTTTTCTTATGTCTTGAGCTCCACATTTTAACCAAATCAAGAGGCAGTTACACACTGTGGTCTTTAAATATGTCCACATTACTGTTCTTTCTCATGCTTGGTTCTTATCGCCTTCACCCTGCCCCTTCTTTCTCCTTTATTACCTCCTCAGAAGAAACAAACTGTTACCTGAATGAAATCTAAAACTTGCTGGTGTCTTTGTTTGGCAGCTGCAACCTCGCTGTCTGAGATTGCTTCCCTCAGGGACTGTTGGGTATTCAGAGAATCCAGCTCCATGACAGCAGAAAGGCGGCAATATAGACTAATAAATTTCTCCCTGTAGCTGCAAAAATGAACTGGAAAATGGACAAGCAAAATAAAACATGTTAAGATCTGGTATCAAAATAGAGAAATTCATACCTCAGAGAAAACAAGTTGAATGAAAACGTGATTTATTAATCCTATCCGTGGAAAATATTAGGCCATAAATAAATTATAAATGTTCTTTTAAGGGGCCAGTTGTCTGGCTTTAGTCAGACAGTATTCCCTTTTAAGGTTTACCACATTCTGGTAAGGTATAGGGAAATGGGGTTGGCTAAAGCTGCAGTTTATGTTCAGCCCCTAAAGTTGGACTATTATATATATGTATACAATATATATAATATACGTATATTATATATATGCATATAATATAGATACTACTGGGAAAATAAGTTTGCTTATCACTTTAAAGAAAAAAAAAAGCCACATAGCAATTTGGAACCTTTTGATTGCCATGTCTGACTTCCAGGATGTATCTTGCATGTTTCTTTCCAGGGCCAGAAGTCCCAGAAGATGCATGGCATGCTTTTCTCAGGGTGTATTTTGTCTTTTTTTTTTTTTTGGCTTTTTAGGGCTGCACCTGCAGTGTATGGAGCTTCCCAGGCTAGGGGTCGAATCAGAGCCACAGCTGCCGACCTATGCCACAGCCACAGGAATGTAGGATCTGAGCTGCATCTGTGACCTACACCACAGCTCATAGCAACGCCAGATCCTTAACCTACTGAGGGAGGCCAGGGATCGAGCCTGCAACCTCATGGTTCCTAGTTGGATTTGTTTCCACTGCACCAGGAGGGGAACTCCTGTATTTTGTCTTTTGTCTGGCGGGAAACCTTCCTTAAGGACCTAGTATGATGAATTTTGATTCGTTCCTGCCTCTACCCTCCTCAGCTCCTCTGGAAGGATGATGGAACAGGTCATTTTTGTCTTCAGCACACTTGACCTTCCTTTCTTAAAGGATAATGAACCAGAGGCCAGAGGAAACAGTCTAACCTTCGTCTCCATCATGGAGGAGGGAGAGAGGCGTGTGGGACTTGGCCTGGTGTAGGCAATCTTAGGTGGTCATATTTTTCATACTTCTTTAACTGGCTCTGATCATCTACCATGACTTCAGATTCCAGGTAGATGAGGAAAGCATCCTAATTCAGACAAGTGTCATATTAGTCTCTTCCTGGCCATTGCTGAATTTGGAGACTCACTCTCCTAGAACCTCACGTACTCGCTGTACCTCTGACTTGCACCCAGTGTGTTTCATGCTCTGGAAGTAGGGCCGTTGTAACTCAGCAAATCTATGGAAACATTTTTATTCTTCCTTCTCTAGTGAGGAAGAACATCTAATTACAGCCCTTGGGCCTTTTTGGTGTTGATTTCTGAGACCCAGACATGGCCATTTAGGGAAGCTAAAACCACACCACCTCAAAATGGGCATCTGGTCATCTCTGCACCTCAGTGAGGAAGCCCTACTTCTCTGCATGTCGAGAGAGTCTGTACGCCCTACAATTCCCATCTTACCACTATCTGCTACGTTGCTTGACATTGTCTTAGGAGGAAACCCAGGTGAGTGTAAGAGTAACCTGCTCTGTTTGTATTTCCGTATATGGAAGTGGTTGAGAAGAATGGCGTGAGGGCTCCAGTGACCCATCCTTAGTCTAGCTGTGCACTGTCTGAAGGAGGTAATTTCAGGTAGTTTTGGTTCTGAATTCAGGTAGTTTGGGTTCCGGTTTTCCTTTTTCCTCTTTGGTGTCAGATCCTTCCTCTCCCTTCCCCTGATCTGGTACTTCCTTGTCTGACACAAAGAACTGATCTCAGCAAATGACAAACTATCAAACTCTTCCCCAAATGATCTACTTTGACTGTTTTTTCTCTGTCTACAGACCTCTACAGAGCTCCTTCCTGACTCAGGATAAAAGCCAGACATTATCACCATAAAGCAAGCACCTTGATCTAGGATTTGAATATATCCTCCATCATATCCTCTATCATGCAACCCGCCTTCACCCTCTGCCTGCATTAACCCTAAGCTTTGGCCGCGCTCAACCTACTACGAGTCCTTTATGTTCACATGCTCGTGAAAATGCCGTTTCCTCCTCCGGTACCCTTCTCTACCAACGCCTTCAGGTCGGCTTCTTCTGATATTTAAAAATTCAGCTCAGATGTCTTCTCCTCAGTGAAATCTTCACTGACACCTCTTCCCCTCCAGGCAGAATTATTTCTGTGTTCTAAATGTATCAGGACACTTATCCTGCTTGACTATAATATCGTGTTTACTTGACTGCCTTCATAGTAGACTGACTTCTTTGAGGATAAAAACCATGTCTCCTGTTAATATTTTTTTCCCCTCAAACCCTGAAACATTATAGCTTCTCAATTACTATTTATTGACTGAGTGAACATCAACAGCAAGGAATCCCATGAGGGGAGACCCATCCCCCCCAAATCTCCTCTTCCCCTCCATTCGCTCTCAAGGTGCTCTTGTTTTTCCTGTTTTAAAGGGTGGACTTCAGGTTTGTGATGTTTACTGGCAGCTCTCCAGGAAAGAGTCACCATTACTTTGTAGCTTGCGCTTGACCCTTATAGCTCTCCGAATGTGTCTTATATCCTGTTTGTTCTTAAGAGATGTCATCTCTGGGCTGGAAAGCGAGGACAGTGAAGTGTCTTACAATCTGCCTTTTCCAAACCAAGTTGTAAAAAAAAAAAAAAATCAGCTTTTTCCTTCTTTCTAAAATATGACTGGGAAGACTGTGAGAGGCACTAAAGAATTTCCTTAAAGGAAATACTCCCAGTCCCATCCGAATTCTAGAACGCCAGTGTGTCCACAACTTTCTCTTGTTGTGTCTCCTTGTGGTCAGAGCCTTGGATCAGTGGGTGGTCTCACAGTGCCCACATCACCCGTGCCACTCACCACAGTGAGCTATGAGGACCTTTCAACGACAAGGACAGCACTTCACTTTCCCCCTCTAGTGGTTTCTATCCAGAGCCTTTAATGTTTCTTTAACAAATGTTACTTTAACATAGTCTTTTGTGGTTTAGCAATGATACATTTGGTAGCCATCACTGAGGATGGGAGGATAGACTGGAAGCTTCTAATTTTTTTTTTTTTAAGTGTGAATCACATACATTTTACAGGCAAATGGTATAAAGGATACAAAAATGCCTTATCTTGGACCACATGATTTGTTAGTAATTTACAAACTAAGACTGATTTTCTGTGGTGTTTCTCTGTCTCTTTTTTTCCATGTAAAATAGTCACAGACTAAAGGCCGTTAGCACCAACACCAGAAGTGAGATTAAGAGTACAGTAGAGTGAAAAGTACTCAGGCTTAGGGATCACACAGAACTGGGTTTGAATCATAGTTCTGCCACTCACTACCTTTGTGATAATAGGCATATAACCTCAGGGAGCCTTAGTTTTCTCATATCTACAACAAGGATAATGATGTATGCCTAGGATTAAACACCAAGTAATAAACAATAAAGTGCACAGCCCAGCATGTGGCACATATCAGATACAAAATAAATTTTTATTCACATTCCTACCCCATCCCCCTGAGGCATTTAGTAGTTAGAATATTAGAATGAGGTTGAGATTAGAATATTCTTCCTAAAGCCCTCTAACTCAGTAAAGTCCAAATTAGTCTGTGTCAGATAGCCTAGTTTGGAAGCTATGGAATCAATAAGATTACGTCCTAGGGTCAGTTTAGTTCCATGATTCTTTGCCAAAGCATCAGAAAGAACCTGGGCATAAGATGCCTCTCTAAAGATTCCTGGTAGTGAATGAGTTGACAGTTGGAATTCAGGAATGGTATCCTAAATCATGAAAAATGGGCATTAGGAATGAGGGTTGAGACTGTGCCATTTCTTGTAAGCCTGTGGCCTGGATTCCATTAGGCTCAATGCCGGAATATCCCACAGGCACCTCAAACAAAACTCATCATTTGTCAAACTGAACTAACTCATCATCTCTCCCCTCCCCCCAAACCTGTTTCTCCTCTCTTATTTCCTGTTTTGGTAGATGGCAGCGTTATCCATCTCAGCACCCTATTCAGACTCTCTGGCTCCTCCATCTTGCTCTTCAACCACATTAAATCAATCACAAAGTCCTATTGATTTTACTCCTAAATTCCTCTTGCCTCTGCCTTCTCTTCTGTACCCCTGCTACGGCAGTCTCTAGGTTCTTATCATTGCGCTCACATGGGCCAGTTTCTTAACTGTCTTATTGCTTCTAGTCTCAGCCTTCTTTTTTTTTTTTTTTTCCTTTTTTTAGGGCTGCACCTGCAGCATATGGAAGTTCCCAGGCTAGGGGGTCAAATCGGAGGTTCAGCTGCTGGCTTACACCACCGCCACAGCAATGTCAGATCCGAGCCGTGTTTGTGACCTACACCACAGCTCATAGCAACACCGGATCCTTTAACCCACTGAGCAAGGCCAGGGATGGAACCCACGTCCTCAAGGATACTAGTTGGGTTTGTTACCATTGAGCCACAACAGGAACTCCCTCAGCCTGCTGTTGTTGTTTTCCTGCAATCCATGGAATTGCTAAAACTCATTAAGTCTGTCTTACTCCTTTTCTTTTAAAATCTTTTAATGACTCCCCATTGCCTATAGGATAAAGCCTAACCGCTTTAGGATGGCATAGCCCTTCATGATTTTTACATTTTTATTTTTAAAATTTTAAAACATATGTTCTTTTTATGGCTGCACCTATGGCATATGGAAATTCCCAAGCTAGGGGTTGAATTGGAGCAGTTGCTGGCCTACACCACAGCCACAGCAACACCAGATCTAAGCAGCCTCTGCAGCCTATAATGCAACTTATGGCAACACCAGATCCTTAACCCACGGAACGAGGCCAGGGATTAAACTCATATCCTCATGGACACTATGTTAGGTTCTTAACCTACTGAGTCACAATGGGAACTCAAGATTTTTGCTTTGAAATTTTTGGTTTTATCCTGCCATTCTTCCTCAGATGCTGTCAGCATCTGTCACAATGAGCTACTAAGAATGTACTTATTTGGGCTGCATTTCCCCAGGTCTCCAAACCTTTGTGCATGCTATTCCTTCTGCTTAAAATTATCTTCTCTTTCTGCTCTACCTTTTCTTTCCTTTTCTGAATGTTTATCTTTCAAGAGCTATCTCAGATATTATCTCTGTGAGAAAGGATTAGATGTCTTTCCTCTGAAACTCAATAGCCTACCTTTTACAGCAGGGTTTTCATTATATTGGGACTATTAGTATAAATATCTGTATCCTCCCCTGGATTCTAGGCTCCTGGTGGGCGGTTGTGTCCTATTAATGTCTATATGTCCAGCCCCAGCACAGTGCTTAGCATACAGTGGAAACTCAGTAAATGTTTGTTGAATGAAGGATGCAGCCAAGAAGTGAAGTATGAAATATATAATAGGCTTCAAACTGTTTTCTAAAAACTCCCCAGTTTCTTTTTTTTTTGTCTTTTTCCAGGGCCGCTCCCATGGCATGTGGAGGTTCCCAGGCTAGGGGTCTAATTGGAGCTGTAGCCACCGGCCTACACCACAGCCACAGCAACTGGGGATCCAAGCCGCATCTGTGGCCTACACCACAGCTCATGGCATTGCATCACGGCATCGCAAGGTCAGATCTGTAACCCACTGAGTGAGGCCATGGATCGAACCCGCAACCTCAGGGTTCCTAGTTGGATTCGTTAACCCTGAGCCACGGTGGAAACTCCCTCCCCAGTTTCTTAATCTTGCTCATCAAGTCAGTCTGAATCACAGAGCCAAGGAAACCGATAAAAGTTAACTTTCCTATTCATAGGCCTGCTGTCAATTGTGACTGCCCAGAGGGTCGGGGGCAGGGCAGCCTCCTCAATGTCAGCAGGCAAATCCTCAAGAGACCACATCAGTGGACAGAGTTTCTAAGGGCCTTTCCTTTCTTTTCTGGGAACAGCATCAACAGTGACCCTTGTTGCCCCCTGGGCACATGCTTTATTCCTGCAGAGGAGTGCTCTCCTGCTTCTTCCCAAAGGGTAAGAAGCATGCAGTGGAGGGAGAGTGGGTCTGCAGTTGTACCACTTTGCCTCAGCTCAGCCCTGCTCAGAGGTCTCACAGCACCCTCCCGTATGATGGTCTTTGTCTTCCCCAAACGTAATTCTATGAGGTAACACGCTATGGGCTTGTCTTTCTCTAGTGTTTACTCCAGGAGACAGAGGGCTAAGCTCCTTTATCATTTGTCCTGGCTAGATCTAGTTAGTGCTAGAATTAGGGCAGGTGCAGTTTTCCGTAGCTGGTTAGCAAGTCGTATATGATTCACTCAGGCCACTGACAGGAATATAGCCAAATGTCAAATCCTTTCATTGGGACAGGGGTGGCTGGTACAAGTCAAACTGAAATTTAGTATAACGCTTTATTCTGTTTTAGTGTATATATTTCCATAATTTGTACTTTTTAGAGTTTATCAGAACTCCTATGTTGTTATGACAATTCTCTGAATTCTGACTAAATTTTTAGCAATGTTCTTTTTCTCAGAAATGCTTAGTGTATCTCTGAGCTTTTACTATGGACCTATCTGTGGATAATAGAAGTCCTCACTTATAAAAACCAAGCAAAGATTGCTTAGCACCTTTTAGAGGGGCTTAGGCCCATTATAGCAAACTCTTAACCGGCTGGTGTCTAATGGAGGAAGTAACTCTAATAAACTGCCTCTTTGAAAGCTCGGATTGCTTGGGGATAAGACAGCGTTTATCATGGTCCTGACTCAGACCCAGGAATATTTAAACAAAATTATTGCTGGTGATGCTAAAGTCCAGGAAGCATAGTCCTAGAGTGTATTAATTTCCTGCTACTGGCAACATTTCCTCCTGATCTCTAGAAAAGACGAATAGAATTGCGTATGTCAAGAGAAAAACAAGCTCAATGAAGTGGTTTTTTCTAGAAGTTTACATGGCCCTCTTTCATCAACTGGATCACCAATGACATGGTAACAAAGGAGAACTAGGAGGGTAAGAAGTTACGTTTTACTCTAGGAAAAGACATCTTAAAATCAGGAACTATTGAGACCCAGGCTTTGATCTATGGCCTGCTGGCCTCACATCGCTTTTAGTATTAAGAAGAGGTAAGACAGGTCAACGAGATAAGCACGGTTGGGTTCTATGACTACGTTAACCACAGCCATAGTTCTGTAAATGTCTAGGGTGTCTTTTTCTCCATGTTCTAGGCAGTACTACTTCGAGTGTGGTCCATGGATTGGCAGCTTCAGTATCAGCTGAAAGCCTGTTAGAAATGCCAATCCGCCACTTCTCAGACCTACTGACTCAGTATCTCTGGAGTGTGACTCTTAAGAATCTATTGTAACAAGCTCTCTAAGTGTTTCTTATGCACATTAAGTGAGAAGCACTGTTCTAGGGCATTATACTTTAAAATATGTTTTCTGTGGGTTTTTAATAGGTGCCTGTCATTGTCAAATGAATTTGGAGAATGTTGGGTTAAACAAAGCTAAGCTTTTTGTTTTTTATTTATTTGTTTGTGTGTGTGTGGGCAAACGACCAGATTCTACAGGGCTTGTAATAGGTTATTCTACCACTCACAAATCTCCACTGGGTTTCTACCACATTGAAAGTAAAATCCAAAGTCCTTATCACGGCCTACGAAGCCCTGCATGATCTGGCTCCCTCTGACCTTCTGATCTCATTTCCTATCTTTGTTGTTCTTGCTTACTACATTCCACCTACACGGATCTCTTAGCCAAGCACACTCTTACTGTAAGGCCTTTGTGCTTGTTATTTTCATCGCATGGAAATCTCAGGTCTCTGCTCAAATGTATCTTCAGAGAGACCTTCCCAGGTGCTCCTATACAAACTGCAATTCTTGGTACTTCACTCCAGTCCCTTACCCCGATTTATTTTTCTTCATAGCCCTCACTACTGCCTGACATTTCCAATATTATTGTTTGTTGCTTAGTTTGCTATTTGTCCCCCCCCCCCACAGAAGTGTAAGCTCCATGAGCAGTTTCTTCATTGCTGATTCTTCAGTACCTGGAACAGTGTTTGGCACATAGCAGGTTACTTAATAAATATTTATGGGTGCATTAGTGAATGAGTGAGTGAAGGGAGGTAATTGTAAATATAGAGAGTAGGATGAGAAAGTGTGGTTGCCCAAGAATAGGGTGTGAGCCTCCCAGAAAGCAAGACAGGGAGGCCCCTGGCAGGGCTAGCCCTTGGGAGTCGTATGTTGCTATGATTGATACCAAGTCATTGATTGTTCCCACCCAGGCCATTAAGGCATGGGGAAGTAAAATTCTTGTATTTTTGCCTGTTATCATGGACTAATAGAATAATCATGACCATTTCACACAGAATGAACTCCTGGTTAGCTCTCAAATGACGTATTTTCTTTAATTCTTTTCCTTGTCATTTATCTATCTCTGGGACATCATTCACTTTCATGGCTTCTGCTTATCGGTAGACACTGGCCAGATTTCTGTGCTTAGTACTCAACTTTCTCTCCTTCATTTCTACAGCCAATTAGATGTGTCCACTTGGATACTGGGTCCACTTGCTGACCCAAGATTTCAAAGCTAAAAGCATCCCTTTTTTCCTCAAGGCATTTTCTTCTCTGATTGCTTTACATCTGATAATAGCAGCAACGTCCAATATCTTCAAAGCCTCTTTTTTTAAGGGCCACACCTGTAGCATGTGGATGTTCCCAGGTTAGGAGTTGAATTGGAGCTACAGCTGCTGGCCAGCGCACAGCCACAGCAACGCCAGATCCCATCCGAGCCACATCTGTGACTTATACCGTGCAGCTTGCAGGAAATGCTGGATCCTTAACCCACTAAGTGAAGCTAAGGATCGAACCCTCATCCTCATGGATTTTAGCCAGGCTCATTTCTGCTGAGTCATGATGGGAACTCCTATTCTCACAGGATTTGAAACTAAAAACCATGGGGGTTCTCTAGAAGTCTCTAAGCTTTGCCTTTCCTCATTCAAACAGTTGTCTAATCTTGTTGATTATTTCCAGTGTTTCTTACATCTGTAATTTTTTCCTTTTTTTGTTTTGTTTCTACCTTAACACTGGAATATATACTAACCTCTGAACTATCTTCTCAACCCTGCTTTCAATCCACCTTAAACAGATTCCTTAGCCTGACTCTTACGTATTGTAAAAATATGGCAAATATGTCTACAGCTCTTCCATACGACTTTATGCCTACTGTTTCCTCAGATTGTTTCTCAGATCTAGACAAACTAGACCCACTTTTTCTTTTTCTGACTCTTTCTGAGTCCTTTGTTCTTAGCATTTGCTCATTCTGCTCCCTCTGATAAGAAAACTTTCATTGTCCATCTTTATTAGCATCCTGTCCATTTCTTTAACAGCCACAGAAGATATCCCCTCTCCAAGGTGGGTTTCTGATATCTTCTTTGAGAAAATGTGCTTTGATTTATTTTTTCAGTATCACTTAACACTTAGGCTTTTGGCACATTATGCCTCATTTAAAAACTAACTTGTACTGTTATTTTACTCCTACCACTGTCCTAAAAAGCCCCTCGAGGGCAAGAGCCTCTGCCTTACTCATCTTTGAATCTCCACAGCAGGCACCCAATATGGATGTATTGACTTGAATTGAAATACCTTGTAATAGCAGTGCAGTTATATCACAGGCTAATAATGTTCATTGGATGGGGAACTCATTAAATGGTACATTCACATTCAGGCATCTTGGGAGTGGTATGGCCAATGTTATTAATCATTTGATGCAGGAAAGGGTATGTGATTGCCAATGCCACACAGTAGAGGACTGAGTATACTCTTAAGTCCTAGTCTGAAGTCTGATTCAGGCTTCTCTAAATAACTCTCCCAGCTCTGGAAAAAATAACAATTGTTGTTCATCAGCTTTTGGACACCTAAACTGCTTAGAGCAAGGGAAACTGTGAGGCTTGATCCATTTATCCTCAAGAGATAAATTCAGATTCAGATGCCTAGGTCTCAAAGTGAGACCTCAGGCTGTTGCCGTGTCTGCTGCTAAATCTGGTGGCTGGGGAGCAGTCCAAAGAGAGTCCGCCTCCATTCCACTTACTCAGTCACTCACCCTCTCACAATTCCTACAGTTCATCTGAACTAATGGAACTCTTGTTAATTGCCTCTTATTGGCTTGTTACAAGATGAAGCCTGGGGAAGAGACAAAGCCTCCCTATTCACATTTTAAGTGGGCAGCAGGGGTCTCTGCAAAAATGGAGAACCTGGGGCTCAGGCTATTCATTTTTGAAAGCCAGGACAAGATCTTCCACCATTCAGAATCCTACATTATAATCACAGTGTTACATCCTGAGAGACCCTGTCAATGTCTCAAAGGGGCTGCTAGAAATTTAGTCTATTTAATAAGTCAGTGCTACTTAAGATTATGGACTTTTTTTTTTTTTCTCTCCAAAGTGATACACACTTTACATTTTAATTTCAGTATTTTTTTTTTCCCAGTTGGAGAAGGAGAGAGTAGGAAGGTGGGGGAGAGAGAGAAAAGGAAAAAGGAAAGAAAAAAAGAGAAGGGGCAGTGCTTTTCATGCAAAGGTCAGTTTTTGTATTTATGCTTTAGGAAAGCAAAGAGGGGGCAAGAACTGCAGCCTGATAACTGAATTTTCTGTTTAGAAGTCTCTCCTCTCCACTGGGCCTTAGCTAGGTTTCAATAATTATTGCTCAGGCACATAGTCTTGGAGCTTTGCTTTCTCTCAGACTTGTACACAGTTCTAGGAAGGGTTGTTGCCAAAGCCATCATGTGATTTATTGACCCTCCACTGGGACAAGGGGGAACAGATATAACTTTGTGATTTTATTATAAGGAGGCTGGGTTAATATTTCTAGGTGAAACAAGCTACTATACCAAGTTCAAACATCTGAAGAGGGAGGTTAAGAAACCCTGAGTGTGGGGTGTAAGGATTATTCTGTCCTGGGGCTGTACAGACGTCGTCTGAGGCAGGGAGCAGGAGAAGAAAGGACACATTGTGACCCATTTCCAACACCTCCTGTGTGTAGAGGCGGAAGTTCCTTGCCTGCAGAGGGACACGCGCAGAGGAAAAATAGGAGAGTTACAACATGGCACTTACATAAACAACACCAAACTGGCATAAAACATCTAACAAAATTACACGACTTCAAGCTTGGAATTTTTATACAACATAAATATTAGGGTTCAGTCCATTTAATAATGCTATATAAAATCAAGATTTAAGGCAGTAATGTTCCACATAAACTCTGAAAACAACATTTATGCTTCTTATAAAAGCAGAAAATGATTGCGTTCTGTGGGCTTTTCAAAATGATGAATATAATTACATGAAGCAACAAAAATGGATTGAATTAAAAATCCACTAGTTTCAATTTAAGTTGGTTAAGGGGGGAAAATGTAGTTTCTGGCCAAGGACTGAGAAAATTTTACAAGTATCCAAAAGAAAAAAAAAATGTTGTATGCACTCTCAGGCAGTTAGGCAGCCTTTTCCCAACATGTATATGTAGCCCAAGAGTCACCAGTGAAATATGAGCTGCTTCAAACCTGCTAAGCCCAAGAAACCCTTTAATAGTATCTACTGTCACAAGTTGAGCTGCTATTTTTTTTTTTCTCCTCCTGAGTGAAAATGCCCACACCTGGAATAATCCAGTTGCTCCTCTAGTGTCTTTATGGCATCTTGTGCAATTTATTCTTTATCAGTGTTGGCTATTTTGGACTAACCTTGCAATATTAATATATAATCAGAGCATTACCCCAATCTGTTAATCTTGTTCCTTGCCTCCATGGGTCAGAGGCCAGTTCATTGTTGTCTCTCTGTTATAAGGAGAGCCAGTCACTTCTGTTATATTCTTCCTGTTTACAGGCTAAACTTGGTTCATTTTGCGTGTGTGTATAGGGATGATGTGTGTGTGTTGAGTGTGGGAAGATGGTGGATGTAGGCTAAGAAAAAAGAAGAATCCAACCTAATGTTACATTGTGTTGACTTACTAGACAGAGGTTAATGCATTTTTACTATTCTCTTAGATTTATTTCTCTTAGGTTTCTTTTCCTATTTTCTATGGTTTTTTTTTTTTTTTTAAGTTCTAGTTAGTGGAGGAAAGATTTGCAGATTTTGATTTAGACAGTAATTTTGATAGCAGTTTTTCTGTTTGTGGAAAGATAGTATGGCATAACCTTGGATATTGCTAATAGATTTATATTACCAATAGTCATCTGTTCTTGGGTAAATCCTTCTTTGTAAATCCAACTATATACTTTTTAATTGACTTATCTGTTTATTTGTTCCCCTTGCTTCATGTTATCCTGAAGCTGAGATTTGGTGTCTTTCAATGTGGGTTAGCCAGTTATTTTTGCTTGTTTGACCAGACCACAGTAAAATGGGATCTGGGGATTCTGAAAGACATCAACACGGAGAAGCTAGAGAAAAGATACAGAAGTGCAGTCTGTGTCCACTTAGAGACGTCAAATTGAAAATGCACATGTATGTGCAAAGTGGTATGGAAATCAATGAACTATGTGTATATATGTATATAATATTTTTTCACCTTTTGAGTTTTATGCCATAATGCACTTTCCATGAGCCATAAAAAGAAGATAAAAATGGTAAAGACTTGTACCTGGTACAGAGGTATATTGATCTGCTTAAGGAGAGCTTTCACTGCCATCTGGAGCTCGTAGAAGAACAATTGCATGGGGCAGTCAGAAGTATGATCCACACTTTCCATAGATTCAGAGCCAGAAAGCTTTTGGACCCATTCCCACTCCTCTCTGTATGTTGAGTCAAGTTAAAATTAGAAATATAACAAAAGTTCAGAACTCAGCTAGGAACATTTTTAGCGTATATGTCCAGAACCTGAATAACCAATTTTTGGTGGTTAAAACTCGATGCAATTCATGAAATTTGAACTTCTTGCCACCCAAATGGAGTTTAAAATGAGCTCTTTCTAATTTAAGCTTATTTCACCTATCAAACCACATATACCTCAGAACAGCAGGTCTGATTAGTAGTGAATCAGTTTTTGAGATTGGAGCTTTGAAGTATTTTGTAATAATTTCCTGAATGTCTTCATTTTTCTCTCGCTGAAGATCCCCTGTACGTTCTAAGACCCTACATTTTACCACAGGGGCATCTGCTGGTTAATTCAGCAGTTGGGTAACCACAGGACTCTGGTCCAACTCAGGCAAGAAACCACATGGCACATTTCAACCCTGGCCTGTTGTAATCGTGGGTACTATTTTGGTTTCCTTCCCCTTCCAAAAGCTTGAGGAAAATCACAAACAGGAACACCAGACAATTCCAATAAAAGGAATCAGAGGACACACATCACTGCTTCCATCCTCCTTTCAAGCTAGTCATCTGTGTCTTTATTCTGCATGCTCCATAATCCTTCCTAATGAACTTTTCCAAATGTCACGCAGAAGGGGAGGGAAAAGAATGGTGGTGGCAGGAAAGCACGTCTAGTTTGTCCTCCAAAAGCTGCTCTTCGAAAGGCTCTTGAAAAGATCAAGGTAAATGCCTCTTGAGCAACATTATTTCCACAGGTATGTTAGCAGGAATGTCTAAATACTCTCAGCTGACTCATTTTCTCCTAAATGCAGTGAGCAGCAATATCAGGAGCAGGATAGAGAGGAAAGGGGAGCCCTCTTGTTTGGGGATGGAAAGAAAGAAAGTGCTAACATATGTCCCCACCCTCAAGAAGACCCTCTGAGGGCTCTCCCCAGAGGGTTATACTCAACGGGGCTCCAACCTATGCACCCCAAAATGAAACTGATTGTGACACGAACTTTTCATCAGAATACATTCTCTTTTAACCAACTGCATCTTTTCTCAAGTGTCTGTTTTCATGATACCAGTTTCATGTCAATTCCCACACTGAAAAAGACTATGGGGAAAAAAAAATCTACCCTTTGTCTAAATAAGAGAAAAAAAAATCAAAATTAAATCCTACTTCAGTCTGGGCTTCAGAAATAATTGAAATCGTTGAGAACCTGCTTGGGAACGATGTCTTTTCTTCCATCACTGATACTGAACTGAATGAGGGGTTCTAAATAGCAAAGTAGGCACAAAATCTAAAGGACCACATTGCTGAAAGCGTATCTGCAATCAGATTAGAAAATAAATGACCTGGGGGAATACCATGAAATATCCACCACTAACTAATCAGTTTAGTCTTTAAGAATGAGGGGGATGGAACTGGCACAGTGACTACTGGAATCTTCCGTAAAAACGACACTTGGATCCTTGGCAAGCAGAAATTAATGTGAACAATCACTAAAAGAATCTAAACCTTTAATACGCAAATCTAGAAAATGGATGAACGTAACCACTGCTGAATCAACCCACAAAAGAGCCACATAACCTCTTGGGAAGGACTGAGGTAACTAATGTTGATTGTAAGAAGTGACCACCAGATGGCAGACTTAAAGTCTAGGTGTAGTTGATAAGTGAAGGAAGAGACGATGGAGCTAGTCTCTGAAGAGACCCCTCATCATTGCCTTCATTGTCATCAAGCAGTATTTAATCAACATGGTCAGATACTACAGTTAATAAGTTCTTCCCACTTTAGGGATCAAATTTTAAATGACCAAATTAGAGCCTCCTTTGGTTAAGCAACTCCATAACTAGAATCTAAGTATCTCATTTGTACATTGAAATATGACAAACTCCAGAGAGTCCTTTTTCTTGTCTTATCTAAGCTTTCCTTTTCTTTCTGTGTTGAGCACAATTCAGTTCATTACAGTAGACTTTCAGAGGTCTATCAGAGGGCTAGCTGTAAATCTGAGCCAGATTACCAAGATTGGACAACTTTCCCAAAGCTAAGAGGGTAATTCACCATGATGCGAAACCATAGAGGAGTTTCTAGATCAGGATTTTTTTTTTCACTTCTTTTCTACCCTAGAGAACCATAAAGAGTGTAGGAAACATACACAGTCTTTAGGCTAGTGGATAAGAGGTGGGGAGAATGAGGTAAGAAAGGATCCTTTAAGATTAATGGGAAACCAATTATTCAACCAGAACCCATTTACATGAGGATTTTAAAAATATGATTTTTTAGGTTGTGGAGGAATCCTATTGGAAATAGCAGTGTTGAAAGGAAAGGGCACCCATTCATTAACCTTTTGAGCATCAGCAGCTGCAGAGAGCAAAGTGAAAAGATAGTTTCCTCTTTAAATGGGCTCACTCCTCCTACCAACCAATACTACAAGCCCTCCTTATCCGAATGTTAAAACCCTGCTATGCCTTTGCCCCCATATGCTGGCCCCTGAGGACATCTCATCAGAGAAACTTCACTTGAAAGTAACAATTCAATTTCCTTCTGACCTATCAAACCCATCACTTGAGCCATTGTTTCATTACAAAGAAAATGCAAACTCCTCACAACTTACTTGGAAATGTTATTGTTTTCACGGATCTTCACATGGCAGAGGATGTTAGGTAACTTTTGGGTAACGAGAACTTTGATCTGATCCACAGAGCTACACAGCTTTAGGTAACCCAGATATAATCCAGGAGAGAGACGTTGATGACTCCTTTTGTGATAGGAGAGAATATCCTGTAGGACAAAAAAAAAAACAAAAGAAAAAACACCTTAAAAGGCAATTTCTTTCCCTTTTTCTTTTCTAGGTGCACTATGTCATGAATTAAAGGAGCTGTGGCTAAGTAATTAGTGAGAAACCTTGGGCACCACCATGAGTGATGAGAAGGTGTTGGTGGTAAAGTCAGTCTTACCTTCAGGAGAATTACCCTCCAAGTCAGCTAATCAGTCATTAATATATTCTGCATGCTTATTTTCCTCGAATTTCTGTTCCAGGACTAGGTGTGGGGGTTATGTTTGGGAATGGGCTGGTGGTGGTAGAAGCGGGTACTAAAGAAAAATATAATTCATAATTTCTGTCCTTGGAGGGTTTATTATTTAGCTGGGGGAAAACAGAAATTTGCATGTAAAAGCTGACAAAACAGTATAGAAGCCTCATTATTTCAGGATCACTGGAATCAACATTTTATAGTAAGAAAAAAAAAGATTTGATTGATTCTTTATCTTGAAAAGTGAAACAAGTCATAGCAATAGATTTATTTATCTTATATTATTAACATTTGAGTTGTAGTGACAATTATTCGCTAATTCTGAGAATGAGGAGAATCAACATTGGCTTCACATTTTAGACTAAATTGTATAATAGCTGCAATACTATTCCTAATATTTGACTTTCACAACGTGACACAAAAAGAATAAATTTTGCAGGAGTTATTTTGAAGACTTCGTATATTTTTTCACTTTTATTTGAAGAAAACTGATTATTCAAGTCATTCTCTTCTAAAATCCTTGTTCATTTTGTGTTTTTCAGTTGTTAACTGGTCCATTACTGCCAGATTCTCAATTGTCAGTAGCTTTGCACCTGATTTAACTACATCTCCACATCATCTTCATTAGCTTCACAAAATTCTATATCTTTCACAAGATTTAAAAATTTACCTTGTAATAGATTTGCATTGAGTTTGTCTTTTAATGTCATTGAATTTTCTGTAGGCAGCAGAGACTGAATGAAGTTGGTGCAATAGGAAGTGCCGACCTAGTTAATCACGGAGGGGTGTTTCGTTGGAGTTTTGTTTTACACGTAGTCAGTTTTCTAGTGAGCTATTTAGGTTGTGGCTTTTGCTTCTCTATATGACTGCAGGAACTCAGAAAAGGAATGGTTGGTAATACTGACACTCCCTCTCCCCCCAAGAGCGGGTAAGACTTTTTATACATTTGGGCAGCATAGGGGTGAAACAGAGGTAGGAGAGATGATGACTCAGGTGACTGATGATAGGGGAAGGATCCATATAGGACAGAGTGTAGCCTTGTTTTCAAAGGGAGTAAAAAAGAAGGAATCAACTCTGTTACATGTAAGGAAGGTGAACAGAGGAGAAAAACAAACATTTAAACTCATATATAATTCAGTATGGAACAGAAAAGTATGACCATATACATCCTTGACCATATACTCTGAAGGAGTGATCCCTAATCTGTAGAATTAACCATTTGTAAATTTAACACATGGTATTATGCATTGTCACCTCTGTTTCATCCTCAACATACATAGTAAGTTCCAGGTACCACAGGAGACATTGGGGTTTCAGGTGAACGGATATAATCCCTCCTTTTGAAGAGGTCAAGAAAGACAGATGAGGAAGTTCCCATTGTGGCTCAGCGGTAATGAGCCTGGCTAATATCCATGAGGACGTGGGTTCCATCCCTTGCCTCACTCAGTGGGTTAAGGATCCAGTGTTGCCATGATCTGTGGTGTAGGTCAGAGACATGGCTCGGATATGGTGTTGCTGTGGCTGTGGCGTAGGGCGGCAGCTACAGCTGATTCGACCCTTAGCCTGGGAACTTCCATGTGCTGCAGGTGCAGCCCTAAAATGCAAAAAAATAAAAATAAAAAAAAAAAAGACAGATGAGTGAAGGAATGGTCACAATATACTGACATCCTGAAACCAGTTTATAATAGTGGCAGTATAGGCATACAGAGGAAGGACTACTTATATTTTTCTTCTTTTATGTTCTTTTCTTGAAATGGACTATGAAATTAATGGCAGGGCTTTAAAAAAATTGTCTCCTTAGTACCTAGTACTTTTCCTGTATATAATAGGTACACAACATGTGGAAATCAGGCCTAAAATGGAACATATGAGAATAGCATAAGAGTGACAAGATAAGAATGGTCCCAATGGGAGGAAGACATAACGAGCATGTATGGAAAAGCAAAGACTAATTAACTTTTAAGATATTTGGCAAAAAATAGACTAGAAAAAGATCTGATTTCATGATTCAGAAGGAAGAAAATCTTTTTAATATCACAAGGTTGATAAGGTTGAATTTTTTCATCTTGTCTCTTGACAACAGATCATAGATAATTAGTTGACTATAGGAAGTTCAGTCAAGGTGAAATTTGGAAAAGTGAAGAGGTTAATCAGAGAGGGATAAACACGTAATGAGAGGAGGTAAAATGGAAATATTCAGATCCGCAAAATTTGATGATATGCACCCTAAGGGTACTTGCTGTACAAGCAGATGTGGCCACAAGCCCACAGGTCATTATTTTTGAGAAGTGATGGAGAATTAGAGAAGTCCCTAAAGAATAGAAAAGGGCAAATATGCTTATTTTTGAAACAGGGAAGGGTGAAACACAGGATGACCCTGGTATAATTAAAGACCACCAACTTATTGATCTTTGGGAACAACAAGAATGAAACATCAAACAATCAATTTGCAGTTACCTAGGAAACCCTGAGACACTAAATAGGCGTCAACATGGTTTTGCGAAGGGCAAATCAAACAGACAGCTCTAATTTCTAATAGCAAAAGAACAGGATTCATCGACCAGGGAGAGGTCTCTAGTATAATCTGTTTCACCAGATAATCTGGGAAAAATAGAATTTTGACCACATTACATTAATCAGCTGACTATTAGCTTTGAAGATTTGTGAACGATAGAGTATGGGGAGAGTAGGACATAGCGAGTGATGGTCTAGTAGAGATTGGTCCTGGGAGCCAATCTGTTCAGCATATTTATTGATGTTCCAGACAAAGAAATGAAGAATGTGTGTATCAAATTTGTGGGTTCCAAATCTGATGTGGTTTTGATTTTCTGGAAAATAGTAATAAAGCTCTGAATGACCCTATGCATTGGAAAAATAAGCCTATCATAATTAGGGTTGCAACTTAATAAGAAAATGTTCTTGTGAAGACCCAAACCCAAGAGTACAAATACAGGATGGGTATGAGTATAAGAAAAAACATGTGGGGGTCAGAACTGACCACAAATAGAATGTGAGTTAGGAACATACTGTGGTTATGTAAAAACCAATGCCATTCTGGCACAGAGTAATTTACTCTTTCATTCATTTTATAAAAGACTATTACTGAGCAACTACTATGTGTTTTCCTGCCTTTACATAGTCATTTATCCTTTATTAGTCAGAATGTTTTTGGAGCCTGAAAAATGCATGGGGTGAGTTCCTGTTGTGGCTCAGCAGGAACAGACCTGACTAGTATCCATGAGGATGCAGGTTCGACCCCTGGCCTAGCTTAGTGGGTTAAGGATCCAGTGTTGCCATAAGCTGTGGTGTAGATCACAGACACGGCTCAGATCTGGTGTGGCTGTGGCTGCGGCTGTGGCTGGCAGCTGCAGCTTTGATTCAACCCCTGGCTTGGGAACTGCCATATGCTGTGGATATGGCCTTTAAAAAAAAAAAAAAAAAAGCATGGGAAGAGAAAGATGCTGTTCCAGTGTAATCTGAGGTATATTAGAAAGGCTTTCTAAACCAAATCAAATGCCTGTGGGTTTATTTATTACCTGATTTGACCTCTAACCTGCATTTCTAATCTCTGCTTCCACTACAGTCCTCTCGTGTCTCTTATCTCTAGCCAAAATGGATTGCTTTTTCCTTCCTCACACATAGCCTAATTTCTCTTTATTCTTTGCTGGTTCATGAATTTATTCATTCTACCAACTTTTATCAAGCATCTACTATGTATCAGGCTTTGCGGTAGGATATTAATGACATCAAGATGAAGAGGACATGATCCTTCCTTTCATGGAACTCATATTTCAGTTTGTGAGAGAGCCATGTGAACAAGTTTTTCTTAGCCCAGGTGTGATAAAGGTTGTGTAAAGTCCATTGTGGACCCAAGGTAAGGTGGGATCTATTTTTCCAGATTTTCCTGTATTATAGTTATCATTATTTTTACCAAGCCCTCTGTTTAATTTAAATCTATTTAATTCCTTCCTTCCTCCCTCCTTCCCTCTCTTTCTTCTTCTGCCACCCTCTCTTTCTCTCTCTTTTTTTGGTCTTTTGTCCTTTTAGGCCACACCCGTGGCACATGGAGGTTCCCAGGCTAAGGGCTGAATCAGAGCTTAGCTGCCAGCCTATGCCACAGCCACAGCCAAGTGGAATCTGAGCCGCCTCTGTGACCCACACCACAACTCATGGCAACACCGGATGCTTAAGCCACTGTGTGAGGCCAGGGATCAAGCCTCTGTCCTCGTGGATGCTAGTCAGATTTGTTTCCACTGAGCCATGACAGGAGCTCCATCTCGCTCTCTCTTTCTTTTTTCCTTCACCCGGTGAACTTAACTTACCCTTCATGGCTCAGCCAAATGTCACCTCATCTACAACGCCTTCCCTGATATTTCCAGGTAGAATTAATAGTTGCTTCTTTGTCTATATTTCCATAGTACACTGTTTGTGCTGCTATCAGGCTCTGGCTTAAATCTGCCTTGTATTACCTTGATTTGTTTACAAGTCTGTCTCTCTCCCTTGACTGAACTCCTTGAAAGCAAGGACCTTGACTTATTCATTTGTTTTTCCTATAGCACCTAGAAGAGTTCCTGGCACCCAGTTGGTGCTGAAAAAATGTTTATTAAATGTGAAGTGAGAGGCCCAGAGATAGTGGGAGCCTGGGGCTGGACCTCTGGGAGAGAATATGCCGTGTTGGTATCGTGCCAGGAAGGGTATACCCACCCTCTCCTCACTGAGCAGCTATCCTTAAGAGATTATTAGAGGAACAGTATACAGTTGCTTTACCAGTAACTACAGGGCTTTTGTTTTGTGGGGTAGAGCATGGAAGCTGAATTGTCCAGGGTTAGTAAAGATCATAAAATGGTGGCCAGTGGCCTAATACTATACAGATTGCCAAGAATGTAAAGTTTCTGAATTATTTTCTAACTTATAAAGATAAAGAGATTTTATTCAAAATTCTGGACTTTCAACCTCTCTTTAAAAATTGAAAAATATTTCAGCGGTGGGGCCACGTTCTTCCACTATATTTAGCGGAAACTGAATAGGGCTGTTCTCTAGATGAGACGAGGGCACTCCAGATAACTGCAGTCTCTTTACTCCCACTTTATTTCTTTTTTTAATATTGAGACATAATTCACATACCATAAAATCCACCCTTTTAAATAAGTGTGAAATTCAGTGGTTTTTACTATAGCCAAAACGTTGTGCAACTATCACCGCTATCTAATTCGAGATTATTTTCATCATTCCAAAGAGAAACACTGCATTCATTCACTGTCATTCCCCAATCCTTTCTCTTTCTGGCCCTGGAACAACTCATCTACTTTGTCCGTGTGGATTTGCCTATATGGGATATTTCATTGTATAGCATTTACTGTCTAGCTTTTTTCACTTAGCATAATGTTTTCAGGGTTCATCCACGTTGTAGCATGGATCAGTACTTCATCCATTTCATGGCTGCCTAATATTCCATGTATGAATATATGCTTTTGTTTATCCATTCATCAATGGTTGCATATTTAGGTTGTTTCCACTCTTTGGCTACTATGAACGATTTTTTTAAAATTTATTTTTTATTGTTATTTCTCCCAACAAGCTTTTTTTCCCCCCATTGTACAGCATGGGGACCCAGTTACACATACATGTATACATAGTGTTTTCTCCCATTGTCGTGCTGCGTTGTAAATTTCTAGACATAGTTCTTCCATGAACAGTGGTGGATAAGTTTTTGTGTGATCCCCATAGTTTCTTAAATGCAACCCCATTAACTCATTTCCGTTAGTCTTTCTGTTAGCTTTTGATTCCCATGTTAGAGGTTCCTTGAAGGCAGAGAGAGCAGGAGTTACTAGAAAAGAGCAGAAAAGGGCAGAAGAGATAGTAGGTCCTGGGGCTGAGGTATAAGAAGAAGATACTGGGTCCCTGTAGGTGACCAGGAATCCCTAAGGAAAATAAGAGAAGGAAAGGAAGCGGCGGAGGGAGATCAGAGGCAAGCTTCCCCACAGCTTCCCCAGGATCCCACTTTTAAAAGGGATCTAGAGAAAAGGGCGCGTGTGTGGAAAGCAGCATGGCCAAATGGGAAGAACACAGGTTAGTGCTCAGAGACTCGTGTCCTAGTCCCACATTCTGCTTTTTGGCTGCTGTAACCTTGGTGAGTTTTACTTCCCTCAAATCTGTAGCTTCATTTGTGAATTGGACACAACTTAGCCACTCACCCTTCCTGGGTTTCCATGAGGATCAAGTGATATTATAGATGTGACAAAGTGTTATAAATGTGAGAGATTCATCTTCAGAGAAAACTTCACCTGTTTTTGAAGTGACCCCTGAAGACCATGGTCAGAATAACTCAGCACTTGTGAAGAGCCTTTCTGTTGGAAATGCAGCTGACCCTTGAACAACACGGGTTTGTACTGTGCGAGTCCACTTATATATGGATTTCAATAAATTTACAAGAATACATACATGGAACATCATACACACTTGTAATGGGCAAGGCTTGTATCGAAGTGGATAGCCTATCAGTAAATAGGCATAAGGTAAGTAATATTTAATGTAAAATTAATAACGTTTTAGTTTTCTTACTGTTTTACAGCTTTGCTTTCAAAGAATTACATTACCCTACCGTATGCCTTTCTCATAATTGGAGAAACTAAATGTCAGCCTATCATCACAGGTAAGTGGTTTTTAAAAAAGTGACAGGGTTTTCTAATACTGTATTATAAATGTGGCAATAATACTGGATGCCGTAAACATTTTATAACCATTCATTAGCATATAGGCCAGGCTACTATAAAGCAGTTGTATCACAATCGTGTTGATTACACCAGGCTACCATAAAGCAGTCATACGGCTGCTTCTTCATTGTCAGTGAGTAAATTGTTTATTCTTGTAAATGAATATGAATTTCTTTTTCCCATTATCTTTTCACTTTTGGTCTGGTATTTTTCACAGATATAACTTCTACAGTGTTTTGTATCGTACAAGACAATAATGATGTAGGTACTGACAGAGGATGCATCTTGTAAAGAGATGACATAAACGTACGGTATTGATAAGCACTGTAAATGTATTTTCTCTTCCTTATGATTTTCTTAACAACATTTTCTTTTCCCCATCTTACTTTGTTGTAAGAATACAGTATATAATACATATAATATATAAAATGTGTTAACCAACTGTTTATGTTATCAGTAAGGCTTCTGGTCAGTGGTAGGCTATTAGCGGTTAAGTTTTTGGGGGAGTCAGAAGTCACATGTGGATTTATTACTGCTAGGGTGGGGGGTCAGCACCCCTAACCCCTCTGTTGTTCAAGGGCCTACTGTACTCTCACTGCCAGTTAGTTTGCTCAGGGGGAGTCTAACTTGTCTGTAATAACTCTCTTTTCCTTCAGGCAACTGTGGGAAGGATTTTTCTCTCCTTCCAGATATATGAGAGAGGCCTGTTATGAAGGTCTGGGACTTGAGAGGGTCAGGAATTTGAGAGGGTTAAACCTTGGAGGTTTCCTGGGGCCCTAAAGGATTAGTACATTAGTTATGGGCCCAGATTTTGTTAAAGCCCTTATCTGTTTTGAAAACCCCATTGTGGAACACATAGTCTTTATACAGTTTTTCCTTCGTTCTTATGAAAAGGTAGAAGAAGGAGTGATATGTTCCAAGGGGTGACTGAGCCAGTATCTAAGCTCTCCCGGGAGAGTAAGGATGAGGAGATGGGTTGGCTTGCCCTGAGGAGAGTCTAGCATTGCCTGGCTTTTTCTGAGTAGAGAAGTAATAAAAATCACTAACGTCTATGAGCACTCACTCTGTGCTCCTCTTCTAATGCTTTATATATTTACCTCATTTACTCTCCATTAGGTCCCCCGCGAAATAGGGATGAAATACAGAATATACCAGAGGATGAAATACGTGAGGGGAGACATTCAAGTGACTTGTTCTAGTCACATCACCAGAAAAGGGGTAGTCAGAAATCACACCTAGTCAGCCTGATTCCAAAGCGGCGCCTCGGAATGTGGAGTGATGTAGCAGAAAGAAGCTCAGGCTTCTAAATCGGAAAGCCCGGTGGTCATCAATCTACTGACCCTGAGAACAAAAGCGTGGTTTGTGGCCTGGAATTGTGGGCATCACGCAGCCTGCTCTGGTCAACCACCAAGACCTATCTCTGTGATGAGTTGGTGGAGTTGCCTCCTGATGTCTAGGAGTGATGGAATACTGCTCCCCTTGTAGTTTTACTCCCCCATTTCCTCCCTGGTGTAAGACCCGTATGGGAAGGAGGGGAGAGAGAAAAAGTCGAAGGAGGAAAAAGCAGAGTGGGGGGTGGGTGGGAATGACATCAAGTAGGAATGTGCCAGCCAGCAGGGGTAAATTTTCCACTTGGATCTGTGTGGAAACCTGATCTTGCCTCTATTTTTGGTCTCCTTCTCTAACAACTTTTTGCCAGATTGGAATTTTTCTGCACCTGTAACACATTTTTAATGTAATAAGTCTAGGAGAAACCAGGTATTATATCATGCTGGGGTCTGTGCTGTGTTTCTGGGAGCAAAGGTAGCCCAGACCCCAGTTTATCCCTACAGGGGATTAGTGTATTAGTCACCCTGTAAAAGCTCAATTTATTATGATTTTTTAAATGTTTCTTTTAGCACTTACTTATAAAAGGTGAAGAGGGGAGCCACGAATGTGTCTGTGTTCCCTGCTCCCACCTAAACACACACACACACACACACACACACACACACGCACACACACACACACCCCTCTCTATGAATTTCACATGAACTCAGGCTCCATGAAATCAAATCCAGGGGTATTGGCTTTGACCAATTAGCTTCCCTTTGCTCCAGTGGACTTCATCTTGGTTTGGGCCAGTGCAAGTAATACAAAAGTGAGATTATTGTACTGGTCACCCCTCAGTGGAGAATGAGAGTAGGTCAACAGACTGGTGGCTTAGCTGTTTGGGGTGATTACTGGGCAAAGACTTAGGTGTGGCTTATTTGTGTGAGCTTGAACCCTTTCTTTCCCATGATTCCAGATTGCCTATCTTGTGGGTATATGCTGTTTGTTTCATAGGTCCCAAGGCAGTGGTTTCTGCTAGCTTTGCCACCTCACCAGAGAGTTCTGTAGAACTCATCCCCATCACTGGGTTTACAAGAAGGGAAAAGAAACAGCTTGAAGCCCATGATCACATGAGAACAGGTAAAGCAGTGGGGTGGCAATGGAGAGGGCTCTGGACTCGAGCACAAATGTAGGTTTATATCCCAGTTCTGCCACTGAGGTTAAGAGACTAGATCTCAGCAGCCCGAAGTTTGAATTTTGGCAGCTATGTAGTTTTCAGGAAAGTCATCTTTTATTTCATCTTCCACCCCTTACTCACTAAAATCCTAACTTTTGCCCCTACATGTGATGCAATATAGCAGAAAGAAGCCTGCTTCCAATCAGAAGATCTGAGTTCAAGTTTCAGCTCTGCTATTGTCTTGCTGTATGTCTAGGGGCAAATCCAAGTTTGGTGGTGCCTGAAGCTAAGACAATTTTTGGTGCTTTCCTTAAGGAAAAGAAGACAAAATTATGACCATAAAGTTGTTAGGGGCCTTGGAAGGGGCTTGTAGAAGTAAGGAGCTGAATGATGTTGAGCCTTCATTAGCCTCACTAAATCTGCCTCTGTGTTTGGCTATATGTCATGTGTTTGGCTATATGTCATATTATCTCTTTGAGCCTCAGTTATTTTGTTCATAAGATGGATTTAACTGTGCCCAAAGGAGTTTTATAGGAAATTAGCAAGACTAAATATGTGTAAGAGTGCTTTTGTTCCAGATATTTTATATACATACACAAATACATACATGTGTATATATAGTCTGGAAATGGTATATATATATGTGTGTATATGTGTGTGTGTGTGTAGTATAGAAATGTTTATTATTACAATCCATTCCAGTATTGGTTTAATGTTTTAATTACACTACCCGTAAACCCACACTCAAACATTTATCTCCATGTTTCTCATTGGTTCATTGGTCAGGGGCATTTTCAGTGTGCCCACCAATCATATTGCTTGATAGATTCCATGTCTGGAGAGTGTTAAATAAAAACAAGCTTCTGAATCTTTCCTCTGTGTGGAATACAAGCAATGACATGTCTCTGGACCTCTTCATTCCATTACCACATATGTAAATGGCTCTTGGCATATTTCCCTAGAGCCTCAATAAGTGTGTTTGGAACTTTAAATATATAAGGAAATTGAAAAGACTACATACCTGGATGGTTATCAGTAAAATGTCTAAGGCTGTTGGCTCCTCCGGTGTTGAGAGAGACTTCCTCTGGCTTTGCAGCTTTGAGATCTGCATCCATTTGCCATTAAAAAATGAGTAGAGCATCTCCATCTCTCTGATGGTGACTATGAGGATGTTTCCATGCCGGTCTTTAATGGGCTCATAGTAAACTCTTCCCAAGTTGTGTGTTCCGAGTAAATTCTAGAAACAAACAGATTTCTGGTAGGTTGGATGATGTACAAGGAAAACAACATAACTACAACAAAAGACACTAAATAATTATCTGATGTTTCTGAGAAGCTGTTTCCCCCCTCCCCCCACCCCGCCCGTTAAGCAGACTTAAACCTAGAACTTTTGGCATCATAGAAATATACTTAACAGAAGCTCAAAGAAAATGTCTTTGCCATAAGCCTGCAAAGATTATAGCAAGAGGCACAAAATTATGTTTTTTTAAGCAAATTCAATATCTGTAAATATCTCGTACCCACATAGACACACCAGCACATAAACCTCAGTTACCAGCACTTGAAGAGAATCCCAGATGTTTTAAAGAAAAATGCCTGATATTTCAAGTATGCTACTGTGGAGTTTTCAAGAGATCTACAGTAAGCTGGTATGAGGTGGGGTTGTTTAAAATGAAGAAGTGAATTGACAATGTAGCACATTGTACAGGTCCCCAAATGACTACACATTCCCTTCAAGATACTTTAATTGGGTGATTGGCCTGGTTTGACTTATCTGCATTTCAGAGAGTTCTATTTATTTAAAATTTGGTTAAAATTGCTTGTGAGCAATTTTAGTGAGGTGGACAATACTTTCAGAAAGGTAGGAAGAGGATGCCACATTAAATGTGGAGGGACCCAGGTGGATATTATTAAAATAAACAGTTTTACAAATATGCAGGGTTTGAAGATTTCTAACTTAGAGCACTGGTTGAACAAGAGAAAAATATCCTTTTACTTTGAATATTACAGTTTTTTAAAAAATTATTCACCATCTCAGAGCTTCTAGCTGTTAGTTTTGTGAGCTCACATAAATGCTGATGAGATAAGCTGTTAGTAGGAGAGCAAAAGTAGAACTGGGATTTGTAAAAGTAACAAAAGTTACCTAAAAATAAATGAACTGGCTGGTCAGTATTCACATCTTCAAAGACACTGGAATGTTCCCTCACAGGTAGGGACCATGTCTTAATTTTTTTTCATTTTGCAATAACAGGTCACATATATTAGAAATTTCAGAAGTAATTATTGACATGAAATTCACTTGGAATTTTTAAAAATGGCCTAAACACTCAGTCAGATCATTCCTTTCCAACAATTAGCTTCTAAATCGTAGAGAAGTAATTGGGTAAGCCTTTTAATCCAGCACTATGTAGTACTACAGTTTTGTATAAAGCAGTTTGTTGAAAAGTAGTACTGGCCAATAAGCAATGGCATGCCAGTGAACTGGCCATCAAAAAAAAAAAGAAAAAAAAAAAGACCTGATATACAGCACATGCCAATTTCTGTGGTGTAAATACTCCTACCTACAATAGCCTATTTCAAACTACCAAAGGTTTGACAACAGCTTTGAAAATTTCCGAATACTTAACAATTGGCTCTTCTAAGCTAGTATAAGTTGGCTCTGGCATGCTACTGCTGTCAAGCCCTTAGTTATCCTGGTGTTGAGTTTCAGGACTGGCTGCTATTCATTAATACTTAGACTTCTGAAAAGTGATTTACTCTCTCTGGCCCTGTTTCATCATCTACAGTTAAGAGTCCTTACAGCTCAGACATCCCATGTGCTAATCCTTACCTTATAGAGTGTTTGGGAGATTAAATCAAGCATTGTAAGAGAAAGGTTTTGTAAACTGTCAAGCTTGATACAAGTAGGTAGGTTATTGGCTTTCTTGACTGCTTTAATTGGAATCCCACCCTGGTTTATACTTACTTATTTTCAAGACCCAGCCAAGGTTTCACCTTCTCTGGGAGGATTTTCCCAACTCTCATAGGTAGAATTTACTATCTCCCCTTCTGTTCAAACTTATATCTTAGCATGATTGTAACTTAACTGTGTATTGATGTACATGTCATAAAGTCATGTTTTTTTCATCTCTGTTTCTCTGGGTCCCTTGCACACTGCCTGGCATATAGTAATAGCTGAAGAAATTTTTGTTGACTGAATTAATATATTATCATTAGGACATTGGAAAATAGATTTGCTTTGGATCAGAGTGGGTGGGTAGACACTGAATGAGGTGGTCATTTCACTTAAGCAGTGTTATTATCAGTGGTCCATGATTAGCTTTGGATATGTTGACTAATGGGCTAAACAAGAAAGCACTAAAAGTCTCCCTGAAATCCTTCATGGAGAGCAAATTGGGTTGGATAGCCAGTTCTGGAAAGAGCCCAAATTAAAAGAATATCTTTGTGAAAATAAATTGCCACGATGTTCTAAGAGGGCAATTTGGGGTTCTTTAGAACCTAAAGAAAACCAGACCATGTTAATACTGTGCAATCAAGATTGGGATCCCTGAAGATTCTGTACGGTAAAGAGAAATAAAAGCCATCTGGTGGTTCACAGGAATGCATCTGTTATTACCACAACAAATCACAGGGCTGTCGATAAGCCCCAGACAGACAGACAATATTTAGAGACCTCTATTCAGTTTAGGGTGACATGGGAAGTTGAAGCAAATCTGGAGTAGAGATAGGAAGGCCTGGAAAAGAAGAGCAAAATTTTTTGGAAACCTTTTTTCCCCCCTTGAAACATGAAAAAGACATAGTATTCATAAATTGTTACCTGGCTTTAACTCACTAACACTCATTTCTAAAATCGGTGGAGGAGGAAAGTTTAATATAATCCAATCTACAGATTATTACTGTATTTTTGAGGATAAGTAGTTTGGACATCTCTCAATGTAGGAGGAATGTACACTTCTCCCTCTTGGGGCTTCTGCCATTTTCCTAAGAGTAGGAAAAACAGTGTGGGGTCTTGGCTACTTACAGACTTTCTAATCTTTTTTTTTTTTTTTTTTCGTATCCCAATGCTGGCAGATACTTGTCTTTCCTCCTGCCTAGGTAATATTAATCAATTAACTAATTCATACTTTACATTTTTTCAAATAAAATTTAAGGCCACTTCTTCTAAATAGGCTCCAAGTGATGCAGGATAGACTTCTTTTTCTTTTTTAACTAAAATTTAAGTGTTATATTTAAATTTTTTGTCTGTTTATAAAATGAACACATAATAAGAGATGAAATATTGGAAAGAATGCAGGCTTTGGCATTATCTAGATCGGGGTTTGTATTCAGATCTGCTACTTTCTATTTGTGCAACCTCAGGCAAGTTATTTAACCTTTCTAGGCTTCAGTTTTATCCTCTGTTAAATAGCAGTACTTTCTCATTATGGTGTGGTACATATAAAATGAGATATAGTTTGTCAAGCTCTTAGTACAGTGCCTGGCACTGATTCTGTTAAATTAATGTTATTGTTTCACAATAATTATTATATGCATTATTATTAAGTATTAAAAAACTTCCCTATAGAGCAGAAATTGGAAAGTGAGGTATAGGATGCACAGTGGTTCATAAGCACTGTGATGAACGTAGGTTAGGGGGCTACGAAAACAGAGGAGGGGGAGAAAGATGCCAATGGAGGCAGTTGCATGACATGATAAAATGTCTAGGCCACTCTTGAAACAGTATGACTCAGGGCATGACATGGTCAGAGCCTCTTATTGATTCCTCCAGTGGAGTGTGGAGAATGGATAGGAGGGTGTTAAAACTGGAAGCAGGAGGCTTACTTTGAAGGCTTTGACATACTAGGCAGTGGTAGTGATGCTGGAAAGAGAAGAAGCGTAAAGTGAGATATACCATAGATGAAACAATAGGATTTATGTATGGCTGACACCACTCAAGCTATTTAAGAATGCCCTTTTACTTTTCTCAGAACATGGCAAGAAATGTCAGATTAGTAAAGAGACCTGAAATATTAAGTATAAATTTCTCCAGTTTTATTTTTCTTCCTCTGCTGAAAAGTTTTTTTTTTTTTTTTTCCCTGTGCCTTGTCACTCCCTACCCCCACCAAAAAAGTATGGCTTTGGTATTTTCAGACATTTTCATCCTAAAGATCAGCAAATAGTTTGGGTAATAGGTTCAAAAAAAAAAAAAAAGACAAAAGCAACTCCTACTATTTAAGCAGGCAGTGCTCTGGCCTTTGATGGGCATTGTAAGGGGTAACTTTATTGAGTACTATGAAGCACTCATCACTGCTGGAGAACTACCAAGGTGGTAACTATGGCATGAGGTAACTTTCTGTGATCCTTTTTCCCTTTAGTTAGATAAAGTACCCTCAAATGTGGTCTTAAGGGTGCAGGGGTTGGACTGATAAATACATTTACCTATCCAACCAGTACTTACTGAGAATGTGTCACATGCTACGCATGGGGGATGTAGTGGTGACCCAGAGAGGTACACTCCGTGAGCTCAGGGACTCCCAGTCCAAGCTGATCACTAACCACACAATGATGCAAATAATTAACTAATGGGATTATAATCACCATTCTGAATAAAGAATACAAGGTGCTATGAGAGTGATTCGCTTAATCAGGATATCAGAGAAAGGCTTCCTGAGGAAATATAAAAATTAAGCTGAAGGATATGTAGGCATTAGGGAGTCAAAGAAATAGAGGAGGATTCCAAGTAGAGGAAACAGCACGTGAAATAGCAAAGGAGACTGAGAAATACAGGCTGGGAAGTTGGCAAAATATGGAAAGTGTGGAGACATGGAAGCCCATGGATGTGGCAGTTTGAAAAGAAGAGCGAGACCAAGTGCTGCCAACACTGCTGAGATGTCAGTTGCAAAGAAGATTTAAAAGTGTTGATCAAATGTAGTGAAAGTGAAGTCATTGGCAGGGATGGATCTAGATTTGGTAGGGGCTTGCACCATGCAATTTTGGGTTCCTCTTTAAGATAAAGAACACAAAATTATACATATGAAAATTAAGTATTAAAGTGAATATTAATTTACAATGAGAAAGGAAATCTCGCCAAATACTGGGCTTTCTGGTCCCTTTTCACTCCTGGGATTTCTTTAGGCGGTTTACCAGAAATACAACCCAACTTCAGCTCCCACCTAAACGCTCTACGTCCCCCACACTCACAGGGGACCATGCAAGTGAGGGGTCCTGAAACTCAAGCTTTATGAGCATCATCTGCCTCTGATTACTGGGCGCTGAGAGAGGAGTTTGGTATGCATGGGAATGGCAAAAGTCGGGGAGAGGGCTTAGAACTAAAGGTGAAGTGAGGAAGTAAATGGAAAAGGAGAATGATGGCCATTCCTTCAAGAAGTTTGGGGCTAAGGAAGGGAAAAGATATTGGCAGCTGAAGGAGGGACTGAAGAATCGAGATCCAGAGCCCATGTGGAAGGATGAGCTTTTGGTAGGAGGAGAAAGACTTTATCTGTTGGAATAGGAGGAAAGGAAGTGAAAGCAGGGTCAACACACAAGGAGGCTTTTCAGTCTGGTGGTGGACAAAGAATTAATTCTCATTTATTTTCTTAGTGAATTATATGGTAAAGTGTCACTTGATGTGGGGTTGTAGCATGTGGGGGAAGGGGAAGGGATGTGGTAGAATGAAGGTTTTAAATAGCTGTCTTGTAATTTGGGAAAGTTAATTTAGTAGAGAAATGGAATGTGATCACTAGGTAATATTACATGTGACAATGGTAGCTATTAATTTAATGTAAAACCAGTCATCCCCTCCTTCAGTGATTTTTATGTGGCAATATGAAAATACTCCAGTGTAGACATGTTAGGTTCATCCAGACTTGGATTTTTTTCCAAATAAATAATATGGAGGGGGACAGTGGCCAAAAGTTTAGGGTGTTTTCAAAGGACTGATTATGATGGCCAAGAAATCTAAGTTAGACAAGGAGGAACGTGACCTCAGAAGGGGACTGATAGATTATGAAGAGTGATGGGGCTAATACACTGGGGGAAAATCCAAGAGCTTTTATAATGAGGTAGTAGTTGAATAATACACACTGGTCCTCACGGCTTCCCTCTAGCTCCTCATTGTCTAACTGCAGTGGCTTGTAGTAGCCTGCTCCTTCTGTGTTACTGGTGTTCTAGGAAGCTTCCAATAAACATGCAATAAAGAGTCCCATTTAAAATTCTAAAGTCGTTCAATACAGACAGGATGTCTGGGCTCTGTGATGGGCTAATGGGAGGGTCTACTAAGGACGCCTAGGAAAGAACTTTACTAAGGGATCAAGGAGCCTACTGGGAATAGACTTTATCCTAAAGAAAGCTATTTAAGGTACAGTGGCTTGGTCCAACTTAAGTTGGTCAGTGGTGAAAGGAAGAAGCCTTTTGAATTCAGCACAGTCATCATGGCCCAGCTCTAAGAACTTCTTGTGTTGAAGGAGATGATTCTGTAAGCAAGAATGAGTTGAAATGGAGAGCACTATTTTTTTTTTAAATCTCGCTGAGGACATAAGGCAGTAAACAGCCTGTGCAATGGATATAGCATGGGGGGCTTGAGTTACCTTTCACAATTAATTATAATAGCAAGACATTAATTATTACGATTTCAGGGAATCAAATTATTGTTATATGGGTCAAGAAATGAAATTCCTATAATTTGTGGGGGGGGTGGAGTTGTAGACATTTTTTTTGTTATTATGACTCTATTTTTATGCTTTGGCTGGTATGGTATGACCAAACACAGCTTATGTGGATTCTTGTTAAGTGTAGTTCTGGGGTTAATAGAATTGATAGCTTTGTAGGTAGATAGTCATCACTGATAAAGCCTTGGCAATATCTTAGAGACCCCAATTCTATGTAGCAGATGTTTTTCTGTGCTAAGAACCACAAGTTCAGATAACACCAAAAAATGATGAAAGGAAAACCCAGAAGAGATTGGTTAGAATTTAACGTCATTTCTAGGAGGGATTCTGTAACCTACAGAGATTCTTGCAGGGCTTGGGGGTCTGATCTGATTGGGTTAACAGTACAGAAGGATGATTACATTCAGACTTAAAGGTATGATTTTAAGAGTTCTTTTTTTAATTATCAAAAAATATATGCAAATGCCTTTGCTTCACCATAAGCATCCAGCCAAGAAACTCTTTAAAGTATCTGCTGGTCTCTTTTCCATCTTCATATACTCATATGTACACAAGATGCCAGAGCTTCAAAAGCTCTTCAGGAGTTCTAGGGTTAAACTTATTTTGGAAGTGATGAAACTTAGGCCCAGAAAGAAGTGATTTGACTAATATCCATCCAGAATTCAAATATCTTCACTCCTCATTTACTCCTACACTCTTCAGGAGAGAGCCCTGCTCCTCTTCCAGGAGATTGCCAAAAGCACAATTTCCCTACGAAAGTAGGTGTTCAGCTCAAACTGTCCAAGAAGACTCCATATGTCTAGGATCTAAAAGAGCAAGGAGTCCACCTTTATCTTTTCCAGGTGGGGATGGTAATTGAACTGGCCAAGTTTTTCTAAAATTTCCTTGGAGATCTGGGTTGAAACCGGGCCCCTCACCTGCAGTTGAGCTGTTGCTGCGAGCATCTTCTGCCGTGTTTGCAGGACTGTGGATGAGGACATGGAGATAGGTATGCTTTGCCTCAACCACCTTATATCTTCCCACATACAAGACAGCTGCAAAAGAAGTCATGAGGTCATATCATCCTTCAAGCCAGTACATGATTCAAATTGTGGCATCAAAGCAAATCAGGGAGAAGGAAACCTGACCCGTGATGTTTGTTCTCCAGTCCATTTTCAGATACAGGCAAAACAACTTTTTGATCTCTGTCCAATTGGAAAAAGATCTGAATGTTAATGAAACAATCAGATCCCCATTTTAGTCTTTGCCAAATGATCCCATAACTCAGAATAGCGGAGACACTATCTGACAAGATGCAAACTTCTTTGCTTTGAAAATGTAGTGTAGATACTATTTTGGCATTTTTTTTGTGACATAGGGCATATCAGGGCTGAAAGAGACCTTTGAGATAATTTACTCCCACCCCAATACTTTGATCACCGGAGACCCTTCAACCCCTCAACTAAAGTTTCAGAGATTTATGTGCAGTACTATTGGTACAAAGTGGGTAAGAATGAAATTAGAACTCAGGATACCTTTGTGAACCACAGAAAATCTTGTGTAATGGAACTGGTGTGAGAGTCATCTATTTCAACAATTGGTATTTGGTCTTCATTGGTGACTAACATATTGTCTTTGTAATAAAATATAACAGCTATGTAGAGTCCCCTAAAAAGAAAAAGCAAAATAAAAATTATCCTCAATCATCTCCTCGACCAAGCCTGAAACATGCAAACATATTTTTGGACATGATACAAGATAAAGTATACCTATGAGCATATTCTTGTTAAGTACCACAGTTTATTGGTTAGAATGCAGAGAAATTAATATCTTGTCCAAATTCTCAGAAGAAAAGTGAATTTTATATTCTTTCAATGATAAGAAATGCCTACCAAGTTTCCACTCAGAACCCAAACCAGCAGATTCCTGAGAAGGTAAGACTTCTTGGAAAACCTGCATGGGACCTACCGTTTCAAGGTCTTCACAAACTTGTTTGAGGAATGGAATAGGTGTTTCAGGCTCCTTGAGACTGACTGCTTTCGGCCTGTGGCTTGTAATTTCGAACTTTCTGAAACAGAAAAAAAAAAAATGCAGTGTAAATTCCATTGGAATTTACTCTCGGGGCCTTTTTTCTACCTGTTTGCTTTTCTTCTGTCTCCTCAGTGTTACTTATTCCTTAGTTTCATGTAGGGATTCAGCTCATTCATTCCATCAAGAAGCTTTTGGGGGAGTTCCTGTCGTGGTTCAGTGGGTAAAGAATCTGACTAGGAACCACGAGGTTGAGTGTTCGATCCCTGGCCTTGCTCAGTGGGTTGGGGATCCAGCATTGCTGTGAGCTGTGGTGTAGGTCGAAGATGCGGCTTGGATCTCACATTGCTGTGCCTGTGGTGTAGGCCGGCAGCTACAGCTCCGATTAGACTCCTAGCCTAGGACCCTCCATATGCCGGGGGCGCGGCCCTAGAAAAGACAAAAAAAAAAAAAAAAAAGAAGAAGCTTTTGGAGTTCTCTAGTGGCACATTGGGCTAAGGATCCGCCATTGTCACTTCAGCAGCTTGGGTCGCTGCTGCGGCTAGGGTTTGAACCCTGGCCTAGGAACGTCCATATGCTGTTGGCAGGGCCCCCACAAAGAAGGTTTTGTATCTTGAGATGCCAGTGGTTAACTCAATGAATGAACAGCTCCTCATAAATGTTGGAAATGAGTAACATTTAATTCTAATTTTATTCTCCTTATGAGTGATTTCTTGTGACATGGGATAAAAGAAATGGAATCAGCAATTCCTGCATGGCTTGTGATAACAAGCTGACTAGTATCCATGAGGACATAGGTTCAATTCCTGGCCTCCCTCAGTGGGTTAAGGATACGCCATTGCCATAAGCTATGATGGAAGGCACAGATGTGGCTCAGATCCTGTGTTGCTGTGGCTGTGGTATAGGCCAGCAGCTATAGCTCTGATTTGACCCCCAGCTTAGGAACTTCCACATGCCATGGGTGGAGCCCTAAAAAAAAAAAAAAAAAGGAATCAACTATTTTGCCACCCCCACCCCTTTTTTGTCTTTTTTTTTTTTTTTTTTTTTTTTAAATAGCTGCATTTGTAGCATGTGGAAGTTCCCAGGCTAGGGGTCGAATCAGATCCTGTGTCCCTGCACCAGATCCTGTGTCCCTGCACCATGGCAATGGTGTATCCTTAACCCACTGAGAGAGGCCAAGTATCGGACCCGCATCCTCACAGATACTAGTAAGGCTCGTTACCGCTGAGCCACAATGGGAACTCCCCCACTGCCTTTTAACATTCACCCACTCTTCAGTGTTGGCAAAGCCTTCTTGTTAGTCTACAATTCCATTAATTTTTTTCATTATAAAATTAATATAGGCACATTACAGAAAGTCTGGGGCTTAGAAAAAAAGAACATAGTCTCATCCATATCATCCTGCTGCTTTAGTAGAACCACTATTAGCTTTCTAGGGTATTTTCCCCAGTGTCGGCTTATAGAAATAGTGGTGGGCCTAGGTACGATTATCAACCTCATTATTCAGAAGAGGAAACAGACAGGATAAGTGGATTGTCCAAGATAGAAAAGCCAATATCCTGAAAAACAGACATTCATTCGCTGAGTAAATATTTACTGGGACACTACTATGTATAAGGTTTTATGGTTACAGTGATGAGAAAATCATCCATTGCTTCTATTTAGCTCTTTTATTTACAACCTGGAGCATGAAGCTCCCACTGATAAAAGCTGTAGACTTATGATCACATTCTTTGCAAACAGTGCTCCCTAGAGCTGAACCAGCTGATCCCTCATCTAATTCTCATCTTAAAGGTAATTAATGAAGGGAAGCTGAAGTTGTTGAGTCATAACCAAACTCCCGACAGACATGTGATTGGAGATGAGAATGTGGTCCATATCCACTGCTGCTGGACAATGGAAATCTGGGCAGATGGCTCATGGCTGAGGCCCAGTGTGGCTCTGCCTATGATCCTTTAGGAGCAGTAGGGAATGAGCTGACTGACATAGGCTTTCATGCCAGCTTCAAGCTTGTAATGGTTATTCTTGGCAGAACAAAGCAAAAGCACTTTTTTTCTAACTTGAACATGAATTTGGCTGGTCATATTCTACTTGAAAATAATCCTGCTCAGATTCCTGATTAGAGGCAGCATATTGAACATAATTATCACAAACCATTCTCTCCCAAAACCTTACTAAAAGTGGAGTACAGGGATTAAAAAAAGAGAAGGGGACATAAATCTATAAGGAAGGAGGGAAAGGAGACAAAAGCAAATGAATTTTGGTAGCTAGAAAGCAGGTGGACAGATAGATTTGGCAGAATTGAGAAAGATGAATCCTAAACTGTCAATGGAGAAAGCTGAGAAGTAACCTGACTCACCCCGTGGGCATTATATACTGCTGGAAGTGTGGGGAGGATGGAGATAAATGAGGCGGATTTGTTGAAATCTATTTAAAAAGTAGATTTCTAGGAGTTCCCGTTGTGGCGCATCAGAAACGAATCTGACTAGGCACCATGAGGTTTCGGTTTGATCCCTGGCCTCGATCAATGGGTTAAGGATCTGGCATTGCTGTGAACTGTGGTGTGGGTCGCAGACATGGCTCAGATCCTGCGTTGCTATGGCTCTGGTGTAGGACGGGGGGTTACAGCTCCAATTACACTTCTATCCTGGGAACCTCCATATGTCGTGGGTGTGGCCCTAAAAAGACAAAAAAAAAAAAAAGTAAGAGGGAGTTCCCATCGTGGCTCAGTGGTCAACGAATCTGACTAGGCACCATGAGGTTTCGGGTTTGATCCCTGGCCTTGCTCAGTGGGTTAAGGATCTGGCATTGCTGTGAGCTGTGGTGTAGGTCGCAGACATGGCTTGGATCCCGAGTTGCTGTGGCTCTGGCGTAGGCCGGTGGCTGCAGCTGGGATTAGACCCCTAGCCTGGGAACCTCCATATGCCGCGGGAGTGGACCTAAGAAAGACCAAAAAAAAAAAAAAAAAGAGAGAGAGACTTCTAGTTATTCTTCCCTACCCTGCATGGGTAGACAACTATCCCTTTCCTACTCTAGAAGAAAGCTAGTGGCCTATTCTCTGGAAAGTGTAAAACAGAGATCTTTAGAGTGGAAGACATGGTGTATGGGTAAAAATGGGTAAAAATGGATAGAGAGAGTACTATACACTAAAAACAGGTGGATTTAATCAGTTTCCATACAGAATATTTCCCCACTGGACTCTTGGAACACTGGTACTCCAATCTATATTCTCCAGGCAGAACACTGAAAGAAACTTTTCTGGAGCTCTGACTAGCATTAAGAATACACCTAAAGATTCTGACATTGGCTGTGTTGTTTTCCTAAAGATAAGGCCATGCCAGATCATCCCACGGTGATCTGTATACATAAAGAGCCCTATCCCTTTGCTTAGAGCTTCCCGACAGCTCTTGAATTCTCTCACATCAAAGCGGACACCTAAGGATCACTAGGCAGGTGTGAAAAGCATGTTATAGGAAAAAACAGAGGCCAAAAACAAAAGAGCAATTTAGAGGGGCGACGATGCTGAGGAAAGAAAACATAAAATGAAACAAAGCGTACCGTTAAGAACCTGAGAGAGAAGCAAAGACATTGCATCCTTGTAAAATGGATGGGGGTTCGTAAAAGAAATATTCAGAGAACAATAGATAGTGTTTGAATAAAAATACGTTACTGAATTCTGAAAAACCAAATAGAAAATAAAATTGAGCAAATCTCCAAGGAAGTGGAGAAAAGGGACATGAGGATAGAAAGAAGGAGAGGGAAAAAAAAGAAAACTAAAAGCCAATTTATGAGGTTCAGTATCTGATTAAGAGTTCTCATAGGAGAGAGCAGAGAAAAAGGACAGGAAGAAATACTTAAAGAATTAATTTAAGAAAATATTCCATAATTGAAAGCTGTACATTTCTCTCTAAATATATATGTTTATAAGATTGCTTTTTTTAGGGCCCTACTTGTGGCATATGGAAGTTCCTAGGCTAGGGGTCGAATTGGAGCTGCAGCTGCTGGCCAACACCACAACCATAGCAACGCAGATCTGAGCCACATCTGGGACTTACACCACAGCTCTTGGCAACACTGGATCCTAAACCCATTGGTCAAGACCAGAGATAAAACCTGTGTCCTCATTACCACTGAGCCACAATGGGAACTCCTGTAAGTTTCCATATTGAAAGGTGTACCAAGTATGCAGCACAACAGACAAAACTAGAGCCAACATGAAGGCACATAACAGTGCAATTTTAGACCTGAAGTTAAGAAAATTTAAAACTTTCCAGAGTAGGAACAAGTAGATTTCATATAAAACTTCTGGGATTAGAATAGTATCAGACTTTGTAGCACTGAAAGCTAGAAAGCAATGAAGGAACGCCTTCAAAATATGAAGGAAAATGATTTCAACTGAGAATTCTATACTTTTCCTAATTCTTAAATAAATATTAAATAGAATAAATATATATCTTTAGACACTTAATATATCCAATCCCAAGTATCTGTCAGGAGGCTACTGAAGTCTCCACCAAATGACAGACAAACCCCAGAAAAAGGAAGAGAGGCTATACAAAAAAGAAGAAATCCAATATTGGAGAATGGCAAGAAGAGTCCTCAACATGACAGTAAAAGGAGATTTTAGGATGACAGCTATGTAGCAGACGTAAAGGCAGCCAGTAATCAGTCTAGACTGGAGCAGGTGAGAGGGCTCTCTGAGAGGTTTCTTTAAGAAGATTCACTTGAAACAATACTGGTGGAACTGGAGAAGAGCTGGGGGATTAGTTAGTTATAACCACATGGAAAAATTAAAAAAACACATAATAAAAGTTGATTATTATCTACAGGGGAAATAAAAAGTTAGCCAGGAAAGGAAAATAATCATAACATTTATAGGATAATAAAGGAAGTAATAAATATTGATCTTACTAAAATTATAATATTAGGTAGATGAGGGGGTAGGATTTATACGTGCATATAAGAAGGTGGGGGGGGTTAAAAATAACCTAGGGTAATAACCTAATTTTTTAAAAAATTAAGACTTGGCAATATAAGCCTGTTTTTTACGAAGATGGAGAAAATATCAAAATAATTGAACCTCTGGGAATAGAAAATGGAAGATGGGAGAAACTGCTTTTTATTTAATAATAAAATGTGTTTTAGTGCTTTACTTCTTTTAAGTCATTCAGTCCTCAGATGACTGACATGTTTATGTAATCTTAACTGCATTTTATTGGTGAGCAAAGTGAGGTGTGGACAAGATAGGCGACTTGCTTAAGGTAATACAGCTTTGTAGAGGTCCAGCTTGCATTGGAACCTACATAATCTGGCCTCAAAGTATAGTTACATATAACATAAGTCAAAATGAAGGTTAAACTACAAAATAATTAGACTAGGAGTTCCCTGGTGGTCTAGCGATTAAGGATTCAGTGTTATCACTACTGTGGCTTGAGTTTGATACTGGGAACTACTTCATGCCATGGACATGGCCAAAAAAATTAGACTAAAAAAAAAAAAAGTGAGAAATGCTACTACCAGTTGGGAAAGAGACCCATGAAAATGCCAAATATTCTAGGTCTCCTCCACTGTGGGCACATGGTAGAATTGCACTTCTTAAAGCTCTTGTGGTTGTATTGGGGCCATGTGACCAATTTTGCCAGTGAATTTTGAGTGTAAATGATAAAGTCCTGCCCATTTGAGACCTTCAAAAGTTTCTTTGTCCTCTGGGTGCTGACAAATATTTCTAGAAAGAGGATCATGAAAAGAGAGGGATAGCCCTCAGGTGACCAATGGTAGACATATAGCATGTGTGAGAAATAAATATTTTGGGGGTCATTTGGATACTGCAGCATTATATAGCCCATCTTTACTGAGACATGGTCTAAACTCACTTTTCTGAGAACCACTGTGACTTCTATTCTGTCTCTGCTTAGTTCAGGGCTCTGAAGCAATGGTTTTCTGGACTCTGAAGGTAGTGCTAGCTTTTCAGCTTTTAATTGCTTGAAGCATAGGCAGTTTATTTTATTCATGCTGGTATGTTTAGCAACTAAGATATAGCAGATAGTTTCAATTACAGTGGGTCAATGATTTCACTTTAATTTTAGGACATATAAAGTGCTGAAGATGGAGGGCACCCCATTCTTTATTTGGAAGAACAATGGAAGAAAATAAGCTAGAGTTTGTAACATACCTATGCTATGCCTGGTGAGCTTAATCTATTATCTAATATAATTCTTGTAACAATTCTGAAAGGTAGATATTATTATTATTATTATTATTATTTTTGTCTTTTTGTTGTTGTTGTTGTTGTTGCTATTTCTTGGGCTGCTCCCACGGCATATGGAGGTTCCCAGGCTAGGGGTTGAATCAGAGCTGTAGCCACCGGCCTACGCCAGAGCCACAGCAACGCGGGATCCGAGCGGCGTCTGCAACCTACACCACAGCTCACGGCAATGCCGGATCCTTAACCCACTGAGCAAGGGCAGGGACTGAACCCGCAACCTCATGGTTCCTAGTCGGATTCGTTAACCACTGCGCCACGACGGGAACTCCATGAAAGGTAGATATTATTATGTTGATTTTTTCTGATGGGGAAACCATGGCTTAGAGAAGTTAAATGCTTTTCTCAAGGATACACAGTAAGTGGTTGAACAGGGATTTGAAATAATTATTTTTTCCAATTGTAAAATTTATAAGCCACATAGTATCTCAATGTAGTTAGGTAGAGTATTGTAAATAACAATTTTATAGTCTTCTGTATGCAATACCTAATTATCTTTCACTTATCTTTGTAGACTTAGATTTATGTTAAATCATTTTAGAAGAGCATTTTTAAAAATCTTGGTATGTTATGGCCAATGTTTCCCAAAGTTTATGCCTTTGAAACACTAATTTTGTAAAAAATGTTTTACAATGGCCAAATAAGTTTGGAAAATAATTGCCTCACCAAAGTGTCTTTTTATTAGTATCTTTATTATTTAAAATTTTTTTTGTTATAGTTGATTTACATGCTCTGTCAATTTCTTTCTTTCTTTTCTTTGTTTTTTTTTTTTTTTTGGCTGCATCTGCAGCCTGTTTTTTGGCTGTTCCTGGGCCAGGGATCAAACCTGCTCCATAGCAACAACCTGGACTGTTGCAGTGACAATGCTGTATTTTTAACTCACTATACCACAAGAAAACTCTAGCAATGTTCTGTCAATTTCTGCTGTACAGAAAAGTGACCCAGTTATACACGTATGTACATTCTTTTTCTCATATTATCTTCTATCATGTTCTATAACAAGTGACTACATATAGTTCCCTGTGTTAGACAGCAGGACCTCACTGCTCATCCACTCCAAATGCAATAGTTTGCATCCACTAATCCTAAACTCCCAGTCCATCCCACTCCCACCCTCTCCCCGTTAGAAACCACAAGTCTGTTCTCTAAGTCCATGAGTCTGTTGCTGTTCTATAGATAGGTTCATCTGTGTTATATTTTAGAGGATTTTTATTATTTTAATGTCTATTTTACATTTCCAAGAGAGAGATATACAGTGAAACAATTTCCAAATTTACTTGACTGGAGATCTTTTTTTCAACTGGATGTCTTATAGAATCACTCTTCTTTGGAACACACTTTGGGTACTGCTTAACTGTCCAAAGTACATTTCAGTCTAAAAATATTCCTCCATTGGGAAGTTCTAACTTATGACTTACTTAAATCTTTCCTGATATTGTGGGTATATTTATACCCCTATGGTGGGAAAACATGATACAAGTTGAATGGAAACCATATAAATATTTGTGCTGTCTAGACAATCACTTCTTGATCATTGGAATGTAATATAATAGTAATGGGGAGACCATCTAAATCCTCAAATAATATAAAAAAAATAATCCCTCATTCTCATGAGTAGCTTCAGCTTTGCCCCTCTGATAAAGATCAAACACAAAGCGGCTTATGAATTTCAAAGAATAATCTATCCAATTGCTTTATTACCTTTGCCTGCCATGCAGGAACCAATAGTTAGGGGAATGATGGAGAGTCAGGAGAGAAAGGAACCTAGGTAATGCCTGGCTTGGTTAAGTGGGCCCTGGTTAACTGAGAACTGAGTGTACCTTGGTCAGTGCGGAATGTTGAAGGCCCTGGTCTGGCTAATGTTTTCCTACTGGGGATCTAGGAGTGAAATCCCACTTGGGTTTTCTGCTCAAGCCTCTTCCATGCATATTTACATCTCCTAATGAACCACTCACTAGGGAGAACCTTATTTTTTTTTTGCAAACACTTGCCTTCATTTCTAGCTATGACCAACGTTTCTGAAGGGGTCTGTTGCCATAGCTATATGGCAATTGGGAACAACTTTTTGCTAATAAATATGATTTCTTTATACCTAGTCAAAACTCATCTAGCATCTCTTAGTTTCAACCATGGATTTCTTACCTAGCTGGTCCAATAGTGCCCTGAATCTAGAAAGTCAGTGCGGTTAGAAATCTGATGGGTGAAGGAACGTGTAAAGTGAAAACTTTATTGAACTTTAATTCTCTGAATAAAACCAAATGTTTCCTCCACAGATCATACACAAATTAAAAACCTGACGTTGTCCCATCTGAACAGCCTAAGTAGAAAATAATTTTTTAAGAGGTTCTCAGAGATTTTCTGGGTGTAGTTGGCTAGGCCTGGAGAAGGTATGCTCTACTTTCTCCTGAGCAGTAGTACAGGGGGAGATGATTAAAATGCTGGGTGAGATTAAAATCCAGTGCCCAGTCTTGCTCTAAGGGTGGGAGACAAAAATGAGGTGTGGCAGGAAGACTGGACTTGGAGAGAGAAAACCGAGGTTAGTGTCTTGATTCTGTCTCTTGGCATTGTGACCTGGTCAAGTCACTTAGCTTCAGGGATAATTGCCAAAATGAGGATGAAAAAGAGACATTGGATGTTAAATTGCATATAAATTTTTATCATAAATATACACAAAAGTTTATACTATTGTTGCTGTTATAATTGGTGGAGCTTTCTTAAGGGTGCTCACAGAATTTCTGTTGCAGGAGAAAAGTTTGAGGGTGAGTATCCCAAAGACCCAGCACACTGAGAAGTTTTGTGAAGGAACAATTCAAAGGGAAAGGAACTCAAGACAGCAGCTATTTTCCTTGTGCTTGTTTTCAAACTGTTCCTATGGAGAGAGGGTGCAAAAGAAAGAGAGAAAGGGAAGGAAGGGAGAGGGAAGTCTCTTCTGAGGGTTGAAAGCAAGATAGTGCTATAAAGTGATTCCAGATGTACAAATATTAATATCTCTTTCCCTCCCTGATGAATGAGAAGGTATGACCCAGTTAGGAAACTACTAAAATTACCGGCGCCACTGAGACCTCCGTCAGTGGCCCAGTGCAGATTTTTATCCTTACCCCCGGCAACTATAATGCTGATGAAGGGCTCGGACCTGCTGCAGCAGACCTTCCAAAACTTCACTCCGTCCCTTGTGCCTGGGCTCTCTGTCGTCGTAGTCTTTCCAGTCTATTGAACAAAAGAAACAAACAGAGTAAAATTTTCAAGTAGGGGAGAGGCCTTTTCCCTGCCCTGCCTCAGGAGCTGAGTTTTGCTCATACTACCCACAGCCTTTGCAGATGAGCACCTAGCCCTTGCACAACTAGCAGGCGCTGCCAAAGGTTTGGAAGTTGCCATTGTCAGGCCCTGTGCAAAACAGTAATTGTGGTTGGTTTCTTGTGTTGGGCAGTTTTAAGGCAAGGGAAAATGGTGGAAAGCCAAAAGAAAATAGGGAACCGGGGAGTCCAGTTTCCCCTCCCGCCAGCTCCTTAGCCTCTTCAGCATCCTTGTCCTAATCGGTTCCCCTGTCACCTTTCCACACAGCACCCCAAGTTGCAACTGGATTTCCACAGTAGAAAAGGAAGGGGTGGCAATGTGCAGACTAGATGAAATCCACAGTCCCAATGCTTTTATTGTAGGTTTCACACTTTTGGCCAAATTGACATTTCTTTCCAAGGAAAGAGCCCATGTCAGATGCCAAGAAATGGAAATCTACATTTTGCTCTAATGAATGTCTGCTTTGGTTAGCTGGCACAGCAACTCATGCACATACTCTGAGCCACCAACCACCCTGTCTGCTCAGTCTCTAAATATACAGTATTAGCTTACATGGCAAATTTAAATTGCAATACCCACTGAGATTTTTCTCCCCCCTTCTATTTTCATTCCATTTGGCTATAATGATATCAGGAGTAATAACCCGAATGGGGCTAATGTCAAGATTATAATTCTGCTGTCTCCAACTTTGGATTTTTCTTTTTCAGCAGGTCAGTCATTTCATAGTGCATCCTTTCTTTCCGTTTTCTTCCCACTGGTTTTACTTTCTGGATCTTTTAAAAGCATCAACTTAAAGTGCTTCTTGCTTGAGAGGCTTTCTCTAAAAATGCTAGACGTTATTCTCTAGAAAAGCCAGTTAGTTCATTAGTGTATGCGAGGCTTAAATTCTAACTTAAGTTTCAAATTCCCTCCACTTAGAGTTATTTTAAAATATGGAGTCTCCCTTGTTTAGAAACTTAAGCAGATGCCATGACAGTTAAAGTTAGGTAAAGCATTCCATCTTGGTCCATCCAAGGCCAAGTAGCATAACCCTGTTAGAAAGAGCACAGGTTCTAGAGTCAGATGAACCTGGGTTTGAACACTGGCTCTTCTGATTCCCACCTCAGTGTTTGTAAGTTACATTGTCAGAGCCTCTACTCTGTAGTATGAAAAAGGAGTATAGTATCTGTCTTGCAGGACTTTTATGAGGATTAAATGAGAGGTATATTAGATATTCAGCACAATGTTACATGGTAAGCATCATATAAATTATAACTTTCACAGAAGGGAATTCATTAATGGAAATAACTCCCCGAACGGTGAGTATGGAAACGTCATTTCTTATCCTATAAGATAATTCCCTTTGGAGAGGAAGGCCTCAGAAATTTTCTAATCTCTCCTTCCCACCTTCTCCCATGGACCCTTCTCCATTTCCCTCTCAGAAGCTGAGTAACTTACAACCATTCTAGTTGTAAGTTACTCAGCTTGCCGTGGCATAACCAGGACTATAACATAGTCTCATGACCCTCATATAGTACTCATTTCCTTATGCAATAGACATGTTTTTGTTTTCTTTTGGGAAAGAGGATCAGAGTTTGGTTGGAGTCTGTGTGGTGTGGCTTAGTTGTGGTCAACTTTGGAGACAGGGCGTTGGCATAGGTGCTTTCTGCAGACTCTGATCCTTGTTGGCAGAAACCATGACTTAATTTCCCTTTGCCTCAGGTTTCTTCTCTTTAAAGTGAATTTTTGAGTCTCTTTTTAGGTTATTTGCAGTTTCAAAGATGTAATGTAAGTAAAGCACCATTCTGGGCACATTGGAGATGCTCATCTTATGTTGGTGGGCAGTGTGACTAGGAGCTTGATGGCATTCAGGTAGGATGGGCTAAGGAGGAGATTTTACTGGGAAATTTGGAACTGCTTGAAGAAATGAATTCCAAGTGGCCCTTGGACTATCTGTAGTGTCCCTGGCGTCTGGGCGCCGTGAGGGTAAACATTGCTCTCGTGAATTCCCAAAGCCCATTATGAGTTTATTCCCTTAGCTGGCTGAATGTATCTGAAGTGCTCCTGAAAAGATGAGCAACGTGGTTTGCTTGAGTAAGATTTCTGGGTGGCTGAGTTACAACGTGGGCTGAACATGCTAATGCATTCTAATGAGTGTTAATCCTGCCATCAATGCAGGAGGAGATGAAGTGGCCCTGGCTCTTTTAGCTGAGCCCTATTACATCAGAGGCAAGCTTGAACTTGATGACTTTATGATATATTAGAAAATTGCTAATGCTAAATTGCAGCCCAAGTAGAGCACTGAACATGAGGCCAAGGTTTTTGGAAAGAATGAGTTTTTCTCATAGATGTTTGGAAGGTTCTGATGACTACATAAAATAGGAGACTTTAGGGATGAGGGAGAAAATTGAAAATATATTAAGAAATCAGGAACCTGACAGGAATGAACTTAGTGTGGTAGAAAAGAGCAGGTTGTGCCACATAATACTGTTCACTGTTCTGGTAACGAGACACTTCAATTGCAACACAATGCAGAGCTTGCATTCACTGGCGATATCAGGGCTTTCCTGATCGTAACTCAGACAAGCCTGTCTGGGCCCTTTTCTCTTATTATGTACCATACCATATAACATAAGTCTATAAAACACATTAAGGCCTTTTGTAAAATATTTAAAAAAAGTTTTATAGCTTACTGGAACATATTACCAAATTTCCAATTACTCTGTCATGTTAGAATACATTGTCCTCTAGTCAATATCTGAATACTGATATGTTACATCACAATGTCATACTCTGTTTATAAATAGAACCAGAGTGTTTTTATATTGTTCTTTCCAAGTGATATGGCATGTCTGCAGCAACTCTAATGACATGTTTGGATTTCAGTTCTTTGCCAGATACCCCTACTAGTCAAATATGCTGTTGTAGAAAGTGTTGCCATTTGCTATGTTAATTACCAAGTAATAAGAAACTCTTCCCAGCCCTGGACAACTGTTCTTTTCATTCTGGAGAGAGCTCTTCAAGTGGGCTGTGAGGGAGAGTGTCTGCAGAGAATGTGCAGTTTATAGAACCAGGACATCTGATGTTTGTAAGTAAACACATCTATATGCAGATCACAAATTGCTTGGGATGTGCATTTGGAGTGGGTTTCCCCCTGCTCCTTCAGGTCTGCAGAGACTAGCTTTTTTTTTTTTTTTTTGCTTTTCTCTCCCTTCTATCCCTTATCTCCAAAAATGCATATTCCTTTTCTCTACTTACCACCGGAATTAGATTGCTTCCCTTAATATCTTAATTTTGCAATATTCCCTGTATGTGTTCTGGTATGTCTTCAGTAAGAAAGATGTCCAAGTAATACTGGAATAGTTAAATCATCAAATGCTAGGGAACTCAAGAATCTTGGGGATCTCTAATATTTGTGGTCCGAGGCTCTAATTTAGCTATCTGAACCCACCAGAGGCAGTAGTCAGGAATGCTTGGCTGGCTCTTTGCTCGTCTGCTTGCCAGTAGGGCACGAGTTAGCACAGCAGAGTCTTGACTAGTTTAGGCTTGAATCCTGGCTCAGCCATACACCAGAGTTGTGACCCCAGGCAAGGAAACATCCTCTCTGAATCCCAATTTTCTTATTAATAGCTGAGGAGGATAGCATAGTGGTTAAGAATGAGGAGGAGTTCCCGTCATGGCCCAGTGGAAACGAATCCGACTAGGATCCATGAGGATGTGGGTTCAATCCCTGGCCTTGCTCAGTGGGTTAAGGATCTGGTGTTGCTGTGAGCTGTGGTGTAGGTTGCAGAGACGGCTCGGATTTGGCATTGCTGTGGCTGCGGTATAGGCCAGCGGCTATAGCTCTGATTCGACCCCTAGCCTGGGAACCTCTGTATGCCACAGTGCGGCCCTAAAAAGCCGAAAAACAAAAGAATGAGGAATGTAGGGTTTGGACCTGACTTCAGTGCTTGCTAATTTTGTGTTGTTGGGATGTACATATGTATGTATGTACATATGTACCTCTATATTGATAATTCCCTCACCCATAAAGTAATAAAAATCACCTCAATAGTTTTGTTATGAATATTAAATGAGTTAATTTATGTAAAGTTCTTAGATTAACATGCAGTGTATAAGTCTTATCATGTTGATAGTGATGCAGATGATAATGATGATGCTTGTCCAAAAGACAGGAAAAATGTTGAATGACTGTTGTCAGGATTAAGTGAGGCACTGAATGTGAAATTCCGTAATATATCATCTGATTCATGTTTTTTCCTGGTTGAAGGGTTATTATAATACCTGAAAAATACATACATATATAAAAAAGGAAACTAAAGGGCCCATAATCTCATAACCCACATATCCACTGGTAAATTTTACCAGTTATATGCAGACCGCACCTATTTAATTACAGTCAAACTCACAGTTTAAATATTATACGAAAAACTGTGTTATTTGTTTACATAAAACATAAGAATTTCTTCATATGATGAATGATTTTTTTAAAAAACACCATTTTTAGTGGTTGCATTTGGTTCTAGAGTCTGAGTTTGTATATATCATACTTAGTCACTAAGTTAATATTGGGTATTTGTCCTCTCCACCCACACATGATATTTCACTATATATTGCTGCAGTACACATATTTGTTCATGACTGTGGGTCTGCATCTGTTTCTTTAGGTTAGATTCCCAGATGTATAATTATGGAGTAAAAAGAAATGAATGTTCTTACAGAAGTTGATAAATTATGGCAAATCATGTCTCACAAAGGATAGAGCAGTTTTCACTTTCACAAGAAGCATATGATGCCATTTTAGAGGATCACATTAGTAAAGATTTTTATTTATTTTTTACTTAAAAAAAGTTGTTTTTGCTTTTTAGGGCCACACCTGAGGCCTATGGAGGTTCTCAGGCTAGAGGTCAAATTAGAGTTGCAGCTGCCAGCCTATGCCACAGCCATAGAAACACGGGATCTGAACACGCAGTTCTTGGCAATGCCAGATCCTTAACCCACTGGGAAAGGCCAGGGATCAAACCCACATCCTCATGGATACTAGTCGGGTTTGTTACTGCTGAGCCACAATGCAACTCCCAAGTTTAAAAAAAAATTAACATGTAATTCAGAGCAATAGATTCAATTTGCAGAAAAATCCATCATGTGATATGTCTGAAGATGTTTTTCCTTGTTAATTAAAATTTCTGGCAAATAGAGAATTAGCAAATATACCAGGCATAAATCACTAATTGTAAAATAATTAGAAGTGGCTTTGCTAGGTTTTTTAGCCACTATTACAAATATTATAGATTTTATTTGTGGCGGAGTATAGCAGAGTACCTGTTAACAAGACAGCTGTTCTTCTGACAGAATGTAAGTAATATTTGCTAGATTTTTAGTGAGGAAGGGGAGGTGAGAGCTAAAATGGATTGTGTGTACTCTGGGCCAGCAAGTCCCACTGTGTCATTGTAGTACATCCTTACAAAAGCCCTGTGAAGGATGTGATTGGACCCATTCTACAGATGTTGAATTGAGACTTAGAGAGTTTAAGCAAGTTTTGAAGGCCCCACAGCTATTGAAAGGTGTAATGCGTATCAAATGCAGTCTTGCTGGTTCCAAATCCCCTCCTTTCATTCCACTGAGTTGCCTCTCAGGGATCATTTATGTAGAGGAATCATTCAGTACATAGCTGGATGCTACTCTGAGGAGGTCTTGTTAGTCCCAAGCAGTGGGAAGGGGGAATGGCAATGGCATCCTGAGCATGGAATTGAAGTTGGAGCCTGGCCAGGCTTGAGAGAGTTAACAGCCACCACCTACTAGAAGGAGAGGCACATGCTGGTGTCGTGGTCTGAGCAGGTCCCCATCCTTTCATGTTATAAGCCGAGACTTGAACAAAATACTGCTGGCCCTGCAAAGTATCGAAATAGAGAGAATGATGCATTGGGAATTTTTTTAGTCACTTTTACTCGAGAAGCTTTACCCTGCATCTGATGAACTTGCTCATCCCCTGGGAAAGAACCACCCCACTACCCATACCTTAACTTTCTAGCTTTTCTTGACTATTATGTTTCCATATGATAATAAACATATTTGGGGTATCCTCTTAAATTCTTTGTGCTTTCTCTTTTCAAAATTAGAAAACCATAGTTGCTTTTCCTGACTTTTCCAAAACAATTATACACCAATTTTTAAAAGTCATAATTTTAAAAAGTCACAGTTCATAAGTTTACCAAAACCTGCAAATTCTCACCCTTACCACCTTCTCCTCCCCAGTGGCAACCACTATCACCTTTTTTTCTAGCTGATCTACTTGCCTTATAGAACTGACAAGTTATAAAGACCATCTTATCAGATTAGTAATTAAAGATCTGCTTCATTCTTTTAGTGGCTGAATAGTACTTTCCTTTGGGTAAATGCAGTCATTTATTTAACCAATCCCTCATTGACAGACATTTAGATTGTTTCCACATTTTATGCTACAAGAAATAATGCTGCAATAAATATCCTTTAGTTGTTCAAACACTTTAAAACTAATTCTTTGATGTTATTTCAATTTTAAAACCACTATTAAAACAGTGGTTTACATGCTTTAATGTCTGTGACATTAAGAATTAAGGTGTTGTGACTATGGAGGATCCTCAAAAAAATAAAACTAGAACTTCCATATGATCCAGCATTCCCACTTCTGGTTAATTATCCAAAGAAAATGAAAACACCAATTGAAAAAGATATATGCACCCCAATTTCATAGCAACATTATTCCCAATAGCCATGATATGGAAGCAACCTAAGAATCTGTCAACAGATGAATGGATAAAGAAGGTATGGTATACATATACAATGGATTAGTACTCAGCCACAACTACAGTGAAATTTTGCCGCTTGCAACAACATGGGTGGGCCCAGAGGGTATTATGCTTAGTGAAATAAGTCAGATAGGGAAAGACAAATACTGTATGATATCACTTATATGTGTAATCTAAAAAATAAAACGAGCAAAACAAATAAAAAAGGAGTTCCTGCTGTGGCTCAGTGGAAATGAACCTGACTGGTATCCATGAGGAGGCGGGTTCGATCCCTGGCCTTGCTCAGTGGGTTAAGGATCTGGCGTTGCTGAGGGTTGTGGTGTAGGTCACAGATGTGGCTCAGATCCTGAGTTGCTGCGGCTATTGTGTAGGCCAGCAGTTGTAGCTCCCATTTGATCTCTAGCCCAGGAACTTCCATATACCACATGTGTGGCCCTAAGAAGCAAAAAAAAAAAAAAAAAAAAAAAAAAAACCAAAAAACAAAGAAAAACATAAAACATCAAACCAAACAACAACTACTGAATATAACAAAAAAGAAACAGACTCACAGATATAGAAGACAAACTAGTGGTTACCAGTGGGCAGAGGGAAGAGGGGAGGGGCAAGATAGAAGAGGATTAAGAGGTGCAAACCATGCATAAAATAAATATGGTACAAGGATGTAATGTACAACACAGGGAAAATAGCCAATATTTTATAATAACTTTAAGTGGACTATAATCTGTAAAAATATTGGATCACTACATTCCATACCTGAAACTAATATACCATTGTAAATAAACTATACTTGTATTTTAAAAAAAGAATTAAGGAGTTGCTTTTTGTTTGCTTATAATATCTTATAATATTTTAAAATGTTTTGAATGGTTTTATATTTTTACTTTGATGATTTTTTTTCTGATAAACCCAAAATAGATATGTTAGAAGTCAGAACTTGTTAAAGTATTGCTTGCAAAATTTGTAAAATGGTGTTTGAAGTTAAAACAAATTGTGATCTTTGTAGAGCCTTTGCTAGGGATTTAATAATATTAGCCTTACAATATCATCAACTTAATTTTTTTAACACTAAAAATGGCTTTATATGTACCCCAAGGTTATGGAGATGCTATAGAAGTGTAAATCTCCGTCTAGGCTTTTATATGATTAGGATGGCGTCTGCATTGCTCTCATCGGACAACCAAGTGGAAAAAGTTAATCCCTATAAAAATTAGTTCAAATATTAGAGAAACTGTCTATGGAGAGTTTTCCATTTTTTATCACCATATCACTTTTTCTTTTAAGAAATGGAAATTCCTTCGGGTTCTCTCTGGCCCTCCTCCATCATGCGAGCTATAGGGTTGGGAATCAGTATTCTGCTGATAGCATCTCTGGGGGCCACCCACTCAAGGGTTTGTTTGTTCTGCTAATCCACAGTTTTGGCCCCTGGTGTAGACATGTAAGTGAAGACTAAAAGTTAAGATTCTGTGATGGTGAACCAACCACCAAGAATTCCATTAGAATAAGCTGGTTCAACCTTGAAAAGGTGCAACCTAACACAGCTTTTTAATGCTGGGCTTCAGGATTATGCTTTACAGATAACTGTTTTAATTGACTAACCTTTTAGAAAAATAACAACAGAATTCTCCCTCCACCTCTCACATATGAAGGTTGTAAGATATTTGAATTGGATAAGAAAATACAGATTTGATTTAAGTTTATTTCACCTTTTTTCAGTTAAAAAAATTTGATGATCTGGTTTATTGCACTAATTGTTTGAGGAAATAGAGGGTTCGTTACAGTCTGAATCAATTAGCTGGGTGTTTTTATTTTTTTTTGCATTTTGTATGCTCATTTGGTTTATAGTTCTATAAATAATTAATGTTTAAATTGAGATTGGTTAAACAAATAAGCAGTTTGTTCCAGTTTTTCATTCAAAGTTTAAATTGGTTCAGGTTACTGAGAAATGTAATGCCACCATATACAGTTTCTTTTTTTTTGTGAAAGCAGATTTTTTTTTTTTTTTTAATCAAGGGAAAAGGATTTCTCTCAGGAAATTGTGTGACTCCAATTGATGACTGATCTCAACTGAGGCTGTGGGGGTGAGGGTTAGGTGAGGCTGTTATTTTTACCATCAGACAGGGAGTCAAAATTGGATCTCTCAGAGCCTTTGATCCCCCCTCCCCCGAAGATTAGACTGTGATCCAGAAGGCAGCAGCTTTCAAGGCTTACAGGAGGCCAGTCTTTTTCTGATCTCTGTAGAACATGCCAGTTTACAAAGTGGTTCATGCTGTCTGCTCACTCCTGTGTGGGGTTCAGATTATGGATACCAGACATATCATGCGTAACGAGTGGCAGTTGTTGCCAGAGGACTGGGCGTTGGCTGTTACTTCCAGAGTAGGCCTTTGCTACCAATATCGCAGCACAAACATCAGGAATAGGGCAGTGGGAAGTCCAACAGGGGGATTTGGCATTTACCGTTGTAAGTCCTGTTATTGTGCATCTCAGGGTTTGCAGGTTTTCCATGATGATTTCTCCAGCCAAAGGACAAAAGTCTTTAGACATGCTCCATTCCACTGGATGGAAAGAGAGGAGAGAGAGTAGGATGAGCAATGGAGGCCAGGGGAGAAAGATAAAGCGAGAATAGTCATTTATTAAGAAGCATCATAGAAATTCTAGCATATAATCTCTCTAAAAAACAGTAAGTGTACCCTCTTTTCCCTATATTGGCACATCTAACAATTCTCAGGATGACGAGTCAGTTTCCAAGTTCATAGTTATTTTTTTGAACAAGAGTGGTGGGCTGGGGTAGAAAAACCATTCAACAGTGATTAATATACCTTAAATATACATACAGATTCTCAGACACATTACATATAAAAACATTGTATATAAATGATAAATTATTTACTGCATGTGAGAAAAGAAGGGTTTATTAGGACATTACCTTCTATTTGTTCCTCAAGTGTCTGTTTCACCATTTTGATGCAAGTACTACTTCAAGATCCCAGGAACATTCTCAGCCCAAATAAGGAAGCCCTCTTTCATTTCCTTCTACCTAATTTGACTGTCCCCTTCTGGAATTACTCTCTTCCTTTAGTGTCTTGTCTGCTGCTCCCCTGGCTTTCCTTCTCCTCCTTGACATTGTCTTCTAGCATTTCATTGGCTTCTTTCAGCTGGAGAGTTTGAGTTTGTGGCTGACTTCTTCAGGTCTCCCCACACACCTGACATCCCCAAAGTGGGTGTTCATTTATGGTTAAATCTAACACCTCACCCACATGGTAAGTGGCCATTTTACTGTGAGACATGCTCTTTCATAACATTTTCCCCTGGTTGAAAAAAACCATAGCCAGGAGAGATAAATTTTGCATTATCAGTAGAAAGTGTCTTAAGTGACAGTTTACACATGGCAGGATTTGAGGCAATTCTAAATGAAGCAAGAGCTTAAGTCACATGGAAGACAGGACCTGCATGTTCTCAGTCTCATGATGACAAGCTGTAGGGTTTAAGATTGAATTATATTCTGTATGATACTTAAATATTTCACAATTAAGCCAAACCATCTCTAAATCCCACTGCTCCTCTAAAGTCACACAATCACTCTGCTTTAGTTGTTGCCCCTGCATCCTCTGCTTCTCTTCATTATGTTCCTGGGACTCTAACTTGCTCTCCTCACTTTCTTGAAATTACTCTCCTAAAATTACTAGTGTTTTGATCATCCAAAATAGTCTCTTCTTGGGAAATCCTGCTACATTGGCCCCCTCTACTTTTTGCAGTCTTCTTTCCCTTTGGTTTCACTTTCTCTTCTGCTTCTCCTACCTCCTGATTCCCTCTTCTTAGGCTCTCTCTGATTCTTCCTTTCTTTTTCCTTTGATGTTTCTTGAGGGCCTGGCTTCTTTTTCATTCCAGATGCTTGCTTGTCTCAGATAGCGACCTAATCCATGTCTATGGCTCCAACTCTGACTCTTGAAACTATAATTCTAGGTCTAACTTCGCTCTGGAGCTCGAACTGCTTCCTATAAATTTTCTCCTGAGTGTCTCCTACTCCACTTGAGTCTACTAAGGACTTCTCACTGAAATTGTTTCTCCTCTTTTTTCCTTAATTTTAGGCTCATGGCACTGTCACATATTCAACAAGCAACCCCAAATCTCAGTATATTCTTGCCTACTCTTGTCACCCCAATTCCTCACAGCCAATTAATTACTAAACCCAGTAGATCTTATTTTAAAATGTATCCTCTAAGTTTCCTTTCCCCCACACTGAAATTACTCTAGATCAGACTTTTATAATCATGAACCTTAACTCTGCAATTGATTTTCTGAGGCCTAATTGATAAACTCTCCTACTTGATTTTTCTATTCGCTTCCTTATCCTTATATACAGTCTTCTTACTATAGCCTGATTTATAGTTTTAAAATGCAGATCTAATAATGTAGTTCCTTCTCTGAAAATATTTTCATAGTGTCCAGATGATTTCAAAATAAAAAAAAGAAATCTTAACAAGGCTTTCAAGGACCTTCACTATCTGGTCCCAACCTAACTCTACCATCCTTATCTCCTGCCATTTCCCAAAACAAAGTCCTTGTTCTATAAATCCCTGTTACCTGATTATCATTCTGTGTATTTTTTTTGCCTCTGTATTTTGCTCACTTTCCAACCTTTCCTTGTCAAACTCTACTCATCCTATAAATTCCTCAGGAATAATTAATTAAATACATCTGTTTCTGTGTTCCCAAAGTCTTTAACCCACATAAAACAAGATTTATTACACATATATTATGCTTTATTGTATGTGTCTCTTTTTCTTGTTAGATTGTGAGAAACTTGAGAATAGGAAGAGTGTCAGTCACTCTCCCCTTTTCTAGTACATAGGCACACAGAAGATGCTTTCTAAATATTTTACAAATAAATATATATATATATTTGTTTTATTATACACGCACACACATACACACACACCCAGAACAGACTGGTTTTCCAGAATGGAGATATTTTTCTTCCACGTGAATCTTCTCCAGACTCATGCCCTTTGAAGCTCTCAGGCATATTATAAAGTCTAGTTAGAATTAAAGTTATATGTTAACTCTCAAATCAAGCTTATACTTCATTTTAAAAACATATTCTGGAGTTCCTGTCGTGGCTCAGTGGTTAACAAATCTAACTAGGAACCATGATGTTGCAGGTTTGATCCCTGGCCTTGCTCAGTGGGTTAAGGATCTGGCCTTGCTGTGAGCTGTGGTGTAGGTTGCAGACATGCTCGGATCCTGTGTTGCTGTGGCTCTGGCGTAGGCCGGCGGTTACAGCTCTGATTAGACCCCTAGCCTGGGAACCTCCATATGTCACGGGAGTGGCCCTAGGAAAGGCAAAAAGACAAAAAACAAACAAACAAAAAAACTCCACATATTCTAAAACACATATTTATACATGTTTTATATGTATGCATGCATGTATAATTTTTTCCAAATTGTTTCATTATGCTTATGAGCTCCTAGCTTTTGAAAAAGCCAAATTTTTTAAAGTCAATTGGAGAAGGTTTGTAATCAGAGAATACTGTTGCATATTACTTTAGCTAAAGAAAAAAGAGTAATCATTTAGGGAATTATTACAAACAAAATGAAAATCAGAAGCACATGTGCACAGAAATCTAGAAAGAACAAAGAACGTAGGAAAATTCTAGAAAAAAAAAACCAAATCTTTGGTTGCCACTGAGACATGCAGCGTTGACTGATGTGGTGAAGCCCCAAGCCCAAGGCTGAGGATCAAGAGCTTCTGATTTCAGGCTGAGGATTCCCCCAAGAAGAGCTAGGGATTAGTGGGAACAGAGTGGATTATTTGACAAGCGATTAATGAAAAGTTGTTCAAAGATGCAATCTTTAAAATTTCTGAAGAAACAACAATTTATTTTTTAATAAAAACTCTTTGTTTTTATTGAAATATATTCTACAAAGCCTGTTTTAAGTGAAAAGAAGGCCTGGCTTCTTGAAAACAAAGCAAAGAACAAATAGCAGCAAGTTTGTTGGGAGGTATGGTCCTGCTTTAGGAGTTCATAGAAAGTTTTAAGCATTTAAGTCTAATTAGATCTTATAATATGTTTGGGTTTCAAAGGAGGGAGAGGCTAAAGCAAGAGAGGATTCACATGGAAGGAAAACAATTCTCTATGTTGGAACGGCCTGTCCTATTCAGGGGCAACCTATGGATTTTTTTCCCCTCTGCGTATTTTGGGTTGGTGAACTCCTGTTATGAAAAAGGAGCTTCTGGTCATTTAAGGAATGAGGGAAGGAAGCAGAGTGAGCAGGAATCACTTTGAGAGCCAGCTGGGAATTCTAAGGCAATTTAGCATGGTCTTTCTGGAAGGTTATGTGTAGGTATTTTAAAGCTTAATAGTAACATGAAAAAATCGCTTGTGAATCTTCTCTAAATCTGTAAAGGGCTGTAGCCATGTATATGAAGTTTAAAAATATATGAGACTTATGATTTGAAAATGAAGATTAGGTCTAGGAAATAAAAGCAGGGTTCAATTATGCAATGGCTCATAGCATTTTAGTAAGAAAGACAGTAGACAAAAACTAGGTGTTAGTATTTCTTAAAGTTTTGACCCTGGCTCAAACTGTGATTTATTGTATTTACATCAAATAACTATGAATATTTTAAATGTGGTGTTTTGTTATTTTAACAAATATCTCATTTTTATCTAAGCTTTAGAAAGGTAGAGGCAGTGGGCAAGAGCATTCTAGCTGAACCGTTTCCATTTTTCTGATGGCAGCTATAAAAACCACATACTGAAAGCATAAGAAGAAAAAAAGAGCTCCTGAAGGTTTGGTCCTGTCATGTGAAGTCTATAATGTGATGAGAAATGTCACAGAATCAGTGAGAAGAGTAGAAAATTTATGATAGGAAGTATTGGGGTGCCCAAGCAGAGAACTTAGTCCAAAGTGCAGTTAAGTTTCAAATCTCTTGTTGTGGAGACTGTGTGATTAACACACCCAGCTTAGCTGATAACACTCTTCAGGCCAGCTTTTTGAGAGGTGAAGACTAGGCAAAAGTAAAGATATGAAGAGATAATACTGAAGGATGTCTAATTTCTAGTCAATTAATAAAAAAATCTAAAACCTGCCACTGTCCAGGTTCTCCTCCAAATATCAAATGTCTCCAAAGCCTAGAGCTGTTTTATCCTTTTCACACATCAGAAGGACAGACGGGTAAAAATCATCTTCTTGCTTCTTGCCCAGGCCCTACTCAAACTTTCCACTTTAATCTCACTGGTCACTTGACTTCAGATCCATTGCTTGTCTGTTTTCCCTTTTGCTATGCTGTCCTTCCCCTAAATCATCTTCCTTCCCCTAAATCATCTTCATGCAAACGGGCCTGGTTCAAGGACCCCTCCTTTCTGTAGCTTTTCTTGGCTTTCCAAGGCAAGCTCCTCTGCCAGTTTTCCCATAGTACTTTTATTATGTCTCTTACATTGCACTTGCTTTATTGTTTTGTATTTAAGAGATCTGTCTCCTCTTTAAGCTGAGAGCATGGACCAGGTTGGATTAATACTAGTTTCCAAAGTAACTATTTATTCCAGCACCTAGAACAGTATAGGTGGCTCTGTAAATTGTTGGGTGAATTGAATACTTGATTCATGACTTTGGAATGCTTAAAGACTAAGGTAGACAGAAATCTGATGCTGGTACGTAAAGGATGAGAAAACAGTGTTAGAATAGAAAAAATACAGTTGAAAGAGAACAGAAGTTGTTTGAGCTGCCCAGAAAGGAGTTGAGATGGAGATTGATTCCTGGCTTCCAGATACCCAGTATCCCAGACTCTTCACTTATCCATACTGCCTCTGAGGACCACCCCCCCCATAAAAGTTTATTTCCTGTTCCCTATCAGCACTTCTGTGGAACTGAAACAGCATTCTTACTGGCCACACTCACCCTGGCGCCTTAGCTAATGAACGGAATTTGGCGAGACTGCTCAGCCCAGCACCAGAGCATTATGAAATCATCCCCTGATCCATCTAATTGTGCAGTTTCTAACCTTTCAGGCCAACCATAGCACAAGAGGAAGAAAGAGGGAGAGAGGGACATGCCGAGAAACCCAGAGAAAGATCAAATACAGTCATTTCTAGAGATGAGAAGTTGTGTCTTGCTGAAGCAGGAATCCACTCAACACTTGTGGGTTTTAAATTGGGAACTGACGTGAAAACTCTGGATCTGGGAATTCTGTTTAGCTCTGGCAAAATACGAGGTTGGAGCCGCTTGCATTTTTATTTTAAATTCCCTTGGTAGTTCTAGGAGCAGGGGCACACATTACATTCAAACAAGTATCTTTATTGTTTGCATAGCACACAGTCTTCTAGTTAATTAGAAAAACATTTTTTTCCCAAATTAAATTTCCCTAGAAAAACAATGATTTAAATTAAGGGCAAAGACTTTTTTTTGTGGACACTAGTAAATCCTTCTTGTACCCACTACTTCTAGAAGATTAAAAGCACAGTTGGAATTAGAAGGCTATATTCACTTGTTTTTTTGTCAGATTCTGCCATCCACAAAAGTAATAAGCCCTTACCTGTGTACATTTTATACTTAGTTTTGCATGCCATATGACAGAGCTACCTGCAGATAGAGACACGATGCAGAAATTCTAATTATTCAGATTGTTGAAAAGTATACAAGTACTGCAATTAACAGCAAAACCCCACTGTGCTGGGCCACCTCCACAATCTAATCTATTTGCTTCTTTTCTTCTCTCTTAATAGTTTGCCTTATTTATAGCTCTTATCAAAATTTATTCTTTCTCTTGATACTCTTGGCTTTCTAAGTAAAAGGTATTATAATTTTTGTGATTCTTACTGCAAGTAGTAGTCCTTCTCTTTTTCCAAGCCTGGCATGAAATGTTTGTTGAATGAATACCAGTCTTAGAGACCCAGCTGATGCCAGCCTATTGTCTTCAAAGAGATTCACAGAGTAATCCTTGTACTTTTTTGGTCACTTAAATAGTGGTACCTTTAAACAAAAGGAATCTTCAGTAATTTCTGCAGTTCTGAGATGAGAAAGCCTTAATGACCTGCACTAGTGAAGTTATTGGAAGCCAAGGAATCTCAAGCCCCAGATCATATAGAAGTCACTTTTTCTTTTTTTATGGCTGCATGCATGGCAATATGGAAGTTCCAGAGCCAGAGATTGAATGTGAGCCACAGCTGTGACCAAAGCCACAGCTGTGGCAACACTGGATCCTTTAATGCACTGTCTTGGGCTAGGGATTGAACCTGCTGGGCCAGGGACCCTGAGCTGCTGCAGTGGGAACTCCAGAAATCACCCTTTTGTTTGCATTTATAGCATATCTTTCCTTAGTAGATTCACCAACAGCTTTCCTAAACATTAAGAGTTGGTAGAGTCTCGGATTTATCACAAAGTACAGAATGCAAAATCCCTTCATTGTGTCACCTCTAAGCCTAGGTGGTATGATAAGGTGGCTTTTAGAGGTTGCACAAAGAGGGAGAAGGAGAATGTTAGAGCTTAGCTCCCTCCACATTTTAGATGGGATAAATGCAATGGGTGCTGGAGTTGATCCATATGGCTTGCAATATTTCAGGAATTTCATGAGCTGGTAGCTAAACATAGCCATCATTAAAAATTGAGTTGTATAAACTTAAAGTTAAATCGATTGTATTAGAGAAAAAGACAATAAATTGTCATAACTCGTTAGTCCTTAATTTACTGCATTTACTATTAATTATGCTCCTGAGATTATTTATATTTATTTTATTTAGATGGTGGAAATGGCATATGATGATGTAATACTGCACGTATCTTCTCAATCTGTTGAGTGACATCACATTGGTAGCTTGAAATTGGCCATGGTGGGAATATTTGCACCACAGAAATCAGCAAATGCCATAAAACTAAGGCTCAATTTTTTATTCTGTGGACTGTCTAAATCAGGTATTGCAAAACTATAGTTCCATAAGTCAAGTACAACACAAGATCTGGCTTTTACATTTTTAAAGGATTGATAATGCACATGCATGTGCATGAGCACACGCGCGCGCACACACACACACACACACACACACATGAATATGTGACAGAGAGTAGAGACCATATGTGTTCTACAAAGCCTAATGCATTTACTCTCTGGCCCTTTGCAGCAGAAGCTTGTTGACCGCTGGTCTAGACAGAGACTCTTACTTAAGTGATGAGAAAATCTTAATAATTCAGATTAAAATTAAATGTTCCTGGTGGCTGTTACATTATGAGTAGAAAAAAAAATTCAGGAAATATTCTTCCAATACCTGAAAACTATTACTTGATTCAACAAAGAATGCCACTGATGAATGAGTGAAGTTATAATGTATGTCTTTATTATTTCATTTTTATTTTACTTCCTTAAAGTAAATGAAAACATTAACCCAACATTTACACTGTAACTACATTCATCTGTTAATTATGTGAAAATGAAAAAAAAAAGACATTTTTGGAGAAATGATAGGCTCTAAGGAATTTATAAAAAAGAATATGGTATATTTATTACACTTATTTATAAATTGTATACGCATATCCTTTGTGTCAGTAATATAAAAGATGTGCATATGTGTATGTATCTATGTGTATGTAATTTTTTCCCTTTAGAGATCCAGTTGGTAAACATTAACTGTCATATCACTGGATAAATGGTAGGTGGTTTCTCAGATAGACTCTAAGGGTGGATATATCCTGACAAAGCAGGGTATGATGTCTGAGGGGAATAGATTTCTCAGATATAACTTAGGTAACATTCTGTTACCAAGAGATAAGAATGAGGTACATAAACACCTTTTGGAAGGAGGAGTGGCATGGGGGTGGGGGGAATTTGGGGAAGAAGTTCATTTACCAAGCTATCACCATCTGCCTAGTCTGCCTAGATGGCCTAGACCTAGGAACTGGGCAGTTCAGGTGCCCAGACTCCTCACATCAGTTCTTATTGCCCAAGCCAGGGCTGGCCCAGAAATTGACAGAGCATACAACCTGAAAGGCAGGTATCTTTGGGCTTGACTTCAACAAGAATGGCTGAGTCAGAGGCTGGACAACAGAAACCTAAATGTTGATTGTATACATTGCAAGACATTGTATTCCACTACTTCTGATTGCCTGAAAAAGAATTATGCCTAAACAGGATTATCTAGGCCTCATTACTATTATAGTCTTTATATGTCTTATTACTATGTGTTGTTATATTTTATTTTATGGTTATCTGTGTTTTATGAATGGACACTTTTATAATACTCCCATGTGGAAATAAGAAGGATGAACTCACCTCCTCTCACAAAAACACCAAAATCACAACTGCTGAACAACCATCAACAAGAAAGACTGGAATCTTCCAAAAAAGATATTCTACATCCAAAGACAAAGAATAATTCATAATGAGATGGTATGAGGGGCACTTTCATGATAAAGCCAAATCTCATATCTGCCAGATAGGTGACCCCTAAACTGGAAATAGTTATATTCTAGACGCCTTACCACAGGAGTGAGAGGTCTGAGTCCCGCATCACACTCCTCATCCTGGAGGTCTGGCATCAGGAGAAGCCCCCAGAGCATTTGACTTTGAAGATCCGTGGAGCTTGAGTATAGGATCTCCACAGGGCTAGGAGAAACAGAGACTCCACTCTTGGAGGGTACATACAAGGTTTCACATGGACTGGGACCAAGGACAAAGCAGTAACTCCACAGGAGCCTGAGCCAGCTGGGTCTTGGAGGGTGTCTTGGGTCATCTGTGCCTTGCTGTGGGGACAAGGACAAGCTCTTGTGGAAGAAGAAGCTCTCATTCATCATAATAAGTTCTCCTGGAGATCACCATTTTGGCATTGAGACCTGGTCCTATCCAATAGTCTTCAGACTCCAGTGCTGATATGCCTCAGGCCAAAGAACCAACAGAGTGGGAACACAGGTCTATTAATCAATATATAGACTGCCTATAATCATCCTGAGCCCACAGCCACTCTAAGCACATGCCTTGACACAGTCCTGCCCACCTGAGAAAGGACCAGTGGATCAGACTGCAATCACAGACAAATAAGATGGCAAAGAAATATGTTCCAGATAAAGGAAAAAGAGAAACCCCCAGAAGGACAACTAAGTGGAGTACACATAGGCAATATTCCTAAAAAAGAATTTAGAGTAATAATAGTAAAGATGATTCAAGATCTCAGAAAAAGAGTGGGGGCACAGACTGAGAGGATACAAGAAATTCATAATAAAGACCTAGAAGATATAAAGAACAAACAGATGAAAAATACAATAACTGAAAAATAGACTAGAAGGAATCAATATCAGAATAAATGAACCAGAAGAATGAATAAGTGAGCTGGAAGACAGATTGGTGGAAATCACTCCTGTGGAACAGAATAAATTAAAATGAAAAAAATAAGGATAGTCTAAGAGACCTCTGGGACAATATTAAACATGCCAACATTCACATTATAGGGGTCCCAGTAGGAGGAGAGAAAGATCCTAAGAAAATATTTAGAGATAATAGCCAAAAACTTCCCTAATATGGGAAGAGAAACACTCAAATCAAGGAAGCATAGAGTCCTATAGAGGATAAACCCAAGGAGGAACATGTTGAGACACATATTAATAAAACTGACAAAAATTAAAGACAAAAATATTAAAAGCAACAAGGGAAAAGCAACAAATTACATACAAGGGAATCCCCATAAGTTTATCAGCTGATTTTTCAGCAGAAACTCTAGAGATCAGAAGGGAGCGGCATGATATATTTAAAGTGATGAAAGGGAAAACCTACAACCAAGAGTACTCTATCCAGCAAGGTTCTCATTCAGATTTGAAGGAGAAATCAAAAGCTTTATAGACAAGGAAAGATTTACAGACAAGCTAGGACTATAGTACCACCAAAGCCAGCTTCACCACAAATGTTAAAGGAAATTCTCTAGGTGGAAAAGAAAATCCATAACTAGAAACAAGAAAATTACGAATGGGAAATCTCACTGGTTAAGGCAAACACATGGTTAAGGTCGGAAATGATCCACATACAAATATGGCATCAAAACCAGCAGTCATGAGAAGAGGAGAGTACAAATGCAGAATATTGTAAAGACATTTGAAATTAATAAACTAGCAACTTAGAACAATCTTGTATAGATATAGACTCCTATAGCAACTCTTCATGGTAACTGCAAACACAAAATTCACAATAGATAAACACACCAATAAGAAAAAGGAATTCAAACACAATACTAAAGATAGTTATGAAATCACAAGAGAAGAGAACAAAAGAGGGAGGGAAGAAAAATGACTTACAGAAACAAATCCAAAACAACTAAAAAAATGGCAAAAAGAATGTACATGTCGATTATTACCTTAAATGAAAGTGGATTAAATGCTTCAACCAAAAGACGGATTGGCTGAATGGATATGAAAACAAGACCTATATATATGTTGACTATAAGAGGACCACTTCAGATCTAGGGAAACATACAAGTTGAAAATGAAGGGATGGAAAATGGTATTCCATGCAAATAGAAATCAAAAGAAACCTGCAGTAGCAATATTCATATCAGACAAAATAGACTTTAAAATAAAGACTGTTACAGGAGACAAAGAAGGACAATACATGATGATCAAAGGGGATCATCCAAGAAGAAGATATAACTATTGTAAATATATATGCACCCAAAAAGGAGCACCTCAATATATAAGGCAAATGTTAATGGCCATAAAAGGAGAAACCAACATTAACACAGTTATCATGGGGGAGCTTTAGCACCCCACTCACATCACTGGAAAAATCATTCAGACAGAAAATCAGTAACATACTGGCCTTAAATGACACATTAGACCAGATGGACTTAATTGATATTTATAGAACATTTCATCTGAAAGTAGCAGAATACATTCTTTTCAAGTGCACATGGAACATTCTTCAGGATAGATCACATGCTGGACCACAAAACAAGTCTAGGTGAATTTTTAAAAAATTGAGATCATATCAGGCATCTTTTCTCACCACAATACTATGAGATTCAAAATAAATTACAAGTTTAAAAAAAAATAAAAAACACAAACACGTGGAGGCTAAACAATGTATGACTAAACCAACCAATGAATCACTGAAGAAGTCAAAGAGGAAATAAAAAAAAATACCTAGATACAAATGAAAATGAACTCACGGTCCAAAACCTATGGGACACAGCAAAAGCAGTTCTAAGATGGAAGTCTAGAGTAATACAATCTTACCTCAGGAAACAAGAAAAATCTCAAATAAACAACCTAACCTTATACCTAAATAAACTGGAGAAAGAACAAACAAAACCCAAAGTTAGTAGAAGGAAAGAAATCATAAAGATCAGAGCAGAAGTAAATGAAATTGAGATGAAGAAAACAGTAGAAAAGCTCAATGAAACTAAAAGCTGATTTTTTGAAAAGATAAACAGATTTGATAAACCTGTGGCCATATTCATTAAGAAAAAAAGGGAGAGGGCTCAAATCACTACAATTAGAAAAAAGGAGAAGTTACATTGATACCATGGAAGTAGAAAGATCATAAAACACTACTATAAGCAACTATACACCAAAAAAATGCACAACCTAAAAAATGGACAAATTCTTAGAAAGGTACAACCTTCCAAGTCGGAACCAGGAAGAAATAGAAAATATAAATAGACCAATCACAAGCAGTGAAATTGAAACTGTGATTTAAAAATTTTCAAGAAACAAAAGATCAGGACCAGTTGGCTTTACAGGTGAATTCTATCAAACATTTAGAGAAGAGGTGATAACTATCCTGAAACTATTCCAAAAAATTGCATATGAAAGAACACTCCCAAATTCATTCTATGAGGCCACCATCACACTAGTGCCAGACAAAGACAAAACCAGACAAAAGAGCACACATGAAAAAGAAAATTACAGACCAATGTCATTGATGAGCATAGTGCAAAAATCCTCAACAAAATATCAGCAAACCAAATACAGCAGTAGATAAATCTCTACCAATCAAGTAGGATTTATCCCAGGGATGCAAGGATTCTTCAGTATCTGCAAATCAATCAGTGTGATACACCACATTAACAAACCAAAGAATAAAAACTGTATTATCATCAAATAGATGCAGAAAAAGCTTTTGACAAAATCCAACTCCTATTTCTTCATAAAAACTCTCCAGATAGTGAACATAGAGGGAAACTATCTCAACACAATAAAAGCCATATATGACAAACCCACAGCTCACATAATTCTCAATGGTGAAAAACAAAAAGCATTTCCTCTAAGATCAGGAACAAGATAAGGATGTCCACTCTAGGCACTCTTTTTCAATACAGTTTTGTTAAGTCATATCCATGGAAATCAGAGAAGAAAAAGAATAAAAGGAATCCAAGCTGGAAAAGAAGCAAAACTATCACTGTTTGCAGATGACATTATATTATAACTAGAAAACCCTAAAGATGCCACCAGAAAACCATTAGAGCTTATCAGTGAATTTGGTAAAATTGTAGGATACAAAATTAATACACATAAATCTATTGCATTTCTATATACTAACAATGAAGGATCAGAAAGATAAATTAGGGAAGCAATACTATTTACCATCACATCAAAAAGAATAAAATACCTAGGAATAAACTTACCTAGAGAGAAAAAAGACCTGCCCTCTGAAAACTCTAAGATGCTGGTGAAATCAAAGATGACACAAACAGATGGAAATATATACCATGCTCTTGAATTGTAAGAATCAATAATGTCAAAATGACTATCTACCCAAGGTAATCTACAGATTCAGTGCAATCCCTATCAAATACCAATGGAATTTTTCACAAACACAAAAGACCCCAAATAGCCAAAGCAATTCTGAGAAAGAAAAATGAGTCTGGAGGAATCAGGCTCTCTGACTTCATACTATACTGCAAAGCTACTTTCATCAAAAATATATAGTACTGGCACAAAAACAGAAATACAGATCAATGGCACAGGACAGAAAGCCCCAAAATAAACCCAAGCACCTGTGGTCATTTAATCGATGACAAAGGAGGCAAGAATATATAATGGATAAAGTCTATTTAATAAGTGGTGCTGGACAGTGACATAAAAGAATGAAATTAGAACATGCTTTAACAACATAGACAAAATAAACTCAAAATGGTAATATTCTGAAAGTAAGGCCAGATACTATAACACTCTTAGAGGAAAACATAGGCAGAACACTTTTTGACATAGATTGCAGCAATATCTTTTGAGATCCACTTCAGGGTAATTAAAATAAAAAGAAAAATAAACAAATGGGACCTAATTAAACTTAGAAGCTTTTGCATGGCAAAGGAAACCATAACAAAATGAAAAGACAACTCACAGAATGGGAGAAAATGTTTGCAAATGAAGTGACCAACAAAGGATTAATCTCCAAAATGTACAGACAGTTCATACGGCTCAATTTTAAAAAAATGATCAAAAATGGATAGAAGATCCAAAAAAGACATACAGATGGCTAAAAAACACATGAAAAGAAGTTCAACATTGCTAATTATTAGAGAAATTCAAATCAAAACTACAATGAAGAATCACCTCACACTAGTCAGAATAGCCATGATCAAAAAGTCAACTAATGGTAAATGCTGGAGAGGGTGTGGAGTAAAGAGAACCCTCCTGCACTCTTGGTGGGAATGTTAGTTGGTACAGCCATTAGGGAGAATAGTACAGAGGTTCCTTCAAAAAATAGAACTGCCTTGTGATCCAGTAATCCCACTCCTGGTCATATATCTGGACAAACTATATGTTGAAAAGATACATGAACTCCAGGGTTCACTGCAGCACTATTTACGACAGCCAAGACATTTAAGCAACAACTTGATTGTCCATGGATGGAGGAATGGATAAAGAGATGTGGAATGTACAATGGGATATTACTCAGCAGTAGAAAGAATGACATGATGCCATTTGCACCAACGTGGATGGACTTGAGATTATCTTACTAAGTGAGATAAGTCAGACAGAGAGACATATCATGATATCACTTATATATGGAATCTAAAAAAGATGATACAAATGAACTTATTCACTAAACAGAAATAGACTCACAGACATAGAAAACAAGCTTATGGTTACCAAAAGGGAAGGAGGGATAAATTAAGAGTTTGGGATTAACATATACACACTACTATATATAAAATAATCAGTTTTTAATGTATTATATGGCACAGGGAACTCAGTATTCTGTAATAACCTATACAGGAAAAGAATTTGAAAAATAGATATATGTGTATGTATAACCGAATAACTTAGTTGTACACCTGAAACTAACACGACATTGAAAATCAACCCTCCAACATAAAATAAAAATTAAATTAAATTGAAATAAACAGATAAAAAAGACACTGTGGACTGAAAATAAGAACACCATTCATTAATTCAGACAAACCTCTCACTTTTCCTTTTTCTTTAGAATACTGTGATATCCTTAAATTATAAGATTAAAATCAACTTTCACTTGTTTTAGACTATTTTTAATAGAAACTGTCCAGGTAATAATTTTTCCTCATTAAAGAAGTATAAGCTTTTTAAAGGCTGCAGTGAATAAAGCTGAACAGCTCCCCACACTCCGCTGAGAATAGGCGCCATCTCACATCTGTTCCATGGGGTAAACAGCTCCTCTGTGAAGCTTCCTGGGATACTGAGAATTTTGTTTTGTTTTATTTCCAGCAGAGTGATGGCTTTTTGCCTGCAGGGAGAGAACTCTGACAAGCTGTTTTACTTTCTGAAGGATACAAAGTAGGGAAGCATAAGATCAGCTGTCTGATTTACAAGGTCCAAGAATTTGTGACCAATTCACAGCTTTCTGAATCCTGCTGGGTCCTCATGGAATTAAAATAACCATCCACAGGGGCAAAAGCAAAAGTATTCTGACTTTTTTTTTTTTTAACCAGATGACAACTTTCATTCAGAGAAGGGCACTGTAACTATTTGGCCTTTTTTTGGGGGGGGAGGGGCTCATTTTTCATTTTCCTACTATACCCATTTAAAAAATGCTGAGGTAACATTGGTTTCATTATGTTTCATGTGTGTAAAATTATATTTCTACCTCTGTACATCCTATAGTGTGCTTAATACCAAAAATTTAGTTTCCATCTGTCACATACAATTGATCCCCCTTACCTGTTTTGCCCTTCTCCCACCTCCTTTTCATTCGGGAAATCACTATTCTCTTCTCTATTTTGTGTGTTTGTTTTTAATTTGGTTTTATTTGTTCATTTATTTTGTTTAAAAATTACTTTATATTCCACTCTGAGTGAAGTCATACGGTATTTGTCTTTCTCCATCTGACTTATTTCAATTAGTGTAATACCCTCAAGGTCCGTGCATGTTGTTGATATGACAAGATTTCATCTTTTCTTATGACTGAGTAGTATTCTATTGTGTGTGTACCATATCATTCATTCATTCATTCATTTGTGGGCACTTAATGGTTGCTTTCATATATGAGCTATTGTAAATCTACAAGACCCATGTTTAACATCTCATTTTCCTCCTTATACCTTGAATTAAATTCATGACAATCCCACAGCAAATCTAGTACTCAACTGGATAAAAGCTGAAAGGCTTCCCCCTAAAATCTGGAACAAGACAAGGATGCCTACACTCATCACTTTTATTCAACATAGTAATGGAAGTCCTAGCCACAACAACCAGACAAACAAAAGAAATAAAATGTATCCAAATTGGAAGAGAAGATGTAATATTGTCACTGTATGCAGATGACATGATACTATATATAGAAAACCCTAAGGATTGTACACAAAAATTACTCAAACTGATCAATGAATTCAGAAAAGTAGCAGGATACAAGATTAACATTTAGAATTTGGTTGCATTTCTGTATACTAACAATGAAAAATTAGAAAAAGAATATAAAAATACAATATCTTTTAAAATCACACCCCCCAAAATTAAATACCTATGAATAAACTTGACCAAGGAGGTGAAAGACTTATATGCTAAGAACTATAAAACATTAGTCAAGGAAATTAAATAAGATTCAAAGAAATGGAAAGATATTCCATGCTTCTGGGTTGGAAGAATTAATATTGTAAAAATGGCCATACTACTCAAAGCAATCTACAGATTCAGTGCAATTCCTATCAAAATATATTTTTCACAGAACTAGAACAAATGATCCAAAATTTTGTATTGAACCATAAAAGACCCAGAATTGCTAAAGCAATCCTAAGGAACAAAAACCAAGCAGGAGGCATAACTCTCCCAGACTTCAGACAATATTACAAAGCTACAGTAATCAAGACAGTGTGGAAGTGGTACCAAAACAGACATATGTACCAATGGAACAGAACAGAGAACCCAGAAATAAACCCAAACACCTACAGTCAATTAATCTTCAACAAAGGAGGCAAGAATATAAAATGGGAAAAAGACAGTCTTTTCAGCAACTGGTGCTGGGAAAACTGGACAGCCACATGCAAATCAATGAAACTGGAACACGCCCTCACAACATGCACAAAAATAAACTTAAAATGGCTTAAAGACTTGAGACAAGACACCATAACACTGCTAGAAGAGAACATAAACAAAATATTCTCTGACATCAACTGTACATATGTTTTCTTAGGTCAGTCTCCCAAGCAATAGAAATACAAGCAAAATTAAACCAATGGGACCCAATCAAACTTATAGGCTTTTGCGCAGCAAGGGAAACCATAGATAAAGACAACCTTTGGAATGGGAGAAAATAGTTTCAAATGATGCAACTGACAAGGGCTTAATCTCTCAAATATACAAACAATTTATACAACTCAACAGCAATAAAGCCAACAACCCAATTGAAAAGTGGGCAAAAGACCTGAATAGATGTTTCTCCAAAGAATATATACAGATGGCCAAAAGGTACATGAAAAAAATGCTCAATACCACTGATTATTAATTGGTACAACCACTATGGCAAACAGTATGAGGGTATCTCAGAAAACTAAATATAGAACTACCATATGACTCAGCAATCCCACTCTTGGGCATATGTCCAGACAAAACTTTCCTTGAAAAGGATACATGCACCTATATGTTCATTGCAGCGCTGTTCACAACAGCTAAGACATGGAAACAACCAAAATGGCCATTGACAGATGAATGGATTAAGAAGATGTGATATATATACATAATGGAATACTACTCAGCCATAAAAGTAACAAAGTAATGCCATTTGCAGCAAAATGGATGGAACTAGAGATTCTCATACCGAGTGAGGTAAGTCAGAAAGAGAAAGACATATATACCTTATATCTGGAATCTAATATATGGCACAAATGAACATTTCCATGGAAAAGAAACTCATGGACTTGAAGACTTGTGGTTGCCAAGGGGGAGTTGGGAATTTGGGGCTAATAGATGCAAACTACTGTGTTTGGAGTGGATAAACAATGAGATTTTGCTGTATAGCACAGGGAACTATATCTAGTCGCTTATGATGGAACATGGTAGAAGATAATGGGAGAAAAAACCATATATGACTGTGTCACTTTGCTGTGTAGTAGAAGTTGACAGAACACTATAAATCAAGCATAATGGAAAAAATTAAAATCTTAAAAAAAATCCTTAATGAAAAGACACCACCCCACTTTCTTGTAGAATTATGGAGTACGGGCTTAAATGGAGTGAGTTTGACTTCAGTCAGATTGAGTGGGTTTATATGTGGACTTTTATGAATGAGGGACAGTCCTCATAGTTCCATTTTGCTTCCTCTGATCTGCAAAATAAGGACTTCTTTGCGGGGTATTTAACCTAATTTCTGAGCCTTGTTTCACAGTAGTCCCTGCATTTATCCTGAGCTCCAGCAAAAGAAAAACTAACAATGAAAATCAACCAGGTTCTTTCACAGATAATTTTGTCATTGTTTTCCTCACAACATTTGTGCACGATGGGCTAAGTCATTCATTCAGTTATTCTACCAACTTAACAAGTGGGAGAACTGGGAAATAAAGCCAGATCTGTGTGAACCCCAAACTCATCTATAACTTACTGAGTCTAGCCTAGGCCTTCTCTGTCTTCTAGCTTCAATATCAAGTTTGCTTTCTCTCTCTGATTTTTAGATCCTTGAATATGTCAGGCTTCTTCTTCTCTGCACATACTGTTCATTTTACTGGAGATGTTCTGGGTCCTTTCTGACTTCCATTTCAGTAATTATCCCTTCCTTTTCCCTCAGCAGTCAATGTAAATGTCACTTCTGCACATAAGCCTTCTCTGACCCCTAAGATAAAATTAGTGTCCCTGTTATATATCTCAGAGATATAATACTGTCCCTTTGTAGCACAGTAATCACCTTTCAGTGCAGCTGTCTCTTTAATTTAATAAGCTTTATGAGGACAATGACAATATATACATATATATTTTTCCCCTCATAGCTAGCATATGCCAAAAAGTATTTACTGAATTGATGTTAAATTTTGATCAGCTAGCTTGTAGGGGTATGGAGAGGCAAGTGACATGGTCCCTGGCCTTAAGAAGCTTACACCTTAATATTATGGTGCATTTTTACAGATGAGGACAGGAGGTTTAGAGACATCAAGTCTATTTCAGGCCAAAGTCCTTTCTCTGTTACCGTGCAAACTCTCAGGAAACAAGACGTCTTTCCAGCCCGATGCCTCTCCCATCTCCTCTTTCCTAAAACCTACTTGAGTGAAAGGCTCATGCTCCTTCAACTCCAGGTCCTTCTCCCCGATTCCCCAGCGTAAGTTTATCTGTCATTCTTTCTGACATTAATACAATGTATTTTCAACTCTACCTGCACAACATTTCAAATCTGCCTCTTTTTAATGTTTTAAAATTTCATTGTTATCACCTTCATCCAAGCTACCATCATTTCACGTTGGAACTCCCAGGACAGTTTCAGAGCTGAGTGAGTCTCTTTGCCTTTGTTCATAGCCCACCCTCTGCCCCTTGCCCTGCCCCCAGTTCACTGAAGCCTGAACAATTCCTTCAGAGCATAAATAATATCACAGTACTTTCCTTCATTGAAACTTTATAAATGCACTTGGAATAAAATCCAAACACCTTACCATAGTCTACAACAGGGGTTGGCAAACTGAAACCTGTGGGGCAAATCCAGCTACTACCTGCTTTTGTGCAGCCTATGAGCTAAGAATGGTTTTTACGCTGAAAAAAATACATATTGTAACTTATGAAAATTAAATGAAATTCATATTTTAGTGTCCACAAACAAGATTTTAGTGGAACACAACCCTACCCATTCTTTCACATATTGTCTCAATGGCAGATTTGAACAGTTGCAATAGAGACCATATGGCCTGCAAAACATAAAATATTTACTATTTGATTCTTTATACAAAGTTTGTCTACAAGGAGTCATGATCTGGCACCTGCCTACTTCTTTGGAATCGCCCATCCTACTATTCTACCAATTTTGCTTTCTTTTCTTCTGCACTTTGTCTTTTCTTTCATCTGCACTTTCTTTTTCTCGAACTTGCTAAGTTATTTCTACCAAGTTCATCTGCATCTCACTCTAATACACTCTTCTTCTTTATTTTTAGTACTTATCATTATCTGAAATTGTCTTAAGTCTATTTGTTTACTCAAGAAATATGAGCCTCATGAGCTTGTCTGTTTTTTCCCCCACTGTATCCCCAGGGCTTAGAAGAGGATCTGCACTGTAGGCATTCAAAAAGCTGTGTTAAATGAGCATTTTATCTTCCCTGTAATTTTCTTCAGGGAAGACACTGTGTCTGACTCATTTTGCATCCCCCACAGTGGCCAATATTGTCTCTTTTGTGGAGTAGTGATAGTTAACAAAACTAGCTATTAATTGAATAAAATGCCAGACACTTACTTCCTCTTTCTCCTAAGTCTAAGTGAAAAACATTCATCAGCTGGACCCCAAGAAACAATAAATTATATATAGCGTCTTTTTTACTTTATCTACTCTGCATTGTTTGGGAGAACATTTTAAGGAGGGGCCATGAATTCCAGCATATTCCTCTGAGAACTTTTAAATAACTAGCTGTGGGTACCTGAAATGTCCCAATAAAGGGTGTTTCTAGTTGATGCTGAGTTAGACAAGGTAAAGAACATTGGCAAAGGGTGTAGTTGGCAGTTTTTCCTAAGAAAATTACTCCAATTATTTTTTAAAAGATTATAGATTACCTTTTAAAATATGGCACGTGTAAAATGCTACAAAAAAGATAAAAAGAAAGTCCTGATTTAAGCAAAAATAGATAATAGTTTATGAGCAGCCAATGCTTAGTGATCTTTGGAAGATCCTGGGAAAACATCTATTAATATTTATTGAGGCACTGTGCTTTACTTCCACATGTTTTACTTAATCCTTCTAACAACCCTATTCCATGGATAATATTTGTCCTATTTTACAAATGAGGAATTGAAACTCAGAACTTTTAAATAACTAGCTTAAGGTCACACAGCTTATCAGTGCAGAGTCTGGATTTGAATGCCTGTCTCTTTTGTCTTCCTCCCAAGCCCATATGAGGAGAAAGTGATGAATGGACTAACAGACATGTTGAGGTGTTTTAACCTAGAGAAATCTCCCACGGTGAAGAGTTTGCAGAAAGTATTTGTAATATTTGACTTCTACTGAGTGAATCTAAGGCAGGGGCTCCTGGTTGGTGCCTCTGCCCCCTTTCCCCAAGGGCCAGAGTTATCTCCACAACTGTGATTTCCTTGTTGTGGTTTCAAGAGGGAGAGAGGACAGGGAGCAGTGACCACTGAGCAGAACTGGGGATTGCACCGAGTCTCCTGAGGACCGTGAGTCTCCTGAAGGTGTTTTGTATTTTTGTGTTAGCTATATGTGGCTGTGGTGGTCAAGATAAGTACTGATTAAAGAAAAAAAATAAAGAGCAATTACACAGTCATAGAAAACTCATGTAAGTTGCTTGCACATATTTTTTGAGCCTGGTTCCTGTTATGTAAACTCACTGGTGCCAGATCTTCCTCCTTCACTCATCTTCTATAGATTACTATGACGCTCCCCAGCCCTGAATAAGGTCCATGGTTTTTTTTTTTTTTTCTTTTTTTTCCTTTCACCCATTTCCGTCTCCTCTGGCAAGCGACACTTATGAGGTAGGAGATAGGATGAATGACCTGGGAACAAATCAACTTCAAAGCAAAAGCGGTTTCCCTAGGATCCAGAGGAATTTGTGGTAGAATGGAAATAAGGAAAGGAAGAGAGGAAGAGAAGGAAGGAAAAGAAAAGGAAAGACGGCATTCCCGTCATGGCTCAGCGGTAACAAACCTGACTAGTATCTATGAGGATGCGGGTTTGATCCCTGGCCTTGCTCAGTGGGTTAAGGATCTGGCGTTGTTGTGAGCTGTGATGTAGTTTGCAGATGCAGCTGGGATCTGGTTTTGCTGTGGTGTAGGCCAGCAGCTACAGCTCCGATTCCACCCCAGCCTAGGAACTGCTACATGCCACAGGTGCAGGCTTAAAAAGACAAGAAAGAAAGAGAGAGAAAGAGAAAAATGAAGAAGGGAGGGAGAGAAGAAGGAAAGAAGAAAGAAAGAAAAGAACAAGACCACCTCAGGAGCAGCTAGCCGCAGTTCTCTTCGCTTTGTGTCTCACCAAGAGGAATGCGCTGTTTGCGGGCACTTCCCTTCTGTATTTGTTTTCACATTCTGGTGTAAATGACTCAACAAGGTGCCTTTATTGATCCTGAAAAATTTAGTCTTTGCATGTTCCCATCAAGGCAAGAATAAACCTTCCAGAGCTTCTTAAGGAAACAAAGAACCCTGTTCTCCATCCCTAGACTCAGCTTGTGCTTCCATGTGGGTGATCAGCTAGCTGATGTAGAGGGCACAAACCTCAAAATGCTCACATGGGGGTTTTTAACTTGGGGTCCAAAAATCCCAAATGATCTTCAGGGTATTAAAGAAAACCCTGCATGTTGTAAGTAACATACATGAATTTATTTTCTCCCCAGATCCCTCTGAAAGGTCATACATCACACTGTATGCTATATATATCCTAGCTGGAGCTATTTAAAGGGCCTCATTGCTTTTCTTGGTAGTGCTATAGTTACCTCTATTTTTTTGGTTGCTTTTGGTTTCTACATTTCTACTTATATGTGATGTCTCTATTTTTTTTTTAATTTTTAATTTTTAAATATTTTTATTATTGTTGATTTACAATGTTCTGTCAATTTCTGCTGTACAGCAAAGTGACTCAGTTATACATACATACACATACATATTTTAGAAAGAGCACTCTTATAGCTTGTGGGAGAAAAACCAGAGAGAGGCAAGGCTGTAGTCAGGGAGACCAGAAGGATACTGTGAATGCTGTGATCCATGTGAGGCAGGGTACAGCTCAGTGCCAGCATGCTGGCATTGTCTTTGCCCTTTGTGGAGAGGAAGAAAGTGCCTTACTTCTCCATAGTCACCATAAGATACCTTTTACTATTCATTGAGGTATTCGTGAGCTAAATATTTGTGTAAATCCAAATATTTGACATTTCAAGTTCTTAGAGGAAATGATGAATACTGGTGCTCAACTACTTTTTTTTTTTTTTAACTAAGAGCTATTAGCAACACTGTATCCTTAAAAATTTCCAACTCAAATATCGTGGTCATATCAAAAACCATACTCTCTTTCCACGTGCATGTAACTTGTCTCAGCTCTACTCAGAGTTTAATTGCAAACAGTAATAAAAATATTGACATCTCATCGCTCATTTGATATTTATGTAGCTGTCCTCATTTCAGTTTTACACATGCAAAACCTCAGACTTGGTTGAATTTGAGGTGAGCTGAAATCCCCTTTGACAGTAGGTCTTCTGGAGGATGCTTTCATCCTTAAGTAGCTTTCAAAACAACACTCAAGATAGTGGCAAGAGATCAAAGAAATGCTTTGTTACCACAGGGGCTGCTGAAACTGTTATTTCCCCTGCAAAAGTTCTCCCTCTTCGGAGAATAAAGTAGAGCAGACTTTCAAGGAATTGGAGCACATACTCTATGCAAAAGCAGACTCAAGCCCAGTGAGATGTATATCCATATTATGGGTCATCTGCAAAGAATCCATGAAGGAGAAATGGGGGAGGAAATAACAAACGAAGGTGAGACTGGGCTGGTAAGTCTACTTCTCATCATGGGAATGATATCATAGTTCCAGAACATTTTTAGTTTGCAGTGCCTTCTTCCACATTTTTCTTAGTTGATTTTCACAACAACCTTGTTATGCATTTTTCTCATATTAGAGGTGAGGTCACAAGCTCTGCAAGACTGAATACAGTGTCCAAGGCTACAGTGGGAATGAATGGGAGGGTCAGATTTCGAACTTGTATCTGTCTAGGCTCAAAACCCAGTACCTCTTTCCCTTATAGTTAAATGACATTTCAGCATGTACTGAGAGGTGAGGGAAACAGTAGTTGTAGAGAAGAAATCATAGAAGTACACACATCTGTAAGTTTTGATTTCGAGGAAGTCTGAGAGATGTTCCTTCTAAATCCTCAATTAGCTATCAGACAGTTGATAGCTTCATTGTGTGACAGTTCCATGGATCTTCTGTCACACAATGACGGATATCGTGTATTATGACTTGTAACTCCAAGGGGCTCACTCCCTTGGTGAACCCACCCATTCCTCTACAGGGTCCAGGAAAAACATGTGACATTCTTCTATTAAGAAGAGTTGTGATAACAAATTTTTTCAAATGCAAAATTCTGGGACCAAAGTCTCCTTATTTCTCAGATTCTTCATCTTTAATAATGCTATACTTACCACATTTTAATGACATTTGCAAATTTAAAAAACACCTTCATGTATTCACATTTCCACATATGAGTCCATATTTTTTGAGCATCTTTGAGATTGGAAGGGACAGTGCTAGGTGTTGGGTATATAAGCATGAATAAGACACCATCCTTGCCCTAGGACTCATCAGAACAATGGACAGATAGATAAAGATACAGGCAGTTACAGTAAGATGTGATTCTCCCTATACTGTAACGAGGTGAACAAAGTTCTGTTGAAGTTCCAGGGGTCAACAAAGTTAGGAGGGGGATGGAATGACGGAGGATAATGTTTGGTCTGGATTTTGAAGATTGAGTAGGATTTTACCAAACAGGGGAGCACATTCCAGGGAGAGAAACTGAGGGTTGAAAGATAAGATAAAGAGGGGTGCTTTGCAGCAGAGGAAGGAGGCATGTGGAGCCTCAAGGATGGGCTGATATGTGGAAATCTTTGATTGCAATGCTGAGGGTTTTTTTTTTTTTATCTCATAGGAGCCAGCTAAGGTTAATGAGCAGGGGAATGACATGATCCGTTCATGTTTTAATCTGAACAGTGTTGGTTTAAGGAGGGTAATGGGAGACATTTAAATCTTACTAGCTCTGCTGGGTTAATTCCTACTCTTACTCCTCAAGTAAGGGAGCTAATTCATAAGGGTGTTTCATTGACTTTTTGCTAGCTAGTAGGTGAGGTATCACAACTCAGCTGTACAATTTCTGACTTCAGTTCTAATAGATACCACATGCCATGTGACACAGGGCTCTGAACCTCTGTTTTCTGTAGGGCCTATGGATTATAATATTTGGGGTGGTTTGCCCAGCTCATTCACTGCTAACATCATGCACAGATAAATTTCCCATGAAGTCTGGCATGTCTGAGACAGAGACATTTCTGCACAATTCCTTCCGTTTCTTCTTTTTCTTTCTTTTTTCTTTCTTATTATGTCTTTCTTTCGTTCTTTCTTTCTTTCTTTCATTCTTTCTTTTCGTTCTTTAGTTCTTTCTTCTTTCTCTTCTTTCTTTCTTTCTTCTTTCTTTTTCTTTTCTTTCTTTCTTCTCTTCTTTCTTTCTTCTTTTTTCTTTCTTTCTTTCTTTCTTTTTTCTTTCTCTTTCTTTTCTTTCTTTTTCTTTTCTTTCTTCTTTTTCTTTCTTTTTTTTCTTTCTTCTTTCTTTCTTTCTTTCTTCTTTTTTCTTTTTCTCTTCTTTCTTTCTTTCCTTCCTTTCCTTCCTTCCTTCCTTCCTTCCTTCCTTCCTTCCTTCCTTCTTCCTTCCTTCCTTCCTTCCTTCCTTCCTTCTTTCCTCTCTCTCTCTCTTTTTTCTTTCATCTTTCACCTTTAACTCAGTTACTAAGATGAATCTACTTAGAGTCATTGCTGCATGGTGTTGACAAACACTGAATCACATCACCTGACTGCTGCTGCACAAACGGGCTGTTGCTTTCACCTGCCTAGGCCAGGGAACCTGGAGTTCTAGATCTAGAACATAGTCTGGCTTATTGCAGAAAATCTGGTGGAAGGCTCTCCTGAAGTTCACCTTTGCATCACCACATCTGCCATTCAGCTACAGCAATAAATGAAAGCAAAGGTCCAGGCAGAAGCCAAAAATAATTACACTGCTTTGGCTTTCCCCTTATGGAATAGATTATTCCATTTTTAATAGAAATGGAAGAACCTACTGGAGTTGAGCCACAGCTGAAATGAAGTGTTTCCGGCATCTTAATAGTCACCACTCAGTAATTTATTTTGAATCATTTAGAATAATAAGGTCTCACATTACAGTGTTAATCATCCTTATTTGTTCACAGACGTTTTTACCACGTTTTATTTCTTTAAGCCTCAAAGTGAAAAAGTAATAAGCATTTCATGATTCAAGTTCGGCTTTTTAAAAAACATGTACACTAGATATTGATTATTTAGTTACCTAAAAAATTTAGTAGCTCTTAAAGAGAAGAAATAGCTAAAAATGTAGGTGTGTGTATGTTGTGAGAGGGGGGGAGTTCGGCTAAATGCTGGCAGGGACTGTAGAATGAAGAAGAGAAATTTTATTTATTTTAGCATTTAATGTATCCAGAAATCTGGCATAAAACTCCACAGTCCCCAATAATTCTACTGAAAATTAATTTGCAAGTAAAAAGCCAAGGGCACCCAATAAAACATTTAATTGATACAAACATAAGTGCCACATATTAATAAAATACCATCTCATCATGTTGCAAAGAATTTTACTTTTAAAGGGTATTATTTACCTGTAAATTATCTGACTAGTGTTTGGAGATAAATGATTTTGAATTATACATGAATTTGTATTAAAAGGTTTCATTTTCAGAAGACATTGAAAATATCTGATTTTTCTAATTGTATTGATTATTTCATGTACTGAAAGGAGTAAAAATACAGGTTTGAAAGTAGAAGAACTGATATCTATCTTTTTTTAAAAAGTGACATCACACATGGAAACTACGCAAATACTACAGACAGTTATATTCTTCCTTAACTGGCTTCCCAGAAGCAACCATTGGTGCCAGTTATTTTCTTCCATATAGGATAGAAATAGAGGATATACTCTGACAAATCAGGCTGACATTCTGTTCCCTCATGAGTGAGATGACAGGATGCCAGGTGAATTGCATTGTTAAATGACATAATGATATGAAAAATACTTGATACACTTTATTTTTTATTTTTTTGTCTTTTTGTCATTTCTTGGGCCGCTTCCGCGGCATATGGAGGTTCCCAGGCTAGGGGTCCAATCGGAGCTGCAGCCGCCAGCCCACGCCAGAGCCACAGCAAAGCAGGATCTGAGCCGCATCTGCGACCTACACCACAGCTCATGGCAACACCAGATCGTTAACCCACTGAGCAAGGCCAGGGGTCGAACCCTCAACCTCATGGTTCCTAGTCGGATTCGTTAACCACTGTGCCATGACGGGAACTCCAGTTGATACACTTTAGATGGGTCTGCAAATATTAACCAGTCATGGGGTCCTTAATCTGAAGTTAATGGATCTTTTCAAAATATAAGTTTTGGCTTCAGGGTGTCTGTGAAAGTCCTGAAATTGTAGATAAAATATACTGGGTAAATCCATAACTGCATTTTTTAGTTTGTTTTGTTGTGTTTTTCCTGGTCAGGCAAGGCCATTGTGTCATGAACTTTTCTAAGGGAGAATGTTACCAAAGTGGTTTAGAACCAGTATTCTAGAGCCTGAGTTCCATTTTCTTGTGATTCTGCACTATTTATTGAATGTGCATCAAAGAGATGAAAGGATTAAAATTGTTAAGCAGTACAGAGTTGTCCTTTAGGCCTTCTAACTCCCTTTATCTGGGTCTCTCTCCTGTTCATTCAAGACAATGTCAACATGTTTCTCACAGAATCATCCCATTCCTCTGAATAAGCCTACCACTTGTGGCTTGCACCACTGTGCACCACAGTGCCAAGCTTCCAAAATTACCACCTTGACTCCTTTCATTATTGAAATTCTGAACCCAGCTGTCACAAAGGAAAGTTAAACTTAAAATGAAAAAAGACACATCAAAAGACAAATTACTTTGCCTCAAAGTATGAATGATAGCTAATAATGTAAAAACATGTCCTGAGACTATTTATTTTCATTTATGTATTTTAATTAATTATTTATTATGTTTCCCCTACTGTTTTAAGATAGAAAGTTAAGAAGACACAACGTGGGGCATTATTTCTATTACAGAGTTTCCAAACTTGTTTTCTCTATTGCAAACATAATGGGTTATGGGTTCCCATATATGCTGTACTCCTATTGATGTATCCAGGGTTATGCCCGGTTACATGAACCCTAGGTATGATTTCATATCTTTTATAGTTAAGAAATGCAGGTAAGTGAGAGTATTACTATATCAATAACCCTGAGTTTCCCATAACATTTAAAAAATGGATTTTTTTTTTTTTTCCAATGTGGTCCAATAGGGAAGCCGAAACTACTGAAATAGTAGAGGTTTATTTTATTTTATTTTTTGAATGGGAGCTGGAGCTGCATTAAGATGGAAAGTTTTTCTTGTGCTTCTCAAATTATATTCATTCATGCCCTCATTTATTTGCCATGCATTCATTCATCCACCCAGCTATTGATTTGTTCAGTCTAGATGTTGGTAGAAAGTGGAGGGGTATGCCATGCAGAGGGAACAACATGTGTAGGGGCATGAAGGCATGAGTTTTTATGATGAGCCCTAGGTCAGGTAAGCTGCTCCATGGTTTTAGCTTTAGAATGTAAAATGATAAGAGGTGGGGGATATAGCTGGAAGGGAATGTTGGTGCCAGGTTGTGAAAAGATTGTCTCTGGGTTAAGGAGTATGGACCCATGTCATCACTACTTAAAACCTGAATCCACATAAAGAGCAAAATCAGTCTCTTAATTTTTTTTTTTTTTCCAGAGTCTTGGAGAGGGAGGGCCAGTGGGTTATTCCCCTGTACTAATTGGGGGCTGGCCAACTGTCTGGAGATTCTGACCTGATGTCCTCATTCCCATAATCCACTTGGGTTAGACATGCAGGAATGTGAGGCCTGAGGTGTGAACCTCTGATGCCAGCAGAAGTAGCAAGTGTCTAAGAACCCTCTGCATGTTACACTAATCCCAGGGAGATCAGAGTTGAACAAGCTCCTTTTGTTGAGAATTCCTGACTTCTGCAAACTCAAGAATTCTCACCTTAGTTCTACAAATTGCTCAGATTATGGGCTAGGTGCATTAAACCCCCTGAAGTTCCTAGTCTAGGCTTAGGCCTCTTTGTGGTTTCTGATGATTTTTACTTGGGAAGCAATATACTATAGGAGAAATAATAGTGAACTGAGAGCTGGAATCTAAGATTTTTTATTTTGGCTTTGCCAGATGGTTTTGTGACCTTGAGCAAGTCCCTTTACCTCTCTGGGTCTCAGTTTCCTTAGTTTTAAAAGACTGAGTTGGGCCAAATGATCTCTGCTTTTCCTTGGTTGTTAAATTCCAGGACCCAAGGGGTTTTCTTTCTATATATATTTATTGTACATATCTTATATGGCTTTTTGTTCTTGTTTTTTTGGATCTCAATCACATCACCATTTTAAATAAAACTTTTTTCCAAAACTGAGTTTATATATTTCACCATTATATTTTACTATTTAATATATTTATAAATAAAATACATTTTTATGTTATCTTTTTTATATAATGATTTTTATTTTTTTCTATTATAGCTAGTTTACAGTGTTCTCTCAGTTTTCTACTGTACAGCAAGCAGGGTGACCCAGTCACTCATACATGTATACATTCTTTTTCCTCACATTATCATGCTCCATCATAAGTGACTAGACATAGTTCCCAGTGCTACACAGTAGGATCTCATTGCTAATCCACTCCAAAGGCAATAGTCTGCATCTATTAACCCCAAATTCCCAATTCATTCCACTCCCTCTCCCTCCCCCTTGGCAGCCACAAATTTATTCTCCAAGTCCATGATTTTCTTTTCTGTGGAAAGGTTCGTATTTTATCCTTTTTATCACTTTGTTTTACTCTTAATATTTTAAAACAAAGGGCCTTATCTTAAGACCATTTTAAAAAACCCCAGTTCTCTTGTTAACTTTTACTGGATTTTGATTTTCCAGGACTAGATCAGATAATTTGAGCAAAAAATCTATAAGTCCAAATCTTAATCCTCTGATTGCAACACATTCTTTAGCTTTATTAAAGAATTTACCACTACCGTGTCAAGCAGATTCAATTGTTTAAACATGGAAGAATTAATTGGAAAAGAAAGCTATGTATCATTTAAAAAGATACCTTTACTTGGAAATCATGAGCAAGTTTTGGCAAATTATTTCTGTTGGGTAGTTAGAACTATTCATGTGAAAACCACTCAAGTAAAATTTGTAAGTAATTATGTTCCCTCTCCCTGACTATCAAAGCAAACAAAGCGTATTCTGATTCAAGAAAACAGTCATGTAGGAAAGATAAAGCCTCTAGGAAGTTCTCTTCCTCCTTCGTGGACAAAACTATCTTAAGCCCTAATGTCTTGGAGAAAGAAAAGAATGTAGACTTTGGAGGATTCTAATAGGTTCCTGGTTATATGTGGAGATACTTCAGGGCAAAGGAAATGTCCACAACATCAACTGTCAAAACTGGTCTGGCTTTTCTTCTCTTTAATAATTATTGTGCTCTCAGTTATTTTATTTTATATCATATATTATTGAAATAACTGTGGATTCATTTTTATGACTGAAAACAGAAGAAACTTCACCTTCCTATTTTAGCAAGGAATGGAGGCTCAAGGACTTACTCAAGGTCACAGAGCGAACAAGTAGAGGACTGGGAACAAATTCAAACGAATGAGGAAGGGAACGCTGATTACCTATGTTTAAAAAATAGGATCTGTTCTTCCTTTATTAAACTCATGTCTTAGAAAAAAAATAGGCATAATAAGAGTATTAAGGTCATGATTTAGTTATCCAGGGATAACTTGCCCTAAGGAGGAAGAACAAGATCATGAAGTCTCTTTGCGTCTCATTGAAAGAGATGCCAATGAAATTCTGGAGGGCTCACCTCATCATGGAGCCTTTAGTCGCAGGGATTTGTTCACATAAATGAGACTCTAAAAAGGAATTCTTTCTGTCGTAACCTCTAAATTTTAGGCATTTGAAAAATAGTTTTATAATTATTACTTAGGGAAAACATCCCATTCATGGGCTTTTTCTAAGTTCAAAGAACATCTTTTTTAAAGTAAGGGATGTAAGATTAACAGTGACAAAAAAAAAGAAATATTTGAAAAATTTGCTAGTGATCAGTGATATCAATACATTAAAATTTTTTTTTCTATTTCTTTGCACATGATTCACTTTGCCTTAAATTAAAAAATTAATTTAAATTTTTATTTTTATGGCTGCATCTGTGGCATATGGATGTTCTTCAGGCTAGTAGTTGAATCAAAGCTGCAGCTGCTGCAGCTGCTGGCCCACACCACAGCCACAGCAATGCAGGATCCTTACTAACCCTCTGAGTGAGGCCAGGGATCCAACCCACATCCTCACGGACATTATGTTGAGTTCTTAATCTGCTGACCCACAACAGCAAGGTCCACTTTACCTTAATTGTACAAGATCTGAAACTGAGGGTAAGTGTTCTTTTATCTCTTCCTCTGGATATCCAGTTGCTGTAATACTATTCATTGAAAAAGTTATCTTTCCTCCATTGAATTACTTTTGCACCTTTGTAAAAAATCAGTTGGGCAGGGAGTTCCTGTCGTGGCTCAGTGGTTAACGAACCTGACTAGGAACCATGAGGTTGAAGGTTCAATCCCTGGCTTTGCTCAGTGGTTTAAGGATCCAGTATTGCCATGGGCTGTGGTGTAGGTTGCAGATGGGCTCGGATCCCGCATTGCTGTGGCTCTGGTGAAGGCCGGTGGCTACAGCTCCGATTGGATCCCTAACCTGGGAACCTCCATATACCACAGGTATGGCCCTAGAAATGGCAAAAAGACACATACGCACACACAAAAATCAGTTAGGCATATTTTTGTGGCTCTAATTCTGTTACACCAGTCTTTGCGTCTATTCTTCCACCAATTGTGCAGTCTTGATTATGGTACCTACACAATATATCTTAGAATTGGGTAGATTAATCCCTTCCACCATCCACTAATTAGTTCTGCTTTTTAAGAATTATTTTAACTATTTTAGTTTCTTTGATTTTTCAATATAAATTTTAAAAAGCCTTATCTGTATCTACAAAAAAATATTGCTCATAATTTGATGGGTAATTTTTCTGTGCATAGGGTTCTGGCTTGACAGTTATTTATCACTTGGAAAATATTATCTCACTTCTGCCTGAATTTCATGGTTTCCAAAAAGAGATCCACTGTCCTTTGAATGTTTTTAGGTCAGGTGTTATTTTTCTTACTGCTTTCGGGAATTTTTTCTTTGTCTTTGGTTTTCAGATATTTGACTATGTTGTGTGATACAGATTTCTTTTGGTCAATCCTGTTTGTGTTGAATCTATAGATTTCTGTCCTTGGCCAGAGTTGGGAAGTTTTCAGTCATTATTTCTTTGAGTGCTTTTTTAGTACTGCCCTCTTTTTGTTACTCTAATCACATGTATGTTAGATCTTTTGTTATAATCCCTTTGGTCTCTGAGGCTCTGTTTATTTATTTATGTTGTCTGTTTTTTATATTTTATAATGATTTGTATTTTTTCCCTTATAGCTGGTTTACAGTGTTCTGTCAATTTTCTACTGTACATCAAGGTGACCCAGTTACACATACATACATACATTCTTCTTTCTCACATTATCATGCTCCAACATAAGTGCTATACAGCTGAATCTCATTGCTTATCCATTCTAAAGGCAATAGTCTGCATCTATTAACCCCAAATTCCCAATCCATCCCGCTCCCTCCCCCTCCCCCTTGGCAACCACATGTCTGTTCTCCATGTCCATGAGTTTGTTTTCTGTGGAAAGGTTCATTTGTGCCACATATTAGATTCTAGATATAAGTGATATTATGTGATATTTGTCTTTCTATTTCTGACTTACTTCACTTAGGATGGGAGTCTCTAGTTCCATCCATGTTGCTGCAAATGGCATTATTTTTTTCTTTTTTATGTTGACTATTTTTGATCTGCTTTTCAAATTGGGTAATCTCTATTGCTCTATCTTCCAGGTCACTGATTTTTTTTTCCTCTGTCCCCTCCATTCTTCTGTTGAGCTTTGTATTTCTGTTATGCATTCTTCAGTTATACAGTTTGCATTTAGTTTTTCTTTATATCTTCTGTCTTTTATGTCTTTGCTAAGACTTTCTATTACTTCACTTAGGATTTTTATTTTTTGTTTGTTCCAAGCATCTTTGTAATTGCCTGTCGTAACATTGTATCCCAGTCACTATAAATTGTTAGAAAATTCTAACATCTCTGGTATCCTGATGTTGGCATCTATTGGTTGTCTTCTTTCTTTCTGTTTCATGTCTACCCTGTTTCTTGCTTGTATAAGTGATTTTCAAATGAAAGCTATATATTTTTCATGTTATTTGATAAAACTTGGGATTTTTAAAAACCTTCTGTTTGAGCTGACTTTCACTGATATCACACTAGCAGGGGAAGTTGAGAATTCCTCCTGAGTGCAGGATGGAGTCCAGGTTCCGCACGGGGCCTCCAGGAATGCCTGAGCAGGGAGGAATCATCATTACTGCTGGGCACAGTGAGTGTTCCAGCTCCTGACATGGTCAGGGTGACCTTGCTCACAACACTGAGCAATGGTGAAAGTTCCAACACTCTGCTAGACCTCTTCTGACCCCACTCAGGAGGGAAAGGGACCTTGTTACAGACCAGTGGGGATGAAATTCCTATTTGGCCTTATCTGACATTACCCTGGCAGAAGTGTGTGGGTGTTTCATTATGTTCTGGCCATGGGGGAGATCTAGGCTCCCCACATGGCCTTTGCTGCCAAGGATGGGGGATAGGGTCACTTTTTTTTTCTCTGGTGTCTGGCTAGAGTGGGGCCATTATTGTCTAATGTTTTTCTGTCTTGCTAATCTGCCCCTTTTCTGGTCCTTTGGATGGAGAGAGAACTTTTGTTGGTTTTTTTTTTTTTTTTTTTAATTTGAAACCATTAGTGTTTTGGGTTACTGGGTTCTTTAGCTCTAAATCTTGAAGGAAAACCCAGGGAAGTCACTTCTGTGTTTTTCCTGAGTACCGAAGTTCCTAGACAGTCTGCCTTCTTTTCCTCATCTTTTAGAATCTTATGTTTGTTCTATATTTAGTGTCCAGTGTTTTCCATTGTATTTAGCAGGAGGAATAGGGGAAAATATGTCTACTCTGTCTTCCTGTAAATATAAGTTGTTCCTGGGTGAGATTTAAAGATGATTGCAATCCAGCTGCTTCCTTAGAACCTTATAAGATGGAGAAACAAACTGTAAGATGCAAACTTTAAAACACCTTTAAAAAGTTTCCCTTTATGTATTTCTAAGTAATGTGATCTCATGATCTCAATTTAACCATTTTCACAGAATCTGTTATGCTGATCTTTCAGGAGCTGGTTAACTTTGTAACCAGGAAGGATGCCAGTACCATAGACTACATCACAGTTTAGTTCTCTTTATTTTTTACCTGACATAAATATTTTTGAAGTAGTAATAGAAATGAAAGCTTCTGCTAATCCAATAATCTGATTTTAGTGTTTCTGACTCCCCTCCTCTTTTTTTTCTTCCCACAAAATCTGTGAGTTGAATGTGATTTTTGAGAATAAAGAATCTGTTTCCTCTCTTCCTCTTATTAAGGTAATATAAGATAGTATCCTTAGTGGATCCATATAAATGTTCCCATCATTTCCATAAGTGTCTTTATCTTAATTCACTAGCAATTCATACCTCTGCTAATTCATGATAGGAATACAGGTTTAACCTAAATGTCTCAAGGAAAACAAAGGAAGGAAACATAGTTAACAAATGTATGTAGGGAGATAAAACATCTATGATAATTTTCAGAAAGATACCCAGAATATTAAGATAGGCCAACCAACATAGGAATTTAAATATGTAGCTCTTTATGCTTAATAAAATACTTTTATAGAAAGGTCATATTGAAAACAGTTGCAGTAATTGCAGTCATTGAAGAAAGCATCTGGATACTTTGTTAAAATCTGGTTCTGAGATTATCCTAGTCTAACATTTCTGATATGGCTGTATGGAGCTAAAATGATCTACAGAAAATATAGCCTAAAATTCTTCATAAAAGTGTTCTAAATTATTTTCTATCTTACTTTTAGTCCTATTACACTTTGCCAATTTTGTGCTAGGAGTGGATGGATCCCCTTGATTTCAGCCTATGTTTCAGAAGCTGTAATCAAATACAAAGAATCTATTGATCATAAGTAAGCTCTGACCTATTATAGAACAATAAAATTCTGCATATGTTTTAACATAAAAGGACATCCAATATGATGATATGAGTATGCCGTTTGGAGAAATAGATATCCTGACTTCATCACTTACTAGCTGTACAACGTCTTAATTTTCTTTATCTAGGAAATGAAAAGAATAGATCCTACATCATAAGACTGCTAAAAGGATTAAATGGGATAGTACATAGAAAACATTTAGCTTGGCACATAGTAAAAGTTCAATACGTATTTCCTACTATTACTGCTACCATTTCTACTATATTTCTTTCATAAACCAATCCATGGGATAACAAGCACTTTGTTCAAAATGATCTGTTTGGTAGGCTGTTTTTTTTTTTTTTTTTTTCCCCTTTGGCCAAGCATCAAGCCTGTGCCACAGCAGTCAGCAGTGACCTGAACTACTGCAGTGACAATGCCAGATCCTTAACTTTCTGTGCCACAAGGAAACTCCTAGACTGTTTTGATCATATACAAATTTTCTTTACTCTGATAGAATAATTAAACCTTCTCCAGATTCCATGCCCATGTCCAGATTTGAAGATAGATACTATTAGAGACTTAACCCATCCAGTGTTTACTTTTGGAACCCTGAGCTGGAGAATCGGGCACATTTCCTTCTCTTTTTTTTTTTAAAAAAAATATTGCCGTATTTATTTGGTCTCATGCCAGAAACTTCTTGGAGGTAATTCAAATTAGCATCCATTACAGATCAATCTAGAAAAGGTTGATTATTTATTGTCAGGCGGATACATGAACCTTGGCAGTTTCGAAAACCATAGCTAAAGTGATCTTATAAAGTTCCAGTTAAATCAACACAGTGATGTGCTAGTCTCATGATGACTTTCATAAAATTACCTCTGAAACAGTAAGTATTTTCCCACTCAGAACCTCATTCTAACACTATAACTTATACTAAAGATAACACTGTACCTGCTCTTAGCCTTATAAGTCTTACAAAAGCCCTTGGCCAAAAGCAATAAAATTTGACCTGACCTAATCCTGGAGTCGCAATGGATAATGTGTGTATTTTTCATTCAACAATTTAATGTGGAAATTAACTGCATGTGTCACATATTCTCCATCTTAGAGAGAGAGCTTTTATGGTTCTAATGTTACACAAAAATTAAATATGTAAACACTCTTGCCATTTAAGACTCTTCACTTTCCTGATAGCTTAAATAAGCACTACAAAAGACTCCTTTGGAGAAATTTGTTATTTTATAGCATGGAAGCCTGCTCCATGGAATTCACCCCCTATGGTCACAGAAATGATAGCAACAGATAGGTTTTTTAATTTTCTCTTTAAGAAGTTTGAAATAATTTTCCCAGTTTGGCTTACCGTATTATTCTCTTGTGATTGTCAGTACAGGAAAAACACTATGGAAATTTATAGAAAATTTTTGTTCTCTTTCTCTCTGCTTTTGGGTGTCCTCTCAAGCATTTCCTACTCCTGGGCAGGAGAGGAAAAACATGTCTATCTGGCCTCATTTTTTCCATAAAGTTTATCCCTTCATGGTATCTTTTGTCTGATATGTCTTTTTCCATTGCTTTTTCTTCCCTTGCCTCACCTTTATTCCCCTGTATCCCATGAATTTATTTTTCCTTTTGATCTTTTTATTAAATCTAATGTTTTGAGTAGATCCACATGGTTCAAAAATCAAAAGGTGTAAACAGTGATACAGCGATAAGTCTCCCTCAATTCCTTGTCTATCATCTTGTCAGTTCCCAGATTTACCCTTCATAGGTATGCAGTGTTCTTAGTGTCTTTGTATCTTTTCAGAGTTTCTCCGTGCGTAGTCAAGCAAATAGGAATATAGATCCCCACCATTTTACAGAAAAGGTAGCATGTTGTACATGCTAAACTTCTAAACTTGTTTTAAACTTAATTTATCTTGGACATCTTTCCATATTAATACATAATGATTTCCACATGCTTTTTAATAGCTGCTTTGTATGGTGATTTATTTAACTAGGTCTCCATTGATATTCTATATTTTATTTATTTATTTTATTTTATTTTTTATTTTTTTTGTCTTTTTTTGCTGTTGTTGTTGTTGTTGTTGCTATTTCTTGGGCCGCTCCCGCGGCATTTGGAGGTTCCCAGGCTAGGGGTTGAATCGGAGCTGTATCCACCTGCCTACGCCAGAGCCACAGCAACGCGGGATCCGAGCCGCGTCTGCAACCTACACCACAGCTCACGGCAACGCCGGATCGTTAACCCACTGAGCAAGGGCAGGGACCGAACCTGCAACCTCATGGTTCCTAGTCGGATTCGTTAACCACTGCGCCACGACGGGAACTCCTTTTTTTTTTTTTTTTTGATATTCTATATTTTAGATGCAATTTCCTTTACACTTCTTTATGTTTACAAACAGTGATATGAATAATCTTGTGAATATTTCATTTTATACATCGCTAAATTCAGGTTAGATAACCCTAATAAGGATTGTTGCTCAGTGGGTTAAGGATCCAGCGTTGCCGTGAGCTGTGGTGTAGGTCACAGATGTGGCTTGGATTCTGTGTTGCTGTGGCTCTGGCGTAGGCCGGCAGCTACAGCTCCGATTCAGCCCCTAGCCTGAGAATCTCCTTTTCTAGGGATTGGCCCTAGAAAAGGCGAAAAGACCGAAAAAAAAAAAAAAACCCAAAAAGCAAAAAAAAGGATTGCTAGATTAAAAGTTATTTGCATTTATAACTTTGATAGATATTACCAAACTTCCCTCCATAAGGTCATAAAGATTTATTCTTCCATAGTCATTATACGAGAGTTACTCTTTCCTAGAGCCTAATCTACAGAGTACACATTAAAACTTTTGGATTTTGCTATTCTGAAAGGTAAAAAATAATACCTCAAGTCAGTTTTAAATTCCATTTCTTTTATAAAAGAACTTGAATTTCTTTTTATATGCTTAGGAGCCACCCGTTTCTTTCTCTATGAACAGTTTTTCCCTCATTTTTTCTTGAGATTTCAAAAGTTATCGATATGTTAGGAAGATAAGCCTATGCTTATTGTATGAAATTTTGTCTTTCATTTGACTAGACTATCCTAGTCATTCTATGAAAAAAAAAAAAGGAAACCAAAACTTGAAGAATCTGTGATCTTTGTGCCCAAAGTTATACAGTTTCTAAGAAGTCAGGGTCAAGTCAGAACTCAGAGATAGTTGTTTTCACTTGGCTTAATAATGGAGAGAAGGATGAAAATATTGTATATGCTTTACTGAAACTAATCATTTCCATGTTCATAAGCATCTCCAGGGCCATAAATGACAGGTGTGAATTCAATTATTTGGTCATTCAACAAATAATCCTATACATGTGCCAAGCAGCCTCCTGACTTTCTGGTTAGGGTATAATGAATGACTTCCTAGTCCTGACTGATGTTTGGCTACCTGAATTTGCAATGACAACATCCATCACAGATCATGGGCTCCCAGAAGACTGGGTTATTTTGACTTAAGTTATACAATGTCACAATCCGCATACTGCCTAAAACAGATAAATCGATATTTTTGGCAAACACTTGCCAATAAGGCTCAGTAGGTTTTCTACTGTAGTTTATCTCATTTTCCTTGAGGGGCTCACCAATTACTGTACTCTAGAGTGGGGTGAATGTTCCTAAACCAAGTACACATTTTTAGAATTTAAAGGACTTTGAAGAATATCCTAACCCTTCCTTTGTCAATGGACAACTCTTCTTTGGCAGTCAACACTTTGACCTAAATCGTTCTTTTTTCAATTTTTATTTTATTAAAGTATAGTTGATTTACAGTGTTGTGCCAAGTTCTGCTATAGAGCAAAATCACTCAGTCATACATACAGACATATAGGTACATTCTTTTTTTAAAGTATTATTTTCCATCATGGTCTGTCCCAGGAAACTGGATATAGTTCCTTGTGCCCTACAGTAGAATCTTGTTGTCTATCCATCCTAAGTGTAATAGTTTGTATCTGTTCACCCCAAACTCCCCATCCATCCCACTCCCTCCCCTCTCCTCCTTGGCAACCACCAATCAGTTTTTCATGTCTGTGAGTCTGTTTCTGTTTTGCAGATAGGTTAATTTGTGCCGTGTTTTAGATTCCACATATAAGTGGTATCATGTGGCACTTGTCTTTCTCTTTCCGATTTATTTCACTTAGTATGATCATCTCTAGTTGCATCCATGTTGTTGCAAATGACATTATTTGCCATGATACTCATGGCAGCAGCATTTATAATAGTGAAACAGTTGGAAGCAAGTTGAATAGTCAACAACTGAAAAAATATATTGATATATCCTATATAATGTTAAGTATGGATAAAGAACAATGCTTCAAAGCAAAAGTTGCAACATGGGGATTGAAGTGAAAAAAAAAAAGGCAGTGCAATATAGTAAATAAGAGTAGAGGCCCTGGGATTGATGACTGAGGTTAAATTGGACTCTGGTATGGCTGCAGGACCTTCAGCAAATTCCTCTCTTTGCCTTAGGTTCCCCGTTCATGAGGAGAGTCTAATAATTGTACCTATTCTGTAGGACTGAGTGAGGTTTAGATGAAGTAATGCTTGTAAAGCCTTGAACCAATGCATGATCTATGGCTTGATAAATGTTCACCATCATTATTAAATATATGATCTCAATTTTCATGAATATGTCAAGAAATACTAGACATTCCTTCAAGGAGTAGATTTCTTTGGGATGTAGGACTAAGGGTGAGTGATTTATTTCTTCATTTAAAATTTCTGTACCTTGCAATGTTCTATAATTATTATGCTTGTTTTTCCTTTTGTCCCTCTATCATCTGAGACTTTTTTTAGCTTTACCGTGCTGCTCTGTATCTTTCTGGAAGCTGACCTCTATGAATATATTACCCAGGGCCTCTAGTCCTCCAGTCCCCCAGCTTCTAATTGGGCTCATCCAGTGCCTCAGTCTGGTGGTGGGTGAGTCCTTTCAAGCAGCAACTCTTGACTGGTGTCGCCACCCAAGTTTTTACCCCTTACTCCTTCAAGAACAGAGGTGGTAATAGCTTCCCAATGTTGCTAGTCCTATGTGCTTTGCTATCCCTTGTTCATTTACGAAACCCTATTCACCTCTCTGTAAATAATCCCTTCATTAAAATGTCTTCAAAATTCAAGCTGCCTGTGCTTCTGTTTTCTGCTGTGACTCTGGCTGATACAGGGAGCATACATTATTTTTATAATTGGAAAAATTTTACTTAAGAAGCATGAAAGACCACCTCCGCCTCCTACCTCCCAAAAGGAAGCACTCTTCACAGCATGGAGAGGCCCCTCAGCTTCCAGACTTGAGGGTGATTATTTTTGTTTCATTTTTGAGCCCTCACATGAAATTAGGTTTCGGGCTAGAACACCTATTTCTTAGAAAAACACACTTTCTCCTGGAGAGAAATTCTAGAAAGCAGTCGCGGGCTATTGACAAACTATAATGCTGCAAAGGGGTCTGGCCAAAAAGGAATCAAGAGAGAAATCTCTGTGGGGACAAGGTGGCTCGGAAAGTGGCTCATCATCTGTAGTGCCAGCTGTGTGCCCAGTTGGGAGGTCATGGACAGAGCTGTGCCTTGAGTGGAGATCTACCTCTGTGGCCACTGGAAACTCACCAGCCCCTGTGGCGTCTGGGTTCAGCAGCTGCCAGGCTCCCAGGGGGTAAGTGATACAGTTTGTTCAGTCCAGGGGTGGGTATGGTGGTGTGAGGTGGTGATGGAGCTGGTTGAGGGACACCGGGGGACTTGGCACATTACTGTGCACTGCTCCACAGTTAAATCTCGATTGGCAGGCTGACTTTTCCCCAGGAGGAAGTGTGGGGAGGAATCTCACAGTTGCAAGGCAATAAAGAGCTGCCTGGTGGGCCTCCCTCTCCGCCAAGAGGCTTCATGGCTCCAAAGTTCCGGAGGGGTGTGTGAGGGGGAGGAGGGAGAAATAAGCCACTCTACTCAGTACTGAATTGATCACCTTTGCAGAAACTTTCCAGTGGCAAGTGTGTTGAAGACAGCAAGCTTAGGAAACCAGCGTAGCACAGAAGAATGAAACTGAAGGCAAGGAGAAGGGATCTGTGAAGAGAACCGTAAACTACTTGTAAACGAAAGGGATGAGAAGTAAGGCTCAATGAAAGAGGATATTGGACAAAGTTAGGCAAGCATTCCACCTCAACACTTTTGTTAATGACAGGCCCTCTTTTCCTTACACTATGAATGGAATTCTTATGTGGGTGAGCTTCATTCTCCACTAACCTCTAAGCCCCATAGATAAGGCCACTGTGTTTATCATGTTCATTGTGACTCACAATGATTTAATTGCCTACCTACCATAAAGACGTAGAATCTTGTGCCAAGTTCTAGGAACTCAGAGATGAACAAAAAGCCCCACTCACATGAGGCTTACAGTCTGATGGGAGGGACAGGTATCAAAAATACAACCGTATATTAGTGACCTAGCTATAGTAACTCTTGAAAAATATCCAGGCTTGGATTCCCTACCCTGAAAAGACTCAGATTTGATTGGTCTTGGAATGGGCCCTAGCATGGATCCTAAAGTGATTATACTTTGTGGCTATTTTTTGAGAATTCCTGTTCTAAATATTGTCAGGGTTCCATGAAACAGTATTCCCATGAAACATCCAATAATGGTCGCATTGAATTTGAGCAATAATTTATTGTATATTATATATATAAGACAATAATGAAGTTTGATAAGAAACCTAGTTAAACTTTAAAATATATCACAGAAATAAAGAGATGTTTGCAAGCCAAGACTATTAATTTGAAGAAAAGGTGAAAGAACTTATAATAGGCCTGATTTATATTAAACTCTAGAAAATGCCTTTCTGAGGAAATTACTTTTAAGAGAGAATTGAAACAATCAGTGGGCAAAGAATGGGAGGGTCAGTGTTCTAGGCAGAGGAATTTGTGTTTTTTTTTTTTAATTGAAGTATAGTTGATTTACAATGTTGTTTTAATTTCTGGTCTACAGCAAAGTGATTCATATATAGCTATGTCTGTCTGTCTGTCTGTCTGTCTGTCTATCCATCCATCCATCCATCCACTTTTTTTCATATTCTTTTCCATTATGATTTATTACGTGATATGGAATGTAGTTCCCTGTGCTATAGTAGTTTGTATCTGCTAATCCCAAACTCCTAAATTATCCCTCTCACCCCCTTTTACCTTTGATAACCTATGGTAACCATAAGGTTGTTTTCTATGTCTGTGAGTCTGTTTCATAAATAAGTTCATTTGTGTCATTTCATTTCTTCTTTTGTCCGCACTGTATCATGCAGAAGTTCCTGGGCCAGGGATCAAACCTGTACCACGAGGTAACCAGATCCACAGCAGTGACAATGCATGATCCTTAACCCGTTGAACCACAATGGAATTCTTGTGTCATATTTTAGATTACACATATAAGTGATATCATATGATATTTGTCTTTCTCTTTCTGACTGACTTAGTGCGATAATCTCTAGATCCATCTGCATTGTTGCAAATGGCATTATTTCATTCCTTTTTATGGGTGAATAATATTCCATTGTGTATATGTACCACATCTTCTTTATCCATTTATTTGTAAGTGGACATTTAGGTTTCTTCCACGTCTTGGCTATTGTAAATAGTGTTCCTGTGAATACTGGGGTACATATATCTTTTTGAATTATAGTTTTGTCTGGACATATGCCCAGGAATGGGATTGCTGGATCATATGGCAACTCTACTTTTAGTTTTTTATGAAACCTTCTTCCTATTTTCTGTTGTATCTGCACCAATTTACATTCCCACCAGCAATGGAGGAGGGTTCCTTTTTATCCACACCCTCTCCAGCATTCGTTATTTGCAGAGTTTTTAATGAGGCCATTCTTACTGGTCTGAGGTGATACCTCATTGCAGTTTTGACTTGCATTTATCTAATAGTTAGCCTAATTGAGCATCTTTTCTTGTGCTTATTGGCCACCTGTGTGTCTTCTTTGGAGAAATGTCTATTTAGACCTTCTGCCCATCTTTATATTTTTTCTGTTTTGTTTTGTTGAGTTGTATGAACTGTTTGTTTATTTTGAAAATTAAGCCTTTGTCAGTCATTATTTTCAAATATTTTCTCCCAGTCTGTAGGTCTTTTCATTTTGTTTTTAGTTTCCTTTGCTGTGCAAAAGCTTATGTTTGATTAGACCCTATTTGTTTATTTCTGCTTTTGTTTCTATTGTTTTAGGAGATTGGCCTAAGAAAACATCAGCATGATTTATGTCAGAGAATATCTTGCCTGTGGTCTCTTCTAGGAGTTTTATGGTGTCATGTCTTATATTTAAGTCTTTAAAACCATTTTGAGTTTATTTTTATATATGATGTAAGGGTGTGTGTTCTAAATCCATTGATTTACATGTGGCCTCAGATTTCTCAATACCACTTGCTAAAGAGACTATTTTCCATTGTTTATTCTGGTCTCCTTTGTTGAAGATTAATTGACTGAAAGTGAGTGGATTTTTTCTGGGCTCTTTATTCTGTTCCATTGATCCATATGTCTGCTTTTATATCAATACCATGCTGTTTTGAAAACACTAGCTTTGTAGTATTATCCAAAGTGTGGGAGGGTTATGCCTCCAGCTTTGTTCTTTTTTCCTCAGGATTTCTTTGAATATTCTGGGTCTTCTATGGCTCCATATAAATTTTAGGATTATTCTAGTTCTGTGAAAAATGTCACAGGCAGTTTGCTAGGGATTGCATTAAATCTATAGATTGCTTTGAGTAGTATGACCATTTTAACAGTGTTGATTTTTCTAATCTAAAAGCATGGGATATCTTTCCATTTCTTTGAATCATATTCAGTTTCCTTTACCAGTGTTTTATAAATCTCAGCATATAAATCTTCACCTCCTTGGTCAGATTTATTCCTGAGTATTTCTCTTTTTTGATGTTATTTTATTTTTATTTTTTTAAATTTTAATTAATTAATTAATTAATTACTTTTTTAGGGCCACACCTCCAGCGTATGGAAATTCTCAGGCTAGGGGTCTAATTGGAGCTACAGCTGCTGGCCTACACCACATACACAGCAATGCAGGATCTGAACCACATCTGTGATCTACACCATAGTTCACAGCAATGCCAGATCCTTAATCCACTGAATGAGGCCAGGGATTGAACCCATGTCCTCATGGATGCTAGTCAGATTTGTTACCTCTGAGCCACAAAGGGAACTCCATGATGTGATTTTAAAAAGGCTTGTTTTTTTTACTTTCGCTTTCTGATATTTCATTGTTAATATAAAGAAACAGATTTCTATATGTCAGCTTTGTATTCTGCTATCTTGCTGAATTCATTTATCAGTTCTAGTAATTTTTAAGTGGCGTCTTTAGGGTTCTCTCTTATGTATAGTATCTTGTCACCTGCATATAATGACAATTTTACCTCATTTCTTCCAATTTGGATACCTTTTATTTCTCTTTCTTATCTGATTGATGTTAGTACTTTCCAATACTATGTTGAATAGAAATAGTAAGAGTGCACATCATTGTCTTGTTCCAGATTTCAGAGGAAAGGCTTTTCACCATTGAGTGTTATGTTGGCTGTAGGTCTGTCATACACAGCTTTTATTATGTTGAGATATGTTCCCTCTCTCCCCACTTTGGTAAGTTTTTTTTTTTTAATCATGAATGGATGTTGAATTTTATCAAATGCTTTTTTCTGCATCTGTTGAGATAATCATGTGGTCTTTTTGTCTTTTTTTTGGTTGATATGTTGTATCACATTGATTAGTTTGCATATATTGAACTATCCTTGGGACCCTGGGATGGATCCAACTTGATCATGGTATATGAGCTTTTTTATGTGTTGTTGGATTCAGTTTGCTAAAATTTTGTTGAGAATTTTTGATCCATGTTCCTCAAAAGTATTTGCCTGTAATTCCCCTCCCCCCCCTTTTTTGGTAGTGTCTTTGTCTGGTTTTGGTGCCAGGATGATGGTGGCATCATAGAATGACTTTGGGAATGTTCTCTCCTCATCAATATTTGGAAGAGTTTGAGAAGGATCAATATAAATTCTTCTTTGTATGTTTGGTGGAATTCTCCAGTGGAACCATTTGGTCTTGGACTTTTGTTTATAGGGAGTTTATTTTATTGCAAATTTGATTTCACTTCTAGTGATCAATCTGTTCAAGTTATCTATATCTTGTTGATTCAGTTTTGGTGGGCTATATGTTTCTAGCAACTTTTCCTTTTCTTCTAGGTTGCTCAGTTTGTTGGCATATAATTGTTCATAGTATTCTCTTATAGTTTTCTGTATTTGTAATATTGGTCGTCATTTCTCCTCTTTAATTTTTTACTTTGTTTATTTGGGTCCTCTCTCTTTTCTTCTTGGTAAGCCTGGCCAGAGGTTTGTCAATTTTGTTTACTCTTTCAAAGAACCAGCTCTTGGTGTATTGATTTTTTTCCATTGTTTTTTAATCTCTGTTTTATTTATTTCCTCTCTGGGCTTGATGATTTCCTTCCTTCTGCTGACTTTAGGTTTTGTTTGTTCTTTTTCTGATTCTTTTAGATGGTAGCCTAGGTTGTTTATTTGAGATTTTTCTTGTTTTTTGAGGAAGGCCTCTATCTCTATGAACTTCCTTCTAAGAAGTGCTTATGCTGTAGTTCCAGTAGATTTTGCATGTTTGTTTTCATTGTCACTTGTCTCAAGGTATTTTTAATTTAATTTAATTTTACTTTATTTTTGTATAGGAAAAATATTAATCTTTATTAATTTTATTAGTTCTATTGATGTGCATCAAAGAGACATAAGTTTAAAACATATTTGTTATGTTTTCAATTGACAAAATTGTAAGTTTTATCAACATTTGTTTAAAAAATTAAAATGTGAAAGTAAACATCTGGAAACATATATTTAAAAAACAAACAATTTTGACAATATAGATAATCACAAATTTTCAAATAAACAAAACCCTCCTCCATTTACTACAAAAGATCTAAATTTAACTAAAAGCTAATAAACTTTGAATATACTAAATATCTTTTTATGCATATGTAGGTCTGAAGATGTTTCAATTTATCAACTTGCTGATTGATAACAAGTGGAACTGATGGTTTGCACTTTGTTTTGGTGATACCAGGAGAATTCTCCCTCTAGGACTTTTCATGTAGCCATACTCTGCCTATGGGAACAAAAGCATATAAGAAGCACCAGCCTATATGGCAGATTGGGCTTTCTGGTTCTGAGGTGTTCTGTGCAGATACAGGTAATTCCTGATCATAGAGAGAAGGAATACCAATATGACCCTCTAGAGACAAGTAAATATGAACCCCATCCAGACTTTTTGAATATTGCTGTGAAGCAGCTCAAGGTATTTGTTAATTTCCTCTGATTTAATCACTGACCTATTGGTTTTTTGGTAGCATGTTGTTTAGTTTCCATATAATCATTTTTTTCTTATTACCTTTTTTTAGTTGATTTATAGTTCTATGATATTGTAGTCAGAAAAAATGCTTAAAATAATTCCTTTCCTCTTTAATTTGTTGAGGCATGTTTTGGGTCTTAGTATGTGGTCAATCCTGGAGAATATTCCATGTACACTTGAAAAGGATATATATTCTGGTTTTTTGGATGTAATATCCTGAAAATATCAATTATGTCTAACTGTTTTATTGTATAATTTAGGATCTCTGTTTCCTTATTGATTTTATTTCTGGAAGATCTGTTCATTGATGTCAGTGGGGTATTAAAGTCTTCTACTATTATTATATTTGGCAGAGGGAGCATCAGGTCAAAGAATCCATAGGAGGGAAAATGGTTTAAGAACATAAAGAAGACCAGTGCTCTGGGAACATAGGAGGTGAAGGGGAAAATGAAAAAGACAATATTTCTTCCTTCAAGGAACTCCTCATACCTTGGAGAAAAACATATTCCAAAAACTCATTATTACTTTATGGCTCTATGATTTTCCAAATATAATAGGAAGAAGACATCAGTGTCAGGAATAATCTTTCACTAGCTTATATTAAAAACCAGTTTCACATCTGTCCTTACATAGCTTAAATAATTTTTTGAACTAGCATGTATGCTTTTGTAAATAAGTTTGCTTATGCTAATATTAGTATTAGGTCATGTTTATTGAGCATACATTCTGAGTAAGAAAGAGAAGTGACTTGGAGATTGTATCAAGACATCAACCTGACATATGCCTCCCTATCCTTTTTCTCCCCAAATCTCTTAAAAGATAAACACGATATTTAAAAATATGTCCAGATAGAAAACAAAAAAGTGAGCTATACATACCCATTTCTCTCCTCATTTCCTCCTTAATCCATAGCAGCCACTAATCTGTTCTTTACTTTTATAATTTTGTTAGTTCAAGAGTTATTATGTAAATGGAATAATATATTATGTAGCTTTTGTGGACTGGCCATTTCACTCAGCATAATTCCTTGGAGACTCATCCAGGTAGTTGCATGCATGAATAATTTGTTCCTTTTTGTTGCTGAGTTGTATTTCATGGCACGAATGCACCACACTTTGTTTAACCACTCACCTGTTGAAGGACATCTGAATTGCTTCCAGTTTGGGGCTATTACAAATAAAGCTGCTATAAAATACATTTGTGTACAGGTTTTTATATGAACACAAAATTTTCATTTGTCTAGGATAAATGCCCAGTAATGCACTTGGTAGGATATATGGTAGTTGCATGTTTAGTTTTTTAAGAAACTGCCAAACTGGTTTTTAGAGTGCTTGCATCATTTTACATTCTCACCAGTGACGTGTGAGTGATCTGGTATCTGCATCCTGGCCATGTGGTACTATCACTATTTTAACTTTTTTGCTACTGTGGTAAGCATGTAGTGATATTTCATCATAGTTTTAATGAGCCTTTCCCTAATGGAAATATAACAAGTTATTATTATTCAGTGGAACATGAGCAGAAGGTATTCTGAGAGAGAAAGCCTAAGTATTACTCTTGGGAAAACAGGTACCACGCTGAAAGGATCATTTGAAATGAATTTTGAATGTAATAATGACAAATAGGGTAGGAACAAGAAAAAGATAAGTAGAGATTTGAGTAAAATACCTAGGAAAAGAAATATAATCAAAGTAATATAGTCAAAGTGTTGACTTTGCAATGTCAAAAACCTACACACTCATAACAGTATAAACATTGTTGACTTAGATAAAATTGGAAATACAGTTATGTTGAGAAAATAAGAATGTATAGATAGATGAGTGTGGTGTTATGACAGAATTAAATTCTTTTATGTTATATTTCTAATTGCATATATAAGGTTGCAATGGATATCTCAAAAAACAGCCGTAGAAGCATATTAACTAAAGTTGCGACAGGTAACTAGGAGAAGTGAGGGAGTTAAAAGTGGCTGGCTCTGAGGAGAAGAAGGATGGGAACAATGGAGCAAATAAGGATTTTTTTTTCATTATAAATAAGACTTTTAGTACAAATTTTTAAAATCTTATTTTTATATCACTTTGGACAAAAAAATTAAAAATGTATACAAAGAGGCTCTCAGAATGAGTAAATAAATTTATCTCTACACTTTTTTACAAGGGACAAATGTATTTCAAATATCATGAAAAGGGTGAAAATAAAAAGCAAAGATAGCAGGCAAATGGAAGCATAGAAAACAATGTTAATTACAAACAGAAACTAAGACAGAACAGCATTAAGCAAGACAAATAGAGCAGCTTCTGAGAGATGCAAAATCAAAGGAACAAGTACTTTTGAAAAAAATGGGGTTGAAATAACACACATACATTCATGCTTTATACCCAACTGAGTTTACACATTCTTTTCAAATGCCAAGTATGGTACCTATCCACTGATTTACTGGTTGGTTAACTACAAGTAAGAATTAAAAAAATCTAAACAGGATATAGTCCACATTAAAAAATTTTTTCTTATAGTAATACAATAAAATTAAAAATTAACAATAAAATATAGCCAAAAATATGGCCAATTAGAAGTTTAAGATGATTGACCTAAAAACTTTAAAGTGGAAATGAAATAAATTATGAATTATTTATATATAAATGATCATTGTAGCAAAACATTTTCAACTTTTTGGATATGGACAAAACAGTAGTCAGGGGAAAAATTATAGCTTTAAATCAATGAATTAGAAAATTGGAAAAATAAGCAAATTAAGCTTTCAAAAAAAAAAACCAAAACAAAACTAGGAAAGAAACAATGAAGTAAATCCACAGAGAGTAGTAGGGATTGGCAAAGCTAAAGCCAGAAATTAATAAAGTAGAAAATAAGCGAGAAATAGATTTGATGAATCAGAAAAGTTAATTCTTCAAACAAACCAATAAAATAGACAAAAGTTCAACAATTCTAAAAGAGCGAGCACAAATTCATGGCTTTGAAGGTATTAACAGCACTCTAATCACAGAGGAGATTAAAAATCATTCAACACTATGTCAATAATCATAATCCAAATGAAACAAATAATTTGGCAAAAGAAAATTACAATAGGCATCATACTCATTGGTAAAATATTAGATGCATGCTGACAAAACAGATAAGAGAGAAGAATATCTCAGTTACTATACACAGTATAGTGGGAACTAGAATTCGCATTGATTCTAGTTAATGAAGAGAGATCTGAAAAAGAATGAAAAGTATTAGACAAAATGATCCTTTCTTAAAAATGATGTGACAAAAAAAGTTCATGAGATGAAAGATAAGCTACTGAAAAAAAGGATATTACTAAGAATATTCATTACAGCAGCCAATTAAAGATTAAAAATAAAAGTTAACAATAGCTCTTCTACTCTCCCACAATCGTCGATTAGAGAGTATCTTGAAAAGAGAGTCTATTTATAGTAGCCACAAAAACTATAAAATACATCCAGTATGAAACTTCACAGGAAAGAAGACCCATACAAATAAAATTATGAACCTTCTCGGGGTTCCCTTCGTGGCGCAGGGGTTAACGAATCCGACTGGGAACCATGAGGTTGCGGGGTTTGATCCCTAGCCTTGCTCAGTGGGTTAAAGGATCCTGCGTTGCCATGAGCTGTGGTGTAGGTTGCAGACGCGGCTCAGACCCCGTGTTCCTGTGGCTCTGGTGAAGGCCGGCAGCTACAGCTCCGATTAGACTCCTAGCCTGGGAACCTCCATGTGCCGCAGGGGCGGCCCTAGAAAAGGCAAAAGGACAAAAAAAAAAAAAAATTATGAACCTTTCCTGAATATGTAAAATTCAGCTTTATTAGGAAGATATGTCATGGATGGGAAGTCTCTCCAAATTAATTTAGGAATATAATGGTACCACAAGCTAATTCTAAAATTCATTTTGAAGAGAATATATTATCAGGGAGGACTTGCCATAGCAGATGTTAGAATATACTGTGAAGTTATTATATGGCATTAGCATACACATAAGGCATGTCAGTGAGACAGTATATGAATATGTAACTTAAATTTTTTTTCTTTTTAGGGCCACACTTGTGGCATATGGAAGTTCCCAGGCTAGGGGTTGAATTGGAGCTGCAGCTGCTGGCCTATGCCACAGCCACAGCAATGCCAGATCTGAGCCACATCTGTGATCTATACTGCAGCTTGCAGCAAAGTCAGATCCTTAACCCTCTGAGGCCAGGGATCATACCTGCATCCTCATGGATACTAGCTGGGTTCTTAACCTGCTAAGCCACAATGGGAACTCCTGCATACATAAATCTTTTCACTTCTAGTTAACAATCCCAGAAAAACACATTCTCAAAGGTAAAAGAAATGCATACAAGGATTACAACATTATATAACAGGAAAAAATTTGAAACCACCTATGTCCATCAGTAGGAGAATGATAAAATACATTATGGCACCTCTGTTTATGGTATAGGAATATTATACAGCTATTTAAACAAATGAATATCCAAATATTCTGATATAGAAAGATATATATCATTGAGTTGAAAAAAATTATTGAATTGAAAAAAATCCAGCTGTAGGATTAGACAAGTAGTATTATATTTATCTTAGAGCACACAAAACATATACATCTGTGTGTATGTGTGTATATATATATATATATATATGTACGTGAATCCAGAAGAAATTTGTAAGGATATTCATAAAACTCATAACAGAGATTAACTTGGTAATAGGGATGTGACCTCAGGGGAAGGTTGAATCTCAATTTTTTCTTTTATATAAGCCTGTACTGTGTTGTTTGAGAGTTATTTTTTTTTCTCAATGAAGAAAATGCAAAAAGGATATGCTTCACAATGTATCCTATTGGACAGAAGTTTACAGCGTGATTGGAGAGTAAACTGGATCTTGACAGATCAATAACTAGTGGAGGAATGGAGAAGGACAAAGGCTGTAGCAGCTTAGAAGAAATGACTCTTTAGTAGTGTAGGCATTCTCTCACTCTTCACTGGAACTGCAATTTATCCTCATCATACATGTAATTACTCAGCTCACTTCCATGTTTTCACTTGCATGCAAAGAATGTTAATCCATTGAGTTTCTTGTCCTCTGGACATTACATCTTCTGCCTCTCCTCCTTGTTTCCATCTGTATACTTTTGGCTTCACTCTTGCGCAAACAGGGCAAGTAAAGTTAAAAATATCACTTTGTGAAATTGTATTACTTCCATTGAGTAATGAGGGTAACCACCTCATCCTTAAGATCAGACTAATTCTTCAATTTATTAAACATGGAAAATAATTATATTCTCTAATGCAATGAATTTTCTTTTTAGACAAATAGATTTCCAACTATAACACATAGGAGGAAAAATAATAGGAGTAAAAATAGCATAAATCACCAAGCAGTGTGCATCCAAGCCCCATGAAGTCCGATTTTTCTTAAGTATTATGAAAAGATGGCCCAAGTGATCAAGTCATGAGCAAGTTCACACTATCATTATAAATTATCAGTCCTGAGGGGTTTAATGTACAAATGGTGGACTCTCCCTCCTAGAAGCTGCAGCGCCTCCAGACATCGCCCTCAAATTTTTTGGCTTCCTCTCCTGAGAAAGAAACCAGAGGTGGTTGGCGGCAGAAGCTACCAGCTCCTGAAAGGTCCTGGCAATTCTATGAGGAGAACTGCTTTTTTATTTATTTTTTAAAATGCCATTAAATGAAGAGCAGTTAAAGAATTTGCTATTAAAGCCTTCGTAGGAAGGAATCAGGGTGGCAGTTTCTTTTTATTTTATTTCCTCAATACATAATTTTTTTCCTACTGTACAGCATGGTGACCCAGTTACACATAAATGTATACGTCCTTTTTTCGCACATTATCATGCTCCATCATAAGTGACTAGACATAATTCCCAGTGCTACATAGCCAGATCTCATTGCTAATCCATCCCAAAGGCAATAGTCTGCATATATTAACCCCAACCTCCCAATCCATCCCACTCCCCCCCCCCCTCCCCTTTGGCAACCACAAGTCTATTCTCCAAGTCCATGATTTTCTTTTCTGTGGAAAGGTTCATTTGTGCCGTATATTAGATTCCAGATATAAGTGATATCACATGTTATTTGTCTTTCTCTTTCTGACTTATTTCACTCAGTATGAGAGTCTCTAGTTCCGTCCATGTTGCTGCAAATGGCATTTTTGTTCTTTTTTATGGCTGAGTAGTATTCCAGAAATAAACCCAGATACCTATGGTCAATTAATCTTTAACAAAGGAGGCAAGAACATAAAATGGGAAAAAGTCTTTTTAGCAAGTATTGCTGGGAAACCTGGACAGCTGCATGCAAATCAATGAAACTAGAACACACCCTCACACCATGCACGAAAATAAACTTAGAATGGCTTAAAGATTTTTTTTTGTCTTTTTTGCTATTTCTTGGGCCGCTCCCGTGGCATATGGAGGTTCCCAGGCTAGGGGTCGAATTGGAACTGTAGCCACCGGCCTACGCCAAAGCCATAGCAACGCGGGATCCGAGCCGCGTCTGCAACCTACACCACAGCTCACAGCAACGCCGGATCCTTAACCCACTGAGCAAGGGCAGGGACCGAACCCGCAACCTCATGGTTCCCAGTCAAATTCGTTAACCACTGCGCCACGATGGGAACTCCGGCTTAAAGATTTAAACATGAGACAAGACACCATCAAATTCCTGGAAGAGAACATAGGCAAAATATTTTCTGACATCAACCTTACAAATGTTTTCTCAGGTCAGTCTCTCAAAGCAACAGAAATATAGGCAAAAATAGACCAATAGGACCTAATCAAACTGACAAGCTTTTGCACAGCAAAGGAAACCAAAAAGAAAACAAAAAGACAACTTACAGAATGGGAGAAAATGGTCTCAAATGATGCAACTGACAAGGGCTTAATCTCTAAAATATACAACTTATACAACTCAACAGCAAAAAAGCCAACATCTCAATTGAAAAATGGGCAAAACACCTGAATAGACATTTCTCCAAGGAAGATATACAGATGGCTAACAAGCACATGAAAAAATGCTCAACATCCCTGATTATTAAAAAAATGCAAATCAAAACTACTATGAGATACCACCTCATACTGGTCAGAATGGCTATCATTAATAAGTCTACAAATAACAAATGCTGTAAGGAGTATGGAGAAAAGGGAAATTTTCCTCCTGCACTGTTGGTGGGAATGTAAGCTGGTGCAACTACTATGGAGAACAGTATGGAGGTACCTTAGAAAACTATACATAGAACTACCTTATGACCCAGGAATTCCACTCTTGGGCATCTGTCTGGACAAAACTTTCCTTAAAAAAGACACATGCACCTGTATGTTCATTGCAGCCCTATTCACAATAGCCAAGACATGGAAACAACTCAAATATCCATCAACAGCTGATTGGATTAGGAAGATGTGCCACAAAAGCGGCAGTTTCTAATCTGTCATAGAACAAGATGAGAAGTGAGGTGGGGAAGGGCATTATCCAAGCCAGGGTATTGCCTACATGCACTGGAGCAACTACTGCAGCATTTGTCATTGGCAAACTCCAAAGCGTGACCACTCAAGGCCTGCTTTAATAAAAATGCTAGAAAATAATTCCTTCTGTGGATGGAAAAGAGATGCTGCATTGCACCTGTTAGAGGATACCTTCCTATCCATTCCCAAGCTGGCGAACACCAGCAAAATTACTTTTGAAAACATTTTCTGCTTTGGGACTACAGAGAAATGACATATCTTCTGCTTAGAAGAGCTCCAGGTAGGTCACCCAAAGCAGTGAAGAGAAAATGTGGAAGGAAATTCTGGCGATTGTCCAAAGCAACAAAGCATCTTAAATAACTCCAGTTTTACTTTGTAAGCCATTAAAACTAGTGATATGGTACCAAAAGATACAAGTGCTCACTGAATCCAAAAACAGCTACAAACAGACTCTGACTCTCTTAGCTCCATTTTTCTGTTTTCAGGAAAGGTGCAGGAAAAAAGTTCAGGGAAGTCTTACTCGAAACTGTTTTCTGGGTTTTAAGGCTGAAATTGATGCTTTTAATCTCCAAGTCATGATGGCAGTTGGCCTGGTGCATGGCCCCCATGCCCTGAAGAAGGCATATAAAGAGATGCTCTTAAAAAGATTTCTGGATATCAATAAACTTTTTTTTTTTTTTTAAAAAAAAACAGGTAGAAGAGTGTACATAGGAAGAAACAGAAGGATTCAGATTTTCTTTCAAAAATCAGTTTAAGCATGAGGGGGGAAAACATCTAGTTGTCCAAACAGGCTTGAGGTTTTGCTGAACCCAGAAATTCTGGAGAGCAGCATGAGATATTTCTGCCAGACCCTAAATACTGCAGGGTTAAGCTTTCCCTCTAACCAATTAGATAATTGCCGTTTCATTCTGTGGATTTCTTAATTGTCTCTTCTTTTTTAAAGCAAACAAAATAATTAGCCTTGTCTCAGGGTAATTTTGCTAATATTTCCATAATTAAATAATTACTTCAACACGGAATTAAAAACTGTCCTGCTGTCTTTGAATACAGTAGGCTGGCAGCTGTTTTAAATAACCCTTGAGAGCAGTCAGGTTAAGGACTCAATCTATGACCTTATGAATTAACACAAGGAAACCTACCTCATGATACAACAGACAATTCTATTTGTAATACTTAATCAAGCCCCTGGAGTCACCAACAGAATCCACTTGTGACCTTTCATTTCAACCCACCCCCATGCAAGTCTCCTGAGATGATATGTGTTAATATGAGAATGTTGATAGAATTTTCCCGCATTATGGTCAAGCAGTAAATAGCTGGCAGTCTGGATACATTAGCTCCTGATAGCTCACTAATCAAATAAATGGAAGAAGAAAATGTCAAATTGGGCGGCATTGATGAAACCATTCATCAAAGCCCTGAGCTAGGGAAAGGTAAAAAGAGAGGAAAATGCCCTTGTCTAACATTGCTTGCAAACACTTGCTCTGAATTTCAGCAAGTCTTGGCAACCAAGAGAAAGTGTAAGAATTGTAGCAAAGGAGGGCTATGGGAGGCAATTTTTGGTGGCTGCCTTTATCTGCTGTTCCTAGTAGCCTCAGGCTGCCTTACAAAAAGCCCAAAGTGATAACCAATTCAGGGTTGTTTTACCTAAGGTATTTCAAACAGACTGGCGTTATCTGGAAAATTCCAAGTACAGGGTATGAGTGGGGTAGTTTTTGCAGACATAGGAAGTTCTCCTGGGAACAAGCCCTCAGAAGGAGAAAGGAAGCATGTACACTGCTTGGATGTTTCTGTGGCCCAAGGGAGTAGTAGTGACTTAAACCCAGAAATTCTGCCTTGTGGCCTGGATTCTTGGAATATGTATGAAGAGTTTTATCTGGTTAGGATTATTTAGGGTATTTCCATATATGTCCTCAAGAATCAGGAAAATATATTTCTTTCATTTTTGCCTACCATATTCAGGAATCAAAATATATGGAATCTAATATATGGCACAAATGAAGCTTTCCACAGAAATGAAACTCATAGACGTGGAGAACAGATGTGTGGTTGCCCAGGGGGAAGGGAAGGGAGTGGGATGGACTGGGAGTCTGGGGCTAATAGATGCAAACTATTACATTTGGAGGTGGATAAGCGATGAGATCCTGCTGTATAGCACAAGAACTATATCTAGTTGCCTATGATGGAACGCGATGGAGGATAACGTGACAAAAAAAATGTGTATATATATATATATATATATGGGTGACTCGATCGCTTTGTTGTACATTAGAAATTGACAGACACTGTAAACCAACCATAATGGAAAAAATAAAAATAATTTTTAAAAAGGAGTCAACATAATGTTATACTTCTGGCTCTGGTGTGGCTCTTTAGGCAAGTCCTTAACTTCATTGCTTCAGTTTTCTCATCTGCCAAGTGGACACCAGGTCAGTACCTACCTTATAGGCTTGTTGTGAAGAATAGGGTTAGTGTATAAAAGTCTTTAAGCAGTGCCTGGTGCATAGTAGGCGCTGTGTAAGCACTGGTTATTATCATCCTAACAACTCCATCAAATCTTTCTCCTGTGGGCTCTCTCTCTTTTCCCAGAGCTCCTGCAGCAGTCAGATCAGGCTGTCACATGACTTCTCTCTCCTAAATACCTTCCTAATTCATTTTCTTATTCTGAATCCACATCTCTTACAATACATCGTAGATAGTGGTGTCATTTAAATCTTTCAAAAGTCTAGCTCTGATCTTGTCCCTGTCTTATTCAGTGGTGTATAGAGGTCATCAGATAAAGTCTAACCTCCTCAATCTTGATTTCAAGCCTCATTCTATCCCTGCCTCCTGACCCTAGTTTCACTCTCTAATTGTACACTTCACTGTTCCTCCTCATGAACCCTGCCCTGGAGCCACTGCAAACTCCCTCACTCTCTTCTACGTGTGCTGGCATATTCTTTGTTTTAAGATACCTGTGCTTACTGTTCTCTCCACTTGGAGTTCATGTTCCTTCCAATATCTCATTTCCAATTCTATCATTTTAATCATTTCTTTCTTTTCTGACCTCCAATGTTATTTTAATTCCCAACCCTAGTTACACGCTGTTATAGCTCGTATATATGCCCCCTATTTAGTATGTTCCATACCTTAGCCTCTAAGCTCTTTGGATCAAGTCTGATTCTTTAGAGAGTCTTACTCAGTCTTGTTCCCAACTGTCTGCTATGCACAGACACTCTGCAAACAAGAATAGAATATTAATATTGAGTCAGTGACTTATTCTCAGTCACCTATTGCTCTGTGTGTGAATGGCTATGGAAATATTTCAACTCCAAAAGGAAATGGATGAAAAAAATCCTATCAGCAGGAAAAACAAACATACAAAATACATATTTGATCCCCAAACAATGGATTGTTTTTTAAGAAGGGGTAGTGAAAAAAAAATCTGGAATCCAGTACCTTTATATCTGGTTACTACAGCTGCGTTGACACTAAGAGGCTCTTGAAAGCTGACAGTGAGGGATGTGCTGCTGGTTACCATGAGACAAGCATTGGTTGGGACCTCGGGGGCTCCTGGGACAGAAGGAAAAACACAAGGATCTTAACATAGCAAATCCTTTTAAAACAATGTTCCTGCCTCTTCAAAGGATACCCTGAAACACGCACTATGGAAACATTTGTTTGTAGACCCTAATAGCTTTTGCTTTTGAACATTTTCATTAGAAGTCTCAATGCCCTTTATTTGTTGCCATCGTGGCCTTATTTGAGGGTTAGAACATCTTCTGAAGGGGTAAAGAATACCAGTTAAGCCTTCTCCAAGTAACTTGGAAACCAAATAGGAGATTGGGCTGGAAAAGCAGAGAGGAGGCCGGAAAGTGTTAGCAGGGACCAACATGTAGGTATAGAGACTATTACATTTCATAAAACCTTTTTGCAACCTTATTGGGTAGGAACAAAATCCCGACTTTTAAAATGAGGAAACTGCAGCCTCAAGAGGCCACAAGGCACAGGGAAGACACAGCTGGGATGAAAGCCCCTGGCCTCAGATGCCTAATTCTGCACTCTTGCCAGTAGGAAATGCTAACCTGCCTTGCCTTCATGCTGCCTCCAATTATATCAAGTACTGTTATTCTAAGAAAGAATTCATGGGCAAATGTGGTGTCCACTAACCCCAGGATTTAAAGGACTTCTGATCACTCTAGGTATTTTCTAACACCCAGAAGATGTGTTGTAACTTAGAAAAAAAATTTTAAATGGCATCAAGTCTATAATATGACTGATTCTAATATTACTCTTCCTAAATGAGGTATAATAGTAAATTCATTTATTAAAACAATTGCTGAATGTCTTTTAGTAAACATGTATCAGCATTGCTATAGAGATTATTAATATTAAAAGAAATTTTCATTAATGTTGCTTAAGCTGTTTGCATCAAGAGAAAGGATTAGGCCTAGATTTGGTATTTAGTATACAATACTACTTTAGAAAACAGAATTTCAATGGCTTTGGTGTTTCATATCACAAAGCAGAGGCAGATCATCCCCAAACTAATGACCTGATCTTTCCTTTATATTTAAATTTTCAGTCTGACTTTTGTTGTTGTTGTTGTTTGTTGTCCAAATAAGATCACCTTTTCGGAATAAGAGTATAATATTTCATCAGTGTTTGGATTTAGTATAAATTTTTGTATCAGGGTAGCACCAAGCAGTACCTTCCAGTGCTAATGAGTGTTATCCAGAAACAAGGCTTTTCTTAAACTGAACTGGTCTTTACCTGAAGAACTGGGAAAGAGAATCAAAGTGCAGACAAAAGTATAATTCATGGGTTGATTATCTTTCTCTGTTGCCGCTAATAACTGACAGTCAGTTTATATAAGCTGTACATAGTAGAGAGTTGAAAACAGCTTAAACTTAAGCTTGAAGCAGAAATTGGGCAAACAGGCAAAATATTTTTCCATCTCCACATCCCAAAATCTAGCCACTTAGGGCATCAGACCATCCAGGTCATTAGGCATTAGGGGCATAGTGGGTGGAAAGTGCTGGATGAGTGTGACATGGTGGAAGGAGGCCAGCACCACTAAAGCCTCGTGGCCGTGGTCAGACAACCTATCAGGAGCCAGAAAATCAAGCAAGACAAAAGGTCCTTTTATAGCCTCTCAGAGCTCTGCTCCAAATAGGCTGACAACGGCCATCCATGACCCTGTAGAGCTGCAAAAAATCAGAAAAGAAGGCCTGGCTGTCTCAAACCAAGGTTTGGTCTAGTTAAATGTACAAGTCCTCTGCTTATACTCACTGGCATGTTCAAAGCCCGTTTTCATGCGTCTGTAGAGTCGGAACCTCCACTCCCAAGCTTTTAGCTGTTTCTCTTTCTCTGTGTTGTCCAGACTGAATCCTTCATTCTCCACCTGGGCAGACAGTTCACTCATCCTCTCCTGGGCTTCCTGCACCAATGTGTTGAGGTGCATTGCTCGGCTTTCCAGGCTGACAACTGAAGGGAAAGAAATGGGGTGACTTCCTTTTCCTTCTGGGGGAATGCTGCTTCGTTGGCAGAATATCTGAGAGTCTGCTATGGTTTTTTTTTTTTTTTTTAATGCCTTGGGAAAGTGGGATCTGTATTGATTATTAACTATCTTTATAGTTAGCGACACACCTGGATTCAATGATAAATTTATCAATCTAAGATATTCCCATTGCCCTCTGGCCCAAATAGCTGCCTCGTACAGTTAAAGAATTCTGAGATGTGAGGACCACTTCTGTTCCACATTGCACGTACTTGTTTCCGCGATCTTCAGAGGGACAAACACTTAGAGGCAAAGCTTTGTAGGGCTATAAAGGCCTTAAGAAAAGTGATCCACAAGGCAAGCTGTATTCTGCTGAAGATGTGTGTTTGCTTCTTTTTAAGGACCTGCTTAATATCGTCTATTCTTATATTTGCCTCAGCTCATAGACATTTTTGTATGTGTATATTGTCTTTGCATTAATTTTGTTATTATTATTATTATTATTATTATTTTGTCTTTTTTGCCTTTCCTAGAGCTGCTCCTGCAGCATATGGAGGTTCCCAGGCTAAGGGGTCAAATTGGAGCTGTAGCCACCAGCCTACGCCAGAGCCACAGCAACTCGGGATCCAAGCAGCGTCTGCAACCTACACCACAGCTCAGGGCAACACCAGATCATTAACCCACTGCGCAAGGCCAGGGATCAAACCTGCAACCTCATGGTTCCTAGTCGGATTCGTTAACCCCTGCTCCACGACGGGAACTCCTAATTTTGTTATTATTAATCAATTTTTTTTTTGTCTTTTTAGGGCCACACTTGTGGCATATGGAGGTTCCCAGGCTAGGGGTCGAATTGGAGCTGAGCTGCTGGCCTACACCACAGTGACAGCAACATGGGATCCAAGCCCGTGTCTGCAGCCTACACCACTGCTCACAGCAATGCCAGATCCTTAACCCACTGAATGAAGCCAGGAATCAAACCTAGTATCCTCATGGATACTAGTTAGGTTTATTAACCACTGAGCCACAATGGGAATGCCTTAATCAATTTATTTATTTCTAACAAAGTGTTCCACTCTTGCTGCCACAGTAGAGCTAGTGAGTCCTGAGGGCTGGATGACTTGGGTGTCACCAGACACTGACCTTTGATCAGTTTGACCTTTGATAGTGGTCTGATTGCAGGAATGGTTTCTGGAGATGCCCATGCCCAAGAGAGCAAGTTATACTAGCTCCTCTTGCCGAGGGAGGTTGTCAAGCTTGATATTTCTATTTTACTCAATGTGTGATAATCTTGATTTGATTCTCATCATACTCTTGACCCAATCTGCTCTTGTGTGAGTTAACAGTCATATTAGGGATAGAACATTTCAAATTCTTAGGTTAGGTTGGGCGTCTTCTTGCTGTCTCCTCGTGTCACCCACACATGTGATGATGGCCTGCCTAGGCAGTCTCTTGGTCACTTCATCTGAGCCCTTCCTGATTAGTGATAAAGAAGAGAAGGCAGCCTTAGCATGGACGTGTGATCCTATCCGTAATGAGACAGATCAGAATCAAGTTCTTCAGATCTGTGGCCAACGTGTTTGACACCCTCTGTGACCAAAACAATATTTCCCCCTGGTGGGTGGGAAAGAAATCCAACCATTTCATTCTTGTAATTAAGGGGGAAAATATTATGAAGATAATGCAGGTGAAAATTTGTTAGGTGTATTTTGAAATGGAAATTAGGTGGTGGTATATTCATACTCTCGTGTTCATAGGCATGTTTGCATTAATTATAGGAAATGAATGCTAATTTATTATTGCCCCTGCTCACCATCAGTTTGAATTTATTTACAGATGAGGTCAATGAAAAATTAGTTGAGTCTTTTTTTTCTTTCTTCTTTCTTTTCAAAGTTGCTATTTAGAACACTCAGGACTGTGTTTTGCTGCAGATTTGTCATGGTTAATGACTGTTGCTGTAGCAGTCAATCATGTACTCTAAATACTGTCACACTTTTTTTTTTAAAGCCTCAGTCATGAGCCATGACAGAAAAATAAACAAACAAATATAAAGCTAAAAAACTCTTTCACTGAGCAGCTACACTATGCAGAATCCCCTGGGAAGGCTAAAGGAGGCCAGAATAAATGATAATATAAGTGCTGTGGATGTAGGGAAGCAATGATGGTGTATGAACATGGAGGTTCTGGAGAAAAAAAATACACACACACACACACACACACACACATGGGCGCATACTCCTGTGGAAAAATTGGCAATATTAGTAGCCTCAAGGTGCAATTTCCTGGAGCAGTGAGATTGACAAGTCAGTACTAAATGCTGTTAATTTAACTAACTTCAGATTAATGGTAGAGTCTGCTATGACTGAAGCCTTCAAACACAGTCTCATTATAGCCTTGCTGGGAAGGTCCTAAATATAGGCATTGACAGTTTAAAACAAATTCGTATACATTTGTGTATTTTTAGACATAAGTTAGGCGTCAGAGTTTGTGTCACAGTTTTCAGGTTGATTAATTGACCCAGTAACTGCACCCTCTACCCACTCTCCCCCTCCTTCTTCTACTCCAAATTATGGAGAAAATGGGGGAATTGTCCTTGCTAAGTCATTCAGTGAGCTTTTTATTGTAAGCCTGATGTTTGAATTGTATGCATGCGTCAACACTTGGGTGATAGACACATGATTTATAAAAATAAATTTTTCTAATACTATGAAATCCCCCCTATTAATTTTTATATCCACAACAGTTATTACTGGTGTGAATTCCAGGTGGCATTTCAGATGGACAGCTTCTCTTGAGCTATGCTTGGCTCCCCCTTGAAAAATTTCCTAGCACAACACATTTTGTTTCTAGACTTTCCCTTTCCTTCTAGGCTATAGACTTGATGCTATTTGAGTTGTAGTGGTAAAGGGATTCTACATCTTTAAGATAAAGCATTTACTTTTTCATAGATACACTGAATTTATAGCCAAAGAAGTTTCCAAGATCAGTTAGGTACCGGTGCTTCTCAAACTGAGATACCTAACATGGAACATAGTATGGTGGTATTGATGGGATGCAGTGGGCATCTCTGTAGCCACCGAATAAATATTTGTGTCTTCTGGAGAATAACATTTTCCATGTGCATTTTGATGAAAGCACATTATTTAGAAGTTAAACACTATTTTTTCTTTTCTTTTTTTCGGCCTGCACCCGCGGCATATGGAAGTTCCCAGGCTAGGGCTTGAAGCAGAGCTACAGGGGCCGGCCTACACCACAGCCACAGCAACACGGGATCCGAGCTGAGTCTGTAACCTACACCACAGTTCACAGCAATGCTGGATCCTTGACTCACTGAACGAGGCCCGGGATCAAACCTGTGTCCTCATGGATTCATTTCTGCTGAGCCATGATGGGAACTCCTAAACACTTCTATTACAGAGAAGAATGGAATATTTTTCTGAAAAATGAAGATTTAAAAAGAGAGAGACTATAGATCTCCCTCTTTCTCTCTCTCTCTTTCCAGGCTAAGTTCCCAGGTGCCCTTGGGAATATATATACTCGTTTGCTTCTGTTAATGGTAATTCCATGCACAAGTTGGAGAGGTGCTATCTGAGCCAGTGGTTTCAAGGCATTTCACCAAGCAAACTTTTAAGTTTTATCCTATGGTTTTTTTTTTTTTTTTAGCAGTTTAATAAAATACTCTCTTTTGGAAGATTTATTGACCCCCAAATCAGCTGACTTAATCATTTTTCTCCATAATAATAATCAACTCTATAGCTGCCAATGGAAGCATTTGTTTAGTATTAGATAATCAAACCTAACAAACTGGGTTAGCATTTGAAGAAGCAGGTAAATACGATAATCATATTAGACTGGGTAGTTTTATCTTAAGTAATGGTGTGATAGGCTAGGCTTTTTGACGGCTTTGAAATTGTTCAGGGAGCCTCATTCCTATTTTTCCACCCTAGAATGAGAACTTTTTCAACTTCCTTATTTTTTAAAGATGAAGAAACAGATACCAGGGAGGTGAGATGATGATCCAAGATTTCCTTAAAAACCTTAAGAAACTCAGTGGACTTCCTCTAAACTCAAATGAAATGAACCTAGTCTTTATATACTGCAGTTTTCTAATTGCTACTTGGCACAAGGTTGGTGAACTTACTTTGGTTGGTTGGACGGACATAGAAACTAGAAGGCTAAAGTCTCTTTCATAACAGAGAAAGTGCCTGCCCATCCACTTCCTTTTTTCTCATATCCATACCCCTTTCACTTCTACCCTCTGGGTATCTCCCCCTTGAGTCCAGAACTCCCAGATCTGTTTGCAAGGTTTGGTCTTTTCTCTCTTACTGCAGTGGATCCCTCCTCCAGCCAAGCAGCTACCCCTCTGTATAGCCATAGCCAGCACAATAGAGGGTCTGTGAGTGTGTGGTGAGCAGTCCGGCTGGGGCAAGACCACTTGGCGGCTCCTGAAATAGGCTCCATGCTATTGTGGTGTTTAATTATCAACAGCATTTCTACCACCCAGTGTTTCTGAGTGGGTATTTGTTCTATGACCTGCCTGGCTAATTAACTACAGGGTGGGATGGGGGGAGGGGCAGGAATTTGGTATTCAAAGAATACAATTACAGTTACTGTTTAAATCCTGAGATAAATAACAATCAGACTGGGTGGATTTTCTTCACTATCAGAAGCTAACTTACTGATTGCCAACTATTTACTAGATTTATATTTCTTAATTTTGCCCTTGCCCTGCAGTTGGTGAATTTGGGCCTAGTTGATAATTGCTTAAAGATTGAAAATATAATGAAGGTAACATGTAAACTAATTTTAATTTTTAATTGAGGGTTTAGGGAATAATTAATTTGGCTTGCTTAAAAAAATACATGTGCCCATTACTAAAGATGTGCCATTTTGTAATATGGCAACAACTTCTCTATTGTTATTGGCTTTTCCTTGTTTGTATTGATGAGAAAAATGAGGCATTAAGAAAATCATTTAACCTCAGCGTGAGAAGGATCCTTACAACCAGCCTTAGGTGCCTTTGGCCTTGTATGATCTGATAGTACCTTTGGCCTTGTATGATCTCCTTCATGAGGGGAACTCACTGTTCACCAAGACAGCATTGTGATAATCTTACATAGAAGGCTCTTATTATAGAGGCTTGTATTACTATTATTATTATACCCATTGGTCTGTGTTTATATTTTTTAGAGGTACACAAAAAATAAATACTTTTTATAAAATGGTTCTATGTTCTTCCATCCAAAAAAAAGAAAAAAAATTCTTGCCCTGGATAAAAATTTTCTGTTCCAGCTATCGTTCAGAAATGTATACTAAGTGGTATCAATTTAAACCCTATCTGTTATTTCAAAGGAGAAAATAAGGGCACTTAAGCTATAAAACTTGCACTGTAAGTCGGTATTCTCTGGGCAAGCAAGGACAGCACTTAATAAAATTTGTCTTTGCTGATCATAAATGACAACTTTTAATAACCTCACAACCTCCTTGTTTTCAGTTAGGAACATCAAAAGAAATAATATAGAGGTATTTCAACAATTAAATGTTTTTTAATTCAAAAACTCCAAGTGTTAGGTTGCAATTTACTAAGACAGGCTCAGAACTCAAAATTCACTTTGGTGTCATCTGGGTCTCAACCCGTTGTCTTTTTCTTTGCTTTTTGCTTTTTTTGGGCTGCACCTTCGGCATATGGAAGTTTCCAGGCTAGGGGTCGAATCGGAGCTGCAGTGGCCTATGCCACAGCCACAGCAATGGCCAAATCTGAGCCGAGCTGAGTCTGTGACCAACACTGCGGCTTGGGACAAAGCCGGATCCCCAATCCACTCAGCAAGGCCAGGGATGAAACCTGCATCTTCATGTATACTAGTCAAGTTTTTAACCCACTGAGCTGCAACAGGACTCCCCCAACCTGCTGTCTTATTTTCAGGACAATAGGACTTTGCTTTTTTTTTTTTTTTTTGTCTTTTTGCTATTTCTTGGGCCGCTCCCGCGGCATATGGAAGTTCCCAGGCTAGGGATCGAATCGGAGCTGTAGCCACCGGCCTACACCAGAGTCACAGCAAGGCGGGATCCGAGCCGCGTCTGCAACCTACACCACAGCTCTCGGCAACGCCAGATCGTTAACCCACTGAGCGAGGGCAGGGATCGAACCCGCAACCTCATGGTTCCTAGTCGGATTCGTTAACCACTGCACCACGACGGGAACTCCCCGACAATAGGACTTTGAAAGTGTGGTTTCAAAAAGGTAGCAATTTGGAGATAAATGTCTCATTTTAATTACTGTGAAGTTTCTTCTCCTAGAACTCATTACCTCCTGGACGTAGGGCTCTGGAATGTTTCTCTCTGCTACTTTCAGCAGAATGTGGATTCGCAAAGTCCATATTATATAGTTCAGTTTGTAGTTGTTGTTCTTTAAGAAGCTAGAGCCATAGACATAGAGAAGGACTTTCTGCCCAGGTCTCCCAAACTCCAGGGGGCAAATGAACATTTTCTTTGAAACAAACATATGAAACATTTGAAAAAATTATTTAGAAAAGCCAGAGAAGATTACCCAATGATATCATAAGGAGTTTAAATATGAAATAAGATAGCTATATCATGTGCTAATTTTTTAGAGCTGTCCAGTAGAAATAAAGTGTGAGTCACATCATTTAAAATTTCCGAGTAGTGACATTAAAAAAGCGAAAAGAAATAGGTGAAATTAATTTTCATAACATATTTTAGTTAAGTTAATAGGTCCAAAACATTATCATTTCAACATGTAATCAGTATAAAATTATTAATTAGATATTTTATGTCTTCTTTTTTGGGTGCTTAAGCCTTGAAAATTCTGTATAAATTTTACATTTGAAACACATTTTAATTTGGACTGGACACATTTCAAATCCTGAACAGTCATATGTCTATGTTAGACAGTGTAGTTTTAGAACATAAAATCCTACAAGCTTTAAAAAGTGCTTATACTGGGCTGTGTTTTCACAACACAGACTATGCAACAGATGGGTAAAATATTTAAATTCTTTATCAAAAAACTTTGGGTTGTGTTATTTTGTTTCTAAGAGTTATATTGGCTAACCATTTTTTTTTTTTGACCATTTACAGTGTGCCAGGGAAATGTTTCAAACCTATTACATTTAATTCTCAACAATCCTTGATCGGTAGCAGGGTAGGCCAGCCTCCAAGAGGGCCCTAGGGACCTCTGTCTCCTACATTCTACCAGGCAGGGCTGGTCTGCGTTGGTCATCAAGTCAACAAGATTCAGCAGAGATGGTAATATTTCATCTCTGATATGAGGATATAAAAGAGACAGTTGCTTCCATCTTGGTTAGTCTCTTTCTTTCTTAAATCATTTTCTCTGAGAGAAGCCAACTGCCATGTTAGGGAGCCGTGCTATGGAGAGGTCCATGTGGAAGGAACGCAGGTCTCTTACCAACAGCCACACTGAGTAAGCCTGGGAGTAAATCCTCTAGTTCAGTTATGCCTTAAGGTGATAGTAATGGTTATGGCTGGAGGAATCGAGGGACAGGAACTCAGCGAGCGTGTACATGTGCATACATGTGTGTTGGGTGCGCTGATCAAGGTATCTTGAAACTTTATTTATAATGTTTTAATTTTTGGCCAGGAGAGTATATTCTGTGTTGCATATATATATATATATATATATATATATATTTAAAAATTAGGAGTTCCCGTCATGGAGCAGCAGAAACAAATCCGACTTGGAACCATGAGGTTGCGGGTTCCATCCCCGGCCTCTCTCAGTGGGTTAAGCATCTGGCATTGCTATGAGCTGTGGTGTGGGTCGCAGATGCGGCTCAGATCCTGCATTACTGTGGCTGTGCTGTAGGCCAGCAGCAACAGCTCTGATTCGACCCCTAGCCTGGGGACTTTCATATGCCGCAGGTGCAGCCCTAAAAAGACAAAAAGACCAAAAAAAAAAAAGAAAAAAAGGAAAGGACAATTATCAACTGTTGAAGAGCAAGTAACTAGAACTTAGGCTATGACCCCTGATATCTAAATAATTATTTGGAAATGAAGAGATGAAACAAGATAATTCACTTGATATTTAGTAAAATAATGCCCTTCAAAATTAGTAATATATTCACACCCTTCAAAAGAAAAGAATTAGCCTTGGGGTTTATTCAGTTCAATTAAACACATATTTATTGAGTGCCTACATTTTGCTGGGGATACAGTGATGAATGAGACAGATTTTGCTCTTGTGGAGCTTACATTTTAATGCAGGGGGCAAATAAAAACATTGAGAAAATACATACTGATTAAGGGTTATGAGGAAAAGTAAAGTAATATGATTAGAAAGTAACTTTAGACTTTGGACTTGGTGGCCAAAGAAAGCCTTTCTTGAAGATGTGATATTTAAGCTGAAATGATAAGAAGGAGTTGATCAAGATTAAATACATTCAATTATTCCAAGCAGAGGGAATAGCAATAGAAAGTCCCCCTGATACGATAGTGTTCAAGGAACAGATTGGAGGCTGGTGGCATATCATGAGTAAGGGGTGAGCAGTATGAGGTGACGTTTGAGGAGCAAGTTTGTAAGTCAGGGTGAGGATTTGTACACCTACTTTATAAAGCAGATCAAAATATCTGGGGATGCATTCTGGAGACCTGCCTAAAGCTTATTCTGAACATATTCTTGATGGTTGCAAATCTTTGTCTTTTGAGGGTGGATTTGATTTCAGGAAACCACTCTAAATCATTGGAAGCCCAGTCTGGTGAACATAGAGAGTGATGACGCTGAGCAATGCTGTGTTGGCATAGAAATCAGGTGTGACTCTAAGCAACGAGTCAGATTTTCTCATAAACTGGCTCTGAGGACAAATCCAAACGTGTTTAGAGCAATGGCAGCACTGTTGGAGCGAGTGTGGGGTCTCCCAGGAGGACCTGGTTAAAGGATAACATTCGTTTGGATTATAGACTTTCTGGTGTGTTTGTTTACATAAAGCCAGCCTCATTAGTTTATAGTCACACCTCTTAGACGTGCCCTGAACCAGTCCCAGCACCAACACGGACCCTTGACTCCTGCAGAAACTAGTGGTGCATCCTGACAAGTCTGCCAAAACTTTAACATGGGTGTCTGCATCACACTAGATGACAGCTACTTTGAGATCGCATTTAATGAAGTAATCGAACATAACTAATTCTGGGAGACATTTCCTAGTTTCGTGGGCAGTTTCTAAGGGAAAAGGAAAGAGGGGAGTTCACAAAGGGATGCAGAGAGAGGAGAGGTTCTGGAGAGAAAGGGAAATGCATCTATAGGAAAAGGCAGAAAGACTAAAAATGAGGAGTGTTCTGCCATATTATTAAAAAAAAAAAAAGTCGGTCTATGTCAAATTTCACAACAGTACCTAGAAAACACAAAAGCAGGCCTTTCTCAGCAGTTGTTCAACTAAGCATGAGTTATAGTTACTGGGATACTGAATGGATGAAAAAAATTAGAGCCCCTAGGTATCCTGAAGTACCTCTGTACATTAGCTTTCCTAGCTCTAGGATTCTGTACCTGTTTCCTGAGCACAGTACACGAGTCTGAGAGGATGTACCTGGGATTCTACTTTCATAAAGGCCAATGTTTTCTCTAGAAGGAATTAGTATTACTTTGTGCTGCTTACCTAAAGGAGGGAGGAACAGAAACAAATTACCAAGTATAGATAGTGGGTGCATCTAATACTCAGGTTGAAGTTCTGCATATATTTAACCCTGAGTCAGTGTGCAAACTTGGGTGGCCACTTCTGGGACTTTCCCTGTGAATAAGGAAGTGTGCATGGTTGAATTTCAAGCCATGTTTATTAAGAACACCTTCAGGTAGCTCTATGATTTGAGGGGCTAAGGCCTGGAAGACATGCCTGGCCAATGCTTCGGAGGCAAGTCTCCAAACATATCTGTGTCTTTGTGATTCCCGTTATGAAATGGAGAGGATGACAGAGGACTTTCTTCTGAGTTGTGTTGGGGTCTTTAGTTGGCATAGTGGAAAGTGTATTGGGCCTGTTTTGAGAAGGGAACACACAGGGTAAGGGAAGACAGAAATTTTGCCCTATTAGAAATCCTGAAATGTTTGACAAGCATTAGAGGAGGAACAGATGGAGAGTCAAGGAAGAAAAGAACTGAACATTGACAATGAGTGTGCTAATGCTTCAATACCAAGGCATTTAACACAGAAGATCTGGTTTCAGATCATGCGCCCAACACTTACTAGCTTTGGAGCATTGGATAACTTATTTGTCTTTTCTTTTTCCTTTTTCTTTCTTTTCTTTCTTTCTTTTTCGTCTTTTTAGGCCCACACCCACGACATATGGAAGCTCCCAGGCTAGGGGTCGAATCAGAGCTATAGCTGCAGGGCTATACCATAGCCATAGCAATGAAGGGTCTGAGCCACATCTGCAAACTTCACCATAGCTGATGGCAATCCTGGATCCTTAACCCACCGAGGGAGGCCTAGGATCGAGCCCTCATCCTCATGGATACTAGTCGGGTTCATTACCTCTGAGCCACAATGGGAACTCCCTATTTTTCTTTTCTTGTTTCAGTTTCCTCATTGATCAAAATGAGGAAACTAGCTGTCATCTCACAAGCCAATAGTCAAGATCAAATGAGATGATGCAAGCAAAAGAATTTTTGCAATGTGTAAAACACTCTAAGAACTGAAGACTTCATTGTTTTTTTGTCTTTTGTTTTTTCTCTTCTATCCTTCCTCTGCAGCTTCTGGGGGACAATTTGTAGCAGGTGCTTGCTTATCTGGTTCTGGCTTGCAGACTCTGTTTTTTTTATCATGGGCTGGCTCATACTCATGCACAGAAGCAATTCAATTTCTTGTGTACTTGATATATAAAGTGAATTAAAAATACCTGAAAACAGATTGTGTTCTTATAGCTTGCCTTTTTCCAATAGGAATGGCACTTCAGTGCATGGAACAGAACAAAGAAGTATACCATAGAATTTTAGTACACAACACAAAAGGAAAGATACAAGGGCCCAGAGGCTACAACCTTCCATATTGGCTATTTGGAAAGACAGTAAGTTTGCACAGGAGGATCCCAGGCATGGTATCCCACACACTTGGACTTGAATCCTTGATGTTCCTCCCTATTCATTTACTAGGTGTATGACTTTTGGTCAGTCACTACCTCTCATAATCACAAATTCCACTTCTCTTAAATGTAGTTAATAACATCATCAAGAAGGGCTAGTGTGAAAACTGGAGATAATGTATGTGGAGATTTCACAGTCAATATTAACGGATTTCTCAAATAATATTCCTTTGCCATTTTTACACATGTAGGATTCTATATATGATGCTCTCTCCTTAACTTTTTGGGGGGCCAAGGTGACTTAAGTGTCATATTCCCCAGAGGTTAAAACCTGGGTTTCTCTCTACTGTCCTTTAAACTTAATGATGATAATGTGGTTATCATCCCACAGGGAATGAGAAAAACCAGGAATCTTTTGAATGAATTTACTTTTGGTTTAACTAGATATTCAGTACTTGGGTTCTTTTAATGGAGGTTTAATTATGCACAAGGGGGCTTGAGGAGATTGGGAGTCTTACTAGTTTCATGGAAAATGCAGAAATTCTTTGTAGCGTCTCAGGTAAGTAAGACTAATGTTTCATCCGGCTCAGTGCCGGCAACATCTGGATGAATGGTCTCCTTGTTCCTATAGAATGGGGCTCAGTCTGCATTCTCTATGTTCAGACCCTATGATTCTTTCTCCACTGCTCTCTCACTGGATCTTTGGGACAGACATTATTGCAACATAAATTGGAAGGCAGCAAATAAACCTTTTTGATTTCTTCCATCCATATTTGCCCAACCCTCCAAATCCTCCAGTTCCACTAAAAAAAAAAAAAACAAAAGTGGCACTTTGACGACGGAGCTCTTATTGAAGAGCCCCAATGCTGTGAACCCAAGTCCTCATTCTTTTTACATGGATGTGGTGAGCTTAGCATTTTTAAAATAAAGAGTTTTCTGATACAAGGATTGGTCTCTGTACCTAGTCTTTGGGTGGCAGAGGTTTTATGAAGTTTAGGAGCAGAGATGTGACCTCTAATTATATATTTGCTTGCTTCTCTTTCAGCCTTCTGGGTCTTACCACTTGGAAGTAAGTGAATCAGTAGTTTAGTGAAACTAACAATTTGATGAGTTTACTTTTTTCTTTTAGGAAACATAAAAACTGTGGCTCAGAGCCATTGTGGTCATTGGGTCAGAGAGTTTGCACCTAGGGGAATGTGAGTGCCTACCTCAGAATGTTGTGTGAGGATTAAAGAAGTCAATACATGCAAAGTGCTCAGAATAGTACCTGGCACAGGGCAGGGACTTTTTGATTTTATCCTCTCCACTCTTGGGCAAGGTCTATGGCTCCAGAGCAGCTGCCTTTGGCAAGTACCATCAGCTCTACTTCAAAATATGTCCAGAACAAAGCCATTCACAAAAGACCACGTATTATATGAATCCATTTATATGAAATGTTCAGAATGGGCAAATCTATAGAATAGAAAGTAGATTAGTGGTTGCCCAGGTCTAGGAGGAGTGTGATAGCTGAAGGGTGATGAAGGTGGTCTAACATTGATTGTGGTGATGGTTGCACAACTCTGCATATTCTAAAACCCATTGCATTGTATACAGTAAGTGGATAAATTGCATGGGATGTGAATTATATTCAATAAAGCTGTTAAAAATGCATCCAAAATTCCACCCTTGCTCACCATCAATGTCACTACCATGCTAATCCAAGCATCTGGCATCTGTCTCCTAGACCATTAGAGTAGCCTTCTAATTGGCTTTACAGTTTCATAGTTGTCATAACCACTGGCTATTCTCCCCCAGAATACTATGGTGATCTTTTACAATGTAAAGCAGATTCTGTCATTCATCTGCTTAAACTGTTCCACTGTCTTCTCATTTCACCTACAGTCAAAGTGAAACATCTTACTGGGGCTTGCCTGATCTTGAGTAATCTGATCCTGGTAACTTCTTCCTCAGTCTTCAATTGCTGGCCTTCTTATTCCTCAGATATGGCAATCTTATTCCTGCCTGCCTCAGCCCCATTCTATTTACCATTCACCCTCCCTAGAATTTGACCCCATATCTTCTCATGGCTCATTCCTTGATGCTGTCTAGGACTGGCTCAAATGTCTCTGCTTCAGAGAGGCTCTTCTTGCCCAGCCCTATCTGAAATAGTTCCCATTCCATCAATTTCTAGCCACTCACTCAAATATTTCTTCATAGTATTTACCACTATTTGAATTTATATCTTTATTTATCTATTTTCCTATTTATTTTTTATTTTTAAAATCAATATTAATTATGTTATCAATTTATTCTCAGTCCATATCAAATTATTTATCAAATTTATCAAATCTATTTATTTGCATATTGGAAATCTCCTCCACTAGTATGCAAGTTCTATGATCTTAGGGATTTTGTCTTGCTCACCACTGTATCCCTAGTACTTAGAACAGTGCCCTGTCCTCAGTGTTTGTTGAATGAATGAATGAAGCCACCATAATGACTGGACAGAAAGACACACACACATACTCATTCTTTTTTCTATGTAGATTTCCTATGCTATAGCTTCACTTAGGGTATTTCACATATCTTATAACGTATTAAATTCTTAGGAGGAAGTTCCTTTCAGGTTCCTTTTCAATACCATTCCGTGTACTCTATTTAGAATATAACTTGATGTTTAAACTAATAAACACTATCACTATTTGCATGAAAGTTCATGAAAACATGTAAAGGATTTCAGAGTCTATGCTTACTCAACCATTCATTCTAAGGGCCAGCAATTGCTATTTTGGTGGCATAAAGCTGGGGTCTGGCCTTAAGAATACACATTTTTATTCTCAAGTTTACTTACAGTGTGGACTTTCTCGGGCTCCTGTGTTTAGAAGAATCCTAGCAATGGGCACATTGTTGGTCATGATGGCAATATCCAGAGGTGTCAACCCCTCACTGTTAGGTGTGTTGAGATCTAGTTCTTCCGGTGTGTACTGATACAGCAGGATCTGCACAGCATCCATGTCCTGCTGTTCAACTGCTTCAAACATGGCCTCATTGCCCTGGAAGTTCTGGAGAGAACAAAGCATAGGAGCACAATTTTATGGACCAACATGTTTTTGTGGCCTAGCTGTTTTCAGTTTTAGGGACTGCTTCAGTGACTACATCCATCTTATAAGTGGTAGAAGTACTATTTATTAAAAGGTCTCCAAAGTAAACACTGTTGAACCCTCCCTCCATCTTTTCTAAGGAGCACTGGAAATATCACATTTTGATGTGAGACAATATAGTATACAGTCTTTAGATAAGAGCAAATAGCAGTTTTTATCAAACCAGTCTTCTGTGGAATACTGTTCAATAGGCCATTATAAGGTGTTCTTTGAAAAAACCACAACAATGTCAAATGAATTTGGTAAACATTGGATTAAACCAAGTTACTGCATTATTTTATTATAAGACTTCTCAAGACATTTACAAATTCTAACATGCAATTATGACTTCCTAATAGGTAAGAAATAAGACTGTTTCAGATATTTTTATTTGTATCTGTTTTAACGGCCCTGGAATAATTTACGGAATGCAGTTTGGAAAATGCTGGTATAGATAACATAGCACAGGTAATTTTAACTAGCTTGGAATTCAGAGTACATACACTTTGGAATTCCTGTTGTGTGGCTCAGTGGTTAACAAACCCAAACTAGCATCCATGAAGATATGGGTTCGATCCCTGGCCTTGCTCAGTGAGCTAAGGATCCAGTGTTGCCATGAGCTGTAGTGTAGGTCGAAGATGAGGCTCAGATCCCGCATTGCTGTGGCTCTGGTGTAGGCTGGCAGCTATAGCTCTGATTGGACCCCTAGCCTGGGAGCCTCCATATGCTGCTGGTGGAGCCCTAAAAGACAAAAAAAAAGAAGTACAAATCACTTTTTCTCTTTCTCTCAAACTCATCCCCTCCCTTTCCATCCCCATGTCTCTACTCTTGTTCAGACTTTTACCATCTCTTGCCTGGACCATGGTTGCTCGTCTTAGTCTTCTCTATCCCTTCTTCATAGTGATACAAGAGTAATCTTTCTAAAATTTACAATGTTCCATGTCCCTTCCTTATTTACAAATCTCACACACTGCTTGTAGCCTGACTTCCCAACTCTTAGATTCCTTTGTACCAACCTCTACACTTTCTTAACCCAGAGTCCCAGTCACTGAATACTTGGCATTTCTAAGCCCTCATGGGAGGGGCTCAAGAAGTCGTGTCTCTGGAGGGTTTCAGCGTTTGGATGGCAAATGGCTTTGGGGCCTAAGAAGGCCAAAAGTTGTATATTCATAGGCTACAAGTCATCTATAGAAAAGAATAGCTTATAGTTCCTTTAAAAAGTTCTTTCAGGGCAAACAAAGGAGAAAAGCTTTAAAATCCTCTCAAAAACATATTTCTGTAGCTTCTGGGAGAAGAGCAACACATATACTGCGTATACATCTATCTGGTATCTTCTCCAAGAGTTGCCTGATGTTTAAAAATGTTGAAATATCAATGGTCCTGACCTAGCATAGGAGTTTCCTGATTAAAATATGGAAAGTCTTCAGTAACCAAATATTTAGGTTGGCAAGTTTTAGTTTTAGTGTCATCAAAAATCAATCCAGGAGTTCCCGTCGTGGTGCAGTGGTTAACGAATCCGACTAGGAACCATGAGGTTGTGTCCCTGGCCTTGCTCGGTGGGTTAAGGATCCGGCTTTGCTGTGAGCTGTGGTGTAGGTTGCAGACATGGCTCGGATCCTGCATTGCTGTAGCTCTGGTGTAGGCTGGCAGCTACAGCTCTGATTAGACCCCTAGTCTGGGAACCGCCATATGCCGCAGGAGTGGCCCTAGAAAAGGCAAAAAGACCAAAAAAAAAATTTGATCCTCCCTATCAAAGGTCTTTTAGCTGAGTGCATAATATATCAATGAACTTTGAGGAAAATACAAAGCTATTAGGCAAATGCTTGTTTGACAATGGGGACATGGGATAGAGCTACTTGGTATGCAGCTCTCTTTGCTACATGGCTTTCTGCTGAATGGAAAAGTGTTTTGTAGATAATCTGCCAAACTGAAGCTCCTCTGATGCTTAGATCATAATTCAGCCACAACCAATCCTTCCCAGATGAGTTTGAAGTGAGAAAAAAAAATCAGAAAATAAATGAATGCAAAGTAAAATGCTACCCTGTCCAAACAATATAGTTGTGTATTTGTGATTCTTTGTATGTCTAATTTATTATGTGCCATTTTTGCTTTACTCTTAAGTCATCTCCTTCTCCATGCTTTTGTTGGCAAACTCTAGTATGTTTCTATCTGGAAAGGCTAGGGCTCATTTCTGTTTTAAGCTCAAACAAATGGTGCCATCACCCCCTGCAGAAATACTCTTTCTTTTCTTTTTTTCTTTTTAGGCTCGCACCTGCGGCGTATGGAAGGCTAGGGGTCAAATCGGAGCTACAGCAGCCAGCCATAGCCACAGCAACTTAGAATCTGAGCTGCATCTGTGACCTACACCTCAGCTCACGGCAATGCCAGATCCTTAACCCACTAAGCAAGGTCAAGGATCAAATCTGTATCCTCATGGATACTGGCTGGGTTGTTAACTCACTGAGCCGCAATGGGAACTCCAGAAATACTCTTGCTGAGCATGTTAATATTATGCCCTCAGTTTTTACTGAGGGCCAGTATAAGACACTGCTATATGAGATGGAGTTCCTGCTGTGGCACAGTGGGTTAAGGATCTGATGTCGTCTCTGTGGCAGCGCAGGTTTGATCCCCAGCCCGGCACAGTGGGTTATGAATCTGGTGTTACAATGGCTGTGGTATAGATCACAGATTTGATCCCTGGCCTGGGGAACTTCCAAGATGCTGCAGGTGTGGAAAAAAAAGAAAAAGAAAAAAAAGAAACTAGTATATGAGCATGTCTGTAACATCTCCAGCATTACTTTTTATTCTCCATTATATAATTCAATATGACATCTTATAAAGGCAAGAGGACTTAGAAACAAGAAGATACTAATTTCTTCTGATAGATTGGTATACTTTGAGCTATTAGCTAATGGGGTGCTATAACCAGTTGTGCTTCCCTTTCTGCTTTTACTGACTAGGAATGCAGAGATGTAATGGTAAAGTTTAGGTATTGTATTGGCCTAGGTTTTTGGTATATCTATTTCTCTTTCCACCCTCAGTATTTTTCTAGTTTTATCTCTTCCTTCTTCCCTCCTTCCTCCCTTTCCTTCCTTTCTTGCTTCCTTCCTTTCTTACCTTTTCCCTTTCTTGCTCCCCTTGTGGCATGTCCCCCACTGTCACCATTGCTATTGGTTTATTTCTCATCACATAATATGTATGCATTTTTACTTGGATTCTGTATTGGATGCCTTTGGGTTATATGTTATAAATAAGTAAATTAAAATATTGTTCTGTATTGGATGCATACGGGTTATATGTTATAAATAAGTAAATTAAAATATTGTTCATTCAGTATTTAAATGAACGCTGATCTCTTAGAAAGACTATTTTCTCTTAGAACACTGATATCTTTGAAAGCCTCTCAAACTCCATATTTGTCAAATGGCTATTTTTTGGGTTCTTCGGTCTATTAGAGAAAGAAAAACTAAGAGAAAATAAAGGGAAAGAAATTAAGGGAAAAAAAGGGAAACTCTCACAGTCACTCAAACTTTGGCACATAGATATATGTAAGTTCCTGTCTCACTTAACTTCCGGCCTTTATAAACTTGCAAATGTCCAGTTCTTAAGCAAACACGGATCATCTTAGAATCCCCTTAAATCCAAACACAACTGCACAAATCAAACTGAAACAAGAATATAAAGAGTTTATTACCACCGAGGTCTTTCTGAGACTCAGCCGGTCAGTTCTTGTTCTAAAATAGGCCTCATCAAATGACGAGTGGCTCCCCTTCAGTTTCTCGGAGAGGTTCCTGTACAGGCGTTTGGCTGCATTGGGAGATGATGGGGTACTGTGTTTTTTTGACTGAGAAAGATGCAAATTCTGCATTTGTTGGGTCATTTTCACACGGCAGTTCCTAGGAGGAGGAAAATCTAATGTTGCAATAATTTACACAACATAATTATAAGTTGACAAGGAATTTTATCATTGCTAGTAACCATCTGGAATCTTAAAAATTATAGCTGGAAGGGACGTTAGAGATCATCAGATCAAGCTTTTCATTTTAATTGATGAAAAAGTTGAAACCCAGGGAAGGGAGCAACTTGTTTATGGCCATATAGCTAATTGGTGGCAAGAATGGAAATGACAATATCCATTTACTATATAAACAAATACATTTACTTTCAAACATATATGTGACTTGAGCCTCTACTAAAATTTTTTTTTTTGTCTTTCTCCCACTGAGAAGAAATATTTCAATTCTGTAACCCAGGGAGTCTTCTTCTGGTACCTATAATTTATATTTTGCTACTTACACTTTAGATTTTGTCTTCTGGTGGATGTATTTGCGAGTGTGGCTGTTCCCAGCAGATCCCCTTTCTCTCAAGGTGTTAAGCTGTGGCTGTTGTCTGAGATTTGTTGAACTACAAAGTGCCCAGAATTTTTGGGAATCTGTTCCCACGGTCCCATTCCTGCTCATCCCAGATACTCCAGAGAGTGTCCTTCAGGACACTTAACTACCGGCATTCTTTGGTATTGATTTGAGGAATTAGTGCTGTTCCACAAATCTCTAAACAGGTCCTCACCAATATCATACCTGAAATTGGTTTGCAGGAGGTCAGCCATGGATTTCAAACACTGTCCTCCATTATGCTGGCTATTGCAGTTGATGCTACCAAGGCTATGCATGCTTAGCACGTGTGTATTGATTGGGTGAACAAATGCATGAATGAAATAACCGACTAAAGCAGTTTGGTGCAAAGTGTCTCTACCGCTGGTGTAGCCTCTGTTGCATTGGGCCCTAGTCTCTGGAATATGCTGCTGCCTTCCTGCCACCTGCCCTCAAATATCCAGTGGAGGCTTCCATTTGTAATGCTGCCATTGCCACTTAGATGTGACCCTTAGGACATCTCCAGTCGTTGGATTTTTTTTATAGCCATGTGGACTCTGATATATCATATAGAATCTCTTTTATTGAATGAACTCTTCACAGGACTGACTTCAGTGATTCTCCAATTCCTACAGGATATAACCTAAATTCTTTGGCTTCACGTACAAGTCTTGCCTCTCCAGCTTCATCTGTTACATACTTCTACATTTTATATTTCATCTCTCTGATCTCCTTAGAGTTTCTTAAATAGTTCAAACTCCTTCCTACCTCTGGGTCTTTTTATGCACTGTTTTATATATATTAAAATTTAAAATTTTATCTGTGCCCTCATCCCCTAGGAAACAATAGCTGATCTTTGAAGTCTACGATTAAGTAGTTTCTGACACCCCAGGCAAACTTGTGTATTTCTTTACACATTCACTTAATGTATGACTGTTACAGTAAATGTTTTATCACATTATAACTGCTCGGCTTTCTGTCTCCCAGCTAGTCTATATGCTTCTGAAGAACAAGACTGCCAGGTATTAATTTTTATGTCCCCAACACCTAAAATATACCTGTCTCAGGGTAAAAGAAATATAACACAGATTAAGATATTAATTGCTTCTCTTCCACCTGCTGAATCTGTGATCTTGGGCAAGTTACTTACATGTCTGAATCTCATTTTTCTCATTTATAAAATAGAGACCATAATACAACCACATATTGTGGTTGTGAGGATTTGATGAGATAATTAATATAAAGATCTTGGAATATTGGAAGACTCCTGGCAGCTACCATTTTTTGTTATAGAAAATACTCAACAGATATTTTAGAGTAAATGAATGTACATATGAGAGTCTATTACATATAATATAGTAAGGGTCTACTCAGAAAGCTCATTTCCTCCTCATGCCTCTGAATTGGGTTTCCTATCCACCAGAACCAACTAACCTTGACTTATTTGCACTTTAATAAGTGGAGATTCATTTTCATTACACTGTTGAATGTCTTTAGGCAACTTTTAAGTCTTTCCTGTAATTTCCTCCAACACAAAGTCTTCCTAGTGCATTCCCAGGAGGTCAGACCTATTCAATATTAGTCATGTTCATCAGGCCCTACCCAGTCTTAGCTAAACAGCCATATTTACACTTGGGATGGCTGATGTAGAGCACTGTCCGTAGTGTGTATGTACATGTGGGTATGTTTTCATTAATCTTTACTGAACTTTCCAGAAATGGAAAGAGTAGGTGATTTGGCATCGTCCTCCTTTCATCCACCAATCTCTCACTTCTGATTCAATAGCAACTATAGCATTTCCTCTATATAGTATCATTCCCACAGGATTTCCAGGTTGATATGCAAGCTAGCTCACATGGGGGTTGCCTTTACTTACTTATTTCTGCCTCCTCTCTCTAGCCTTTTCCTTCAGCATTAATCCCCAGTTCAAACCATCTGTCTCGTCTACATCATTATCATTCCCAAAATAACTCTACATTCTCTAGTGTCTTTCACAGTGCCCAGGAGTCCAGTAAATAAATTCTTGTCGATCGATCAAATTCCAGTGACTTGCCCTCTAATGGATGACACCTACCCACATGGCCTCTTTTGTCTTTGCTCATGTCCCATCTGTTCCCTTCACTCAAAAGACATTGACTTTCTCTGTCTCTTACTTCCTTCTCAAACTTCCCCAGCTGTTCCTTCCTTCCAGGTCATCCTTTAGCACATTTCTATTCTTCTGGATTTCATATATCATTATAACTTCTTTTTCTCCTCTATCTTTAAAAGTTTGTCTGATGAGAGATAGTGAAAAAGACAAATTTTTATTATCTAGTCTCATAAACATGAACATCCCTCCCACCTAAATTTGCTCTTAAGTTTTAGCCATGGAAAGGGACAAATATTTGAGAAGCAGAATAGTTTTGGCTCTGGAATTTGGCAGATGCAAGCTTGAACTATGATATTGTTATCTATAATCTTTATGATATTGGGCACTCTAAAACAATTCCGACTTTGTTTAATCATATATAAAATGATTTATTATGGAGTCGTGAAAATTAAACAAATTAACAAAAGAAAGATATATATCCTGTTTAGTGCACAGTAGTCACTCAATAAATAGCAATTATTCAGATTACCTCGTCTTCTTGCCAAATCTGAAACACCAAATTACACTGTAATAATTTAAGTAATTTTCTTGTTTTTCAAACATTATTTTGAAATCTGATTTTATGTATGTATTATACTACTTTTTTGATAAAAATTTGTTTAGATATTTTAATATGTATGTTTACAGTGACTTATGGTAAAACATAAATAGCAAGTAGAACTTCAAATTATTAGAGGGAAAGAAGGAATAAAGATAAGTCTAAAATAATTGAAGAATGAAAAAAAACAGTATTAGGAAACATAATAAGTGGAAATGTAAAATAAAGCAGTAAGGTTAAAATTGAATATATCAGTGAGCGCAATACATTCAAATGGTTTATTTTTCCTAATAAAAGATAAAACCCTCTAAGTGAGGTTTTTAAATGGCCATGTACAGGTGGTACACCTGATTAAACATCTCACAGAAATATTAAAAACAAAATAATAGTATGAGACTGGGAATGGCAAAACAAAGACTTCTGAAAATACTCTTTTCCATAAAAACAATTAAAACATTAGCAAAATTTGTCAGAATTATTTTTTTTTTCAGAACCCTGGAAATTAACCAAAGGTTTGCAGCAATCCAGGAAGTGTTTATTCAAGAAAAGTAACTGAATTTGGTAAGAGCAGTGAGTTCTGTGGCATTTTTAACTTGCTTTGTTCCTGTCTTCCCCACCCTATGGTAGCCTTGAAGACCAACAGCCTATGTTTATAGTAAAACAAACAGTAGCCTGTCAGTCACTGGATGGTACAGAATGGTGATGGAGCATCTTTAAAACTCCATTTTGAGGGAATTATTATTTGACATGTCTGGTTGTCCCCTGGAAGAACCCACTCACAAGGCATTTCTTTATTTGACCTGGCACATAGCTCACCAAGTACAAATAACCCTTTCCTCTGGGGCATCTGTTAAAAACAAACATGAAGAAAGGCTGGGGAAAAAATGTAATCGTAATGTATACATGTAAGGATAACCTGACCCCCTTGCTGTACAGTGGGAAAAAAAAAAAAAAAACATGAGCAATTGCTTACTATCACAGCTGCCTGAGGTGGTGAAGAAGAGTTGTGGCAAATAATAGATTAACAAAAAAGCTTAAAAGGAAAAGTTGGGGAATTAAATGTCCATAGAAGGCTTTGAAAAGTTCTGGCACATTCCCAGGGATCTAGCAGACGATATGCATGTCCAGAGCTGGAAACATTCTCATAAAATACCTGAGAAAATCCTAAGCTCTCATTGCTGGCTAATTTTGAGGCTTTATACAAGCAGGAAGTGAAGGCTAAGGTAGAGCCATCAACTGCCTGGTGAGTATTGAGAGTGTGCTCCAACATACACATAGAGACTTTCTGTCAAGATGGGAGATTTATTAATTCTAGGCCTTTAAATAAATTTTTGTTCAATCAATAGCTGACCACTAAGTTAACCAAGAAGAGACCTCAGTGGCCACCTATTACAAGAAATATATACTTTACAGATTCAGTCCTGTACTTAACAAATTCAGTTGGGGAGCAATCTGATTTCTAGATTATATCATTAAGATACCTAGTTTTCAACAGAAAATATATGACATGCAAAGAAAATAAATTCTTTACTGTGAAATCCACTCACAGTAAATAAAGCATAAATAAATATTTCACTTAAAGAAGTCCAAATGTTAGACTTATTAGATAAAGATGTTAAATTGGCTATCTTAAATACGTTCAAGGAACTAAAGAAGTAAAGGAAATTATGAGAATTATGTCTCACCAATAGAGAATATCAATAAAGAGGCAAAATTAGAAAACAAAACTAGAACCAAATAGAAATTCTAAACTTGAAAAATATAACCAAAATGAAAAATTCACTAGAGGGACTCAACATCAAATTTGAAGAAGCAGAAGAAAGAATAAGCAAACTTGAAGATAGGTCAATTTAAATCAGTTTTAGGAGTTCCAATTGTGACTCAGCAGAAACAAATCTGACTGGTATCCATGAGTACAGAGGTTCAAACCCTGGCCTTGCTAAGTGGGTTAAAGGTCTGGCCTTGCTGTGAGCTGTGATGTAGGTTGCAGAAGTGGCTCAGATCTGGCATTTCTATGGCTGTGGCATAAGCCAGCTGCTACAGCTCCTATTTGACCCCTACTCTGGGAACCTTGATATGCTGTGGGTATGGCCCTAAAAACACAAACAAAAAACAAACAAAACAAAAAAAGAAAAGAAAGAAAGAAAAGAAATCAGTTTTAGGAGCAAAAAGAAAAAAATGAAGAAAAACAGAGTTTTAGAGATCTGTGGGATACCATAAAATGTACCAATGTAGGAGTTCCAGAAGGACAAGGAGGAGGAGAAAGAATATTGAAAAAAATAATGGTCAAAACGTCCTTAAATTGATGAAAAACATTAACTTACATATCCAAGTAGCTCAATGAACACAGAGTAGGATAAATTCAAAGAGATTCATATCTATATGCATCACAATTAAATTTTCAAAAGATGAAGACAAAGAAAGTCTTAAAAACAACAGTCAAGAAATAACTTATTATCCACAAGAAATCCTCAAAATGATTTATAGCTTATTTTTCACCAGAAAACCATAGAGACCAGAAGGAAGTGGGGTGACATTTCAAAATGGTGAAAGAAAAAACGCAGTTGAAATTTTTCTATCCTGAAAAACTACCCTTCAAAAATGAAGGTGAAATCAGTACTTTCGCAGATAAACAAAAACTGAAATAATTTGATAGCAGACCTTCCTTAAAAGAAAATTAAAGGGAGTCTTTTGGGCTGAAATGAAAGGACACTAGGCAGTGATTCAAATCCACATGAAAAAAGAAAGAGCAGTGAAAATATGTAGGTAAATAAAAAAGATAGTATAAATGTAAGACAGTGTAAGTCTATATTTTGTTTATAACTCTTTTTTCCCCTTTCTGAATGAAAACACAATGAAATGAAAATGAAATTATAAAAACAATTTCATTTATGATAGCGTGGTATTAAAAGACTAAAGTATGTAGGAATAAATTTAACAAAAGAAGTGTAAAACATCTTAACTCCTCAGTTACTCTGTTTGTGCCACATAATTCTTGCTGGAAACCTACTAACATATCATGTAATCCCAATAGCACTCATAAAATTCTCTTGAAAATGATAGCATCTTTTATTCCCTGCATCTTTGCATTGAACTGAATTAGAAAAGAAAAGACCTCAGGATTGAACAAAATACCTGATGGGCAAAATATACACAGAATCCTAGAAGGAGAACTGACAAGGAAAATTTGTTAAGTCTGAGATATCACTCTTAAAAGAACATTCCTTGTTAGCCAGTTTCACTGAAAAACCCCATGGGTTGAGTTCCACATTGCATTTTATTCCATTTTTCCACCTAAAGATCATCATAGTAGTTTTAAGCCCAATATTAAAATAAGGACTTTGATCTACCTTCAGGTGTGGCTTTTCTACTTATTAGCTGTCTGAAATTTAGCAAAATATTATCCTCATTTTCCTCAACATTAACAATGTTTTCATCTAATTAAAAGACTTTTTTAGTATAGTCAATTTACAATGTTCTGTCAATTTCTGCTGTACAGCAAAGTGACCCAGCTATACATATATACTCATTCTTTATCTCACATTATCCTCTATCATGTTGTAGCACAGATGACTGGATATAGTTCCCTGTGCCAAACAGCAGGATCTCATTGCCTATCCACCCCAAATGCAGTAGTTTCATCTCAATTTTTTAATAATTGTATCTGAAAGAGATATTAGTTTTAAATGAGATAATGTATATCAATTGTTTAACAGAGTAACTGAAATAAATAGAAGTTCAATAAATATTTTTAAATATCTATTTATTTTAGGCCCACCATTCTCAGGCAACTACTGGTTTGCTTTTTGATACTATAGATTAGGTTTCGTTTTCTAGAATTTCATACAAATGGAATCATCACCCCATGCACTCTTTTTTACCTGGGTTTTTCTCCTTCTTCTTCTTTCTTCCTTGTCACATATTTTTTTAATGGTGATGTTTCCTTTTTTAAATTTTATTTTTTAATTGAAGTATAGTTGACTTACAATGTTGTGTTAGTTTCAGGTATAAAGCAACGTGACTCAGTTATACACACATATATATATCTATATAAATATATAGATATATTCTTTTTCAGATTATTTTCCATTATAGATTATTATAAGACATTGAATAGAGTTCCCTGTGTTATACAGTAGGTCCTTGCTGTTTATTTGTTTTATGTGTAGTATTTTGTCAATCCCCAAATTCTAACTTACCTCTCACCCCATCTCCTTTCCCCTTAGGTAATCATAATTTTGTTTTCTATGTCTGTGAGTCTATTTCTCTTTTGTAAATAAGTTCATTTGTATAATTTATTTTAGATTCCACATATAAATGATATGATATGATATGATATGATATTTGTCTTTTTCTGATTGCTTCACTTAATATGATAATCTCTAGGTCTATCTATGTTGCTGCAAATAGTGCTATTTCATTCTTTTATGGCTGAGTAATAATAATATATACGTCACATCTTCTTTGACCATTCTCCTATTGATGGATATTTAGGTTGTAGATTCCATGTCTTGACTATTAGGAATAGTTGCTATGATGTTATGAACACTGGGGTACATGTGTCTTTTCAAGTTAGAGTTTTTTCTCTGGATATATGCCCAGGAGTGGGATTGCTGGATTATAAAGCAACTCTTTTAGTTTTTTTACAAAGCCTCCATATTGTTCTCCATAGCATCTGTACCAATTTATATTCACATAACTATTTACTATTTGTAGATTTTTTTAATTGCCATTATGACTAGTGTGAGTTGATACCTCACTGTACTTTTGATTTGCATTTTCTTTATAATTAGCATTATTGATCACCTCTTCATATGCCTGTTGTCCATCTGTATTTTACCTAGCTTCTTTAATTCAGCTTTATTATTTTGGGATTCATCCATATTATTATGTTTATTTGTATTTTTTCACTTTTTATTGCTGAATAGTATTCCATTGCATGTGTACCACTATTTGTTAATCAAGTCTCAAGGTATTATTTTAATAAGAAAAATTAAAATTCTTGGGATTTGTTCTAAAGAAGGAAAATGTATTTTTCATTCTTCCATCAAAGAAAATTAGGAGACCTTAGCAACAAAGAGAAGGGGACACAGATTGAAGGTGGGCTGGTCTCTGCAACATAAGTACAGGACTAGACTTTAGGAGATAGTTAGCTAAAAGGAGATTCTGTATGGGCAAGCTAATTTATAGTTTTATGGTTTTCTTAATATCTTAATAATTAATTTTATTCCCAAATCTTTAATAAAAATCATGGTTAGAGTTCCCATTGTGGCACAGTGGAAATAAATCCACCGAGTATCCATGAAGATGTGGGATTGATCCCTGGCCTCACTCAGTGGGTCGGGGATCCAGTGTTGCTGTGACTGTGGTATAGGTCACAGACATAGCTCGGATCCTGTGTTGCTGCAGTTGTGGCATAAGTTGACAGCTATAGCTCCAATTCTACCCCTAGCCTAGGAACTTTCATATGCCATGGGTGTGGCCCTAAAAAAAAATCATACCAAAACATTAAGGAAGAAATTATACCAACCCTGCATAAAGATTTTTAAAATTGGGCATCTTTATTGAGGCTAGCATTGCTTTGATACCAAATTCAGGGGAAAAAAATGGATTACAAGAAAAGAAAGCTCTTGCCCAGTGTCTCTCATGAACACAGAGGCAAAAGATCTCAATAAAATGTTGGCAAATAAAATCCAGCAACGTATTGTGCCCAAAAAGGGTTTATTGCAGGAAAATAAGTTAGTATAGCATTCAACCACCCATCAGTGTAATTCACTTACATTAACAGAATAAAGGGGGAAAATATGGTCAACTTAATAGATGCAGATAAAGCAGCATTTGACAATACTCAACATCCATTTATGATTTTTTAAAAAACCTTTCAGGAATATAAGGAAACAATTTTTTTTAATTATAGCTGATTTACAATGTTCTATCAATTTCTGTTGTATAGCAATGTTCTGTCAATTTTTTCTGTATAGCAAAATTTTTCTGTATAGCAAAATAATATGAGAATCTTTTTTGCATATTATTTTCCATCACATTCTGTCACAAGTGATTGGATATAGTTCCCTATTTTGCTTATCCATTTAAAATGTAATAATTTATATCTACTAACCCCCAAATCACAGTCCATCCCACTCCTTCCCCCACTGCCATGGCAACCACAAGACTGTTCTCCACTGTCTGGGACACTGTTTCTGTTCTATAGATATGTTCATCTGTGCCATATTTTAGATTCCACATATAGCTGTTATCATATGGTATTTGTCTTTCTCTTTCTCACTTACCTCACTTACTATGAGAATCTCTGTTTGCAACCATATTGCCACAAATGGCATTATTTTGTCATCCTTATGGCCAAGGAGTATTCCATTGAGTATGTGTGCCACATCTTAATCCATTCATCTGTCAATGGACATTTAGGTTATTTCCATGTCTTGGCTATTGTGAATAATGTTGCAATGAACATGGGGGGGCATGTATCTTTTTGAAGGAAAGTTTTGTCTAGATACATGCCCAGGAATGGGATTGTTGGATGATATGGTAGTTGCATATTTATTTATTTTTTGGGGAACCTCTACTGTTTTCCATAATGGTTGTATCAATTTGCATTCCAACCAGCAGTATAGGAAGGTTCTAAGGGAACTTCTTCAACTGGATAAAGAGAATCTACAAAAACCTATAGCCAACATTATATTTAGTGATTAAAGAACAAGTACTTCCTCCTAGGATCAGAAACAACACAAGTATGTCTACCCCTACCTTTTCTGTTGTACTAGGCATCCTCTCTTGTGAAGTAAGATGAAAAAAATAAAGGCAAAGAGAAGCAAGAAAATCTTCATTTGCAGATGACATGAAAGTTTTGTAGAATAATCTAATAAATCTACGAAAATCTTTTTAGAAATGAATATAACAAAATACATGCAAAAGTTTTTTACTTAAAACTACATGATATATTATTTATTTATTTATTTATTTATTCTGTTGTATAACATGGGGACCAAGTTACACATACATGTATACATAGTTTTTCTACCATTGTTGTGTTGCAATGTAAGTATCTAGACATATTTCTCAATGCTACATAGCAGGATCTCATTGTAAATCCATTCTAAGAGCAATAGTTTGCATCCATTAACCCCAAGCTCCTGCTCCCTCCCACTCCCTCCCTCTCCCCCTGGGCAGCCACAAGTCTATTCTCTAAGTCTATGATTTTCTTTTCTGTGGACACCTTCATTTATGTTGTATATGAGATTCTAGTTATAAGTGATATCATACAGTATTTATCTTTCTCTTATTTCACTCAGTATGAGTCTCTAGTTCCATCCATGTTGCTGCAAATAACATTATTTTGTTCTTTTTTATGGCTGAGTAGTAGTCCAGAAATAAACCCAGATACTATGGTCAATTAATCTTATGTCATTGTTTTTTTATGGCTGAGTAGTATTCCATTGTGTATATATACCACATCTTCCTAATCCAATCATTTGTCAATGGACATTTGGTTTGTTTCCAGCTCTTGGCTATTGTGAACAGAGCTGCAATGAACATGTGGGTGCATGTGTCTTTTTTAAGGAAAGTTTTGTCTGGATATATGCCCAAGAGTGGGATTGCTGGGTCATATGGTACTTCTATGTATAGATTTCTAAGGTACCTCCATACCGTTTTCCATAGTGGTTATACCAGCTTACATTCCCACCAGCGGTGCAGGAGGGTTCCCTTTTCTCCACACCCCCTCCAGCACTTGTTATTTGTGGACTTATTAATGATGGCCATTCTGACAGGTGTGAGGTGGTATCTCATGGTAGTTTTCATTTGCATTTCTTTTATAATCAGCAATGTTGAGCATTTTTTCATGTACTTATTGGCCATCTGTATATCTTCCTTGAAGAATGGTCTATTCAGGTGTTTTGCCCATTTTTCAATTGGGTTGTTGGCTTTTTTTGCTGTTGAGTTGTATAAGTTGCTTGTATATTTTAGAGATTAAGCCCTTGGTCAGTTGTATCCTTTGAAACTATTTTCTCCCATTCTGTAAGTTGTCTTTTTGTTTTCTTTTTGGTTTCTTTTGCTATGCAAAAGCTTGTCAGTTTGATTAGGTCACATTGGTTTATTTTTACTTTTATTTCTGTTGCTTGGGAGACTGACCTGAGAAAATATTCATGAGGTTGATGTCAGGGAATGTTTTGCCTATGTTCTCTTCTAGGATTTTGATGGTGTATTGTCTTATATTTAAGTCTTTCAGCCATTTTGAGTTTATTTTTGTGCCTGGTGTGATGGTGTGTTCTAGTTTCACTTCTTTGCATGCAGCTGTCCAGGTTTCCCAGCAATGCTTGCTGAATAGACTTTCTTTTTCCCATTTTATGTTCTTGCCTCCTTTGTCAAAGATTAATTGACCATAGGTGTCAGGGTTTATTTCTGGGTTCTCTATTCTGTTCCATTGGTCTGTCTGTCTGTTTTGATACCAATACCACACTGTTTTGATGACTGTGGCTTTGTAATATTGCTTGGCATCTGGAATAGTTATTCCTCCTGCTTGGTTTTTGTTTCTCAGGATTGCTTTGGCAATTATGGGTCTTTTGTGGTTCCATATAAATTTTTGGATTGTTTGTTGTAGTTCTGTAGAAAATGTCCTGGGTAATATGATAGTGATTGCATTGAATCTGTAGATTGCTTTGGGTAGTATGGCCATTTTTACAGTATTAATTTTTCCAATCCAGGAACAAGGAATATTTTTCCATTTCTTTATATCTTTAATTTCCTTGATTAATGTTTTATAGTTCTTGGCATATAAATCCTTTACCTCCTTGGTCAGGTGTATCCCCAGGTATTTGATTTTTTGGGGTGCAATTTTAAAAGGTATTGTATTTTTGTATTCCTTTTCTAATCTTTCATTGTTGGTATACAGAAATGTGACTGATTTCTGAATGTTAATCTTACATCCTGCTACTTTGCTGAATTTGTTGATCAGTTCAAGTATTTTTTGGGTTGAGTCCTTAGGGTTTTCTATGTATAGTATCATATTGTCTGCATACAGTGACAGTTTAATCTCTTCTTTTCCTATTTGGAGGACTTTTATTTGTTTTGTTTGTCTAATTGCTATGGCTAGGACTTCCAAAACTATGTTGAATAGCAGTGGTGAGAGTGGGCATCCCTGTCTTACTCCAGATTTGAGTGAGAAGGCTTTCAATTTTTTTCCAATGAGTATTATATTTGCTGTAGGTTTGTCATAAATGGCTTTGATTATGTTAAGGTATGTTCCCTCTATACCCACTTTGACAAGAGTTTTTATCATAAATGGATGTTGGACTTTGTCAAATGCTTTTTCTGCATCTATTGAGATGATCATATGGTTTTTGACTTTTCTTTTGTGAATGTGGTGTATGATGTTGATTGATTTGTGTATGTTGAAACATCCTCGTGAACCTGGGATGAATCACACCTGGTTGTGGCGCATGATCTTTTTGATATGTTGTTGGATTCAGTTGGCTAAAATTTTGTTGAGAATTTTTGCATCTATATTCATCAAAGATATTGGCCGATAGTTTTCTTTTTTGGTAGTATCTTTGTCTGGTTTTGGAATTAGGGTGATGGTGGCATCATAGAATGTCTTTGGGAGTGTTCCTTTTTCCTCAATCTTTTGAAAAAGTTTAAGGAGGATGGGCACCATATCCTCTTTGTATGTTTGGTAGAATTCACCTGTGAAGCCATCTGGTCCTAGGCTTTTATTTGTATGGAGGGTTTTTATAATGTATTCAATTTCATTTCTAGTGATCAGTCTGTTCAGTTGGTCTTTCTTCTTGATTCAGTTTTGTCAGGCTGTAAGATACTAGAAAGTTGTCCATTTCTTCTAGGTTGTCAAATTTGTTGGCATATAGTTGTTCATAGTATTCTCTTATGTTTTTTTGTATTTCTGCAGTATCTGTTGTGACTTCTGCTTTTTCATTTCTAATTGTGTTTATTTGGGTTCTTTCTCTCCTCTTCTTGGTGAGTCTAGCCAGGGGTTTGTCAATATTGTTTACCTTTACAAAGAAGCAGTTCTTGGTTTTATTAATTTTCTCTATTGTTTTTTGAATCTCTATTTTATTGATTTCCTCTTTGATCTTTATAATTTCCTTCCTTCTGCTAACTTTAGGTGTTTTTGTTCTTCTTCTAATTCATTTAGGTGGTGGGTTAAGTTGTCAATTTGAGATCTTTCGTCTTTTTTGAGGAAGGCCTATAATGCTATGAATTTCCCTCTGAGCACCGCTTTTGCAGTGTACCATAGATTTTTGAGTGGTTGTGCCTTCATTATTGCTTGTCTTGAGGTATTTTTTAATTTTCTTCTTGATTGCCTCCTTGACCTGTTGGTTTTTTAGTAGCATGTTGTTTAGTCTCCATGTAGGAAGTTTTTTCCTCATTTCTTTTCCTGTGGTTGATTTCTAGTTTCATACCATTGTGGTCAGAGAAGATACTTGAAATAATTTCTATGCTCCTAAATTTGTTGAGGTTAGCTTTGTGCCCCCAGTATGTGATCATTTCTTGAGAATGTTCCATGCACACTTGAGAAGGATGTATATTTTGATTTTTTTTGTATGTAGTGTCCTGAAGATGTCAATTAAGCCTAACTTTTCTATTGTTTCCTTTAAGATCTCTGTTGTTTTATTGGTTTTCTGTCTAGAGGATCTGTCTATTGATGTGAGTGGGGTATTAAAGTCTCCTACTCTGATTGTATTCCCATTAATTTTTCTCTTTATGTCTGTTAATATTTGCTGTATGTATCTGGGTGCTCCTGTATTTGGAGCATATATGTTGATGATAGTAACATCCTCTTCTTGAATGGATCCTTTAATCATTAAATAGTGTCCTTTGTCTTTCTTTTAGGCTTTCATTTTAAAGCCTATTTTATCTGATATGAGTATTGCACCTCCTGCTTTCCTGTCATGTCCACTGGCATGAAATATTTTTTCCCACCCCCTCACTTTCAACCTATATGTGTCCTTTGTCCTAAGGTGAGTTTCTTGTAGGCAGCAGATTGAAGGTTTTTGCTTTTTTATCCAATCAGCCACTCTGTGTCTTTTGATTGGAGCATTCAGTCCATTGACATTTAAGGTGATAACTGATAGATGATTATTTATTGCCATTTTAAACCTCATTTTCTACTTGATTCTATGATTCTGCATTCTTTCTTTCTTTTTTTGGTTGGATGGTCTCCAATTATTTTCTGCTTGAGTGTTTTTCTTTTCATTTTTTGTGAATGTAATGTTTGGTTTTGATTTGTGGTTGCTCTGTTTTTTAAGTATGTTAACCCCTTCCTATAATTGTGTGTTTTAGCCTGATACTCCTGTTGTAGGTTCAAACACTTCATTACCATAATAAAATTAAAAAAAAGAAAATTAAAAATTAAAAAATGAATCTATTTAATTCCTTACTTCCCTTGCCCACATTTTATGATTTTGATGTCTCTTTTTTTTCTTTTTAATTTTATTTTGTTTTAAACATGTTCATGATTAGATATGTATGCAGGCTTATTTAAGTGACTGCTCTCTGATTGTGGTTTTCTCCATCCTAGTTCTTCCTCTCTCTCTTTTTTCTTTTTCTTTTTTTTTCTTTTTTGATTTAGAGAAGCCCTTTCAATATTTCTTTTAGAATGGGTTTTGTATTGCTGTATTCTTTTAGTTTTTGTTTGTTGGAAAAAATTTTATTTCCCCTTCTATTTTAAATGATATTCTTGCTGGATAGAGTATTCTAGGTTGCATATTTTTTCCTTTCAGCACTTTAAATATCTCTTGCCATTCCCTCCTGGCCTGTTCAGTTTTTGTAGAGAAATCATGTGATAGCCTTCTGGGGGTTCCCTTATAAGTGACATTTTTCTTTTCTCTTGCTGCCTTTAGGATCCTCTCTTCATCATTAACTTTTGCCATTTTTATTATAATGTGTCTTGGTGTGGGTCTATTTGGGTTCAACTTGTTTGGGGCCCTCTGTGCTTCCTATATCTTGAAATCAGTATCCTTTAGATTTGGAAAGTTTCAAATGATAATTTCTTCAAATATATTTTCCATCCCCTTATCTTTTTCTACTCCTTCTGGAATTCCTATTATGTGTAGTTTGGCCCACTTTAAATTATCCCATAGGTCTTTTATATTACTTTCATGATTTTTCATTTGTTTTTCTGTCTGCTGTCCTGTGTGGGTGATTTCCATTATTCTATCTTCCACATCACTAATTTGTTCTTCTGCATTATTCATTCTGGTTTTTACTGCCCTTAGCTCAGTTTGTATCTCTGCAAATGAATTTTCTAGTTTTTCTTGGCTCCTTCTTATTTTTTCTAGTTCCTTTCTGAGGGAGTCTGCATTACTGTTCATATCTTCTCTTAATTCCTTCAGTATTTTTTCACTATCTCCCTTTTGAACTCCAAGTCTGTCAGACTGCAGAGTTCTGTTTCATTGTTGACTGCTTTAGGTGAGTTCTCCTGTTGGTTTAACTGGGAATGGTTTCTGAACTTCTTCATCTTGCTTGTTATTTTTGTTTCTTGGTGGAGGTGTACTCCCTGCGGCTGGGCAGGGCTTGCCCTGGCACTGCTGTGGAGTGTTTCCTGAGGGCTGGTGGTGTTGGCCAGTCTTCTTTGAGGCAGTGGGGCATTTCCTGAGGGTTGGCGGGCCTAGCAGTGTCACTCTGAAGCAAAGGAGGGCTTCCCAAGGGCAGGGAAGTCTGCCTCCCTGCAATGGAGGCAGACTTCCTGTGGCCAAGCAGAGCTTGCTCTGGTGTTTCTGAGTTGCAGAGCTCTTCCAGGGGGCAGGTGGTGCTGGGAAGCTGCTCCAAGGGAGTGCAGCACCTTCTGAGGGCAGGAGCAGCTAGCCAGGCCGCTGGGAGACAAAGGAGCACTTCCCCAGGGCAGACTGGACTTGCAGGACCACCCCATGATGGAAGCAGACTTCCTGTGGCTGGGCAGCTCTCGCCTTAGTGCTTCTAGGCCACAGCTTGTTTTACCCAGTTATGTCACAAGATTCTTGCCGTCATTGGAAGTTTAAGTTCTTCTGCCAGCATTTAGTTTCTGTTCTGTGTGAGTTGTTTAATATGTAGATGTGTTTTTTTGTTGTGTTTGTGGGAGTGGGCAAGTGCATCCCCCTACTCTTCTGCCATCTTGCCTTCTCTATCAAAAGTACATGATATTAAAGATCTAAATAAATAGGGATATACATTTCTAATGATCAGATCAGAAGAATTAGTATTGTTAAAGTGCCAAATATTCCAAATTGAGCTGTAGATTCAGTGAAATCTTTTTTTTTTTTTGACTTTTTTCCATTTCTTGGGCCACTCTCACGGCATATGGAGGTTCCTAGGCTAGGGGTCAAATCGGAGCTGTAGCTGCCAGCCTATACCAGAGGCACAGCAATGCAGGATCTGAGCCGCATCTGCAACCTACACCACATCTCATGGCAACACCGGATCGTTAACCCACTGAGCAAGGCCAGGGATCAAACCCTCAACCTCCTGGTTCCTAGTCGGATTTGTTAACCTCAGTGAAATCTTAATCAAAATTCTAGCAGGCTTTCTTTCTTTTTTCTTTCTTTCTTGCTTTCTTTTTTTTTGGAAATTTACAAGCTGTATAAAAATGCAAAGAATCAAGGAGGGGATCAAGATGGTAGAGGAGTAAAACATGGTGCTCAGCTTCTCCGACAAACACATAAAAAAATACACATAAACAATTCACACAGAACTACTGAATGCTGACAGAAGAACTTAAACCTCCAAAAAGGGCAGGAAACCCTCCATATAACTGAATAGAACAAAAGATAAAAAAGAGAAGAAGAAAACAAGGAATCAGTACAGATGGGACCAGCACTCCTGAGGGGGAGCTGTGACAGAGAAAAAGAATGTGCACCCTGGGAGGCCACTTAACTGATGAGATGAGCCAAGATGGACAGGGAACCTCAAAGTCCTAGAGAAATGCACAGCAGCTGGACTGAGAAGGGCAAAGCAGAGAGCATGCCACACAGACCTTCAGTACAACTTCCCCTGTACACCACAGCCTGAGATGCTTGGGTGAAGTCTGAGCACTGGAGATTCAGGCTCTGGAGGTCAGTTCTGGGGAGAGGACTAGAGTCAGCTGTGCTGTGACAGCCTGAGGGGCTAGGGAGTGGTGCATCACAGGCTGGGGAGTGGAGCACCACAGCCAAGGGAGTGCAGGAGGAGGCAGAGACCCACAGGAGAAGTGAGGGAACCTTGTTGTGGAGGGCTAGAGAAGGAGGGGTGGGACTACCATAGGAATATCTTTCTCTGCGCTCGTGGGCTCTCAGGTGGCAGAGTGCTTCCTGTACAGGCTACAGATAGCAGGGCATCTCTTTCACAAGCTATAGGCTGTGGGGCATCTCTTGTGTGGTCTGTGGGATATGGGGCACCTCCTCCATAGGCTATGAGTGGTGGGGGCAAACAGCCACAGCCATCTCAGACTCCAGAGGTGGGTGTGGCCCACCACCACTAGGGGTCTGTGAACAGGCACCACCTGTGGCTCCAGTCACTTCAGGGGTAGCCACAGAGTAGGGCACTGCAGCTGGGTGCCACCCATTGTTTCTGGGAACCCCTTGCTCTTGCAAGGCTCTGGGCACTGCCTTTACCTGTCTGAGGGTCATGGCCACTTCTCAGGGACCTGCAACAAGGAGCAGTCGGAACCACCTCCCCATGGGTCCTTGCCACTGTCAAGAATCCAGACACCAGCTACTGGCTATAGGCCCTGCCCACTGCCTCCATCTCCCTGGAAACACACACAGGCTATATATCAGCACACCCCCTATCAAGGGGATAGTAGCCTGCACACACACTGAGGAAAGGGAGAGCAAGCATACAAACCAAAAGCAGCCCTCTTACAAAAAGAAAAAAACAATTATCAAGCCATAACAAACTACCAAGGGGCACTCTCACATATAAATAGCCCTCCAGGATTTCAGTAGTTATTTTCCCTCAACTCACAGAATAGGAAAAGTATACATAAAATGAAGACACTCAGGAGCTATTCCCAGTTAAAAGAACAGAAGAATTCCCTTGAAGGAGAAAACAATGAAACAGACCTCTGCAGTTTAACAGACACTGAGTTCAAAAAGGAGATAGTGAGGAGTTCCTGTCTTGGTGCAGCAGAAATGAATCTAACTAGGAACCATGAGGTTACAGGTTCAACCCTTGGCCTCTCTCAGTGGGTTAAGAATCCAGCATTGCCATGAGCTATGGTGTAGGTTGCAGACGTAGCTTGGATCTAGTATTGCTGTGGCTCTGGCATAGGCCAGCAGCAACCGTTCTGATTGGACCCCTAGCCTGGGAACCTCCATATGCCATGGGTGTGGCCCTAAAAGAGAAAGAACAACAACAAAAAAAGGAGATAGTGAAAATTATGAAGGATTTAAGAGAAAATGTGAAGGAATTAAGAGTAGGTATCAACAGTAATGCAAATTACTTTAGAAAGGAACTAGAAAATATAAGGAGGAGCCAAGAAAAATTAGAAAATTCATTTTCAGAGCTGCAAGCTGAGTTAAAGCCACTGAGGAGCAGAATAAATAATGCAGAGGAAAGAATTAGTGACTTGGAAGACTAAATGATGGAAATCACCCAATCAGGACAGCAGACAGAAAACTAAATGAAAAAACATGAATGCAAAATAAGAGATCTATGGGATAATATAAAGTAGGCCAATCTATGGGTAATAGGGATTCCAGAAGGAAAATAAAAAGAACAGGGGATTGAAAATATATTTGAAGAAATTATGGCTGAAAACTTTCCAGACCTAAAGTAAACAGATATCAAGATACAGGAAGCACAGAAGTCCCCAAACAAGTTGAACCTGAAAAGACCTATACCAAGACATATTAATATAAAAAATGGCAAAAGTTAAAAGATAAGGAGAGGATTATAAAGGCAGCAAGAGAAAAACAAAGAGTTATTATAAGGGAATCCTCATATGTCCATCAGCTGATTTCTCAACAGAAACACTACAGACCAGAAGAGAGTGGCAAGATATATTCAAAGTTCTAAAAGGGAAAAATTTTCAGCCTAGAATACCCTACCCAGGAAAATATCATTTAAAATTAGAAGAAGAAATTAAAAAATTTCTCCAACAAACAAAAACTAAAAGAGTACAGCAATACTAAACCCATTCTAAAAGAAATACTGGGAGTTCCTGTCATGGCTCAGTGGTTAATGAACCTGACTAGTAACCATGAGATTGTGGGTTCGATCCCTGGCCTTGCTCAGTGGGTTAAGGATCTGGTATTGTTGTGAGCTGTGGTGTAGGTCACAGAGACCACTTGGATCCCACATTGCTGTGGCTCTGGTGTAGGCCGGCGGCTACAGCTCCAATTAGACCCCTAGTCTGCAAACTTCCATATGTCATGGCTGCACCCCTAAAAAGACAAAAAAGACAAAGCAAATAAAATAAAATACTGAAAGGTCTCCTCTAAATAGGAAAGAAGTAAGAAAATATAGGATGGAGGAAATCACAATTGGAAAGTAATCACTTAAATAAGCCAGTATACAGATCTAAAAGGAAAAAAAAAACTATTTTAAAAGCAACAATAAACACATGTAATAGCAAAAGGATAAACATGAACATGTTAAAAAAAGACATCAAAATCAAAATGTGGGGAAGGAAAGTAAGAAAATCTAGACTTTTTTTTTCTGGAATGTGTTTGAGCCTATATGACTATCAGGCTAAAGCAAACAGACATAGGAAGGGATTAAAATACTTGAAAAACAGCACAATGAGAAATCAAAATTAAATAATACATTAGCAAATGCTAAAAAGAAGAGAACATAGCATAAAAAAGGAAATCATTCAACCAAAAAAAAAAGAAAGGAACAAAGGAGAAACATAGAATCAACTGGAAAACAAGGGTTAAAAAGGCAATAAATATATATTTACCAATAAATACCTTAAATGTCAAAGTGGTCCAATCAAAAGACATAGAGTGGCAGACTGGATCAAAAAATGAGCCTACAATATGATGCCTACAAGAGATTAACCTGAGGACAAAGGACACATATAAGTTGAAAGTGAGGAGACGGATGGAGAAAGATATTTCACATAAACCTAAGTGACAGTAAAGTGGGAGTCACAATACTCATATTAGACAAAATAGACTTTAAAACAAAGAACATAAAGACATACAAAGAAGGACACTATTTCACAATAAAAGGATCAATTCAAGAAGAGGGTATTACACTTGTTAATATAAATGTTCCCAATGTAGGAGAACCCAAATACATACAACAAATACTAACAGACATAAATGGAGAAGTCAATGGGAATACAATAATAGTAGGAGCCTTTAACACCCCACTCACATCAATGGACAGAAAATCAATAAGACAAAAGAGATCCTAAATGATACAATAGAACAGTTAGACTTAAATGATATTTTTAGGAGAATACATCCAAGAAAACCCTGGGATATACATTCTTTTCAAGTGCACATGGAACATTCTTGAGGATTGACCACATACTGGGGCACAAAACTAACTTCAACAAATGTAAGAAGATAGAAATTATTTATTTATTTTTGTCTTTCTGCCTTTTCTAGGGTTGCTCCCATGGCATATGGAGGTTCCCTGGCTAGGGGTCTAATTGGAGCTGCAGCCACTGGCCTACGCCAGATCCACAGCAACGCGGGATCCAAGCCACATCTGCAACCTACATCACAGCTCATTGCAATGCCAGATCCTTAACCCACTGAGCAAGGCCAGGGATTGAACCTGCAACCTCAGGGTTCCTAGTCATATTTGTTAACCACTGAGCCATGACAGAAAATCCCTAGAAATTATTTTAAACATCTTCTCTGACCATGATGGCATGAAACTAAAAATCAAATGAGAAAAAACTGACTACACGGGGACTAAACAACATGCTATGAAAACACCAATGGGTCAAGGAGGAAAACAAAATGTTAATTAAAAAATACTGCAAGTGTAATGATAATAAAAACACAACTATTCAAAATCTATAGAGTGCTGCAAAAGCAGTTGTTAGAGGGTAATTCATAGTGGTACAGGATTTCCTCATAAAAGAAGAAAAATCTCAAATATACAACTACTTAACATACCACCAAAAAGAATAAGAAAAAGAAGAACAAACAAAACCTAAAGTCAGCAGAAGGAAGGAAATCATAAAAAACAGAAAGGAAATCAATAAACTAGAGATTCAAAAAACAACAACAAAAAAGTCAATTAAATCAAAGCTGTTTTTTTGAAAGGGTAAACAAAATTGACAAACTTCTGGCCAGACTCACCAAGAAGAAGAAAGAACCCAAATAAAAACATAAGAAATGAAAAAGGAGAAATCTCAATAGATACTGCATAAACATAAAAAACCATGAGAATACTATGCCAACAAATTTGACAACCCAGAAGAAATGTACCACTTTTTAGAGACATACAGCCCACCAAAACTTAATCAAGAAGAAATAGATTCAAACAGATCAATCACTAGAAATGAAATTGAGTACATAATAAAAACACTCTCTACAAACAAAAGTCTTGGACCAGATGCCTTCACAGGTAAACTCTACCAAACATACAAAGAAGAACTTATACTTATCCTTCTTAAGCTTTGCCTAAAGGTTGAGGAAGAAGGAACACTCTCAAAGACATTCTATGAAGTCACATCACCCTAATACCAAAACCAGACAAAGATACTACCAAAAAAGGAAATTATAGGCCAATATCTTTGATGACTGTAGATGCAAAAGTTCTCAACAAAATTTTAGCAACCAAATCCAACAATACATAAAAAAGTTCATACACCATGGCCAAGTGGGATTCATCTCAAGTTCTCAAAGACGGTTTAACATATGTAAATCAATCGACGTCATACACCACATTCACAAAAGAAAACTCAAAAACCACATGATCCTCTCAATAGATGGAGAAAAAGCATTTGACAAAATCCAACATCCATTCATGATAAAAACTTACCAAAGTGAGCACAGAGGGTACATACCTTAACATCATATAAGCCATTTATGACAAACCCACAGCCAGTATAATACTCAATGGAGAAAAGCTGAAAGCCTTCCTGCTAAAATCTGGAACATGACAAGGATGCCCACTCCCACCACTTTCATTTAACGTAGTATTGGAAGTAATAGCCACAGGGATCATATAAACAAAAGAAATAAAATGTATCCAAATTGGAAGAGAAGAGGTAAAATTGTCACTGTATGCAGATGACATGATACCATGTATAAAAAACCCTAAGGATCCCATGCAAAAACTACTTGAACTGATCAATGAATTCAGCAAGTAGCAGGATACAAGATTAACATTCAGAAATCAGTTGCATTTTTGTGTTCTAACAATGAAATATAAGAAAAAGAATATAAAAATACAATACCTTTTATGATTGCATCGCCCAAAATTAAATACCTAGTAATGAATCTGACTAAGGATGTGAAAGACTTATATGCTGAGAACTATTAAACATTAATCAAGGAAATTAAAGAGGCTTCAAAGAAATGGAAAGATATACCATGCTCCAGGATTGGAAGAATTAAGATTGTTAAAATGGCCATACCACCTAAAGCAATCTACAGGTTTAATGCAATTCCTATCAAATTACCCATGACATTCTTTACAGAACTAAAACAAACAAAAACAATCCTTAAATTTATATGGAACCATAAAAGACCCAGAATCACCAAAGTCATCCTGAGAGGGGAAAATGCAGGAGGCAAAACTCTCCCAGACTTCCAACAATATTATAAAGCTACAGTAATCAAGACAGTGTAGTACTCATAGAAAAATAGACATACAGACCAATGGAACAGAATAGGGAGCCTAGAAATAAACCCAGACATCTATGGTCGATTAATCTTTGACAAAGCAAGTGAAAATGTAAAATGGGAAAAAGACAGTTTCTTTAGCCAACGGTGCTGGGAAAATTGGACAGCTGCATGTAAATCAATGAAACTAGAACATACTCTCATACCATGCACAAAAATAAACTCACAACGGCTTAAAGACTTAAGCTTAAGGGAGTTCTCGTTGTGGCTCAGTGGTCAACGAATCCGACTAGGAACCATGAGGTTGTGAGTTCCATCAGTGGCTCTGGTGGTGTAGATCACAGATGTGGCTCAGATTCTGCACTGCTGTGGCTCTGGTGTAGGGGTCCGATTAGACCCCTAGCCTGGGAACCTCCATATGCTGCGGGTACAGCCCTAAAAAGACAAAAGATGAGAAAAAAGAAAAAAAAAAAAGACTTAAGCTTAAGACAAAACACCATAAAACTCCAGAAGAGAACATAGGAAAAACATTCTTTGACATCAACTGCACAAATGTCTTCTTAGGTCAGTCTCCCAAGGCAATAGAAATAAAACCAAAAATAAACCAATGGGACCTAGTCAAACTGACAAGCTTTTGCACAGCAAAGGAAATCATAAAAAAAGACACCCTAAGGAATGGGAGAAAATAGTTGCAAATAATGCAACTGACAAGGCCTTACACTCAAAAATATACAAACAACTCATATGATTCAACCATAAAAAAACAAACAGCCCAGTTAAAAAATGGGCAGAAGACCTGAATAGACATTTTCCAAAGAAGACATATGATGGCCAACAGGTATATGGAAAAATGCTCAACATCACTAATTATTAGAGAAATGCAAATCAAAACTACAATGAGGTACCATTTCACACCAGTCAGATTACTTATCATTAATAAGTCTACATAAAAAAATGCTGGGAGTGTGTGTGGGGAAAAGGGACCCTCTCCTACACTTTTGGTGGGAATATAAATTAGTACAACCACTATGGAAAACAGTATGGAGGTACCTCAGAAAACTAAATATAGAAGTACCATATGATTCAGCAATCTCTGGGGCATATATCTAGACAAAACTTTCATTCTAAAAGATACGTGCACCCCTATGTTCATTACAATACCATTCAAAATAGCCAAGACATGGAAACAACCTAAATGTCCATCGACAGATGAATGGATTAAGAAGATGTGGTTCATATACACAAAGGAATACTACTCAGCCATAAAAAGAATATAATGATGCCATTTGCAGCAACATAAATGGAACCAGAGACTCACACTGAGTGAAGTAAGTCGGAAAGAAGAAGACAAATATGATATGATATCACTTACATGTAGAATCTAAAACATGGCACGGATGAATTTATCTACAGAAAAGAAACAAATGGACATAGAGAACAGATTTTTGGTTGCCAGAGGGGAGGGATTGGGATGGACTGGGAGTCTGGGTTTAGTAGATGTGAACTATTACGTTTAGGACAGATAAGTAATGAAGTCCAGCTGCATAGCACAGGGAACTATATCCAATCAATTGTGATAGAACATGCTAGAAGATAATATGAGAAAAAGAATGTGAGAAAATTCTGTCACTGTGTTGTACAGCAGGAATTGACAGAACATTGTAAATCAACTATAATAAAATGATTTTAAAAGATTTGGAAACTTCCAAAAGAAATACTTTTCTTTCTATGGATATTACTACTTTTCTGTGAATAAAGGTACTTCCATCACCTCAAAAAAGATTGGAAAAAATCAAAAATACCAAAACAACTTTGAAAAAGAAGAGAGTTGCTTACACTACCTGATTTCAAGAGTTATAAAGGTACAATAATCAAGACATAGTATTGGTGTAAGGATAGGTATGCAGATAAAGACAATGGAACACAAGGATAGATGTACAGGTGAATGAGACAAAGTAGAGAGCCAGAAATAACCTGCAAATATATGGTCAATTGATTTTTGACAAAAGTGTCAAGGTAATTCAATAGAGAAAAATAATTTTTCAATAAAGAGTCATGGCACAATGGGTTATCCATTTGCCAAAAAAAAAAAGAACTTCAACCCCTCCTTCATATCATATACAAAAATTAACTTAAAGTGACATAGATCATAGACCTAACTGCAAAAGTTAAAACTATAACACCTCTAAAGGAAAAAGTAGGAGAAAATTTTTGTGAACTTGAATAAAACAATGATTTCTTAGAGGAGGCACAAAAAGAAGAAACCACAAAACAAATTGATAAAATGGACTTTAAGAAAATCAAAGACTCTGCTCTTTGACATATTATGGCCTGATGAACTACGCTTTTGAAAGATTTGTGAATACACCTGTAAGGAAAGAGTGGCAGTAACCTGGACAATCCAGGTCCAAAATGGTAAGAACAACCTGTGGCGTGTGGATCCTGTTCAGATTTATTTCAGAACTGCCGCTCCTGGACTTTGGCTGCTTCTGCCACCCTGCTCTTAACATAACCAGCCATGTCAAATGAAGGGCAGGTTCTGGCATGGTGACCCTCATGATTGCTGTGACAGTAGCTGCAACAGCTCTGACCCAACCAGACCCATGGAGGGAGGTTCCAGATTCACTCATGGCTACAGAGAAGGACTGGGTAACACTATATGGAAATGGGAAAAACTGGACCAATGAGAAAAGGAGACTGGAAGTAGCCTGAAGATAATTTTCTTTTCATTCCTTCCCTGTGGACTATGTTGAGGGCTTTTGGGAAACAATCACATGACTGTGTGTGGTGTTTTTTTTTTGTCTTTTTGCCTTTTTTTGGGCCTTTCCTGTGGCATATGGAGGTTCCCAGGCTAGGGGTTGAATCAGAGCTGTAGCCGCCGGCCTACACCAGAGCCACAGCAACGCGGGATCTGAGCCGCGTCTGCAACCTACACCACAGCTCACGGCAATGCCAGATCCTTAACCCACTGAGCAAGGCCAGGGATTGAACCTGCAACCTCATGGTTCCTAGTCGGATTCGTGAACCACTGAGCCACGACGGGAACTCCATGCTTGTGTGTTTTTGTGTGTGTGTGATGCTTTGCCTAGTTCAGTTACAAACCACCTTTATTCGTTTTACCTCCTTCCTTGACTCATTTCCCTTTTCCCTTCACTCTTGATGCCCTAAGTTTGTATATTTCAATACCTAATGGAATATTTGCTGTCAACTTTGCCTCAGGCTTCCCCCCCCCCCCCACAGGCTGAGACAAAATGTAATAACAATCCTGTGAGAAAGTCAGCATGATTATACCCCCATTTTACAAACAAGGAAATCGCAGCCCTGAGAGGTCAGGTCCAAGATCCAATAGCAAGTAAATGGAGGAGGTAGAATTTGAACTCTGACTTCAAAGCTCAATGATAGAAACTCTGCTATTATACCTTTTTTTTTTTTTTTTTTGGTCTTTTTAGGGCTGCACCTACAGCATATGGAGGTCCCCAGGCAAGAGGTCAAATCAGAGATGTAGCCTCTGGCCACAGCCACAGCCACAGCCACAGTGACACCAGATCCAAGCTATGTTTGTGACCTACACCACAGCTCATGGCAATGTCGGATCCTTAACCCACTGAGCAAGGCCCAGGATCAAACCTGTGTCCTCATGGATGCTAGTCCGATTCGTTTCCACTGAGCCATGATGGGAACTTCTGCTATTATTCTGCCCGAGAGACCTTGGTCTGGCAGCCTGTCCTCTTTTTCCTAGATCTTGATTCTGAAGATAAGGTTTTGTTCTCATTTTGAGTTCTGACAAGTCCAGAGCCCCTGTTTCTTGGAGGGCTTTTTTTTTTTTTTTTAAATTGTATTTGTACTGTGAAAAAACATCTGTGCCAACTTGGTTGAGGAGCAGTCGTAAGACAAAGCATATTAGAAACAGGAGCTCTAGCCAGTCTTGACAGCTGGGTAGACAGATACATTCAGCAAAGGGAACATTTCTGACTGGGACAAGATTGCTCTTTTGGCTGTGATGAGAACTAGGGACCTTCAGACTTCAACCTGCCTGTCACTAGATAAAAAGAAAGTGTAACACCCTCCCCACCCCATTTCCTACCCACTGCTAGCATGACGGGTATGTCTTTGATTGCTAAAGGTGGCCGATTCTATTACACTGATGATTTAAAACAGGGTGGAAGCATTCTTTCCAGTTCCTATGCATTTTTTTTAATAAAAACGATATATTCCGCTATTCAGTGATAAGTTTTGAAAAGTCGGTTGTGACTTCACAGCAAGAAGAAGACTGGTTTTTGAAGTTTGAAGGCATATTTCTGAGGAGGAAGGTGAACAGACAATATTGGTTCTGCAGTTTGATAAACCCTTATGGATGACCTACTTTGTAACCTATGTATCCTGTGATAGACCCTGGGGATTCAAAGGTGAATAAGAGTCCTTATAGGATGACCAGCTATCTTGGTTTCCCTGGTTGCAGTGCAAAAACTGGGAAAGTAAATTGAAAAACTTTCCTAGGTAAATTGTACAGGTACCCCACCTGTACCCCAAGGAGCTAGCTTGTAGGCTAAAAAGGTGGGCAGTTATGGCAAGTGCATGTAGCTATAAAATAGTGTGATATGGGAAATTATGGAATAATCATAATATCTTTCATTTATATGGAACCTTCTCTGAGCTGAGCACTGTTTTATAATGCCTTTATATATATATCAGTTCATTGAATTCCTGTGAACTAAGAACTATTACCACCTCCATTTTACGTAGTAAGAAATTGAGGCACTACTAAGGGGCACATCTGGGATTCAAACCCAGGCAATATGGGTCTAGACCTGATATCTTTTTTTTTTTAGCATCTGATATCTTAACCTCTCAAATGCCTAAGGCAAAGAAGTAAGTGATTAACTTTGAGGATGCTAGGATGTGGGCATAGGAAGGGGGGGGGGTGAAGAAATGGGTTAGAGAAGGTGATGCCTGTGCAGGAATTTAGAAGAGTGAATGAAAAATCTACTAGTAGGAAGGAAGGAAAAAGGCATTCTAGGTGTATTAGCTCAGGTTAGAACACAGAGATGTGAACCATCCTGGTAGGTCAATGCCCTAGCTGGTAGGTCAATGTCCACAGGGGCCCTAATGGTATCTTTCAGGGTTCTGACACTTTCAGTGATACATTTTACCCACCATTCCAGGACCTTGGGAGAAAAGCCTGGAGAGGGCCAGACCATCAAATCCATGTCATGATAGGAGCTTAGACTTCAACCTGTTACAAAAGGAAATCACTAGAGAACTTTAAGGGAAAGCTGGTATTTGTATTTTTAAAGAATTACTCTAGAGGCACCCAGGGGGTGATTTGAAGGGCTAGGGTTGTGTGTGGTGAGACCAGTGACAAGAGACAACCAAGTACGAAGTTCTTGAAAAAGTCTCTGTGAGAGCTAGTGACTTCAATTACAGTATATGACACAGGGATAGAGAGGGATGGACAGATAAAAAAGAAGAAGAAAGTGGGCATCCTTGTCTTGTTCCAGATTTTAGTGGGAAGGCTTTCAGCTTTTCTCCATTGAGTATTATATTTGCTGTGGGTTTGTAATAAATGGCTTTGATTATGTTAAGGTATGTTCCCTCTATACCCACTTTGGTGAGTCCATTTATCATAAATGGATGTTAGACTTTGTCAAATGCTTTCTCTGCATCTATTGAGGTGTGGTTTTTGACTTTTCTTTTGTGAATGTGGTGTATGATGTTGATTGATTTGTGTATGTTGAACCATCCTCGTGAACCTGGGATGAATCACACCTGGTTGTGGTGCATGATCTTTTTGATATGTTATTGGATTCAGTTGGCTAAAATTTTGTTGAGAATTTTTGCATCTATATTCATCAAAGATATTGGCCGATAGTTTTCTTTTTTGGTAGTATCTTTGTCTGGTTTTGGAATTAGGGTGATGGTGGCATCATAGAAGGTCTTTAGGAATGTTCCTTCTTCTTCAACCTTTTGAAAAAGTTTAAGGAGGATGGGCATAAGTTCCTCTTTGTATGTTTGGTAGAATTCACCTGTGAAGCCATCTGATCCTGGACTTTAGGCAAAACATTATTTGACATCAACCTTACAAGTGTTTTCTCAGGTCAGCCTCCCAAAGCAACAGAAATAAAAGCAAAAATAAACCAATGAGACCTAATCACACTGACAAGCTTTTGCACAACAAAGGAAACCAAAAAGAAAACAAAAAGACAACTTACAGAATGGGAGAAAATAGTTTCAAAGGATGCAACTGACCAAGGGCTTAATCTCTAAAACATACAAGCAACTTATACAACTCAGCAGCAAAAAAAGCCAACAACCCAATTGAAAAATGGGCAAAAGACCTGAATAGACATTTCTCCAAGGAAGATATACAGATGCCCAACAAGCGCTTGAAACAATGTTCAACATCCATGATTACTAGAGAAACGCAAGTCAAAACCACCATGAGATACCACCTCACACCAGTCAGAATGGCCATCATCAATAAGTCCACAAATAATAAATTCTGGAGGGTGTGGAGAAAAGGGAACCCTCCTGCACCGTTGGTGGGAATGTAAGCTGGTACAACCACTATGGAGAACAGTATGGAGGTACCTCAGAAATCTGTACATAGAACTACCACATGACCCCGCAACTCCACTCTTGGGCATCTTTCTGGACAAAACTTTCCTTGAAAAAGACACATGCACCCACATGTTCATTGCAGCACTATTCATAATAGCTAAGACATGGAAACAACCCAAACGTCCATTAATAGGTGATTGGATTAGGAAGAGGTGGTATATATACACACAATGGAATACTACTCAGACATAAAAAAGAACAAAATAATGTTATTTGCAGTAACATGGATGGAACTAGAGACTCATCCTGAGTGAAGTAAGTCAGAAAGAGAAAGACAAATACCATATCACTTATATCTGGAATCTAATAAATGGTACAAATGAACCTTTCCACAGAAAAGAAAATCATGGACTTGGAGAACAGACTTGTGGTTGCCAAGGGGGAGGGGGAGGGAGTGGGATGAATTGGGAGGTTGAGGTTAATATATGCAGACTATTGCCTTTGGAATGGATTAGCAATGAAATCCTGCTGTGTTAAAAAAAGAAAAAAAAAAGAAGAAGAAAATAAAGTGGACCAGGCTTGGTTAGTGATTGGATGGAAGGGCTAAAAGAATCAGTAAACCTGAGGGTAACTTCTGTGAGCTTTACTTGGCTGACTAGGCATGTGATAGTTCCACCAATAATTAAAAAAAAAAAAAAAAGACTACAGGGGAAGAGTGGATTTAAAGAAGAGGATGGAGAATTCATCTTTCTATAATGTGACTCTTAAGTGCTCTATATCCCTTAGAGGAAGTCTGGATGATATTGCCTAATCCAAGCATTCCACACAAAAAGGAGACAGCTTGTCCTAAGACCACTTAATTTTTTGATCAAGAGTGAAATGATAATTATGAGAGAAGTTCTTGAAGACAGGTAAGAAATAAATAGAAAGCCGAAGAATTAATATAATATTAATGCAACATTATTTGGGTTTCCCACGAAGTAGAAAACATTTAATGCATTCATTTATGATATGGTATCCCTTCTAAGAAATATCTGTACTTTATAAAAGGCAGCAATACTTATCTGAATCCCTGCTGAAAAAATTTTAGGTAGCTTAATCCTGGAGATGGAATTTTTTTTTTCAAATGATCCTTCTAGAACTCCTCAAATCATAGTACATTTACAGCTGTTAGTTCCATGTATGTGGGTAGGGGAGTAATCTGAACATCTGAAAGTTCTCATACATTCTATACCTGGATTCCTCTCATCCATGAAATAACTCACCCCCAATATTCCATGTTGGTTTCAAAACATAATTTAAGACTTTCACTATCTTGTCATCCTCAGGAAAATCAGTTATTACTAACAAATAATGAAAAAATATTTATGTGGCCTATTTATTTGAATTTTAAGTTTTTAAAAATGTCATCTTCAGCTCCATTCTCCTCTTCTAATTTCCTAGTTCTGATCGTACTTCCTTCAGAGTGCTCTATATCCCTTAGGAAGGGGCATGATCTCCTCATCCCCACATAAACTCTCATTTTTGGATTTCTGATGCATGATCTCTGGATTAAAGTGCATGAACAATGATCTTGATTACCTATTGCACCTTTTAACAAGAAATATTTAAATGGTATTTCATGGATGCAGTAATTGAGCTTGGCATGGCTTCTTTGAAATGATCAAGAATGGAAGGAGTGGAAGAATGGGGATCCAGGGAGATGAAGTGAATTTCTTAAAGACACACACTCAGCCTGGGAACCAGGAACCTTACTTTCCTGACATCTCTAACCACTAAGCAATGCTGTCTCCATCCCGTTAGAATACCATCATTGGTGAAACAGCTGGATCATGTGGGAGAATGACCCTGTTCGTTTGATTGAGTGGCCTGGGGATACTTTCTGCGAGGCAAAACGTCACCCATCTCTCAGATTTCCTAACTTTTGTTTTATTTAGGGAAGCATGCTGCTCACTGTTCCAACATCATCCATCCTTGTCAGCATCCAAGGCCACAACTTCATCTAAACAGCCAGTGATATACTGCAGATAGAGTACAGCAAAGACATTAAACTCTGATGACATTTATGTAGACTCTGAGTCCACTAGGGATGGACTGTTGCTGCCATAAAGTCTTGCAGTAGCCAGACAAACAAAAGACTAAGGAGACACAGTGGTGGTGGTAGGAAAAGCAATAGCTTTCTCCATTCGTTTTTCTCCTTTACAGAAGTTGGCTTACATCTTATTAGGAAATGAAGAAATTAAATGAATGCAGGGATTTTGAGGGCCCAGCATAGAAGCAAACTCATCCTTGATTATCAGTAGTATTTCTAGCAGCCTTGGCTGGGCTAACAACCGGCATGGGTAACAGGTACTTAAAATATCTCCCTTTCAAATCTAGTGCATCCTACCAGCCATATATCTTCATGGAATAAACTTAAGAAAAATGGGTGTAAAGGGCAGTGGATCAAGTCAGGGTTTGCATGCATGTCCATTGTTTCCCCTTGGCAGGTATCCTCAACACCACAGTCTTAGGGTTATTTACAAGCATATGCTCACCCAGGATGGATAGAATGCTGGCATTCCACTCTGTGTGTCCAGCCTTCAAACTGGATTAAAGATAGTGATAACCTAATATTAGCACCAAGGGATGCATTCTTTACCTGAGCCAACAGGTATTTTGTAGCTACTCAGGAACCCGAGTGGAAAATGATCTTATACAACAAAGGAATAATGAATTTTTCACAGCTAATGCTGATCAGTTATACAAGCACAAAATGCCCTTAAACTTGCTGCAAACAAAAGCCCAATTATCAGAAATGGGGCTTCACTACCCCGACCTGTGCCTACCCACATGCACGTATATGTGCTATTGCAGACCACTGTGTATGGGCTCGTGTGCATTCTTCATGTCCTGCCTGCAGCTAACTTTGTAAGATGTAGATTTTTTTATATCATTTAAACTGCAGCAACACATACACATTTTAAAAATAATCGGTAACTAAGAAAGCCTCACATTCACACAGATGAAAAATGAAAGAAAGGTGCTAATAAAATGGACTTACCAGTTTAGGTTGTTTGAGGCAGAAGAGGAACAAGTGGTTGGTAATTGTCCAGAGCTTTCATTCAATAAGTCACATTGGCTTTGCTTTCTCCTGTGGCTCAGCCTCTGTGCAAAGCAAGCAAACCTCCTTCCTATTCTGTGTAAAGAATAAAATACGAAGAGGATCACTACAGGCAAGAGCCGAAGTCCATGATCACTAAGCTACACTTAATGCAAAATAAAAGAGCAAATGATGCACAGGGAAAGGATGGGGGGAAGGAAACAGCTTGGCTCAGAATCTAGGTGTATTCTTGCTAGTGCAGCCCTGGGAAGGCTTGATTTCTCAAGCTCTTGCTTGTTTAGTGAAAGAATGCCCTGACTTCTGTGTGTCTTTAGCCTGTTGTATCTGTGATGTCCATTATGAGGGGCTGGCAGGGACAACAAGCTTCGTGGAAGACAAGACTGAATCAGAAATGGTTGTTAATCAAGAATGAGCAAAGGGGCAGTGAGGCAGCCATTTAGTTTTAGACCAAATGAACTGCAGGGGAAGAAATATTTTCTGGCATCCAGGAACCCATCCAGCAATCTGTGACTGCAATGGGCTACAGCTGTCCTAGGACTAGGCACCCCCTTACTCCCACAGCTGCCTGGGGGCAGACGCACACAGGTAGCAGCCACATCTCACTTTGTAGCCCCCTGCACAATCCTTTACAACCTCTCAGCAGGAACAAGGGCATCTTTAGAGAGTTCCCAATCCAATCAGGCTGCTCAGACAATGCTAGAGTTTTTGTCTAAGCAGGTTCTCAGAAAGTAGTCAGCAGTCCTGGGGCTTAGGACACCAAGAAACTCAGTCTTGGGAAGAAGATTCCGTGTTTGTTCCATGCCAGCCACATCTGGGTACACCTGGCTTCTTTCACAGCATTATGCTTTATGTGACTAATAAGACACACAGAATAGATTTCCTAGAAAGCTGCTTATGTAGGCATTTTGCATGTTTCTCTCTGAGATAAAACAGTGAATGACCTTCACAGGCTGCTTACTATGTTTAGGGAGGCATTGCCGACTGAAAGCACATGTGAATATCACACATGCACGCACACACAGATACACACGCAGATAACGTCCCTAGCAACAGCATTGAAAATCTTTCTAAAGCTCTATTCAGAGTCCCTATCTGCCAAATGAAATCTTATCTGCTCTGATGACTTCAGAAATATTTCGGACCCATCTACTAGGCACTGATACCAGTCTGTGATTTATACCTGGAGCTGAATCAACTCTCCAGTTTTCAATGTGACCCTGTAGTAAATCAGGAGAAAGTCTTCTGGTTATAAACAAGAGGGTGGAGTGTTAACACTTGGCCTGGTAATTAATTAGAATCCTGGGAATGACATCTTGTATCCCCTTTCTAGAGACAGCATCTCATCCTGGCAGTTTACAAGTGGCTGCTCTGGATCTTGGATCTAAGGTGAGTCTCAGTGACATAAAACCTGGGTGTCCAAAGGAGGAATTCAGTGTAACTTTGCATGATTATTTCACTCTTTCTTTTCTTGTTGAAAGGCAAAAATCTCTCCCTGGAATATTTTTTCTCTCTTTCACTTCTTGAATGTATTTGTCCATTGAAGCATTGCTAGAAATAATCTAATTTGGGAATATGCACGCCCTGAAGGTTAAGAAGTCTATTTTTTCATCAAGGATTAAGAAAGAGTCAGGCTACCCTTTCACAGTTTAAGCCTAAATGATTGCCAGGTAAAACTTTACCCTTATCTATGGGAAAGCTTTGACTTTAATGCAGATTTACTTAAATTCCTTCTGCTGGGGCAAGTCAGGTGACTCTGAGTAATTCTGCTAAGGTTAGGGGTGGCCTTATCAAGGTCATTAATTCAATCTGCTATGCACACCTAAGGGGATGATGATGCCTCCTGTGATAGGGGCATTTCTTTCTGGAGAAATGCTCAAGGTGGAATCATTTTATGAGTCTGTGTCTACAGCAAAGGAGATCCATTCATTCAACTATTCATTCATTAATCCAGTCTTCAACAGACATTTGTTAATACTTAGTAGGCTAGATACACTGTGCCAAGTACTTTAATTTTACATATTATATTGTTAAAGCCTATTGATAACTCTCAAACAAACTTCAGCAAGATTCTCCATAATCTGGCTCGACCTATCTCTCTAGCTTAATTTCTTGCCACCTTCCTACTTGCCTTTTTGAATGTCTTTGAGTTCCTTGGACATACCATAGTGTCTTTTTATTTTCATTTGCTTAATCCCAAACTTTATTTTTTTTTCATTTTAAAAAAGTTTTATTGAAGTACATTTGATATACAATGCTGTAATTTCTGCTGTACAACAAACAGGTTCAATTATACATATACATATATCCATTCTTTTTTAGATTCTTTTCCCATATAGATCATCACAGAATGTTGGGTAGAGTTCCCTGTGATATACAGCAGATCAATTCCACATATGATTTTCTTTTCCCTGAATGCTCAGTCCCTTTTATCTGGCTAACTCAGGTATGGCCTTAGAGTCTTGATTTTAGATATCATCTCTCAGGGATATTTTCCCAGCCCCTGGGCTGTTAGGGTTCCTACCCCATGGTCCTGTAGTACCTTATACCTTCCCACTATCATATCCATCACATTTTGTTGTATTTACCTGTTTAACATCAGTCATCCTCATTTTACTGTAAGGGTTTAAGTGCAAAGTCTTTTATTCACTGCTCTGTCTCCAGTGTCTAGCAGAGTTCCTGGCACATAGAAGGCAGTCAAAAAATATTTAGTGAGTATTTTATTGACGTGCTTAGCATGCATTTATTCAATGAAGGATTACAAGGGTCTATGAATTGAGAGGTATCCTAAAGTTCACTTAGTGCATCTAAGTTTTCTTGCCAAGTAGCCATCATTGAATGCTTGCGTCCTCTGGTTATTTCTTCTCGATTGTTCTCAGCCCACACTAATCACACACTTATTTTGTTCTATACCCTCTAGCACTTTTACAGCATGTTCTTGCTTTTTGTTCTCCAGCTGTTTCCTGGAGTTTGTCTCATCTCTACAAACTGGTATGCTCCATAACACCCAACATAAGCCTGCAATTATTTGATGCTGATTCATTCAATAACAAACATCTGAACAGGGAGTTAAATGATCAGTCTTGCTTTAGGAAGATTACTCTGGTATTAGGGAAAGGATGGGTTGGATCAGCCAGACCTAGACAGGATGCTAATAATGACCACAGCCCAGAGATGGAATTTAAAAGTAGCCTTGCCCTTTCTTTCCCTCTACCCTCCCCCATTGCCCTACCCTCCATATTACAATATCAGTGTTCTCAGAACACTGGGGATGTTTGTTCCATACTCAGCACTTCCCCTCCACCCAATTCCACCCCCACGGTTAGTTCACTTACTTAGGTTATTCGTGAACATGTCTCACTGACTAATGCTCCTTTGAAGACAGGGATTGTATTTTACTTATTTTTTATTTGCCTCCTCCAGCCCTTACACTGCTGGCCTAGTGTCTTGCAGATAGTAAATGCTCAATTAATATTATATGAAAAGTGATATCATATGGTATTTGTCTTTCTCTTTCTGACTTCTTATATCTGGAATCTAATATATGGCACAAGTGAACCTTTCCACAGAAAAGAAAATCATGGACTTGGAGAACAGACTTGTGGTTGCCAAGGGGGAGGGGGAGGGAGTGGGATGTATTAGAAATTTGGTGTTAATATATGCAGACTATTGCCTTTGGAATGGATTAGCAATGAGATCCTGCTGTGTAGCCCTGGGAACTATGATGGAGCATGATCATGTGAGAAAAAAGAATGTGTACATGTATGTATAACTGGGTCAACATGCTGTACAGCAGAAAATTGGCAGAACACTGTTAACCAGCTATAATGGAAAAAAAATCATTATATATAAAAATTATATGAAAAGCACTTTTTATATGCAAAACATTGGATGAAATATTATGGTGAGGAGGAGTACAAAGGTGAATAAGACATCTTCTGAAAGATAAAAGAGATCTATTTAGTGAGAAAGATGCAACTTATTATAATACAGGGAAGAATTAAATAAGTGTCATAAAAAGAATGAACAATGTGGTAAGGAAGCACAGAATAATCATTACTTCCTTAGGGAAGATTCACAGAGAAGGTTGTATTTAACCGGGATCTGGAGGAAAGAAGACCACTGGAGGTTGAAAAGAAGAGAAGGGAATGGAGTCAATGCATAGAATTCCTGTAATATTTAGGGAATGACAAGTAGTCCAGCTGGGCTGGAATAAATGGTGATGAAAGGACCTAATGGAATTTAGGTCCCATAAGTAGGCGGAGGCTAGAATGAGGCTGTGTTAAGTGAGTCTGGGTGTTCTGGTACTGGTTCAGCGGTAACAAAAGCAACTAGTATCCATGAGGACTCGAGTTCGATCCCTGGCCTTGCTCAGTGGGTTAAGGATCCAGCGTTGCGGTGAGCTGTGGTATAGGTCACAGACGTGCCTCCTCGGATCTGGTGTTGCGGTGGCTGTGGTGCAGGCAGGCAGCTACAGCTCCCATTCGACCCCTGGCCTGGGAACTTCCATATGCCACAGGTGTGGCCCTAAAAAAGCAAAAAAAAAAAAAAAAAAAAGAGAGAGAGAGAGAGCTTGGACTTAATTGTTTAAGCAGCGGAGATCTGAGCAGGAGAATGTCAATGCAGCAGATTAAAGATCCCTCTGGTCTAGCCATCATGGACTGAAGTGGTAAGAACCTGGAAGCAGGAAGACATTGATGGAGAGGGTCTGCGAAAGTGTAAGTTAGGAAATTAACATAGGACACCCTTTGGAAGTAGAATTTGTCAATGGTACAGGAGGAGGAAGTGAAAGTGAGAAAAAACTGAATTTTAATTTGCATGAGGGCAGATGATGGTGACATCAGTTGATCCCAGTACACAGACACAGAGATCATTTAAGCATTTGTGTAATGGTCTGAGTACCTTCTGAAGACAGAGGCGAGAACAGGAGGCTAAGTCCTTGGAGCCAGGTAAATGTGTCTAGATGGCTTTGAAGTCATTCAGCAGCATCAGTACAGGCTGCGGCAGATGAACAACTTGCAGGGCCCTTTGCAAGGGAATGCGTGTAGGGTTTCTTGAAGGAAGAATTCTGATTAAATGTGAGGGTTTGCCGTTTCCCATCTTGGAGTTGTTTAGCTCGATGGGAAGAACGCGGGATTGGGATGGAAACTTTGAGCTTGAGTCCTCCAGCTCTCCTCACCAGCTGTGTGACCTTGGGCAAGTTATTTTCCATCATGAGGTCTCAGTTTTCCCACTTGTAAAATGAGGGAGTTCAGCCAGTTAAATTCCAAGTTTCCATTTAGCTCTATATTGTTCTCTGATTTATGAAGTGCACCATTTAAAATTTCAGAACACTTGTGAAATTAGGCCAAAGCCCACCAACATCAGAAGCTACTAATGTGCACGCTTTCCTGAAAATTCATGCCCATATTTTGAGAATGTCCATTGCAAATGCATGTCTGCCCTGCAGTTAGTTCCCTGTGGTTTGTTTGTAAGACATAAATTTAAATTGATCACTTTTTGATGACCATTTTCTAACAATTTTTCACTCTTTTTTCAGCAAAGATTTTTTTCTAAGGGGGTGCCTTTTCGTCAGAGTCTCAAAATTAAATCATGGGAAGAAAGCGGCAGTCCCTTAGTGTGGTCAGCAAAAAGTTTGGTCAGCCTACTTCCGCTCCCTAATCTCCTGACCTTCCTCAGGGTGCGGCTGCTCAATAACGGCTCTGATTCTTTTTTCAGAAATAAAATGTGCTACTTATCGAAAGCTGCTAAAAAGGAGACAAAAAAAAAATAGGGAAAAGAAAACTAACACCCCAGGGTGTATCTGAACATGCTTATTATGTGCGAAGTTGTTAGTAATGAATGTGAAACTCTTCCTCCTCCCTCTCAATTTCTAAGCCCCAAAGAAAAAAAGAAAAGGAGGTGGGGGAGGGCATTGGCTATTCAATCCCAAGCAGACCTTTTCAAAAGGTGCAGACTGTTCATAGGCATGGTATTTCTTGATTATTTTGTTTTAAGCACCCGTTGACCTTTCAGACTAAAAGTAAAGGTCCTTAAATATCCTGAGAAACCCTTTTTTTGGATTTTTTTTTTCCTCTAAGTCTTGGAAACTAGACTCATGACATTCAAAAAGACTCTTCAAAAAGAGATGGTCCCTATGACTTCTGGTGTGATTTGATGACAGGGTGTTTATCTGAACTAATCATGTGAGATTTTCCAGTGTTGCATTTTTGAGAAATGGGATTCTCTTAAGGAGGTTACAAACACTTCACTGAAAGCTTTCCAAGAACAGCTTCATTTGGCCTCTCAGCAGCCTCTCGCTGGGCTGCAGCACCGATGTGATAATCAGGGTCCTGCTTCTGAAAAGTCTTCTTGTTCTGGCTGCCACCCTCCTTTCAGTCATCATTAGAATTCTCAAGCTATGAATCCCCTATTGTCTGTGTGAGCCCAGGATCCCCCACACCATGCAGAGGAAGGAATGTGAACCTCCTAGGTCTGGCTCTAAGTCTCAACCTTATCCAGCAGGTCACAAAGCCCCATTTATACGCAGCTCCAAAGTTTTATCATAATTCTTTATCTGCTCAGCCCCATATATCCTCTAGGGCAGACAGGAGACGTTTGGTAATGAGGCTCATTTATCCTCATTTTCTCAATTGGCACACTTAAGGTTCTAATATTTATGTTCACACTGTCCTAATTTTGGATGTCAAAGATACTATACTAGACAAGTAGCATTGCTGAAGGATAATTGAACCACGCAGAAGAGTTCACCAGAGTCTGATACATGATGTGGTTTGTCATATTACCAATCATTGCATCAGAAATAGTTGCTTTTGATAACTCAGTGAAAAAAATAATAAATGCTGCCATTTATCAAATGCATCCTAGGTGTCATGAAGCAATATCACTGAATTCTCCTGCAAAGAGGACTATCCACTTTTTACTGATAAAGAAATTAAGGTTCGGAGAGATTAATTAACTTCTTTACATGCACTTTGGAGCTGAGCTGAGACTCAAACCCAGACCTTTGACTGCCAAACTCATGGAATTTTTACCTCACTCCTTTGCCTTTGCAATTTGTTTTAAATTAGTATGATGTACTTATTTTTTTAATCACAAATACATGAGGAATTATGAACTTAGAGCTGTTAAAATGTTTTGACCAACTGAGTAATGAGATTTGCTCTGATAAACATTAATTAGCACATTACCTTGTCAGAGTAGGAATTAGTGGCAAATATTTCACCTATCAATAGGTGGCAGCATTCACCTAAATCTGTCCAAGAGGAATTAGCACAGGTTACTTCTCACAAGTATCCCTAAGGCCATCTACATTCTTTGATGCACTGGGTTTTATCATAAAAAATAGCATTTACTACAAACGGGTTGCTAAATGGATCTTGATTCTGCCTCTGCATAGTGAGAGTTGTACTGCAGTGAGGTTGTAGGGGGGGACCGTGAGCCATCCCAGAAACATTGAGACCCCTCTCCATTCACAACATTCATTTTGGCTGTTTCTCTGGGGAGGTCTTTAGTTTGCACCCCAAAGCTGAAACGACTTTTGTGTCTTCACTTACTTTAACAATGTGGTGTAGAATCCTCAAATAATTATAAAAAATGAAGTTAATGCCCTAGAATATGATAGTTCATGTTTTCAAAATTCAGAGTTTGCTTAGATCAGAATGGCTTCAAAACCCTATGCACAGGTACACCTATGCATTAAAATCATCTTAGTCTTCATCAGGAAGCATGAAAACGAGTCCAGAAGGACTTTTATAAGGTTGATAGAAGTCAAAGCAGTCAAGTTGATGAATCAAAATACTGAAGGATAAATGACTACTGAATTTGAGTTAGTCTTTCTCCACCTCCTCCTATTCCTATGCATTATTATTTTCCTCCTCCTCCCTCTTTTTTTTGGTAAAGAAAATTTTAGTATAAAATATCTATAGTAAAAAGTATTAGGACAGAATCTGTCTTTATTTTCCAGCTGCCAGTAAGAGTCTGCCTAGCAGGATTTGCGTTTATAAAGTCAAGAAAACAGGTGTGGTGGTGGAAAAAAAGGATAAGCTGAAAGACTCTTAGACCTAGCTTCATGCTGACTTCTCCATTTTCATTTGGGATACTTGGAACTGATCATCATCAGTGATGACTGGAAAGCACTTACGAATCAAGTAAGATGAAGAGTCTTAACTCTGAGAACTAAGAAGTTGACTCAAATAAGGTTCTTAGGAGAACAGAGTCTTTCAAAAGAATTCTGATCAGAATAATTGAGCATGTTAACTTTCTCTTTCATATTCCCCACATGGAGCATCTTTCTTTTCTCTCACTGTGGAATTTGTAACTATTTTAGTGTTCTCAGCATAGTCTAACTTTGTTGGAGTTACTTGGAGCTCTCCTTTCCTTATTGCATCTCCACGAAGGCGTTACTTGGAGCTCTCCTTTCCTTATTGCATCTCCACGAAGGCAGGACTCAGGCTTCACATCTGCCTCTCAGCTCAAGGATCAGGACCCTGTGCATGGTAGATGATGTTTAATGCATATATGTTTAATTTAACTGAATTAAAGAAAACGCAGAGGAATGCATTTTATACTTTGTCCCTAGTTTAAAGAAAAATTGCAGCTTGGGTGTTGGATACTGTACATAGGTCACATTTCTTGTTTCTCATCTAGTTCTTCCATTTCAAGACAGCATTGGTCGGTGACTACAAAAGCTCACCCCACCCCCGCAACCATTAATTAACTCATTCTATATCCTTGGCAAGTCCACTGCATTTTGTCGAATGCCCAGGCCATAAGAAGGTAAATGCAGAGACAAGCAAAAAAGGTCATTTTACAAAGGACATTAGGTGACCCACATCTAGTGTATCATTCCAATCACTCATGTTTCCTGTCTTTGTGGTTTAGAGATCCAACCTGCTCTAAAAAGCTGAATGCTACAATGCTATTTCCTAACGGTAGCTATAATTGTTTCCCATATTAGGACAAAGCTAAGCACAAGGGTGAACATTCATCTTCAAACGCTTACAAAATTACATTCAACCCATTAGGCCTATCAGGAGATATTGCCATGCTCAGAAAATGAATTACCCAGCTGAATATCATGGGCATAATGAAGTTGTCAGCAGCAACAGTGCAGCTGTAGATTGTCTGATTACATGTTGACTATGTTGGCCATTCAGGGACACACCAGGAAGGAAATTGTTACCATATTGTCCACCACATTCCCAGCCTCATCCACAGCCATAGTGATAAACTTGATATTCCCAGAAGCACATGGAAAAATAACAGTGACAAACCAGAAAGAGCATCCTCTTATTCCTGGCATAGCCAGAGTCTCTTCCCTCCTGTGGCTACAGTCTGTCATCTTCTTTAAAAAAAAAAATGCCTGTGACAAGGAGTGTTAAGTTTAGGTTCTGGCCTTCTAAATGAGCACTTCACAGTGGGCTTCCTTGGCTTTGTTAACTTCAAATTAAGCAGCAGTCCAGCAAGAAAGCTAACTATATGGTTGGCATTTGTACCTTTCTTGCAAGTTGTTCCTTTCTGCAGAATGGTCTGAGCAGGTTGATAGATAGTATCTCTTGACATCAACCAGAATCATCTCAAAGATTCTCTTGCCCACCTCTTTAAAAAAACACTTTCTGCTTTCTCTTCTATTAACGAAGGGGGTCAGACTAGAATATCTTGAAGGCCACTTCTAGCTTTAACGTACTAGGATATCAACATGCTATTAAGATCACTTAGCCACATAAAAGTGTATCTCTGCCACAAAGACAGATTGCTTTTTTTCTACCCAGCTACTTTTGGGTTGTGCTGGAAATACAGTCATCTCTCTGAATTCATGGGGGATTGGTTCCAGGACACCTCTCCCCCGCCACCCATGTTCAAGTCCCTTTTATAAAATGGCATATTATTTGCGTATAACCTATGCACATCCTCTTGTATACCTTATACCATCTCTAGATTATAATGCATAATATGATCTAAGTGCTATGTAAATAGTTGCCTGTTCATGCCAAATTTGTTCGCTTTTTGGAAATTTCTGGAATTTTTTTTCTGAATATTTTTGGTGGTTGGTTGAATCCACAGATGTAGAACCCTCAGACATGGAGAGTTGACTCTATGTTCTGATACTTCAGGACTGATATACTTTCTTTCCCTAGAGTGCAATGAAATCTGTTTTAACACTGTGCTATTAACAGGAATGTTTGCTTTTTAAAAAAATAAATAATGTAGGTGTACCTCACTCATTAATAGAACCCTGTATCTATTCATGTTTTCTTTGTATAAAGTCAATAAGATGTTTCCATTGGTAGAACTGGTGCTTTTGTACACACTTACCATATCGCGTGGGAGCATTTGATCCTTCAATTATCCTAGCTCCTCACTCAGTGAATAGTGATTTGCATGAATAATAATCTGGGTGCTTTTGGTCATCAGTCACAGCCATAGAGAAAAGTGTCCTCTTTCCACCCCCCCCCATTTATTTTTTTTCTCTTGAATACCAGCCAAAAATGTTTTTTTTTATAAACTATTCCAGGATTATTTTTGCTTGGAGTTTGAGGCCAGGTTTAAGTCAAATTCTAGGCACCTAAGACCAAATTTCACAACAGGTCCTCTTATCCTTGGTTCACTGATAAATAAATAAACCCTAAAGAGGCCTTCCCTCTTTTCCAGGTTGCTCTCTCCATTTACTTTGCAGCATTTGAGTTCCTTAGATGATAATTATGAGGATTGCTTGGGATCCAGTCTTCACCAGATTGCTCCCAGATTGCTTCACCAGATTGCTAACCCCACAAGCAACACCCCACCAGTGGGACAAACTGGTTATCTCCATAACTTCACAGCATGAAATCTTAGAAGAGAAGAGATAATTCTTTGTAATTAATCACAAAGAGTTGAGAATTCAATATAGTAAGATAAAGGAGAAGTGAAGAAGTTACTTGTATTTGCTCAAACAAAATAATGAAGACCTATAACTGTGAGACAGGACCCAGCAATTATAAAGGCAGTCTACACTGTCACTTAAACACTGGACTGGAAATGCCACTTTACTCATTAAAATTACTCTCAGCAGAAAGAAAAACCTTATTTCCCCTCTTCCTAAAAATGCCAGATCAGGGTTGCTGTACAAATGTCAGGAGCATTTGACCTAAGGCATACAGCAGCAAAGAGGTATTCAACGAACTGAAGAAGAAAAAAACCAAGAAGCAATACAAAGAAAATTAAAGAAGTTGTAACAGTACTTCAAACAAAGGCTTTACAGATTGATCTTGTTAAAATTTAGCCTCATCTCTATCACCCCTCATCTTCCCCTTACTAAGACTGGCACAGCCCTTTTATTCCTGGCCTAGTTCTGTCTTCAGACTTCTGTCCCACTTCCCTTCCTTCACTCTGTCTCAGACTCTGAAATTCCATGAGAGCAGACACAGGAGGGGCCTAATGGGGTGTCTTGGCCACTTTGTAAGATTGCTCAGCAGAGCTCTGTCAAGGACTGCATATGCCAAGTACTCAATGTAATTCTTCTGTGGCACTGTCAGACTTACCACATGTACCTCACAGGAGAGCAAAGGCACTGAATGGAATTAGAGGCTCAATGGCTTAGTCACTTCTCTCATTATTTGTGGGGTGGGGGGGAATCCAAGACTTTGCTCAGAGAAGATTAAAAGGACTGCAACAGGCGCCTTCCATCCATGCTGCCTCCTCTTGGTTTGAAAGGGAGGTCACAACGTTCCGCTTATTCTTAGATCCTCAACACTCAAACTCAGCATTTTCGCTGCTCCTTCAGTGATTTACCTTCAGCATCAGGGAAAAGTAGGGATTTTCCTTATAGTCTGATTCCAAAATGAATGTACTTCTCAAATCAAGGTATATACACTCACACAGGCACCACACACTGCATATTCACCATCTCCTCTAGATATAGAAGTGAGAAAATCAAGCTCTTAGAAGTATTTACACTTCATCAACCAAATATTTAGTGCATTGTGACATATGGGCAGGAGAAATTGTGGCTATTTTAACTGATTAAATTAAAACTATACAAGCTGAAGAGAGTTACATGTAGCCCAGTGAAACATATTTGCCCTTGAACAAGAAGAATTTATTTTGAGCTTGTCAGCACTGAGCAGTTGAGACTGGGCGTAGATTCCTACATTCGATGGCATTAGGCATCACACAAGGACCCCAGAGTTAGAGTGATATATGGTGTTGAGTTCTTTTGAAAAAGGACCACTGTTGCTTTCAGTTAACCTAGAATCATTCATTCCTATTTTCCTTTTCCCTCATCTATACCTTTTTCTATTGCACCATTGTCTAATAGGCCCTCAGGTGCTGTAGAATGTTACAGATGAGGAAAGCTGAGGTCAGGGATCTGCTGTAGAAAAAAGTACAGTATTTCAGAAAAGAAATACCAGTTAGAGTTAGCAAATATGGTGAAAAGATTTGTGTTTGCTACTTGTTAGCTGTGAATCTTTGATAAACCACTTGACTTTGGAGACTCAATTTTCTTATCTATAAAATAGAATTAATATTAGTTACCCTGCAAAAGGCTTGAGTAGACACATCACAACAGATATACAAATGGCCAATAAGCACATGAAAAAAGTACTCAACTTGGTTAGTCAACAGAGAATTGCGGATTAAAATCACAGGTGTAAAATCTACACCTACTAGAATGGTTAACATCAAATGTTAGTGACGGGGTAAGGAACAACTGAATGCCTGTAGATTGCTGAAGGGCGTGTAAAGTGATATAATGACTTTGGAGAACTATTTGGCAGTTTCTTTTAGAATTAAATAGAACAGACCTTATGACTCAGCAATTCTACCTTGGGTTTTACACAAAAGAGAGGAAAATAAATATCCACAAAAAGAATGGTACCAGAGCATTTACAGTAGCTTTGGTCAAAGCAGCTAACCTAGAAGCAGTCCAAATGTCATCAATAGGAAAATAGATCAATAAATCATGGTATAGTCATTCTATGGAATATTACTCAATAATATGAGTGAATCTCAACATTTTAAAAAATTCTTAGAGGCTCTTTTGCTGATGTAATTATTACTGGACCTGTTAAAAGTATTTTACAGGTTATACTAATAGTTGGATAAAATTTTGATAATTTTGAATACGCATATGAGTATATCAATAGCTGATGATTCTTACAGAAAAATTTTTCTGAAAAGATGTAACTCTTCATACAAATTAACTTTCTTTGAATTCAATTTTATTTATTTTATTTTATTTTATTTTACTTTGTCTTTTTGCCTTTTCTAGGGTCGCACCCACCGGCACATGGAGGTTCCCAGGCTAGGGGTCTAATTGGAGCGGTAGCTGCCAGCCTACGCCACAGCCACAGCAACGCTGGATCCAAGCCGCGTCTGCAACCTACACCACGGCTCATGGCAACATCAGATCCTTAACCCACTGAGCAAGGCCAGGGATCGAACCCACAACCTCATGGTTCCTACTCAGATTCGTTAGCCACTGAGCCATGATGGGAACTCCTGAATTCAATTTTAAATGTACATAATTGTATATAATGACATCTTAATGTTTCCTTTGGTATTTCCTATAACTGATGGAGGTCATATAAAAAACTAAAAGTGGCTTCATGATTCACCTATCACTGTTTTTTAATTATGGAAAAAATTAAACTTATATTCCTCATTAATAAGCGGTTTATTTTTAATATGAAAATAGTAATCTCATGCAACATTCAATGCAATGATTTTTAAATTTAATTTCTATTTCTAGAAAAAGAAGAGCAAAATAAACTAAGTGAAAATGAGGAGATGGTAAAGATAAGCGAAGTCAGTGAAACTGAAAATAGAAAACAGAGAAAAATCAATGAAATAAAAAGATGCTTCTTTGAGAAGATACATAAAATTGATACCTCCATTAAGACTGACAAAGAAGAAGGAGAGGGGAACAAGTTATCAATATTAGGAAATAAATGAGCAGACATTATAGATATTAAGGGGATAATAAGGAAATATGATGAATTTTCTACAAACAAATTTGACACAAAGGAACTAAATTGCTTTCTTGAAAAACAGTGACTACCATAACTCAGCTAACACGAAATAGATTGTTTGAACAGTCCTTTAACTAACTACTAAGAAAATTAAATTCATAATTTAAAAACGCCAAAAAATGAAATTGCCAGGCCCAGGTAGTTTTAATGGAGAATTTTACCAAATAATGAAGGAAAATTTAACACCAATTTTACACAAGTTCCTTCAGAACACAGAAAAAGAGAGAACACATACTAGTTTATTTTATGAACCTATTATTACTCTGATAAAACCAGACAAAGACAGTACCAAAAAATAAAATCACACAGCAATTGTTGATTGGCTGAAGCAAAAATCATTAACAAAATGTTAGCATGACCAAGTGGCATTTATTCAAGGCATACAAGGCTGGTTCAGTACTTCAAATCAATTAATTTAATTCACCATATTAAGAGACTAAAGGAGTAAATTCACATGATCATATAAATTGATGCATAAAAAGTGCTAGACAAAGTTCCACACCATTCAGGATGACAATTCTTAGAAAGAATAGGTATAGCTGGAGCATCCTCAGCTTGATAGAAAACTTCTGCCCAGAAAATCTACTGCTAACATTATAATAAATGTTGAAAGACTGAATGCTTTTCTCCTAAGATCAAGAGTAAGCCATGTATTGGGAGTCCCCTTCATGTCTCAGTGGTTAACGAACTCAACTAGGATCCATGAGGATGTGGGATTGAACCCTGGCCTCGCTCAGTGGGTCAGGGAATCTGGCATTGCTGTGAGCTGTGGTGTAGGTCACAGATATGGCTCGGGTCCCACGTTGCTGTGGCTGTGGAGTGAGCCGGCTCTGATTTGACCCCTAGCCTGGGGACTTTCATATGCCATGGTCGCGGCCCTAAAAAGTAAAAAAAAAAAAAGTGTAAGCCATGTATGTCAACTCTCACCACTTTTATTCATCGTAGTCATGGAAGATTTTACCATGTAGTAAAGCAAGCAAAGGAAATAAAAGTTACACAGATGAAAAAGAATGAAAACTGTCTTTATTTGTAGACAAAATGATTGTCTACACAGAAAATCCCAAGGAATCTTCAAAAAGACTCCTAGAACTGAGTGAATTCAACAGGGTCACAGGATACAAAATGAACATACAAAACTCAATTGTATTTCTGTATACTAGAAATGAATATATGACACTGAATTGAAAAATACAGTACCATTTATAGTCACTCCAAAAATGAAATCTTAGGTGTAAATCTAATAAAACTTGTACAAAACTTCTGTGCTGATAGTTATGGGACATTGATTTAAAAATCAAAGATCTTAATAAAGTGGAGAGACATAATGTCTTCATGGGTTAGAAGGTTCAGCATAGTAAAGATGTCAATTTTCCCCAAATAGACATAGTTTTAATACAACTCCTATCAAAATCCCAGCAAAAAATATTTTTTTGTAGCTATAGAACAGATTTTTCTAAAATATAGGTGGAAAGGCAAAGGAAGTAGAATAGCTAAAACCATTTTCAAAAACAAAACTAAGGTGGGAGGAATCAGCCTATTCAAATATTTCAAGACTCATCATATAGGTATATTAATCATTACAGTGTGGTATTGGCAGACAGATACGGAGGTTAATGGAACTGAATAGAAAATTCAGAAATGAACTCACACAGATATGCCCAACTGAAATCTTTAGACAGAGGTGCAAAAATAATCCAACGGAGTAAAGATAGCCTTTCAATAAGTGGTGCTAGAGCAATTAGACATCCATAGGCAAAAAAAAAAAAAAAGAATCTCAATCTAAGCCTCACACCTTAAAAGTTAAGTCAAAGTGGATCATGAACGTAAATGAAAAACTATAACACTTCTAGAAAAAATATAGGGGAAAGTCTTCAGGATTTAGGACTAGGCAAAGAGTTCTTAGACTTGATGTCAAAAGCACAATCCATTAAAGGAAAAATTGATAAACTGGACTTCATCAATATGAACTTTTGCTTTGTGAAAGATCCTTTTAAGAGGATGAAATGACAAGCTGCAGAGTAGGAAAAAATATTTTCAAACCACGTGTCTGACAGTAGATCTCCTATGTAGAATATATACCAAGAATGCTCAAACTAATAATTAAAAAACAAACATTTCAATTAGGAAATGGGCAAAAGAGATGAAAAAACATGTCGGCAAAGAGGATATTCAGATAGCAAATAAGCGATAAACATATGAAATTATATTCAACATCATTAGCCATTAGGGGAATGCAAATTAAAACCACAATGAAATATCTACAAACTCAGCAAAATGCCTGAAATTAAAAAAGAGTTGACAACAGGTGAGGGTGCAGAGAAAGTGGATCACATATCGCTTGTAGGAATGTTAAAATGGTATAGTTACTCTGGAAAACGGTTTGTGAGTTTCTTAAAAAATAACCATGCTACTTACATATGTCCTAGTAATTGCATTACTATGCATTTATCTCAAGGAAATGAAGGCTAGTTTTGGCACAAAAACCTGTCCATGAGTGTTTATAGTAGCTTTATTCATAGTAGCCAAAACCTGGAAACAACCCAGGTAACTTTCAGTGGATGAATGATTAAACCACAGTACATCCATACCATGGAATACTACTCAGCAATAATAAGGAACAGACTTTTAATACCCGTAACAATGTGGATTAATTTCCAGAGAATTATGCTAGTAAAAAAAACCAGTCTCAAAGGGTTACATAGTATATTATGCCCTTTATACAACACTGATAAATGCAAGAATATAGAAATAGATAAGAGATTAGTGCTTGTCAGAAATTAAGGAGGGAGTGGATGGAGTTATAAAAGGGCAAGAGGTAGAACCTTTAATATGATGGAAATTTCTGTTTCTTGACAGTATCAGTACCAATACTGATAACAACGTGACATTGTTTTCACAAGGTAGAAAAAGTTACTATTGGGGAAAACTGGGTAAAATGCACGAGATCTCCCTGTGTTATTTCTTTTGACTGCATGTGGATTTATAATTATTTCAAAATTAAAAATTTAGTTAAACAGTTGGGAGTTCCCATCGTGGCGCAGTGGTTAACGAATCCGACTAGGAACCATGAGGTTGAGGGTTCAGTTCCTGCCCTTGCTCAGTGGGTTGACGATATGGCGTTGCTGTGAGCTGTGGTGTAGGTTGTAGATGCGGCTCGGATAACGCGTTGCTGTGGCTCTGGTGTAGGCCAGTGGCTACAGTTCTGATTGGACCCCTAGCCTGGGAACCTCCATATGCCGCGGGAGCGGCCGAAGAAATAGCAAAAAGACAAAAAAAAAAAAAGTTGATCAACATTTTTTTGTGGCTGTGAGAATAGCCAGCTTTAGTTAGTCTGATGTTTAGCCTCCTTTCAGAACACCTCCCATTAGTGGTTTCATGGCATGAAAACTACAGTGAGCATTCAGGAGTGGTCGTCATAATACCATGGCTATGTCTATCTGGTTGGCCGCTGAGTGGGGCTGAGCAGCAGATGGATTTTGGACACACCATTTCTCCAGTGGCCTGGAGGTATGCTACCTGATGTATCACTGCTTAACCAGGATCTAGTGCAGTGCTTTGCACAAAATTAAAAAGCAATAACTAGTTACTGAATGTAATATTGAATAAAATGACACTTTTGGAAATCTGCTAACTCTTCTGGCTCAGAGTTGGTCTGTGTTGGTTGTTCCTCAAATCTAATAGTTGCTTTCAGATTCCTTGGTGATTAAATAGTGGAAGATAAATTTACTCTACTTAGAAATCAGTGGAAAGCCGAAGGAAGTCAAAGGAAGTAGCCTTATATGGCAGAATATTGTTGTGTGTTACTTAACCTAACAAATTCATTTCTATGAAATTTTCCTATAGTTATCCATCCACAAGTGTGCAATAACACTTAAACAGCACACATTTGACTGCAGTAGTGCTTCCAGTTGCCAAAAGTTGGAGTCCAAATACTTGATAGATTTAAAAAAACCATAGCAAGCCTTATAATGAAATACCATGTAGCTATTAAAAAGGACCTGGTAGATGTATTATTTACATGGAAAGATATTCAAGGCAAATGTTGTAAGCAATTTCTAGAACAGTTCTAATTTTTGTGCAAAAATTATTTCTTATGTCTTTAGGTTTGGTAGTATATACATAGAAAAAATAGAAACATTCTGTGTTATTAAAGTTATCTTGGGAGGGCATGGGATTATGAGAGACTTTAACTCAGTACTCTATTTCTGTATGTTTGAATTGGCTTCTATTAAAATTATTAACTTTTATGTTCAGTCAAAATGTTTTAAAGAAACTTTGAAGTTTGACATGTTTTTGTTTCAGCACTTCCATTAACTATGCTAATTTGGAGAATTTACTTAAATCTTTCCAATAAGGAAATTTAGTAGCCTCAATTTCCTCGTCTGTAAAATGCAGATGTTGATACTTAGCTTATAAATTAATTCAGTGAGGTAAAATAAGCATTTGATCCAGGGCTTGGATCAAAGCAGTTAATCTATAAAGAATCTCTGTATATGTTTGCCACTACCTAGACTGTTGAAGAATGGTAGATTTCCGACTAGTTCACTTACCTAAGACTTGTCAATCATGTAAAATCTTGATATCCATCAGGACCCATGGACTCATCAAATTTCCAAAAATGGTTACTCTCTGTCAACTGTTTTCTTATTCAAGATCCAAAATAAAAGCAACATGCAGTCTCAATACCCTCATTTCATGTTCATGTTCTTTGGACAAACCCATCTTTTACCATTCAGTCAGCTATCTAGGTCCAGAATGTCACTGTTCCATATCTATCATAAGCTAATTTAATGATAGAAGCCCTTCAGAACTCAGAATCTTTACCATTAAATTTATCTTCTGCATTTATCTCCATTTGAAAACGAAAGTGTCATCAGGACTTTTTTTTTGTTGTTGTTGTTGTTGCTGCTATTTCTTGGGCCGCTCCCGCGGCATATGGAGGTTCCCAGGCTAGGGGTTGAATCCGAGCTGTAGCCACCGGCCTACGCCAGAGCCACAGCAACGCAGGATCCGAGCCGCATCTGCAACCTACACCACAGCTCACGGCAACGCCGGATCGTTAACCCACTGAGCAAGGGCAGGGACCGAACCCTCAACCTCATGGTTCCTAGTCGGATTCGTTAACCACTGCGCCACGACGGGAACTCCAAGGACATTTTTTGATTGGACTTCTTGTTTGCAACTTTGTTTTGGGAGATGAATGTTCACATGGCTTTTTGGTCCAGGTGACGGGGAAAGTCTCACCTTGAGCTTTTATGTCACAGAGTTCTGTACCATACAGTGAAAGTGGGATGGGATAGTTAGGGTATTTTGGATTAAACTGAGCCAGCACGATTGATCTGTCCCAAAATATCACATGCCATGCACTGTGAGATTCTGATTCTTAGTGTACAGAAAGACCCAATCTAATCCAGCAGTGAACATGCTGCTAGAAAGAAGCCTGTCTGGAGTTTAACTCTAGCTGATGGTAGAAGACGTGGCAGGCATTGATACAAACCTGGCTCTGATGCAGGTCAGACAACCCCAGATAATCCCTCAAATGGCTGAGATGCAGTACCAATGCATGGCATATTTCTGCTTGTGCTGTGGATATCTGGGGTTTATGTGAGTCCTTCCTGTGACAGCAAACTCACTAAGTCTGGAGGGGTGCCAAGTATGCCATCTTTATAGAGCTTTGTGAGAACACTTCCTTTGGCTATTAATACAAGCATACTGACTCCTGTTTTCTCTCCCTAGGGATTATGTGAGAAACTAGATTAGAAAACATTGCTGTGTTTTAGAATTAGTGGTTTCACTTCTTTTAGGCTACTTCTATGCATGAACTTCTGCTACTGAACTTAGGGTTTGTCTAAGGTGGGAGGATCCAAATTCTAAGGATAAGATCTCCCAATACAGAAGAACAGATGGAAGAGGGGCTCTCAGCTTGATGGGCAAATAATCAAATATTTGAGGACTCTATCACAATACCCTGCCAATTACTGCCATCTGCCTTTGTGTGAAATTGATCTTTCTCTCATCCCCAGAGCCCGGCAGGAGCAGCCGTGGAAGATGTCATGTTTGCAAATGCTCAGTTCCTTGAGCTTGTGTGTCTGACCCATCAATACTGACCTTGAGACTTTCAGTTTGATTCATTTTCTTTTAAAAAACGCAATTTCCTGTGTCTAAGGGAGGGGGGGAAAGGTTAAAAAATATCATTATACAGGCTCCAAAGTTTTTAGGACATCAAATTGCTCTGACAAACCATTTTTATGAGTTAAGTGTAAAGGAAACAGAAACATACGGATTAAATTTCCCTTAAAATACACATGGGCTTAAAAATTAAGGGGGAAAGAAGGACTTGGCAATGTGGGTTTCAGGCTTTGCCAAACCCCAACTCCTGAGAAATAACTTGAGATGCTTGACAAACCCAAAAAGCAGCTGGTTTTGCCCTATGCCCTCATTGAGCGACATCTAGAGTCCCATGTGATTGGAGGCTCTCTGACTGAAATATGCTAATTTTCAAACTCATGCTCTGATTCTTCAAATTACCTCAGTCTCTGTTTATACAATTTCTCCCTAAAGGGTCCTCCTTGGGTTCTCTTTGCATCTAGGGAGACTCAGAGGCCAGTGTTCTAATTCCCATTTCATGGATGAAAACACAGAGCCTGATGACGTCTAAGCTAGATGACCGGCGACAACTTCCTCAAGACAGAAGATTTACCCATATGCACCCTACACCTGCCTTGAGAATCAAAGAGAATCTTTGCTTCATTAAGTACTAAAATGGATTCATAGCCAAATGGCAAGTATAAACTCCCCATTGAACACTGGGAATTCAGTGGGGTGTATGTGAACTTAACTATAGTACTAATTAATCAGTTAATTAATTCAATAAACAGATGCTTATGGAGAAAAATGTATTACTGGAATCACGATGGAGAATAGAAATAAAAGGAGCTAACATTTACTAAATGATGATACTGTGCTAGGCCATTTCTGTGCAGTATCTTATGTAATGCCCACTTGAACTTTCAGAGGTTGGCACTATGACTATTTCCATTCTCTAGAGAAGAAGGGAGGCACAGAGAGATTTAGTAATTTATCTAAGGTTGGCCAGAAAGGGCAGCTCTAGGATTCAAAGACACTTGGATACTGCCTCCTACAGTCTCCTGGGCAAGCTAAGACACACTCAAGTACAAGTACCATATAAAGAGTGATAAATGTCCCAGAGGCATTCAGAGCATGGAGGGATTACCTTCTACTGAGATTAGGAAGGCTCTTTGTAGGAGGAAGCTTTTGCAGAAGATTTTAAAGGATGACTAAGATCTGATTACCAGGGGAGAGGTCAGAGTCATTTCTGCCTGGAGAACGTCCATGAGAGGGATGAGAGAAGGAAGCCTAGGGCATAACAGGACACACTGCAGAAAATCAGGGAAATCACAAGAAGGGCACCTTTTACTCAGGCAAATGCAATTATATATCATTGGCCGAAACAAAAGAAAACAAACTCTCCAAAATAATTTAAATGACTCAGGCAATTTAATTTGCCATTTCCTAGAAAATGAGTATAAGATAGGAGTAGTCTGTCATTTTCTCACTTGGTTCCAACTTTGAGAACTTCTCATGATGTGTGAGCATCTCACAGTGCTAAGTGATTCTGGAGATGAAAGGTGTAAACTTTTGCATCGCATGGCCCCTAATTATGTTAGCCAGTGCTCAGGTGAGTTCCAGGGCTTGAGGAATCACAGTCACTGAGATGGAATCATTTTGACCATATGTGATATTCATCCTATTTGATGATTTTAGAATTTAAACCCCCTTGTACAATGCAAATCCATAATATCTGCTTACTTTGTAAATGAACTCTTGAAATTAGAAGGGTCAAGGTGGGAGAAACTCCTTGGATGGACGTAATAGAAAAAAAGTTAATCCAAACAAAATGTAAATTGTGCATGAAAATATATGTAGAAGCTAAAAGTTGTTACTAATGCATGAAAATATATTAACCTCTAAATATATACAAAAGGAAATATCATGCTTTAAAAAACCTCAACTGTTCGCCTACTTACGACAAACCAAGCATACAGACTTTTGACAGTCTTCAAAATGCTATTTATTATTAATAGCAGGGATTTCAGGACTTTAGGGTGGGAAAGTCAGTGAAAAGGCAGCAGGACTAAGAAAATTTATTAAAGAGTATATGAGGAGGTTGAATTGTAAGAAAAAAAACTGAAGAACGTCGAAGATGCATGAATAGTTAAGTCTAAGAAAATGTTAATATGGTGTGAGTTGACATGATAAATGTGTAACAGAAATATCTGACAATTTTACTCCTATTTTTTTTCTCTAAATATAAGTGCTAGATATGCTCATTTTAGGAAAGTAGCATATATAAAGACCACAGTAGCGTATATACAAAGATCAAAAGGGTCAACAGAGAAAAATAAAAGATCATCCACAATTCTATCGGAGAGAACCACTTTATCTTTTTGTGTATTTTCTTCTAATATGCAACTATTTTATATATTCACATTGATTCATGCTCTGTTCAGTGGCTCTCACACTTTAACACTCCTCAGAGTCACCTGGCTATGAAAACACACATTGCTGTGGGCTCACACCCTGAGTCTCCGATTCATCAGGTGTGGGTAGGGACTGGGAGTGTGCATTTCTATCACATTTTTAGGTGCTGTTGCTGCTCCAGAGACTAAACCCTGAGATCCACTGCTCTATAAGACTTCCTTGTTTTCATTTCATGTTGCATGAGGAGTATTACAATTATTTGAAAATGTCCTTTCTCATGGCTGCATAATATTTTATCACATGCTTTGTTACCTATGCCCCTATTGTTTTCCCTACTCATTGGTTGAAGGATTCTTTAAGAAAACAACACTAAGATGAACCTCAAGCCTTGAGATGGAAGCAAGCACACCTAAGGCTGTTAAGAGGAAACATTTACACTTGTATGATTACTTTGCATTTTAGAAGCTCAGAAGGCTCACACCCCAATAGGGATGGTTCTGAATAAATCGTTTTAAATGTACAGCAAGGACCTTGTAAGCCGCCAGAGGCACAAGACAGTTATCACTGACTCCTGAAATGGGCCAAGTGTTCCTTTTGAAAAACATAGAAGAACAGAATCAAGACAACAGTCTAGAAGACTGATGTTATGACATGCAACCAGCTAAAAGTCTTGTTCCAGAAGCCGCTTGATAAGCTTATGGTTCCAAAGAAACCTTTGGCGCTCTTGGTAAGCAGGCTCTTACCACAAACAGAATCACAATGTGGAATGATCTGGCTCTCCTGCTTTTTTCTCATCCTCAGCAATGTGCATCAGAAACAGTTAAACTGCCAGCAGCTCCCAAACAGTGGTTTCCGCCCTTAGCGACTGCCAGCCCCTGCAGGCTCACCACACACAGCCTCAGAGGTCTGGCTCCGAAACTCCTCTCTGCCCAGACGCCATTAACAATGAGAAAGGAAAACTGCGGCCACCACAGAGCTTCAGAGGCCAAAGATACACAGGAGCCTCCACCCTAGCAACGAATTTCCCATGCCTGTGCCTTGCTTTTTATCCTTTACCTTTCCCCAAACATTCACAAAAATCCAGGGTTCTCTTTCTTGTTCATTGTATCACGCTATCTGGGGAAAATTCCAAGGAGATCCAATGAAGTTGCATTTCATAGTGAAGAATCTCTGGACACATGGTACTATTCACGGTGGGTGAACTCAGTGAAGGAATAGTCACAGTGAGACCAAATGTTGCTTGAATGGTGATATTTGTCAAGCAGGCTATCGATGTGTATAATCCAACTTAATCCTCACATTAGCCCTGAGAGCTCAGCACTGTTACTCCTCCTGTTTTACCAATGAAGAAAGAAACGGAGAAGAGAAGTTAAACCACTTGCCCAGTTTCACTCAGCTGGCAAGTGATGGAGGCAGACTGAAACCCAAATTCATCTGACTCCAAAGCCTGTCTTCTTTACTATTTACTATTATTCTAACCAGCTCCTTTTAAGAAGATATCTAGTATTTGTTTACTTTTCTGTTCACCAGACTCATCTAAATGCCAAGGAAGGCCAGGCATTTCACTTTTTTAGAGAATCTGAAATAGTAGAGCAGATTCCTAATAGCCTATTTTAAATCAACCAAGAGACAGTCCCCTGATTTCCTGGATTATTGGTTTACCCTCTGCACTCCAACCACAGGGGGCATGTGGAAGGAGTCTACAAGGGACTCAGAGTTATCACATTATTTACCCAGGGGTTTCAATAAAAGATACTATCCTATTAACCTAAGCGGAATGTTTTAAATCCATAATTTTAGTACTGATATATATATATATATATATATATATGTTTGATTATATGTATATATATGGCAGTATTAAATTCACATACAGACATATATACTTATTACTATATATATACTTAGTTACATAAATATGAGGGTAGTGGTTCACAAACATTAGTGTGCATTGGAATCACCTAGAGGGTTTGTTAAACCACAGTCTGCTGGGTCCTATCCGCAGAGTTTCTAATCCAGGAAGTCTGGGTAGGATCCAAGAATCTGCTTTGCTAGGAGATCCCATCGTGCTCAGCAGAAACGAATCTGACTAGCATCCATGAGGACACAGGTCTGATCCCTGGCTTCACTCAGTGGATTAAGGGTCCAGCATTGCCGTAAGCTCTGGTGTAGGCCAGTGGCTAGAGCTCCACCTGACCCCTAGCCTGGGAACCTCCAGATTCCCCAGGCAGCCCTAAAAAAAAAAAGAATCTGCTTTTCTAACAGGTTCCCAGATGATGCTGATACTGCTGGTCTGAGTGGGGAATACCTCTGAGAAGAGAAGAGCAGAATATCTGCAAAGCTTTACCCTATAGGGAAAGAAGTGTTTACTACAATATTTTATTTTATTTTATTTTTAATGATTATTATTTGTCTTTTCAGGGCCGGACCCATGGCATGTGGAAGTTCCCAGGCTAGGGGTTGAATGGGAGCTGTGGTTACCGGCCTATGCCAGAGCCACAACCATGCCAGATCCGAGCCGAGTCTGCAACCTACACCACAGCTCACAGCAATGCCAGATCCTTAACCCACTGAGCGACGCCAGGAATCGAACCTGTGTCCTCATGGATGCTAGTCAGATTCGTTTCTGCTGAGCCACTGATGGGAACTCCCAACTACAATATTTGAAAGGAAATTGACTTTTTCTTGAACTAGTCTTTCTGCTGAAATGATGGATCGGTGTGTTCAACTCGAGAGCATGATCACCTGGAGAATTTGACCCACTTCATGCGGAGTCTTCAATGTCATGACGCAGGGTTTCCCAAGGAACAGCTGTGGCACTTGAAGTCCCAGGAGTGGTAATTAACAGACAAAAGCCAGAGGAAACTGCTGTTTTTCGATCGTCAACTCTACATCAGTAATGGGAAAATATATTGACTCCTTTGTTACTTGATGTAATTTTAGAGATATTTGCAAACAAGCTTAGTCATTTTCTGTAGCTGTCCTAGGAACTGGACGTTCCTCCTGCTGCTGGAAAGATCATGCTCCCTTGCTAAAAGTGTGATTGCTTTCTCAGATTTGTTCATCAAAATGCCCTGTGAGATGTTCGTTAGCCCCCTGGTGGCTCAGGCCTTGTCCTGTGTACATTGCTTCCGGAAGTTTCTTGGCATATTAGAATCAGTGTTCACTCAGTAATATTTTCATCTAAATTAGCGGGTTGAGTTCTGTGGCAGACAATTTCAGCTTTTTCTGCCAGATTTGGGCTGTCCCTGAATGACACAGCCATGAACAAGCAGGTCAGGTCCTTGCTCCAGTTTGAAATTCTTTGTGTCTTGAGCTGTTTTGCTAAAGTGAAACAGCATACACAGTGCTGTACCAGGCCACATATTCATTACTATCAAAGAATACAATTCTCAAGTTTCTACTGTCTCTCCCCAGAAGAAGAAAGCCAGGCTAACTTCCAACCTCAAATTCTGAGAGCAAATCAGAGGGCCAGAAAATGTCAGTCTGTTTTCTTCTTTGATAAGCTTCCTTGGTAAAGTGCAATGACCTGAATTACAATGTGGCCTGTGGCCCAAGAATCTTGTGGCTTCTGCCTCTTGCCTCTCTTCAGGCAGTGGTGTCTGGCCTGCAGTGCTGTAGATCAATCACCCAGTTTCCCATGGCAATTGTGTATTTTCTTTATTACTATAGGTGCTACTAAAGGGAGGGAGATAGCCATAGATAACCCCAAAGAGAGCTCACCCAGAAGCCAATTCTACTGTTTGCTTTGGGAGGGCATTATTCATTTTTTTTTTTCTTTTCTTAAGGGCCATACCTGTGGCATATGGAACTTCCCAGGCTAGGGATCGAATGGGAGCTGCAGCTGCTGGCCTATGCCATAGCCACAGCAATGAGGGATCTAAGCCACATCTATAAGCTACACCATAGCTTATGGCAATGCCGGATCCTTAATCCACTGAGCAAGGCCATGGATCTAACCCACATCTTCATGAGTCCTAATCAGGTTCATTTCTGGTGAGTAACAATGGGAACTCCTCTTTGATTTCTTTACACAGCTATTTTACCTTTCTAGCTGATAGCAAAACAAATTTTTGTTTCCTTAGTACATAAGGCCTTGTGGGGGGAGGGGAGGTGGACCACCAATTTGCTAACTGGGGAGAAAACAAAGCCTGGAATTTAAGGAAAAGATAATTGAATATGCCTGTAAAGGATGCTCCCCTTACTGAGAGAATCTGCCAGATGGCTAAACCACAAGGAGAAGATGTTTCCACCTAGAATGTTAAAAGGGGAGCTTGGGTAACCTCCAGTACAAAGTCCTTCAGACTATTCCCTGGAGCCCTGGAGAGGGCTGGATGCCCTGGGACTACAAGGGATGAATAAAGCCCAGCTCTTACTTTCAAGGACCTCAAGTTTCAACAGATGCCTCAATGCTTATTTAATCATTCATTTGACAAGTATTTATTGACTCCTTGGAGTGTGCCAGGGAGATTGTTTTAGTAACGAAATCTCGGAGTAGAAATAGACTCTAGATGAGGGATCAGAGGTCTCCTGGGTAGCAGCATCTCTTCTGTGCTGCCCTTGGCACATCATCCCCTGACCTCTGGCCACATCTTAGGGTGGGAAGGTTGCTGCAGTGTGAGGCAGTTTGTCCCATTGCTCCACAGTGATCATGGCTCAAAGGTGCACTTTGTACTGTACTGAATCCATTGTCTGCTTTCTTATATCCCACCCGGAATGGAACCAATGTCTACCTGCAGGAACCCTGTGTAACCCGACACTGCTGCCCACCCACCTGAAACCCTCTCTCCTCTTCCCCTGAAATAAACACAGGCACACATATGCACAAGCAAAGCCCCCAAAATTGCTGGGTTTGTTTTTGCTTCTGTGTGTAGCAGTGGTGGTGGTATATGTGTGATACAATGAATTAAAAAGAAGGTAGAGAAGAAGATGGGATGAATGTGTTTGTCCCAGTGCCTAAGGCAGTACACGACACACAGTAGGTCTTCAGCAAATACCATCAAAGAATGAGTGAATGGATGAATGAGTGAATAGAGTATGAATCACTAACTAGACTCTACATTTTTCCTATTATGAACCATGTCTCATAGTGTTAGCACCAAAGACACTACTTAGCCCATAAGGAGGGGTTCAACAATAAGTAATTTCTGAGTGAGTGGATGGACACGTGAAATTGAAAACTACAGGCATACAAGTGGATGTTAAATAAATGTTTGTTGTCAGGGGAGTTCCTTTCGTAGCTCAGCGGAAACGAATCTCGCTAGTGTCCATGAGGATGCAGGTTCCATCCCTGACCTCGCCCAGTAGGTTAAGGGTCTGGCGTTGCCGTGAGCTGTAGTGTAGGTCACAGATGCAGCTCAGATCTGGTGTTGCTGTGGCTATGGTATAGACCAGCAGCTACAGCTCCAATTAGACCCCTAGCCTGGGAACCTTCATATGCCATGAGTGTGGCCCTTAGAAGATAAATAAATAAATAAATATTTGTTGTCAGAACAAACGAATGAATGAATGAATATGCAAGCCAGGGAGTGAGGCTTCAGTGCCGATAGTTATTCTGCTTCAGCTACAGGGACATCATAATTAGAGTGGGTAGGTGAGAAAAGGATAACTTTATTTAATAGGGCTGTTGGTTGCCTTTTCAGCATGAGAAGCTCTTTGACTCAGCAGCCCAGGCAGTCTGCCTTCATCCTGCGGTCTTTTCTAACACGCTAGGGTTAGCTAGGTGAGATGGCAGTGTTTTATTTTGTTTCACTTTTAAATCAAACTCTGCTTAGAGATTCTACATTTATTTGGTTTGCTTTCCAGTTGCTTAAGGGAATATGGATGTTAACCAGAAATGCTAACAGAGAAACTGTCCAATTTGGTAACAGAGAAAAGAAAGGTCTGGAGAAAATGAACAGCATATACTGATGTCTGCAGCCTTGTGCTCTCAAGACCACCTGCAGATCCACTGTAGACACAGAAGAGTGAACATTTGGCTTCTCCCAAGGGGGCTTCTTTTGGATTTCACATACTCTGCTGGAGCAAGTCTGTCTCCCCAAGGCATGGGCCTGAGCTTCACTCTATGAAGATGAGTCCACGTGTTACTTTTGATCACATCACCTCTGTTCCTTGGAAGGCAGCCCTAAAATGGTACAGGACCAAGAGTACTGAAATTTGGTTTGTTTTTGCTCCTGCAACTGCTAGGTCCTCAGCCTCTGAGTTAGTTTGGCTGTACTCCTCAGAAAACCAAGTCTTCTTTTATTTTAGCAGAAATCTGACTCAGCCTCTGCCTCTTTGGAAGGCACTGTAATTTCCACACCAGTGATGACAAGGAAAACCAGGGCGGTACAAATGATGCCCACTACACAGCAATGCACGTTCTCAGCAGCATTGAATGGCTCTGCTGAACTTCACTGAAGTGAAGAACAAAATACTGGCAGGAGCTCTCAAGAAGATAAAGAAATTGTCACAAACCATAAGAGAATTTAAGGTAGCCTGGTAAATTAAGTACTCTTCTCTTAGGCTAATTAGCTAATGATTCTTTGTTAAATGGGGGTCAGCTGTCAATTAATTTTCAAGGCAAGTATTTGCCCCTAAGAAGATACTCTAGAGAAATAGGTGATCAGATTAGGGAAGTTCAACAGATGCCTCTGGACCAAGTGTCAGAGGCCACAGTCCTTCCTTCTTTGTTTCAAAGGAACCCTAAAGAATTTCTGGATGGCCCATGGGGAAGGCCGGGAGCATGCTGGGTGGCCAGGCCATCTGCTGGCCCTGCTGTTAGGTTCCAAGCCCTGCAGAAAAGGACTACAAGCCAAATTGGGCAAGAATGAATGCTACCCAAGGTCATTGTAACAGGCAGCTGTCCAGTGTTCAGGTCAGCCCAGTTAGGTGGAGCCAAGGTTAAGTTAACCGGAATAAAATCAGGAACAGTGCAATTAGGCCCCCAAATGTGCTTTGGGCTATTACACATCCGGTCATAAGAAGGTCAGTTCTATGCAGTAAGATAGCCCATGTCCATTGACATGGTCTTGACCTGGACTGATTTGCCCTACTCGGTCGGACATTATTGGTCAGTTTAAGCAGGCATCTTTCAATCATATGAGTTTCCTCTGATGGTATGAGAGAATCCACTTAAAAAAGAAAATCACATATTTTCGGTCAATTAATGAGTTTAAATGCCATCCAAGGCTTTTATAGAGAGGAAATCAGATGGGCAATTTAAGGGAGATGTAAACAGATCCTGAAGAGATGTGAGACGAGGACCAAAATACACACAGACCCTTGCAATGATACAGTGATATGCTTTTATAGACATTTTGACTCTAAGGAATTGTTTACAGTCTCAAAAAGGTTCTTCAGGTTGTGGTCACTTCTTGGTGTGGAATGACCTAGACTCTTATTAACAAACTGGAAATTCTGCTTTTAAGCGTCAAGAGCACAGTTTTGAGATTCTACCTTTCTCTGACTCTCTAAATTAGATCGGATGTATTTAGATCCTCATTTTGAGTCAATGTTTTCCAAGTATTACGGTCCTCTCAGCCTGGAGACTGGAGACAGGCGCTCACAAAGCTTGTGTTCATGCCATTAATTTTCAAAGGAGGGGAGGAAATGAGATTGACATTGTTCAGAGAGCAATTTCCATGTCAGATAGTCTTCCTATCTGGTATGGAAACATCTGCAAATCAATAGAAATTGCGGTGAGAGGGGCCCTTAGGAGGCATTTGTGCAATGACTAATGAGACGAGTTACCATCTGCCTAAGCTGGATTGTGAATTAAAAAAATGAATACTTTTATTTTGAATTGTTAAGAGATCCTTATTTAGAGTACCATGTAGATTTGACTCTTCATTGGACGTTTGGAATATTTAGTTTGTGTGTTTTCTTGAATAGAAAGGGTGGTGTGGGGAGAATGCTCCAGGTTTGGCTACAACTCAAGGGCTCTTATCAAACACAATTCCAAATTCTAAAAAGAAAAAGTGAAAAATTCTATATCAAGGCACACATGAATTTGACCTAAAGAGATCCAGCTTGTAAGCATATCTCCAATAGCAATATTTCCTTGGGCACTTCTGGCTTTTGATTCTGTGATCTTGCCGTTATCCACATGGACATCCTTATTTCATAGGTGGAGACAATGAGTCACAGGCAAAGAGATTTCCTCCGAGAGCTATTTAAGTTCCTGTTTAAATTGCTGGATTAATGGTGAAGTTGGTGCTATAATTCTGTAGTGTCCATGGTCCTGCCTGAAATCCTCATTGGAATAAGAAAGTTGAGGAACGAGAGGAGCGAAAGAGATTGAGAGAAAAGAAGGAAGGGAGAAGGGAGGGAGGAGAGTGAGGAGGCAGAGCGATGGGAGAGGGAAGGGGGAAATGAGCAGAGAAAAGGGAAAAGAGAAAGTAGAGCATCAGTTATGATGGGGAAGATGCAATGGCTGGGAGGTTAAGACTCAGTCCCACAGCTCCCCAGCTGTATGATTAAACTGTCTGAATCTCAGTCTTCTCATCTGTGAAGTGGAGTAGCTACATCTTCTGTGCCTCCCTCACAAGGGCTGACCAGACCACAGGAGACCAAACTCACGAAGAAGCTTTGAAAAACACAGAGTGCTGTTCAACTCTAAGCAGCAAGATGGCAGAGAGTCAGTTACCCCATTAGGGAATTCAGCATTTTGGTTATCCTGGAGGGTCACTTAAGATGTTTGAACTCCCCCTTGCTACTGAGTAAGGAGTGCCGCATGTCACAACGGGGCCAATGTGGGCTTCATTTATAAACAGTGAAAATTCCAAAGCAATCCCAAAGGGAGGGGGTGAGCTGCTCCTAAGAGCAGGCTTTAGGCGCCAGAAGAAATGGAGCTGTCTCCCTGCCTTTTGATGCCAAGACATCAACACTTAAAGCAGCCACAGGGCGAGTTTGATCAAGAACCAGCAAAGCAGAGAAAGAACTCAATTGAGGTGCCCAGACCTCCTGCTGACATGAATGAGAACTGAACACTCGTGGGGCGCTCAGGACTGGCTTGCACATTTTAAGTATCCCTTGGGCTTTCTTAGGAGCAAATCTGCTGTCCTTTTGGCCCTGGGAAGCAGAATTGGGGCCTCAGAGCCCGGCCCAAGTGATGGGACCGAAGAAAGAGGAAAACCGTATTTGAACTCAAACAAAATGCCTTCTTCTCAGGGTCTAACAAGCCATCTTCTAGGATGATAAAGTGAGACTCCCCAGCCCCAAGGCATATTTCTCAGATACCATAAACACAGACTAATTTAGTCCCTTCACTTGTCACTCACTGATGACAAATATCCAGTAGTCTTTGCCAGTGAAACACTCTGTTCTCTTGAAACAATAAGCCCAAATGCGGGGTGTTTAAATGACTCAGGATCCACTGTCACAGAAATGGATGCAATACAAGTTACATTTTGAAGAACACCTGGGAGTACCTTGCTGAGGGCCTCTGGATTGTGTTAACCTGCTTGCTCAGCCCTGGCTATGGGGTTGGCCCACTCCAAGATCATCCACCAGCCACAGGACTCCTGCTCTGCATAACAAAGAAAGCTCCAAGGTGCTAGCAGCCTTTGGAGATTTAATTCTTAGCCTGTATCCCATTTAATAATGTTTGCATTGGTGAATTTGAGAATTGGCTCAAAATTCTCAATTGGCAGCCCTCTGTTAAGGTCTCTTCTTCAAACTGCTGAACACGATCTCTAGGTCTCCCCCTATGATGACACCTCTAAGATGACTGATTCTTAGATGTGATTTTAGGATGATTTCCCATCTATGCCCAGATGTAGAGCACCTTCTCCTTCTTTCTGGCCAGGATCAGCATTTACTTCTTTAAGAATAGCCTCAAATTGGTAACATCACCAGTTAGATCATACATAATCATTAAAATTAACTTTTTACCTACTGTTTAAGTGCCCAAGATGGGTTAGGCACTGCCCTAGATACCTTGTGAACATCATTTAATGCCATGGCAGGAATCAAACTCAAGGTAGTTTTTTTTTTTTTATGGCCACACCTGCAGCATATGGAATTTGTTAGGCTAGAGGTCAAATCAGAGCTGTAGTTGTCAGCCTACACCACAGACAGCCATAGCAATGTCAGATCCAAGACACATCTGGGACCTACACTGCAGCTTGCAGCAACACTGAATCCTTAACCCATTGATTGAGGCCAGGGATCAAACCTGCATCCTCATAGATACTAGTCGGGCTCTTAACCTGCTGATCCATGATGGGAACTCCTCGAGGTAGGTTTTACTGCTTTCATTCTAGAGGTGAGAAATGGAAACTCAGGGAGATCAAGCTCTTTGTAGAACCAGGACTCAAATTCAAGCTTATCAGTTCCAAAGCCTGGGCTCAGACTCTAGTGCTATGCTGTTTTCTCCTTGGCAGAGGTTAGTTGGTGGCAGAAAGAAATCTGGTTCCACATCAGACTGACTGTGCTGGGTCTCGGTTCCCTGACTTTGGGTATTTACCTGGCTATGTTTCCCTTCTTGCTTGAAAAGTGGAGAGAGCGAGGACTGCTTTATCTTCCTCATAGGGTTGTAAGGATCAAATGCATAGGTTTGTGAAATTTTAACAAACATCACAACTCTAAGGGATTATTGAAGCATTTCTGATTAGAAAATCATCACCCTCATGCCATATATCAAAGGACTTATCTTTGGAAAATTTTGATGGAAGGAGTTAACAAGGATGATGACATCTTGCTATGGTTGGTGGGGTGCTTGGAAGAAGTAGCTGGTTATTTTCTGAAGATGGATATATATATCCCATCCCAAATGATTTTCTTATAATGTGACTATACTTCTGCTGAAGGAGGTGGGAGTCTAATGTCCTTTGCCCTTGAATCTTGACAGTGGCTAACATCTCCCTTAATCAGTGGCGTGTAGTAGAGGGATGCCATGTGACTTGTTGTTAAGTAAGCCTAGCTCATAGAGAGGATCAGCTTCCACTTGGCTCAGGTACTTGTCCTCAGAACCCTGCCACCATGTGGTAAGGAAACCCTAGTCATGTGGAGAGGCCATGTGTGAGTATTCCAAGCACCAAATACAACCAGGCCTCAATTGATAGCCAGCATCCATGTGTGAGTGAATGTGCCTTCAGATAATTGCAGGCTTCAACCTTTGGAATCTTCCAGCTGAGGCCCCAGACATTTTGGAGCAGAGACAAGCTGGCCCCAGTATGTCCCTTCGGAATTCCTGAACCACAGAAACCATGAGAGATAATAAGTGATTATCATTGTTTTAAGTCACTAAGTTTGGGGTAGGTTGGAAAGCAATACAAGATACCTAATGTAAGAAAACATGAAAACAGGGTCACAAAGACTCCAAGATAACATCACATTTTTCTCTAAGTTTCATCTTGCCAAGGGAGCGTTCCATTTTGGAATTTCAGGAAGATGCTAAGAGACAGGAGATGCTGCATCGAGGTCAACCGGAAACTATAGTCCTAAAGGATGGGCTTCCTGCAGGCCACAGGAAGGGAGCTAATGAAACAGGCTGAGCAGGCTATTGGACTGGTGACTTTTCACACTAGAATGCTTTTGAAAACGAAGAGGGTGTCCCTAAGGGTTAATCTGAAATAAGAGGTGTAGGTGAGGATGTCCCAGGTACACTGGAATTTAGAGACTGGGTTGACATTAAGGAGATTTTGAGGGTTCCAAATGGTTTGCTGACTCTAGGGGGTGGTGTAGTTTAGCAAGAAAAGTTTGGAGATCTGGACAGATAAGCCTGTGTTTGTAACAGAGATGAAGTCACAAAGCTTGGGTGAAGAGGCAGGATTCAAGTCCTGGGTGGCAAGTCCTGGGCCTCAGACAGAATGACAGAAAGAATAATATGAAAAACACATCAGCATTATACTGCTCCAACTCTGAAACCTCTCGTTACCAGGAGTGTGAATTTCAACTACCTATTTTGTTTTGAGAAACTCCTGAACTAGAAGGAGAATAAAGATGGAGAAAGGCATGAGAGTCATCTGGAGTGAGTGAGTGAGTGTGTGTGTGTGTGTGTGTAGAAAAGGCAAGGAAGTAAGAAAAGGAGTAGAATGAGGTTCTGGAGGGAGGATGCTTGGAGCCGACTCAGGCCAGGGAGCTCACAGCTCCCGCCCTGAAGGCCCTAAGGATCTCAGTGAGGAAAGGAGGCCACCTGAGTTCAGCAGCTCCAGGGCATAAGCCTTTAGCAGCCTGTCCAGTCTCTGCTTCATATTCTTTAAAGAATAGGAATTTGTCTGCAAGGGAAAGACCACACACAGTCCCCAACCACACCCCTGCTGTCACCCTAAATGACACTGGCATGGCTCAATTAAAATTCTGTGAGAAGGGAGCAGATTATATAAAGGACATTGTAGTTGTAGATTTCTCCATGAGATGATTTACTGACTGAGTCAAAGATTCCTTTCTATCAAAAAATAGCGCAATATTTATATAGTGACACAATAAATAGAATCCTCACTTGTCCTTCATATTTTGCATAGCTCATTCCAGGTAATTTGGGTTCTTTCTGACATGTTTCTGACAATTATGGCAACCGTTCCTCTTCTGGGAAGTGGAAGGGGATTTACCTGCCCCTGCTTTCTCCATTTCACTAAGCTTGTCTCAATGAACCAAATGAAGTTTGTCTTTGTGTTGCCTGGAAATTCTTCCTGTCCTTCTGTACACTGACATGCCTAAACCCCTGTTCTTTTTTTTTTTTTTTTTTTGTCTTTTGTCTTTGTTGTTGTTGTTGTTGCTATTTCTTGGGCCGCTCCTGCGGCATATGGAGGTTCCCAGGCTAGGGGTTGAATCGGAGCTGTAGCCACCGGCCTACGCCAGAGCCACAGCAATACGGGATCCGAGCCGCGTCTGCAACCTACACCACAGCTCACGGCAATGCCAGATCGGTAACCCACTGAGCAAGGGCAGGGACCGAACCCGCAACCTCATGGTTCCTAGTCGGATTCGTTAAGCACTGCGCCACGACAGGAACTCCAACCCCTGTTCTTTTACTAGATTTGAACTTTCCCACATCCTCTGTTGCCCAGGCATTTTGTGCTGTTGTATAGAGTGGTGGCCTTCAAACTTTTTGACCATGACTTAGGTGAAGAAGCTCTTTTTACATTGTGACCCAGGAAACACACACGTAGCACATATAAAATGAAACAAAAATTTCATAAGATGTTAATACTCACAAGATAGTCTGCTTTGTACTCTAATTGCATACATTCCGTTCTCTTCTAAGGTGTACTTTCCTATCCATCCTGGCCTATTGTAGCAGATCAAGAAAAATTCAGCCCAGATAAATTGGAAATCATTAGCCTTGATTAGATGCTTTTTAGACTTAAGATTGACTGTTTGGGAAGAAAAAGAGGGAAAACAAAATACCTTAATGAGTATTTTTAACAGTGTACCTTCTAGGACAGCTTTAAAAGGTAGAGTTTAATCGGAAATTTTATAATACTTTTGGGTTTTCTAGGAATGGCAATTTATAACATTTAAGTCCATTGCTGGAATTTTTTACAAATCAATCTTTCCCATACACAGACATGTACATGCATGTATGTGAGCTTTTGAGCACCCCCCACATACACACACGTGCACACACACACAATTTCCAGATATCTATGATAACACTTATGAGATATTAGGGTATAGGGTATTTTGTTCCCCAGTTAGAAGTGTCTAAGAGTCCATTGCTGGGTGAGGAAACATACAAATCATAACACAGTCATGTCATCAAAGTGTCATCAGTCTCTCGACAGCTGTAAATTATATCGGATTATTTCCTATTTTTGAAAGGGATTGGGTTGTGGTGGTTAAAACTAGTAAGATCTAGTCATCTAATAAAAGGAAGCCATACCCTGAAGGAGGAAAGATCTGTGTAAAGAGAAAGGTAAAAGGAGTTGATGTTCAGCCTTGGTGTTAGATGCTCTGCTAATACTTGGAAGGTGTTTTTTCATTTAATAGTTAAGATGAACCATTAGCATGGGATCAGCATCCATTTACGGAGCCAAGAGCCTACAAAATGCCTATGGCCTCTACTATGTTTTAAAGATGATGTCCTGCTTAAGGCCTGTGGACCTATTTTGTGGATAACTGGCCAGGGTTAGAGGCCTAGTCTGTAAGTCTGAGAAACTGCTAGCTCCACTCACAACTTCAGTCTGAATCACCATGGGATGAGGGAAAAAAACACTGGGAAGAGTTTGGTAAGTTCAAGTAAAGACAATAAATTAGAAAGCATGGCACTGAGATAATAGGATAGAGAAGAGGATGTTCCTGCTGTCCCAGAACCATGGCCAAAGTCCAACAGTGAAACTGTTGGTGACAAGCACTCCCCCAGAGGGTTATTAGAAGTGAGGGGTTCCCATCATGGCTCGTCGGGTTAAGAACCCTACAGAGTGTCCACAAGGATGCGAGATTGGGATTAATGGTGAGCACGGCCCTCAAAGAGCTGCCCTTGCCGTCTACCAAGAAGTGCACTTTTATGCGGAGTTAAATGCTTAAGGAGAGGCTCCTTGTGTTGTATACGAGACCACCTAATCAGGGGACCTGACCCCAGGCTGGGGCTTCCCTGACAGAATGATTTTGGGGAACTGTGTGTGGGGAGCACTCTGGGCTTAGCATCTAGCACAAGTGACATCCCTTCGCTATGTCCAAAGCTCCTAACGAAGGCTGATGTTGTTAGAACAAGCCCTGTCAGCCCGACAACTTTGTCATACCTGAAGCTGGTGTGGTTAGAAAGCAGGTAGGTGAAGAGAGGTTTTCTCCTGGGTGTTTATACTTGCGGTTCATTGGGGACATTGCTCCTAAGATCTTTCATGTAAAGTACTACTGCTCCTGGTACCTTATGGTTGGTTTGTAGGGGTCTGTGTGTATGTTAAAAAAGGAGGAAAGGGGACTTTATTTCTGGAGAATGTATTTCTTTTTTAAAAAACAATTTTAATTGAGATATAGTTGATTTACAATGTTTCAGGAGTATAGCAAAGCGATTCAGTTATGCACACACATATATATATTCTTTTTCATTATAGGTTATTACAAGATTTTCTTTTTTTTTTTTTTTTGGTCTTTTTGCTATTTCTTCGGCCACTCCTACGGCATATGGAGGTTCCCAGGCTAGGTAGGGGTCGAATTGGAGCTGTAGCCACCGGCCTATGCCAGAGCCACAGCAACGTGGGATCTGAGCCGCGTCTGCATCTTACACCACAGCTCACGGCAACGACGGATAGTTAACCCACTGAGCAAGGGCAGGGACCAAACCCGCAACCTCATGGTTCCTAGTCGGATTCGTTAACCACTGCGCCACGACGCTAACTCCTATTACAAGATATTAAATATAGTTCTCTGTGCTATACAGTTAGTCCTTGTTGCTTATTTTATATATATAGCAGTGCATATCTTTTAATCCCAAACCCCTAATTTACCTCCCTCCTCACCCTTTCCCCTTTGGTAACCATAAGTTTGTTTTCTATGTCTGTGAGTCTACTTCTGCTTTGTAAATAAGTTCATTTGTATCATTTCTTTAAATTCCACATGTAAGTAATATCATATGGTATTTTTCCTTCTCTTTCTGACTTACTTAGTGTGATAATTTCTAGGTCCGCCCATATTGCTATAAATGGCGTTATTTCATTTTTTAAGGCTGAGTAGTATTCCATTGTATATATATTCCACATCTTCTTTATCTGTTCATCTGTCAATGAATATTTAACTTGCTTCCATGTCTTGGCTATTGTGAATAGTGCTGCAATGAACATTGGGGTGCATGTATCTTTTTGAATCATAGTTTTGTTTGGAGTGGAATTGCTGGATCATACGGAATTCTATTTTTAGGTTTTTTTTTTTTTAAGGAATCTCTGTACTGTTTCTGGAGAATTTCTGGAGATTTTGTTGTAAAATAATATATTTAAATCAGTTTTCACCTTTTTAGTTTCATGCACGTACCTTCACATTGTGTTACTAACAGAATTTGGTGCACAGGGTGTGATTTCCAGTGTCCTGTCTCAAACTTCTATTTTTTCTACTTCAATTCAAGGCACTTCACTGAAATTACCAGCAATTGTCATACAGAAAGTGAATGTGCCAACACTTTGTTAAGGCTCAAGTTTGTATATATTTATGTATAGATTGCTCTTGGTATCAGACTTTTTAACAAAACTGCTAGCTAGAGTTGTTAGAAGGTACTGTATTCATTTTCTAAGTTATGAAACAAACTCATCTTAGTGGAGCCAGTTACATCAAATATCTGGATGAAAATGGGATGCTCAGTGCCATGTCACTATTTAGTGTCAGTTCAATACCCTCACAATCTCAAACTCATCTTTTTCTCTGAAGACATTAAAAACTAAAACACTTCCTAGTACTTGTAGAATGCTTTGTAATTTACAAAGGAGGTTTTTTAATGTTAATTTTTGAGGTATAATTTACATACAGATCTTAAGTATATAGTTTTAGCAAGTGTTTTGACAAACATATATACCGGTGTTAACTACCATGCTGTAATCAAGATAGAACATTTCCAGCACCCCAGAGAGTTGCAGTCAATTGCACACCCACTCTCCTCACACACAGAGGAAACCATTGTTCTGATTTTTATCATTATATAAATGCAGTCATATTGTAGGTATTCTTTTGTTCTGGCTTCTTTAAAATTTTTTTTTTTATTTTATAATAACATTTTTTTCCATTATAGCTGGTTTACAATGTTCTGTCAATTTTCTACTGTACAGCGAGGTGACCCAGTCACACATACATATATACATTCTTTTTTCTCACACTATCATGCTCCATCATAAGTGACTAGATATAGTTCCCAGTGCCATACAGCAGGATGTCATTGTTTATCCATTCCAAAGGCAATAGTTTGCATCTATTAACCCCAAATTCCCAATCCATCCCCCTCCCTCCTCCTCCCCCTTGGCAACCACAAGTCTGTTCTCCAAGTCCATGATTTTCTTTTCTGTGGAAAGGTTCATTTGTACCAAATATTAGATTCCAGATATAAACGGTATTTGCCTCTCTCTTTCTGACTTACTTCACTTAGTATGAGAGTCTCTAGTTTCATCCATGTTGCTGCAAACGGCGTTATTTTGTTCTTTTTTATGGCTGAATAGTATTGCATTGTGTACATATACACCATATCTTCTTAATCCAATCATCTGTTGATGGACATTTAGGTTGTTTCCATGTCTTGGCTATTGTGAATAGTGCTGCAATGAACGTGCGGGTGCATGTGTTTTTTTCAAGGAAAGTTTTGTCAGGATATAAACCAGAGTGGGATTGCTGGGACATATGGTAGTTTTATGTATAATTTTCTAAGGTACCTCCATACTGTTTTCCATAGTGATTGTACCAATTTACATTCCAACAGTGCAGGAGAGTTCCCTTTTCTCCACACCCTCTCCAGCATTTGTTATTTGTGGACTTATTAATGATGGCCATTCTGACTGGTGTGAGGTGGTATCTCACGGTAGTTTTGATTTGCATTTCTCTAATAATCAGGGATGTTGGCATTTTTTCATGTGCTTGTTGGCCATCTGCACATCTTCTTTGGAGACATTCAGGTCTTTTGCCCATTTTTCAATTGGGTTGTTGGCTTTTTTGCTGTTAAGTTGTATAACTTGTTTGTATATTTTAGAGATTAAGCTCTCCTCAGTTGCATCGTTTGAAATGATTTTCTCCCATTCTGTAAGTTGTCTTTTTTTTTTTTTTTTAATGGTTTCCTTTGCTGTGCACAAGCTTGTCAGTTTGATTAGGTCCCATTGTTTTATTTTTGCTTTTGCTTTTATTTCTGTTTCTTTGGGTGTCTGGCTTCTTTCATTCAACGTGTTTTTTCGATTCATCTACACTGTTGTTTGTGTCAGTAGTTTACTCCTTTTTATTGCTGAGTATGACTATACCACAATTTGTTTAACCAGGCATTTGTTGATGGACATCTGTGCTATTTTAGTTTGGGGCTATCATTAATATGGCTTCTATGAACATTTGCGTACAAGTTTTTGTGTGGCTAAGTGTTTTCATTTCTCTTAGATGAAAAGTTAGGAATGGAATTGTTGGGTCACAGGATAGACATATGTTTAACTTTACAAACAATTGCCAAATAGTTTTCCAGTGTAACTATACCATTTTATTCTCCCACAAACAATATATGTGAATTATAGTGGCTCTACATTCTTGCCAACATTTGGAATGATCAGTCTTCATAGTTTCAGCCACTCTAATGTGTGTGAGGAGTTTTCGTTTCAGTTTCAGTGTAAGTTTTATTTTCATTTCTTCAATGTCTAATGAGTTTGAACATTTTGTTATGTACTTACTGGTTATTTTTCTATCGTTTGTGAAGTGTTTGCACATTTTGCTTATTTTTTAATACGTTGTAATTTATTCATTACTCAATCAATATACATGAAGCTGCTCCTTTTTTTTTTTTTTTTTTTTACAGTTACGTGGGATCTAAGCCACATCTGCGACCTACACCACAGCTAACAGCAACATCAGATCCTTAAGCCACTGAGTGAGGTCAGGGATTGAACCCTGACCTATTCTCATGGATCCTAGTTGGGTTCATTAACCACTGAGCCATGAAGGGAACTCCCCATATTTCATCCATTTTTAAATTGGGTTGTTTTTCTTTTTGTTACTGAGTCTTAGGAGCTCTTTACATATTCTGAATACAGGTGCTATGTAATATGAATAATCTTTCCCAGTCTATGACTTGCTTAGTAATATATTTTAATGGAGTCTTCTGAATTTTTATATTTTTTATGGCTAGTACATTAGGTGTCCAGCTTAGGAATTTAAAAATATTTTTTCATCTTTTCTTTTAGAAGCTTTATAGTTGTAGCTTGTACATTTATGTCTAAGATCCATATAAAATTAATTTTTGCATTTGGTATGAGGCAGGGATTGAGATTCATTTTTTTCCAAGTTACTGTATGATTGTTGCAGTGTCAGTCACTGAAGAGATTTTATTTTCCTGATTAAATGGTTTTGACACCTTTATTAAAAGTCAATTGTTTTCCCACTCCTGGGCATCTATCCAGAGAAAACTGTGACTCGAAAAGATACATGCACTCCAATGTTCATTGCAGCACAATATACAATAGCCAAGACTTGGAAACAACCTAAATGTCCATTGACAGAGGAGTGGATCAAGAAGATGTGGTACATGTACACAATGTATATGGCTGGAATATTACTCAGCCATTAAAAGGAAAGAAATAATGGCATTTGCAGCAACATGGATGGACCTAGAAATTATCATGCAAGTGAAGTTAGTCAGACAGGGAGACACCAACAGCATATGCTATCACTTACATGTGGAATATTAAAAAAGGACACAATGAACTTCTTTGCAGAACAGATACTGACTCACAGACTTTGGAAAACTTATGGTTTCCAAAGGAGACAGGTTGTGGGGTGGGGGGAAGGGCTGGGGGTTTGGGATGGAAATGCTATAAAACTAGGTTGTGATGATCATTGCACAACAATAAATGTAATAAAATCCATTGAGTAATTTAAAAAATGAGTTGCTTATACAGGTGAGAGAAAAGTTTGGACCATCTGTTATGTTCCGTTGACTTATTTGTCTGTCCTTATACTAATTCTGTATGTCTGGATTGCTGCAGTTCTACAATCTCGACACTGTCAACGTTGGTTTTTTTTTTTTTTCAAGATTGCTTTGACTATTCTAGATCCTTTGTTTTTCCATAAAAATGTTAGATTCCAATTGTCAACTTCCACAAAAAAGGCCACTGGGATTTTGATTGTTATTGCATTGAGGCTTTAGAAAAGTTGTCAGTGCTTGAGCCTCTGTATTATACAGATGAGGCAAACTGAAGCTCAGAGAACCATAGGATTTAGAGTGCTAGAGCTGGAAACAAAATTGGATAAACTGCAGTTTTCTGCAGTAGTTCTCTAATCTTGTTGCACCCTGGAATCACCTGGGGAATCTTAAAACAACACATATGTGACTCCCACCCTGAGGTATTCTGGTTTAATTGGTCTGGCTTGCAACCTGGGCATCAGGATTTTTAAAAGCTCTCCTGGTGATTCTAATATGTAGCCAGCTTTGGAGTCCACTGGTTTAGAGCTCAGATTTATAGATGTGGAAATTGAGGCCCGGAGGTTATAAGTGATTGGACTAAATTTACAAAACTTACAAACTGATTCACTCGAAACCCACACAATGTCATATGGATGTTTTTAAAAAAACTATGCAAACCTTACAAAATAACCACCACCGCAGCTCCCAACCAAGACTAAATAGCTGCCATTTTCTTGCCAGCTGAGAATGTTATCTAGCTCTTTGTGTCATACTGAGCAAAGTTCTAAATGTGAATTTCCTCAGGGAAGTAACAAAGAAAAGGAATAGAGAGGGGGAAGATTGAAAGAAAGAACACAAGCATGAGGGCCAGGTGTGTTATTCCGCCGCTGGATGACAAGGCAATAGCTGTCTTCGTGTTGTCAATTTTCAAGCTATAAAAACAAAAGGCATTTGGAGAAACACTATGAAGCCTGAGGTCTTATGTTTCCTGGGTAAAAGCAGCATATTGGATAATATTACTAATTTCAATGTTAGCAATTTCTATTTAAACTTCATTTAAAGAAAATTGCTTTTAAGCATCATAAGAAAAAGAACATTGCTCCAGCACGGATATTTATTTTCTCTGTGAGATCCAACATCCTTCTGTTTGGAAAGTAGAAATTTAGGACAATAGATGGAAAAGTTGATGTCATACAACGATTACTTCCTTAATTGAATATTTGAATTTGTAGCATTTCTTTTTCAGCATAAGACGTTTAAGCCCTTTCAGGGCAGGTACCATGTTTTTCTTACTGAGTGCTGTCTCATTAGCACAGTGTATGGCACCAGAGGGCCGTCAGTGAGTGCTAAATGGAACTGTCCTACAGAAGAAGAAAAACTAAGGGCCGCATTAAATTGTCTCTAACAAAAGTGCCTCAGCTTTTATTTTAACAATCAGACAGTGTTCATTTCAAAGCTTTAAAACAATGCGTGCTAAGTGGATCTTTCACCTTTAACTTAATGTTGAACATCTTTCAGAATAAATGTCATAGTTTCAAAATTTTCCTCATTTCAAGGTGTTCTGAGACAAAAGAAGACTGTTCCAATGTGCCTGTTTAGTTGGAAGATTTGGGCTTTTACAGTTAATCATTTTTTTGTGTTTTGTCACAAGGCAGCATTCAAGCTGTCCTTCAATCTGCCTATTAGTCAGCAATTCTCAGGATTATGTTGTCAATAAGCAACCCTTTCTCTAGGGTTTGAAACAGAATCAGTTTTTTAAAAAATACTGGTGAGGTGCCAGAAACATATTCAGAGACAGTTTGCATATTCCTAAAGCAACAGTAATTTTTCTAAGCTAGAGCTGTATGTGGGGTCCGTCCTCAAAGCGCTCCTGTTTGGACTGGGCCCAATGAAGAAAGAGGAGGCAGGAGACAGTGACATTCTGCAGTTTACTTTAGGGACAGGAGAGGATAAAATGAGACCGCAGATATTTCTTTCTGTTATTTTTATCTCCCAGATTAGAGGAGAAAATCACGATGGAATAAACATGTACTTAATACCTAATTTGGGATTTTGGAAAACTTAGATCCAGGGGATGACTGAGGGAGGCAGTGACTAAGGGAGGGGGATGGGGCAGCAGGGAAGGGAAGGTTCCTTGGGCGCCATCTTGCCAGAACCTGAACTGTATTAATTGTATTTCACTGCCGTTATCTTTAAGAATGCTAGAGAGGTTAGCAAAGAAGCATTTAGAGGAGACAAGGCTTTAACATGATATAAGCTACTTTGATCACTTCAATATTGCTGTGTGCAATTCACTGTGGCTTTACTGGGAATTACTTTTAAAAAGTCATTGATGGATAGTAAAGAACCAGTTGATACCTGTTTGATAAATGATTACTTCCTTAAGGGAGCAAGTGTTTTCCAACCCCTCCTTTTTCAGACGTGCTGACACAGAGAAGGTATCATCCCACTGTATCTGTAGAGGGGGACACTGAGAAGTGTGAAGGGCCACTGACAGTGACACCATAACCCCATGTTATTAGATGCACTACAGATGATATGACTCAGGATTCTCTTACACGTACATACACCTCTAACTTTCAGGCTTTAATCAAATCACTGGTTACTTCTTTGGATTTATCATTTGGACTTAAAATATGATTCTATGAGAGTGAGCCAATTTTTTAAAACTCAAACTCTGAAAGACTGCATACTCAGTTCTAAAGCCATGCAGGCCTTGGAGTTAGCCATATGTGGGTTTTGTTCTGTTCTTGTTCTTATTATCCTGAGACTTGGGATATATTTTATTATTATTATTATTATTATTATTTATTTTTTGGCTTCTTAGGGCTGCACCTGCAGCATGTGGAGGTTCCCAGGCTAGGGGTTGAATCGGTGCTACAGCTGCTGGCCTACGCCACAGCCACAGCAATTCGGGACCCAAGCCGTGTCTGTGACCTCCCACCACAGCTCATGGCAACGTCAGATTCTTAACCCACTGAGCAAAGCCAGGGATCGAACTCACATCCTCATGGATCCTAGGCAGGTTTGTTAACAACCAAGCCATGAAGGAAACTCCTTGCATATAATTTTTTAACTTTAACATCATCCTCTGGATGGGGATATGAGCACTTACTTCTCAGGGTTACTGTGAGGGCTACATGAGAAGACATACATATAGCACCCAAGACAGTGCTTGGCACATAGTAAGCACTTAATATATGACAGCTACTACTATTATCATTATATCATTATCATGCTACTACAGGATAATTCTGTAGGTCAATACATGAGCAAGAAATTGTCTTAAATAAAAACAAAGAACTGACAAGATTGACATCTTGCAAGGAAACTTTTAGAACTGTAAATTCCTATAGTTCTCATTAACAAAGTTTGCCTAGGAAGTGTTTAGTTATCACTTAAGAATGGATGAAAGTTACTTTATTATTAATATTCAGTCAAATAGTTATTTTATTACTGAATATTATATAGCAAAACTCATCAAACATTGAATATGATAATCAGGATTGGTAAAAAAAAAAGTGACTTTTTGATTCTGAGGAATAAATGAAATTCTGGAATTAGCTCTTGAATTTAGATTTGTTCCTGGAGAATTTCAAGAAAAGAATTAACAGTTGTTTATAAATAAACCTTTAAACAAAACTGGACAAAAACTGGACATACCAGTTAGTGTTTATTCTCTGAATGGATCTTGTATTCTATATCATTTTTTTATCTGGGACTTTAGGAGTTTAGGTGTGATTGTTAATTTTATGAGTCAGCTTGACTGGGCTGAGGGATGCCAGGCTGGCTGGTTTATTTCTGAGTGTGTCTTTGAGGGTGTTGCCAGAAGACATTACCATCTGACTCAGTCAGATCAAGAAGATCACCCTCTCCAGCGGGGGGGTGGGCCTCTTACAATCTGTTAAGGGCCCTAACAGAACAAAAGGAAGGAAGAAGGGTAAATTTGCTCTTTGCTTTAGCTGGGACATATATCTTCTGACCTAGGACACTGGTCCCCATGCTTTTTAAACCTTTGGGTGTGGATTCGAAAGAACCACAATACCAGCTTTCCTGAGCTCCCAGCTTGCAGACAACAGACTGTGGAGCTCATGCTCCATAACCCTGTTAGCCCGTCCCTCATAATATATCTCTTTCTACATATCTATATACTACATCCTATTGGCTATGCTTCTCTGGAGAACTCTGACAAGGGGCAGCCCAGACATTCCTGCCATGTGTATCGAGTGCACGCTTTCTGAGAAGCCTCCTTTCCCTCAAATAAACCTTAAAATTCAGCTTGCCACAATTCAAGAAAATGGAGTGAAGCTGAGCAAAAAACTGCCTCATCTGACAGCCTAGCCTATGATAGGGCAAAATATGTAAGCATAGACTATGATAAGGCAAAATATGTAATGAATAAGAAAGAATTCAGAGGAGAGATAAGCTTTTAATAATAAAGGGAATGAAAAATTTGTGAATTATGAAATAAGAATAAAGTTGTTTTTATAACATTCACCTCTTTAGTAATCAGCAGAAATTCCAGTTTTGAAGTAGGGATTAAATCCTCTGCTATGAAAAAAAAAAGATTTTTCTTGCTTTAGTTGTTTCAGTATCACATATTACATTCAACTTTTGATATTAAATTTGGAATTGTAAGCGACCATTCTCGAGAATGGGTTGGAACGATGCTTATAGCACATAAGGAGGGGGGACAGTGCCCTTTCATGACCCCAAATGGCTGATCATCACTGGGTACCAATGAGGGGCAGATGTGGATCTCAATAGGTTTCATGTATTAACTCAACTGAATTCTCATAACAAGCTTGTGAAGTAGGGACTGTTGTTTATTCCAGCTCTAAAAGAAGAAACTGAAGCTTAGAAAGCTTAAATGATATCCTCAAGGTACACTGTTCAGAGATGAGCTATGAACCCAAGTCTGCCTCCCTTCCAACTCTTGGGTCCTTAACTCTGAGTCCATTGAACCAGAAGTCAGAATGAGAGGAAGCCTCCTCCTCAGGCTGAATTAATGGATGCATTCATCCTGAAAGAATACAATTATGTGGAGACCCAGACTGCTAGACTCAAAAGGGACAAAAGTGAGGTTACCTTTGGATCAGAGATTTGGGGGCCAGGGCAAGCTCTTCAGTGTTTCTGCTAGGGTCAGACAGATGTGTTAGGGATCGCTCTTTGCAGCATATTAGCTGTGTGGTCTTGGAGCAGTCAAATAAGCAATCTGAGCATCAGTTTCTTATCTGTGAAGATGTGGTCATTAAGAGCACTTCCCACAAGAGTTACTCTTGCTGCTCAGCATCCATCAACTCTTATCCTGGTCAAAGGGCCCAAAATTTCCATCAGGGTTCTGGCCTCTACCCTATTTTCACGAGTTCATGTGTTTTGGATGCTGTTGTGTGAGATGGAAGATCTAGCCAATAAAATTCTGTATTACCGTGGCCATAGAAATATCATCTGGTGAGTCACCGAAATGCAGTGAGACTTTGACCCAGGCTCCTGGGCAGCTATTCACTGCCGAGAATGAAGCAGATATAGAGGAAGTCAGAGTCAAGAAATAGAAAGAAAAAATATTATCTGGGGTCTCAAATCAACCTGCTCCAGAATCCAAACTTATCCCCGGTCTTTTCAGTTAAATGGCATAGTTACTTCATACTTTTTACATGATACTATATGCAGTACTTTATAGTTGAAAATGTTCTGTGCTATCTACTTGTTGTGAGGATAAAAGAAAGTTTAATGTAAACAATTAGCAAAGTTTCTGACACATTAAATGTATACTAATATTAGCTATTTAAGATGCGAACTATTGCCTTTGGAATGGATAAGCAATGGGATCCTGCTGCATGGCACTGGGAACTATGTCTGGTCACTTGTGATGGAGCGTGATAATGTGAGAAAAAAGAACATATTCATGTATGTGTGACTGGGTCACCTTGCTGTGCAGTAGAAAATTGACAGAACACTTTAAATCAGCTATAATGGAAAAATAAAAATCATTATAGAAAATAAAATAAAATTTCCCCAGAGTCTAAGCCTATACGTTAGGAATTTAATTATTTTTCTACTTTTAGTTTTTTTCTTTATATATTTTAAAATTTCTTTTGGGTCTTAGTAATATTCTCTAACAATCTAGCATTGTAGCTAACAAACATGAAAAAATTCAGCATAACTACTAATCACATATGTAAATAAAAATAAGACTATCTGGTTATAGTATATAATTGTATTCTTAAAATCAATTTAACAATATTATAAAAATCCATTAAAATATTCACTGTTTTTGATCCAGAAATTCACTTTTTTTTTTTGTCTTTTGTCTTTTTGTTGTTGTTGTTGTTACTATTTCTTGGGCCGCTCCCGCGGCATATGGAGGTTCCCAGGCTAGGGGTTGAATCGGAGCTGTAGCCACCGGCCTACGCCAGAGCCACAGCAACTCGGGATCTGAGCCGCGTCTGCAACCTACACCACAGCTCACGGCAACGCCGGATCGTTAACCCACTGAGCAAGGGCAGGGACCGAACCCGCAACCTCATGGTTCCTAGTCGGATTCATTAACCACTGCACCACGACGGGAACTCCCAGAAATTCACTTTTATTTTTATTTTTTGCTTTTTAGGACTGCACCCGTGGCATATGGAGGTCCCAGGCCACGGCTCGAATTGGAGCCACAATTGCTGGCCTACACCACAGCCACAGCAATGCCAGATCTGAGTCATGACTGTGACCTACACTGCAGCTTGCAGTAATGCCCAATCCTTAACCCACTGAGCAAGGCTAGGGATCAAAATGCAACCTCATGGTTCCTAGTCAGATTCGTTTGTGCTGCGCCATGATGGGAACTCCCAGGAATTCACTTTTGACACACTCACTCTTAAGGAAGCCACATAAAATTCGGGCAAGATGAGCGTATCCAATGTTTTTTTTTTTTTTTTTGTCTTTTGTCTTGTTGTTGCTATTTCTTGGGCCGCTCCCGCGGCATATGGAGGTTCCCTGGATAGGGGTCGAATCGGAGCTGTAGCCCCCGGCCTATGCCAGAGCCACAGCAACGCGGGATCCGAGCCGCGTCTGAACCTACACCACAGCTCACGGCAACGCCGGATCGTTAACCCACTGAGCAAGGGCAGGGACCGAACCTGCAACCTCATGGTTCTTAGTCGGATTCGTTAACCACTGCGCCACGACGGGAACTCCCCCAATGTTATTAATAATAGTGAAAAGGAAGGAAAAGACTAAGTGCTGAACTGTTGTTGAACTATTGTTTCTTAGCCAGAGGGATGGCTCAGAGAATTATGAGCCAGTCATAGAAGTGAATATTGTTAATCCATTAGATAAAGATATTTACAAATGGTTGTTTATTTCAAGGAAAAATGAACATGCTATAATGTTAAACAAAAAGGGATATTGGAATGAAAACATATTAAGGATTTAGTCATGTAAAAGATTTTATGTATATTATATATGTATCACACATGCACACACAAAAAACCCAAAGGAAAACATCAAAGTATGTGTCAGAGAGCTTCAAAGTTCCAGACATGTGCAAACTCTCTGCTTTGCAGAGTTAGAATTTGCTGTCATTGGTGTCAAAATGGTGACTCAAAGCTCTTCAGATGCATTAACAGCTATTTCTAGAAAAAAAAAAAATTGGGGCTTTTGAACCAGGAACCCAATTCAGGCATCATCCATCAGTTTTCCCTGGTAGTGATTTAAAGGACACAAACTGAAGAGCATTTTCCCAGATATTTGAGGTGGAGTGTGGAATTAGGATCCCTTCTACATGGTGTTCCACTCACCCTTGCATTTTCCTCCTTCAGCTGCCTGTTAACGATGTAACTGCTGAGTGGAGACATTCCCCAGGTCACTCCAGTCTGGGGAAATACTTGTCCTAATAATGCAACTCATGTTTCTCTGCTTCATCATCAGAATTTTTTTCGCCTCTACTCTTTCCAACAATAGTTACTATTTATTAAATATCCTTTTATATCAGATTCTGTATTGGGTACTTTATTCATTTTATTATAATACAACATTCTGTAAGTTAGATCCCCACTTAGTTATCATCCCCACTTTATAAAATAGGAAAAGGGGTCAGGGAAGGTAAATGACTTGCCCAAGGGCACATGGCCAGTGAAGGTCACAGGCTGGAAGTGGTCCCTGAGTTACCTTGCATCTTTTAGGCATTTGCCTTAAGGGACAGATGCTTGAGAGCCATGTATTGATGCTGCCTTATCCAGGACAGAGGCAAGGCTCTTCTAGGTCTGCTTGCTCCTGCTGCTCAGGACCAGAAGGCATTTCCCTGCCTTCTTGAGGTTATGCATAACCCTGGGTTAAAATAGTTGTCAAGAGGATTCATTCATTCACTCACTCAACAAATATTTATTAATATACTACCCTGTTCCAGGTACTATTCTAGGCATGAGGATTCAGAGATGAGTAAGGAGGAGTGGTCCTTGACCTCCTGGAGCTCATACTCTGGAAGGTCAACAGAAATAATCCTACAAACTAAGATCAAATTAAGACAATTTCACGTGGTGGTATGTGCTTAGAAAAAAAAAATTAAACATTAAAGAACAAGTTAAGGTAGAAGTGCTACTGCAGCTGGAATGATAGGGAAAGAGATGTCTGAACAAAGGAACTAATAATAAGATGGAGCCAACCACGTAACTAGCTGAAAGAAGAATTTCATTTCAGACTGAGGCAAATGCAAAGGCAAAGACTCAGAGGTTGAAATGAACTTGACACATTCAAGTCAGAGAGCAGAAGCTGTTTCGCTGGTGTGGAGTGAATGGGGTTCAGCAGAAGGGGCTGAGGTTGGAGGGGCAGGTAAGGTGTGGTTAGGATGCAAATTTTGGCCTTGGCAAGGGATTTGGATTTTAATCAAAGTACCCTAGGAAGCCACTTGAAGTTTCTAAAGTAGGAGGCGGGAAACACTGATTTCTGTTTTAAGTGATTACTTTAATTTCTGCTAGAGTGGTATCTGGGCTATAAGGGGTCAAGTATGAAAGCAGAGCCACCAGCCAGGAGGCTGTTGCAGGGGTCCAGGGACAGGAGGATGGTGGTGAGGGCTGCCTGCCTTGCGAGCAGAACTCTCTTTCTTTGGCAGTGACCATCTCCTTTTGGGCTGTTCTATTGTTTTTCTCCCCTTCCACTACTTCTGGAGCTGGACAGGACAGGGAAAAACCCTTTACTTCAAGTCTGCAGCCCCGTCTGTTTCTTGCTGGTTCTGATGGCAACTTCATGGGTTTGGCTCTGGGCAAACTGTGATGTCTCAAGTGTCCTCAGGCTCCCCTAGTGGAGCCCCAACGCCATGGAGCCCAGGAGGCTCTGCTCTGGCTTTGTCCTTCTTGGTTTCTAAGCAGACTGGGGTCTACATGTCCACTAGGCTCTTTGGTGCCCTATTTGGTTTACATGTTCTCAACTCAAGCATGGCAGCACCAGTAAAAAAAAAGCTTTCAATGGCTTATTAAAAGCAAGGTGGGAAGAGACTCCAAAAGATTTTTAGACAGCAGATAGCTCTTCCTAAACAGAGCTTGATGAGTTAAGTGTAAATGAATCAAAAACATGTGCATTGGGTTTCTCTTTGCAGGCACTTAGGTTTAAAAATGAAAGGCAAAGGTTAGGAGAATGAGAGAAAGTATGGCTGAGTTTTGCAAGGACCTGAATGAGAGTTTCACAGAATGGAGAGCTCTAAACATGGTAAGGTTTTCCCCTGTTCTAATTTCTTTCATCTCTAGACTGTGAGAGCTGCTTGATATGTGTGGCATTCTGCTGAATTTTTCTTGCAGACACTATGTTCCTGGAATTCCTTTTCCTTGCCAAATTGTGCTGTAGGTTATGCTTCACCAAAGCCTTTTTTTTTTTTGCCTTTTGCCTTTTCTAGGGCTGCTCCCACGGCATATGGAGGTTCCCAGGCTAGGGGTTGAATTGGAGCTGTAGCCCCCGGCCTACGCCAGAGCCACAGCAACGTGGGATCCGAGCCACTTCTGCGACCTACACCACAGCTCACGGCAACACAGGATCCTTAACTCACTGAGCAAGGCCAGAGATCTCACCCTCAACCTCATGATTCCTAGTCGGATTCGTTAACTACTGCGCCACAACGGGAACTCCACCAAAGCCTTTTTGACTTAAATATCCTAAGAAGTCTGCAGACTTTGTTCTCACGGATCCAGGCTTTTGATGCTGTAACCTTATAGGGTTGATACAGGGCATTGTCTTGGCACCATTCAGAAACCCACATTAGCTCTGTGACTGTGAGCAAGATAATAGTTAGAATATTAGCTTTCTCATCTGTAAAATGGGTATAACTTCTTATCTTCTGTATTTCTAAGAGTTGTTTGGGAGGTCTGGGCAAATTGCCGAGCATATTTAAATAAAATGGTTTATTATAATGAATGTGTCAGAAGGTGGTGAATGGCTTTAAAATGGTACATCCAACTTATCTGGAAGTGATATGTGGTAGAGGGAGCAGTGAAATGAATTGGTGTTTTCTTCTTTTGCTGAAAAAGGTGAGGGTATCATCTAAGTTGGAATGAGACAATCAGGGATGAATTCGAGAACAGCATCTCTTCTGGCCCATATTATATATCTGTCCATGACTTAGAGACCTAGAATTTTAGAGTTTGGAGAGTATATTGTCAATTTCTTTGTTTCACACATGAGAAATAAGAGGCCCAAAGGGGAAACTGACTGACCCAAAGTCACATAATTATCTCACTAAAAGTGGTACCATGCCTATGGCTGAGAGAATAAGATCCACTCTTAGCAGTAGGAATGTCACAGGGAATGGGCCTCAGTTACTTGTAAAATATTTTATAGGCATCCTGTATTTTCAACCAAAACAATCTCCAGAGTTTAGCATAGCATCTGGTATGCAAAAGATGTTCAATTCAATACAGTTTCATAGAAAGAGTAAAAGAATGATGAGTCCCAGGTAGGAGAAGGAGAAAGAGAAAATGAAAAGGAAGCATGACTCTTATTCTGAGGGAACTGTGGAGGTAAGACATAATGTAAAAAAAAGAAGGAAAGAAATTGAAGCACTGCAAATGAGAACAAAGTGATGCAAGATAAGTAATTATAAGTAGAACGAACTTAAATTTTTTTTCTTGAGAACGACAAAATAGGATAATTCACACCTCCAAAACAAGCAAGATATATGCTGATAAACAGGTGGTATGCATGCAGTTTTTCTGTCATTAAGCCCTCCTCCTTGAGTTAGCAGGCCTATGACCTGCTGGGCAATCACTCTGGGGCAGTACTTTGATTTCAGCTCTTGGTACAGGGATGGGCATATGACCTTGTAAACAGGGCCAGCCATAGCACTCCCACATTCTTTGGTATATGAACAGCAGACATGGAGGGTCTTTCTTTTTGGCTTTTTAGTCCACAGCATGTATTCTGGGAATCGTCAGTGGCCTTCTTTCCCAACATGCAGAGAGATACTGAGTCGGCATCAACGAACAGTCAGAAGTGGAACCCAGATGAGAAAGGAGTAAGTGTGATGACTTAATTCAAGTCCCTGGACTCAGCCATGCCTTAGGTCCAGTTACAAAAGCCAATAAAACTCTTTTTCTACAAAAGGGTTTCTGTCACGTTTATTCAAAAACGTTGAATACGATTGGTAAGGAGCTCTGTAGACTTGTTAGTACCGGCTGGAGAAGCTGTGTGAGTCGATGGAGATGAACAGATCATTTGTGGATATGCCAGTGGTATTTGAAAGGCCTCAGGATCTGCGAAAGGAGTTTAGGGTTGAGTGTTGAGTCATGAAGGAGAGTGGGCCTTTATCTCTAGTCTTACCTGGGAAACAGGAAAGGATACCCCTCCATCTCCATCCTGACCCAATATTCCTTCTCCTCTCTGGTCCCAGCTCCTGAAAGAGCTACCACTGGAACCCACTATTGGGGTGACGTCAGATCTTCTCAAAGTACATTTTTCTGAATACCATATATAAAAGGACTATGTATTCAAACACATTTCTTTTCTTTACTTCAGGACGTTTTAGATTTAACTTTCCTTGAGAATCTCCAAGAGGCAGCTGGAATATAAATGTCATAACTTTTTTTGTTCAAACAACTCTTTGTTTTATTTTCCTTTGTTTGGAGGAACCTCACATAAGAACATCCTTTGATGGGTCTTGGGTTAAGGCATTATTTCTCTGGAAGATCCCTGCCAAGTAATATACTGCTGGGGCAAAGTAATATTATTTTATTCTTTCCTCTGTCCGCAAAGCACTGGAGGTGCAGAGGAGAGAAGAGTGGAACACATGGCTAAGAGACCAAGGATGGAGTACTGAAAAGAGGAGGAGGAACAAGGAGTGTGGGACCGGTTGAGAAAGTAGGATAAGGGAAGTGGTGACAATAGACAAAGCCCTGAGACTTAGATAGACAAGCTGGGCTGACTTTTTCCTAAAGTGGGGAAACATTCCTCTAGTAGTCTAATTACCTAAAAGCAAGAAAATAGTGAACTGAGAGAGACAAAACACTCTTTTTAAGTTTAACACTTAATCCTAAGTAAACTTTGATCCCGTGGCTTCTTATATAAGGGACATTGAATAACATAGTAGATGGTCTTCAATAGCGAAGCCATTGAAGCATCCTTCATATGGCTGTTTCATCTGTTAACATTCAACAAAAAACAAAGGCTTAGTATGAAGTCATAGCCCTTTGTAAGAATATCTACAGTGAACTAAGGTCTTGTAGCCCGACACATTAATTAGGCGATGTCAAGTCCTACGAGGATTAGGTAGAGGTCTCAGGGACTCTGGCGAGAGGGGCAGCTAACAAGATAGCCTAGTGGAAATTACCAATGTGCCCAGAGTAGGTTATTACATTAATTAAATAAATGCTTCTGGAGAAAGCTGAGAAGAGGGTCCTGAGTAAAATGTATGCAGACAGGATAGTTTTGAAAGGAGGAGGAAGAAGAACAGTAGGGGGAAGGGGAAGGCAGGATGGAAGGGCTCAGGTGGAAGCAGCATATAGACTTGCGGTGATTCAGCCAGGGTGTGTCTTGGAGGCCACAGAATTATATTCAAATGGGAGTAAATGAGATCAGATGGCCTAAGACAGTGCTGGCATAGTGAGGCCTAGCTCTGAGGCCCAGATCAAAACTGAAAGAACAATATATAGCCCAGGATTCAAAACGAGTGTATTTCCAAATGGAAGAGACCCCATGCTCAGATTAAGTGTAGTACAAATGGCTCAAGCACAACTGAAAAATGTCAGGATAACCAAATTTCACTGTTCACTGATTTTCTCTGGTTGTTCCAGAGAAAACCTAATAACTTGACACTCCTAACAGTTATAACAGCCATTTTTGTGTATTTCTCCTCATCAAATACTTACCCTTTGGCTACTTTGCATACACAGTGTGACTTGCCCTCCAGGCTGTGAGATACTATTCAGGTTTCCCTCGACTCCAATTTTATTAAATATTGTACCATTTGCTCAAATCCTGGGTTTCTTCTCTGACTATCAGGGACTCTTTAATTCCCACAAAACCTTTGAGCGCTATCAACATTTATTTATTAATTTCATTTTTTAAAGTTTATTAAAAATAGTTGACATAATGTTGTGCTAATTTCTCATGTACAACAAAGTGATTCAGCTACATATGTACACACATCCATTCTTGTTCAGATTCTTTTCCCACATAGATGATCACGGAATATTGGATAGAGTTCTCTGCGCTCTATAGCAGGTCCCTGTTGGTTAATCATTCCATATACCTTAGTGTGGCTATGCTAATCCCAAACCTCCTGTCCAAACTAGCACAGAGAGGGAGATACGGGCAGAGAAAGAGGCAATGGAAGCTACTCACAGCAGCTATGGTTTAGATGGGGTTTTCTAGAAAAATGCTCGAAAGGATGTGATGATAGGACCAGAGCTTAAGGGCCAGGGGGCTGGCTCAAGAGAAGGTAAGGTTGTTTACGTCCCTAGATGAAGGCTTTGTAGAGGGGAGAGGAGGATACGAATAGGTTTTTATGTGTTCCAAGTGAGGAACCATACATTTTAGACTATGAGTCGTGGAAGAGAACTTTGAGGTCCACCGTAGTCACGTAGAAATGAGCAAAGTGAAGCCCCAGTGGACTGTCATTGCTCTAAGATCACAGAGTAGCAAAGCCAAAGTTAGAGTCTAAACCTCTGGACTCCCAGTTCAGGGTAGTAATTGGCCCACTGCTCAGACAGGCTGTGAGTGTGGAGAGAGCTGTCTTGCTATCCTGAGAATTGGTCTGACTTTAAGGGGAGCAGAAAAGCACAGGGGAGATTGGATATGCTTGGGAAATTTCCCCAAATCCACAGAGAAAGAAGGGAGGAGAGTGTATGTAGACTGCAAACTTTTTGATATTTGCTTCTCGTGTCTTAACGAGCTCCCAGACATCAGGAAAATACAAAGAATTCTCTACAGGCGGGAGGTCTGAGAGGCAGAGTAGGCTCACGATGCGTGAAACATGCCTGTGGTGGGCCAGGCAGGCGTGCTGCTGTTCTCATTTCAGGCAAAGGGCAGTGATATCGATAGAATCTCTCTGCAGAGGAAAAGAGGCTGTACATACTGAAGGAGTTACACAGTTAAGTGTCTTTACAGACAACACACATCCTCTGTGGTCACTTGACCTCACCCTGTGGCTTTCTCCTCACAGATCTGACCCCCTGTACCAACCTCTCATGGAGGAGATGCTCTTTCCCAGAGTATCCCAGCATCTTCCCAGGGCTCTAATGTGTGGGTGGCTCCTATAGGAACCTGGGTGCCTCCCACCATCTTTCATGAGACTCTAGTATTGCCCAGCCGAAGCGGAAAAGAGTCCCCACAAAACACTTTCCTTCCTCTTACCCAAGCTCTTTTGATCTTTCACAAAATGTAATGTCACAGGATAGTATAGCCTCAGAAGTCAGATTCTCATTGCTGGTTGGTCCCTTCAAGGGGACCTTTAAATTGAGAACTGTTGGGAGCCCTTTTAGGCTGGAAGTTAAGGTACAATGGCAGGTATCAGAGGTACAACGACAAATGAGAATGGTGTTCGGAGAGACTGTTCAAACAAACAGTTGGATGCTTACAAGTACAGCCTGAAGACCTCAGATCTTTCTCTCCCTCTGTTTCTTTTTTTCCTCCCAAACAGAAGATTAAGTTTGCTGTGAACATGAGCTGATGAAAAGAATTCAAATAGTGCTTTGAATAGGACCCCAGTCAGACCCACAGGAGAGCTACAAATTGCTTTTGGAGACACCAGTCTCCCTTTACAGAAAGTCAGCATAAAGTCCACATATCTTCTTTCTATAAGGTACTAACTTGTAAATTAACCTTTAATGGTGTATAAATGATGTTCTGAAAGAACTGCTTATGCAGCTATATTTATGATCTAGAAAATTGCAAATATTTACAAGATTATAGGTGTTAATGGTCTGTCAAAAATGTTTGTATATTGTACATACATTAAACCCCAGTTTCAGACCACCCTGGTATAAAAGACCACCACTCTCTAGTCCCATATAGTGTTTCGCTTTGATTCCATATATGCCAATCCCTATAATTAGCCTGTTCCCTAATATAGATCAAGTCCACTTTATAGGGAATTCTCCCGATAGTTTTCATTTAGTTTAAATCCAGTACCCAGGCCGCCTATGTAAACTGTTTGCTAAATGGCCCGGGATGGCCAATCGATCTTGTGTCAGCCCTTTGGAGGCTCTCGGGCAATGGCCTGTGAACTTGTCCGTTTTGTTTCTGAGTGTGCCCCACTGCAGGGCCTAAGTGCCCCTGGTTTGTATGCTTTCTTGAAATAAAATTAAGCATATATGCCTGCTCCCAGGACTCGGCCTGTGCCAAGTTTTGGTCATTTGAGCCACAGAAAAAATTCATTTCAAAGAGTGTCTCATTGTTCCACTAGCACCTTGACTCTGGTGCTTGACACTGGAAAGGACATCAGGCAGAAGGGGACACTATTTTTTCTCTGTAATTGTTAATCTTATTGTGGCTCCTTTGTCTGAACGATCTGTATTACTGTTCCCTGAGTGGGTGCAGCAGGAAGAAAAATAGAAAGGGTCACAGGTGCTTTTGAAACGGTTCTTCCATCCTAGTTTATTATCTCATTTGCACATTTTCATTAATGTCAAACTGTTTCCACGGCTGTCTCAAGATGATGGGTCCCTGGAGGCATTTGCCAGAGCTGTGTCTTCTTTGCAGGAACTTAGAGAGCAAGCTTATTTTCAAATGTTACCAAAAGAACTTCCTTCCTACCTACTCCGATAAAAACAGGCAGGACTATGTTTGCCCAAGTTCTGACGTAAGAAGATCAGCTTTTGAGTTTTTATATTGCTCTTCACATAATCACCCCTCCCACTCCCTCAATGCCCCCACCCCACCTTCAAAAACAAGGGCCAGAAAACAATCAAGTCAGTTTTCTTTTAAGCCCTCTAACAAGCCCTGATTCTTAAAGCTGCCAAGTCTTTTGACCTACCTAGTATTGGGGAAAGATTTGTTAAAATGTTATTTAAGTGCTGAGAAGGCTTAGACCTACAGAATTCATTGGAGCTGTTCTGGAAATCTACCTTCAAATGCCTATCAGACCCATTTGGCTAATGATTCCCTACCTGGGATCTTGGCCCTGCGGGACCCAGCCAGGAAGAAACGGGCTTCTCAGCAATGTTCCCCATATGTCAACAACACCCACTGGAGTTATAGAACTAACTGGGTTCAGACCTGCAAAGGAGAGCTGAAACGTATTTAACTCAAATTCTAACAACTCAGCGTGTTTATGTTTGTTCTCTTACAATGGCAGTTCTTGATGTATAACAAAATGAGGAAATTAGTCCTCAGTAATTGCATCTGGTGTGTAGACTATATCCTTCAAAATATCTACTTGGGGAGGAAAGGAAGATAACAGGTCCGTGAAAATGAAAAACGAGGAGCCCCTGGTTTAGCAGGGCTCCATGTGGGCTTTAGAGCACCAAGGCATCACTTGTTTTATTCGGATAAGCAGACTGCAAAGTAAACAAGATCAGATCCCAATCAGGGGCAGTTCCAATCTCTGTTCAATTGCCTCTCACATTTATCTAGAAAAACAAATAGCTGAACAGCCAAATATACTATATTTGCATGCTCTCTCGCTAGAGGGTTATGATTAAGCCAGCTTTCTCTCTTACTCAGGAAGTGATCCTCTATAAGATAGAAGCTTAAAATTAGGGAGCAATGTGGACACCAGGCAGGTGAGGCCAGACCCTGGCTGTTTCACAGTTTTAAGTCACACACAGCCATGTAGCTATTCTGCCTGGTGAGAATGGCAGGGCCTGGGAGGAATTCATCAATTGTTTCAAACTTTCTTTAAAAAAAAAAAAATATGGGTTTGGCAAAACCCCAGGCATACTTTACCAAGTGCTTTTTTCCTTCACTTTTTAATCCCATGTGTATTTCAAATGCAATCCGTATGTTACTGATTCATTTACACTTAATTCATCAAGAATGCTGGTTGGGATGAGTTAGTCGATGCCCAAGGAGAAGGTTGGTCCCCTTTTAAAGAAGATGTTAGGAACCTTTCCCCCACCCCACCCATTTGCCAAATGAAGTTCAAAGTGAATCAACACCCCCGCCCACCCCCACTACTACCACCACCAATTTTTAATAACATTAGAAAAGACATTTCTAAGGAGCACTAAATTTGGGGGAATGCTTCATTCCACTCTGCCTCATTTAAAAAATCCTTGTGTATTTGAAGGGAAATTTAATCCATATGCTTCTGATTCATTTACACTTAAATCATTAAAATGTTGTTTGGAACAGCCACTTGGGGAACAGAAATGAGTATAAGCCTCTTTTATTATTATTTCGTCAAGCTCTTTTCTGCAAAACAGGAAGTCACACTGGGAAAGTTGAATATCCAAAAGTTTAAATTTGGTATGATAATTTTTAGGCCACCGTGGTTTTGATAAATCTATTTTTGGTGCTCCTCACATGAAACCCAGTGTCGCACTCTGCTGAAACGGCAGATGTAGGATCATAATTGCACGTAATGAGCTAAATTGCCTCTGTGAGTAGGTTACTTCCTTTAAGTAATTTGAGCAGTGTGTGTGTGCACATGTGTGCGCATGTGATCACAAATCCTTTGGACACTAAATATACCTGGTAAGAAGGGACTTAGAATGGAACTGCATGCTGAGAAAGAGGAGAGAATCAACATGAAATGATTTATGTATTTCCATGAGCATTAATGGGAATCACAAGGGATATAGTCATCCTTAGTCCTAGTTAAAGACTAGTTAAGGTCATTGAACTGGGGTCATCATGCTCACCAACAAACTAGAGGGGCAAATTTTCACTGTTTGCTTGTTCTCTCTCTGAAGTCCAAGAGTTGGTGACAAAACTAGAACTGGGACATAGAGAGTTTGACTCCTGAGGTCAAATTATGGCACAGTAGTTACAAGTGAGGGCTTGTGAAGTGTGTTTGAATACTGATACTGCCACTCAATGGTTTTAAGCCTGTTACTTAAACTTGCTATATCTTTGTCCCCCCCCCCCCAAAATGGGCATAATAGTACCTAAACTATAGAGCTGATGCAAAAGTACACAAGCTACTCCATACAGTGGTATATAAATATAATACACATTCAATAAATTATAGCTGAGTCTACAGATAACAAGTGCTGGAGAGGGGGTGGAGAAACAGGAACTCTTTTACACGGTTGGTATGGATGTAAATTGATGCAGCCACTATGGAGAATAGTATGGGGGCTCCTCAAAAAACTAAAAATTACCACATTCTATTTTTCATATGGGATCCAGCAATCCCACTTTTGGGGATATATCCAGACAAAACTGTAATTAGGAAAGATGCATGTACCACAGTGGTCATTGCAGAACTATTCACAACAGCCAAATGATGGAAGTAACTTAATGTCCACTGGCAGATGAAGGGATAAAGATGTGGTATATCCATACCCAATAAAATACTACTCAGCCATAAAAAAAAATGCCATTAGCAACATGGAAGGACTTAAGAGATTATCATACTAAGTGAAGTATGTCAGAAAGAGAAAGGCACATACTATAGGATATAACTCATATGTGGAATCTAAACTATGACAGGGAGTTCCCCTTGTGGCTCAGCAGGTTAAGAACCCAACTAGTATCCATGAGGATCCTTAATCCACATGAGGCCTCACTCAGTGGATTAAGGATCCAGCATTGACACAAGTTGCCGTTTAGCAGTTGTGTCTTGGATCCCATGTTGCTGTGGCTGCTGTGACGGCAGCTATAGCTCTGATTCGACTCCTAGCCTGGGTACTTCCATATGCTGCAGGTGTGGCCCTAAAAAGAAAAAAGAAAAAGAAAATATAACACAAATGAATTTATTTACAAAACAGAAACAGACTTGTGGTTGCCAAGGGGAGGGAGAGGGATGGATTGGGATTTGGGGGGTTAGCAGATGCAAGTTGTTATATATAGAATGGATAAACAACAAAGTCCTTTCTATAGCTCATGGAATTATATTCAATATCCTGTAATAAACCATAAAGGAAAAGAATATATATACACACACATATTTTTGTATATATGTATAATTGAATTTGCTGTATAGTAGAAATTAATACAACATTGTAAATCAACTATACTTCAATAAAATACATTAAAAAAAGAAATCATGGTAGGTCCCACTGTGGAACAGTGAGTTAAGAATCTGACCGGGGTGGCACAGGTTCAATCTCTGGCCCAGTGCTGTGGGTTAGAGGATCCAGCATTGCAGCAGCTGTAGCATAGGTTGCAGCTGTGGCTAGGATTCAGTCCCCGGCCCAGGAACATCCATATGCCATGGGTGTGGCCATTAAAAAAAAAAAAAAAGAAAAGGAATCATGACTGACATTCTTTCTATTCCTTTATGCAGTCACTGTACATTGCTAATAGTTTGGAAATTTCATCAGGGCAAAGGCATGTACCTATCATTTTGTGAATAAAAAGACCAGAATAGGTGCAGTGAACTGGATAATTTGTGTATGTTCTGAAGTCCTCTCTCAACCAGTGCTTTATTCCAAATCCTTCCTAGTGACAGACAGGCTCCTTGCTCACCCGGCTCTGCAACAGAAAGCACGTGGATGGGGACAGCACCTTCCTGACATGGAACACTGAACAAAACCTGTGGAAGTGAACATGCGAGCCAAATGGAGAATACTTAAACGGAAAAAAATAGCATGATAGCCATCGTTTCTTAATGTTGTTACTGTCTTCACATCTATAGCCCAGCGTTATCTTTAAAAGAGGATTTTTAAGCCATAGTAGGGCATTATCATTTCTAGTTTGGACCACGGGTCACGAAAGTTCCTCAAAGTTCACCTATCAGGTAAAGCCATCTGAATCCCATTAGACTGTGAGATGGGGATTTCATGGCAAATAAAAACAGTGGATCATCTGAATAAAATCATCATGTGCAAGTGAACACAGAGGCAAGGAAGGGTTAAATGTGTAAGCCGCTATGCAGCTCTTTGTATTCAGGGTAAAATTCTAAACTTCCAGCAGAGCCTTTTAGTAGCAACATTATCAATTGGTTACACGAGCTGGTGGTAGGTCTAGATTTTTGTGTATCTTAGGTTGAGGAAGTGTAGTGATGTTTCCAGGGCAGTATTTAAATGGGGACAGGGTGAGAGGCTGACAAAGTGCTCTTGGAAGGGGGACTGGTGGGAGGCGAGACGGGTAAGCTAACCAGTGCATGTTTCCCCTTTGATGCCACACTCCCCTCCTGGAGCTTCAAATGCTGCTGGAGAAAACCAACAGTGATTTGTTTTCTATATCCAGGGTGACACATCCTCTAATATTAATTTCTTAAATCGTCCAAAGGAAACTGTGGCTTTGCCTGTTGCCACAGTGCCAAACATCTGGATGAAGGTTGGGGGTAGGGAATCCCCTGAATAGCCCCCATATCCTCATTTGCTTGTGGCCTGGAGGGTCGGTGACTGTGAGTAAACTGGCGAGGTTTCTTCAGAGAACATCATCGTGGGAGAGAGGTTGAGAGTCCAAGCGGAGGGTTTTACACACTTGGAAAATGCTTCCCCCCCATGTCATCGGGGTGTCTGCGGGCCCTGAGCCTGTGGGACTGACCCTCTTTTTCCAGAGTCATGAGCAAGAGAGGGACTGTTAATGTTTAAGGGCCAGTGAATAAAATCAGTCGTGTGGCATGTGGCATGAATGTGGCCTTGTTATTTACAGCTCCATCTGCAGCCACAGGCAAGGAACGGATGAACCCTGAACGTCCTTATTGGCTCCCAGATTCAAGTGGCAGGTTTTTCTAGTAGAGTTATGACATCTCTGCCCCTAGGACCACAGCAGCAGCATCACCACCAGCACCACCACCATCAATATAAAGCTAAATGAGTGCTTACTCTATCCAGGCACCAAACCAACTCTTTAAGTGATCATTTCAATTTAATCTACAGTAACCTTTTGATGTTGGTGCCAACACAATCTCCTATTCATAAATCAGGAACTCAAGGTCAAGTGAATCGACGAGGCCACCAAGATAGCAAGTGACAGAAATAGGACAATGTCAAAGCATATGGCATTGGTCAGTATATAGTTAGGTAATACAGGCCTACACTGAATGAATGAATGAATGAGTGAGTGAATAAACAAATAATTACAAAGGCTCATTCTGACTTAATGCACTTCAGTGACTGTCAATATTCTTGGAAGATAATATTGTTTGGCCAAAGAGCTAGAGTTAGGCTTGAATTCCAAAGCCTCTGTAGATGTGTAGCCTTAGGCAGATAACTACGTTTCTGAGCTTAGTTTTGTATCTGTAAAGTAGGGATAAAATGAACCACTCCGTGGAGTGGTCATTAAAGGTTTTATGGACAATGTATAATGTGCCTGGTTCATAGTTGGTCTCTAAGAGGTGTTACATATTCTTTTTAAATATCTTAAATATTTATATTAATTGATCTTTGCATGTGGCCTAAAACTATCTTTTAAGGAAAGAAAATTGGACAAGTCGCAGTGAAGGGAAACTGGCTTTGTTTTCTGCCCTCTTACCTCCTACCATGCTTAAACCTTCAGAATGTGACTACCCCCACCCCAACCCTTTACTCCAAGTTCTTAGTCTTAAATAATGAAAAAGAAAACTTCATGAATTCCAGCTTCATGAACTATAAAGTTAGAGAACAAGAGGAGGGAAGGCTTGTGTCTGCCTGGAGGAGAATGGCTGAATTTTGAGAGACTAAAAGACACATCACATTTTCCTTATTTAATAATTTGTAATTAAGTACTTTCTTCCTTGCTTCCAAGCTCACAGATAATGGACTAAAATCAATACTTCTCTGTAAAATGGCTTGACTTACGTGTTTGAAAAAGTTTCCATTAATTTCTTCTAACTCCAACCAGGCTGTTCTCAGAATAAGTCTAGCACTGGCAGTTTTCACTGGTGGACAGTGAAGGAGTTCAGAATAGAAACAGCTACTCTCTGGGCAGATCTTAGCTCATGACATATTCTTTCTTTAGGCAGAAATTAATTCTTCTCTATAGCAAGTTTGCAGTTCTTACATAAATTTATGTTATTAGAATATGGAGCCTTAACCAGTAATAAGAAAAAATAACCAAGGCTCTCAAAGGTTTTAGGCTGGATTGTCTTAAATATCTAATGTTTAACAAGCTTGTGTAAAAGCTGTGTGATATACAATAGTCCAGGGAAAAGTTGACCCATTTACAAAGCATGATTGGGTTACACTTACCACAGTGACCTTTTTGCTTTGTAAACAGGCTACTTTTTCACTGGGGTAACATACAGATTAAATTTCCATTAAAGATTAACCACTTCTAAATTTATACAATTAATTTGGACTTCTTGGGGGTAGCAGGAAAGGATGGAAATGCACTTTTCTTTTTATAAGTCTGTTTCTCCTAAGGAGTATCCCTTTCTACACAGTCTGAGCCTAAAGGGAAGAGTGAGTATCCTTTTCTGGAGCAATGTCTGTACTTGGTGGATCGTGTTGGCAGAGACAGACAAATGCTACATCCCAGGCATTTGGAGCTGTGATGTGACTCCAAAGCAGGAAGCCTGAAAAAAGGCTTACTTTCCACCTCTTCCATCCTCTCTGTACCTAAAGGCACCAGTGTTCTTTCTAGTATATTCTATAGTTCCAAGCTCAAGAATTGTGGCGACACTACCACCAGTTGTGACCAGCTGTCCTCAGCAAAATGCCATCAATGCAGGGCTGGCACAAAGGAGAATCACTGAATCAAATGCCCTGGGTCAAGTGTAGGCTAGAATGCAGGACTTACTTTCCCTGCTGCATTTCTCCCGGACCCTCGTTGTCTCCTGTAAGCATTCATTGCCTTTCACTGTTCACTTTCCTTTCCCAGGTAGTCATTTAAGGCTTGGAGTTCATGAATTTCAGAGGCAGGGTTGGACTGGTGGCAGGAGGCAGGATGCACAGTAAGTGGGGAAGAAGCAGGGTCCTTTATGTCTGGGAGTTGCCCTACACTTGTAGTCAGAGCCATAGGATCAGACTCCTCTTTGCCACAGCACAGGCTTCCAAGTCTTTTATTCATCTCCTTCCTCCTCATCTCTTCTCCCTTTTTTCTGAGTTACCAGGGTCCTTGGGCCCATGTTCTCAGTGTCCTCCCTTTATCTCCATCTTTGTCTTGTGAGGGTTCTACCCCAAGAGGCTCTGAGATCCATGGACTGGGATACAGCCTAGACATCAGGCCTTCTCAAAGCTCCCACGGTGATTCGGATGTGCCGTGGGGCTCAGAAGCTTTGTTTGGAGGAGGTGTCTTTACAAGGACCCACATGGGTGTTAGAAATATCAGACTGCATGCAGTCCAGAGGAAAACAGATACCGGGTACACGACCATGGGGAAGGAATTGCCTGGAAATTCTGGCTGTGGAGAGGAGGTGTAATCACTCATGTGAGCTGGTGAACAGGCTCAACTATCCACCCTTGCCACAATAGTACACATAGACAATGTAGTAAGAGCAGCTTTGGTGTAACTTTCATTTGATAAAAACACTAACTTTTGTAAAAAAATCAAAATATAGTTGACATATAAGGTTAACGGTAGTGTCTGATGTACTACATAATGGTTTGACATTTACATACATGAAATATCACCGTGACAAGTCTAGTAACCATCTGTCCCCATACAAAGTTATTGCAACAGTGTTGACCATATTTGTTATGCTACATATATAACTGGATATTTGTACCTTTTAATACCCTTCACCAATTTCATCTGTCCCCACAACTCCTCCCTGATAGCAACCACCTGTTTGTCCTCTGTGAGTCTGTTTTTGTTTCATTTGTTTTTTAAAATTCCACATATATGTGAAATTATATGGTATTTGTCTTTGACTTATTTTATTTAGCTTAATGCTTTCTAGATCCAACCATGTTGTTGCAAATAGCAAGGATTTTTTTAATGGTTCGGCAATATTCCATTGTATATATGTACCACATCTTCTTTATCCATCGATCTATCAATGGACATTTAGATTGCTTCCTTATCTTGGATACTGTACATAATGCTGCAGTGAAGATAGGGGTGCAAGTAACTTTTTGAATTAGCATTTTTGTTTTCTTTGGGTGAATACCCAGAAGTGGAATTGCTAGTTTTGCTTCATTGACACTCAAGTTCCTGTTGGCCACATAGCACTCTCTCTTAGCCATGGTCTTGAACTTGGTGAAAACATTCACACCTTGCACTCTCATAGATACTGCAGTGCCTCAAATACTATAAATCCCCAATTACCTGGGCTCATGGTGGGGACTGGACAGTGGTTCGGAAATCCTAAAAGCCTAAAGAATTACTTCATTTGTCTTGATCCCTCTGAACATTTTCTGGCATACGTTCTGGTGAAACATTTTAATTTTCATAAAAGGCTACTGGTTTAGCATTAGGAAAATTTTCAGCAATGTTGAATATCTGTTCTCCCAGTTCTTGGCAACGTATATGACCTTTATAACCTTGAATGTTCCATTGCTCGGTCCTTAATTAAAAACGCAGGTTTAAGCAGCAATATTCAATAGGGCCTGCCCAGAAGATGTGACAATAACATGCAAATGCTCAGAAGAGTCTGGGCACATGGTGAGGACCTAATCAAGGTGAATTGTTTGTGATTCCCTTAGGTCGGCTACATGCTCACCTGGATGAAGCCAGTCCCTCAGGGAGCCGTGTGCCTGGAACACAGTGTTCCAACCTCTTGTCCAGATGCTTTCAGTCTCCTAGGCATTGCATCCCCTCACTCCCCATGAAGAATGATTCAAAAACCAGCTTGTTGAAATTTACTATTGAATTCATAGCAGCAATGTATTTTCTGAGTACCTACAGGAGAAATTTCACTGAGGCCTCAAGGCCAGGAGGTGTATTTCTCCTGAGAATCAAGATTTTTTTTTTTATGTAAAGACTTTACATTTTTAAGACCAGTTTCAGGTTTAGAAAAAAATTAAGAGGAAGGTACAGAGATTTTCCCATACACTCTCCAACGTCACACAGGCACAGCCTCCCCTATTACCAACACCATCCACCAGAGGGTATGTTTGTTACCATCAAGGAATCTATACTGACACGTCAGAATCACCCAAAGTCCATAGCTCACATTAAGGATCATTCTTGGTGTTGCACATTCTATGGGTTTGGGCAAATGTACAGTCATATGTATCCATCATTATAATTGCATAAAGGGTATTTTAAGTACCCCCAAAAACCCCTGTGCTTCAATTCATCCCTTTTCCCCTCCCCATCTCCTGACAACCTTTGAGCTTTTGACCATCTCCGTAGTTTTGCCTTTTACAGAATGTTATATAGTTGGAATAACAGAGTATGTAGCCTTTTCAGACTTTAGATAGTTTTTATCTCATGCCTGCCATGAATTTTGTTTCCTTTCTTCTTTGGCTGCTAGGAAGTACAGCGTTCACTGGTGACCCATTTTCAGTAAGCATGCGGAACATTATGGGTGCATTAATCCTACTAAATAACCTCTCGTTTCACCTAATTTTTCTCACCTCCCTTTTCTCACTTCAGATTCCCTCAATTGTTATTTTTTTTATCATATTAACATTGTGTATTTCAAATAAAAAGAAAAGCCTTTGAATAAGTGGAAGGAAACTAAACAAAAATGCAATTGGCCTAGGCATGCATTTAAGTAATTCTTTTGCAGATTTACTGCCCTAATTTTTCCTTTAGTGAAAAGAACGTAATAACAAGAGTTCCAGCCTTGGTTCCACCATTGGTTAGCTGTGTAACTTTAGAGAAGCCACTTTATCCCATAGGCCTTATGTTTCTCTATCTGTAGGTGAAGTGGACATATATGATTTTTAAAGTCCCCCTTGGATGTAAAAGAAGATCACATCCTCTGAGCATATATCATCAAACCACAAAGGTAGTGAATGAGATGGGGAGCCTCTGTTCTGTGATCATGCCACAAAGTATAAAATTCACAGCAAAATACCTGATAGCTAATTGCTTTGAGCCAACTTGGTACCTTCCCTCAAGGAGTTTATGATCTAATGGCTATCTCTGAAATTCACTTTCAATAGTCCAGGGTGCATGTGGTAAGCATTTAATAACTATTGACTGAGTAAATAATGGAGGGATGAATGAAGGAATCAATATATTCTCCAATAGCGTCTCAAATGTTGGATTTTATTTATTTATTTTCTTTTAGTGGCCGCACCTGCGGCACATGGAAGTTCCCGAGCCAGGGGTCAAGCCACAGCCACTGTAGAAGCAATGCTGAGTAGTTATGTTGTTAGCCACATGGGAAGTCCATGGATTTTTTTTCCTTTTGACTCATTTTTATTTCATTTATTAAAACAGCATTTCTGTACGTAAAGATTGCTATATCCATACAAGAGTTATGCAGTGGACAGGTAATTCTTGATGTGCATATGGATTCCTAGTCCTTTTATAAATTTGTGGTACATTGAACCTAACACTCCTCAACCCAGAAGTAGGGAAATACTGCTAAAGATTTATGAAGGTACTTTGGAAAAAAATATTTTCAGTTATTTTTCCTAATAAGCCCCTAAACATGGCTAGCCATAAGTGTTATTACAATTAAAATCAAATTTTTAGGAAAACTTTATGGTGTTAAAAACTTAATTTATTGATAACTTTTTGATAAAGGATTTTTGTTTGTTTCCAAGGGAATGCTTCAGATCCTCTATTATATCTTCAAGAGGGCCCATAACTCAATACAAAAATATACAGAGACAAATTTGTAATTGAACTCCTGCATCTGAATATGACATGATGTTATAAGCTCTCCTCATGTCTTGATTAATTTTTCTACTTTTAGATTCTTAATGCTCATATACCAGGAATATTCTCTATAGACCCACAAAATCTCTTCTTATAGAAGTTAGGAATATTAGTTGCTTATTTTTCTTCTAATTCTCCTGACAGCACATGCACTTCCATGTTAGTTTTCAAGCTTCATCTGGAGTGGGAGTTACAACAAATGAGATAAGGTCAAGTGGCTGATCTTTAGCATTAAAGTACTATGTGGAAATGAAAACTGTACAGTTCTGAGATGGATGCCTAACATGAAAATTTGGACATTGGAGAGAAAATCTCTTGGGCAGCAAGAGATATACACTCTTTACTAACTGCAAACAAAAGTCTTTGCTGATATAAATGCAACTAAGTCAAATGTTAGCTTAAGGAGAAAGAAGGAAAACTGTCCTAGAAACAGAGCCTTCATTAAAAAAAAAAATTACCTACCTATGCTTTCTTAAGATTTCATTTATTACTTTATTCCCTGAGCAAGATCACCTCTTATAAGTTAGAGTTAAAATGTTATTTTACACCATTTCAAAGCTATGCAAAGCTCCCATATCAAAGAAGACCAATGAAAAATACTGAGCAAATACAATTTGGCTTTATTTGAAGAAAAATGACCAATCCTTTTTCATTAACAAGACAATCTTCTTTTATTAACAAGATTTTATATAGCCCTTGTAAGCAGCTCCAATTTTTTTTTTTTTTGGAAAGAGGTAAAATATAAATAGTTTCAACAAATAAAATGATGTGTCAGGTTTAGTTTGCCCTCCAACTTTCCCGCTTGGGAAAAATTGTTCAAATTGTTTAAAAGTAATAAAGTTTCAAGTGATTGTTGATGATGGCTATACCATTTTAGATACATGGTCATACACAATTATCTATTGTATTTAGAAGGGAAACCCTGGGCTGAAACCACATTCCATAATCAACTGTTGGCTTGCTGAAGCCAAATAACTTAACTCTTAAGGGTATGCCTTTTCCTTTCCTTTGAGAAGAACTGTAACATGATGTACAGATCTGGTTTGTGTAGTGTATGCTAACCAGATGCTTTACAAAAAATACTCTGTGGGCAGAAATTGGTATTGATTTATTTGAATAATAACACTAAGCTCCTTAGATTAATGACATATTATATTTCTGGATAGAAACATGTCAAATTAAAGACTGATAAATTCTTGGCCAGTGTGCTTTCACTTTCTCCTACTGTGCCCATGGTAGACATTACTAATCAACTCTGACATTCTTTTCCATGAGTTGGGACTTGGCTTCAAGAGCATTTGAACTACTGTTTCAAAGGATGGTAATTCACATATAAGATGAAATTTATTTGCCTTGCATTTTTAAAAAAATAAATTTTATTGGAGTATAGTTGACTTAAAGTTGTGTTAGTTTCAGGTGTATAACAAAGGAAATCAGTTGTACGTGTATTTTTGAAGCAGGCAAAATACAGAAGAGGGCCTATAGGACACTGCCTGGATTCTAAATAAAAGGTAAAAATGGGTGTTTTGGACCTTATAATTTCAGAGGAAAAAAAAGAATGGAGGACCCTTAGGTTATGTTGTCCTTTCTGCTCCATTGTGAGTGTGTGTGTGTGTGTGTGTGTGTTTGTGTGTGTGTGTGTGTGAAAACAAACAGGTGTTCTGTTCCTGTGGAGGTGGGGGGGAGGGGAAGTTCCTGAGGGGATGTCTGATGTTCTATCTCTTGTTTCATCCACCGCATAAATATATATAGTGAAACTATTTTACAGAAGCTTATTATCCTGGAAAAAAATGCCAGCCATGGTATAGCAGAAAAATCCAGAAGCACTAGAAGCTGCTCTGATGATTAAATCTCAGTAAGTGCTATGGGACTATTGGTCTCCCATGTGGAAAAGAGTAAAACCCCTATTCTAATTTATCTCCATGTGAAAAGCCAACAAACCAACAGCCCTTCCTGAATAGGATGCCTCCTCCACCAAAGCCTCACCACCTTCTTCATTTACCAATATCTGTTTGTCTAACCCTGCAACAGTACTATCTGAACAACTGCAGCTTTATCCATCCAACTACCTGTTCATGGCAAGTTTGCCCAACTTTTGCCCCTTTTCAGAATTGTCTTGGCTATGCTAGGGCTTTTGTTCTTTCATTCAAAAGTTTAGAATCAATTTGCCCAGTACTGTTAATAAACGTGTTGACATTCTGATTGGATTTCTTTTTCACTTACAGATTAGGAGATAACTTACATTTTTTATAATGTTGAGACTTCTTGTGCATGAACATGACATATCTGGCCATTTATTGGATCTATTCTCTGTCTTTCAACAACCTTTTCTTGTAAAAATCTTACAAGATCTTAGCTGTGGGTTACTTATTTGCCTAATGATACTGGAGCTGTTCTGGCCAGACTGGTAGTGACTGGGGACTTTTCAGCTCCATTTCATGCTGTTCCCACTGGAAAACTCCCTTCACCACATCCCTGTCTCCCTGGGCCCTAGTTTCCTACTGGGATTAAGTTCCAACTGTTCACATGTTACCTTGCTTGATAACGCACTTTTTGCCTTCCCTTCTCTGCCCCACTTCCTCTCTCTTACTCATGTTTCCTGCAATCACCTCCTAACAAACGATGTGTGCTTTCATCCTTGCCTCAGGCTCTGCTTCTAGGGAAACCTTGACAAGTATTACAAAGATTTCCATGCTAAATGTCATAAAATCTAATACTCAGAACCTAAAAGTGAAGAAATTCCACCTGTGGTAACCTTCAGGTAGGGGCATTCAGGGAAGGGCACAGAGAAGCTTGGATTTCAGGTTCCTGGTTTTTTTCACTGTATGGCCTCGATAAACCTCTGTCTTCTGCCTACCTGAAAATAGCAACTTGAGACTCATAATACTGCTCTGATTATTGAATGACATGTTAAATTTACATTCATTCAACAAATGTTTATTTCTCTAGGCAAAACTTATACAAGGAACACAGTTAAGTAGCTGGCACACAGTGGCGTACAATAAATGGAAACAATGGCTGTTGCTGTACACTGATAAATGAGAAGCTGAGCAACTCTTGGAGAACTTATGACAAATACATGTTTGGTAGTAGAGACATGCATCCATCATAGGTGTTGTGCACCAGGGCACCTGTGCTCTGCATCGGGGGCAGGGGAGCCCTTGAAGGTACACAGACCTGGGTTCAAAAACCCAGGTCTTAGCTCTGTTTGAATGACTCTGTCAGTTTCTCTGGGACTATCTGTGGAGTAATGACCATGATGTCTACTGAAAGGAATGTGGTAAGGAGCTAAAGAGCTAAGGGACATAAAGGTCAGGTCTTCCACAATGTTGCTTTTTAAATCTCCCTTCCTGAAGTTCTCCTGCTTGCTGCCTGTTGGGTATGTTACCTCACTTTCTCCTGATACCACATCCAAGAGCATTTAGACAGTGCCCATTTTATTGGTGGGTACTGTTCTATCCAATTCTCCAAAATTGCCATAGTTAGATTACTGCTTTTTATACACTTGATATAAGTATTAAACAGGACCCTGCTATCCACTGTCTAAGAAGTTTTCCAGAAAGTAGCTTCAGAGAAAACATACCAAGGCCATGTTCAAAGGCAAGAGAATATAACAATTCTATTCAATCTTAATAAGCCTTTTTTTTTTTGTCTTTTTAGGGCTACACCTGTGGCATACGGAAATTCCCAGGCTAAGGGTTGAATTGGAGCTACAGCTGCTGGCCTATGCCATAGCCATAGCAACATGGGATCTGAGCCATGACTGTGACCTACACCACCGCTCATGGCAACACTGGATCCCCAACCCACTGAATGAGGCCAGGGATCAAACCAGCATCCTCATGGATACTAGTTGGGTTCATTGCCACTGTCCCACAATGGGAACTCCTTAATAAGCCATCTTCAGAAAAGGACTATTAAGTGTGGAAGAGAGACATCAGTTTTAAAGTCAGATGAACTTGATTTTAATACCAGTTCTGCCATTTTGTAGGTACATGTGATCTTGGGCAGAAGGCTTCATAACTGATCTTCAATTTCTTCAGTAAAATGCTGAAACAATCCCATTTTGCAGTGTTATTATTAAGATTAAGTCAAGGGATTAGGGAAAAAGTGAATATAAAACACCCAGTTTACTGCTCGGAACATAATCAAAACTGAATAAGTAGTAATAATTGCTATTATATAGCTAGTATATAAGCTGAAATATTTATTTCAGAGGGGTTTTTTCCCCTTACCTAGGTTGTTAGTGTAAGGTATGAAATATATGCGGGGAATCTGTGTCTTACTTCCAATACCTATCGTTCTCAGCTGTTACAAGTTTAACTTTCAAATGATCTTCATTTTTGTATAATATATATGAAAATCCCTAATTCTCCTTTCCTCTACTAAATTCAGACTTTGTAGCTTACCAAACAACCATGTCAAGTTTTCTTTATGAGGTGGTGCTTGCCAACCAGTTTCAGCAGCAACACCATCACTGTATGCAAAGTAGCATTTATTTGTCAGTTATTTGTGTAGTTTATTGTGTTTTCTCTTATTCTTTTATAAACCTGAATGGAAAAATGATAGATATGATTCTAGTGATAAGCATAGATTTAAGAAGGCAACCTGCAGAGAGCAGTAGATCTTTTACCCCGGTTTGATGTTCTATTGACTCAAACTGGTTAACTGTGCTCTCAAGTGAAGAAAATTAAGCAGCACTCTGGAATGAGTAATTGAGTTTGTGCCTAAAAGGCAAGACATAAGTAGGGATTTTATAATGTTCTAAAAGTCTGAAAGGAAGCTCCCTGATGTTGCATATGGCTACCTTTTGACCTTCATGTATTACTAGGTTTTAGCATTTTCAGTTATGTATATGTCAATAGGCAATTGCTTATATTTCTACAAAGTCTAATTGAAAATGCAAAGTTTCTTTGTTTCTTTAGGGGATTGTAACAATTCAGATGGTAATGCTGAACAGGTCAGCAAAATCAAAGTTCTGATTGGCAATTTCCCATTTTGGTTCGTAAAAATTGTAACATTTATTATTAACTAACTTTTTAATATGCCAGATTCTTCAAAGCATGAGCCCCACAAGGGAAAATATACAAAAGGGGTCTGTAAAGAAAATTATGAGAAAAGGTTGGAAACCAAATGGGTCCAACAAACATAGCTGGGCAACTTTGTAACTTGAGCTGCAGCCATTAACTGGAGCTGCAGAGATGGGTCGCCAGCGGACTGATGTTATTATGTCTCTGCAGGGACTTGGTCCCTCTGAGATTCGTTTCTTGGAGGCAGGACAGATGAGAAGACTCTCAGTTCAGTTCCCACTGAACCCTCTGCCCATGATGCCATGAATAAGATTGGTTTGCTTCAAACACATAAACCAGGAAGCAGACCCCTGTCTGGGTAGCCAATATCTCAAATTATATTTCCAATGCAGTTTGGAATCACTTTACAGCTACTCTTGATTTTCCCCCTCATCTGATGAGAGATGATGATGGTGGTTTGGGATATAGAAATGAGCAACACTGATTACAAATGCCTCTTTTTGGGTGAATACTGTATTGTTCTTCAAAGCAATGCTATCTTGACAGGCAGGACCATTTTAACCTGATTCAAGGGAAGAGACCCATCTGCTTTTTTCTCTCTGACCTTTTAGTAGGTTGATGCTGCCTGTCTTCTCTTTTAATGAATTGCAACACAGCTCTCCTATAAAAGAATCCATAAAACATGACTTAGTGCTGTAGCAAAACTATAAAAACCAAGTACTAGCACAGCTCCTGCAGATCTGTGTTGAAATTTCAGAATAAAAATAGGATTCTACAGTTTCCTTAGAGAATTGCTTTTCTCTTGATAGGGTCTCAGCCCCTGCTTCTATTTAGTCTTCATTTTAATAACATAATTAAAATGAACTAGAATGTGTTCTCCTTTAAAACATTGTAGGTAAAATGATCTCTGTTGTCTATAGATACAACAGTATTACTTTGTTTGCTATCAGATTAAAAATATTACTGACAAAATTTAAGAATCACACCAGAGTCATAGACCATGAAGGATTTAGGTTTTAAAGTTAATATGTTAGGTAAAAATTGCCAGTTGTCAAAATTACGAGTAAAAATTCATTAAATTACCCATAACACACTATGGAACCATCTTTTTATAAATCCAAACACCTAGTGTGGCAGGAAAGATTCCTGTGGAGCCCAAGAAAAGCGTTACTCAGGTTTAGTTGCCATGATGTTTAAAAGGAAAAATCTTTAAATACTAGAATTCCTTTCCACTTGGTAAGACCTTCACTCCACAAGAGGAATTAAACCGCATGAAATGAATGATCTGAAGAACCAGCAGCTTTGGGCCCCAGGGACTCTTGTGCCTGGAAAAGGATCATTGGCTGAGAAGGTGGGCAGCATTTCTCACATGATTTAACTGTTATTTTCTTTTGCTTTTTGCTAAATAGCATATAGTTAAATTTGCAGATTGCAAAAAAAAAAAAAAAAAAAAAGAAAGGACCGTTGAATGCTGGAAATTAAAACACAAATCGTGTTTTTGGGAGCTAGACCTAGCAGATTTCAAGTTAAGCATTTAGCAAATGTTTGATCATTCAAATACTTATTATGATTGAAAGCCTTTTTTTGGGGGGGGGGAACACTGAAATTAGAAAAATCCTTACTAAGACTAGGGAAGTACACTGAAGTTTTAAGGGAACAAAAAATTGGCCCTCTGTGATCTGTCTCTAAATAAAGCATTCTCTAAAGCAAAACAGTGGCTTAAACAGTCTTTCTTACTGAGGGTTAAGTTGAGTCAAGCTTCACAGGGCCAACCTGGGAATATTAGGAAGCTTGTTTTTTCCTCTGCACTGTCAGTTCTCTGTTAGAACTTCAAGTTCACACCCTTCTAGATAGGGTCTCTGGATGTGATGATGCTCAGCTCTTCTCTGCAGGCTACATGCAGTTTGCCTGGATTCATGAAATGACTGGGTATATAATTTGGGGCATAAAAATCTAAATAAATGTAAATGAGTGGTAACATCAACTCACTCTTTCAGCTTCCTCATGCATGACCTGATATTGAGCAGGCTTCTCAGAGCTGAGTAGTTCTATTTTGCATTGAAGCTGCTGGGCCCTGAAGGCTGAGGCTTGGGACCTGCCATAACGTAATAACTTTGAGTCACCGAGAGTGTTTACTCTGGGCATTTGACTCTGGGAACCAAGCACACAGAGAAGGAGGCCGAGAAATCTTGAGAAAGACATCAACCCAGGAAAAATGATGAAAGGTGGTTTCTCCCCCATTTGGGAAAAATGTTGCAGAAGAAGGTATTCCCTTAGAGGAATTCTGTCATCTTCACCTTGATGCCTCCACTGGAATAGACAGGAGTATGGGTAGTCTGTCTTTATGCACATGTCTCCATCTGCCATACCTAGCACAGTGCCTCACAAAAAGTACCTGCTTGACACACATTTAAAATTAATATGTTGAAGTTTATAGGTTATGAGTAGAGAAGGAAAGCCAGAAATGTACACAGTATTTCAACTCACCACTGCCTTCCTGCCACACTGCCATATTATATGTGCCACTGAGAACTGCCCTCCAAATGACATCTTGTTCCCCTTCCTGCTTTCTTAACTACCCCGACTATCCCATTTTCATAATGGTCTATAGCTAAACTGTGCAGCCAGCTGGCTTCTCCACCACAGTACAATGAAGTTTCACTGAACTGAAAATGTATTCAACATCACAGAATTACAGAATATAACAATTATATAGAGTTTTTTTTTTTAAACAAGTACAACTGATTTGCATTAATGTGTACAGCATAGTGATTCAGTTTTTTTTCAGGCTATATTCCATTATAATACTACAAGATATTGAAAGTAATTCCCTGTGCAATGTAGTAAATCCTTGTTGCTTATCTATTTTATGTATAGTAGTTTGTACCAGTTAATCCCATACTCCTAATTTGTCTCTTGGTAACCATAGTTTATTTTCTATTCTGTAAATCTGTTTCTGTTTTGCATATAAACTCATTTGTACTTTTTGGTTTCCATGTATAAGTGACATCATATAGTATTTGTCCTTTTTTGTCTGATTTACTTCACTAAGTATAATATTCTCTAGGTCCATTCTTGTTACTGCAAATGACAATACTTATTCTTTGTTGTGGCTGAATAAGATTCCATTTTGTATATATGTGTGGGTGTGTATATACTGAATCTTCTTAAGCCAGTCATCTGTTTAGGGGCACTTGTGTTGTTTCCACGTCTTGGCTATTATAAATAGCGCTGCTATGAACATTGGGATGCATAGATATTTTGATTTGGAGTTTTTGTTTTTTGGATATTGATTGTCAGTTGAATCATTTGCAAATATTTTCTTCCATTCCGCAGGTTATCTTTTTGCTTTGTTGATGGTTTCCTTTGCCATACAAAAGTTTTAAGTTTGATTAGGTCCTATTTGTTTATTTGTGGTTTTATTTATATGCTTTAAATTTAATTAAAAATGTGCTATTCTTAAATAACCTTTAATGTAACTGGAGATTAAAACTGTAATTCCAGATTTAAAATGTATATACACATATACTTTAAATAAATGCAGCTTTTTAGATGTTTTTCCTGAGTTGGTTCTCATGGTGAGAATGTTATCCACAAGTGTCCCACTCCCTTAGCTATAGTCAGTCCAGTCTGTCTACCTGAGAGCTTCTTGAGGCACCTGCCGAGTTTTAGGTAGGTCAGCCCCATTTCTGGTTTCCATATCACACTATACCTTCTAATCCTGTCCAACTAGACTTTGTCTACCTACACTGATGTGTGATCTTGGTTTCAGATCAGGGTATGCTCCTATTTTGCCACTGTATGGTCCTTCTCATAAATATGAGATCCTCTTTTGTTCCTATCTTTGGGTGGTTGAGTGTCCACATCCTGACATTAACTCACAGAGTGATCCCTTCCAATTGATTTGGATTTTCTTATTAGCCTTCAGTCTCCTTCTTCAAGTTTTGCTTCCTGTTTGCCTCACTGCCGTTGCCATAGAGTACCTGGCTAAGGATTTGGCTTCATTCACTGGGTAGCTGGAATTCCTGTCCTACCCTAGCTCACTGACCTCTTATGTTGAAAATTTTGCTGCCTTATAATCTTTCCAGTAACTTTAATCTACTCCATCTGATGCTGATAGGACAGCATTTGGTAGAAAAACAATCAAATAGAAAAGATTCAACTGATTACCAACTACCAAATTTGGATTAGGTCTGGTTGCAAAACTCCCCGGATGGGTTCAAAATGCTTGTCAAGTACATCAGCACTTTCTATTGTTTGGTTTCTTTCATTCAACATTGTTTGTGAGATTTATTTATGTGGCTGCATGTAGTTGTAGACTGTACATTTTCATTGCTATACAGTATTTCACTGTGTGAAAATATTACAATGTGTTTCTGTTGGCTATATATATCAGAATGGAATCACTAAATCATAGGGTATGCATATGTTCAGCTTTAGGAGATAATGCCAGTTTTCCAAAATGGTTGTACCAAATATGTCATCTACCAGCAATATATGAGAATGCCAGTTGCTCTTCATTCTCACCAGCACTTGGTATTTCCTGTTTATTGTTATGGTCACTTGGTGGATATCATTTCATTATCTTTTATTTTGATACAAGTATTGGAGTATGTGCTAAGATTTCCTGGAGTTACTTTAAACTGGTACCTATTCATGATCTAAAGCAGCTGGCTTTTACAGTGTCTTTTATGTAGCACTGAATCTCTCGGTCTATGTCTCTCCTTTTAAAAGACAAGGTGTTTCATAAATCAGGAATAAAGTTACTTTAGCCACTTTAAAGTTACTTTATTTTAGCCTTAACATTGAATTAACATGGAGACACAATGATTTGGTATTTCTTTTTAAAATTAACTCTAAAATAATAACTGGTTTTAGTCTAAACCATAGTATGAAACTTTAAAGATCACTCTGTACCAACAAATTGTTCTATAACTTCTATAATGGCCATTGACGAAAAGCAATAATAGCTGACCTTAAAATCACATCTTTGTGTACTTTTCTACCTTGAAAACCCACTTAACCACCCCACAGAATAAAAAACTACTTAATTCTGTGTGCACAGAGATCCCTGGTTCCTTGTGTAAAATCAAGGACATAAATAAGAGAACTAATTGTAGGATATATATTCACCATCTTCATGAGTCTTTCGGAACCAGGAAAAGTGATTAATCCATGTATAAATTATAGGATTATAAATTATAGTGATTAAACCATGTATAAATTATAGGATTGAATATGTAATCAATTATTAAATAGGATGCTCTAATAGTATTTGCTAAAGACTTTAATATTATTATTATTACACTATATTGTAAACTTTTGTTTAATTGTTTCTTGCCCTAGACACAAGTTTTGTGAGGATGAGGACCATACTATCTTATTTATTATTATATTCTCAGTGCTAGTATAGTGCCTGGTATATTATAGCACTTAATAAATATTTATGAGGTTAAATTAAAGGAAGACAAAGCATGATCCAGAGTAAGTAGTTAGAGAAGAATAAGATTTAGGTAGGCTGAAAGGAAAAAGGGGATTTTCTGTCAGAGAACATATACCTGCTTTATACCAGTGTTTCCTTTAAGTGTTATAATCTTACACATTTTAAAGATTTCTAAGAATTATCTCAATTCATTCCCCCAGAAAACCCTATGTTTATGGGACTCAATAAAGTAAATCAAGTTTTAAAAAGATATAGCTTTGTTCACAAACAAAATCAATAACTCTGAAGATAACAAAACAAGAAAATGAAGAGATGAGTAGAGGGATGAAGACTGCTAGCTGAGCTTTAGTCTAGAATCAGGACAAAGAAGGCTTAGATCAGGAAGCACTAGGAGTTCTGCACCTGCAGTTTACCAGGGATTATACATACTTGATTTCAAGTGGGGATCTCAAGGTGGGTTCACTGCTTGAAACCAGGAGGTGATGTAGGTCTTCTCAACTTGTCAAAGGAGGAAGAAAAAGGCTGTTGTCAGCTGATGGTTGGGATACAGTTGTGGCTTAGGGAGGCTGAAGAACACAAACTAACTTTTATAGTTATCCACTAGCTTGGATCTGGGCTCTCCCCATTATCACCATGGGGTCAGAGCATAAGCCTCTTAAATATTTATTTGGATTGTGAGTCTTGGGTGGGGGGATAACTTGAGGCAACAGCAAAACTTTTAGATAAGGGCAGAGTGAGGAGAGTGGGGTGGAAGGAAGGAGAGAAGGCAAGGAAGTCTTAAAAAATTAAGACAGATATAAAAATTTCAAAGTACAAAGAAATTCAATGCTAGACAAATGTAAAAGGGAGTATAATAACAATAACAAAAAGAAAACTAATTGATTCTTGAACAATATGCCAACTCCCTACACAGTAGAAAATTTGCATCTATCTTATAACACCTCAAAAACTTAACTACTAATAACCTACTATTGATAAGATACCTTACTAATAACACAAAGTCAATTAACACATATTTTGCATATCATAGTATTATCTACATATATTTTATGCATTCTAGACATACTTACTTTTTCTTAATTTTTTTTTTTTATATTTCTAGGTTACATACTTTGCAAGTGTTCTCAAAATGTCACAAATCTCCAAAAATGTTTCCGGTATGTTTCTATAGAAAAAAATCCACATGTAGTGGACCTGGGCAATTCAAACCTGTGAACTTCAAGGGTCAGCTGAATGGGGCATCTCAATAAGTGAACCTAAATGAAAAAATTTAAATAGATATTGAAGATTGTTTATCAATGTATTTCCAAAGACCACTATTGACTAGAGTATGCCAAGAATGCAATGATGATTCAACATCAGAAAAATATCTGAATATAGTCTATTGCACAAATAGATTAAAGGATGAAAAAAATAAAAAAATAATATTAGTAGATGCAGAAAAACACTTGATAAATTTCAACACACAATTCTGATTTTTAAAAAAGTCCATTATCCTGAGCTAATGAAACCAGAGATGTTTCCAACTGAGAAATCTTATTTATCTGCTGGCCAGTGGCCCACCCAGGAACAAAGACCTGAGCGACATGGATTTCCTATCTTGATGTTTGGGTTATATGTGGATTCTCAAATGGGAAGCAGAGCTAAAATGTCTTCTCCTTGATATCTGGACTGCCACCTTGGGCCATATGTATCCAAGGAATAAGTAGATGGACCTGGGCTACAGAAGTAGGAGACACCACGAAGCCCAAGAAAGAAGAAAACATCCCAGGTTCTCGGTAGCTCTCCATTTCTGATAAAGCTCTCCAATTTAAACTAGTGTAAATACAACTGGACTTTGTTCCTTTGTGGATTTCATTAAATATCAACATTCTTACAATTATCTCCTCCCACTCCCTTCAACCTCGAGCTTCTTTCGTTGTCTAAAAAACTGTTTGCGAGGAGTTTCCGTGGTGGTGCAGTGGAAATGAATCTGACTAGTATCCATGAGGATGTGTGTTTGACCCTGGCCTTGCTTAGTGGGTTAAGGATCCGGCATTGCTGTGAGCTGTGGGTAAGGTCGTAGTCGCAGCTTGGATCCACATTGCTGTAGCTGTGGTGTAGGCCGGCAGCTGCAGCTCCGATTTGACCCCTAGCCTGGGAACTTCCATATGCCATGGGCACAGCCCTAAAAAGCAAAAAAAAGAAGAAAAACCAAAACCTGTTTGGAAAAAAATATAGTGATAGAATCTTTAAGTCCATAATCATCCTAAAGGTGGAGATATATTTTAATGGTAAGGGAGGTAGAAAGTGGTTTTTGAAGACTTAGGAGCTAGTTTCTGATCTTTGGCAAAACTCTAAAATAGACTTTAATAACTTGTGACTTCGGGAAAAACCAACTTGTAAATATTCACAGTCATACCTAAGGTCTTCTTTCCACTCCTGCCCTGGCCCCCTTACACTGCTATCTAAAGAAGAAAGACCCGTGTTGTACTGGAGATGGATTTTGCAAGTTTGCAAAAGGCAATTGTTAGATTTTCAGGAATTTTTGAGCTGATTTTTAAACATAGACATTCTAAAAATATTGAATTATATAAACTTACAATGAAATAACTTGTGTTAAAGACAAAGTAAACAAATACTCAAAGCTCATCACCTCCTATTGGTTTTATGACATTTTGTTATTATCTGTGCTTCTGTGGTTATTTGTATCTATTGTGCTTGTATGGTGGAAATACCATATAAAGGTATTACACATCCCTTCTTAATTCCACATTCAGTGATGTCACGTTGGTTTGAAATCAGCCATGGTAGGACTATCTACTCCAAAGAAACCAACAAGTACTACACATCAATTATTGTGTTGTTGATTGTCTAGATTTAAGAAAGTGATGTAGAAAATGTTAAAAAGCAGATAAAACAAAAGTGAGTGTTGTATTTACAGTTGTCATATTGCGAATAATACAGAAACTTGGGGAAATATTCTACAGTATGCCAAAACTCTTATTTAATTTAGTAAAGAAGGTGCTTGTGTTATTGATGAATGAGTGGGTCTGTGACATGCATCTTTGTTGTTTCACTTTTGTCTTACTAAGTAACATAAATAAAATATCAACCACATTTATAAAATTACATTTATTCAACAATTACAGCCAGATGTTGGCTATAGGTATAAAAATTCAACAAAAGTCTGAAACCATTCTGTGAGAATCAGTTGGCTATATGGAATTTACCATAAAAAGTATTGAGTATTTTATTATTGTTTGTAAATTGTGTGCTACACATCCATTATGTCAGTAAGATTTATAATAAGTATATATGTAATTGACCTGGAAAAGTCACATTGAAATTACACAAGAAATGGAAATGTTGGAAGAGAAAATAATAGACTAGTAGCTTATTAACCCTAAAAAAATGGGCATGATTAGGAGAGAACAAGTAAGTGAGGGAAAAAGCAACATATCCTAGGATCTGGTTATATAAGCAGTAAGGAAAGAGGCAAGAGTTTTGAGCTGCCAATGTAAGGAATTTGGTTAAAGATGACCTTTAGAGTATTTTGTCTTGGAACATAATGTAATTCCTCTTTGAAGGAATTTAGTAAATTTTTACATTGTTTTCATCTTTTTAGATGTTTTTGTTTCTTTTGAGTGCACAGTTAAACTTCAATGGGCATGATGAAGCCCTTGATTTTGGTCGCGCAGCATTTTGATTATATAATTATTATTTAGAGTTAATATGAGTTCACTATGAACAAATTATGCCAAATTTGCTTTTGTTCCTCTTAGGATAGGGTAGTTATGCTAGCATATCCTGAGGATAACAACGAAAGAAACAACAACACAACGAGAACTGCTCTTAAGTATTATTTTGATATTATTGGTAGCTGTTCTATATGCTTACCCATGGATTAGCTCACCTAATTTTCACAACAACCAAATGAGGCAGATATAAATAATTTAATATCATCACTTTGCAAATTAGAAGCTAGACCCAGAGAGGTGGAGAAACGTGCTCCAAAACACATAAGCTAGCAAAGTACAGTGAGATTAGAAATCAGGCAACCTAGCCCTGGTTAGGGTGACACCATAATGCTATAAGAGCACCAAGCATTAGCAATGCAGTGTAAAATTCATCTTGTTCTTGGTTTGTAAAGGGCATCGCTATCAATCTAAAGATGGCTCTCTGTCAGGGCATTTGAAAGCTGCCTGTATTTGATTTTATTGACTGATTTCATAAAAGCATTTATCAAGCATCTGGTTGTTTAATAGAATGTCACAGGAGAGAGCAAGATGAATAAAACATGATTCCACATTTGAGAAGCTTAAAATCCAGATATTCACTGTTTTTGTCGATCTCTTGAATGAAGTCAAGAGGCAAATATGTCCCAAAGCTGGGACAGAATTTAAAATAATTTAAATTCAAAAAGCTCCAGACAATTTCCACTAATATTCTGAAATGCATCAGTGTCACTGGGATAAATGTAAGAGTTTGCATCTTCAAAACCAAGTGCATAGATACAGGACTGGAAAAAAAAAAAAACCTGCTTTCATAGCAGCTTCTGTATAACATAACTAGAGGGTTTAGGATTAACTTTAGGACTAAAGTGCTATTAAAACTTGTGATGTGTTCTTAGGTTATAGTAATAAAAATAACATGTCCAGAATAAGAGCTTTTTCCTTTTTTCTTGGAGCTCTACAATGTTAGCCATCTTGGCAATATTCTTTTTCATTCAGGCTGTAACATTTTAAGAGAGACATTGAAAAATGTGACTGGGACAAATGGAAAAGGGTGACTAAACCAAGTCATATGAAGAATGGCTGAAGGAACTGAGGATATTTAGCCTGGACAAGGAAGACTCAGAGAGTATAGGGGATCAGATTCCAAAATATTTGCAGGGTTGTCATGCTAAAGAAGGAGCGAACTTCTGAGCTGCTCCAGAAAGCAAAACTAGCACAAACCACCTGAAGGTTATCTCCGGTTAGCAAGAGAAAGTTGGAAGTGTTGAGCTATTACAAAATGGATTGGGCATCCATGGGCTAGAGAGAGGGCTTAGAGAGGGTGTTCTGAAGAAGATGGCTTGGAATATGCTGTTGAACTGCATCATGTTGAAAGCATCTTCCAAAATTAAAAACCCATGATTCATAATGGCATAACACAAACAATCCCCTAAATTGTTAGGACACACACAGGGAGACCATATATTCCCCAAACATGTGAAAATTACACAGTTAACCTATGAGTAGCAATTATCTTTATATGCTTTCTAGAAACAAAAGAAGTGATGACATTTAGATCATGAAAAGAGAAGAAATGACCTGTGAAATTGCTTTGGTGCACAGAAAGCCCAAGAACTACGGGCATAAGCCCTAGGATATCTACTCCATGGAGAACAGGGGGCTCTTTTGATATAAAGCAGTGGACAGAGAAGGAGAACAAGGTACACACTGGGTGCAACTTGAAATCCTTCAGTACAGCACCTGGCAGTCGTTAAAAAAGCAAACGTAAGTCAGCAAAGCCTTTCCAGAAGTGATGAATAGAAAGAGACCAAATTATTCTCATTTAGATAAAAATCTATATCCACATGGGCTGCCTCGGCTATGTGAGCCACAGAGCTCCCTCTGCAAAGAGACAAGGGCAAAAATTCTGACACGTGGTCCTTCATGTAATTTACACAAACCAAGTTAATGTAATTGGCAAGTAGACACCTAAAAATGGAATATTTAAAGAGAATCCCATCAAGGCCAGAAGAGGCATAAGGGAGCTGGTAGAAGAGACTGCTTTAGGCTTGTTGAATACAGGAAGAAAAAAGAAGAGATTGAGACTGCAATCCAGACAAAGCTCAGTGGAGAGGCAAGAAGAGCTAAGGGAACAGACCTTTGCCTAGCTGATGAAAACCCCAGATAAAATCCCAACCACACCATGCAATTTATTAAAAATTGTTTCTTCTCCACTAACCAACCAGCTTCCAAGAGTCTCAAGCATTCTTTCTGACTTATTTCATTAGCATTTCCTTCTTTTTCTGGAGTGGTCAGAGCCCCAGGGACTCTCTCTCTCTCTCTACACCCCCTTGCCCCCAGCCAGTGGGGCATTGAATGAGAGCCAGAGTGTTGTCTGTGTAAAGAGAAATTGCAAAACCACAAATTGCAGAAAATCGTTACTGCCAGAAAGCAAAAGGAACACACAATATCACCAGGCCTCTTAAAAAGCAATTGCGCATTTTACAGGCCTCTGGATAATTCAGGTTTGTTTGGCAACTTTCTCACCCACACCACCCAGAAGACAGTCCTCTTCCACCAGAGGTGGTGGTCCCAAAGAACAGATGTAGTTGAAAAGAAACAAAAAAAGTGGGTGCAAGTCTTCTCAGGGACATGATCTGGCCCACTGAGGCTCTTCTTCTTCTACTGTGTAGGATTGATGGTAAGGCCCCAAGTTTGCACCCAGAGTCCCAGGGACCCCCACTAAAACAGAGAGCCCCCAATAATCTAGTATGAGTCCCACAAAGATAGAAAACATTTTTAGATAGTAAAATCTTTTTAGAACATTATGCTATTATCACAGCCACCCTTTGATGGAGGCAGGATCGTGTTTTTCTTCTCACTGCACCAACCATAATAAAGATACTTGGAAATGATGGGTACCCAAAATTCTCAAAGTCATACATTTTTTTGTCTTTTTAGGGCAGCACCCACGGCACACGGAAGTCCTCAGGCAGTGGTCCAATCAGAGCTGTAGCCTCTGGCCTACGCCAAAGCCACAGCAATTTGGGATCCAAGCGAAGTATGAGACCTATACTACAGCTCGCTGTAACGCTGGATCCTTAACCCAATGAGCAAGGCCAGTGATCGAACCTGCATCCTCATGGATACCAGTTGGGTTCGTTAACTGCTGAGCGCTGACAGGAACCCCAAAATCCTACAACTTCTGAGGGAGTAATGTGTGGGATTTAGACGTGCACCTTCTGATTTTTACTCCTGAGTTCTTTCCATCATTTGCCCTTTTTCTCCAAGGAGCATCTTTCAAACTGTCTTCTGTTTTATGGGGTGCATACACATTTCCAGGAACTTTACTTGGAGAGCCTCCTGCCACTCTCTGGGGTTGGAGTCCTTGTGTGAATGGAGCACTGATTAGGTAATTCTCCATTTATATTGATTGTATAATACAATTATCATTAGGACACAAGGCCAACTCCAGAGGTGCCCACTGAGTCTGGCTGCCGAAAAGAACCTCAGTCACAATAGCCTGATGATTTTAACGCGTTTCCATGGCTCCACAGGTCAGACCAACTTTGTGCCTGCAGCTCAGAGATTATGTGGAGAGACGTGTACATGTATTTTGTTTGGACGATGTAAAATTCTTGGGCAAGTTTACTAAGAAGATTTACTAATAAAATAGGTCACCAAGCACTACGCCTGTCCTTGAGAAAAAAAAATCATAAAAATAAAATGATAACAATTTGCCCTGAGGTGAAATAACTAGCCCCCCCCCACCCCCATCAATCTGGGAGGGAAAAGGTGCTTTCAACTGAAATTTTGATCCAGAGATCTTGAGGTAATTGTCAGATATATGTGTTTATAGTTGCATATTTACATTTAATGACTTTAAATGCTATCTTCCATTGCCCGTCATCTAATTTTCACTGTACATATATACCAACCATTTTTTTTTTAGTATTTAACATTAAATTATTTTAAAAAGTTGTGTAAACCTAAATAGGCAGAGACAGTATAACAAAGAGCTACCAAATATGAATATGCAGAAGAGGGAATGCAGGTGGTCAAGTGATCTATGCTCAAAAGAAGAGAATACCGTCAAAAGTTAACATTTGTGCAAATAAAATAGTCATGATGGCACATGAAAAGGGAGGCCGCTCATAAAATCTAACATGGCTTTATTGGTAAAAGCTGCTTGAAACATTAAAGACATGCAGGTGTCTTGATAACGCAATAAAGACCGAAGCAATATAATACAGAGCTTGACATGTTACAAAACCCCAGTGAACGCATAATGCTTAAACATAACAGTTAAATGATTTTAAGGGTGATGTTTCTTATGCCGATGTTTGACTATTTGGGGAATAGCAGTGGGATCAATTTATTCTAAAGAATGATGGAAAAGTATCAGCCAAGGAAGTCAGTAAAAACAAAGTTTTTCTCACAGTTCAGCTGAACACATCATTTTATGAGGGACTGAATGATTCAAAAGAGAATTGATTAGAACATATATACATAGTTCAAGTAAGACCTCTGATTCTCTTGGGTCCACGAATATCTAACTAAATGCTTCAGTGACTGCAGTGTGTTCTCCACCCGAACAGCTGTGTGAATCAGGAGCTCGGAGTTGATGAACCCTCCTTGGTTCACCTGGATCCCCTTCTACCTTATGGTTGTTGACGTCCTACTTACTTATCCGTAGGGACAAGACATTCACTGCCATTTACCCTGCTCTTGAATAGCTAGAGTCTTTATGTCGAATCCACATTTATCCTCTGTCTTTTGGACTCATGTATTAGCAAATTATTCCAGAGACACATGGAAGTTTCATATTTCCTGGTTAAAATCATTATATATGTTTTATTTAAAAAGAGAGAAAAAAAAAAAAGGAGTTCCCAGCGTGGTGCAGGGGAAATGAATCTGACTAGGAACCATGAGGTTGAGGGTTCGATCCCTGGCCTTATTCAGTGGGTTAAGGATCTGGCATTGTCATGAGCTGTGATGTAGGTCGCAGATGGGGCTTGGATCTGGGCTTGCTGGGGCTCTGGCGTAGGCCAGCAGCAACAGCTCCAATTAGACCCCTAGCCTGGGAACCTCCGTATGCCCCAGTAGTGGCCCTCGAAAGACAAAAGGCCATAAATAAATAGATAAATAAATAAAAGAAAAAAAAATCACATCCCAGTTCCCAGAGGCGTAACTCTAAAATACTCAGAACTCACCGTTTGGACTAGGTGTAATTTTATTTGGTCTTTTAGAGCAGAGGGAGTCGGTAATTTGGGTAGGGACACTGGGAAGACCAAGAGTAAAGAAACATCACACACGGGAGATTCATTCCAGAAAGAACACTGGTTTATGGAGTGGCTGTAATGCAGCACACACAGGAAGGGATTATTAAGATAATTACAATATTGTTAAATGTCAAACAGTCTGTGGCTGTGAGGAACCACTGGGCACAGAGTGAAAAAGTAGTCATTTGAGCAAACTTGAATATTCAAAAGTTTGCTGTCACACTATCATAACATCTAAAAGAATGTTGCCTAATTTTTTCCTCCTTACTTTTTTGAACTTTTTAGGTGCAACCTACTCACAACCAACAATCAGGTGCAATCTGCTTCCCAAACAGTTTATAAAATGCTCCATGATGTTATACAAATCAAGAGTGTGAAATGCAAAATTCAAAATATGGCTACATTTGTTGATCCAGACTTTAAAAATGCAGCAATGTGAGATGGGAGCCTTAAAGATTAGGAGGTTTTAGAAATTATAGCTGAGAAGTAGATACCATTTCAAGGAGGAAATATACTTACATTTTGCTGCAAGCGAAATGCCTATCTTTAAAGGGTAGCCTCTGAAAAAAAGAGAAAAAAAAAAGTGTGTTAAAAAAAGGTACAATAATCAATTCCAGGTGGAAAAGGCACTAAATTGGCTTCCAAAGTGTGGCCACTGATTGAAAAAAAAGAAGCAGCCAAGAGATGAAAACATTTTGATTGGGAATCTCTTCTTGGAGGTCCAAAGAAAATGTGTTAAGTCAGCTGTGCAATCTCATCGCACAGCTCAGCTCCCTGCCCCTGAACTCTTGAATTTTGAGATCACTTGAAGCTCACATTGTCTTCCAATCTGTCCAGTGAGAGGGAATATGAGGAATCTAGCTACAGATGCCCATGACTCAGGCTCATCAGCCTCTTGCTTCTGGTTCATGCTGACAATGTACCTTGTTCTCGAAGGCTCAGTTTTGACACTTTGTTCCACTGTCAGACTCCTCCTAAAAATTATGATTTTCTCAATTCACGCTTATTGGGATAAGTGGACAAGTTTTCTTTTCCAAGAAATAAAAAGCTTTTCTGGTGAGTATAGGCAGGGGGATTGAAATCAATGCCAAGGTTTTCTTTATTCAAGATGGCAGTGGAAGGAGAGGAACAAGTAGATTGTGCCTATGCTTGGAAAGAGTTTGCCAATTGTGCAGGCAATTTGTTCAGTGTGGCAGCACACCAGACAATTCAGCTTGCTTCCAAGTCTACTTTTTTTCTGGGAATCTACTGTGGTTATATCCAAAGGGGTATTTTTCAGTGTAGTAGATTTAATTGGGGATGGCAGGTAAGTCCCCATGATTGATATGAACTATTTGCATTCTGAAATGCAAATAGTTTCATGTCATCTCCCACACTGAGCACTGAAGTCATGATGCCCTCAGACCGACTAAAAGATCTTGCCACACCACCCACATGGATCTGGATAGATCTTTCCCTCCGGTGAACAACATTTTCCCAAGCTCTGCCATTTTTAGTAATAGTGTGACTTTGGCACATTGAGCCAATGCTCTGGGATTGAAAGAAACAATAATAGTGGCTATTTCAAAGAATTGTTGTAAAGGTTAAATATGATAATAGAAGTAAACTAGTACTATAAGCCTGGCCCATAGTGGGGACTCAGTAAGTGCTACCTGGTATTGTTAACATTATTGTTATTATCGTCATCATCGAAGGCCAATTTGGAAAGCCAAATGAAGAAGGTATGATAAGTCTGTGAAATTGGATTTAGGAAGGTAGCTACAGAGAGAGTTTTGCTTGGGTAAGATACCTCCACTCTTGGCAGTCAAAACTGCACCATTTTCCGCAAATGTCTCTCCCAGATGGCCTTCACTGAATCTTCATTCCTCCCACTGCTGAGTATGATGTGAATAAGATCCAAATTCACATTGGAAAATCCCTAAATATTTTAGTAACTCACCTAATACCTCATCTACAATCATGAAGATGGTTGGGGATTGGGTTTCTAGATTGATAAAGGGATACGTTATTGACCTGCTGGGTCCAGGAAGAACAGGGATAATTCTTGCAGAGCTTTTACAAGGTATGTGCACAATGCACTTTAATGAGCTGAATTTTTTAGCGGGATCCTATGGTATGACCCAGCAAGATGTCATACGTGTCACTGACTGGAAGGAGTCAGGATCACTCCTCTGACCACCCCCAACATACATTCCCTTCCCAGCTCTTGCCCCTCCAAATGAAAGAGCGTACTGAAAATTCCTCTGAAATTGTGAACCCTTCATCTCCTTTGAGGAACTTGTTGCTAGGAAACAGATTTAGAACGTTCTCGCCTACTGAGAAAAGTTTTTACTACTGCCTCAGATAACAGGTTCTTCCTTAGCTACAAAAATATTAACAAAGAAAACTGTCTGTTACTTTGGGGATTCACTGGATAAGAGCTCTTTTTTGGGGGGCAGTAATTTCACAGCAATACCATTGATTACTTTGAAAACTATTCAGAGCCATCCCTAAGATGACATTATGTAGCTACCTAAGGCAGTGGTACCAATCATTTTTCTTGGGGTACGAAATAAATAAAGCTATTAAGAACATTCTGGCGGTGAGGTTTTATAGACTATTCAAAACCGTAAAAACTCGCCTTTGCTTTTCTGAGCTTATTTGTACATTAGAAAAAGAAAACCCAAGATCTTAAAGGAGAAAGAGAGCCTTTATAACTAATAAATAACTCATTTGCCAAGTGTTTCTTCAGTGCCTGGTACGTGCAGAACCCTGTGCTAGGTGCTAATAATACATTCCCTGCCCTCGTGGTAATGTTTCCCTGTTTGGAGCGGCAACTATACATTTTGAAGGGATCATGTGATGATATAATGCAAGATAACAAGGTGGTCAGTGAGGACGGAAAGTGTGTCTTTGATGATCCAATCTAGAAAGAAAAATCAGGGAAGTCTAACTGGGGAAGTGTTGTGATTATGTCTGAAGAAAAATTCAACTTTAATAATAATGACAGCTAACATTGCTGAATGCTTAATGTTTCAGGGACTGTCCTAAGTATCTTTACGTGCACTGATTCACTTATTACTCATAATGCCTAGAGAGGAATTATTCTTACCCCAGGGTAGAGTTAAGAATGCAAATGGGGAGAGTGGATCACACCAGACAGAGGGACATCATCAAGGGCAGAGGCCCTGGGCAAGAGGAACTGGCTCCTTTCAGACTCAAGAGACCAAACTAGCATTTGCCTTATTCTGCATGCATTTCAGCAAAGTCCATTCTTCAGCGGGAAGTGAGAGTCTTTGGAAATCATGGATGGAGCTCTTCTGATATCAAACCTGGATTACTTTAGTTATGGAAGCCTAGCGTCTGCTTCCACCCTGGGAAGATGCAAGGCACACCTTGGCTTTATGCCTATACCACTCCACCTAGTATCCCAAGGCACATTCAGCATGCAAGGCCAGCAAGTTTCCATCCTCAGGTTATGGGAGCACTTGAGCCTGATCCAGGTGCCAGTCACATGGAGTGGACCTTATCCAAACACTTGGATCCTATCTTTTGTTTCCTTGTTAGAAACCCAGTCTCCTATGCTCTGATGATCACTGAGATCTGTTAAAAAAACTAACCATCCTGGAGCAACTGATCTCTAGGCAAAAGTGACCCCCAACCAAAGGATTCTCTGCACCACTCATATCTCTCAACTTCTCACCCTGGTTCCTGTGGCTGATACCATCTGGTTATAATCTGTAACCTACAATTAACACTCACTAAAAAAACAGAAAACTTAGTAATTTTGAAATGTTCTGTGCTGATTGAAATATTTGGCTTAAGTTATCTGCTGTTTACAATTTTTATGACATGCAAAAAAATTGCATTGATGCAAGTATAATTGTTTGCATCTCCTATATACCTCTCCTTCTTCATAATACACAATAAGCTAGTTTCCATATGTCCAAGAATATAAGTTTCAAGATGAAGTGTCTCCCACTTTCTTATTCTGAATATGGAATTAATTCTTTTTTGCATAATTTTAATTATTTGCTTATTACTATGGTAGAGATACTTATTCTCTAGTCCACATATTCTCAGGAGTGCTGGGAACAAATAATCTTAAATTACCTGGGGAATTAAGAAAACCAATTCAGGCTCTATATAAGGTGGAATATGCCCATTATTGGGTAACCATAACGATGATAATAATCTGTGAAAGGTGGATCCCCTTCACTTCAACTGTTCTTTATGTGCTGCCATTGTAGAGAGATGGAGGGCCTCTGCCCACGGCTCCCACTCTGAAGGCAGATGCAATGGTATCAGAGGGCCAGGAGTTCAGTCTCTGTTCTTCCACTGACCTCCAGGGTGACCTCTAGCCAGTTATTTAACCTCATGTTTTTTAATGCTCATGAAAGCACACATACATACATAAACTTTTATGTATCTCGATGCCGATGTCTATAAAATGGAAATAACAGTAGCGCCTGCACCTCTTCTAATGTTGTTGTGCTTTTCAAGGTAACTTGGCAGAGACCTCGTCCATTCAAGTGCTTAACGTATGATAGTTATCACTGTCTTTATTGAGCCCAAACTGAAAAATTACGGTATAAAGAATTGCATTTCCACTGGGATCAAAATGTTCCTTAAATGGCTACAAACTACGGCATCTTCAACTTCTTTTGTCTTTGCCTTTGGGTCTTGATTTGAGCCAAAGTGGGCTTTTCTTTAAAAGGTCATAGTTGATTGGGCTTTTCGTGATTGTTACTAATTTTGCTAAAAATAGCTCTTTAGGTTTTTTGCTGCTAGGGTTTAAAAACATTTACAAATTTCCAATTGCTTCTCTTATAGTATTGGAATTGCACTGTTTTTTCTCCCTCCCCTCTTCCTGACACTTTGGCTTTGCTGGAAACTCAGTGAACCCTTCCATTGCCTTACCATATGTACTTATACATGGCTTTGATTTCTTTCTAGCTTTTAAATGGCAAATAATTTAAGTAAGCAATTTTCATTACAGAAAATCTGGAAAATAAAAAGGAGCACTAAAATGAAGTAAAAGAGTTTACAACCTCACAGACTTATCTTGAAGTATATAAAGAAGTGAACGTCTTGCCCATATTCCAGCTTCATTTTCCAGAAGTAATACTGTCAATAATATGTGAGGATGTCATTCCAATTGTTTTTTATGCGTATAAAAGAAAATATTCATACACAAACCTTTATACATATACACATACACCATGAAAATTTTTTCAACAAAACAAAGTCATGCTACATAATTCTCTGTAATGGGCTTTTACGCTCTTGATAGCATTTTTGTGGACTTATATTCCAAGTCAGTACGTGTCTTCATTTTTTAGGGCTAAGTAGAAATTCAGTTATGTGCATGCCCTAATTTATTTATTTAAATAATCCTACACTGATGAACATTTAGGTTGCTCATGAATTTTTTTTCTTTGCTATTATAATAAGCTTGCGATGAGAAGGCATTTTGAACTTCTTTTCCTAGACTCATGTCCTTATGCTGTAGGGTACTTCTTAGAATTGTGAGTACTTTATAATAGGGTATCTGCAGCTTAATATTAGATGGAGAGTCCAAATTACTCTTCAAAATGGTTGAACCTAGTCAACCTCTACCCACAAGAGGATGTATCCTGTGTATGTAGCTTTCACTTCACACTTATAATTTCTATTTCTTTGAGGTTTTATCTCTATGTGAGAATTCTTCCATCTGAGCTTCAAGTTACTTAATTAAGTTTTCAGCGATGTCTTTGAGTTCTAAGAACTCTTTATCTCAGATTGCTCCTTTGTAATAACGTCTCCAGTCTCCCTAGGAATTTATACATTTTCTTTTAGAGTTCTTTTGACTTCTTTTAAGGATACCTCACAGAGAGCCACCTTTTCTGATTATGTTGTTTTTCCACCCTCAAACCGCTGAGTCACCTTTAAGGTTTTTTGCATTTTCTCTCTCCACTGAAACCTGTCTATAAAATCCAGATCTCCTGATCCATGAGGGAGGAGAGGTCTTTAGCACATATGTAGGGAGGCTGCTGGGGTCTCCTAAGCAGTAGAGGGTCTGCCAGTGGTGAGAAGTAAAGGAAGCCTCTTTCCCTGGGGAGTGGGCTGGGAGGCCAGGACCCCTCAACAGGATGGTGTGGGGGAAACATCCAAGCTCTCCAGGTTCTTTATTGAGTACAAGCATCCTCTTCAAGTTAAATACAATTGGTATATTCTTTAGTCATGAACTTCTCAAAAACAAAACACACAAAAAACAGCAACAAACCTAAATACAAGTCCCCAAACAATAAAGAAACATCTGTGTTGAAACCAAGTTGGCCAGTCAGACCCAGAGTAGATAGCCCCTCATCTATAGCATAAAGGCATTAAGAAATTTGCATAAGCATAGCACTCTCAGAAAGTGTGTCAATAATATCACAAACTATATTATACGTTGGGTATGAGGATATTTTGGCAAAATGATTCCACTGCACACTCTATTCAAATAGAATATATTAATTACCAATAACAATAAAGTAGATGGTCCTTTTTGGCCAGTAATGTATTTATCAACACATACCAGATATTTAAAATGTACTCTAGGTGTTGAATGTATAACAATGGCAAAATCACGGTGATTGTGTATTTTATCATCAAGGCATTTACATGAGAGATCTTCTAGAAAAATGACTCTACAATTATAGTGATCTGTGTGGTAAGTACTACGGATACAGCTATGTTTAAAGTATTATAAAGGAGGTTCTCCCTAAATCAGATTAAGGCAGGTTTTTTCCAAAGAAAAGGGATTATGGGTTTGTGAAAAAAAAAATAAGATACATGTTGAGGTAAGTTTAGGAAATACTAAGTTAAAGAGAGTGAAATAGGTCTTTCTACTGTAATCTTTTTCAGAGCTTTTAATATTCTAATATTTATTTTAAATTCCAGAGGAAGTTGATGTCCCAAATTTATACCACCAAAGAACCCTTCTTGCCAAGCATTTTGAGGGACAGCCTGGGGGAACAATTGCCAAGGTGATTTAGGGCATCTCTCCAAGAAGAGCAAGGTCAGACCTGAGATTTTAAGATGAGCATGTGTGAACAAGGAAAGGAAGGAAGGGCAGTGTCAGCCGCATAGCATGTGCAAAGGTACAGGGACAAGAGCTGAGGTGATGCTAAGAAGCTCAAAACAGCTAGCCTAAAGAATTCCCTGTGAAAAGTGATCAGAGGTGGGAACAGAGATAAGCAAGAATCATATCATAGAACCATATCATTCTATCCAGGTAAAAGGTTGAACTTCACCCAGAAAACCAGAAGTATATTTAAAAGTTTCTAAACTAGGAGTTACCGTCATGGCGCAGTGGTTAACGAATCCGACTAGGAACCATGAGGTTGCGGGTTCGGTCCCTGCCCTTGCTCAGTGGGTTAACGATCCGGCGTTGCTGTGAGCTGTGGTGTAGGTTGCAGACGCGGCTCGGATCCCACGTTGCTGTGGCTCTGGCATAGGCTGGTGGCTACAGCTCTGATTCAACCCCTAGCCTGGGAACCTCCATATGCCGTGGGAGCGGCCCAAGAAATAGCAACAACAACAACAACAACAAAGACAAAAGACAAAAAAAAAAAGAATTGAAAGTTTCTAAACTAAAGGAGAGGTAGAATGAATTTGCTTTGTCAAAAACATCACCCTGGTCACAGAACAGCTGTGCACTGAAATGAAGCATGCTCAAAGAGTTATTGAACTAACCCAAATGTCAGCGTGGAGGGACTGAGCTAGAGGAGGAAAAAAATGGGTGAATAGATAGGTTGGAGAGAAAATAGATGGAATAGAAAACATAGAGAACAGATGGTTATGTTAGGTAGATAGATGATAGATAGATAAATAGATAGACAGATAGATGGATGGATGGATGAGGGGCTACTGAGAGTCTGCAAGACCAGGTGGTGGATTGGATAAGGGGTGAATGGAACATAATGGATTAGGTGTTTTCTGGGGGACCAAGTATGTGATACAGTCACTTAGAGAGATTGGGAATATGGGAGGAGGAGCAGATTTGGACTGAACCTAGTGACTGGATGTGGAAGTAGAAGTCAGGTGAGAAGGGATGGAGGCCCAAGTCAACACTGCAGCCAATAGGTCTTCAACACATTGAATTTGAAGAGCTCTTGGAACATTCAACTGTTAAGATCCTAACAGGTAAATCTATGGGAGATAATAGCAGTGCTAGGAGCCCAAGGTCATGTAATTATTCTTTGGGAAACAAATCTCATTTAGTTCTCTACTCAAAACCCCTCAACTGACAAAGACAAGCCTGAAATATTTTTAAATGAACATAGAATGGTAAAAAAAATAAATTATTATTTAAAGCCCAAACTGACCAGCTTTTTCTGCCTTCTTAGTGGGGGGATGAACTTATTCATACCAGTAGGAAAACTATTTCGGGGTTTTTCAACATTGGCACTACTGACGTTTAGGGTCAGATATATCTTTGTTGTGGGGGTTGTCCTGCACATTGTAGGATGTCCAGCAGCATTTCTGGCCTCTACCCATTAGACGCCAGTATAACCCCTTTCCCCAGTAGTGATCACCAAAGTGTCTCTAAACATCACCAGATATCCACAAGCAGGATACAACCCTGCTCCCCCTCCCACAACTGCCTGTCCTTGCCCTCCTCCCAGGTTGAGAACTACTCCTCTCAACTCTCCCAGTGACATCACGTGGTAGCATTAGGAAGAACGCTGCTAATTCTTTTTTTGCCAGGAAGGGTGAAGCCCAGAGGAGATGGCCTTTTGTTTAGCAGAGTATACTAATGAGTATTTGCAAATGCAAAGTTGGCCTAGACCTTTGAATAAATGCTGTGGGAGTTAAATTCTGCTACGGAAGAAAGGGAGAGGAAGACAATTCCTAAAGTAAATCGAAGGGAGCTTGCTGGGAAGCAGGGAGGCTGATGTTTCACAGAAAAGATAGCAGTGAGGAATTCTTGATGGCTGGGAGGTTGCAGGGCCTTTAATTACAGGGGTGCTTAACATTCAGTCTTAAACTATTTACTGTTTTGTGGTGCCAGACTCCTCCATTGTTCCAAAGTCCTAAAGGAGAAGCTCAAGCCAAAGGTGGCTGTGAGGAGGGTAATTCCCAGGATTTTGCAGAGATGTTCAGGGTGTGGATTAAGCTGTTAAACTTTGTTACCTCCTCCATTGCCACTTCCTACTCTTTAAAAACTGTTTTTCTTTTCCTTCTTCTTTCATAACCCACAGTAAAACTTTCATTCTTGGAGGTTATTTCTCTTGACTGGAATTACCAGTAAGTTGAAATTCCCTGTGGGATATGAATTTCTGAAGTTGTAGGGGGCCACAGATTCCCTCTGGGCTAGACAGAGGAGAGCTTGGAATGAGTGACATCATAAATGACATGGGGTCCTCTCCCCTGATGTCTAGGTACTAATGGGTAAGCTGAGGTCTAAAGGGCCCCAGAACTATGTTTTAGGAACAGAGCTTAGATCTTTTGGCTTCTGGTTCTGTACTTTTGCTGGCAGAGCACACGGTCTAGGAAATCACCACTCTCTGATTAGCTGACACTGGTATCTAGAAAGGTCTCTGTTTTTTTGCATTAGCAGCTTTGAGACAACAATCTTGCTAGAAGGAAAAAGCAGAGTAAAGGCTATTTAATTAAAGGTTTACTCCAAGGATGTCTTAAAGCTCTGCTTATCTTCAAATCTTTCCTCTGTGACATCATTAAAATATTATCTGGCTCAGAATATTTTCTACTTTCAAACACCTCTTTTCAAATTTCTATCTTTTGTCAGCTGACACTACAGACTCATGAAACCCTTTCATGTCTCATAGGCTGCTATAGTCTAAATCTTATAATTAAATAATGAATTTCTAAGGATTCATTATTCAAATGTCAAAGAGATGGGTTTTGGCAAGGAACGAAATATCTTTCAAATCGGCTGTGGATAATATGAGAGCTGATCAATGGCCAGTGTTTACATATCTAGCTATCAAGTTTGACAGAACATTTCCTTTGAAGTCACTTACAAAATGTATGAAGTCTGTATATATAAAACCCCAAACTCACATTGAAGTTCCGTCTCACAAAAGGTGATCTCAATTGATGCGGCTCCAAAACCCTTCCATCGGGAAAGCAATGGCTCAAATTCCTTATAAATCAGAACAGGAACCCAGGCAACTTCTATTCATCTTTTATCTTCTGCAGTGTCTAGCAGAATTTTCAGCACATAGTGCCTCTTCAATAGATAGCAATTAAATGAATCAACCTCCAGTCTTCCCCAGCAGCAAGATTCCATCTGCCCAGCAGCCTCCCACATCCACACTGCCCTTTCACCCATACCTGCTCCCAGAACCAGGTATGTAATTTGTGGGACTTGTTGCAAAAACAAAAAGGTGGGGCCCCTTGCTATAAGATGATTAAGAATTTCCAGAGAGTGAAAACAGAGCATGAAACAAAACCCGAGGCCCTGCGTAACCGCATCAGGTGGGGCATGCTCATAGAGCTGGTCCTGTGTGTGTCCACCCAGATTTCTGAGTCCTTCATGCTGCTAATCAGACCACCCAGGCCAAGGGCAGACCCATGCTCAAGCTGTCATAGCCCCTTTCTTTCCTGTCTCTCAGTCGGACCCCTCCTTCTTGGGGCCATGTGCTTCCATCCTCATTCTGCTTTTTGGACCCCTGTGCTAAGATGAAAGAACTCACCTGTGTCTTCTCCTTCTCAGTTCATCTCCTCACCTGAACAGAAGCCAGGTTTTCCCAGCTACCTAGTCCTTTCCAACAGCCACCATTATTTCTCCCGCCAATGTAAAAATGTAAAAGGGGCAGGTCTATTTGCCTTTGAGCCTTAGTGGCCCTTCTGGATGGTTTGCTATGTTGTTCTGGCTCCACATAATTGCTTGCACCCTTTCCTCATATCTTAGCCTTTGTCATTGAATGTTTTCCATGGCTGTCTTCTGCCTTCCTTCTGACCCCAGAGTGTGGCTCCTATCTTTCTTAGTATGCATGATGTTTGCATCAATGACCTTGCAGCTTAAAGATATCCACAAAACCACTGCTCTTCATTTCCACTCACTTCAGACACTCACTGGCAGACCTCAACCTGCATCATCCCCAGGAACTACTCCACTTAAAAGATCCACTTATAAAATGTATATGCTAATCATGGGGCAACTTGGACAATAGAGAAAGGAAAAACAAACTGATAAGAACAATGAAACAAAATCAATCAAACAAAAAACCACCACCATTCTGTCGCAATGACAACACTCTTAGAATTTTAAAAACTACACCCCCAGTATTTTCTATGCATAGAAAATTTAAACTGTAAGAGTTTTGATGAATCTTATCCATAAAAATAGAAGCTATTGATCTCATCTGGGATATCAGATTAGGAATGTTTATTGGAGAGTTCTAGGTAAGCTGAAATCTGAAAGCTGGAATGGAGTAGCTCATTGAAGGAGAGAGGGAAGATCATTGTAGGCAGAAGGCATAGCTTGTACAAAGGTCCTGAGGCAGGAAAGGGCATGTCCTATTTGAGGACCTAAAAGAAAGTAAGAACAGGGTGAAATGAATTACCTGGGTTCAAATCTCCAATTATTTACTTCAGCCTCAATTTCCTCCTCTGTAAACTAGAGACCATATTGGCTTTCCTCAAGGTTGGTTGGAAAGATTAAATATGTTCCTGCATGGAAAGCACTTAAAATAGCTTCTGGCATATAGTAAAGCTTTCTTAAAATAGGGAAAGTGTAGATAGCCTAAATAGTCAGTGTGGGAAAGCAACTGTATCTTTTCTGTCTCCCCGTGTTCTCTGTGAGGATAAAGCTGTGAGTGACACCTACTGGTGTAAACAAGTAAACAAGTATGGCTTCTCTCTTCACTCCCTTTCTTTTCTATCCAGGAAGAGGGGTTGACTCACTAAGCTATGGGAAGTCTACACTCTGGTTGACTCACTGAACCATTTTCCATAAAGAGGAGGTTTCCCAGCTGTGTGCATAATTCTAGGCTCCTGGGTTAATGCTGCAAGTCATGGGTCCAGCTGTGACTGGACAGGAGAGTCATGGCTGTGTAGCTCTGAGCTTTAGGCTCTTCAGTTCAGAGGGAGAAGCCCTGGTTTGGCTTCTGCAGTGAAATTTCCTAGTTACCATGTATTTTGGATGTTTTGGACACTCCCCAGCTATCAATGAAGTTGATATTTTGATACCCATTTACTGAGGAAGAGCAGGAGAAACATTAGAATCCTGAACCTGGTAGTTCCTGTCGTGGCTCTGTGGTGAATTAATCTGACAAGGAACCATGAGGTTGCGGGTTTGATCCATGGCCTCACTCAGTGGGTTAAGGATCTGGTGTTGCTGTGAGCTGTGGTGTAGGCCTCAGACTCGGCTCCGATCCTCCATTGCTGTGGCTCTGGAGTAGGCTGGCAGCTACAGCTCCAATTAGACCCCTAGCCTGGGAACCTCCATAAGCTGTGAGTGTGGCCCTAGAAAAGGCAAAAAGACCAAAAAAAAAAAAAAAAAAAGAAGAATCCTGATCCCCAACAAGTCGGTGGATTGGAGACTTAAGATTAAATACAAACATTTGGAGAGCAAAAGACCCAGAAATGAAACTGCAGATTTTGGTACAGCTATTATGACTGCTTTAGTGTGAATGGGCAGTGCCAGCGTATGTTTCTGACTTGTTTGGTGGGTAGTTTGCAGTAAAAGTGCTGCTGAGGCCAATATTGGATTCTTTGGACTTTCAAGCAGAAAAACAACAACAAAACCCCAGCTAGATTCCAACCAAAGCAGAGAGAAGGAGAATGATTTTGGCCTGCAGAGTAGTGCTAGGCACTAGGAACACTCACTCAGCTAAGGGTCTCCTGTTTATCTTGTTTGGAATTGTACAGGCTTGGGGTGAGACTGTGGAAGGACCAGCCTCTTGATTCAGGATGCTTGCTCACAGGCTCCTAAGGCTCTCTGCCAAATGCTCTCACATTGGCTTTTTTCATAAGCCTTATTTCTTAAATGACATATGGTTTCTTAATCCATAGCTGATTGTGATATTGATTGAAGAGACCCTGACCCAGATAACAACTGAAAAAGGACCTGAATCCCTATTTTGTTATCTTCAGGCATTCAGCTAGGAAGTCTATTTAAAAGGCCATTTTCTTGAACTATCTGTTTCAAAGGTAGATTTGCTTCCAGAGTGAAGGAAGAGAGGAACTGGTTTAAAATACAGGTTTTAATCTTGCCTTTACAACAAAAACTGTTAGAAATGAAAGAAGAATAAAGGAAGATGCTGAGGGGAAAGAAAAGAAGTTACTTCTTAAGGAGAAATGCTGAGATTTGAGAAGCTAAATTGGACAAGTATGAACCTAAAACATTTTAAATGCTCTTAAAGTTGGAAAGAGGCATGGCTGAGGCTTTAAAAATCCAACAAAAATTGAAGAAAGAAAACAAGGGACATGAATGCCTTGGAAGATGATTGGATATGGGGGATGGTTAGGAAGCTACCTAAAGGAGCTGGGAGAGCCCTGCAGAGGGCTACATGGAATCTGCACAGCACTGTGAGAGATGACTAGGAAGATCTGAGTGGAAACTTCCAGGGGTTATTTCACTGGTTCCAAGAAAACACAGTTATTGCACCACTGAAGCAGGTTCAGCAGATGCCATGAGGGACACCATGCTCTAGTCTTTTCACAGAGGACTCAAGGAGAATGAGCTAGCCAGCCTTAAATGAATTCCACCCCACCTCCCAGGGCAACATCTAACAATATCTGGAGGCTTGTTGAGTATCATGATTTGAGGAGGGAGGGCTACTGGCTGCTAAATATACTATAATGCATGGGATAGCTGCCTCCCCCTAAAAAAAAAAACCCAAAGAATTATCCAGTCTGAATTATTAGTAATCCTGAAATTAAGAAACTGCTTTAAGGAAAACAAGGCTGGACTACAACACTTGAGTCTAGATGGAGTCAACTATTGGGCTGATGGGTGGAATCATCCAACTTAGAGACCCAGATGTGGACAAAATTTATTTGAACTATTGATATTTTGGCAGATTCCTATATCTTATTAAGGAGAATCTCAAAAGACTAAATCTGGAATGACATCATGAAGAAAACAAATGAATGGGGCTGAAAGCAAAGAGAAAGAGAAAAGGGAGATGCTGTGATCCAGCCAGGGATATTAGCACTATATATGGAAAAGGTAGAAAATCAAGTTAAAAAGAATATTACATTTTTAAAAACAGTTGAATTTGTTCGAAAAGAGTGAAGAATGAGAGAGACAAACGGAACACTAGAGGCAATTTGTTACTGAAAAAGGGATGAAGGTGGCAGAGATGAATGTCCTTGCCATCAAGGAAGCAACATAATTCACTTAAGGCCTAGCGATTTAAAAATTGAAGAAAAGCAAGTTTTGGAGGAAGAGCACGCAGTAAGGGATGGAATTCCCACCCGAGCATGTAAGCTGCAGCTGCCTCATTAAGAGCTTCAGTCTGAGGACCTGTTGAGGACAAGTGTCCACTCAGGTAAATATACAAACAAAGAAGGTAAATAATTCAAAGATGAGTATACAGTAGTGGTTTTCAAACTCATCATGCATTAGAATCATCTGGAGAGCTTGCCAAAATTCAGGTTTCTGCATTCCACCCCCAGAGTTTCCGATACAACACATCTAGGTGGAGCTTGAGAATCTTCATTTTTTTTTTTGGTCTTTTTTTGCCATTTCTTGGGCCACTCCCACGGCATATGGAGGTTCCCAGGCTAGGGGTCCAATCGGAGCTATAGCCACCGGCCTACGCCAGAGCCACAGCAACTCGGGATCCAAGCTGCATCTGCAATCTATACCACAGCTCACGGCAATGCCGGATCCTTAACCCAATGAGCAAGGGCAGGGATCAAACCCTCAACCTCATGGTTCCTAGTAGGATTCGTTAACCACTGCGCCACGACGGGAACTCCCCTGAATCTCGGGTGATGCACTCATGCTTCTGTATTTACAAAAACCACTAGTCTTCCAGTGTAGGAAGCAAAGGCAGTGCACACTGCCTCCTGGGATTGTGAAACAGATGGAGAAAGATAAAAAGTACAGCCAGACATAGAGACGCTGGGGAAGGCACGAGCACGAACCTCATAGGCAAGACACCTCTCCCTTGTGAACACCCTGCTCCAAGCCGAGGAAGCTGAGTCATTGGAAAGGGTCTACAGAGGATTCAACACTGGGGAGAAGGGCAAAATGTACAGCTTAAACCTGGAATGGAAATGGAAAGGATTAAAAAATGCAGCATAGAAAATGAGCCATGGGGAGACCTGGCGATGAGGGCTACCATTTAAATTTATTACTTTTGTAAGTGTCTCAAATGCCTGTCTCTGAAGGAGGAAGCAGGATGCACAAGCAGAGTCCCTTCTCCCTCCTTGCCTCAAAATATATGGGAAGCACAGGGCTACAATGAACTTATTCACATGTCTGGGCACAAAATTTCTGTGCTCAATTGTTTATGTTCCCAGGTCATGGATTCTAAGCAGGCATGAATACAAAGCTGACACCAAGACATTCTCTTTTTTTCCTCCAAATCTTGTCAACCATTCCCCCTAGGTAACACTTAGCCTTCTGCTATGAGCCATGGCTGATAATCACAATGCAGATTCAGAACTTTGTATTCCACCTGTCACTTAGTTCTCTGTGCATATTTTCTGTCCACAGGAAGAGGGATTGAGTAGTCAGATTCAGGCACTAAGCTCCATCCTATGTGTCTCAAATCCAGTGAGAGATGGTTCAACTAAACTATGACACATGTATCTTACAACCATAAAAAACCTCCAAAATTTATGAAGAGTTGTAATTGCATGGAAGAAATGCTTATGGTATAATGGGAAGTGAAAAATGGAACAATAAAATCAAATATTTAATATCACAATTGCATGAAAACATAAAAGCAAATAACATACTATTCATAGTTGAAACTATGGATAGAAATGAAGCAGAGTGGATACTGGGGCTATCCTCAAGGAATATAATTTTTCTCCCAAGTTTTTTGTGTATTAAATTGAGGGTCATATATAACAGGAATTATAAACTTTATAAATTTTAAGTATTTTAATGAAAGTGCTAATTAGGAAGTCATGGGGACTCATTTCTAGAAGATAGGAGAAGAAGCTAAGTAAACAATGATTAAAATGGTAGGGAAGGTATGAGTAGAGAGGTGCTTTGAGACTTGAGACTGGAGTGAGGATTTACAAGGGGGAGAGAAGAATCACTCATCCAAGAGGACATCCTTAATATTTTAGGACTAACACAGAGTTGATATACGGTAATAGAAAAGATGTCAAGCAAAGCTGGACTCATACTGCTAACAAATTGCAGAAGTGTGAAGAAAAGTTTTAACACTCTAGAGATATAATGAAAATCAACAAAGTTAGTTTAATGAATACCACATGGGAAAATAGAATGACTTGGCTATGAAAAAAATCAGAAATCTCCTTTTGAAAGGATGGTTGCAATATCACTTTCCATTATAAATGAGGAATATAAACACGTTGTCAAAAATACACATTGTCAAATGAATTTGAAGAAAAATATTTTAGCTTTCTGTCAGCTGACTAGAATAAGTTTAGATTTTAATTTAGGCATCAAGAGAAATGACCTAATGGTTTATGAGCAGCTTTGCAGAGAGGAGAAGTGATAAAAATTGCAAACAGATGATATGTAAATAAATATTTGCATCTCCTGGTATAAATATTTAGAAGTGCTGACAACTCCCAATTATCTTGTTTTAATTGGTTCACATAGAAACTAACTTTTGACAATCATACTTGGTCAATTAACACTTTAGTAACTCGGCTAAGGCCTTTGATCTTAAGAGTGCTTTTGAGGACAAGTCTCTCTTTGTATGTTGGAGAAATAAACTCTTCATTCAGTCATGAAAATACAGTGGTTTGTCAGCCTCCTTCTGCAGCCAAGGGAGTCTTGGTCCAGGAGAATGGAGCCAGAAAGGTTGTAATATTAAATTGTCAAAACCAGTGGTGCTGTGATTATAGGTAGGGAGGAGTGAAAGGGACAAAGCTCATGAGAAGTGCTGGACATTGGCTTTTAAATGTTTGTGTCATGACAGTTGTTGCCAATCAGTCATGTATGATCCCAAAAAACACCTAGTTTTCTGAGAGGTACAACCTAGGTATCATTTCAGAAAAGAAAGCAGGCATAGTCTAAAAACTCAATCATGTCTTGCCCTTCTCATTCTCAATTTATATTTCACTACCAGCCTCCTTGGCTAGCTAAATACTTTTATTTAAAAAATCATATATCTTTAAGGAGAGGGTTCAAGATGGTGGTATAAGAAGATCCTGAACTCACCACTTCCCATGGACAAAACATACAGCTACATATGGAAAAATTCACTTAGAAACAGACCTAGAAACTGGATGAGCAGAGCCTCCACACAAGAGGTAAAAGAGCAAAAGGGATTGGAGAGCCAGAGATATGGTCTTTATTTTTTTCCCCCATTTTTAGGGCCACACCTGCAGCATAAGTAGGTTCCCAGGCTAGGGGTCGAATTGGAGCTGTAGTGTGCCAGTCTTTACCACAGCCATAGCAACATGGGATCTGGGCCACATCTGTGACCTGCATACACTGTAGCTCACGGCAATGCCAGATCCTTAACCCACTGAGTGAGGCCAGGGATCCAACCCACATCCTCATGGATACTAGTTGGGTTTGTTACTGCTGAGCCACAATAGGAACTCCCCAGAGATGGGTCTTACCAACAAAAACCCCACACCACATCCATGGTGATCTCCAGTCAGGAGGATCACAAGCAATCTTTTTCTTGAGGGGCATCCAAACAGGGCATCCCAACCCCTAGATCCTGCACAGGAGAGAAAATCCTCCCCCCAAACACCTGTCTTTGAAAACCAATGGGGAAGATGCCCAGGAACTACAGAACTGCAGGAAAAGGAAAACCCTCTCTGAAAGGATTCTCACACAGACTTAGAGGTAACACAAAAGACCAAAAAGGCAGCACAAAAACACCAGATTAAAGAGTTCCCATTGTGGTGCAGTGGTTAATGAACCCAACTAGGAACCATAAGGTTGCGGGTTTGATCCCTGGGCTTGCTCAGTGGGTTAAGGATCTGGCATTGCCATAAGCTGTGGTGTAGGTCGCAGACATGGCTTGGATCTGGCATTGCTATGGCTCTGGTGTAGGCTGGTGGCTATAGCTCTGATTGGACCCCTAGCCTGGGAACCTCCATATGCCGTGGTAAGCAGCTCAAGAAAAGGCAAAAAGACAAAAAACAAACAAACAAGAAAAACAACCCACCAGATTAAAAACACATGGACCCATAGGTGAAGGGGAACTACTTACTAATCTTGAAGTGTCTACTATCAAGGAAGGGGCCAGTTGAGACATTCTCTGGGGACTGAGACATTGGTAGGAGCTATTTTTGTAGTCTCAGGCTACCCTGCTGATATTGGTGCTGGCAGATGCCTTTCCCAAGTTCACCTTCTAATCTGTTAGTTCTGGTAGGCATGCCCCATTGAGAACCTTCCCCATGCCTGCAACTTGGGAAGGTCTCACAGCCAGCTGAGTGATAGCTTCACCCACCTATATGCACAGCAATTGGGGGCAGTCCCCATCGCTGGTCTAGGGGCCAGCCCTGCCCACCAGTGCACTATGGTAGCCATGGACAGGCCATACAGCTAATCCTTATACACCACAACAGCAACTGCAGCCCCATCACAATAGGAAGGTGTAACAGCCCACATAAGGGAAATATCTTGAGCATCTGGCCTTGGTGGTTAGGTCAGATTGTACCTCTGAGCCTCATAGGATATCTAAATAAGCCTACTCCTTGAAGTTTGAGAGGGATAGCTAATTTAGCTAATACACTGAAACAAACACAGAGAATTACACAAAATAGAGAGATAAAGGCATAGGTTTCAATTGAAAGAATGAGACAAAACCTCAGAAAAAGAACTAAATGAAAAAGAGGTAAAGAATTTCAAAGTAATGGTCATGAAGATGCTCACTAAACTTGGGAGAAGAATGGATGAATACAGTGAGAACATCTACAAAGTGATAGAAAATAAAAAGAAAGTACCAAACAGAAGTTAAAACAGATCTAAAAATATACCAGAGGAGTTCAACAGGAGACAGGACAAGGTAGAAGAGTGAATAGGGCACTGGAAGACAAAGCAATGGAACTCACCCAGACAGAACATCAAAATGAAAATAGAATTATAAAAAGTGAAGATACCTTAAGGGATCTTTGGGATAACACCAAGCAGAATAACATTCACATTATAGGGGTCCCAGAAAGAGGAAGAAGAGAGAAAGGGCCAGAAAAATTAATTGGAGAAATAACGGCTGAAATCTTTCTTAATTTAGGGAGAGAAACAGAAACCCAGATCTGAGGAGCCCAGAGAATTTCAAATAAGATGAATCCAAATAGACACGCACCAAGACACATTATAATTAAAATGTTAAAAGTTAAGGATGAAGAGAGAATCCTAAGAGCATCAAGAGAAAAATAACTAGTTATGTACAGGGAAATCCCATAAAGCTATTGGCATAGTTTTTCAACAGAAACTTTATAGGCCAGAAGGGAGTAGCATGATATATTCAAAGCGCTGAAATGAAAAAACTTCCAGTCAAGAATTCTCTGCCTGGATAGGTTATCATTCAGAATTGAAGGAGAGATCAAGAGGTTCCCAGATAAGCAAAGACTATAGAGCTCATTACCACTCGACTGTCCCTGTAAGAAATGTTAAAAGGACTTCTTTAAGCTGAAAAGAAATGGTACTAAATAATAATAAGGAAACATACAGAGGTGAAAATTCCACATAATAAAGTAGTGGATCAATTATTTAGAAAGAAAACATGAACATTAATAGAAAGAATTAAAGATAATTAGTTAAAGGATACATAAAATAAAAAGATGTAAAATGTGTCATTGAAGGTTTAAAAGGGAGGAGGATAAAAAGTTAAAGCTTTGGAATGTGTTCAAATTTAAGTTTCTACCAACTTCAAACAGGCTACTATTTACATGGGATGTTATATGTGAACCTCATAGTAACCACAAGGAAAACACTCATAGTAAATACGCAAAAGGAAATGATAAAGGGATCTAAGCATAACATTAAAGAAAATCATAGGAATTCCCATCGTGGCTCAGTGGAAACAAATCCGACTAGGAACCATGAGGTTGTGGGTTCGATCCCTGGCCTTGCTCAGCCAGTTAAGGATCCGGTGCTGCTGTAAGCTGTGGTGTAGGTTGCAGACACGGCTCGGATCTGATGTGGCTGTGGCTGTGGCATAGGCTGGCACCTGTAGCTCCAATTCGGCCCCTAGCCTGGGAACCTCCATATGCGTGAGTGTAGCCCTAAAAAAAAAGCAAAAAGCAAAAAGCAAAAAAAAAAAAAGAAAAGAAAGAAAGAAAACCATAAAAATATAAGGGAAGAGAGAAAGAGAAGAAAAGAACAGAGACAAGCTACAAAAAAAGCCAGAAAACAATTAACAAAATGGTGATAAGTACCTATTTATCAATAATTCAAATGTAAATGGACTAAATTATACAATTAATGCATAGACTGGTTGAGTGGGTTAAACAAACAAACAAACAAACAAACAAAAATCAAAGAATAAGATCCATCTATATACTGCCTACAAAGAAGGGACACATACAGATGGAAAAAAGATATTCCCTATATATGGAAATAGAAAAAAGAAAGCTGGGGTAGTTCAACTCAGATAAAACAGACTTTATAATAAAGACTGTGATAAAAGACAAAACAGGGCATTACATAATGGTCAAAGCATCAATCTGGCAAGAAATAAACCCACAAACATATGGACAGTTAATTTATGACAAAGGAGAAAAGAACATACAATGGAGGAAGTCTTTTCAGTAAATGGTGTTGGGAAAACCAGACAGCCACATGCAAAAGAATGAAATTAGACTACTATCTTATACCATACACAAGAATTAACTCAAAATGGACCAAAGACCTGAAAACATAAAAGTCCTAGGAGAAAGTAAAGGCATTAACCTCATTGATATCAGTCTTTGTGATGTTTTTTGTTTCTTGTTTTCATTTTGTGGCTCTGACTCTGAGCGCAATGGAAACAAAAGGAAAAATAAACAAAGGAGATGACACCCAACTAAATATATCTTCTGCACAGCAAAGGAAACCATCATCAAAGCGAAGAGGTAGTCTACTGAATGGAAGAATATATTTGTTAATCATATATCTCATAAGGTGTTAATATACAAATATAAATAAAATACTCAAGAAAAACCCAAATATTAAAAAATGAGCAGAATCTGAGTAGACATTTTTCCAAAGAAGACATATAGACAGCCAACGGGCACATGAAAAATGTTCAATATCACTAATTATTGAAGGAATGCAAATCCAAACCAAAATGAGATATCACCTGTTAAAATGCCTATTAATGAAAAGACAAGAAATAACAAATATTGGGAAGGATGTGGAGAAAAGGGGACTGTTGGTGGGGCTGTAAATTGGTGCAGCCACTATGGAAGACTGTATGGAGAGTCCTCGAAAAATTAAGAATAGAACTTCTATATAATCTACCCTTTCCACTTCTGGATACCCATAGAAAGACCACGAAAACACTAATTCAAAAAGATCATGCACCCTATGTTCACTGCAGCATTACGTACAATAGTCAGGGTATGAAACAATCAAGCATCCGTCAATAGATGAACAGATAAAGAAGATATGCTATATATACAATGGAATACTATTCAGCGATAAACAAATAAACTCCAGCCATTTGAAGCAACATGGATTGACCTTGAAGGTATTATGCTAAAGGAAATAAGTCACATGGAGGAAGACAAATACATGATTTCAATCATTTGTGGAATCAAAGAAAACAAAAAAAATAAAACAAAAAGAACTCAGAGATACAGATTAATGGTTACCAGAGGGGAAGGTAGCTGGGGGGTGGGGGTAAAAATGAGTGAAGGCGGTCAACTGCATGATGACGGATAAATACTTGACTTAGAGTGGTGATCACTTTGTAGTGTATACAGATGCCAAATTAAAATGCTGTGCACCTGAAAATTATATAATTAAAAATTATCTCTGACTAGATTGTACCTATCTTGCTTTCCAAACCAATATCCAACTTTTATTGTGCCTGATAATTCTCGCTCATGCTCTTTGCCAAATATTTCTGTCTTTCCATCTTCTAGGCACATAAAGCCTTGCCTTCCTGGATCCTTTGTGGATGAATGAGGTTATAGGAGTAGTTGTTGCTAGGAGTAAAAGTAAAGAGTAGAAAGTCACTTCCTTGCCAATTCATTTAATTGCCCAGGTGAGTCTCCCAAGGTCTTTCTTTGCCCTCTGATAGGGCAACCAGGAGGTTTAAGATGGTGGCCATTCCTGGGCTTCCTGAAACTCTCACGAGTGACTATGCATGTAGGGTGATAAAGCCCCTTTGAGCTAAGCCCTGTGTCAGCTGCTGAGGGAGATAAAAATTTACATATATATATATATTTATTTATATATTTATACATATTACTATAATTATATATAACATGGGCATAATTATATATTCCTTATCCTCAAGGAACATTCAAATAGTTGCAGTGATAAGATATAAAAAATCAAAAGATATATAAGAAGAGTTATTTTCAGGTGGAAAATAGTTCAGCAGTAGGAGAGATGTCACAACGTCAGGTATGACTGAAGGGCACATGAGGACCAGGCAGCAAGAAGGGAAAGGATGCATAGTCAGGAGGGGAAGGTTATCTAAGGAGAGATCTGCACTGGGTGGGATTTTAACTGTGGGCTGAAGAATTTACAAAATAAGAAGAGGGAAATAGCCCTTCAGGTAAGAAAAAATGAAGTAACATTACATCAGTGAGAAAGTATATGCTTTAAGAGATATTAAATAAACCAGCTTCACTGACACCAAGGCTGTTTAAAAAGTATTAAGTTGGACTGCAAAAGCTAAGCATTTTAAACTTATTAATTCATCCATTAATTTAGCAAATATTTATTGAGCAGCTATTGTGAGCTCCTCTGACAAAATTGACATGAAAATCTGTTCATATGGCAAGGGTATTCTAGTGGAACTGGGTGCATTGTTAGATGGAGAGTTTGGTTTCTAACTGTTAGTGGGAGTCTCTGGAGGTTGTGAAGTGGGAGAGTGACCTGAACAAGTAGTATGAAGGGCCAAGAAGCTAAGCACAGTATGGTGGATGGCTTAGAGACAGGCCACAGAAACCAGAGGCCTGGAGACTGAGGGCAAGTACTAAAGGCTTAGACTTGGTCTGGGACAATCCAAAAGGCAGCATAAAGAAGCACTGTCATGGCACCCAAGCTGGGCAAGAGAAAGAGAAGGGCTTTGTTAGTTCCTTATGGAGCACATGGGACGCAGGAGCTACTATTCAAGATGCTGAGAATGTAACACTCTATGGTATGTTCTTTTCCCTGTGGAAGTGCTCACCTGCAGAGATGTGCAGAATGATGTTATTAAAAGAAAGTGACCCTTGGTAACTCATGAGAGGTAACTCATGGTAAAAATTCAGAGAGAGTAATTGTCAAGGACTAAAATGGCCTGTCTGTATCTAAAGCCTTATATTCATTCTCTTAATTTTTTCCTTGATAATAAAAGTAAAACATGTTTGTGACAGAAAGTTAAGATGCCAGAGAAATCTAAAAAGAAGGTGATGGTAATAACTCAAAGTCCCCTGCCCCAGAAAGAGCAAAGTTCAACTTTTTTCTTGCTTTTTTTTTTGCTTTTTAAGGCTGCACCCATGGCATATGGAGGTTCCCAGGCTAGGGGATGAGTCAGAGCTACAGATGCCGGCCTACACCACAGCCACAGCAACACCAGATCCCAGCCGAGTCTGTGCCCTACACCACAGCTCATGGCAATGCTGGACCCTTAACCCACCGAGTCAGGCCAGGGATCGAACTTGCGTTCTCACGGATGCTAGTCAGATTCGTTTCTGCTGAGCCATGACCGGAACTCCCAAAGTTCCCAAAGTTCAACATTTTGACTAACATTTTTTTCCTTAGTATTTTATGTATATATATATGTGAGTGTGTGTATTTTTAAAATAAATTTATAAGTGAAATTTTGATTTCTATTTTTCACACTTACATAATAATGAGCATTCCTTCATATCAATACAATTTTTTCAAAAACTTGATTTTGAACAGTCACGTAATATTCCAGTATGTGGATATTTAAGTTCTTTTGTTTTTTTCCCCTATGATAAACAAGGTACAAGCTACATCCTTATTCAAACCCATGTTCTTCCACCATGAATCATTATATCTGGGCTGACGAAGTCAGAGATATTTTCATTTTCTTGGAAGAAATGGGGCATTTGTTGGTCTCTGAAAGATGAAGATGATGCAGGCAAATAGAGAAGAAAGTGAAGAAAGGCTCAGGAGGAAGAAATAGGGTGAGGTATGGCTTGTTTGGGCCATCATAGACAAATTAATTTTTTTTCTTAGCTTTTTTAGGGCCACACCCATGGCATATGGAAGTTCCCAGGCTAGGGGTCAAATTAGATCTGTAGCAGCTGTCTTTTGCACAGCCACAGCAACACCACTATATAGATATAGATCTAGATCTATCTGCAATCTATACCCCAGCTCACAGCAACGCTGGCTCCTTAACCCACTGAGCAAGGACAGGGATTGTACCCGTGTCCTCACGGATACTAGTCAGATTTGTTACCACTGAGCCATGATGAGCACTCCCTAGACAAATTAATTTGAGAGGAGGTTAGGGACAGATTGTGGAGGGCTTGCAAGGTTAGGGTAAGAAGCTTTCATGATAGTCTACAAGCCATGGAGAGCTAAAGAAGGCCTCTGGCTCGTGCTCTTGGTGTGCATCCAAGTATCTTAGGAAGATTATGCTGAAAACTACATGAAGGTTACTCATACTAGAGAAAGGGAGATCAGTTAGGAGAGCCCTGCTGTAGACTAAGTGAGGAGGAAAAAGGCTTTTATTCTTACTCAATTTGGTACTAATTGTGTAATTAGCATGCTGAATGTGTGAGTACAATGAATCATATGATTCACCTTGTGTAACAGCTCCTCTGTGCTCAGATCCATTTCCAACCCCTCCCCTATCCTGTTACACATCACAGGAGATTACACTTTTCCAGCTCCTTTGCCTTATGGGTACGTATGACTGATGAAAGGGGTAGTAAAAGATTAAAAGACCAGAGGAATAGGGAAGCGAGGATACTTCTGCTCCTTGCATGCTACCTCCTGAGGCATCTCTGGCAGTAACAGCTTTCTCTCTGTGCTCCAGTTCCCACTGAACAGTCCTAGTTTATTTCTTTTATTTTTTTATTACTCAGTGAATTTACTACACTTATAGTTGTACAATGATCATAGCTCCAGGGTAGGGTGGTGATACTTTTATGCTGTCGCTAAGCCATAGGTTATCTTACCATCTCCTGTTTAGCTTTTTGGCTCTTTTGTCCATGTGAAAACAATTACCTCTATTAACTTCTTTGTATTAGAAATCCTATAGTAGGTTTTTTTTTTTTTTTTTTTTTGGCTAGTATAAATAATAAGTCACAACTATCAGAGATGTATAAAGGATTAGATATCCTGGCCAGCTAAATTTTTATTTTCCACAAATAACTTTTGATTAACCAAAGCACTCATTAATTTTTAACACTCATGACAAATCTTTGTAAACAGTATGAATATATTTTCCAGGCTTATTAGTAATTTAATTAACACATATTTATTACAGGCATCTCACATGTCATGCAGTGTGCTAGACAGAGACCTTTCATGGAGTTTGCAGTTTGGGAGGGAAGCAGATATTGATCAAATTGTCACACACACAAATGTGAATGTGCAATACTGACAGGAAGCGATGGAGAAGATAGAGAACTTTCCTTGATAGGATGAGGTCCTTCTGAGGAAGCAGAGATGTGCAGGATGAGCAGGTGTTGACTAGGACAAGAGAAAAGGAGAGTTTTCTAGACAGAGGAATATTATGTGTAAAGCCTGATGATGGGAGGAAGGATACTGGTTTGAGGAAGAGAGAAATGTATGTAGGACCTAACAGGTTTCATTGAGTATTATTTACTTTCTGCTAAGAGCAATGGGGTGTTGCTAAGGTATTTTTGGTGACAGTAGTGTTGGGAAGACTGGGATGTGTGTGACATGACCAGGTGTACATGTAAAAAGGGTCACTCTTTTTGTCTTTTTTTTTTTTTTTGACTTTCCTAGGGCCACTTCTGTGGCATATGGCAGTTCCCAGGCTAGGGGTCTAATCAGACCTGTAGCTGCTGGCCTATGCCAGAGCCACAGCAACTCGGGATCTGAGCTGCATCTGCAACATACACCACAGCTCATGGCAATGCCAGATCCTTAACCCACTGAGCAAGGCCAGGGATCAAACCCGAAACCTCATGGTTCCTAGTCAGATTCGTTAACCACTGAGCCATGACAGGAACTCCTTAAGAAGGCTCACTCTTAAGGAGACAGAGAGTTTGGATTGTCAAGGGCGGACAGAGTGGATGTAGAAGCAGATGCATTAGCAAGTGAGTGCAGCAGGCCACCCCCACAGGCTGGGGGTACCATGGAGAGATGCGGGGGAAGTACAGCATGCACAACAGAAGGTAATCTTTGTTGTGCTGCTTCAGAATCTTCTCAGGATCTTAGATCTTCACTGTGAACTTTATACTCATTAATATGAGACTGTACCTGTGCTATGGCTTCAGATTAGTAAGTTTTCCTTTTCATGAAAGAAGAATGTAGAAATCAAGCATAGTTTGGTTCCTTGCTATGTTATCCTCTATACATCTGTATACCTATACATTCCCAGATAATCTGTACCTGGATGGTGTACGGCAGCAACATGGGGATTTCGTGTTAAAGCAGAAGCAAATATGACCTTGAAGGCTGTCCATCCCAGTGGTATTTAGTGTATCATAAAATTCCTTAAGGAGCCAATCAGAAGGGAAAGGAGGATGCTCGCTATGATATACATTCAACTAGAATAATTCTCCCATTATCTACTTTTGATATCAGGGTCCTGTGTAATATTTCATTTTTAAATGACTTCACCACTAAAAACAAGTTTGACAACCATTTCTACAGATGAAGGCACTGAGGGAGGCAGAGAGAACAGTGATTTGCTTGTGGTCAAATAGCCAACTCGTGGTAGAGTCTGAATTAGATTCAGAGTCTCCTAACCCCACCTCAGTGCTTATGGCTCTTTCCAACAACAAAACTAAAATGATATTCACTTATCTTATGGATTTAAAAAAAGTTCCACAAAATTTGGGAAAGTGGCTGTACTTTTCTCTTTTCCCTGGATGGCTTGGCACTGAGTAAAACCATATAGCTGTTTGTTCCTCTATTTAAGATTCAAACTTTTTACAGTTTGTCTGTTCCAGCAATGCTCAATAAATATTTGATGATCCAGTTGCCATCATTCATGCATTTTAAAAATTCTTTTAACAAACAAACCTACATTGAATGCCTAGGATAAGTCAACCACACCTAGGTTCCAGTGATATTGAGTACCATGTAGACATATAATTTTAGCGGAATATTAAATAAATGGTTACATATATATGTACATATGTAGAGAGAGCTTCAGGCTCACAGAGGTGAGCTTGGCTTAATTGGCTTAGCAATTGAGACTGACACTAGGCTTGCCAGATATACCAAATAAAAACACAGGTGCCCAGTTAAATCATAAGTGTGTCCCAAATATTGCATTGGACGTGCTTACACTAAAACATATTTGTTGTATATCTGAAATTCAAATTTAAGTGGGAGTCCTGTGTTTTATTTGGCTACCTTAGCTGGCGCAGTTGGGCTGACTAGTAGATGAAGTTCCATGGGGTCAGTGTGGGAAAGTTACCAGCACACCAAGAGATGTTGGAACTCATAAGGAGAGGCTAGTGAAATGCCAGGAAAAGCGGGGATACTCATGGGTGGGGCGGGGAGGGAGGTGCATCAAAGTGGGGGTATCAAAATTGAGTTTGTGATTTCACATTGTTCTGGAGGTTCAAGCCACAATAATGAGAACCAGAACAGAAATGAGAAGTATGACCTTTGCCTATTGGAAAGGAGAAAAAAAATCACTATTTTCAGAAAATATCTTCTTAAAAAAACTCCAAGAATCAGCCGAAAAAATATTGGAACAGATGAGGGTTCAGTAAGGTCAGTAAGTACAAAATAAACATTAAAAAGTCAGTAGCTTCCTTTTGTAAGAGCAATAGCCAGCTAGAAAATATAATGAAAAAAGATTGCATTTGAAATACCATAAACAATATAAAGCAACTACGAAACTCCCACAAAACCATGAAATGTGCCGAACTTATATAAGAAACAAGTTTGCACTCTCCGAGACATAAAAGGGGATGAAAAGATTGCGAGTCATGCCATATTCGTGAACAAGAAGACCAAATTCTGTAAAGGTGTCAATTTTCTTGTAATTTAGTCTTAGAACTAATGAAATTGTAATCAGGATCTCTGTAGCATATATGTGGAGCATCAAAAATGATTCTAACATTTGCCTGGGAGAACAAACTAATTAGAAGAGCTAGAAAAATGTCAGAGAAGGTACCAGCAAAGGAGTAGTTAAGCCTACTTGATATTAAAACATTCCAGAAGCTCCATTCCTTCTATCACCATGGCCTTTGAGAAGGAACAAGCAGAGAAGGCAACAGGATGGAGCTGTGAGCCTAGGAACACACCCTTGTGTCTGAAAGACTAACTTACACCACACGAGAGAAAAGAGGTCAGCGTGCGAGGGCAGCATTGCTCAAGAAAATCGCCTAGAGAGTTGGGTATCTATTTGGAAAAAAATTTTGTCTTCATCTCATCGGAAACATTCCAGATGTATGAAAGAGTTAAATGCGAAAAGTAAACCAAACCGAAGAACCTAAGCGCAAATCTATATCTGATTTTCGGGCTTAAATTATTTTCCACATGGTTTAAAGGACTTTGAGTGAGGTAAATCCAACCAATCAGAAGACTTACGGGGTTTTTAGTAGATCTGCCCTGTGCGGAGTGTTTTCTGACTGTGGAGGAAGACTTGCCTGGAGGCTAATTAGAAGACCATCGGAATAATCCCTGCAGAGATGTTAGGAGTCTAGCTAAAGCCTGGTAGGAGGGAAAGAGAGCCTTAGAAGGGGATAGAAACTAACAGCAGCCACCCTAGGAATTTGCTAGGGGTACTGTGTGTCTAGACACAAAGGAATATGGGAGGGATTGCTCTGTCAGATGGTTTGTAAAAGGGTGCTTTTTTTTTTTTTTTTTTAAGTAAAACTTATTTTTATTATTCCCACACACAAGACCTCCCCACAAGGCAGGTCTTTTAAACTCCATGCCTCACATAATCAAATTCAGTGTTTCCCACTTTCTATGTTTTCTTTTCTCAGTCTCTGGAAATACGATATAACTGAGTTTCACTGTAATCGATAAAATATTGTACAGTGCATGTGGAATCAGATATGTCTGTGTTTTTATAAATGCACACGAGAGAGGGACAGGAGTGGGGACAGAACAAGGCGGCTTGTTCATGCTTTTTAATATAGATAGGCTGCACGAAACAGCACGATCTGTCATAAAATGAAACCTAATATTCAAAAATAAGATTGCCGTCTCCACGTGTTTAAACGGTTTTCCTGGGAGACAAATCTTCTTTCATTTGAACAAACACACACAAGTGTTTTTTATGGAGTACTAGAAAATACCCAGCAGTAAAGCCGTGCCAGTGGAGTGAGAGTGGCTGGCCAAGAGTTTGAATGACTTCGACCAACATTGTTCTAATCAAGCCACACTCTGACTGGCTTTCAATAGGATTTTGAGGAGAACGGTTAGAAAGTGAAATCTGGAGTTCCCGTCGTGGCGCAACGGAAATGAATCTGACTAGGAACCATGAGGCTGTGGGTTCGATCCCTGGCCTTGCTCAGTGGGTTAAGGATCCAGTGTTGCTGTGGCTGTGGCATAGGCCAGCAGCTATAGCTCCAATTAGACCCCTAGCCTGGGAACCTCCATATGCTGCAGGTGTGGCCCTAAAAAAAAAATTAAAAAAAAAAGACAAAAAAAAAGTGAAATTTGTAGGACACAGTGGGAGTGGCTCTGCTCATTGGCGGTAGCTTCTTCCCGAAGCCTTTATTATCTGATTAGGCACCAAAGCAGCTATAGTGGCTAAAAATGAACAGTGGTCACCATCGCAGTATTGACTGGCCCTTAATCCAGTCTAACTGGACCTGACTTTGGTTCAACTTCAAGCTCCTGTACTTTACTCTCTACTGCAGTTCCTTGACTGAGCACATGGAGGATATAATCAATCTTTACATCCTTACATAGAGTCATAAGTACAAATTTTGGATGTCCTGCTCAATACCATATTTTTAGGTTAAGTACCCTCTTTTATCTTAATAAAAGGTAGTGTTAAAATACTGAGGCAGGAACTAGTTAAAATCTACAAGTATCCACCTACTGTTTGTAGGCAATACCCAAGCATTTCTGTTGCTTCCCTTTTAGTAAGATATGCATGGAACCATCCATCATTAGTGATACACTGTTATTGAAGAGGAGCTGAAAAGCTGTAAGGCATGCACAGAGCAAAGAGAATAAATAATATGCTGAGCAAGTCATTCTCTCTGAGTCTGGCTGCTGTTGCAAACCCTGTAGTCGGGAAATAGGCTCAGAATGATTCTTTTTGCTTTGAATATAGAGGCATCTGCTTCCTTCTGGGTCCTGGGTTTTCATACAGAGCCAGCTGTTTACATGAAGACTGGTTATTTGACAGGTGGTAAAGGGTCTTAGATAATGACACAAAAGAATGAGGAAATTAGAGATAGAGGCCCAGAGAGAGGAGACAGGAAACATTGAGTTTTCCTCTGGTATCGTGAATATGTAAAATAAAATCCTCTAAAATACAGTCACTCCACAAACATTTATTGAGGGCTTATCTTTAGAAGCTAGGTAAATCCTTGAATACACAGAGATGAACTAGACACAGCCTTCAAGGAGCACAGAGGGCGAAAAACATGATTTTTGGATGACAAGTCGTTTTTTAACATTCAAAGTGGTAAGCACATTTTTGGTGCGGTGTGCAAAGTGCAGGAGGGTACTGGAGAGAGCACACAACATCCTGGTAGGGCTGAGAAAGATGCTAATCTGGACTGAAGAGTTTGAAGGCACACTGACACTCTCAGGGTGAGCTGCTGAAATGTGTTGATGAAATCTTCCTTATACAAAAAGAGAGGCTAAGAAATGCAACTCAGCAGCCTGTCTTCTGTCTCTCCCCTCTCACTCATTATGAAATGCTTTCAGTGGTCTGCATGATGCTTCTTAACAGAGAACAGAAATGGACAGTGGGGAAGAGGGGAAGGAGGACTAGATCATCCTGCTGAGCTTTGTCATTCAGTTTATGAATACAGAACAGAAATTAAAAGTGCAGCTTCAACTTTTGCTAATCCCAGCTGTGGATGACTGAATAATGGCTCCCCAAAGAGGTCCAGGCTCTAATCCCTGGAACCTATGAATATGTTACTTTACATGGTCAAAGGGACTATGTAGGTGTGGTTAAGTTGAGGAAATTGAGATGGTGAGACTATGCTGGAATATGCAGGTCCTTATGGGAGGGAGGCAGGAGGATATAGTAGGAAATGTGATAATGGGAGCAAGAGGTTAGAGTGATGCAAAGAAGGGGCCACAAGCCAAGGGATGCTGATGTCACTAGAAGCTGAAAAAGGCAAGCCCCTGGAAGGATGGCAGACCTGCTGACACATTGATTTCAGCCTTCTGACCTCTAGAAAGATAAGAGAATAACTTTGCATTGTTTTAGATCACTAAGTTTGTGATGGTTTGTGATAACTTCAAAGGGAAGCTAATACACCAGGTTCCATATTAGTACGAGCGGAGAAAGTGGTCTCAGGGCCAGTGAGTTCTTAGAAAGTTTCAAAAGGTGCTATAACTTACTTTAGTTTGTGTGATTTTTTTTTAAATGACACCTTCAGGAAGTAGAACACCACATATTAGTTCTTCATTGTGTGTGTGTGTGTGTGTGTCTTAGGGGGACACACAACTAGCCTGTGTTAGAACTGGGCTGTATGAGATCTCAGTTCTGTGCTTCTCTCCTGGTACAAACCATTTCTCTGATGTCTATGGAACAAGGTGATAAGTCCATTTCCTATGTCAGATATTTTTCTTCTACCCACAATGACCTTAAAGATTTTTGCTCAAGTTCATATCCCTGCTCCAAGTTTTTAAGCATCATAGTGGACCCAGTGATGCTCTGGGGTTAGAACATTGTCGGGAACACTGACTACTCCTAGTAGCTCCATGCCTTCAACAAACCACTTAACTTCTCCTGAACTGTAAAATGGGATAATAACACACATCATTCCTGACTCACCAGGCTGCTGAGGATCAAACATAATCATATATGTGAAAGTGCTTTATAAATTCTATGATGCAATTCAGATGTGAAGGATTATTTTTATATGCTCAAGAAGGCTGGCACAGCCCCTCTCCCAGGTGACTAAAAAGCATGTGTGATTTTATTTGCTCCAATAATTTTATTCTTATTAGTACTTGCTCAGTACACTACACGGCCAACACAATGCACAATGCATTTATTCTTCTTCTGGCTGCAGTCACTAGGCCCCTCTCCCTGCAAACTCACCCTTGTAAAAACAAATAAGACTCATAAAACAAAACAAAAAGCAAAGAAGGGAGATGGCGGGTGGCATCAGTCATGAGACCTGTGTGTCATCGAAAACACTCACCTGTCACTTTGCAAATGAGCTGCTTTTGAGAGTGGACAGTTAGCTCTTTTAACCAAACAACTCCCTTAACACGCAATCTATTGCTCTTCTCTCTTTTTTTTTTTTTCACTTTAATTTTTAACGTGATTTCCTAACCCTCCACTTTGACGAGGTAAATACAATTCTGGCAGAGTCTCGGTCTAATTTAGTTTATTACGGCTTTTACTACAAGTTTTTAAGCACTCGCTGATTTTCAAAAACATATTAAAATGGCCATGGCCAATCTCGTAGATTGGTACAAGTCCACATTTCCCAAACGACTTAATAGTCTGCAAGTTGTGCCAGACAGAGAATGATTTCACCATTCTCTTTCCCACAACCTAAAGGCTGGACATTGTTTTTTAACTCTGTGGTGGGAGGAAGCAGTTTGCTTTGCCACTCTTGTCTCCTCCCTAGAACTCCCTCCTACAAGTTTTATAGGTTCCACTGTCCTGGAGGGCACATTAAGTCCCCAAAGAACTTCTTTGTAGTCCACTGCTGAGGCTAGCAGCCTGGCCTGGCCTGCTTTTGGAAGGGACATCTCCTAGGAATTTTGCCAAAGTTTGGTATTTGGGGGAAGGGGATTGGAAAAGCTATGAAGACCCTGTCCTATGGCAAAAATCATTAAAACTGGGATTTAAGTCTCTAAAGCCTATCCCTTTTCTCTTTCTCCATATCTTTTTCAATTGCCAGTGACAAATTCAACAAATGTTGCCCTACAGCAAATAAATGAATGGCTAAATATTTGAGCACCTTCTACTGCCAGGTTCTGTTACTGGATTATAGAGTTGCACTCAGAGTCTAGAGGGGAAAAATGACATCAGTGTACACGTACAATAAAACACACGGGGGTGACACCAGCGATTAGAGTTTGGGTCAGTTCCCAAGGTGGTGCAAAGGAGACATAGTTAGTGACACGGTCAGACATAGAGGAAAACAAAGACAGCTGATTTCACAAGAGGGCAAATTCGCCAGTAACTCTGCTACACAAACATCATGCCTGAGATTCACACTGTGTGTCTTATGTGAAGGTTATTTTATTTGCCTCTGTTAGCTCCTGCACAGCCCAGAGAGGGACTCTTTACTTGACATCCCGTGGAAGCAGCACAGTGCTTAGATATTCTGGAGCAACAGAGGGAGGGGAGCAAGGTTATGCTACAGGAGGTGAACTCGCCTGGGATGAGTCGCTTCATTACTAAACTGAGCCAAAGAACCCAAGAGCTGCCAGTCTCTCAGAGCTGATCTCAGGTGCAAATGAGATCATGAGGGCTCTGCCATATATGAAAATGTGTATGAAAATTTCTAAAATGACACCAAAGCACAAAGAGATATACGTGTCTATCACCAAAGTAATCCTAGCTACAAATATAATGGAGTGGGGTTTCTTTCTTTCTTTCTTTCTTTTTTTTAATTTTTCTTTTTATTGCTGCCCCTGTGGCATATGAAAGTTCCCAGGTCAATCAGAGCTATAGCTGAGGCCTACATCACAGCCATGGCAACATCGAATTTGAGCTGCAAACATGACCGACGCTGCAGCTTGCAACAACACTGGATCCTTAACCCACTGAGCCAGTGTGGGGGCTGAACTTGCATCTTCACAGACACAATGCCAGGTCCTTAACCCACTGAGCCACAATGAGAACTCCCATCGAGTGGTTTTGAATACCAAAATTAAAGTCACTGTTTATGTTCTTTCCATGTAGTCTATCCGTATGCATATAAACACATATACACACATATGTGACATACACATACATACATATAATACAAACACATATATACATATATTATTTATATATGGTTGCTGAGTCTAAGAAGAGAAAAAAAAGGGAAAGAGGCAAGCAGTGGCTCAAGCACTTGGAATTCCAACTGACTGGTCTGCAGCTGCAGGGATAGTTAGGAATTCATTCTCAGGAGCCAGAGTGCCTGGACTACTGCGTATTACTGTGTCATTTTGGGTAAGCCACTTCCCCTCCCTCCTCAAGACTCTCTGGAACAGAGACATGACAGTGGTGGCCTTGTCAAGTTGTTGGAAAGATGAAATACACACATGGCTTATAAAGTGCTTTACAAAGGGTCTGGTGCCCTGAGAGTCATCAATAACACATAGCTTTAACTATTATTACGGAAATTGCTTTTTTTTTTTAAACTTTGGGGAAAATCCTCAAATTTCAGAAACCAGGATACAAAAGGGACACTAAAAAGATGTAAAGATGTAGGAATGGGCTCTAAAACTTTCCACATAAAAAGAAATTATTATTATTATTATTATTATTATTTGCCTGTTAGGGCCACACCCAAGGCAGATGGAAGTTCCCAGGCTAGGAGTTGAATCAGAGCTGCAGCTGCTGGCTTACGCCACAGCCACAGCAACGCAGGATCAAAGCTGCATCCACAACCTACACCACAGCTCACGGCAAAGCCGGCTCCCTGACCCACTGAGTGAGGCCAGGGATTGAATCCATGTCCTCGTGGGTACTGGTAGGATTCATTTCTGCTGTATCACAACGGGAACTCCTAAAAAGGCATTCCTGTAGAAAGGATGGAAGTTCTTTGCTATGTTAGGCTTTAGGGATGTTATCAACATTCTACAGAATTAGCATCATTTTTCTAATAATAACAAAAAGGTATCACTCATTCCCCAGACTAAAAAAGCCAACCAGACTCTGGGGAAAGGCATATATTATGTTAGCAAACAGGAATAGAAACTCCTTTGAAAGCTGTTCAGTAACGAGTCCTTAATGTTCTATATATAATGTAGGCCTACCTGTTTTGTAGTTAATGAACCTAGAAGCGAAAGCCAATGGCACAGTTGAAAGAGCAGTGCTCGCTCCTCGATGCTACAAGGTGAATTAGCATCAAGTCCTCGGTTGTGAAACTTCCAATAAAGAACCGATTATATAAGGCATTAAGCCTTTCTCTAATTACAGCTATAAATATAGAAAATCAAGTCCTTTTGAGTACTAAAATCAATTTCACTGTTTATGCTCTTGCCATGCTGTATATTTAGCTGTTGGCTTTTAACTTGAAGACATAAGCAGCTGGTGAAAAATATCCTTAGAATACTAATTATGTTGTCATGGGGGAGACCGATAAATGCGGCCTGTGTTAATGAGGATTGAAAACTGCGTAACTGTTTTACCAACTAAAACGGTATATGTAAGGAGAACCTGGGATTTCATTTCATACATTAGATGCTAACTACTTTTCTCTGGCTCGTTCCAAAAGGGTCATCTCTATGGTTAAGTTCTCTTGAAGTGCTTGTGGCTTGTGCAGACCTGGGGCTCCGAGAGAGCCTTCCACCCCGAACCATGGGGTTTGCACATTTAGGTCGGGGGGAAGAGAAATGAGTGGGAGAGACTCTGAACCCCCTACCCACTCATAAGTAGGGATGGGGCCATGGACAAACTGTACACTTCATCACAATAGTACATAGCACGGTTGTCCCGCTAAAGTTGGCTCTACTGATACTGTAGAGATGGGAAGTGACCCTGCCCCCTAGAAAAATGGGGTTCAACCAACGATCAGAGGGACCTCCCCCTTCCTCTCTTGGGGAAGGACCAATAAGATGTAGAAAGAGGCCCAACGTGTTCCCGCTGGCCCTCCACTATGAGAAGAGGAATGGAAGGCTATGTTTCTTCCTCTGCGAATCTAGGGCTCTCTTTGTTGTTGTGTTTTAAAATTTATTCATATACAACTATTCAGTCACGACAGTTTCAAAAATATTTCTTGAACCCTCCCCCGGTCAGGCCTTCAGCTATGGGATGCACTCAGTCTCCTGGTTTTCAAATGATAGCGCCCAGGGTGCCCTGGAATTAAAGTCTGGCTAAGGGAAGTGGCTTTCACCTCCAGATTTGGGGAAGGAAGGAATGTTTTATTCGGCTCAGTCAGTCTCTCCTCAACCCCAGGCTCTGAACTGTGTATCTTAACAAATGGGATTTCATTCACTCCCCAGAGAAAGCCCTTGTGGGAAGGTAATTTGATGTTACAGATGAAGCAACTAAGATTCAGACTGATTAAGGGACTTGTTCAAGGTCACACTGCTTGGGAGAAGAAGAGCAGATTAAAATTCAAATCCCAGGCTGCCTTCCCTCTTCAGATTCAGCTCCTTCAGGTCTCCGTGTTTCTGGCTGTTCTAGTAGCCAAAGAGTCAAAACTCATGCTACTGTCCCTGCAAATGCTCCTTGTCCCAATTATTGCTCTTTTATTTATTTATTTTTTTCCCTTGGCACTTTTGAAAATATGTTCTCTCCTGCAAGTTGTCGGGACCACTGGGGGCAGCATTTCAAAGGAGGACAGAGACTCCTCAATCCTGACGGAGGGACGAGGGAGCAGAGGTGGATGGCGGAAGCCTGTCCTGTTGCTTCTGGTTAAGGAAACACACAAGGGAGTTTGCTTTCCACGCCTCTGTATTGCTAAGAGCTCAGAAAGTGTTACCAGGAAATCTGTTTTCTTCTCATTTCTTTAGCCTGGAGTTTCCTCAAGTATGCTTCAGGGATGCCTGTCTTATAATCAAGGAACTTATATTCAAATAAGCTTGGGAAACACTACATGTTACACCCCCCATGATGATGTCACAAGGTCATATAAAAAGATCTAAGTTCTGCAGGGACTAAAATTAAAAAAAAAAAAATTTCCATTATCTTTCTTCAACCCATGCCTTTCGACTGAACCACAATGCGTCTTGGAATGCTTTTCCCCCCTACACTGAGGATAAAAACCCTACTTAAGCTTTAAGGTTGAGTTTTAAAAATATATAGTTCCCCAGCCTTACCCTGAGCAAGTCTGATTTGGGAGAAGCCCAGAGAATTTTAAGCACCTTCTTAAGTACAGATTTGAAGCAGCCTCTAAGTCATTCCAACATGCAGCTGCTGAGTTCACAGACAGCCTCTGAGCTGAATCTAGGCTAGCACTCTATTCAAGAGTCTAGGGACTAAACTGTGTTTGCACCAGCAAAATGACATTATGTTGTCAGTTGTTATATTGATAACTTTATGTATTCAGTGATTCAATTTGTTTACAGGAATATCTTCCAAATAAGAACTTTTAAATTTTTGTAGTTCTGCTGGTTCTTTCAGTGCCTTCAACAACCACACGATATCTAAAGCAGCCAAAATCCAGGCAGATTGATGGGTGAGATGGTCCTGGGACTCATCAGAATTTCACCCAGGCCCAGTTTACCCAAGTCTGTGTCTTGTCCTTTGAAGACTCCTATAACTTTTTAGGATCTTTCAACTCAGTTACAACAAAGTGGGTGAGGACCTGCAGGGGAGTGGTGAGTAGCAGCCCTCCCCCCACCTCCCCCAAGAGACCAGTTATCAGCCAACATTAAGGGCTGGTCATATGAGTCTGCAGGAAAAATGTGTAAGTGGGAATTTCTTTAGTAGCTGTCCTGTGTTTATAATCAATTCCATTGTGACTTCCCTAAAGTGACAATGAAATCCCAACTAAATCATGAACCTAACTGGAAAATACCTCCTTGGAAGTAACTTAAACATTAATAATGTACTGAAAAGCTCCCAGCAGCTTATAAAAAACAGAAACAAAACCTGTGCTGGCAGCCACGGTAAAATTAGGAGCTTAGGCAGTTTAAAAAATAGCAATGTTGTAGAGAGTATTTTCACATCTTTGTTGTAAACACCATGTACTGTAGCTTATAAAAGTCATACGTTTTCTCCATTTTTTGTTTGTTTGTTTTGTTTTTGGCTGTGCTTGTAGCCTGAGGAAGTTCCCAGGCCAGGGATAGAACCTGAACCACAGCAGCGACAGCACCAAATCCTTAACCACCAGGCTGCCAGGGAACTCCCTGGCATGTGTTTTCTTAAATGAATGTTATATTGGTCTTTTATCTTGTGAGGTAGTTTCTGCTTGCAGTAAATAAATGCAGACAGAATGCTGAAGTCACCCATCATTGGCTTGAACAGCAACCAAAAGAGAGACATGAATCGTAGGTGGCTTATGAGAAACATCCCCTTGCAATCTTCTTTTCCAGTGCAGATGGACTCTCCCTTTACTTTTGGCTCTTGTTTCTAAGAGGCCTAGTCAGGCTCAAGGTGAGATTGTTTTCCGCATGATGAAAAGATGGGAACTCATTCCCATGCTGGAAAAGGGAAACCACAGCTGTGTGGTGGGACGGCAGCAATAGAGCCTACACACAGGGCTGTGGCCATGCCCTCTAACATGGGCCCCATGCTGAGCAAGGTCATGGAAATTTGGCACAGGTCTGTGATTGGATGGGGACCCTTGGGAAATCCAATCCAAGCTGGTTTTCAGGATGGCCAGTCAGCTATTCAGTCTGCCAATCAGCTGGGAATGATGCTGTTTTTCGCCGTGGAGAGAGGGTCACGTGGGGCCCCTGTTATATGTAGGGAAAGGTGTATTCAAAGAGTTCAAGGGTGACCTGAGTTCCTAGAAACTCCAATCTGGCCTTATTACAATTACCTGGCTTGCTTGTTTTGCTCCAAGGGTGGTACGGTGAGAGTGGCATTATTTAGGGGAATAGCACATGTTTTGATCCAGGCAAGAGGCATGGGGTCCTGAGTGAACTCGTGTTTCAAACAATAGGATGAATCGTTTCTCCTTCCATAGATAATCACAGCTGAGCCAGTGATCTTATAAAAAATAGGACACGAGTCTGTGTGCATAGATTTTCTCCAGCTCTGTCCTTTGCCTCTGGGCTTTTGCTGAAGATGTCCTACTTTCTCCTGAGGGAAGTATTTTCCTGCATGGAAGGCAGGTGATCTAGGTCAAGAGTTCATTTGCACACAAGTCTTGAGAAAGGGCTTTGGGTACTTTGGCCAAACTCCCCCTCTCATCCCTATCAACAAGTATCTTTTTAAGGGCCAAGCACATTCAAAATATGGGATGAGGTGCAGACTTTGATGCAGTGAGCATGAGGAATGGTGCAGACATTCTGCTCTGTGTAAATGGAGTTGTCTTAACTCCTTGTGCATGTTGAACGGGTTCCAACATGTGACAAACACTCCAGTCCATTGCATTCCCTAGCGCATATCCATCAAATCCAAACTTTAAACTTGAGTAAATATATCTGTCTTACAAAGTCCAAGGTATTTATTACAGGGATCACCCACTTCAGGAATTTAAACAATGTTCAGATCGAGGAAACATTTCTTACCAGGGGTTTTAAACTCCATTTCCCCTCTCTGCAGCTGGCTCGCAGAGCCTGGCATGAAAGCCAGTGAAGCAAGCAATCCCTACTCTTCCTTCTCTCAGTCCTGGTCCTGGACTCCCTGGACTCTTTAACCCTTCCCTTCCCAGCACATGGATTTGCATCATTTACCAAAAAGTGTGATGGGAGGGTGGGTACCAAGCTGGCTAGCGTGCCCCACTCCCCCCCAGGGAATCACAGCAGGGTGGTAAGAACACCTCGTGCCCCCATCACATCACACTCTGCAAAGTCAAATAAATAGACTTAAATGAGAAGATCATAAAAAGGTATTTTCTTGTCTCTCCTTCTCCTGCGTCCCCACCCCTCCCCCCCAACACACACACTATCTTATAATAGGCTATTAATTCCAGCCATTTCAGACTGTCTGAAGTGTGGTGTGTAAACTGTGGCCGCATCAATCAGAGTTGTGTGTCTAGTTATTTCAAGCATTCCCTGTTGGCATAAAGAAAGGCTGGTTTGTCTGCTCCAGCCCCAACTGCCCCTGAGATCTCCATTGATGGATAACTGAATGCATGAGCTGGAAACCCCTACAGCTGGGGCGGCGGGAGTCTGGTTGCTGAGTGATCAGAGGCAGGGAGGGAGGGAGAGGTGGGGACTGGTGGCAGGAGGGCGGGGGAAAGGGGGAGATGGACAGTGGCATTTCACCCACTGAAATTAGGTGGGGATCTGGGCTTCACTGTCTGACCCTCGCCCACCAGAACTGGCTGGTTCTGGCTTCCTGAGCTGAGGTTCCCGTCCCTGGTACTGAGCCCAAGTCCTGCACAGTGTGTGCAGAGAATTCCTCAAACACTCTCCCCACCACGGCACATACCAAAGTCAGAGGTGCGACCTTCCTGACACCATGAGGTTTTGGCAAGGGACGTAAGTGCCCCAGTGTACGCCAGGGTGGCCCTGTCTTAACTCCCAATACATTATATCCAGGAGAGTTTTCTTTTCCTCCCTCCTTGTAAAAAAAAAAAAAATCATAATTGACCAGAGATCAAAGTTCCTACCTTGTCATAGCTTTAGCATCTTTTCTAGACTACAAATGACAATAGGAAAGATAAAAATTTATGGAACTTGTATTTTGATATCTTGCTTTCCGTAGCTAAAATCCTGCACACATTGAGAGACTCCGGTTTTTCTTTGAGGATAATGGTAGAAAGCGATCTGGAAACATTGAAACATTGGAAAATACTCGTCTGATGCAAATACAGATGCAGGTTTTCTTTCTCTTGTTATCTTCACCTCAAAAGCTGGGTGGGGGTAGTCTGGGCACAAGAGAAGAAATTATGGCACAGAAAGAGATAATTAACTCCCTCCCACTTAATAAAAATCATAAAGAAGGTCCATTTAAGCTTATGTACTATGTAGACTCATTTTGACTGGAGTAAAACCCGTCCCTGACACCACCTGCTAATTCTCCAGGGATGAGCCTGGCTTTCAAACAGGGACATTCGGTCGGGGGGGAAGGGACAGTAAGGAGGGAGTGCCTGGGCAGATCAATCTTGGCTCATCCTTGCTAATGAATAGATGTGAGAGGGGGTAGGCAGGGGTCTGAGTGCCCCTGGAGGCTTCTTTGGGCAAACTCCAAGCAAGGAGCTACAGATCTGGTGCTCTAATTACAGGAAACTTAACGGGAATGAACAGCTGATCCACATGGCAGAAAGCAACCATGAATCACCAAAGAGGATGGGGAGAGGGGTTAGAGGCTGTCCCAAGGGCATGGGGGGAGCCTCACAAGGAGGGGTAATGCAAATCATGGCATCAGGACTAGCCAAAGAGGTCTCAAGCGATTCACTAGAAAGATCACTGGCTCAGGAGGTTTGGAAGCTGAACTCAACCTCCTCACCCTCGTTCAATCTAGCTGCCCCCAAATATGACAGCTCTGCATGCTTGCTGGGGATTCAAAGTGGTACCAGCTCCAAGGTCTCCCAGCTGAGCTGCCAGAGGCTCTGCAGACAAGTGTCACTGGAGGGCCACGGGGGCACATAAGTCTTTGAAGGACTGCTGGCAAAGGGCTGCTTCCCCGTGGGCTTCTGGCTCCCCAGACAGCCTGGGAAATGGATGAAGGAGGGCAGAGAGACTCCAGGAAAAGAACACAGTCCCTCCCCTCCCAACTGCACTGCCCACAGCGGCAGCCTGACCCAATGATTCTTGGAAGGCTGCACTGGCACCGGATGGCACAGAGAGCACAGAGCAACCTGGCAGGTGCCTGGAGGGACAGCAGCTCAGCTACTCCTCCCTGGACTTGGGCATATGGGAAAAAGAGGGAGGAGTCCACTTTGACCAAAAAGGAGCAGTCAGGGCACCTTGTGGAAAATGCCAGCCTGGTAATTAACATTAGGCATCAGAGTCTCTGTAAAGGGTCCCAGAAATTTGTATTCCTAGGCTGCCCAGATGATTCTTGTATATTTATTCATTCACCAAATATTTCTTGAGTACTTTCTCTGTGCTAGGCATTGCTCTAGGTGCTGGAGATACAGCAGTAAGGAAAAACAATCCTTGTCCTCTGGGATTTACATTTCAGTGGGGGAGAGAAATTGGAAAGCGCCGAGTTCCCTAGGGGAATATGAAGGAGGAGGAAGTGCAGACATCTGGGTAGTATAGAACTGAGGGATAGGGGTTCCCATGGTGGTTCAGTGGTTAACAAACCCAACTAGAAGCCATGAGGATGCAGATTTGATCCCTGGCCTCGCTCAGTGCATTAAGGATCTGGCATTGCCGTGAGCTGTGGTGTAGGTCACAGACAAGGCTTGGGTCTGGCCTTGCTGTGGCTGTGGTGTAGGCCAGCAGCTGCAGCCCCTTGGACCCCTAGCCTGAGAACCTCCATCTGCCACGGGTATGGCCCTAAAAAGACAAAAACAGAAACAAAAACTGAGGGGTAGGAAGGTCAAGGCAAGCCTCATTGACAGTTAAGCAAAGGCTTGCCAGAGATGAGGAAGTGAAACCATGCCAATATCTGGGGGAAGTACCTTCTGTGAAGAGGGAACACTTAGAGCAAAGGCTGAAAGCACGAGTGGGCATGAGGGGCAAACAGGTGACAACAGGGCAGAGCCCAGGGCCCAGGGGAGGGTTACAGGTAAGAACAAGAGGTAGTAGACGACTGGCAGTCAGAGGACACTATTCAAAAGCTGGGATTCTTAGAGCTGGTTGATAAAACACTAATTCCCAACCTCTCCTGGTCAAGAATCCAGTTTCTGTCATTTTATCCCGGGTCAGAAAGAGGCCAAGGGAAAATGGCAAAGGAAGTGGATCAATGTTTGTACTTGGAAGACTTGCTCTAGGCCAGGCCCTGGGTTATAGAAACCCCAGTGAAGCAGCTTCTGCCCTTCTGGACCTTTGAGCACGGTGCCAGGGACTAAAAACTAACCACACAGCGCAGTGCTTGCCAAGAGCTAAAGGCCTGGTGCCGACAGCAGGTGCTGTGAGCCCTCCAAGGATGCGACAGGCCCTCCTGGTCAGCCTGCTTACAGATGACTTCCTGACCAGAAGTGAGGTGGCAGGTAGCGCCTTCAAGACTGTAGGGGACCCACAGCCTCCCTCTTGTGCTCACTGGAGCCCAGGCACATCTGCCCAGCCGACAGCGGGTCCCAGCAGACACAACCTTGCTTCCCTCTTCAGTTCCACAGCAGCTCCCCAGATCCTGACCCTGGACTCGGCCCTGGACTCAGTTGGCTCATGCCCTGTCCTGCCCTTGGGTTCTCACTGCCACCTCCTGGTGGTGACTTCGGAGGCTTCCTGGGCCCTGTCTTTGGTATCAGATGGAGTGGTCACTTGTTTGCTGCTTCCTGGTCCTGAATCTGCTGGATACAGTTCTTTCCACCATTTGGCATAACTAAGAATCAGCTGTGAAAAGTGGAAGGTGGGAGAAAGACCCTGCTTACTCTCAGGGATGCAGACCAAGGCAGCTGCAGGAGTTTTGGAGGAGGGAAAAGGAACATACCATTCTCCCCAAAGTGAAAAAGTAAATAAAATAATGGTGTTTGGTAGCCTATTCTAATTAGACAGACATGATTTTGAAATCAAGTTCTGCTATGTGTAAGTGTCTTCTCAGGAGCCCACAGTTGCCTAGTCACATTACCAAGTGAGTTAGTTTTCTCACTTGTAAAGTAAGGCTAAGTGGAGAGTTTAGACCAAATAGATAATCAATATGAAATACTATGGATGTGACAAGGACACAAAAAGCATGCAGTGAAAAGGAGAGTCATTTTTGCTTTTGCTACTGCTGCAGACTGGATAGTCATAGCCCCCCAACATGCATATGTTTCACCCTGACACCCAATGTGACAGTGTTTGGAGGATGTACCTTTGGAAGGTGATTAGATTCCATGAATGGAATTAGTGCCCTTTTTTTTTTTTTATAGGAGGTTTCTATAGAGGTCCCAGAGAGTTCTCTGGCACCCCTTCCATCATGTGAAGACAGTGAAAAGATAGCTGTCGTTGAGCCAAAAAGAGGGTCCTCACCAAATACTGCATCTACCAGTGCCTTGATCTTGGAATTCTCAGCCTCTAGAACTTGCAAGAAATAAAATTTCTGAGGTTGATAACCCTCCCAGTCTATGGTACTTTGTTATAGCAGCCCAAGTGGACTAAGACGACTACTACTATTATTCCTGGTAATAACAAGTACCAAAGGATGCTGGGGGTAAGATTCTGGAAGGTATTGATTAAGGAGGTTAAATTTCAGAATGACAAATAGCAAAACCAGGACACAGACCCTCCTCCTTGGTCCTTTCACTAGTTCTGTCTCCTGGGAGTTTCCTCATCAAGATCTCAGCACTGGGCTGGGTAGAGGTTGTATTTCAAGCACATGCTTCCCTCCTGTTTCCTGTCCCCTCATCTGAGCTGACATCTGTGCCTGGACAGTCTTAATGGGTCCGTGTGAAGACCCAGACTCGGGGTGATGTGACCCAGCTGTGGACAACCTCTTGTTTCAGAGACTTGGCTTCTTCTCAGAGGGATACCAAAACGAAGAAAATAACTTTTCTCTGGCAGTTTCCACAAAGTGAAATGCCAGTCCCAGCCCTTGGATTTTTTTCCCCTTCTGTTCACCCACGCTGTTTATGGAAAATGAATCATGCGACTCATTTACACACAAACGGAGAGGTAGTTTGGGGATAAACAACACAACTTCCTGGAATGCCACTGGCTGCCCATCGCATTGCTGTTACAACCATCTCTGCAGACCCTTGGTTTGCAAAGAGCCTTTCGGGGTGTAAGCAAGGTGCTGCTTAGGTCAGAGGGTAAAACAGGCTCCAGGACCATCTGCTGGGCTAATTAATGCTGGAGACCCGATTCCCGTCTGCATATTGCTCTTTCCTTGGCATGAATCAAAACCACTCTCTCCAGTCTCTCCAACTCTAATCCCTCATCTCTGCCAAAGGACAGAACAATGGCAAAGGCCTCGGGGAAGGACAGAGGGCCAGGCCCTGGGGTCCTTCCAGGCGAGGCCTCATAGTCAAGCCCCCAAGGCCATTTAGAGCCTTTCCTGTTGCCAGTTCTGTTTCCTTCAGAGACTCAGAGTTTCTTACTCCTGCAAATCTCTTTCTTCTCGGAGTCCAGCCACAAACCCTGGGTTCCTTAGGAACACCTCCTGCTCTCTGTTCCCTTCCAGCTGCAGAAGGTAAGTTTAAAAGCTGCTCATTTTCAGGGACTTCTATCAACAGGAGGAAACAGGGATGTCAGGGGTAGGCACTGGGGCAGGTAACGAGGGATGTGACCACGGGGACCTTAGGATACTTGAGGACCTCTCCTAAAGACTGGCCTTATACAAATCCCTGCTCCTCCTGGTGACCCACCCAGCTCAAACAATCCACCAGCCTCCTGCAGACTCGGCCATTGGCTCCTCTGTTTTTGTCTTTTTAGGGCCGTACCTGCGGCATATGGAGGTCCCCAGGCTAGGGGTCCAATCGGAGCTGTAACTGCCGGCCTACCCCACAGCCACAGCAACGCCAGATCTGAACTGCGTCTGCAACCTACACCACAGCTCATGGCAGGGTTGAATCTTTAACCCACTGAGCGAGGCCAGGGACCAAACTTGCATCCTCACGGATACTAGTCAGATTTGTTTCTGATGGGCCATGATGGGAGCTCCCATTTGCTCTTTTCTGTCGTTAGGGCTCTTACAACTACTTCTGTATTCGCGTTGGTGATTGCTTGCTAAGGGATCTGTCTCCCACTCTGGGTGGGTAGCTCTGTGGGGACCGGGGGCCTGCCTTATCCTTTACCTCCTTGGCAGCACCTGGAATGGAGTAGGTGTCAGTAGATATCAGCGGAGTGAGTGCTGATAACCATTATTTTCTTTGACCTCTGAGACCATTTTTTGAAGATATTTCCATTTTTGTTTTTCAAGATGGAGAATGGAGGGTATGTGAACCCCTCACAGGGCAAGACCTCTCGGGGCCCAGCATGGGGGCCTGAAAAGTTTCTTCTCCTCAGCAGGGCTGACACTGATCTCCATGGATTTTCCAGACGGGCCTGATCCGGGCCTCTCTCCTAGTAACACCATTCCAGCAGTCTGAGCTTCCTAACAGATCGTGAGATAGTCCAAAGCCAAGGAGACCCCTCTGTTGGACCTGCCAAGGGCTGCCCCTGGGAGCTGCCCTGCTTTCCCCTGCTGTCTCCCAGCAGAAGCATCTTTAGGGTCTACCATGAGCTGGGCACACACTCACCATCTGTCTTTTAGATTTCCTTCAGTCTGAGCCTTCAACAGGGCTTGGCAATGTTCCTAGGATTCTCTAGGTAGCTTTCTCTGCCACTCTAGTCGACAACTTTTAGTTTCCCGCTCTCTTCAAATCTTTTGTTCGTCCTACAACCTTCCATCCTCTCCCACCTCAAGCTTGGTGGACACTCTACCTGGTCTTTCATAAAAAAATCAGGAACTCCAACATGGAGACCCTGGATCTCTCCTGCGACGTCCACAGAGCTCCCTACCTCTGCACACTTCCTCTGCTTCTTGCCTTTTGTCACAAAGGAGATTGGGGCCCTCCTCTGATGTAAGGCCAGGCCTCTGAGTGGATTCCAGATGCTGTCCCTAGCCCCTCACTAGAGCCATCACTCATTCCCACTCTCTCCTGCATCTCCACCCCCTCCCTGCCCCTTTCTCCTGGGTCATTGCCCACGTCATGAAAACAGGCTCTGCTTTTACTGTATTAAGGCAAAACCCAAACAAGACTCCTCTGAGACCACCATTATCCAGAAGGAACCATGTCTTTTGTGCTGTTGTTGGCCATGCCCATAGCATGAGGAAGTTTCCAGGCCAGGGATCGAACTTGTGCCCCAGCAGTGACAATGCTGGATACTTAACCTGCTGAGCCACCAGGGAACTCCCACCATCTCTTGTTTTTTCTTCCCTGTCAAAATTCTAGAAACAATTTTCTAGAGCCTGCAATCTCTACTTACCCATTCACTCCTCAACATCTCTGAGAAGGCCTGCATCCCCCTCTCCCTAGCCTCCTTTACTGGTATGACAGATAAGAGTCTTATACACAGAGAGGGAGTTGGCAGTTAACCACTGGACAAAGGACTGTAACTCAGACCAGGGTGGTGACAGAGAAGAGAATGTGGGAGGTGGAAAAACCGAATTGATGTTGGGGGTGTGGCCACATGCATTTGTTAAAAGATGGAATAAATAATGTAAGAAGAAGAGCAGTCCAAGATGACTCCAATGTCTCTAAGTATCTCGACTGTTAGAAGATGCTGTCATTTACTAAAACAAGGTCGATAACAGGGGGCAGGCTTTGGTGAATGACTATCTCCCCTTCTGCATGGGAAGCCCCATGCCAATGGCTGCTGTTTCTCAGTATTCACCACTGTTTTCCAAAGACCCAACCCAATGGGCTCCTATTTGTTTAATAAATGAGTAAATCTTAATATATAATGGTATTAGTTGCAGTTAGAATATTTTCAGTTGGAGGTAACTGAAAATGTTAACTCACATTAGCTTAAAAAAAGGGGCAGTTTGGAGATTCCACTGTTATGCAACAGGATCAGCAGTGTCTCTGCAGGGCCAAGGAGGCAGGTCAGAACCCCAGCCCAGCAGAGTGAGTTAAAGGATCTGGTGTTGTACCAGCTGTGGTGTAGGTTGCAACTGCAGTTTGGATCTGATCCCTGGCCCAGGAACTCCATATGCCATGGGGCAGCCAAAAAAAAAAAAAAAAAAAGAAAAAAGAAAGAAAGAAAGACAAAAAGCAGTTTATCATCTCACAAAACAGGAAAAGCAAGCTCCAGGGCTAACTGATTCATCTTTGCATTGCTCTGCTCTGTGGACCTCCTCCTTTGACTTGTCCTCAGGCTGGCCTGCTACAGTTCCAGAGTCACAATCCAACCCAACCAGAGCAGGAAGAGGCAGCAGCTCCCCACCCTCCCCTCTCTCCTGAGAAAAGCTTCCCCACAAGCCACCCGCCACAAGTCCTCTCTTATTTCATGGGACAAACTGGGACATGACCTCCTTCCTGAGCCAATTCTGGGAAAGGAAACATCTGTAAATCACTCATCCCTCCTCTGGAGCTGGGATGGGGTTAGTGTGCTGCATGCACCTGGCTGCAAAGCAATGAGGGGGATACCTGAACCAAGTCTTGATTTTGTTAGGAAGGAAGAAGCAGGAAGGTGGCATCTGTAAGAAACCAACACTTCATGCTGACAAGATGCACTATAATCATAATGAAATATAGTCTTCTCAACAAGTTTTGTGATTTCTGAAAGTGTTTGTGAAAAACAACAACAAAAAAAAAACAAACTCAAAAAAACTCAAAGCAAGTGCTTTTGATGCCTATAGATGTTCTTAGAATAACAATTACTCAACATGTTAAATTAGTCTTGTACATGATTATCACTCTATAACCACAAAGTACATTCCCTCTGAATAGAAGACAGCTTATGGAAATAACTGCAAAGTTCTTATTAAAGTTGCTTAGTACATATTTCTTGAGCATTATGTGCAAAGGCATGCAGTTGAAATGGAAGAGGAATAGCACTAAACCTACAACTTGTTCTACGTCATCAGGAAGAAGAGAGGGAAGGCACCAACCATTGCTGAAGGCCTGTTCTATATGTTTGATGAGGTTATTGCCTTTGATTCTCCCAAGAGTCCTACCAAGTGGTCATTATTATCCTCATCGGACATTTCTAATGGTCATCAAGGGCTGGTTTCACATCTTATGAGTTCATGAAAAGTGGTACTTCCCAGGCCCACTGAGGTTGGGTCTGTGACTGGAAGTTATACAGGTGGCTCCTGTGTTGGGCATTAATTGCTAGTGGGAGGATTTCCAGTCTCTTGCCTTCCCATAGCACTGGGAATTCCATGTGCTTCAGATAATGTAGTTGTGAGATGGTAGAGTATCCATCCCCTGGGTCCCTGAATGACTGTGTGGAGCAGTGCTTCCTGCTCACCTGCAATGAATATGTAGCATAAATGAGATACTTTTGTTATGTTAAAGTGCCAAGAGATTTTGAAGTTGTTACTGTACCATATGTAGTTTATCTTTTATAAAAAATGAAGGTACAGAGGAGTCAGGGGACTCAACTCAAGTCACCAAAAGCAAAAGGGCAGGACCATGAACACAGGTTTAGTTAAGTTCCAAAGCTTGCATGGCTTTACCACAGCATGCTAGAATCCAAATTACATGAAGTTCTTGTCACAAAATTGGCATTCAAATGTTTTATCTAATATTGCTGATAGTGATAAACTACATGTTACTATTACATGTGGTTAACATCTGAGCCAAGATTTTCAAAGTTTTATACATACACATATAAAAGCATATAATGTGTGTGTGTATATATATAGTCACACACACACATATTCCCATTTAACCCTCATTAAACTTATCAGGTAGGTCTTAGTAAATTTTTTTCTGTAGCTCTGTTTTTTCTTTGCTTCTTTCCTTCTGCTAAACAAGTTCTTAATTTCTAGGATGCACCAGGCACTGGCACAAATGCATGGTGCAGGCTGCCCAAGAATTAGACAGATTCAATGACTTGTCCATGAACTCACTAAAACTAATAGGAAGAACTAGAATTTGAATGCAGGTTTTCTGGTTTTAAATTTCAGGAGTTTATAGCTTAGCAGAGGGTTAACAAAGCCATACAAATATCATTAAATACAGCAGTCAGAAAGTTCAGCGAAGTGGTACAGAGTTTGTCCTCAATATATGCTTATAACTGAATGAAAAAGTACTGTGGGGATTCAGGCATGGAGGATGGCATTGCTTCCAGCCAGGATTACTCGCAAAGGTTTTTAGGGAAAGTGGAGCTCACCTGAACTTTTCAGGATGAGTGGGATGTGGAGCCAAGAATGAAGTGAAAGGGCATTCTAGTGGCCTCAAATGTTCCATTGTATTTGGAAGAAATGTTCAAAATGCTGTTGGACATAGTGTGGGCTTTGCATCGAGAGCAGTGGGCAGATAAGAGGGAAAGAAGACTGTACAACTGTGGAATATAGCGGGAGGTAGTCTCAGGGATCATCCCATTCAAGGAGCTCAAAGGGATCTGATCTCAAGGGTTAACTGTGTCCTGCTGGAAGTGACTGCATGGGCGACTCTGATCATTAGTGCTCAATGGGAAAAAGCCAAGGATTGACAGAGGAGGAATTGCAGGGCCCTGTAGGAAAGGTTATAGTGCCTGAATGCCATTTATCTGGCATCTCTGATCTTGTCCAGTCACTTCATGTCACATGCAAGGGAACTATTATCCAGAGAGGGAAAGCAATTCCTCCACTATCACACAGCTCGACTGTGATACAATCAAAACCAAAGACCACTTGATGTCTTTTCTTGGGCGTTTCCCCTCCATACTAGGCATGAGATTCTGGAAGGCTGAAGTTATTTGAACCATTGTGTGGGTGAGAAGGAGCCTCTGCAAACTTTTCATTAGGTCAACTTGCGCTGAAAAGATGGTAGGGGGGGGTGCTAGGAAGATTGGCATGTGGAAGGCTGAGGTAGCCAAAGAAAGGGTTAGATGACTTCCAAAGTAGAAGTAGGAATCACGTAACAGGGCAGTAGCGGGGGAAAGGATGGACGAGTATGATTACAACAGAGGAGAAAGAATTCTTGTTGTTATTAACAATACTGACAACGCTGTTCATAAACAGGATCAGATCACTGCTCGAGAAAGTGATGCTAAAAAGAACATTTCCCCCAAGAAAGCCCAGACTAATCCCATGTTTAAACAATCCTTGGATGGTGTATTCTAGGCTGAAGTTGGTTGTTTCCTTAAGTGCCAAATACCCATATGAAAATTAAAAAAATGAGTCCAACATCTGAATGTTTGGGCTATGTGACGCCAAGCGTCCCGCACAGCTGATTCAGAGGCAACAAGAGGGCATGTGGCGCTGACTGCTGGCATGGGCATTTCGTAGATCCCATCAAGACTGAAAAGTTGGGGGACATAAAACACATTACCCAGACAACACTCATTTATGTCTTTCTGGCACATCTACTTCACTTGACAGGGAGACGAGACATAAGAAATACCTTAGCTCATCCAAATAAAATGCTGCTTATAACAGTGAGTGGTCTACAGTCTATATAATGGTTTACATAATAGCAGTCCATATAATACCAACTGTAATATCATAGAACACACTCTCTAGGTAATTTTGAAACATCTTCTAAAAATATTTGAAATAGTTAAACCATGGACTTGAGAATGATAATATGGAAGAGAAAGAAACAGATACCTATGGCTTTAGGAGAAATCTGTATTTGGGTTTATTCATCTTTAAAGGATGGCAAGCACATAGTAGGTATTCAAAAATATTCATTTTCATTCCATCATATTGACACAGAACAAAAGGCTCATAAGACAATTTAAGTGAATCCCATTTCATTTGACAAAAGTCAAGATAGGTGAGCTCTGAAACGTTAACTAACCTCACCTAGTACCACCCAACTAGCAAATAGTGAGGACCAACTTTAAACTTATGCCTTTTGGCTTTAAGTCCAGTGTACATTTCATTACACCATAATAATGAGCATGGTATGTATGTTATCATTTCTTGTTAAGCAGGCTATAATTTTGGCAGTCCATACTGGATTTTATTTTCCACTGTGGCTTGTACAATAGTTACCACCACTGATTATTTTCAACTGACAGAACAGATTTCAAAGGAGGAACAAATTGATGCATTACCCTGAGAAATGGGCTGAACTTTGTAACTCGAGGATCACAGACCATTTTCAGCTTGGAAACTAAGGGGCATTCATCCATATTAAAGGGACTTTGATACCACTTTCAAATAAAGAGGATTTCAGAACTTCCAGATTGTTGATATTAAGAAGCTGTGTCTCTAATTGTTCATTTTTAAAAGTTTTAGCTCATTAATTTGTTCACTCATTCATTCATTAAACATTCATTCATTCCTTAAACATTCATTTATTAAACATTTATCATGTGCCAGGTCCCATGCTAGGGGCTGGGGACAAAGAAGTGATGTATACTGTCCTCTCCTGCAAGGAGCTCACAGTTTGGGTAGAAGCAGAGAAACCGACAATGGATGATGAGATACATGAAGACAGCTACAGTGTGGACGCACAGGGTACTACAGGATGTTGGGCAGGGGCCTCTGACTGAGACTGAGGGAAGTAGGTGGGGAAGGATTCCCAGAGGATGTGCAGTCTGGGCTGTGATGCAAGACATGATCAGAAGTTATCAGGATTTAGAGAGGGCTGAGGCGTGGTGGAGGTCTTCCCGGGCAGAGGGGGCACAAGATGCAAAGGTGTAGAAAGGTGGGCAAAACATGGTGAGTGGGGTGTGGCCATAGGGGAGAGGCCTTGGAGCCCAAACTGTTATTGTTTGATACACATAGGTGAATACTAATTCCTTTGACACCAAAATCAAGCCAGCTACTACAATCCAATTTCTGTGATTATGTGTATAAACACAACCATGCGTACATTCCATGAAGCACATCACATCACATCACACCATATCACACCACATCACATCACATTACCTCTCTATGCTAAGTAAAGAGTAATAAACAATGAGTTCCCACTGTGATGCAGCGGGTTAGGGATCTGGTATTGCCACAGCTGTGGCATAGGTCACAGTTGTGGCTCAGATATGCTCCCCATCCAGGGACCTTCCATACGCCACAGGTGCAACTGAAAAAAAAATGATAATAATAATAATAAATAAGAGCTGTTTAAATTTCTAGATGATTTCTTCTTCAGAGGTTAAGAGTTGGTGGTTTCAATCATATTGCTTGTCCTTTGACTTGCCTTCCAGGTCCAGTCATCTAATATTTGAAGGCATTGGAAATGAAGAAGGAAGTCAGACATTGTTAGGCAAAGCCAGCTGGACAAAGTCCCATTGCTGCCCAGGCTTCATGGCACCACGGTACCGTCTCACCCCCACAAACTACCTCTAAATGTACAGGAGCCAACTACCTCTTTAGCAAATTAAAGTTTCAGGAGCAAAGTTCCTTGTTCAGTGGTGTACATCTACCCAAGGAAACATAGGCATGGAGGATGAGGTCTAGCGAAAGTGGACCCTGGGCATAGAAGACCACAAATGTGTGTGTTGAGGAAATGTGAATCATTGGACCATAAACTCTGAGAGCTGGGAGTTTTAAGATGCAAGTTAAATAGACCAGGTTCCAGTCAGGGCCTTCTGCATCACTACATGAATATTATTTACTTCATGTATTGCTTAGCTGGACAGCATCAGGTCTAAAGAGTGGGCAGAGTACAAGAGAAAAATCTATGTGAAGTGGAGGTAGTGGAGTCATCTCTGCTTGGCTCTGCTCTTAAAAAAAAATCTCTGAAAATTTTTATAGGCAAAATCGGCATCTTGGCATCTCACATAGAAAATGGGCCCCAGTTCTCATTTTTCAAGGTTGAAATATATTTTTATTTTAATTCATTTTCAATATTGGAAAGCTAAGATTTATTATGGGGGCTCTTAATTCCTTCCCAAAGAAATATGCATGGTATTTCAGTAGTCTCCAATAGCAACTCTACAGCTAAGGATCAAATACATATTTTTTTTCTTCTTCTTTTTTTTTTTTTTTTTTTTTCGGCTGGCACACATGGCCTATGGAGGTTCCCAGGCTAGGGGCTGAATCAGAGCTACAGCTGCTGGTCTACACCACAGCCACAGCAACACAGGATCCGAGCCACGTCTGCAGCCTACTCCACAACTCACAGCAATGCCAGATCCTTAACCCGCTGAGCAAGGCCAGGGATTGAACCAGCAACCTCATGGTTACTAGTCAGATTTGTTTCTGCTGTGCCACAATGGAAACTCCATCAAACAAACAGATTTCTAACAGAGAAATAATGAAGGGGAGAAAACCTATTTATCCCTGTTCTGATTAGCTCAACCGGCAAATCTGGAACACCAAAGCTCTCTGCAGTTTGCTGAATGATTATTCCATTTTCACTAAAAAATGTCGTAGACACAATGGGTATTTGTCCATTGATAGTTCCAGTCTTTGGTTACTTCAATAAATTAGTGCTTTTACAGCATGCTATTATGGACTGAATTGTGTCCCAGTTCCCCCCACCTCCTAACCAAATGCATATGTTGAAGTCCTAACTCACCATCTCCCAGTACTTTAGAATGTAACTGTCTTTGGAGATAGGGTCTTTAAAGAGGTAATTAAATTCAAAAGCAGGTCAGTAGGGTGGGCCCTAATCCTATCTGCCAGTGTCCTTATAAAAAGAGCAAGTTTGGATCTAGAAGCAAGCAGAGGAAAGACAAGTGGAGACACAGGGAGAAGATAGCTATCTATTAAGGCAAGGAGACAGACCTGGAACAGATCCTTTGCAGCCCTCAGAAGGAGCCAATTCTGCCAGCCTCTTGATCTTGAACTTACAGCCTCAAGAACTCTTAAGACAACACATTTCTGTTGTTGAAGCTAAGCAGTCTATGGTGCCTTGTTGTGGCAGCCCCAGGAAACTAATACATATGCATATTCATTGTATCTCTATATTAGTAAATTTATAATGTGAACCTTTATTTCCTGCCATCTGTTCCTTTTTAGTTTGGTTGCAGCATCCTGATTTCTTCCAGGAGAATGATCTTCTTTTTATGTACTCTTGATGGGACTACAAATAAGACCCCACCATATCTTGGGGATGGGGTGGACACATAACCCAAGTTAGGCCAATTAGCCTCTCTCCTGGGACATCAACTCCTAGGTGGAACTAGGATGAAAATAATGAGGCTGCTAAGCAGTGTCGGCTACATAGTCCAGGGTTGCTGCCTGGATCCTGCATTTTGCAAGCATGGCTGTATAGCATTCTTATGGCTTCTGAGAACTGCCTCAAATCTAATTTTTTCCTCTTGAGTTAGGAAGACATTTGGTATACCTTGCAAACAATTATTTTTCTCCTTCATGCATTTTTTTATTGAAATCTAAAAGAAACATTAATAAAATTTTTACTTAAAATTTTTTCTTGCTTATTTCTTTTTTATTCTCCTGGGTCAGTTTTACACATTCATTCATCATTCAAAATATGTCTACTAAGTACATATTTGGTGTCAGAAATTGTGTTAGGTATTTCCATCAAACTGGAAGCTGGGAGATGTCCTGTGTAGTGTGGGGAATTATTGAATATTTGGAAATCTGATATTTCATATAATATTAAACTGCATTTATAGAGAGCCTGCATATATTTATATCAGCAGCTCAAATTAAGTGGAAAAATCCCATCTAAACATAAAGAATTAAAAATCAAAGTGTTTACTTAGCACCTCCTGTGTACAAAAGTCCCTATAAAGTAATGTAGAGTGGGGTGAAAAAAAAAAGACAAAGATCACCTTCGAAGGTACTCAGCAGATACGTTCAACCATGAACAAATAGCAACATGTTCTATATTGACCACCAAACCTTAAGAAAGTGAGAAAAGGCACTTTGAGTCCTCTTAACCCTGGTGACGCCACTGCAGGAGAATTTGCTGTCTTCACACTTCGTGCTTGGTCTCATTTAGTCCTCAGAGCAAAACTCTGAAGTGGGTACTGTTATCATTCATATTTTACAGAGATAGAAATGGAGGCTAGGAAACTTTCCCAAAGTCTCTGAGCATCCTTTACAGTCCTTCAAGTGGCAAACAAACACCTCTAATCTGCCCTTTGCCACCAGTAAAGTCTCAATTATTAGAGACCCAAAGAACTCCCTTATCGTCTCAAAATAGCTCATGAAACAAAACCACCTCATACCTCAAGATTCCAAGAGTTAGGACTGTAAGCCATGTGCCCCTGTCTTCTCCTGGGTTTAGGACTTTATTTTATTGAATAATTCCTTCCTCATCCAGGCATCATAAACTGTTTCATTTCTAAGCCTGGGGGTGCAAGTTTTGGTAGCCAACTACCAGTATGCAGATTTGAGAATAAATTGGTAGGCATTTTCTATGGACTTCACTGCAATGAGATTTTATACTTATTATTACTTGGCTCCCAGACTCATTTAATGGAGGCCAATCAGCAGCTCCTATCTCTTATAAAAGTTTCCAGAAGACAAAACATGAGAGCTGTGTTCCATTTTTTTTTCCTGGGATTCTTTATCTTGCATGAGTATCAGTAATCAAAGTGGCATTTACTAGCTTGGCAAGTGAACAAACCTTTGCTTTCCCACAAGTTCAGCTGTAGGCATCAAGCTCTCCTAAAGTTTCCATAGCAAACAGGCAGCTGAGTGTTTGTGCTAAAAGGAAGGGAGAGAGAGAGAGAAAGAGAGAGAGAAGGAGACGGGCAAGGAGATAAATGGGGAAAGAGAGAGATGAAGGAAGGAAGGGAGGAAGGGAGGGAGGAAAAAGGAGAAAGAGAAAGAAAAGAGAAAAGAAAAAAGAAAGAGTAAACCTGCAAGGAAAAATAGTATAACGAGGACCACACTGATACTACATTAGTTTCCTAGTGACTTGCAGAGTTTATAATTTTTATCATTTACCTTTCTCTCCACTGCACCAATTCCTAGGGGAAGGTTCATTTTTTATTCATCTGAAAGTTTACCATCAATCATCCTCTTAAAGAGCTTGCCAGAAACTTGGACAGAGCCTTATAATAAAATTGCAGAGACAGAGGACTAATTGATTTCTATAAATAATGTTTAGCTGTAAAGATATGAAAGGTGGTTAGAACCACATGTATTAATCTCCCTTTACTCCATCTGTGTCTGCAAATGCAGACTGTACCTTGACAAAGTGCCCTGGCTATTTTGCCCTGCAAACACACAGCAGGAGATTAACACCAGATGGCCCAGCCCTCCCATCTCTCTGTCCTGCCCTCTGCCCCACCCCCACCTCCTCTGGCCAAATCCTCTAATTACTCCTCCCCACTGGTCCCCAGTTTCTCTCCCATAATTTAAAAATTCTCTTCCCATTACTACCCCTGCACTGACAACATGCAGAGAAGCTGACAGGCCCCCACTTCCCTCTGCCCTTCTGCCTTTCTGGACAACAAACAAAAATACAACCCAAACCCCAAACGTGAAAGCTTTTCTTCAAACTGCAAGACTGACAATGTTTAAGAAAAACAATAACTCTTTGATGCTACAGAATTACTAATGTGTGTGTCTTGGAAAGAGGGAGGCTGGAGAGAATTCCCTCTGAAGGTCGCTCTCAGGCACTACTAGCTTTAATCACATCATACAGAAACACCCAGCAGTTACTACTCTTCGATAGCATGTAAAGTAGGAACAAAATTATATCTGACCAATAAGAGCTGGCTGGACAAAGACAATGCTCTCTCATACTTGTTTAAGAGTTGCTGAGGAAATGCTGAGAACTCGCAGAGACACCGTCTGTTCAGCCCAACCGTGATACGCAAAATGAAAAGTGAACTGGAGACAGGGCAGGGCTGTGTGATAGATGCCCAGCTCCTATTTATGAATACTGGGTCTTTTCATCTCAAAGGCTGATGCATAAGGGCATCATCTTAGCTGGTTCTGTCGTCAATCAGCTGGTTCCAATCCTGGCTAAACACAACACAAATTGTCATATTTGGCCTTGAAGGTCATTTTTTTCTGGCTATAGAGTAAATACAAAATGTATGATTGCTTTCACTTGGAGACAGGAAAATTGTCACACTAGACAGAATTCAATGAAGTTGGTCCACTTCTCCTTCTTCTTCTTCTTCTTCTTCTTCTTCTTCTCATTTTTCTTCCTCTTCTTCCTCTCCCACTTTGGATTCTCCTTCTCCTTCTTATTCCTTTGCCCTGACTGCTCCTAGCTGATGGTGGGTAGATATTTTCCATAAATATCTTTTTAATGGGACAACACAAACGACTACATTGATTTAAATCAAGTTGACTTCTGATAGCATGAAACATTCCTGATGATCCTACTTGAGATACGGTCATGATTTTAAAAATTTCACAGATACGTTCCTTTTCTGTAACTTTTAATGGGAGGCTAATCAAATTTTTTCAAAGCTTTTTTTTTGAGGGGGGGAGAATGCATGCTGTGTTCATAATTTTAAGTCTCAGTAAAATTAACCACACCTGCAAAAAATCATTTGTTTTTAGCAAGGGCTGCTTCTATGACATTCCTCTCCTCTCCACACGCTGCTTAGCTGTCCTTCTTTACCCCCTGGACAGGCTTGCTGAATTCATTTCAGCAGTTTCTCATTTCAGTGGTAAGCACCAAGAAGGCAGGAACTGTTCTAGTTCTACTTGTTTTGCCTGGATCCCCCAGTAGCTTAACAGAGGCTATTAGCTCTATCACCAGTGGAAGAAGACAAAGGGAAGGGAAGAGTTGATGGATCCTCAGAAAACTTTCTTTCTTCCTTTTTAAAAGGTCTTGGGTCCAGAGGGCAAGCCCAGTTGGAATTGAGCTGCCATGGGACTCGATCTCACAATTATTGAACTGCTTCTAGGAATTAAGTGAGAGAACCCTTGAGAGTATAGCAAGAGGAGCTGCTTGATTTGCGAATTACTGAGGGTCTCAGGACGTTGTATGGCTGATCCAACCCCAAGTCCATGGTGTTCAAATGGCTGGAGAATTTCAAGCAAGTGAAAAATCAGCACATCTGTTCATTGGATCAGAGGAAGGAGCCTACTGAGCTCTGAAACACCATGGTCGATGGCTCTGGTGAATTATTTAGCATTCCAAAAAGCTGGGGTGTTCTCCATGTAGGCTGGTTGGAAAGTTAAGAGTGCCAAGAAATACATGGTACTGTATTTATATTACCTGGAGTTGAAAAACTGTGTAACCCAGTTTCCACTGCTTATGGCAACAAGCTGAAGCCTGAAACTGTCAATCTAGAGGAACACATAGGGATGAAGTCAGGCTCAGATTCCACAAGCCCAATCAAGTGCAGCCGCTTTCACTTTCTGACCTATAAGTTTACACCTATAAATGTACCTTCAGCACAAGGTTAAAACCTTGAAGCAGGTAAATAATCACCTGAGGATCAAATGCATCAGTAGGTTTATAGCCAGTGGAATCTTGAAGTGTGTCAGTGGGAACTTGGAGAACAAAGAGATTAAAGCCAATCTATGGCATTCCTAAGTGCCAGGCATGGAAGTGGTCCCTGGTATGGCACCACTATCCCTACATACTCCTAAAGTCTTGAGAGAGGAAGGAGGAGAACCTGAACTTATTCTCAGTGTGCTGGTGATTGTCCATCTGTGGGGGATCAAGTGATGAGGTCTGGCTGCTCCCTGATAGAGTTTCCCAGACAGACCCATCATCAGTGCACACTCAAGCCAAGATGGTCAAATAAAGCTGATGTCTCTGCTTGTTTCCTGAGCCCTCAAGTTTCCTCCCCACCTCAGTTTTAGATAGCTGTCTTAGATCTGAAATAGCTGAGGGCAAAGATTTAGTAGTCCCTTTCTCCCCATTCTTCCCCCTTTGGCCAGAGCCTACAGTTTACTGATCCCTGATGGGGAAGAAAGAATGTTACGCAGGAAAAAAGAAACTTCCTCCTCCTCCCCCAACACACCCCTGACCTTAGCCTCGACCTTGACCTTAGCTGAATGGCTTTAGGCAAACCACCTCTCACTTGCATTCTCACTTCTTTCACCTCCCCAGAAGAGTGAGCCTTAGAGAAAGTGATGTGTGGCACTAGCCACACACCTGACATCTTCAGGTGTCTTATTCATCTGTTGGCCAATGATACAAAGGCTGTGGAATCGGTGTTGACAATAGCAGCTATCATTTTGAATGTCTGCTATGAGATACTGTACATCTTCTCTCTTCATCTTCATAACTCACCAAGGGAGGTGATAGGATGCCTCATTAACAGATGAGGAAAGAGAGATCAGGGATGTTAAATAACCTGCCCAAGCTACAGAATGGATAAATCACAGGGTCAGGATTCATATCCAGGTCCATTCAACCACACTCAATTTTCTCAGATGCTCCATGGCTCTAGTTTACCATTTTGCAGATGTTGTCTCTGGTACACTACTTTCTGCACAGTTGCTGTAGTGATCAAATATAATCACTTCCATGTGAAAAACACTGAGTGGCTTTCCCATCAAACTTTGGACCCAATAAAGCCACTCCAATTAGCTGAGTACAATTCTGTAGCTCCCAAGTCCTTGCTGTGGCTTAAAGGACTCCCATGATCTGTGCTATCTCACTCCTACCCTTCTGACATTTCACTTCTGCTTTATCTACTCTGCTTCCGCCTAGGCACTCTGCTTTGCCTGAAACTGTCAAGTAGACACCGCAGACTACCATAGCAAGATCTCTGGACTCATGGTTCTACAGCTTGGAACGATATTCTCTCAGCATGTAAATGGTAAAAGTTCATTCTCTCTTTTAATTGATGCCTCAACTTAAATGTCACTGCCTCAAAGAGAACTTTCCTGACCATTATATCCACCACTCTCAGTCTCCTCACATTGCTTTAGTATTCCTTGTAGCAGCTATCACACTAGCCAATGATCAGGTTTATCTGTCCTTTTTTTTTTTTTTAACCTTGTTCTCTCTTGCATTGTGAGGGCAGAGTATTGGTCTTGTTCATTGATAAATGGTGCTGGTGTCTGACCTCATAAGCTTTCAATAACTATCTGTTGGTTGATGAATAAATGAAAGAATATATTGGACTGGAATGAGGCAACAGAGTGAGACTGGCTCAGGATCAGTTGCTCACCACTCTTGAGGGAACTGATTCAGATCTTAGAGCAGTGAGCAACCTAGTGTCCAAGCCTCCTTGTTGGACAGATAGTCTGCTTGCCTCTATCAGAAAAAAATCAAGGTATTACTTTGTCTCATCTTTAGAAAGCACTCAATACAGAAGTAGTACACGACTGGGAAAGATTAGTCTCATGACTCTGATGTTAGAGGTCATCTAGGGTCCAGGGCTTTCCTACTTCCAATCTTCTGACCCACTTCTAGCTTGACCTCCTCCACTGTCTAGCATCCTCCTCTGCAAGGGCTTGTTTCTGATTAGATTACACATACCACCAACAACCCTGCCACCAACAACCCCACCAGCAAAGCCTCTTCTCCCCAGGCTTGAGGGCAGCACAAAGACTTTAGGTAAGCACTTCTAGGAGAGAAACATTATTCCCATCCAAACTCTGCCACTTGATGGAGGAAGGATCAGAGAGCTGAAATAGCCTGGCCAAGGACCCACTGCTAGTAACAACCCCAGACAAGAGCCCAAGTCTTCTGATCATGAAACTGGTCCCAGCTCCACACTCCACACAACACTTGGTAAAGTTTAACAGTCAATAACACCCCGGGCTGCCCCTTCAAGAATAGATTCAATCCACAAACACAGAGCCTGCCTGGCCCTGTAGTCGGTTAGAATCTGAATGCAGTGAGGAAAACAGTAGAGTCCCTGTCCTCAAAGAGTTTCCTGGAATTTTGAACACATAATGAAAAAAAATAAGATTTTTTTTTTTTTTTTGGTATTGAAATACCAATGAATAGGGTGATGCAATAATCAGTTTAACCTCAGAAAGGCCTTAAAACACCTCAGAACCACCTCAAACAATTCTGCTTAGGCCATATTCTGAGTATGATGTTATGATTTTTGAAAAAGGGATGGAGAGAGAGAGGAAGGAAGAAGGAAGGAAGGGATAGAAAAGAAAGGAGAGGAGAATTGAGTGGTCTGTGGCTTCCTCCTTTTATGCCTGACTTGCTTCTGCTTCTTTCAGGGAACTTAAGCTGGTGGGTCTCTCTCCAAAGACTTTTGAGGACAGATCTCACCTACTCTAAAGTCCTGGGCTAAAACCAAAGAGCTGAATTATTTTTCCCACTCAGTTACCCCTACCTGGCCCTCTGCCCAGATTTCAATGACAAACTTCTGCATGGTCATAGAAACTTTTAATTACTACTAACCCTCTCCATGACAGACATACCCTCCATCAAATACACATTTGTGGTCTTCTGGACCAATCGGGGGTGATATGAATACAAATACCTCCACAACCCAAAAGATCTATAGGGGGACATGTGGGTCAGTCCCAACCAGCAGGGACTCAGCTGCATAGAGGTGATCGCCTACCCAGAAAGTTCATCACTTCATGTTGCACTTTACAAATCTTTACAAATCTTTCTTCTCCATCACCACAATAAAATCCAGAGAGAGAGGGGGAGAGAGAGAAGTGCAGTACGTAAGCATTGGCAGAAATTCTGAGCAAGAGTTGACATTAACATAGAAACGAGCAATTCCTGATTTCCTCCTATTTATATAAGCAATGAACCAAGGGTGAGAGAGAAACCCAGAAAACATAAAAAGGTAAAACCTTGCTTCCTGAAGCTTCTGTCCTTCCATCCTTCCCCACCTGGCAAAAGATAAAGATACACTTCACAGCCCCAAACGACTCCAGGTCCAGACCTGCCAGGGTACAGAAAGGAAACCAGCTTTCTCTCCGTCCAGACCGGGATGCTCACCAGCTCGCGCCCGAATTCACTCGCCCACTCTGCCCACATTTTCCTGCCTGTTGCACGCAAAAGCAATTGTCTCCAAACGCCAACTACCAATATTCAGAACTCTGGTTTTCCTACCCTGGTTAGAGCCGCCTCCATGAGAGCCAGGGGTCAGCTCCGGAGTTGAAAGAGGACCGGGAGCCTGGGGATATTGGTGGAGGGAAACCCCTTCTCGAACCTCCACACTGTTCCGGTTGCCAAGGGAACCCTCGCTTTGTCCTGCAGGCTAAGAATGGCCGCCTCTCCGGAGGCCTGGCTCCAGGAGCAGCCAAAGCACCGTGCAGGGCTGGGAGCAGAGGGAGGGCGAGCACAGCACCCGCCTGGGACAAAGAAATCATTTTCAAAGAATGAAAGTAACTGTTTAAAAAAAAAAAAAAAGAAGGTCTTAGGAGGCACCCCGTGAGGAGCGAATAAGTTTATTGATGCTGCTGGGTGGGATTTGCGTTAGCTTTTGTGCCCCTGAAAGAAGTGAGAGTCGAATCTCTAGCTCAGAAGAGACCGGGTGGCAGGACAGGGGGGGGGGGCACAGAAGGAGGCTGGAAGGGCTCTCTCTTGGCCTCTTGCATCCTGTGCTGAGCAGTAATCAGATCTTCAGCTATTTTGTTGACATGCTCAGTTGAAGCCTGAACTGAATCATTTTGTCTCAGGATTGGTTGGAGGAGCGTCTGGCCATTTCCTAGAAGTCAGGTGGGGCCTGGCCAGGAGATGAGAGCATACTTTTGATGGGCAAACACAACCTCATTCACCCTGCATTTCAGGGGCCAGATTGGCTTTCCTTTGGGGAAGAAATTCTCTTAGGGGATGTGTCAAAGAAGGCACGTCTTATGTATGCTTATTCCAAAAGCCCTTTGTCAAGGGTTGACCAGGTTGAACAGTAGTTTGGAGAATTTGGATGGACCCTGATTCCTAGCTAGTGACTGGCTAGGAAATAGGTGCTCAATAAAACACTTTTTTGAATGGTTGTGGAAAGATAATAAATTTCTTAGTGTCCTGTCTTTATAGCAAGGCCAGGGAATAGATAGTTGACGGATGGCATGGTTGAAGATCGGAGGACAAAGCTAACCTGTGGATCCATGACAGAAAAGTACGAGAGAATCCAGCCAGCGTCCATTCCCTTTGACCATGATGTCCAGTTGCTTTTTTAAGAATAGAGACATCAAAGGAACGCTCTCTCCAAAACAATAGGAGAAAATGGCATATACTAAAGAGAAACAGCGACTGGTCACCTCTGCATTTGATCTGGGCTAAATGTGGCATGGGCTATTCATGATGAGTTACAGTGAAGAACCAAGAAAACACACACACACACACACACACACACACACACATACACATTTCCCTGTGAGCTGGTGAGCTTCTTTCATCACTCATCTTCTGAGGCTCAGCTCTGGCGTTTGTTGCTCCAGGAACTTCCCTTCACTCTCCCCAACATTTTTTTAAAAATAAATTTTATCGGAGTGTAGTTGACTTAGAAAGTTGTGTTAGTTTCAGATGTACAGCAAAGTAAATCAGTTATACATATACATGTACCCATTCGTTTTCAAGTTCTTTTCCTATGTAGGTTATAACACAGTATTGAGCAGATTACCCTGTGCTCTACAGTATGTCCTTGTCACCTATCTGGTTTATATATAGTAGTGAGTATGTGTCAATCCCAACCTCGTAGTTTATCCCTCCTGCCCCACATTTCCTCTTTGGTAACCATAAATTTGGTTTCAAAATTTTTGTACATAGCACTTTTTTCTTTTCTTTTTTATTCTTTTCCTGCAGCATTTGGAGGCTAGGGGTTCCAAGGCTAGGGGTTGAAGCAGAGCTTTAGCTGAGGCCTACGCCATAGCCACAGCAATGCCAGATCCTTAACCCACTGAGTGAGGCCAGGGATCAAACCTGAATCCTTATAGAGACTATATCAGGTCCTTAACCCACTAAGCCACAATGGGAACTCTGAAGACAGCACTTTTTAAAGATCTTCCTTTTGCTACTTATCACATGGATTTAGTCATCAGAGCCTGTGTGTGCAATCGCAGAATGGTCCTCTACCAGAATAAAATCTCCTTGAGGGAAGGTTCTGTGCTTCATTCTTTTTTTTGTCTCATCAACTCCTAGTAAGATGCCTCTTGCATAATAGTTGCATGATACCTATACTCCAGTGGGAAGAGCAATGAGCCCATTTGTCTTTTTTTGTGTTTTGTCTGTCTGTGTGTGTGTGTGTGTTTCTTTTTGCCTTTTCTAGGGCTGCTCCCACAGCATATGGAGGTTCCCAGGCTAGGGGTCTAAATAGAGCTGTAGCTGCCGGCCTACGCCAGAGAAACAGCAACTCAGTATCCGAGATGCATCTGTTACCTACACCACGGGTTATGGCAATGCCAGATCCTTAACCCACTGAACAAGGCCAGGGATTGAACCCGCAACCTCATGGTTCCTAGTTGGATTTGTTAACCACTGAGCCACGACGGGAACTCTTTTTTTTTTTTTTTTTTAAGGGTAGCACTCGTGGCATATGGAGGTTGCCAGGCTAGGGGTACCATTATAGCTGTAGCCACTGGCCTGAACCACAGCCACAACAACATGGGATCTGACCACGTCTGTGAGCTGTGAGGCGAGGGATCAAACCTGTGTCTTCATGAGTACAGGTCAGATTCTTTCTACTGAGTCATGATGGGAACTCCAATGAGCCCATTTGTGTTTCACTGAGTGTCAACTGTATTAAGTCCCAGTGAGGATTCAGTGTCTGCTGCTCCGTGTAAGATGAAGGACCTGGTCCTTCACTATTACTTAAGCCTATTGCAGGCAGTGTAACTGAGGATAATAAAAATTATCATTTATTTAATGCACAAAAATGCATCTGGGTGGTTCTGTCTGTGGGATCGTGGCTAAAAACCCCAGGAGCCCTGAGCTGCCAACAGCCCCTATCAGGTTTGCAGGGACCATGCTTACTTCCCCTTGTCAATACCCTCGGCTTTTTTAGCCTGTCTCCTCTAAAGAAATCCCACTTAAGGGCACTTTACCTAGTGGTAGAAGGACCAGAGCTAGCTCTACAAGGCACTTTCCCAACTTCATGATGCCACTCCTCATTGACAAAAAGATTCATTTAAATCCATCAAAACACATTCTAAAAATGCACAAGTTACAACTGGTGCACAACCACAAAAAAAAAAAAAAAAACCACACACACACACAAAAAATGAAAGTGTTTTGGACATTCTTACCAGTTTGGGGTCTCTAGGCTCAGTTTTCCCACTCATTTTTTTTTTCCAGGGAATGCTGATACTTTGCATGGATGGAACACTAATATGTCAAGGAGAAGGTTCCAACCAGAAGCGGGAGGGTCCTGCCCTCACTGTACCTTCACCATGGAAATGGCAGATGGAGAGTGCCAGGTGCCAAGGAAAGTAGTAAGGACTGATGCTTGGAGGTCACATGAAGTTCACAGAGAAAGGCCGAGGCCCAGGGTTGCATGCTGAGTGAGCAGCGACAGGACTCTAAGCCTGGGATATCCCCTCACAACTTTCAGAGGGCTCTCTTGCCCTCAGGCTCCCTCCTTCCAGTATTCCTCCTCAACCCCCACCACAGAGTCCAGGCTGGTCATTCCATCTGGTCATGTCACGCTTTACCATAAGATGCTGCTATACTCTATTCACAATAGCCAGGACATGGAAACAACCCAAATGTCCATCAACAGATGATTGGATTAGGAAGATGTGGTATATATACACAATGGAATACTACCCAGGCATAAAAAAGAATGACATAATGCTGTTTGCAGCAACATGGATAGAACTAGAGACTCTCATCCTGAGTGAAATGAATCAGAAAGACAAAGACAAATACCATATGATATCATATAACTGGAATCTAATATACAGCACAAATGAACATCTCCACAGAAAAGAAAATCATGGACTTGGAGAATAGACTTGTGGCTGCCCAACGGGAGAGGGAGGGAGTGGGAGGGATCGGGAGTTTGGGGTTATCAGATACAACTTAGAATAGATTTACAAGGAGATCCTGCGGAGTAACATTGAGAACTATGTCTAGATACTCATATTGCAACAGAACAAAGGGTGGGAAAACAAATGTATACATGTAAGAGTAACTTGATCCCCATGCTATACAGCGGAGGGGAAGAAAAAAAAAAAGATGCTGCTACATCTACCCATTGCCCCAAGATCGAGTCCGTCTTACAGGTGCCCTGAGATCTTCCCTTCCCAACTTTTCCTCAGAGACTCCATTCACTTTCCCAGTGCCTCATATTTTTTCTAAAATACTCAAAAATATTATTTCACTTCATTACACTTCCTTGCATTTTCCTCTGCTAAAATGTAACTCAAAGGATGGCAATGTCACCGATATCCCATATCAACTTGTGAGATCACTCTGCCTGTGCCTGGGAGTTGTGCATGAGGGTTTTGGTGAAAGAGGCCTGGGGCCATATTATGCCTCATTGTAGGGAGGGGCGCTGTCTTGTGCTCAGAATTCATCACTTGGTGCTGTGCATTTTGCGGAGAGAGTGTAATTAGGAGAAGGAGACATTGAAGAAGGGAAAAAGAATTATAATTCAGCCGTCCCTTTCATTCAAATGCATTCATGATTTTGGGGCCCCAAATAACTTTTTTTTTCTTTTTATGGCCACACCTGTGGCATATGGAAACTCCTGGGCCAAGGGTTGAATTAGAGCTGCAGCTGCCTGCCTACACCACAGACATGGTAACACTGATCCAAGCTTTATCCCTGATGTACGCCACAGCTTGTGGCAATGCCAGATCCTTAACCCACGGAACGAGGCCAGGGATAGGACCCATGTCCTCCCAGGGACAATGCTGGGTCCTTAGCCTGCTGAGTCACAACAGGAAAGCCGAGTAACTTCTGTTTGAACCAATACCATTACCATCCCCTGAGGTATCGAAGTTAAATGCCTGCAGAGGCCAGATGAGTGAGGTGTGTATGGGCAGGAGGCCTTGTGTCAAGTAATGAGGGCTGGAGGAGACTGTGATAAAATAGGAACAAAGTCCTGTGTTAAGGGAACAGTAGTTGCTCAGCTCCAGCTGCTTACTGACTTATAGGCTGGCAGCCCAGGAGTGCCAGAGCTTTTTTTACTTTTTAAAGAGAAGCTGGAAATGCATGAAATTTCACAATTTAAAACTGTTGATTCAAAATATGAACAGACACTATGAGGGCAAACAAACTATACTGGACTCTATCCAGTGCCTGAGCTGCTGCTTTGTGACCTCTGCCCTCAGTGGAACTTTCCAGAGTGTGTGCAGAGGCATCTGCAGGCAGGGTGTAGAGCTGTCATCAATAATCCAGATCACAAAACTTACAGTAAAACATCCATGGAGTAACAGGGCAGAGCCATAAATGATCTCAACATACTACTCAGGGAAATTAGAAGGTGCTACAGTGACTGGCGAGAAGAGAATGCAAAACACAGCAATGGAAGACCAAACTCCTTCTCAGGAGGTGTGGCCTTGTCTGAAGTGGTGATAGGATGGATTGGTGCTCTGGTCCAGCTCTGGGAGCTGTCCAGCTCCTGAGGTGTCCTCTCTAATCCTCCTACAGCTCCGGGAAGCTGGGTCTGCAGAGGGGTATCACCGCGGTGAACAGGATGCCAGGCCAGGTGTAGACACGTGCATGACTCAGCACAAGGCTTTTTTTCTTCTTTAGTCTCAAGCTTACATTCCCCAGCTCTTAACCTGCATGAACGCAAGGCTTCTTATCTGGGGATGGGCTGGAAGTGGTGAAATCCTCCTCTCTGAGGAAGACCTTTCTTCACCTGTGATCACCCGGAAAGGCAATGATGTGACAACTGTTCACAGCAGCGGCTGCTCTGCCTCCAGCCCTCTCTGCTTGGCCCCGAAGAGGAAACCACCCCTGCTTTTTGAATCCCCTTTCATCATCACCAAACTATTTCATTCTCAGAATTATGATACCAAGAAGATACCTCCTAAGAACTTGCCTTCCTTCCCTTCCTTTTGGTTATGATTCATATCTCGCTAATTATTTTTCTACAAAGTCTACTGGTCCTGAGACACCATTTCCTATTTCTATAGCCACCGTCCTCATCCAGGAGCTCAACATTCCAAATTCTGATTGCTATTCCTGGCCTCTGAAGAAGGTTTTTCTTGCCTCCAGTCTCTCCTCACCTGCTCTAAGCACCATTTCCATCATGTCAGCCCCTTCCCTATTATTTATTATCTTAAATTAAAATACACAAACATGACCTTAACAGACACATTTTTTTGCTGCCTCCTTGTAGAGACTATCCAGTTTCCTTCAGGCAAAGGAAAGGGAGTGAATTTTGGAATCACACAGACTCAAGTTTACATCCCGACTTTGCCATTTGCTCCCCTGTGATCTGAGTAAATTATATAACCTCTCTTGGCTTCAGTTACCTCATCTTAAAATTGGGCTAAATAATAGCTACCTTGCATGGTTGCTGAGGCAGTTATATAAGCTAATGTATGCTTTCTCACTGAAAGTACTTGCAAAATGGTAGCAGCCATTAATATTACTCCCCACAGAGGTAGCATATGAGGGGGGAAAGAGGGTGTTTGTGGCTGTCAACAAGATGACAGATGTGTCAAAAGAATCTGAAGCAAGCTAAATAAATTATGGAAATTTGTACAGTTTGATGTGTTCTACAATAGTGCAAAAGGAATTTTTTGAAAAAAAATCATCAAGAGAGAAAATGAAAACCCACTGTTACCAAGTTCCAGCAATTTTGTCCCCTGAATGTTTTAGCCACATACCTATGTTCACCAGCACCTAGGAATGTCACATGCTTTGTGGACTGTGGTCATCTTTTACCTTCATGGGGTCATTAAGTATAGCAGAGTGGAGACATCTGAGTTGTCTGAGGTCAGGTAACCTGACTGTGAAACCTGACTCCATCAAGGCTCCAACTGTGGACCATGAGCAGAGTATCTGATCTCACCAAGCCTCAGCATCTTACCTGTAAAATTAGTAGAACCGTGCAATCCAGATAGAAAGCACTGGGTTAGTGGCTCCTCTGAAAGACCTCACTTGTCTTAACTATGAGATACATGTTACTTCTCATTCTCTTCAGTGGACTCGAAGTTCACATCCTCTAAGAAACTGCCTCGTCCAAATTCTTCTGATACCAACTACCAGTCTACTCTGATTCCTCTCAGCAAATGGAATCTCACACTTTGAAACTCAGAGTCACAAAGAAGAATCTTTTGAGTTAAATAGATTTGGTTCAAAGTTCTGGTTTCAGCATTAACTAGTTGTGCTACCTGGACAAGGCTCAGTCTATTTGTAAGACAGGAATAATAATAGTCCCTTCTTTGAGAGGATCTGTGTCAGGATTCACTGAGATAATGCAGGCAAAGTGTTTAAGCAGGACTTGGCAAGAGAAAGGATCAATTAGCTGCTCTCATTAAGGTGGAAACTGCCAGAAGTAGTAACTAGCAGGAAGGGGTGTTGATCGCACCTTGACACAAAGAAACTGTGTGTCCTGGATCAATTCACATCACTTCTATTGTTTCCATATCAATAAATGAAAGTCAAACCACCTGCCTTGTAGCCCGGGAATCTCAGGAAAGTGAAATAATGTTGTGGATGGAAAGGTTCTTTAAAAAGTGAAAAGCATTTGTTTTACATATTTGCTAGCTAAAAGGTTTTTTTCAAGTGTGGTGTGTGTGTGTGTGTGTGTGTGTGTGTGTGTGTAAGCTCCTCAAAGGCAGGGAGGGAACCTGTGATTTTTTTTTCTTGCATCCATTGTACAGCTTCTAATTGAATTCTGTTTTCTGCTCCGTGTTGCTTCTCACCCACAGCTGCTGTGCAGCACAAGCTAAAATAAAAGCACCCACCTCTGACGTGTGGGCAGTGTCTCTGCCAAGGCAAAGACTCAGTTCCTTGGTCCAAGGGCCTGAGCTGCCCCAGGGAGGGGGAGGAAGATTGAGCATCTGTAATAAATGTTCTCCAGGCAGGGAGGGAAAAATCACCTAACACTCTTGTGGCTTTTAGAAAAAAAAAAGAGTGAGAGAGACGACGTAGGAAAAAGAAAACCCTGAGCTTTAAACAAGGGGCCGGGCTGTTTGTCATCTGTAAAATGAGGCGATGGAAAAGCATGAAAAGGGCAGTGGTCACTGAGTCGGCTTCAGGGATCCGCGCCTGAGACGTCTGCGCCAACGCTCCCGGGCTGTCCCCAGCTGTGATTTCTTTTCCTTTAACAAAAACAGAGACCGCTCACTGGGCTGAAGTTTCCCACCTAGCTTAGGAGTTCTCAGACCTGGCCTAGGTGGTCTCTAAGTAAATATTTTCATCCTCATTCACCTCCTCCAGAGGAAAAAAAAAATCACGCTCAGCGAGAGAAGAAAGCACCCAAACCAAACAACAGCTTATTTGCACCATTGGAACCCTCATTCCAGGGACTCCCAGGTGGGCATGTGGTTTAAATCAGAGGCTACTTGTCCATCTTTTAGACAAATCTGGTTAACACGGACCTGGAGAGAACGTCTGGATGCATGCCAAAGCACTTCAGCGCCTGTGCAGGTTGGCACAGGAATGCCAGCCACCACCCAAGAGTTCTAGAAATCCACCTGCAGGCAAAAGGGAAAGAAAGTGTCTAACCTGCAGTGCCACCTATATACTGCATCCTTGACAGTGGAGATTAAGCCCTTTGTAATTTCACCACAGCTAGCAGATAAGATGGAAATCCTCCTGCTGTAGAACTAATTTCAGGGGCTTTTTTTCCTTCTGTGTTCAGTCGGTTTGGGCTGAGTAGTTTTTTCAGAACACGTTCCAGGTGTTCCTCCATTTGTACGAGGCACTGCGCTTGGCAGTAGGAATTTAAGGGGATGTAAATTGGTACAACCACTATGGAAAACAATATGGAGGTTCCTCAAAAAACTGAATATACAACTACCATATGGTCCAGCAATCCCGCTTCCGGGCATATATCTGGATAAAACTTTCATTCAAAAAGATCCTTGCATCCCTATGTTCATAGCAACACTACTCACAATAGCCAAGACATAGAAACAACCTAAATGTCAATCAACAGATGAATGGATTAAGAAGACTCGGCACATGTACACAACGGAATACTGCTCAGCCATAAAAAGGAACAAATAATGCCATTTGCAGCACATGAGTGCAACTAGAAATTCTCATACTAAATGAAGTAAGTCAGAAAGAGAAAGACAAAGGCCATGTGAGATCACTTACATGTGGAGTCTAAAATATGACACAAATGAACCTATCTACACCAGAAACAGACTCACAGACACAGAGTACAGACGTGTGGTTGCCAAGGGGACATGGGAGGAAGTGGGATGGCCAAGGAATTTTGGGTTAGTAGATAAAAATTATTATATTTAGAGCGAATAAGCAATGAGATCCCACTGTATAGCACAAGGAACTATATCTAGTCTCTTGGGATAGACCATGATGGGAGATTTTGTAAGAAAAGGAATGTGGTTCACTTTGCTGTATAGCAGAAATTGACACAACATTGTAAATCAACTATACTTTAGTAAAAAATAAATAAATACAAAAAAAAAAGATGAACAAAACCCAACCTCTGCCATCCAGGAGCTCACAGAGAGGAAGACAAATATCCGAATATCATACACAATCATAAAAATATTAGTTTCCTAGGACTACTGGAGCAAATTGTCACAAACTGGGTGACTTAAATACAAACAAAATTTGGAAGTTTCCTTACACTACAGTGTGTTAAGGATCCAGCATTGCCGCAGCTGTGGTGCAAGTTGCTTCCCTGGTGCAGGTTCAATTCCTGGCCCAGGAACTTCCACATGCCACAGGTATGGACAAATAAATAAATAAATAAAATAAATATTAAAAAATAAGAAATTTATCATCTCACAGTTCTGGAGGCTGGAAGCCCAAAACACAGGGTCAGTAAAGTTTGTTCGTTCTGGGAGCTTTGAGGGGGAATCTATTTCTCGCCTTTCTCCTGGCTTCGGGTAGTTGCTGGAAAGCCACGGTGATCCTTGGCTTGTAGCTGTTGAACTCCATTCTCTGCCTTCCTGCTGTCTCTGTGTGAAGTCTCCTCTCCTTTCTAAATCCACTGGATTTAGGGCCCACATTAAATCCCGGATGACTTATCCCAAGATCCTTGACATGATTACATCTGTAAAAAGCCTATGTCCAAATAAAGTCACTTTAATAGATGTGGAGAGTCAGGGCTTAAACACGTCTTTTGGAGGATGCAATTCAATCCGCTACAAAGACCAAATGTGACATGTGCTATAAAAATAGAGGCAAGCACAGGACACCACTGTGGCCAAAAGGATGATGGTTAATGCATCTGGGTGGAGTTGGGGAAAGTTTCTAGAGGAGGTGATTCCTAAGGGAAGCCTCAGATGACAAGTTGGAATCTGCTTCCTGGAAGAGTTGTTTGTATGACGGCTTAGAGGTTTGAAAGTGTCCAATTTGGCCTTGGAATGCTGATAGGCTCTCTGGATCCCCTCCCTGTGGATCCCTCCACTACACCCATACCTGTGTGATCCCACAAGAAGGATCAGCGTGCAGAGGTGCACTGGCTGGAATTTCAAATAGTACACCCTCTAGCCCACCATACAGGGAGCTCTTCACCCCAACCCCACATCACAACCACAGAGAGAGCCCCAAACCACCCCCATCTCACCCTCCTTTCCTCTCCTCCTTATAAGACTGTCGTGTGTGTCTCTTCCCAGGAATCTCCACTTGTACTAAATACACCTTCACTCATATTCATTAGTGAATGTCGTCTGTCTCACATGTATTCCAGGGTGGGTGATCAGAGTCTACCTCTGGGCTGAATGATCAAACAGAAGAAATGATGGGACTGGGGAATCCCTTAGGGGTCTGTGTGAATGAAATGTGTGGAGTGTGAGCAGAGTGGAGGGGAAGTGACTTTGTGCTGGAAAGTAGGCAGGAGACAGATCGTCTGAAAAAAGCAGAGGCACGGTAGTAAAATACAAACAGGGAGAATAGACTTGTGGTTGCCAAGGGGGAGGGGAAGGGAGTGGGATGGATTGGGATCTTGGGGTTAATAGATGCAGACTATTGCTTTTGGAATGGATTAGCAATGAGATCCTGCTGTATAGCCCTGGGAACAATGTCTAGTCACTTATGATGAAGCATGATAATGTGAGAAAAAAAGAATGTGTACATGTATGTGTAACTGGGTCACCATGCTGTACGGTAGAAAATTGACAGAACATTGTAAACCAGCTATAATGGAAAAAACTTAAAAATTATTATATTAAAAAAATAAACAGGGTAAGGCATGTCAAAGCCAAACAGTCCTCACTCACCTGTGAAAAGTGTACTATTTGGGGACCAGGAAGAAGGTACTCTTTGGGGACCATCCCAGTTCTCAAGGAGTTAAGACTTCAGCAGTAGGAAAAACAGACGAGGTTGGACAGGCAAGTACAAAACCTAAAGGACAGGGAGCTTTCCTGAGATGCGGCTGGCTGTTTTTAGAGCCAGAGTTCTCTGGGGTCTGAATTTCCACCTGGAAGCCCACCTGCAGGTGGGTTAGCCCTTCGCTCGTAAGGTACCAATGAATAAAGTTCTTATGAGGCAACCTTTGAGCCCCTTACTGGCTTATAATGTTATGTGCTTCCAAAAGCATCTCCTGTTTGGCTGGAGGAAGGGCTGGTCTTCACAAGGTGAACTCAGCCAGTAGCTAATGTTAATGTAACCTTTGGGGGGCAACATGGAAAGGATATTTCCAACTCGTTACTTCCATCAAAGTGATGGCATCTGTGTGGCTGCTTCTTTGTTGCCCTGGAAACTGCCTCGATCCCAGTGATAATGATTTGGAACACATGACTCAGCGTTGATAGGACCACTTTGGTGAGGATGGAGAGATTCCATCGTGTGGAACATCTCCTGAGCATGTAGATGTTAACTACTTCCATGCTGAATGCTCTGCCCAAGCAGAGATCATGGCATATGGGGTAGGATTTTGTGTGGAGATTCAAACTGCGCTGGGACCATTTACTCAAAGAAAGCTTTTCCACCACCACGCCCTGCTAAATATTTTTCTAATGGTCCCTTATCTGAAATGGCCCACCGAGAACATTATATGGCTGATGGAGAAGGCAACATCCCATGCATTCTTGCTGCCATTCCAAACTTTATTATTTATGTGTGGCTTTGGAGAGTCTTCAGAAGATTCGTTGAAGCATCCACACCACTTCAGTCCAAAACTTCAATCTTTTGCTGGACCATTCTTTACATGACAGCCCTGGCATCGTGAATCATTTTAGAGTCAAAATGTCAGGCACATGATCTCCCAAAGGAAAACACGGAAGGAAAATAGCCAGCAGTTCCCGACCCTCAGTTACTTCTCCTTAAAGGCCCTATGGTATTCCATATTAGAGGCTTGGAAAACAACCATATGACTGTCAGCAAACTGCAGGAATTGTACTAGCAAGATTGGTTTGCGGTGGCTCTGTCTACAGATTGTGTTTCTTGTCTGCCTGCCAAGACCCACTGTCCCTGATAAATGTAGCACTCAGAGATGGCCAGTAAGGGAGGCAGATTGTACCACACAAACCAGCCCTCAGAAGATCAGTGAGGTCGGATCTAGAAATCAAGCCAAGATGGTGGATTGAGAATTGGAGAATCCAGGGGGTTACTTCTGGAAAACCAAGGTATATCAGTGCATAATTATTATTTGCACATTCCCAGTGAGTATGGCCAATAGTGGAGACTGCATCTGCAGACACAGTTTAGCTAATAGACACTCTATATGGGAACATAAAGTGACAACATAATTTATTAAATAGTGCAGGTTAAGGGTGATATCTGTAACATATTAGTGGTGAGCAGAGGGGAAGAGATAACTTCCAATGTGAAATGGCTAGATAATATGCACATTTTTATTTATTTAGTGTCTTATATAGCACTTTCTTATTCTGAGTTCCCTAACTCATTTAATCCTCTTCACAGTCCTATGATGTAGGTATTATTAGCATACTCATTTTTTTTAAGATAAGGAAAAAGAAACAAAAATTTTACGTAAGCTTACACAGCTAATAAGGGACAGAGGTGGTATTTAAAACCTCTAAGGAGGAAAAAGAACTTAGATGGGACTTTGAAGGTAGGTTAGAATGTGAAAAACTTAGAAGTAAGGAAGGCCTTTCTGCTGGTGGAAGAGTAAGCTATTGGTGAGGAAGGGAATGATGCAATAGGAGATTCAGACTTCCACTTTTGGATAGGTGATCTTATAAAATGAAGGGAACGCTGGAAAGGGGAGCAGAGAAACAAATTGGAAGACTGTGAAATGAGCAATGATTTAGCCAACACCTGGTATAGGTCTCAGCTATGGAAGTGGAAATGAATGGACAAAGGCAGAAGAATCTATAAATGAGGAACTGACAAATTGATGGCCAAGCAGGTATTAGAAAAAAGGATGGAGAGAAACCAAAGACTTCTCTCAAGTTTGGACCTAAAGAATGGTGATACTATTGACAGAATTAGGGAAGATAAGAAGGCTTTACGAAGACTATTGATGTTTTAGACATTTAAAATTTGAGATAATTAGAAGACTTCCAAATACATGCATCCATAAAACAATTGCTAAAGTGGAACTTGAGCTTAGGAAAGTGGTCATACTTGGACTTGTAGACCCAGCATCCAATACTGTAGATGTGAATGGATACAAGGACTTTAAGGGAAGAAGAATAGAGAGCCTAGGTTAGAGACATTTTTGTCCCAATCCAGTTGCCATAGGAGGTAAATTAACAAATAAACAGAGAAAGGTGCAAAACAAGGATGAAGTACCACTGTGGAAATCAAGGGAAGATGCTATCAAAAAGAAGAGGACAATTAGCAGTGCATAATGCTGCAAAGAGGTAAAGGAGCATGGGGAGTGAGACAAGAAAAAAAAATGGTGACTTCTGGGCAGCCAAAAAAAAAAAAGCCTGCTTGTTGCCTATTCTGTCAACATTAGCTGATACAGAATGGTCTTAAGCCTTTTATCCACCTGTCACTCTCACCCGTCTGTAGGCAACACTGCACGATGAGAAGATAGCAGGGACTCAGATTGTAAGGCTCTGGTGATACAGACAAATTTGGCAAAGAAATAGAACAGGTCATAGCCGAGGGTAGAGCACTCAGTTCTCATTGTACAAAATTTCCTCCAGACTGTCACCATATCTGAGTGCAATCCTTCAACTAATTGTGAATCCGCTTGGGATATTTGTTGAATGTTTGGTTGAAATGAGTATGTTTGATGTTTTGGGTGGTCCTTTTTTATGTTTGTTTGTTTTTATTAAAGTATAGTTTATTTACAATATTGTACCAATTTCTGCTGTACAGCAAAGTGACCCAGTCATATGTACATGAAACATAGGAAATCTTTATTCCCTATCTTATATGATTTTCCATTATGGTCTACCCAGGAGATGGAATATAGTTCCCTGTGCTGTATAGTAGGACCTCATTGCTTATCCATTCTAAATGTAATAGTTTGCGTCTACTAACCCCAAACGCCCAGTCCTTCCCACTCCCTTACCCCTCACCCTTGACAAAAATAAGTCTGTGCTCCATGTCTGTGAGTCTGTTTCTATTTTGGAGATGGATGTCTTTTACTTTATAAACACAGTAAATTTTAGCTCAAAGGTTAATGCCATGATTTGTTCTTAATCAAAAAATGTGGGTTCTTGGTGATCACGTTACTTTTTTAAACTTTTTGAACATACAATTTAACAATCTCATCTAGCAACTTGCCAAGGATTTTAATTAAATTTTAAGTTCAAGGAACTAAATTTTAATAAATTTGTAGATCTTCTATTACTAGTTCTCTGAGAATCCTCCGTTCTTTACATCATCTCAGAGATAAACAATAGGTTGCTAAGAGGATATAGGACTATATATTTTCAGCATAAAAGCTCTTCAGATAGAACTTTTCAAGGCCTAACATCTTGAAGTTGAACTCACAGGTGTCAAGTTGTTCTATCTCAATCTTGACTTGAATTCTCTTCTTTATGTTGTTTGTTATATTCTTTTGGATCTGAAGATAACTCTTGCCAGAAAATCTGAAAACCTAATATAAGCTGAAAGTTGAGTGCCCTTCCTTCTCTGTTACTCAGCGATACAGTTCATTAAATGCCTACTATGTGAGGGTACTATGACAGGCTTTAGTGACATGAGGATCTTACCCAAGATGTACTTTTATTCTGATTGTTAGCTTTCCCCGCAGCCAGAAAATGAATGGCACTACTGTCTCTTCTGATGCAAATCGATTTTTCTGAATGGATTCTTTCCAGATCTAAATGCAAAACCCCCTCCCCCTGCCCATGTATCCAGGTGGACTATCTATTGTCTTTTATTTTCATTGAGATTATTTCAATGAAACAGCCAGACTTTCAACTGTTGGCATTCCCCAAACTTAGAAATCCCCATCCACTTTTTTCATCACAAGAAAGAAAATTTAATCACAATAAAATATCAGGTACAATAGTGAACAATGCTTACAAATTCATCTAATGTAAATACTGGGAGTTCCCATCCTAGCTCACAAATCTGACTAGTATCCATGAGGACGCAGGTTTGATCCCTGGCCTCACCTGTGGGTTAAGGATCCAGCATTGCTGTGATCTGTGGTGTAGGTTGCAGACATGGCTTGGGTCTTGAGTTGCTGTGGCTGTGGCATAGGCTAGAGGCTACAGCTCCTATTAGACCCCTAGCCTGGGAACTTCCATATGCCACAGGTGCAGCCCTAAAAAGACATAAAGAAAGTAAATACTGAAGGATTTTAGAAACTATTTAGATAAACTATATTATAGGGGAAAAGAGAAGGTGTAAGTGAGCTAGAAATCTTCATCTGTCATGTAACAGAGTTTTACGGGTTTGGTTAAAATACAATAATTTTTATTTGTGTAAGGCAAACTATTGTCCATCCACTTTAGAAGTCTTCTAGATAGACTTTCGATAAATTTACGGTGAGGTAAAAATCCCTTATCATATTGAAAATCACTTCTATGTTTTGAAATATAGATCATCAACATCTTTGAAAATAAGTTTGAAAATAAGTCGTGTTAGGAAAATATCATCCTCAAACATTACCTGGCTAGGGAGCCCGTGGTATAATGCCACCAAAATAAAACTATGAATTCTCTTTTTCTTTTCTACAATTGAAATACTTTTCACTTCTCCTCTAGGATCGGTACATTTTTGTGAAGTCTATGATTTCCTTATATATAGGCCTAAATTCCTCTCCTTTTCCTGTTCCTGTTAGGCAACATGCCACTCAGTTCCTCCAACTGGGATTCAAAGAAACAAACAAAAGAGATTTATAACAAGTAAGGAGAAGTAGCTACAAGCCAGCCTCAAAGCAAGAAAGGCTTGAAATGGGAATACTGGAAGTCTTTAGAAAGATTCTTCAAGGCTGTCATACCAGAAAGGAAGCTCTGGAAAGACATTTGCCACCGAAGAAACTTCTTCAGAGGTGCTGTAACTGATCCTCTTGAGCATACAGCCACCTATGATCTTAAGGGCTTGTGTCTTATAGAGTCAGGTCCCCAAGGGAATAAATTCAGCTACAAACCTCCAAAGGGAGGGCCATATCTTCTGCTGGAAAACCCACTTTCTTTTCAGCCTTTGAACATTTGTATTCATAACCCTATGATTCCTACACTTTTAAATATTTCATTTTCATCTCTCTCTTCTTACAAGATTGGAGCCTCCTGGACACAGAGGCTGACTCAGAGACTGTGTCTGATTCATATGTGGATTTCCACTGCCCAACACCTAGTTGATGTTTTTGGAATAAATGGTCTGGGCTCCTCCGTGGGCACAGTTGTGGTGGATCCCAGAGGAAAGGTGTCTGGGTTTGTCCAGAGTGACTGTACTCTTTCAGAGCAACAGAATTCTTATCTTTGGTGACTTAGGGCAAGAATCCACGTCAAGGGGATGTGACCATTTAAAGATGTCCATTTGGATGGGGTTAATATTTTTCTTTTGCCTTTTCTCCAAAGGTTAACATATCTTTTATTCTAACCATAGGCATCACCATGGAAGTAGAAACATAACTAGGTGATCCCGTATGACTTGCATATATCTTAGCGTCTCAAGTTTAACTGCTTGTTTCTTCTACTCTGTAAGATTGGCATATACATGCCATTTGTCATTGACTAAGACATACTAGGACCTTCCGCCCTTACTCTGTGGCTTCTTGCCATGTCAGATGTGGCAATTTCCATACAATCCTGTTTTGCAATTTATTTTGACTTTTTCTTTCCTGTCTCTGACAAAAACCCTATTTCAACTCTGGTGATCAGCTCAGAATTGTCTGCCAGATACATTCTTCCCAGTCTCTGTGAAGTGTACCCAGACTCTAGCCAGGACCCTTTGTTCTGATATTATAGGCCACAGTCCAGGAAACTAACATCTCTCCAACACCATTTTCAGCGGACACACCCCTCATCCTCCTTTATTTTCCAAAGACATGACCTTCAGATGGAAGCAGAGATGAAAGCATTACCTGTGTCCTGAGAGTCCACTTACAATTTCCCTATCTAGAACTTGGAGGTCGCTGGGGATCCAACCCACCACTCATTGTCATAGGAGCCAGTAGAAAGGGGCAGTGAACATGCGGTTCAGGGGTCCTGGCATATTGTCATATGCCCTCCATGGCGGCCTCTTCACTAACTGTCCATATGCAGGTGCCTCTGAAAAGCACAGTCCAAACTCTGCCCTGCAGATCAACCCTCTGAGAGTGGTAATAGAATTCTTCTCCACAATGGTTCCGGCAAATCTCTTTTATGATTCTTTCAGTACGGGCTGGTGCTTTCTTATCAGAATATTTCATAGCATGTTCCACCACAAGAATCTATTTGTGGAGTTTCCCCTTGTCATTTATAAAATCTTGACACCTACTTCCATTCACAACTTCATCATATATTTCTTTATTTTTGTTCGTTTTTGTGGCTGTGCCCACCTCATGTGGAAGTTCCCAGACCAGGGATCAAACCTGTGCCACAGCAGTGACTGGAACCACTGCAGCAGCATATATTTCCATCTGGGTGTTTTTCTCCTGGATTATTTTTCTATTCTCTATCATGTTTATTGTCTAATATAACTGGAATATAACAAGGTGATCCTCAAACTTTCTCTTCATTTTTAGGAGTCACTGAAGCTCGAATATAGAGAAAATAGAATTCAATCAGTAACTTGGGGGGAAAGAGAAACAAAATAGATTCTCAAGGTCAGAAATTTCTTCTAATCAATGTGCATCATTTCCCACCCTCAAGAACAAAAATCATCTTTGGGTTGCAGGGAACAATTGTTTCCTAAGTCTTGCCAACTGAAACAAGGTTATCTTTTTCTCATTCATTTTCTCTTAAAAACAAGCCATATATTTGAAACTCTTCATCTATCTTTTTCAAAGCTGATATTGAGATAAAAGAAGACTAATAATACAATAACATGAAGAAAGAATAGCCAGCGAGGTGTTCTCATCCAAACTCTACCTCTGTGTGTTTGGGGCTATTCACATGAATTCTGAATCTCATTTCTTAATGGATTAAACTGAGGCAGGAAATAGTCCTTGCTTTTCACTGGGTGTTTGTGAGGGTCAGAGACAGTCATGTTACATGTGTAACACACACATATTTTACCAACTCTATAGTTCTACACAAATAATATATTTGAGGTAACTATCACTGCATTCTAAAGGCAGCATGGCGAACTAGGTCCTTCATAAAAAGAACAAATTAGAATGAACAATCCTAGAATCTGAGTTTTTTTTTTTTTAAGGGCTGTACCTAAGGCATATGGAAGTTCCCAGGCTAGGAGTCAAATCAGAGCTATAGCTGCTGGCCTATGCCACAGCCATAGCAGTGCAGGATCCAAGCCACATCTGCAGCTTATACTGTAGTTCACAGCAATGTTGGATCCTTAACCCACAGAGTGGGGCCAGGGATTGAACCCACATCCTTATGGATACTAGTCAGGTTCATTACCACTGAGCCACAGTGGGAACTCCCTAGACTCTGAAATTATTGAAGCAGGGCTGGCTGTAAGAGATTGAGCAGGTAATTCAACCTGTTTGAGACATTCCCCCTTACGTGAAACAGAGATAGTGATAATTCCTGGCCAACCTCCAGAAAGCTCTTCTCTCCAGCAGGAGACTCTATCTCTTCTCCTAAAGAATGGCACCAGGAAGAGTCACCCTTCAGGAAGCAGCACACTTTACTCACTTTTCAACTGATGACTTATCCTAAGAGTTCAGACAACACCTCCGAAGGTGAAACAATGACACCCATATCTAAGCAGGGTGTCCCTGCAAAACAGGCGATTGGGATGGAGGTAGGAAGAATTTCTATTTCCTTACACTAGGTTATTTTATACTAGGGTATACAGTTTTATACTCTAGTATTTTGTAATGGGTATAAAATAACTTAAAGTAGAACCTAATATCCTCTCAGTTTATAGTGCTGAACGTCTATACCGTCGTTCATTATTTATTTCCTACCTACAGTTCTTTTATTGTACAGTTCAGCCAGGACTGCAGGTTCAGCCATGGTCCACACTAACAAGGTTTCAGAGTCAGGAGGAAAAGAACACTGGTGAATATAGACTCAAGTATGTGACACAAGGACACAGCACAATGCTATGGACCCCAGAGCTGAAATCTGTGAGCACAAAGGAGGGTGTGCAGGTATATGTATACACACACACACACACACACACACACACACACACACACACACAGGTATACAGATCACAAAGGTCACCAGGACTGAGAGCAAATATGCTTTGCTGTTTCATTTTCTCTTTTTTTTTGTCTTTTTGCTATTTCTTTGGGCCGCTCCCGCGGCATATGGAGGTTCCCAGACCAGGGGTCGAATTGGAGCTGTAGCCACTGGCCTACGCCAGAGCCACAGCAATGCGGGATCCGAGCCGCGTCTGCAACCTACACCACAGCTCACAGCAATGCCAGATCCTTAACCCACTGAGCAAGGGCAGGGACCGAACACACAACCTCATGGCTCCTAGTTGGATTCGTTAAACACTGTGCCACGACAGGAACTCCTGCTGTTTCATTTTTAAAGCTGTCATTTTTTCAGTAGACCAGAACAAAGGAAAATTCACAAGGAGAAAGTAGGGCAACGAGGATTTTATTGCTTTTGTGTGACGTTATCCATGATGAAGTTGATTGTAATTTAGATGTGGTGGTGGTCGTAGCACACATAGCACACATGCAAGCTGGGCTGCCCAGCAATGAGCTTTCACCATGTGAAAATCTATGAGGCCATGTACTTGGAGAAAGGCTGCTTTGTTATTTTTTCTCCTGAAAGAAATTAACCAGCCAATGACAGTAACAAAAATGAGATGACATTTTCTTTATTTCCAGAGGTCATGGGCGGTTTTGCTTTCCTGGGTATCTAGAAAGATAAGCCCGAATGACTCTTTTCCAATGGTCTCTCTCATACTGAAATAGAATTTACTTCCCTGTTTTGTGCCTGGTGTTTGCACCAACATAGTGATTTTAAAGAAAACAGTTCTGAACTAGCATTCTCATGACCTTTGGATTTTAGGAAAACCCATCAGAGATGGGCTTTGCTTTATAAAATTGCTTTGTAAAATTGAAAAGGTATGAGTAAAGAAAACTCGGTCAATTGAATCATGAAATGTACTAGAAAACTCTTTACAGCAGAGCCTTCACAGTTGCAAGAGGTTCACCTGGAGAGCAGCTGGCTGCAGGGGCCCCAGAAGGTGAGCACAGCCCATCATCAGGGCACATCCTCACAAAGACCCCAATATGGAGCAGGGCAGAGTGGAAGCCCGATCTGAGATCTTCAGAAAACCCTAAAGTCACTTTAATTTCATGTCTCCTTATTTATCCTCTTGAGTTGAGAGGATTAAAAGACATCTTCATATTAATTGAGAACAACAAAACTGGACTAAAATGAGGGTTTTCATTTGCACTGAGTGAGCAGCTTCTATGCACCATCCCCGCAGCTGAGAAGATTCAGACTAAAAAGAAATGACAACTTCCTGTCACTTACAAATCACTCTGACCATGGACAGTAAATGAAGCCACACATCTTCTGCCTCAGGAGGGATCCATGGTTACCCTTTTGAATCTGAGGATCCACATGATTGAACACGTAAAGTTAGAATACACATTTGTAGATTGGCGGATCATAATTTGTATCATTGGAGGATGCATCATGACCAAAGATTCGTTATAGTATTTTCTTTTCTTTTTTTTCTTTCTACAGCCCTACCTGTGGCACATGGAGTCCCTGGCCAGGGGTTGAACTGGAGCTGCCTCTGCAGGCCTATGTCACGGCCACAGCAATGCTGGATCCAAGCTGCATCTGTGACCTATACCATGGCTTGTGGCAGTGCAGGATCCTTAACCCACCGAGCTAGTCCAAGGATGGAAGCCGCATCCCTATGGATACCAGTTGGACTCTTAACCTGCTGAGGTACAATGGGAACTCCCTCCAGCATTTTCTTAGTAGTGAGTTTCCCACCTCATTTACATCTCTTTGAATTGTCTGACTTTGTAGAACCACTATCACAATGAACTCTTGCTACATCCTTATTCTAGAGGGATGCATGTATAATGAGATGGTTCTGGACTCCTTGGTAATTAATGCCCTTGAAACCAACCTAAGATTGGAGGCACCATCACAGTTCCAACTCTAAGGAGACACGAGTCCATTTTGTAAACAGGGACATAGCTAGCTAGAGTCAGAAATTAAGATGTTTTTCCAACCAAAGCAGCTATGGTAGCTGCAGAGACCTTTGATTCAGTGGCCTTATGTGTTCTATGTAAACTTTTATTTGGACATTCCTTAGACCTCCAGGGCATCCTAAATGTAATAATGGCCTATTTCAAAAGCTACTTCTAGAAATCTCCTGAAAATTCTGTATTTATACATGTCAAGGCTATAGAGATGCTGTTTGTTCTAAGAGTGAGGGAACAAAATAATAAATAGCACTATGGATGATGAATTGGGACTAATCTTATACTCTAGACACACAGTCATAATATTCAACTGTAAAATGTCCAGTTTTCCTGTATCTGTCTGATTTTTTTTTTTTTTGACAGTTCCCTCCACAGATTCTGAGTTCTTTGGTAGTGTGTAGATTTAACCTTTATAGAACAGAGCAGGATTCATCTTAACCTCCGTCTGTCTGTTGATGCCACCTTCAATTTGAGATAGATGCCACTCTCCTCTTGCAAAAATGTATTTCTTTGTAGTGGCTCACAGAATAAGAAAAAATACATGTTAGAGGTTCCGACAAACTTCCAGATCAGCCAGCCTCATCCGATGCAATCCAAGGTCTTCGAAGTTGCTATACAGAAAAGCAGTCTTTCGGAGGCAAAACTGCTTGCCAGCATGTACGTCAACTCTGGGAAAGGCCAGAATACCAGCTGCCTGAACACTGTCTCAAGCGGCATCTCCAGGAGCATAAGGACTCTTCAGTTTCAGCAAAGTGAACTTTTCCCTGGCTAATCAAAATGCCTCATGCCTGGCTGATTGAAATATCCTCCAACCCAGTAAGGCTGCACCACTTTTCACCACTAACCTCTGCCCAGTGAGAAGTCAATAAAGAAACAAAATGCAAATAAATCAGCATTCATCTCTGCTGATGGAGTATAAATATTTATAAGGGAAAGATGCGACGATTCTGAGTGATACCGTGATCCCGGCCCCACATAAACAGTGAAAAACAGTCATACTCACGAGATTGCGCTTTGCATTTTTTTTTCCATTTCACATCACCATAATCACCTAATAAATATTTAAATGGGCCCATTTGCTGTAACTATAAAAGAACCGTGTAAACTTGTTGTCATCTACACACATTAGCCGTGGTGGAGTCAATGAATTTCAACAGTCACTTAATACTGCACCGCTAGCTACCTTAAAACTGCCAGCCCAGGCCTGCCAGGAAGCTACTGTAACAGCCCCGCTCACTAACTCCAAGCAAGACACGAGCTTCATTATGAATGCGAGCATTGCCGCTCTAATTAGGCCTGGGAGAAGTTTAACAACCATCCTACAGTCTTGCTGCTGACAAATATAAAAATAAAGCCTTGTTCAAATTAGCAATGTGAAGTGAGAAGGTCTAGAAGCACTGAGTGTCTGACTGCCCCTGGAACAGCTCTAACCTATAGTGAGGTTATTTTGGTTCATAAACTGCTAGTATGTTACCTACAGGAGGTCGCCCCTGTAAAATGAATTATAGTCAGCTATATGTGATAATTAACCATGCATTAGCAAATATCTTGAAACAGGGAGGCTCTGTTTTCTCTGTATTTTGACTAATAAAAGCATGAATTTGTTCAACAAATGATCATTTAGGTTGTGGAATGCTAACCATATTGGAAGGACAGAGTGAGCAATGCAACATTGTGCTGGTCTCAGAGTTTCCTTACCCAAACAGGCTGCTTAATAGGCTGGCTCCTTACTATGATGCTATTCAGGCTAGAAACCACAGCGCTGAGAAGACAAATACAATATACATTTAAAATAATATGAACCTTGTGCTCTTATTTACTTTAAAATCACCCTGTATGTGACAATTAAAAAAAAAAAGGGGGTAAAGTTCTAGTTCAGAAAACAACCTTGTATTTCATTTAAAGTCATTTTGAAACAACTCCTATAACGTTACAACAATTAAAAAAACATACAATTGCACATTTTTTGAGAGTGGGTTTCTAAGAATTTTCTTTAGAAGGCTTCAAACCTGCTCTGAAAATAAAAAATTAAGTTGCAATATGGTAAGAATATTGTTTTCTGAATTATTTAACTCGTCATCCAAAAGAATACAGAGGAATAGTGCTGATGGGTATTGATGATTTGGAAAGAAGTGTTTTGGGTGATGGGTTAGGACAGCGAGTTGGGGCCGGGCTCTGGGAGATTAGTGGCAAGGGGTGTCATCTTTGATTGTCTAACAGTTCAATGAGAGCTGACTAGGAAGCTGTAATCAGAGGCTGCCAGCATTAGGAGGTGGCAGTAATGTCTTAAAATTTACAAACTTTCTCCTTCCCCCCTTAGGACACCAATTGCCTTTTTTATAAGAAGGAATATGCCTTCCTTCTTTTTTCCTTCTAACCCCACAGTTAAAACGCATATTTATATGTAGTATATATAAACACATGCACACACACTTACACAGATCTAAAAATAATCCAGACAAACCACTAAGGCAGCTTCAGATTTTATCCCAAATATGTGACCAATAGTCCTGCTTTAAATAGCCGATCCAAATCCATCAATAAGTTGAGGTTATCCCTTCTAAGCAGTTTCAAGGGTTTATATGCTTAGAGCCAAACTGTTTCCATGGGTTATTAATAGACATTATGCTAAAAAGGTTCTGTGGTCAGATATATATGAGAATCTCTGGATTAGGTAAAGTGACATAGACTTCTAAATGACAGGACTTCTCAGAGCCTTTATTACCGCCTTGGGAAATACTGGCCCAGTGTAAACATTAGACACACATTGCCAGTCTCATTGGAAAGAGTATCCAGTTTTATAAAAAAATTTCCCAATGATGCGAGAAATGCAAAGAGATGTTGATTCTGAAGATCTCCTTGAAGGACCTAGGGGGCTGGGGCATTAATTAATTATGCACCAGATTAACTGTCACCAGTTAATCTTCCAGGATAGCACTCGCTACATTCAATGAGGAGCATCTAATCTGAAGGGGGCTTTCTTGGTTTGGCTCAGAGGCTGTCTTCTTGATAATCAAAATGTCCTTCATTTGCAAATCATTCCCCCAGCCCAAGTTCTTAGAGAAAATCCCAATGCAAACATGTTTTGCCATCTCAGCAAAAAAATCCCCTTTTTTCTTTCCATGATCAGTCAAAGCACTTCTGCTCTTAAATCATTGAGCACCTACCAGGAAAGAACAGGTGGGTGGCCATCAGCTTCCGTGAGGGAGGTGAAAATACACTCCTACTCTACACAATATTTCTAGCTCAAATCGTCCTCATTCTGACTTGGAGTGTGAGGATAGCCTTTTTTGGGTAAGAGCACTCTCTTTTAACATCTCAACATGTAGGGTGGTTACAACATAGACTCTAAATTCCTATGAAAGCAGAAATCAGCAAAGTGAGTGAAGATCCAGTAAAGGGCAATGGAAGAAGTTTGGCATTAAAATAAATTCAAGACTTTGTGACATTTGGGTGGTTGGTACAACAGCCAGGAGAGACCCACTGAGAGGAGAATAAATATGGCTCCTCCAGGACCGACCGACAATTTCAGAGACTGATGGTGGAAGAATGATCTCCACTACTTAGTACCTCAGTTCTCCCCTTCTCCATCTCTCCACAAAGATGTTTGGTGAAAATTTTAAGAATTTAAGTCTGTGTCTTGAGTAAGGTTGTGATTGTGTCTATAGCTGATGGAATGTTCCCAGCTTTTGAAAAGTGTTTGAAAAGTTGGTCCCAAATTGTGTTCCCTTGCCTAATGGAAAAAGCTCAGGCTTAGAAGCAAACTGAGGGATCTGGATTCAAACCCTGCCTCTGCTACATTCCAGAGCAATACACTTAGCCTCCTTGAGCTTCAGTTTCCCAACTATAAAATCATAAGAGCAAAACAATGCATGCAAGGTGCCTGGCACACAGTAGGAATGGAGTAAGCAATGGCTATCCCCCATGCCCTGTCTAATGCTGCCTGAAGCAGAGACTCGTTCCACCATTATACCCTTGTGCTATGAGCCAGTCTGGACCTAAATGCGGTGCGCCTATTAGGAGATGACATATCTCAGCATTTATGCTTCAATTATAGCTGCTCTCTCTGAGCATTTATAATGTATGTGCCAAGGCTCTGTGCAAAGTAATTTTTGTGTGCGTGCATTTATCCTGTTTAATCTTAACAACCTCCCTATGATTTGGAGCTTCCATTTCTGGTCAACGAAAGTCAAAGGTTGAAAAAAAAAAAGCTAAAATCCCTGGTGATGAGAGTAGTTTCTTTCACCCCCCTCTGCTGCCTTCAGGACTGATCTTAAAGCCCTGTGTGGTCACTGCACTCTTTATTCTTCAGAAAGGTATTATTGATGGGGCTTGGGAGCGAGTGTTAAGAGTGCCCCCTTTTGGCGTATGAGAGCCTTACAGCCCATCAGGGAGAATTAGGTGTGAAGCCTCTTTAGGCTCTTTGCGAGCCCATTCAGGGTTATTTGTGTCTCCTACTGTTGTGTCCCCTAGTCGGTCTGTATGTGGCTTTTACATTCCTTAATAAAGTAATAGACATGAAAGAATTCTGTGGCTGACGCCAGCAGCCACAGAGAACACCAAGTCTAAAGTCAGCTAAAGGTAAACATATGGAGCCATCCAAGGAATGTAGCAATAAAAATTGGAACATATGACAGAGCCTCCCCTCCCCCCCTCTATTTTTTCTGGGATAATTGTGTCAAGGAGGGGAAAAAAGCAGCTCTTCCAGACAGCAAGCCTTCATTGTGATCTGCTGTCCTCTGGCAGGGGGAGCCAGTCAAAGAATCTTTCAAGAAATAGTTAGCTTTTTTTTTTTTTTTTTCCCCTGACTGAGTGTTCCACTACCAAAAATCTCTCAAATCAAATCCAAAGACAATTATTTATTTTCCAGACTTAATTTAATAGCAAAAACACCCCTGGAGGACTGAATGTGGTATTTGACTTTTATTTGGGCCACTCTGGGCATCACCAGCAGCTTTATTCTCCAAAGTGTGACTTTGCAGTGAGCTCCGGGGCCCGCAGAGCTGTCCAGGGGCGCTGGCTGGGATCCCCACTCCTCTCGCACCAGCGGCCCGAGGCCGGGCCAGGGACAGCACATAAATAATGCTTCTCAGTGCAGGTTTGACTTGGTGTTTCTTCTCCATGGTTTGGACTCTTCATTCTCGTGGAGGGAAACCATGACCCCGGTCTGTCCCCAGACCACCTTCCCAGCCTTATCTGACACCACAGTGGCCCCTCGGCAGACCTATCCTGCCCCCTTCTGTGGGGTTAATTGATGCTTTCCCCTTGGTCTTGCTTCTCCTCCTGCTCTGTGTTGCCTCTTCCTGGAGAATCCCATCTCTATCCACAGCATTAGGCTTTAAAACAGGATATCCAGGGCGAGAGATTCAGATCCTGACTTTGTTACTTTCTATCTAATGTTCTAGAGAAAGTGAACTGGCTACCTTGTGCCTTTCTGTGTTACTTCATCTGTAAAATGGAAACAATACAGGACCCACTTACTTTCCAGGGATATGGTGAGGATGAAATGAGCACATAGTTTAGCCAGTATCTGGCACAGGGTAAGCACTCCATAACATTCAGTTGTCTTTATAAGAGTTGTTAATCTCACAATCAACATACTATGTGGTGTTTAAGAGACACATCAACCTCATTTCCTCCGTGGGACCTCTAGGGAGTCTCCCCTTCCTTCCCAGGCTCCTTTTTATTCAATTATTCTTCCACTTCTTAAAATCTTCATTTCTTTTCTTTTTCTTTTTCTTTTTTTTGTCTTTTTGCCATTTCATGGGCTGCTCCTGCAGCATATGGAAGTTCCCAGGCCAGAGGCCAGATCAGAGCCGTAGCCACCGGCCTAAACCAGAGCCACGGCAACGTGGGATCCGAGCCGCGTCTGTAACCTACACCACAGCTCACGGCAACGCCGAATCATTAACCCGCTGAGCAAGGCCAGGGATTGGAACCCGCAATTTCATGGTTCCTGGTTGGATTTGTTAATCACTGAGTCATTACAGGAACTCCAAAATCTTCATGTCTTTATGATGTGACTTATTAACCTGACTTGAAATAATTCTGAGCCATTAATAGCCATTGGTTATGCACATATGGTGTGCAAAACACTGCTGGAAACACAAGGATGGACCAGGCATAGGAGCTCCTTCCAAGATGTAAGGGAAGCCATGGCCAAGGTTGACCATAGGGCAAGGTCAAAAGTGTTCAATGTTATGAGAGATATGCAAAAATGGACTCTTTGGGTAGGGAGAGGTCTAGAGGAAGGAGAGGCCAATGTAAGTTGAGGTGACCAGGAGATGCCTTACGGGAAAGATGTTTGCCATGATCTCTTCAGGCTTTGAGGATTTAAAGATGGTGAAGGAGTGGGGAAGGACTAAGGAGAGTGACTGGCTCTCTGCATCTGTCACTACAACTAGGACACTAGCCGCTGGAAGTCAGAGACCGTTTCAGAAATGGATTCACTTTGCCACTGGGCTTGTGAAGGGGTCAAGGCCAGGCCAGGAAAGGAAACCTAAAACAGCATGGAGTAACGGCCTGAGAGATGGACAAAACAGGGAGAAAATGGATGCCCACAGGTAAGGGCAAATCAGGGAGGGCTTGGTACTTTAAAACATCCCCAGGGATAGTCTAATCCAACCCAAGGGGCAGAGTGAGTGCATATTCTTGAGTGGCTAGTGCAGCAGATGTAAAGGGAGTTTTCCCAAGCTCTGTTAGAACAACAGAAATGTGCACTCTACCCAGGTCAGGAATAAGAGGTCTGAATAAGGGCAGACGTAGAGAACAGACTTGTGGTTGTCAAGGGGGAGGGGAGGAAGTGGGATGGAAGGGAAGTTTGGGGTTCATAGATGCAGACTATTACAGTTAGAATGCATAAGCAATGCGGTCCTACTGTAGAATACAGGGAACTATATACGGTCTCTTGGGATAGACCATGATGGAAGATTATAAGACAAAAAAAAAAAGTATGTATATGTATGACTGGGTCACTATTCTGTACTGAAATTGGCACAAGACTATAAATGAACTACAATAAAAAAAAGCAATTAAACATTAACAAAGTTTTGAGGTTTAACTTTTTAAAAATAAAATTAAATGCATAACAAAAACAAAAAACAAACAAACAAATACCTCCAGTGAGCCCTGGAGACCTTGGGAGGTGCTGGGCTGAGTAAATCAGTTCCTTGAGATGCAATGCCAGGGGCTGTAATTGTAGCCCACTGTATTAAGTCTAAGGGCAGTGGCAGCTTGAATCTGTGTATAGACTAGAGTGATGCCTAACTAGAGAAGCAGAGATTTTGGAGCCACCCGACTGGGATTGAGCTCATTAACCCTACGACTGAGTGGGTCACCCAGTGCTCCTGGCCTCAGTGATGTCATATGTCAAATGTATCAACTCATACACATTATATTAGGATCCAAATATATAATTATATAAAGGGTCTGGAATGTGGTTCATAGACCATCAGTGTTGGCACTACCTGGGGACCTGTTAGAAGTGCAGTGTCTCAGGTCCCACTCCAGACCAATGGCATCAGAAACTACATTTTAACTGGACCCCCACATGACTTTTATGCACCTTTGAATTTGTCAAACCCTGGACTAGGACAGTGTTTGACTAAAGTAGGTACTCAAAGCAGATGCACCTGCTATTGTTTTCACGGCTCTGTGGGCCCCTAGCTTTCTAGTCACCAGGTGTGATGAACTCAGCCAAGATTCAGAACAAAAGAGATGCCCTCAGAGGGGTTCTTATGGTTCCAGGTCTGAGTGGGATGGACCCCACCAGGGAACTTCTCTCATAAATTCTTGTAGGCTTGCAGTGGCTTGCCTAGTGCCCTCTGGAATATGCACAAGCTCACATGTGATACACACTGGGCTTTCTTGAGTTTGTCAGTCCACGAGCAGTGAGGGCTTGCTCCGTATGCCTAATTACTCCTACCTCTTTCCTTATTTCTTTGGTTTTCATTCTAACACACCTTGCTATGTCACACCTTCAAAATTGCTTTCTACTGGGTATGCTGGTAGATCTTCAACAAGGGCCCACTTCACTCCCTGAGATAGTGCAAATCCTCTGTGTCCTGTGGGGAAGACTGGGAGAGGCTCTGCTCTAAACCAGAGGACACAGGTCGCCGAGCAGCCTCCCTCCCTTTCTGCTCTGGCCCACCCGGGGGTTCTGGCACATCATCTCATCACCTCCCACTGCCCAGTCACCCTCCCACCAAGCCATTAACATCTACTTTGTGTCATGTTAGCTCCAATCCTTCAGAGGTGCTCCAAGTAGAAGCTGCAGTGTACCTCCAGGGTACTGACAGACGATGCAACCGCTTGAGACCACACAGTGTAGATGGAAAGAGTTAAGCATGGGCTACAGATTACAGTTGGTGGATTTAGTACTGGCTAAAATATCTTGGACCACATCTTTAGCCACTTATTGTGACTTTAAGTTATCTATCCTACCCAAGCCTCAGTTTCCCTGCATATAAAGTGGGGAAATAATTATATGGGATTCAATGATATCATCTAAGTAAAACGCTTAGTATAGTTTCTGGCACATAATGAGTATTCAATAAATGTTTGCTATTAATATTAGGCTCACCTTATACAAAGAGGTTACTCTCTGCCCTCCTTTTCCCATTTAATAAGCAAACAGACAGCTCAGACTTGGAACGGAGTTCTGGTGCGCTCCACCCAAATGGAAGCCAAGTGGTGCCTCATAATCCCTGAAAAAACAACAGGTAACCTCCAAACTACACACCCAAAGTTGCCAAGACCAATGCTTTAGTGCCCATTAGTCCCCGTCTGGCTTTCTATAGGAAATATGACCACTTTTTTTTTCGGTGACTGTAATTTGTGGATTAATTAGACTATTTGATTTTCTTTCTCTTTCTTTCTGATGGCCAGAGGGCCTCATTAGCACCTCCATTAGCATTTGGTCAGGGAAGGAAGAAGCAGCAGTTAAGTTCCAATAGCCTGAAAGCAGGACATAAGAGTAGAGCACAGATTAAATTTTCTCTCTGGGTCTTGAGTTTGAGGTGTGCGCAGGGATGGAGTATTCATCCATGTGCACCCATTGCATGTTTATTGAGTCCCTGCTGTGTGCATAGTATGCTTCCAGTCATTGTAGGGGCAGAGGAAGCACACTGCACTTGGGGTCAGCGACATACAGAGAAAAACAAATGCGCAATATGGAAGTAAAATGGCAATAACCAGAGTTCTCATTGTGGTGCAGTGGAAACGAATCCGACTAGGAACCATGACGTTGTGGGTTTGATCCCTGGCATTGCTCAGCGGATTGAGGATCCAGTGTTGCCGTGAGCTGTGGTGTAGGTTGCAGACGCAGCTTGGATCTGGCTACGGCTTTGGTGTAGACCAGCAGCTGTAGCTCCAATTCGACCCCTAGCCTGGGAACCTCCATATGCTGTGGGTGCAGCCTTAAGACAAAAAACAAACAAACAAACAAAAAAGGCAATCACCAAGGAGAGCTCATTCATGGTTGCTTCTTTGTTTTATTTTCCTCTTCTAGAAGATGAAGATATTGGACTGTAGTAAACTTAGGCTTTCAAGCTCAGAAGGGACCACAGACGTCTTCTACACCAGGACTATTTTCTGTCCCAAAATAATGGCCCAACAGAAATTGACACACTCCAGAGACAGGACACCCACTCTTTCAGGAGATAGCTCTTAATCATATTACAACTTTACTGAAAATCTATCCCCCTATAACTTCCTGCTTCTCGTATTATTTCTGAAAGCTGTCCAATTCTCAGAAAGCCAATACTCAGAATGGCTAATTCTTCTGGTGGCAGGTTCTATGCCAATTTTCAGAAAGTCAGTCTGTTAAATGGCCAAACCTGATTTTCAGCTGGTAGGTCTCAGTAAGACTGTGCCAGTTGCTACAGCACTTCTGTATTCAGTGATTGATAACAGCAGCTCAATTTGCCTCTCCCAGAGTCCCCACTGCTACCCAACTATCCCTCCCAATCAACCTTCTTAAACTTCCCATGACCTAGAGACCAATGGCTTACTGCCTAGCACAACAAGGAGGTCCTCAAAGGTCTGTGCCAGCCCTGCAGCCAATATCCCTTCTGACTGGTCTTTGCTTATGCTGTGCAGATTGCTAATATTTTCATATTCCTCCTGTGAATGGTCTCTTACCCTCTGGGTCAATTGGGCTAAACCTAGGTAACTTTCTATACATATTTAAAGACAAGCGTCCAGTCCACTATCTCTGAATAGTCCCATTCTTAGGTTCCTCTTTTTTTTTTCTAGCACTCTCCCTCTGAATGGTCACTATTCTCCATTGGGTCACTATTTTTCTTTGGTGTGACATTCCTGGTGAAGGTCGAATCACACAGGATGGAGAAGTCCCCTTGGCCTTTGTCCCAGATACTTTACCTCCAGCAATATAGCCACAGATAATGTCACCTCTAAGAGGCTCATCAGATACAAAATTCTAAGAATCCAAAGACAGCCACACACAAGGCATTGCATGACAAATGTCCAATTCAAGATTAAGCCGTTTTGTATCTTAGCTCATAGGAATGGGGATTATTAACAGCTAGGGTGCTGATTCTCTTGAGGATGATTAGCTGGAAAGTCTTTACGTGGAGGAGAGAAAAATGATTATAGGTGAGTGAAGATACAGGAGTAACAAAGAGAAAGCAAGAACATCCCCAGAGTGACTTTCGGGAAAAGTGACTCAAACACTCTGGAATAAGATCTTCTTAAAGAAAGTAGGGAAAGATTGAAAAGATGAAGGGGTATGGTAAATGCTATTTTGCAAGTAATGTGGAGTCACAGAGATTTTTAGGGGTAGGATCAAAGCACGGTTCTAAGACAAGTAATCCCTAAATGCTATGACAAAGGAGTGAGAAGGGAGGGATATAGGTTAAAATGGGGGATGAGAACAAAAGAGATAAATTCAAAAAGTATTAAAAAATTAGAAAAGGAGTGGATGTTTGGGTAAATGGATAATAGTAGAGGGAGCAGGATGGGGTGAGGGTGGCAGGAATAAAGAAAATGCTATATGTTTGCACGTAAGGGGACTGGAAGAATAAGTAGCATCCAGAGAGGGACAGGACATTAAGAAAGGGAGCCTGATAAAGGCAAGCTAATACACAAACATGAATTCAGTACGATGGTGTGATCCTCTTTAGAGGTGTTAAGAAGAGTTGGAATTGTGAAAAAAGCAGTACCTTCTAGGAATTTCTTGATTTGGGGAGATCACTTTTTTTTTCCCCAGTTAGCTGGCTGATTTTCTTTTCTTTTCATGCTGGTCAAGTGTTTCCTGATTGAGCTAGGGTAATGGGGAGGGGGGTATATTTCCTGGAAATAAGAGGGTCCTAAGGGTTGGATTCAATTGGGAAAGGCACATCTCAAGCCTGCCAAAGGCCATTCTAAGAGGAAGCATTGTAACAGGAACCCAGATCAATACCAGAAAGAAAATGCCATGCGTCAAGTCCAAAAAGGGATGAGCGGTTAGGGGAATTTGGAGCAAGATGGAGGAAGATGTAGGAATATATTAAGTCAAGCAGTGTAAACCCAGGGCTGTGACTGGTAGGTTGATGCCAAGGAACTCCTTTTTCTGGAATGATAATAACAGTGATGACAACAGTAGGTGATTAAAATATAGGTGAATTGGGCCATAGAGATGGAAAACCTGTGTTGAAAGAATGAATATATGTTGATGAGACAAGAGAGCAGCATCATTTGAGAATGAGGCTTTGGAACAGGAAACCCAGGTAGCTATCTGAAGCTTAAATGAAGGGATACAACATCCTTGCCAGCAGTAAAAACACAAGAAAGAAGGTTTGGCTAATATGCATCACACTGCCATGCAGAGTGGAATAATGGGTGCTACCCTTTATTGGGAGCTCAGTGCCAAGTGTGAGGATGATGTTTTTTCACATGTTATTTCTCATCATTGCAACAATACTGACAACTAAGATAAGCAAGCTGAAGCCTAAAGCGATTAAATTAACTCCATCTAGAAGTGACAGATGCAGGATCTAGTTAATAAGGTTCTGCTACTCCATGCTAAGTAAAATTTCAATATTTGCTCAAATCTAGGTACAAAGAGCATGGGCAAAACTATTAAAGTATGGTTTAACTTAGAGTCTAAGTCATGACTCATATTTTACTGAATTCATATTCATAGCACTTAAATATGCTTTGTTTTTCTATCAAAACCAAAGCAAAATATGTCAAACATGTCCTTTTCCGGCTTGTCACAGCCCTACTGTGGATTCTTCTCTACCCAGCTTTACAGAGTCATAACCTTCCTGCCTCCATTCCATCGTCTTCTGCTGGCTGGTGTTCTCCCCCACTCCACAGCACCACAGAGCTTTCCAGAGGGTCACCAATGATCACGACTTTTTTTTTTTGTCTTTTTGCCTTTTCTAGGGCAGCTCTCATGGCATATGGAGGTTCCCAGGCTAGGGGTCTAATCAGAGCCGTAGCCGCCTACGCCAGAGCCACAGCAACGCGGGATCCGAGCCACGCCTGTAACCTACACCACAGTGCACGGCAACGACGGATCCTTAACCCACTGAGCGAGGCCAGGGATCGAACCCGCAACCTCATGGTTCCTAGTTGGCTTCATTAACCACTGAGCCACAACAGGAACTCCAAGATCACGACTTTTAATCCAAAACACCCTCACCTTCCTTGACCTCTGAGTATCATCCAGAACTGTTGACAGATCCCTACCTTGAAATGTGCTTTTCTTTTGGCTTCAGGAACTTTACAAGCTCTGGGCTCTATTCTTACTTACTTGGCTGCTTCTTTGCTGTCTCATCTCTCTTTACTATGTCTTTAGAAGTCAAAGTCCCTCAAGGTCCAGTCCTAAAGTTCTCCTCACATCACTCTTTCATGCTTCCCCTAGGCAGCTGTGCCCATGCTTTCAGTTACCATCTATCAGACCATCCCAAATTTGTATATCTAGTTTGGATCTCTGTTCTGAACTCCAGATCCATATACGCACCTGTTTACTACGTATCTTACAGATCCCAATAGATCAACATACTAAAATACTGAAGTCATTCTTTCCATCTTTCACTGACCTCTTTTACCTCTCTGAGCCTCCACGGTCCTTATCTCAGGAAACGGCACAACTGTCCTCTAGTTGCCAAGGCTTGAACCCTTTCCCTGAATGCTTTTCTGTACTAAGTCAATCAATAAGGTATCTTGATTTTATTTATTAAATCTCTCTCAAATCAACAGGTCTAAATTCCTTGAGGACATAGACAAACACTCTTTTCCTTATAGCAGCAAACTCAGTATATCACATGGCTCCTAACAGAGAGTTAATATATGTAAACCACTAAGTATTTGTGGGTTAAATGAATAAACAAATGATTCAATCTATTTACTTCTTACTGTATCCTCTCTGAGCTGCTATTATTTCTCAGCTAGGCTACTCATCTCAGAAAGCCACTGAGAGGATGCAATATATGTTAATACATGTAAAACACTAGAACAGCATTTGGCACATTTTAAGTCCTCAGCGAATATTAGCTGTCATTAGCAGTAGCAATAGTAGTAGCAGGAGGAGTATGAATACTGATAAAGGACAGAAGTAAATGTGTTGTCCCTGATTCTAAGGTAGAAATAAATCAACTTGATTCTACAATAGAGATATTCCCATGCAAATCAAACATGACAAAAAAAGTATTTGAAAATTAAAGGACTTTGTGGGTGTGGCTGCTTGGGAAAGCAGTTTGAACAGTGAACAGTTCCTCAAAGGGTTAAACATACAATTGCATAGGATCTAGCCAATCCATCCCTACACATATATGTGAGAGAAATGCAAGCACATGGCCTCCCAAAAACTTGTTCATGAATGATCCTTTCAGCATTAGTCATAATTGCCAAGAGTGGAAATAATCCAAATGTCTATCAAATGATGGATTTTTTAAATCCTAAAAAAGAGTTTATCCACACAGCAGATATCTATGCAATGAAATATATTATTCAACAATAGAAAATACTGAAACACATAATGACATGAATGAACCCTGACAACATGCTCAATGAAAGAAGCCAGTCACAAAAGACCACATATTGTCTGATTCCATTTGCAGGAAGTGTGGAGAATGGGCAGATCTACAGAGACAGAAAGTGGGTTAGCTGGGTTACCAGGGCTGAGGAATTGAAGGAAATGGAAAATGACTCCAAATGAGTAAGTGGTTTATTTGGGGGTGATGAAAATATTCCAAAATTGTGGTAATAGTTGTACAACTTTGTGAACATACTAAAAATATTGGATATTACACATTAAATGTGTCAATTGTAGGATATGTTAAATATCTCGAAAAAAAAAAAAGAAAAAAATTAAAGGACTACAAGATGAGGGAAGAGTTTGAGACTATTCCTGTCCTGGCATACCGTTTATCTTGGGGCTATTCCTCTTCCAATTCACATCTTGGCTATCCCCTATGTCATCGTTAGATCACAGAGAAGAACAGAAGGTCTTTCTAACCTGTGAAAAGTAAACCACAACCTGGAATTCCCATTGTGGCTCAACAGATTAAGAACCTGACATAGTGTCTTTGAGGATGTAGGTTTGATCCCTGGCCTTGCTGGGTTAAGGATTTTGTGGGAATGCTACAGGGTTGCAGACATGGCTCCCATCTGGCATTGTCCTGCCTGTGGTGTAGGCCTGCAGCTGCAGCTCTGATTCAAGCCCTATCCCAGGGACTTCCATATGCTGCAGTTGTGGCTGTAAGAAGAAAAACAAAACAAAGCAAACAACAACAAAATAAACCACAATCTTAAATCTCCTCTAGACAAGTTTCTTGCAAAAAAGATTTTGCAAATGCCTTGGGCAGCATTTCCATGGCCTGTTCAATTTTGGGGCAAAACTTATAAGGCTGTGTATTTAAGTACTTTTACAGTCCACTAATGACCCCTATGAGTTCACAGTCTACCTATTCCTCTCTATTGTCCATTAGACAAGAAGAATCCCACAATTATGCAACAAAAATCAGGTACCCCTTGCGATGTTACTATAAGAAAGTCAATCACTTGTTCCTTGGGACCACATTCATTCATTCATTCAAAATCCAACAAGTAGTCATTGAACCTTATAGTGCCAGCCATACGTGGGGCCCAGAGACACAGTGGTGAATAAGAGACAAAAATCCTATTCTTACGGCATTTACAAAAGCACAGTTCATAATATGATGTCAGGGAGTGACAAGTGTTATGAAACAAAATAAGGAAATTACGGCAAGTTAAGGCAACGTTTTAGGCAGAGTGGTCAAGTTGAGACCACTTGAGGAGTTCAAAAATATTTAACTTTCTATTAACATAAAACATATATAAAGAAAACTGTTGAATTTTCACACAGTAAGTGCACCTATATAACTAGCACCTCAGATCCAAGAAATGGAATAGGACCAGCATTCCAAAAGCCACCTTCATGTGCCCAGTCACTACCCTTCAGAAAAAGAACCATAGTATCTACCATAAGATAATATTTTACCTTAATACAAAGTATTTTGTCTTAATTGGCAAGGTGGTATTAAAGAGCATAATATACTGTAATACAATAGAATGTATCGGTTTAAAAATCCACATCTTCCATTAGGTTGTAAATTCCTTGAGTGCAAAAAAGCTATGTCCTGTTTGCATTAACCCAATAAATGCCAAATGAGGGTGCACTATGCATAAGGTGCTAAATACCACAAGGAGTAAAGCACTGTTACTAAATTCAAGAGACTCACAGACTAGTTGAGGAGTATTCAATAAATGGAATTGAGTATTTGATACAAATACGGATAAGATTAATTAGGCTGAAAAAGAGGACTGGTCAGTTCTGCCTGGGAAGGGGGCTGGGTAATGTCAGGAAAGGTTTCTGAGAGGAGGTGATATTTCAACTGAGTTTTGAGAGATTCTCAATCCTCATATGGGCCAGCTCACCCTTCTCTGCACAAATTAGTTAACATATTTGGGAGATTAAACTTTCAACCTTGCAACAGTGCAGCTAGTAGAGAAGTTGGTAGAGAGCCAGATCAGGCACTTCGGACACCAGCCTTGCTACCTAAGGGCCCAAGACTGTCCCATGACAGAGTGACCCTAAGAGCCCTTGTCACCAGAACTAAGAAAACTTAGAGTCTCATGACTTTTAGCCCCAACAATAATTCATATTTTCAAGAGTGGATATGTGTACACATATAATCAAATCACTTTGTTGTACAGAAGAAATTGTAAATCAACTATATTTCAAAAAACTTTTAAAGAATGAAAAAAAGAGACATATCCTATACTCTCATATTCTGAAGCATTTACTTCCTAGTTATAGGATCTTTGAATTTTAATATTAAGTCCTTTCACTGTAAAGTGGATCAAACCAAAAGAGGGGAATAGTGACTTGGGGAGGGACAAACCCCCAGATGATCTCATTATTTTTCAATTAAATTTCATTTAAAAGTTATGTGACTCAAGCTTTTCAAACTCAGTAGTCTCCCCAGTGGATTAAAACTGTTTTGCCTGGCATGCATCCTTCAATTCACATACATGGACTGTAAAAATATATATAATTTTGTTCTTAAGAGTGCAACTTACTTTTTCTCATGACTTTTTTTTTTTGTGAACCTGGCATATCAGTACTTTTAGACTTTGCACACTCACTTTAAGAAATTATTCATCAATACAAGCAATACTCCAGTAGACATCCTTGACTGTGGTTTTCCACACATATTTGCTAGTAATCTTCAATGTAATAGTAAGAAGAGGAATTGATAAGTCAAAGTCAACATATAAACAATGGAATATTACTCAGCCATAAAGAAAATGGAACACTGGCATTTGCAGTAGCATGGATAGATACAGAAATTGTCATACTAAGTGAAGTTAGATAATGAGATGCAAATATCATGTGATATCACTTATATGTGGAATCTAAAAAAAGGATACAAATGAACTTATTTGCAGAACAGAAACAGACTCACAGACTTTGAAAAACTTATGGTTACCAAGGGAACAGGTTGAGCTTCTAGAGGCTGCCTACACTCCTTAGCTCATGGCCCTTTTCTTCCCTCTCCAAAGCTAGCAAGGACAAGTTGAGTCCTCCTCACTCCACTACAACCTTGCTTATGTCATTTTCCTTCTTTCTCTGAGTCTTCTGTCTCCCTCTTCAGCTTTAAGGACCCATGAGTTTACACTGGCTCCACCTGATTAATCCAGGATAATTTCCCAATATTAAGATAGCTGATTAGCCAGTCTCCCAAGGCAAAAGAAATCAAAGCAAACATTTTATAAAAGGACCTAATAAAATTTACAAGCTTTTGCACAGCAAAGGACACCATAAACAAAATCTAAAAGAATGGGAGAAAATATTTGCAGCCAATGCAAACAACAAGGGATTAATATTCAACCTAAAGAATGGGAGAAAATATTTGCCTAAGATAACCTAAAGACAACCTAAAGAATGGGAGAAAATATTTGCAACCAAAGCAACCAACAGGGGATTCATATCCAAAACATACAAATTGCTCACACATCTCAATATCAAAAAACAAACAACTGAATAAGAAAAATGCTCAGAAGACCTAAATAGACATTTTTTCCAAAGAAGACATACAGATGGCTAACAGACACATGAACAGATTGCTCAGCATCACTAGTTACTAGAGAAATGCAAATCAAAACCACAACGAGGTATCAGACACACACAGGTCAAAATGGCCATCATCAATAAGTCTACAAATAATAAATGCTGGAGAGGGCGTGGAGAAAAGAAAACCCTGGGATGATGTAGGTGGCTATGTAAATTGGTACAAAGACTAGGGAAAACAATATGGAGATTCCTTTAAAAAAACTGAAAATAGAACTACCGTAAGATGTAGTAATTTTACTCCTGGATATACATCTAGGAGAAAATGAAAATTCTAAAATATACATGCACTCCAGAGTTCATAGCAGCACTATCAACAATAGTCAAGACATGGAAACAATACAGATATTCATCCAGATGCTTGGCTTAAGAAGATGCTCCTACATGGAAAACAAACTTAGTTACCAAAGGGGAAAAGGAGTATACATTAGGAGTTTGGGATTAACACATACACATTACTATATATAAAACAGATAACCAACAAGGCTCAACTGGGGAACTGTATTCAAAATTTTGTAATAACCTATACGGTAAAAAAATCTGAAGAAATAGATTTATATGTATATATGTATAACTGAATATATCTATATATATATGTATAACTGAATCACTTTGTTGTGTACGTGAAACTAACACAACATTGTAAATCAACTCTACTTCAATAAAAAGGATGTTTTATATATATAGCAGCACTATATTTCTCATTATATTTTTCACTTTTCAATTAAGAGGTGGAAAGTGACACAGAAGACAAATATGGAGGCAACATGGACTTGCAGTTGGAAGGGCAGGTCTGATTTTAGGTAAGCTCTCTTCTGTCTAGCTCTCTATTTTTCATCCATACAATGAGTTTTTTTTTTTTTTTTTTTTGCACTCCATAGCCTCGAAGACACTTTTCTGTTCTGATAGTCAATTAGTTTGCAATTATGAAAGAATTAATCATTTCTCTCTGGTTAACTGGATCCTGCTTTCCAAAGGGTCAGTGGGCTTCCCATCCTCATCTCTCCCAGGTATGTATCCATCTGACCAGCTTAAATGCTACTTAGTCACTACTCAAAGACTCTTTCCCTGTGGGTGTGTGATTGTCTCTCTTCATCTTATGATAACAAACATAACTATTATCATTACGACTATTTTGGCAAGTATTGGTAGAACCCAACACTCACTTTCCAGGACCTCTGCACTGTCTCATTACAATATTTCTATGAGGAAGATAACGTTACTGTCCCCATTTTCCAGACTAGAATGTTGAGATACACTGTATAACTTGTCCATGGTACTACATATCTGCACATGCACTCAAAGCCTATGGAGCCTGGCTCCATCAGCTTGATTTCTACAAGTATATGCCAAGCTAAACAGAGCTGTTTCCGTATGTTTATTTTTTCTTTTAACATAATTAGCATTGTCTCTTTGAAGAAGCCAACTTGGGGTTCCTTTTCATTGTGTATGCAGTTTTGAAGTTAAATATCCCGGTTTTCTTTTGTTTTGAACATTTGGCACAGTTCTCACTTGCCAGTCTGACTCAGAATGAAGATTCATTATGCAAAATGCCTAAAGATAAGGTTAGATCTACCTCACTCCCAACCAGGGAAATGTAATGAATCATGGTGTATAACTGTCTACCTACAAGGTTGACAAAAGTAAAATGATGGATAATACCCAGTGGTGGTGAAGGTGTGATGAAAAGGGCACATCACTCATGTCTTTGACAATAACAAAGTTTAATTGCACCTAGAGTTTAGGTCAGTTAATTCCTTCTTGGGGAATTCATTCTACAGAAGTAATACATAATAATTTCTTACATATATATATGTTACATTAACAACCCCCCATGTATTTGTGCTTATGTGTACATACATCTGACATGTTTGTAATAGTGAAGAAATGGAAACAATCTAAACCCTAGCAATAGGACAAAAATGAAATAAACTATGGTAATTATATAATGAAACTCCATCCAATAGTTTAAAAGAATTAGGCTACCTAGGTGTACTGCACAGAAAGTGCTATGACATATTCTTAAGTGAAAAAAGCTAGTTGCAAATCAAAATTTACAAAGCAATTCTATTTACAAGTAGAAAATAATCCAACACCATCAAGTGCATTTATTTGTATATATAATCGATGTTGCTGTATATTCCTGCACATTTTTAGAAAAAAAAAGTTACCTGCAGTGTATTCACTACTTAATGGTATTTTTTTTTTTCCTAAAAAGGGAAGGGAATGGATTTGGCTTTGGGGTTACGGGTTAAAAAGAGAATTTCACTTTTTACTCTCTAAACATGTGCTCTGCTTGGCTATTTTACAATTACGTATTGCTCTAATTATTTAAAAAAATTAAAATGGGAGAAAAAAGAAAGAACCATAGACTGTAGAAAATTGACTTTCATAGAAACCAGACTAGCTCCTCATATTAATGACTCATGCAAACAGTAAATCAGATTTAAGTAGCAACCACAGCTAACCTTCTGTCTTCACCATTCTGGAAGGAAGCCATCTTTTAGGAAGCTTGCTCCCTCAGGAATGAGCTTACTATGTTCTTTAGCCCATGAACAAACTCCAGAATTATACAATGCATAACTCTTCCTGGATTTGTAAAAATAACTTCTTGCTGCAATAAAAGACTCTAGCCTGCATTATAATAGCGATGGCCCTAAACTTACAATTTATATTACCCCGTAACCATTTTTTTGTCCATAAAACCCTGCAAGATTGGATTTAACTTATGAGGCAAAGACAATTTCATCTGCAGTTGGCTGCTTGAGCATTCTGCCATGTACTTAAGTCAAAATATACAGCCCAGACGCTGTGCCCTTGATTCAGAACATAGACTCCCCTTCTGATTACAATTTTGATCTGGGCTGCTACAGCAGCAGCCATTCTGCTCATAATGATTTCAAGTTCTCTTCAGATTTAATGGAATAAACTCAACGAGTTATGCCACCAGGGCTTTGCAATATTTTAAGCCCAATGGGCTTGCTTTCCTAGTACCCAGAGAAGAGCCAAAGGTATTTTCTCTGTTTGTTAAAGATGGCAGATTCTTCATTTTATTCTTGATCAACTTTTGTTGCCTGTTTGTTTGATACATTTCAATCAAAGTATTTGTTTCTAATAATCCAGCCTTTCGACTACAAATATTTTTTGCTAATGATGAGAGGTGTTGGTTTAAATATTTACTTGTATTACTTTTAGGTATATCATGCTAGAGACTCAGCAAAAATATGATCATATTTCAAAAGGAAAAAGAGAGAGGCTATGAGCTGCAACTAAGTGGCCTTTGAGCAGGTCTGGGGGGTACAAACCTGGCAGAGACTTGGAGGAGCAGCTCACCAGGTTCTTTATAGATCAGGGTCCAGTTAACCAGAGAGAAACCACTGGGAGGTGGAGAACGTGGGGGTGAAAACAGGCAAAGAGCCAGGCACACAGAAATTTGGATTAGCTCCAAATCAGAGGAAGGAAAAGAATGGATGCTCATTCAAGTTCAAAAGGCCAGCAGCTGGGCTGCCAAGAGGCAGGGGTGCAGGCCCAGACAAATGAGACCAGGAGTTTACCCCAAACCCTGAAGAAGAAGGGCATACTTACCCCTAACAGCTTAGGGTGCTCAGTCGGCAGCAGGGGCCTGCAGGCTGTTCCTCTAGACTCCAGCTTGAGGCTGACCGGCTCTGTTTAGACTCCTCACCATGGTTCCCAACCAGGAACTGGCAGCTCTGTGCTTTCTCTGCAAACACAGTTGCTGCAGTGGCAGGCCCCTCGGTCACTGTGTGTGCAGGTGACATACCTTCAGCTAGGAGTGTCTTTACAGAAGGTGAGGAATCTGACATTTCAGGCTTGGATTTCTCTCCTCTTTCCTTTCCTGGGAATGTAATGGGGTCACTACTTCGTTGCCCACCGCATGGTTTGAAGGAAAAGGTTGAAAGCAGGTATCAGTGGACCCAGATTATAGTCTTGACATTCATTCATTCATTCATTCATTCATTCATTCATCTATTCATTCAACATATATTTATTGAGTTCTTATGTTATTTAAGGCAGTGAGCCCTGAAGTTATACGGTGAACAAAAGAGAGAAACACAAAACCGAATTCACAAATCAGTAGGGTAGACAGACATTAATCAACTAATCCCACATGTAAATTTGTAAGTGTGAATCATGTGATAGAGGGAAGACCTCAGGGTGATGAACATTTATTAGAATGGGGACAGAGGAGGAAATATGTAGTCTGAGAAGCCAGCAAGGCTTTCCTGGAAATTAAAAAAAAAAATCAGTAGGAATTAACCAGATGGAAGGGAGGGTAACATTCTACACAGAAAGAATAACTTATGCAAAGATCTTGAGATAGGAGGGATGATATGTGATGTTTGTGAAGATGGCCTAAGGGGTTAGCATAGGAGGGTAAGAGGCAGGCTGGGGTTGAAGGCTGGCAGGGTCAGCCAGGCTAATTTTTTTTTTTAATAATAGGAAACTTCAGCTGGCCAACAATTTTGTTAATAGAAATACTCCTTGTAAACAAGCACCGTGAACCAACTACACTCTACTAGCTTTTAGATAAAGGAATGTTTAAACAAGTGAGTTAGAAATTTTATATTCCTATTAAGGGGCTGTTGGTGAAACTATTTTAATTCATTCCTCTTCATTCTTTCAGGGTAGCCAGCCCTGCCTTCATATTCTAATATTAATAGTCTCCAAGCAGCGAGCCCTTCTAATTAGCGAGGCACTATGTCAAACACTTTATATGCATTATTTCATTGCATCCTCTCAGCTGTTCCAGAGGGTTATTTATTTGGACTGTTCACAGATACTCCAGGTCTCTCCTTTCCTAAGGACAGACTTGACAGGATAGAGTTGTACTTCCCACCTCCTTGAACTTAGGTATGGCCCCTTGGCTAACTTTAGTCAGACAGAAGGCAAAGTGAGTACGCATTTTCACATAGAACATTTAATTGTTGGTGCTCAAATGCAACCTTCTCTTTTTTCTTTTTTCTCTCCTTGCCATTCTGTGGAAGTGCACTTCTAGAACATTCCAGCGCAATTCTCAGTTGGGGGTAATTTTACCTCCCAGGGAACATTTGAAAGTGTCTGCAGATAGTTTCATTTATTACATCTGAGGGCGCTATTGGCAGCTAGTTTGTAAAGGCCAGGGATGTTGCTAAATAGCCTCTAAGGCAGAGGACAAACCCCCCACACCAAAGAAATATCTCGGCCCAAATGTCAAATGTGCTGATGTGGAGAAACCTAGGTCTAGAGAGAGCCTCCATGAGCCTCCAAGTAACCACAAAGAGCAAGTCTCCTCTGCTGGTGGGCATTGAATATGAGCTTGAGTGAAAAACAAACCTTTGTTGTTTTGAGCCACTGACAAATGCAAAATGCTTGTCACTCCAGCATACGCTCCTGACACCAGCATCCACTATGACTAATACAATGATTGCTCCCAGTTTGTAAACCAGAATCTGAGATGTAAGTAAGTTACCCAAGGCCACACACCAAGGCAAAGCTGGAATTTTTATCCATATTATTTGGACTCCAAAGCCTATATGTTAACCACTCTATTAATGACTAACCAAACTTTAGTCATTAAGGATCCTCAGACCCCAGGGGAAATTGAGCCCTTAACTAAGAGCCACAAACCCCTCCCAAGGAAGAAAGTAGTCTACAAAATGCTCCTATTTGTCTGAGAGCTGTGTGTTGACAGAATTCAAAAAGATGCTGAGAAACGGGTTTAGCTTATAGAAGACAACATCTCAAAATTTCAACACTTTGCTTTTGTTCCCCGTACTTGCTTGTTCATACATGAACTTTTCCTCAGTCCTAATTCTAATACCTTGGAGATTCTCATTACCTCCCAAAAAATGAGTTCTAGTCAATGTTCATTTGTCAGGACTCTGGAGTTTGGGGTCAAATACCAGTTCCATCCTGTCCTAGCTGGGTTTTTAAATGACTTAACTTCTCCAGGACTGTTTCCTCATCTGTACAATTAGATGGTGTAATAATAATGCTATTCTCATAAGACTGTCAGGAGAATTTAACCATCTAACTTTTGCAATGGTTGGCACACAGTAAGTATGATAGAAGCATTTATTAAACAAAGGACGTTTGGGTTAAAGGAATGAAATGAGAAAAGCAAGGTTCAAGAAAAGAAGTTCCTGTTGTTGTCTAGGATGGGCCAGTGGTCTGAGCATCTCACCAAAGAGCTGTGGATGTACAGCTGCAGCCCCTCTATTTGAGGGTGGCTGGGAAAGTCAGAGAAAGTATTGAAAGGAGCTACTCCGTGGGCAAGGTTTTTGGGAAAGAGTAGGAGTTAGCAGTTGGGAACAGTGCAATGGCACATTGAGGTGATATGGAGTCATTCCCCTGGGGTGACTATAGCTGGGACAATTGATAAGACACAATACCAGCAGACTCTTTAGGGGTTTGATCATAAAGAATTTTGACTGCAGCCTAGAAGTTTCCAGACCAGCTCCTTAAAAGCAGATCCTTAAAAATAGGGAAAACAGAGCCAAGTACTGAAGTTATGCAGCACAGAAAGAGGCCATGAATAACTGCTTTATACGTTGACCCAGGTACCACCTTACCTGCCTTTGCAAACTTCACTGTTGTGACTCCTTAAAAACCAGTGATGGCCTGGGGGTTTGGGACTGGCTTATGCATACTGAGGTATATGGAATGATTGGCCAATGGGGACGTGTTGTATAGAACAGAGAACTCTGCCCAGTATTCTGTGATAATCTATGTGGGAAAAGAATCTGACAGAGAATAGATATGTGTGTATGTATGACTGGGTCACTTTGTTGTACATAAGAAATTATCACAACCTTGCCAATTAACTATACTTCAATAAAAAAAATTAAAAAGATAAAGAAGAACATTTTAATAGGATTGATTAACACAGCCATTTGGAAGTAGTTATTTTGATTTGGGAAATATTCTGATGTAAATGTTTTGACCTCAATGTTCTAATGCTTCACCAAAATGAAAAAGGACTGTTTATTTTTTAAAATTACCAAATGATATACCAAATAAATCAGTGCATTTTTCTATTCTGATCCTCTCTCCTACAGGAAAGAAAAGAAAGAAAGAAAGAAAGAAAGAAAGAAAGAAAGAAAGAAAGAAAGAAAGAAAGAAAGAAAGAAAGAAAGAAAGAAAGAAAGAAAGAAAGAAAGAAAGAATCTTTAAAAATGATGGTTTGATATTAACCTTCTTTTGAGAATATGGATAGAGCTCTTTGGATAAGATCTAAAACCACTAAGCTGGGGGAATAGAATCTTCAGCCTCCATTTATTGCCTGAGTTCTTGGGTATCCCAAATCCTTGCTAGGCCTTCAGTTCACTCTGGGTTGGTCATTCAAGCCTGGTTTACCTCCTCTGCTCCCAGAGTGGCCAGTGCCCAGGCTTTGGGATCTTTTCAGCAGCTGAGGTGCCCTCTGCCAAGACTTCTGAGGTGGGAAGAAATCAACACCTCTGAAATTTGTCCCAGAAATGAGGTCTTTGATCCCTGACATTGAAGAAAAAGGAACTTTGGCCCTGGATTTTATTTTGGTTATTTTCTTTGGAGTGAGGCCTGAGATGCATGCAAAATCAAAGTTACATGTGATACTCTTGGGGACAGCCCGAAGGTGAAGTAGGTACTTCAACCATAAAAATCTCTCAATTTCATCTCTCTCCAATGATTTCCTGCTTCACTTACCCAAGCAAGCACCCCATAATAATCATTTATGTCACTGTATAATTCTCAAGTGTTCTCCCTGGAATTTTCTATTTATTCCTCACCAAAATCCAGAGAGAGGATTTGGTAGGACTGGATGGACTTCAAGGTGAAATTTTTGAGGAAAAAAAATATTATTAATTCTAAGTGAGAAGACAAGAAAACTGAGGTACAAAAAAGGGAAATACTTTCCAAAGTCCCATGACTGAATTATAATAGTTCAGGAATCAGAAATTGACATTTAGGGTTCAAATCATCAATCTAAGCTGCTAAAAGATCAACCCATTGACTAATTTTGTGTTATTAGCAGTTAAATCAGTCCACAAGCCTCCATAGCACATGTTATCAGGGAAACGCAAATTAAAACAACAGTGGGATTCCACTACGCTCCTATTAGAAGGGACAAAAATCTAGAACACTGATGGCACCAAATGCTGGCGAGGATGTAGGGTCATTTATTGCTTGAGGGAATGCAAAATGGTACAGCCCCTTTGGAAGACAACTGGAAGTTTCTTAAAAAAAAAAAACAACTATGAATAATTTTATCATGATCCAGCGATCACGCTTCTTGGTTTTACCCAAATAGGTTGAAAACTTATGCCCACACAAAAACCTGCACATGGATGTTTATAGCACTTATAATTGCCAAAATGCTTTATTTATAATTGCCAAAAGTTGGAGGCAACCAAGATATCCTTCAGTAAGTGAATGGATAAACTGAGGTACACATAGACAATAGAATATTATTTAGCACTAAAAAGAAATATGTTGTAAAAAGCCACAAAAAAACATGGAAGAATTATAAATGCATATTACTAAGTAAAAGAAGCCACTCTGAAAAAGTTATATACTTTATGATTTCAACCACAAGATATTCTGGAAAAGCAAAACTATGGAGCCAAATAAAAAGATTAGTAGTTGCCAAGAGTTGGGGGCGGGGGGAAGGGAAGGATGAATAGACAGAGTACAAAAGATCTTTAGGGCAGTGAAACTGCTCTGTATGATTCCATAATGAGGTATACCTATTACACATTTTTGAAAACCTGTAGCATGTACAAAACCAAAAAAAAAAAAAAAGAGTGAACCATATGTGAACTATGGATTTTGGGTCATAATAAGATATCAGTTTTAACACATGTACCACTCTGTTGGGGATGTTGATAACGGGGGAGGCCATGCTCACATAGAGGCATGTGGGGACTCTATCTTTCCATATTGCTGTGAACCTAAAATTGCTCTAAAAATACTCTATTAAAAAGGGGATATAATCAAAAAGAAACTATTGTAACATCTTGTACTTCATAAAGGCAAGTATATCTTGAGAGATGTTGCTTCCTGTTATATGTGTGTATAAAATCCATATTTTACTATGGCTGTAAGAACTTTTAAACAACGTCATATAGTTTCTAAATTTCCTTTCAACTCCAGGCCTTTTACTTCATTAATGAGCCAGGAAGAAAACAAAAGGGCATCCTCAGAACCAGTAAGGCTCCCCTCTGAGGATCTCAATGGCCTGTACTATATGTAGCATTCTTATATGTTGGAGCCACATCAGAGGATATTTACAATTATCAAGCACACCATGAGCAGCTGATCCATTTCTTCTGCCAAGAATATCTCTCCTTTACACTCCTATCTCCCTGTCCCATTTGTGTACCTGGTGAATTCGCAAACATCCTTGATGATCTAGTTCAAATAACACTTTCCTTCTGCAAATTTCCCCGTGGACCCAGGGAAAATGAGCTACTGCTTCCTGGGTATGCCCTACAAGTTTGTGCATACCTTGCCACTAGCTCTTCTTGTTTTATTTTAGGCAGCTGCTTACATGCCTGCCTCTCCCTCTAGACTGTGAACTCTTTGGGAGCAGGAACTGTTTATTTCATTTCCATATCACCAGCCTGGGACGTGGGTTTGGAACATAGCAGACATTTGATTATGCTGGTTGAATTAAACTGTATTCTCTTTCAGCATATTCTACATCTGTGAGGCAATTCAGGAAAAGAAATCACTTTCATCTCATGGAAGGACCAGCCCTGCAATAGGACTGGGCAGAGCCCTGTTGCCCATCTCTTGGCAGGCCCCTGGGCTGTCATTGCTGCAGACAAGCCACTGAGGGAACTCCCTCCCCTCTATGCACACAGTTCTTCAGCCTTTGGCCAGCAGATGTTCTCTGGGGAAGCTGCTCTGTTCTACTTCCCTGTAGTGCCTTTGACTTCTGCCTTGTTCAGACTTGATAACTTAGGAACTGCCACTGACCAGGTCTTGTGCCTTTGATGCCTTTGATCTTCAGTTCTGCCCCTTCCCACTCTCCCAGACAGGGAGGCAGCCTGCAAAATTTCTGATTGGGCAACTCCACCCTGGGATGTGCAACACAGCAAGAGGAGAGATTCTTGTTCAAGTCACTCATTATCTGAGTTGCCTTGCTCTCTCCTTCATTGCTGAGTGACTTTTAAAAGGTTACCAAAAGCATATCTACTCAGTTTACAGGTGTCCTGTTGCTCACAGTCTCCAGGATTGGCAAAATAGCAGTCCTATTAAAAGGCCCACATTCTTAACTATCAACTAGGAAATGCTAATTTACATATTTTGCTGTGTACCATTTAATTCTCAAGTATGCCCTTTTCCTAGAGCCTTGATTTACCTCCACCTGAAGGCAATTTTCTCCATAGGACATCAATATTTGGGTTATAATATTATAGCACTAGTGTTTTTTTTTGGGGGGGGGGGGCTGCACCCTTGGCATATATAAGTTCCCAATCTAGGAGTCAAATCAGAGCTACAGCTGCTGGCTTACAGCATGGCCACAGCAATGCAAGACCTTTACTGCATTTGCGACGTTCATCACAGCTCATGACCCACTGAGCAAGGCCAGGGATCAAACCCACATCCTCACGGATACTAGTCAGATTTGTTTCTGCTGCTCCACGACAGGAACTCCAGACCTAGTGTTCTTAAATCCACAATTCCCAAATTCCTCCTCCCTGACCAAATCATTTGGGGAACTTAACTTTCTGGGTGTCTGAGCATGGCCAAGATGGGCTCAAGCATCTGTATTTTTCAGAAACTCCTCAGGGAATTCTATTGCTTTTCCATGTGGAGAGCCACACCATTATATGACTTAATCAAGGAATAAGAGATTCCATATATATGAACTCCTGAGATGAGTACATTTACAAACTAAAGAATGTAAACAATTTACCCATTTGTGTCACATTGTTCTAAAATTTAATTTATGAAACATAAGAAAAAGGTAGTAAATGCAATTGGCCTATTTATGACAAATGATGCCTTGAATATTAAATCCTATGCTGTAGTCTTGTGCTCATGTGTAATTGACTATATAATTCATTGTTAGCCCCTTTGCTACATGGCCACAGATATCTGGTTTCTTACACCTTTTCAGTGTTTTTCTTTTCAATTTTTGTTTCAGAGAACTGATGTCAAAAGAAGGAGGATCTCTAGATTTGGTGGTGGGAGGGGGACACAGACATTACCTTGTGTTAATATATACATGCTCTCTTCAATGAGTTCTTTTTTGGTACCTAACTATGATATAACCTCACTAGAACATGGAGCTTGATGCATTTTTCAAGTACTAGAGATGGATTCCCAGAGGCACTCTGCACGGTTGAAAGTGATTTGTGCCCTCAGAACAATAATTGGCTGAAACAGGAAAAGAGTGTTTCAAAACTATGTTCTAATCAACATAACTATTAAATGTTTGTGGTGCTTCTCAAACTTTAGTATGAAGGAACAACTAGATGTCTTGTTTAAATTATGGATTTTATAGTTCCACCCCCAGAGATTCTGAATCATTAAGTGTTGTGGTGGGGCCAGATTCTGCATTTTAAATTGGCACTCCAGGTGTTTTGATGCAAATAGCCAATCAATCAGTACTTTTTAAACTCTTTATGATTAGCAGCCAGTTTTATTTTTGCATCCCAATCTTCCACTGACCAATATTTTTCCTTCAGCTCAGGAAATATACGATTCACACAAATTTGACTCTATCCAAGCTAGTCTCTATCTTATTTCATGAGAAACATGTTGGAGATTGCAGCAATGACAGTTTGCTATAAATTTCTAAGCACTTAGTCTTGAGAATTCCCATAGGTCCAAGGACCACCCACTGAGCATCACCATCATAAAGCACCAGATAAGAAAGATATCATTAAACTGTGAATTGCTGAGAGGTCCCTATCCCTGGTAATACTAAGAATCCCCAAAATAATGGTTTGGGAAGAAATGAGTATCTAATTGATTAAAATGTAAGTTGATGTGGAGGCAAGTTTTGGAGCAAGTGGTCCAGCTGGGAGAAGGTAAGGGAAACATTCATTTATGACAGTGATTCCTTCCCTAAAAAATGAAGGAGAAGTAGGGAGGGAGAAGTTGTGATGAGAAGGCAATGGTACAGAACCCTTTCTCAAGAGTCTGTTTTCTTAAGCTGGGGAGACCATATAGGATCTGAACCACAGCTGATGGGGGGAGTCCTAACTGTTAGGTTGGCCAAACTTAGAGTTTTGAGAAATGGGATGAACTGAAGATGGGACCGAGGCAAAGGCTTCAGCTGGAGAACTGGGCTTGGTGAAGGGAAGAGATACTTCAAGACTACTAACTCTCCATTAGCCTACTGCCTCCCAGGACTTCCTACCTCATTAGGTGATGGCAAAGATGTTGCTATTAGCTTTAGAAATAGAGTATCAAGAACTATCATTATAGCAACTGTTTATTATTACAGTTTAATTAATATGCCATAAAATAATATTCATATGGGTCACAAGGTGTATGTCAGGGTAATTTGATCATTGCACTCAAGTTCTCTCTGTACACTAGGTTGCTTACGTAATGCAATAGTCTTCCGCAACCTGTGAGGAAATACTGTTTCCAAACACAGCGTGGTTCCCTAGGTGATGCTCAACTGACCCCATCTGAGAGATTGCTCCTGCTTTATCAACTATAATGATGGCCCAAAAAGTTGAATGGCACAGACACCTAACCCCAGGATCCCAGGTTTCATAATTGTAGACCCCTTCCATAATCTCATTTTTCATATCTGTTTGGTCTCCTATAACAATTTCCTTACTGTCTTTTGGACTGTCCAAACTTCCCTGTCTTTATCACCACTTCCTTTGTTAGATTTGCAGCTCTTCTTTCCTAAATATTGTTAAAGCCACCAAACCAGTCTCTCTGCTCTTGTCTTTCCTCCCTTTATACCCTGAGAAATGTGAAACCACAAAGTCACTCTCCACGTAATACCCTTCTGTGACATCACCCACAAGGTAGGGTCCAAATCTCTCAGCATGACGGGATCCCTCAAGACAAGCTACACTCCCACCCCTTCTCATCACACTTCGATCCAGACATTCAGAACTGTATGCATTTTCTCAAATGGAGCAATGACTTTCTTAAATCTTCTTGACCATCTACCAGGAACCTCCTTTACCTTATAGTCTGTGTGATGAATTTCTACTCATCCTTTAAGGCTGAGTTCCAATGTCACCCCCTCTGTACTTACTACATTGTTGTAGTGATTTGTCTAAATTTCTGGCTTCTCCAGGAGAACAAGAGCCCCTGGCAAATGAAACCTGGGTTTAATCAACCTTTGCATCCCCAGAGTAAAACATCAGGAGGTATAACACCAGTGGGCACTTAATCGACACTTGTGGATTACCTCAGAAGTGTCATGAAAGAACTATGACCCAGACTGATGAATTGAGAAGAAGGGAAAGACAGGAGGCTTAGAATTTCAAATACTACCAATTCTTCCCAAACTAAAATCACTATTCATCTGAGATTTTTAAAATGTGCTAAAGGAAACATTGGTGAAGGAATAAAGCCAGGAAATTAAGCACTTAGGTAATTTGTGATCTGATCCGTCATTCCCTTCCCTTGTTCTTTAAGTGAAAGGCTCAGTCATGCTCTGTTTGACTAACAAGTCTCAGCATTTAAATAGAAATTGCTTTCTCCCCACTTAATCCACTGCTCATAAAGGCTCCTGGGGGTAGAAAATTGGTACACAGAAAAATAGCATGTCACTTTTGAGTTGTGACAAGGTAAGACTATCCATCCATTACTGTTCCCATTCCAAACCTGCTGGGCAAATTACAAAATGGCAAAGAACAGCCTGGCAGGTGCGGACAGGCCAGCAGCCTCTCTCTCTCCTCCTAAGTTCAGGGCATGTGAGGTTAGTGCTTTTTACCAGAGATGTTATTGGAAGGACACTTTGTATTTCTCTTCCTCTTATCCACCTCCAACAAACACACATGTGTACACACACACACACACACACACACACACACACACACACACATTTTCTGACCTCTAGGGATTTGCTCTAAACAGCCATGGAATAAATATTTATTGCTACATTGCTGACTATGGAGATGGGGGTTAGGATGGGGGTGTATATGAGGTGTTAAAATGTAAATTCTAATTCCAGAGCTTCTGCTGGTTCTTGCCGCAATTAAAAATGAAGCCTTTGATTCACTTATTCAATCAATATTTGGAGAGCTTTTACTTTGAGCCAGATAGTTTTCTAGGCTCTGGAGACATATTAGTTAATAAAAGAAAGTCCCTGATTTTTTGGAGATTCATTATAAAGTAGGATACAGACAATAATAAGTAAACTGAAAAGTATATCATACACTGGAATGTGATACATGCTATAAACAAAAAGGCTACAAAGAACAATAAAACTGCTGCTATAATGGGAGAAAGTGTGTGTGCGTGTGTGTGTGTGTGTGTGTGTGTGTGTCTGTGTGTGGTGTGTATGTGTGTGTGTGCACATGCACCCACATGCAGGTGGAGGGGCTATTTTATATGTGGTGGTTGTAGGACATCTCTCTGAACACATGAAATCTGAGCAAAGATTGTACTAGTTTCCTGCCATAACAAATTACCACAAACTTTGTGGCTTCAAACAACAGATTTATTTTCTCTCTCACAGGTCTGAAATCCAGGAGTCCAAAAATAAGGTGTTGATAGGGTCATCCTCCCTCTCAAAGCTCTAAAGAAGAATCTGTCCTTTCCCGGCTTCTGTGGCCATAGCCAGCCCTGTGACCATATGATCTCTCCTTTTATGTACATCTAATTTCCCTCCGCCTCCATCACAAAGATACTTATGACGCATTTGGGGCTCACAGAGATGATCCACTATAAACTCTTCTTTTCAAGATCCTTAACTAAAACACATCATTTTTCCATATAAGGTAACATTCACAAATTCTGGGAATTAGACCACAGACATATCTTTCTTGGGGGGAGGTGTCATAATTTATCCCAATCTAGAGATCCAAATAATATGAGAAAGAAAGAAGAAGTCTGGGGTAACAGTGTTTTACGCAGAGAGGACAGCAAGTTCATAGGCTCTGAGCCTGGAGCACAACTGTCCTGTGAAAAGAAGGACAAGCAAGCCGGGGTGACTGGCTGGGAAAGAGTGCAGGTGAGGAGGTGCAACACAAGACCCAGAAGTGGGCAGTGGTGCAGATCATATAGGGATGCAGAGGACTTTTGCCTTTACACTGAGATGAAAAATCACTGAAGATTTTGAGCACAAAAATCCTATGTGTGTTTCATAGGGGGATGCTGCTCAGATTTTATGGAGACTCAAGTTCCAATTTAACCAACCATAGATGGATTTTTAAAGATGCACAGATATGCCTAGAATGAGATTTGAGTGGGCATGGGATGTGATGCATTAAAATTCTCCAGCAAGAAAGTAACAGGCATTTGGGAGTTTACAAGCAGGTGGCAGGGGACGGTCAAGTGAGGGGAGGACGGAGTGGCTGATAGGGAGAGGGAGTGAGAGGAAAACAGGCTGGAATATAAGGCAGAGTGGGGATGAGGGTGAGACCAGTAAGAAATTCTTGGTGGTAGATAAAGGACCACAATTTTTTTATGGAAGAGCTATCTCACCTTGGATTTTAAGTTTTCCTATACTATTTTTACAATCCCCTTCCATTATCCCAAACCTTCAATGAAGGTCCACTATAGTACACATTGACCTTGGTAAGGATTCCTGTGGAAAAGAGAAGGTTTTGCCTGTTCAAAATACTTTGGGACTATCAGGTAGATTTGAATTCATATTTCAGTCTCAGGACCGTTGCGGTGAGTATGGCTGGGGGGCAGAAGATACTGAGAAATGAGTTGTGCGTAAGAGGATGATAACTAACTGTCTAGAACATGGGTTAATAAAGTCGCAGGCATCAGGCAGATCCCTGCATCCCTCTCCTATTTGATGACCACACCGTACTTTCCAGCTGACACAGGAAGAGCTATGCCCATTGGAAAAGCAGTTTGAGGTCACCGTGGAGAAGGAACAAATGTGGGCCTCTCTCTAATAGTGCTCTTAGCTTGGACAGGCTCTTTCATTCATTTTCTCTAATTTAGTGCTAACTACAACCTTAGACTTAAACTGTTACTATGGCCACTTTACAGACAAGGAAACTGAAGCCTGGGGAAAGAAGGTAACCTCTCCAAGGTCATATAGATAATAAATAGCAGAGCTGGGATTTGCACTAGGTCTTTCTGATTCCAAAGAACCAAAGTTCTTTCATTTACATGAGGCTGAAATCCTTGGGCTTGGTTGAGAAACTCTGTCCCAGGATGTCTTATTTCTCTGGGCATCTAGTGACTTAGATGAGATGTCACACTGTGCACAGAGCTCCCAACATGTGCACTCATAGGGCTCATCTCAGATGCCCACCTGTCCTAGTGTACTTCTGACTCTCTTATGGACTCAGCGTCCTTCTCAGGGCATAGATCTTTTCCTCAAATGCAAAGCCTGGCTTCTTTTTCTCTGGCTTTGCTGGCTTAGAGAGCAAACATTTCAAAAATAAGGTGTTCATCAACCAGCTGGGTAGGTTTCCTCTGGACTTGTCCTGCTGCTAGTTAATCGAAGAGGTTGAAAATAGTGGCACTTTTCTTAAAAGGCCCATTTCTCCAAATTAGCAACATTCCTTATCAATATCCACACTGGGAAATGTTGAGGAGACCCCTATATTTAACATCTGTATTCTCTTGCACACACAGTCCATGGATCTTTTTAAGGAGCCATTTCTGTAAGTCCGCAACACACCACACCGTTGTATGAAGATTTTAGGCATTGTATTTTGAATTTGGAGCACCATTTAACACTCAGTGGTGTTGTCTAGAATTACCCCAAACTCAGTTTTAGACTAGACATTCTAATGATGTTATGCTGTATATATATATATATATATATATATATATATATATATATATATGGCAATGATAGCTTGCATTCTTGGTGCTTATTTCATTCTTAACACCTTAGATGCACTATCTCATTTAGTCCTCACAATAATCACGCGAAAAGACCCAGTTGGTAAGAGAGAAAATTGACACAGCATTTATGTACAATAATTTCTACTATAGTGCAGCATATGCATTCCTAGAAATTGCTATATTATTACTACACTGAAAATAACAATTTTGCCATACAAAATCATGCTAAACCGTGGGGCTTGTGAGAAAATATGGAGTGGGGTACGGATTTTTTCCTGGGGAGGTCATAACGAAGTACCACAAGCCAGGTCCCACCGTTCTGTAGGCTAGACCTCTGAAGTCAAGGTGTCAGCAGCATTGGTTTCTCCTGAAGGCTGTAAGGTACACTCTGCCCCATGCCTTTCCTAGCTTCTAGTGGTTTGCTTACAGTCTTTGGCACTTCTTGGCTTTTGGATGTCTCACCCTGATCTCTGCCTTCACGTTCAGGTGACTTTTTCCCTATGTCTTCACCTTGTCTTCCCTCTGTGCATGTCTGTCTCTGTGTCCAGATTTTCCCTTTTAATAAGGACACCAGTCTTATTGGATTAGGGCCCATCCTAAAGACCTCATTTTAACTTGATTACCTCCGAAAAGATCTTAATTCCAAATAAGGTCACATTCTGAAGCACTGGGGGTTAGGGCAGGGGACAGAATTCAACCCATAACAGGGCACAACACTCAAAAATTATCAGCAGCACATTAAATAAAGATAGAAAACTAATAAAAACAGTAGCATAGTTTTAAGCTCATGAGATGGTTAAGAAATACACAAATATGACAAATGTGACACTTCACTTTGGAAAAGACTTAATGTTTACTTGTAGAAGTGGTTTTGGAAGGGTTGCAGCTCATGAAGTGGTAGAAGGAGGGTATTCTAAAATCAGAAGAAAAATTGTAACACTTTTTGGATGGGTGTGGCTCACTATCATAGGCAGAGGACTTGAGCAGTGTTTAGAATGTGCATGTTTTGAATATTCCTACACAGCAGTTTTCATCCAGGGGTGCAATTTCCTGCATTTACCTAGTACTTTTTGAGGAGGAAATTGTGTGTAGACAAATGTGAAATTTGTATTATGCTTGAATTGTTCCCTAACGTAGCAATGTCTTTGGAAAAATTTGCATGTTCAAAAAGCACATTGTAGCCAAAGGTACTTTAAATAGCCCAAGGTCATAGCCACAGCTGAGGAGCTGGGTTTTAAACCCCAAGTAGAGTGACATCACAATCCAAGTCCTTAGCCACTGAGCTGTCAAGTTGTTTGTGCTGAAAACAAAATTAGAAAAGCAAATGACTTACTACAATGCTGTTGTGACAGGACTCATCCCATGGTCGACAGACTCCTAGGATACCTCTGCTCCTGAAGATTCCCTGCTCTGACTCCTGGGGCTGTGCATATGAGTCATCAAACCTATGATTATGTTACATTATGTGGCAGAACAGATTGTGCAGGTGTGATTAAGGTTCCTAATTTGTTGACGTGGAGTTAATCCAAAGAAATGTTATTCAAGTAGACCTAATTTAATCACACACCTCCTTTAAAAGCAGAGAGTTTTCTCTGGCTGGAGGCAGAGTGATTCAAAGCATGAGAAGATTTGAAGTATCTTTGCTGCCTTTCAAGATGGAGAGGGCCACACACAATGACCAAAGGAGAGTGGTCTCAGAGTTGAGAATAACTCCCAATCAAGCGCCAGCAAGGAAACAGGGTATGTAGTCCTACAATCACCTGGAATCAAATTCTACCAACAAGCTGAAAGAGCCTAGAGCAGATTCCTCTCCAGACCTTCCAGATGAGATGCCAGCTAACCAAAAAAACCTTGACTTTTGGCTTTGAGAACCTATGCAGAGCACACAGTCAAGCTCTGACCTATAGACTGGGAGCTAATAAACAAGATAGGGATGGAGTAGGCACAGGTAGTTGTAGAAGTCCCAACAAAGGATTCTAGATAGATAGACAGGGAAATCTAGGGGATATTGGGAGATCACTGTCAGTTAATAATTGCTCAAGAAAGCCATCAGAACAAGGCAGGCTTGCTTGACTAGTGGAGGTGGGAGATGTTGGGTGGGGGATGGGATGAGGCCTGCATTCAGATTCGGACCAAGGGCAGGAATCTGAGGACCTCTCTTCTGCTGATTTGAATACACACCTTACCGATACTAAGGAGAAGCTACTACTCAAAGAAAGAGGAAAAGGTGGTCTTTGCCAACTCCCCACTCCCCTTGGAAAATAAAACTGATCCTGGGGGCAGAGTTTCCATGCCTGCCTGCTTTCATCTCTCACAAGTGTCCTATCTTAATAAATCTATTTCTTGCCTATCACTTTGTCTCTCACGGAATTCCTTCTGTGCAGAGGCATGAAGAACCTAAACCTCAGTGAATCTAGACACTGGGTGAGTGATTCTAATTTAAAACAATGGGTTTAAGTCCCAATCTGAGTTTTGGCTGGGTTCAAGTCCCAGCATGTGGGTTCAAGTCCCAATGTAGATTTAAGCTGAGTTCGAGTCCTGGCATGTGGGTTCACATTCAAATCCAGGTTCTGGCTTAGACTCAGACCATTAGTGCTGTCAGTTTCAAATGGACTTTTTTTTAAAGAAGGTTTTTTTTTTTTTGGAATAATACTAAATGTATTTAAAAATTGTGAAGACAGTACAAAGATTTCTCATTGGTACCAGACCCCATTTTCCCTAGTATTTACACATTACTTTAACGTGGTTCATGCATCACATCTGATGAGCAAATTCTGATTCACTCTTATTAACTGGAGTCATACATACAGGTTTCCTTGGTTTTACCTTATGCCCTCTCTGTTCCAGAGTCATATCCAGGTTCCACATTAGATCAAGGAGTTAGGCATCCTTAGATTTTCTTGGTTCTGACAGTTTCTCAGAGTTGTTTTAAGTTACTAAGTTCATGGTACTTTGTTAACGAGTTTAGAAAACCAAAACGCTACCTTTCTCTCTGTGCTTAGATACCCACTATGTAAAGGAAAGAGTAAAGCCCTTGCAGGTTCCTCTGGGCAGCACACACCACCTTCAACTTGTACCAACCCTTCCTCCCAACCAGGTCAGGCCCCTTGTACAGAAAAGCTGCATAAATTTACTTTTGTAAACATATGTTTTCTGATAATATTTTTTGTCTTCTTTTATGTATCTTTCTGCAAACTTTCAAGGTTAAGCACCATTTAGAAATGCCATCAAAAAAGTTTTGTTGCCATCAATGGCATATTTTAATTTTAGTTCCAGAAATTACCTAAGTAAGGGGAGCTTCCATGTACCCACATGAAAGGTACATACACATTGCTGGATGATCTACTGATTAAAGTGGCTAATACAGCTACCTCTAAAGCCCTAGTTGGACTCACAGTATTCTGAAATAAGTGGCTTTCATTTGAAAACTAACCATGTATCCTCTGGCTGCTTTGAGTTTGGCCAATCCTGAGCATCTCCCTCTTTGGCTGAAGCTGTTCATATCTGGATGTTGTCAACATGGAAAAATGAGCTTGCTCCCAATTTGCTTTAAAAGAAGTCAATGCTTTGAACACAGTGTTCACTTCTCTTCAGGGAACAACATCTCTTGTTAAGTAGAAATATTTTTTCAACAAAGAGCCTGCTGGTCCAGATCTGTTAAAACTGGTTCAGCAGTCTGTTTCTATTCCAGTATCTAACATTGTAGTAAAAAGAATGTTGAGTAGTATGAATAATTTGTGTTGAGTTAGTGAGAAATGAATAAAATGGTGTGTGTGTGTGTGTGTGTGTGTGTGTGTGCATTCATTTGGAAAAAAATGAGATGTTTGAAAACTAAATTTTAATTGATAAGTAAACCATACTTATTTAAAATATATGCTATAATCTCAATTGAACAACTTTACTCTGTGACTTTGCTGTATCATACCTACAGTTTCATTTTGCTCTGTAATTTTGATTAACATATTTTTGAATCTGTCATTTGTATTAAGTCAGACTTCTTTGCTGGGTTGGTACAGGACTTTAATTGTATCTCCACTTTTGGGTGCTACCATTATCTAAAGAGTCAAGTGTTTCATTTACTTCAATAGATATTTTTGAGACAATATCACATTCTAATTCTGCACCGGCATCTTTCAGGGAGACAGGAAGGAATAATAACGCAGCTTCTGCCCTGGATAAGCTCATAGTTTGCAGCAGTGTTTCTCCAGTGAGTCCCCCAAATGGAGACCTGGAATTCCTCAAGTTCATTGCAAAAACCATGATATACTGGTAAGCATATTAAAATATTATAAAACATTTTTATGGTAATCCAGACATGATTTTATATTAGGCTCTAGTGTAGACAGTGTTTGTACCAAAGACTTAAAGAAAAGGGAAAAAAAGATAAGAGAAAAACCTTGGTACAGGGACAAATTTACATCTAAATTTTTTCTTATAGATTGGAAAAGGGACATTGCTCTTTTAGTTTATTGTGGTTAGTTTATTGCTGTTTTATTAAGGGAAGTTATTATGTATAAGTATTGAATATGGCATGTTAGAAATCCTTATGAAGTTTACCTTTCAGGTGAAACCCTGCTCTCTGCCTGTTTTTCTCCTCCTCCAAAATGTTCAGTTTCTCTCTACTGAAAATAGTTTGGAAATGAAACTACTTACCCTCACCTGGTATCTAGCCATCCACATTCTGGCCACACCCTACACAGTGTTCCCACTTCACTCCCCTGCTTTCTCAGCTCCAGTTACTCAGAATTGCATCCGATACCCCACTCCCACCCCAGCACACCCAGTCTTCTTCTTCTCCCCCTCCTCATGACTTTTCCCATGATGGCCCTTCCTTGGTGAAGCAAATCCAATTCAAATCAATAAATCTTCCCAGGATATCCTCCCCCTTCAACAACCAGAGTGAAAACTTCCATTCTGATCTTTCCATTTTATACTATTTACTCATACTGTTTACACAAGTCCCTCTTGCAGTAGTGTTAGCCGATGATGTTTATTAGCCAATCTGTGCCAAGCACAACTGTATTATCACACACACAGTGGGACGAAGAAATATTCAGGAAGGTCCTGCCAGAGGTGACCTGGATGGTTAATAGCAAAGCCATAGTTGGAATCCCAGTCTGCTTCCAAAGACAGTGATGCCCTTACAACCTAGAGACTCCCTTTGGAGTCTTCATCTTCCTGGGGATACAGGCAGACATGTGTCTTCTTCCCATCACTGTGCCTCACACCTAGCAGCTACTCAAAATACATCTATTGAATTGAATTGAACTGTATTAGGGGCAAGAAAAAAAATGATACCACTTTCCCCAGCTCTTTCTAGAACAGTTTAAAATGATTTCTACTATTCAGTAGTGGTGAAAGGAGAACAAAGCCCTTTAATTCATTGTTAATGGGGATGTTAATTAATATGTCTATTTTGGAACTATTAAAATTTAAAAAAATGCTCATGCCCTGATATGCAATTCTACTTTTAGAAAATTTCTTCTAGGCAAATAATTATAATCAAGTGCAAGGATATGTATACAAACCTATTTCTCACAGCATCATTTATGGTAGTAAAAATGTATAGGTCATCTAAATGCCCATTACTTGGGAACAGATGAACATATTAGGGGGTGTCTTATGATGAAGTATTAAGTAGACTTTTAAAAAGGTAGGTATAGATCTATATGTGCAAATATGGAAAAGTGTTCACAATATATTTCTAAATTGATAAAAATGAGTTCCACAAATACTGTTTTATTTTTCTCAAAAAGAAAAAAAATACCTTTTCTTCATCTCCCCCATGCATATACACACATACAAACACAAAATTCTCTAGATATCAAGTGGGGTATTTTTTATTCTTAGACCCATGGTTATGGTCCAATGACAAGGACAAATTATGTTAAGGACCCTCCCTTATAAAGAGAGCCATCAGCCTCTATAAGTTGTGCTAGGAGCAGCTAGCAGTGACCTCGCACCACCAGTCATGTACCTCCTTTTCCCACCTCCAGGCTGATTAAGTAGAGCTGCTAAAGATGTTAATATCCTTGTGAGGTTATAGGGGTTGAAGTTATTGTTCATCTCCCCAAGGGAAGCGGTACACAAGAGAAGATGAAGGATCAGTTAGATGCCCATCTTAAAATGCCCAGTATCTGCAAAACAGGGAGACTGAGTGATTTCCTTGTTGAGTGTTGGTCAGGGTAAAGGAGAGGAAGAGAGAGACAGATGGAGGGACTCATCCCTTGAGAGGGGGCTGGGAGAGTAGCTGAGGTGATGGCTACAGGCAGGACTTGAGCAGGACTGGTGGAGGGTGGGGGAGAAGATGCAAAGAAGGAGAGAGAGAGATTTCAGATATCAGAGAGATGCGGGGTGATAACCACTAGCTGGGATACAGCTGGCAGATGTGACAAGATGCCTCAGGGTTTGCCAATGCCTGGGAATCGATTCACTGTCCAATCCGCCTGTTGGAACCATGACCTATCCTCCGGAGCTAAGAGACAGAGAGATACATCAGTGATTTTGTCCAACCAAGGAGAAGAACACAACCAACCCTGTAAAGTCAGCACTTCTTAGTTTTTCACCCTCTCCTTTCTCTTCTCTCCCAAACTGTGGCAGCTTTGTAACTAGGAAAGAGAGGTGGGAGAAGTATCTTGGAGATAGGTTGTATGTTCACAGCTAGGGAGAGGAGCAGGGAAGAACTTTAAACTGAGATTGAAAGTAAAATTAAAAATAAAAAGAACAAGCAAACAAAAAGGGACTACATTTATCCATTTACCAGTCTGAGACATTTAATAACTTGACATGGCTGAAAATTATGGAAGTGAACCAAGATATCATAAAGGGGTGAGGAGAAGTCAGAGGAGAAATAAGAACGAGATAGTCTAGTGAAATACGGTAAGTGGAACTAATAAAACCTTTCATGCCTATGCCTAATGGGTTTAAGAGTTACACAAACACAGACACACTGGCATGTGCATAAAAAAACTGTCCATGGTCTAGGATGTGGGTCAGCAAAATTTCCTGAAAAGGACTTTGTGGGCCAAACAGTTTCTGTTGCAGCTACACATCTCCACCATTGCAGTGCCAAAACAGGCACAGATAATATGCACACTAATGAGTTGTGGTTGTTCCAATAAAACTTTATTTAGAAAAACATGCAGTGGGCTGGACCTGGTCTGCAGTTGTGGTGTGCCAGCCTCTGGGCTAGAGGAACTGGTAGACTATATATCAATGCATTCACCCTTGAGGAGTGGGATGGCTGCTTCCACAAAATTGCAACTAGCAATAGAGCCAAAGGGACCCCTTTGAAAGCTTTTGTTGAGGATGAGAATGGAAATTGATGTCACTCTCTAGTAAGAGGAGCTAGATCCTTATTCCACTGGTCTGAACAGCACTGAGGGGCAAAGGAGGTAGTAGGCACATAGAGGTGAAGGCAGAGGGGTTTCAGCAGGTGCTAAACAGACAGATGAAGAAACTACAGCCTCCTGGGGAGGCGGCAAGGCTTTTCAGTGGATGCTGTAATTGCCAAGGTCAGGTAAGGAGAAATGGTCACTTAGTAAGTTAGTTACTCCCCTGATGACTGTGGGTGGCCCACAGTGTCCCTTCCAGGCCAATCAAGGTCATGTCAGTAGACTCAGCCATGGCAGTTGCAGTGTTCCCCATCACAGGCCCAGGAAGTATAGATACATACTCAAACAGATCAGGGATCAAATCCTGGCTCCTTCAGTACCATCTCTGTGGCTCTAGCCTCCTGAGCTCTCCTCAACATTGGCAGTAGCAGCTGCAGCAGCCAACACTGAAATGTTTTCTACGTGCCCTTTCAGACACACCATCTATGATTCTTACAGGCATCTTTCCAGATAAATATTAATAACACCTTTAAAAGGATATCATAACATCCCCTTGATAGAATTATCGAGAGGCTCAGTGATAATCATGCTAAATCCTCGCTATGGCTGTTGACATGATGCCGAGGTTGAATAAATGATAGTTATCACATTATTATTCTTTTATTAATCAGCACAATTCAGGAACAGATGTGAAACAGGTGCTAGACACAGAGCTAGAATAGACAGCCAGGCACTGCCAGTCTCCTTGACTCTTTATAAATCTTCTCTATGACGACATGCACATCATTCCCCAGATGGGGAAAGGAAGACATTTGTGGTCTGGACCAATGCCCGTCACTGCTTCAAGAAGCCAAGCGGCTGCCCAGGCCAGGAACATCCCCAACATCTGGTTCAGGTGAGAAGCCCAAGGAGAAGAATCTGGGTCAAGTCCCTGGCTAGCCCAGTAAGGACCTTCAGTAGAGAAACCTGAAAATGTACTGACAAATGGGGAGATGGGCCAGAGACACTGAAAACTCCAACTTGGAAACTGAGCCCTTGACTAGTAGAAAGGGTTTCCATTTTCAATCCTAATAAAGTGATTTTTAAAAGCATACTTTATTTACCCCTGTGACTTATAATTCTATATATTCATGTCTTTCACTGCTTTGTGGGTTCTTCATATTGCTTTCTTTTGTATCTTCCAACAACTAATATCTAATCTTTGTGCTTCAGAGTCCAAGTCTCCAAGGGAAAGAATCCAACTGGTTCAATATGTTCTCTCCCATTCTATTAGGTAAAAATATTCCTCCAGGCTACCTCTCAGCTCTTGCCACCTTGAATCAGATGTTCTCAACTAGGGATGGCAATGTCACATGGCAGAGACCATGCTCCCTTGAGCAGAAGACATCATTTTGGATTGCTCCCTCAGCAGGGATCGCTGAGCAGAACCAACAGGTGCTGCTGCCTCATGAAAGCCCTGAGCGTCCACAGATGGTGGTGCCATAAAAGAGAAGTAAGTTGTCAGCTGGTCAGCCTAAAGGCATTTGTATTAGTTTCCAAAAGCTTCTATAACAAATAATCATAAACTTGGTGGCTTGAAATAGTAGAAATTTATTTTCTCACAGTTCTAGAAGCCAGAAGTCCAAAATCAAGAAGCCAGCAGGGCTGTGCTCCTGCCAAAGTCTACAGGAGAATCCTTCCCTACTCCTTCCAGCTCCTAGTGGCTCCAGGTGTTCCTTGCTGTGACCACATTGCTCCAGTCTCTGCATCTATAGCCACACTGCCTCTTCTTCTCTTGGTATCTGTCCCCATATGCCTCTTACAAGGACATTTGTCATTGGACTTACAATGCACCAGAGTAACCCAGGATGATCTCATTTCAAGATCTTTAACTTAGTTACATCTGCAAAGACTTCCCCCCCTACCCCCCAATAAGGTCACATTCACAAGTTCTGGAAATTAAGCTGTGCAAGTATCTTTAGGAGGTCAACATTTAAATCACCACACTAATGAAGACTAAGATAAAAACTAGAAAATATCTGACTATAAAATATTAGTCTAACTACTGAACAGACTGGCATGTGTTAGGAGCTCAACAATTATTTGCTGACTGCTTGAACACATCGGCACCTTAATTTTGCCAGTCAGGAAACTGAGACATCCAACAGTGTTCCAGCTGAGGTCACACATACCCTGTCAGAGCTTGAATTAGGCCCAGATCCCTATTCCTCCATCTGAGTTTCCTGAAACCACAGTGATCCCTTGCCTCATTATCACTGCATTACAGGAGAGGATAACTTAGGTTCAGAGACTTGCCCAAAGTCGTTCAGTTAGCTTGTATTGGAGTCAGCCTAGGTCTCCAGACTCCCAGGCTAAGCTCTTTTCACTTCATTCTACAACCTTGAACGTTTTCTGTCACCAGGCCTAGAAAAGAAGTCTAAGGAAATACAATAAAGACCCAGAAAATAAAAGGAGAAGACAGAAGGGAACATGTTGTATACTTTATCCGAATTAAAAAAAGCTTGGTGACAGGGTCATGTTTTATTTCTCCACCTTTTCCTACCAATTTCCCAAATACACACTGATAACAGATCAGGAAGAGCCAGGCCCTTGCCCAGTGGAAAAAAACTTTTGAAGAACTGCTTTATATACTCTGATACACAGCTCACCCATCACCTGGAAAGCAAAGTCACCTTGGAACCATGAGGGTCTTTCCTGACTTCTCAGACTTGCCAAAAAAGCCAGAAGAGCCATGAGAAAGAAAAACCAAACGTGTTTTACAAGAAAAAGAAGTTCTTTCTTCTCACAATACTTCCTGATTTTGCTCTAAATGCCAAACCAAAAACAGAAAAAAAAGGGAAAAAGGAAGGAAGTCACATTCCCTCAGCATTATCCCTACCCCTCCTCGGTTGCCATGACAGCACCTGCTGCACTTCCTATGTCTTCTCTGCTTCCCTTCACATCATTGACTATAAGGACGGTTTTCCATCTAGGGCCACCCATTGGTGAAACCTAATCAATATGTGTTTCTGGATAGTACCTATTTTTTAAAACAGAGGAGATGAACTTTCACAGTCAGAGTTCTAACCCACTGCACTGCGGCCGAAACTCCACAGGCCTATTCTCGTAGAGTCATCTGACAGCACTGGAAATGGTATACTTAGGTAAAGCCTTGCTGAATTGACACAAGTTGACACCTTGCTGATTTGACACTATTCAAATTCAAATGTCCCCAGACAGGTATTGCAGAGGAGAGAAGGAACCAGGTGAAAACAATGGCAACCTGGAGAGACTGTGCTCTGGGGAAGGGATCATCAGATACTAAATTCAAGTCTGCTATAAGCCTGTGGGAATTCAGGCCCTTCGGTGTCAGAACTTGTGAAGTTTCAAGAGAAACAGGAAATCTTGACTCTGTCTGCAGCAGTTTGGGTTGCTGGGGAGGCACAAGTTCGATCCCCAGGCAGGTGCAATAGGTTAAGGGATCTGATAGTGCTGCAGCTATTGCTTTGGTTCAATCCCTTGCCCAGAAGGCACTTCCATATGCTATGAGTGTAGCCATTAAAAACAAAAACCAAAAAACAGGAGTTCCCGTTGTGGCTCAGTGGCAACACACCCAACTAGTATCCATGAGGGCATGGGTTTGATCCTTGGCCTTGCTCAGTGGGTTAAAAATCCAGTGTTGCTGTGAGCTGTGAAGAAGGTCACAGACAGCAGCGTGGGATTTGGCATTGCTGTGGCTGTGGTGTAGACCAGCAGCTGCAGCTCTGATTCAATCCCTAGCCTGGGAAGAACGTCCATATGAGGGTACAGCACCCAAACAAACAAACAAACAAACAAACAAATAAACACAGGCAAGTGGTGCTCAGACTTAACCACACGAACCTTCCAACGTAACTTCCACTAGCTAGGGTCCCAACTAATCTTTAATACGGCTGAGCTTGAAGGCCAGCCTGGGTTTTCCTTTAGCAGCCGCTGCTCAGAGTGTCTGTAATGCCAGCGGTCCCTGCTCCCTGGCTGCCTGTTCTTCTCCCTCCTGGACAGCTCCACTTTCATACTCCACTTAAAGTCAGAATCCGGGAATCTAAAAATAGTCAGTCGTCACTGCACTGACGTAGTGCCTCTGTTGTTCTGAGAGCAGTTCTCTGTCAAAAGAATATTTTCAAGAGGAAGTTAGGTTTACGTTTAAAAACTGCATGTGAAATGACTGTGAGCTTTTATTGTTTCCCTCCACTCTCGGCCCGCCTGGACACAGAAGCATTTTTTAAAAGGTCTGGTTATGGCAGAAGAGGAGGAAGGAGTGTGGACCAGGCATCTGCTTGGAATTACAAAGCGTGATTTAACTTAACCTGTAAAAAACCTTCAGTGCCCAGGTTAAGCATCTGACACAGAGAATACATAATCAAAACACAGTGGAAAGGAGATGGAGGGGTAGAAATTTACCCACTACATAGGCTTGAGTCTCTCCATTTTATTTTAGTAACATTTATTGAGTACCTACAGTGTGTAAAGTGTTTTTCTAGGCATGGTTGAGTTTCATTCATTCACTTATCCATCTATTTGTTACCCATTACCTAAGTGCCTCCTTTGCTTTCCTGCAATTTCCATTTGCATGTGTGATCATCGGCTCGTAATCTCAGACTTCACCCAAATATTTTTCAAGGGCAAAGTTCTGCCCTGTCATTAACAGTCATCACAATGTTACTGATACCTAACTTTGACAGAAAATTTCCTATTTCCTTATCACAAGGTATAATATGGAATCTCAGCCATCACCCAGGAAAGAAAATTCTCCAGTAGCTTTTTCTATAAACTAGAATGATTCACAACCTCTCAAGTTTACCTAAACTCTAGAGAGCTCTCTCTGACAGATACAATGGCAGGCTATCCTCCTCTGGACCAAGTTCATGAATAGTGCTTTCTAACAGCCAGAGAGTCACTCAGCAATCATTGTCACTGCACTGTTTCATCAAACCATGATCAAGCCAATACACTTCCCAAGAACATAATATGTAACATGTAATAAGCATTCAGTAAACTCCTGATGAACAAATGAATTGATGAATGAATGCACAGAAAATAAACGGACAAATTGGGCACTGGTTTTACAAGTAAAATGGAGACCTGAAAATTACTGGGCTCCTCTTCTAACTATATCAATCTCCTTCTATCAGTGAATATTTCTCCCTCTCCCAATGAGCTAAATGCAGAGCTCTTTCATTTTGCTCTTATACAGTAAATTTGGAACTCTGACGAGGTTCAGTGCCTCTCATTCTCTGCAGCAAGGATTTGAGTGAAGACCAGCAGGCATACTTCACCTTCTGACAACAAGGCCCATGGAGACTCAAAAATATCCAACCTTCCAGACAAAATTTAGAGGAGGAAAATCTTTTTGTTTGTTTGTTTTTTTGTTTGTATCAGGAGAGAAAATCTGGATATAGTGTAAAGGCATTTTATTTTTCAGGTGAGAACTCTGAATAATAAATGAGAGGCCTGTTATTTTCTTTCCAGGAAACAAATCTCCTCCTGGAGGGTAGAGTCCCAGTTCTGTTGACCATAGAGTTACAGCAACACTTCTTAATTTTAGGTTTATGTGTTTTACATTTTGAAAATTAATACACACTATATATGCTAACTGAATAAAATGCACACAAATAGAAATATCTATTAAATGGAAGTCCCTTTCTCTCCTCTCCCCTCCACTGTCCACCTTCCACTTCCCTGAGGAATAGACTCGGAGGTGGACATTGGCCTGCATGGTGGTAACTAAAAAGTGTCTTTGGTCACCAGAGCCATGGAGAAAGGAGAAGTTGAACTGTGATGTAATTTCCAAAAAAGGCTGGAGGCGATTCATAGGGGGAACTCGGGAGGAGCTGGGATGGACTGTCAGACTTGTCCTTCAGGGAGGCAAGGGCCTTCCCTTTTACCCTTCACTGGATGTGAGCTGTAGGTCAACCCTTGTAGGAGTATGAACTTGGAGGAGACAGCGCCCTTCATTGGATGTGAGCTTCTGGGGAGGGAGGGAGTTATGAACCCCACCAGAAGAAAACACTTCAAGCAAGTGGGAGAATGCATGCCTTGCTGCTTTCAAGAGATAATTGGATGGCATACTATAGAAATACACTATTATCTTTCCAAAACCCACACACTTTCCATGAACACATGAAGTATACACACACACACACAAATGAAGGGCACTATGGGATAATAGTTAAGGATGTGCACCCTAAAGCCAACCTTGGAAATTTTGAGTCCCTCTGGGCCTTTGTTGTCCCTGTGATGAAGATGGTGTGGGAGTGGTGACAATGGCCCCATCATAGAGCCACGTGATCACAGAGGATGAAATCGGTGAATTGGTAAAGTTCTGACACACAGAAAGTTCAGCTCTTTACTTGTGTTACTCAACAATTGTCTCAGACAAGCTTCTCTGTGATTCATAAGAAAATCCTTCATTCTTTTTAATAGCTGAGTAACAGTCTTGAGTACTGAATCCTGGATACCAAATGGGGTGGATTTGCCATAATTTCTTTAACAGTGACCCTATTGCTGCGCATTTAGGTTGTCTCCAATTTCCTGCACTTATAGGTCAAGTAGAATTGAATATCCTTGTACGTTTATCCTTATGCCCTTGGAGGACTGTCTGTAAGATTGATTCTTAAAAGTGAAATGTTTTCTCAAAGGGCTAACATGCCTCAGTTCTGACAGGTACTGTTAGCTGCCTGTGAGAAGACTGCATAATTCTAACTTGGACCTCAGTATGATGAGCTAAGAGTGCCTTTTCTCCATCCAACACCCATCACACACCAACACTAAATGTTAAAAATTGGTTACACTCTTATTAGACTAATAGATGAAAACAAAAAGTATTTCCTTTTTTTAATTTGCATTTCAAGCAATCCTTGAGAAATAAAGCCTTGTTCTTATGTTTCTTAGCCATTCGTGTGTCTGCATTTGTGACCTGCTTAATTGTCCTTTTCCTCTGGTTATTTTTGTTACACATTTCCTTGAATGTATATATTAAAAATAGGTTCTACTATTCTCTCTTCAATTTTGAAGGTGCTTCTCAACTCCAAAGGTTAAAGTCCCATGTCAAATTTGCCAGCTTTCTTCACAGCACTCAGATTCGGAGTTCTGGATATGTGGGAGATGTAAAAGGAGAGTTCCCTTTACTTAGGCTCAGATGCAAAGCCCATTTTATCCTTTAAACTGCAAATTCATGTCTAGCCCCTGAACTCTCCATCTGCCTAAAGCAGGCAGCTTTTTGGGTGTCATTTCTATTTTTATTTATTTTTTAATTTTTTTAATGATTTTTATTTTTCCATTATAATTGGTTTACAGTGTTCTGTCAGTTTTCTACTGTACAACAAGGCAACCCAGTCACACACACACATATCAAATTTTTCTCACATTATCCTCCATCATGCTCCATCACAAGTGACTAGATATAGTTCCCAGTGCTATACAGCACGATCTCATTGCTTATCTATTCCAAAGGCAATAGTTTGCATCTGTTAACCCCAGATTCCCTGTCCATCCCACTACCTCCCCTCCCCCTTGGCAACCGCTAGTCTGTTCTCCATGTCCATGAGTTTCTTTTCTGTGGAAAGGTTCATTTGTGCAGTATATTAGATTTCAGATGTAAGTGATATCATATGGTATTTATCTTTCTCTTCACTTAGTATGAGAGTCACTAGTTCCATCCATGTTGCTATAATTGGCATTATTTTGTTCTTTTTTATGGCTGAGTAGTATTTCATTGTGTATATATACCACAACTTAATCCATTCATCTGTCAATGGACATTTAGGTTGTTTCCATGTATTGGCTATTGTGAATAGTGTTGCAATTAACATAAGTGTGCATGTGTTTTTTTCAAGGAAAGTTTGTCTATATATATGCTCAAGAGTGGTATTGCTTGGTCATATGATAGTTCTATATTTAGTTTTCTGAGCTACCTCCATACTGTTTTCCATAGTGGTTGTACAAATGTACATTCCCACCAAGAGTGTAGGAGGGTTCCCTTTTCTCCTCGCCCTCTCCAGTATTTGCTATTTGTGGACTTATTAATGATGGCCATTCTGTCAGGTGTATAGTGGCATCTCATTGTAGTTTTGATTTGCATTTCTCTAATAATCAGTGATGTTGAGCATTTTTTCATGTGCTTGTTGGCCATTTGTATATCTTCTTTGGAGAAATGTCTATTCAGGTCTTTTGCCCTTTTTTTCAATTGGGTTGTTGCGTTTGTTTTTTTTTTCTTTTTTATTATTTTTTTTAAAACTCAGTCCTATTTATTGAATTTTAGACAAGGTCTAGTCTATAGTTTCATCCTTGCAGCATTTTTCACATGGACCTCTCCCTTCCTCTTCTTTCTGCTTCTGTTCCTTTTTCCTTTATTGACTATGCCCACCTCAGGGGTGTAACTGGTGCAGAGGTCAGCCTCCAGGAATGACTGTCCCTTGGGCCATCATCTGGCTTGTGAGAGCATCTCTGCTGGCTCCCACTGCTGATATCATTGCTGTTTGGTCCTGGTACTAATGACAATGGCTGCATTGCTGTGTGTGTTGTTGTGGCCAGGACAGTTGGGAGGAAGGAAGAAAATGTGTTCATATTTGTGAACTGGTCCAGTGGGCGGTGAGGAGTTTCTGTGACATGGAAGCATCTGAGGAGTGCCTGGTTGTCAGGAGCATCAGTTTCCACTGCTCTCTGGCTTAGAGGACCTCCCTAGTGGCAGTCACATCTCCTTTCGTCCCTTGCCAGGGGCATAGCCACACTCCTTATGGGAAATATACCTTGTGCCTCCTGTCCCAACGATAAATTCCAAGGCCCATCAGCAGAGAGATGATGATAAGAGAGAGCTTCTGTGACTCCTCTAAGAGCTGCAAAAAACTTGGACAGAGCTGTTTATGTCTGCTTAGCCACTCCAGAATACAGTCCAATTGTGTCCCGCTGGTGTGATGTACTTTGGCAAGTCTCCTGTCTCCAATGTGAGGGCAGTTTTCTATGTGCCCTCTGAGGGAGATGTGGGTGGAGAAGAATTAACACCTCATCAACTGTGTTTTACTCAAGAAAATGACTCTTCCTCCTTCTCCCCACATATATATGGGGACTTGAAAAGACTGATGTCCCCATGCAGTTCTGGAAAGAGCCACTGCTTTGCAAAACTTGCAAAGGGATACAAAGTTTACATTTCAGAGATCTATCTTGTTTCCTTTTTCTGTCTGCTTTACAGTACCTGCCAAGGATATCTGTGATTCTGTGACTCAGCAAGAGCAAGAATGGTCATGAGAATAATGATAAAGGTGATTGTTATTGATAGCAATTGTTTTTTTTAAGAAAGTTATTTTTTTAATTATTTTTATTTTTTCCATTATAGTTGGTTTATAGTGTTCTCTCAGTTTCTACTGTGCAGCAAAGTGACCCAGTCACACATATATATGCATTCTTTTTCTCACATTATCCTCCATCATGTTCCATCACAAGTGACTAGATATAGTTCCCTGTGCTACACAGCAGGATCTCATTGCTTATTCACTCCAAATGCAATAGTTTGCATCTATTAACCCCAGACTCCCAGTCCATCCCTATCCTTCCCCCTCCCACTTGGCAACCACAAGTCTGTTCTCCAAGTCCATGAGTTTCTTTTCTGTGGAGACAGCAGTTGTTGAACAGTTTCTGGAGTTCTAATTTCAGTATGATGGAGGAAGTGCCCAGCAGACCAGCTTCCATGAACAATAGCTATAAACTTTAGACAAAATATTCAAAGGGAAAAATATACCCAAAGGCTCTGAAAAGCCAACAAAATCAAGCAGATTTTATAAGGGCATTGAAACTTGGAAGAAGAGATCAATATAGGGTGAGTTTTCCATTTTGTTGCAACTTTGTCCTGAGGGTCGGCCATAGTCATGGTGTGACATAGGCCAGTTGAAGGAATAAGGGAAGCTTGCCAATTTTTTGGTCTGAGGAATCAGAGACATAATCCAGAAAGAGAAGAAGGAAGCCTAGCAAGGAGAATGCCAGAGCCCCAGATTCTATGCATCTATGTGTCAACTCTGCCCAAACCTCTGGCTGACCCTTGAACTATGCAAGCATGAAAAAGACTGCAAACAACCCAGGAAAAAGGAGTTGATGTAGGATCTGAGCTGCCACTTACCATTGGCAGGATAGTCTTGCACAACTTAAGTCTAAGCAAGTTACTGACTGCTAAAAAATACATCAAAACACTTTGGAGGAATACAATAGGATCAAGAATCTCTGTATCATAACAACGCAATGGCTAGAACACAATCTGAAATTTATTTTAAATAGAATTAATAATCATTAGCTCTTGAGAGTTGTTAAACAAAATGATATATTTAGCACAGTGTTTGCAAAGCCTGGCATTTAGCTAATGTATGAGTCACAGCCTATACCTCTTGGGTTCTGGAGGAGGTATCTTGGGAAGTACCTCCAGAGAGGTTACCAAATGTAGTCAACCCTCCAAGTTGGAAGAGAAAACACATCTATCATTACTAGTGAATTTGGGGTCTAGAACCCTTGGAGGGAAGGAGAGGCATAAACAGAGAGGAAGAGCAGCATTCAAATTAATTGTCAAGATTGCCAGGGAGTTGTCAGAGAAGTTGAGGAATAATTTTTCAAGAAAGTGCATAAAATAACTATTCACAATAGCCAAGACATGGAAACAACCCAAATGTCCATCGACAGATGATTGGATTCGGAAGATGTGCTATATATACACAATGGAATACTACTCAGCCATAAAAAAGAATGACATAATGCCATTTGCAGCAACATGGATGGAACTAGAGAATCTCATACTGAGTGAAATGAGCCAGAAAGACAAAGACAAATACCATATGATATCACTCATAGCTGGAATCTAATATCCAGCACAAATGAACATCTCCACAGAAAAGAAAATCATGGACTTGGAGAAGAGACTTGTGGCTGCCTGATGGGAGGGGGAGGGGGAGGGAGTGGGAGGGATCGGGAGCTTGGGCTTATCAGACACAATTTAGAATAGATTTACAAGGAGATCCTGCTGAATAGCATTGAGAACTTTGTCTAGATACTCATGTTGTAACAGAAGAAAGGGTGGGGGAAAAATGTAATTGTAATGTATACATGTAAGGATAACCTGACCCCCTTGCTGTACAGTGGGAAAATAAAAAAAAAATTATAAAAATAAAAAAAAAAATAAATAAATAATAAAAATAAAACTCTTATCTCATTAAGCCTAGCCTCCAATCCTCGGATCTTTAACATACCAGAGGTCCTCAGGACCATGCTATTTCCATGAGTGCTGAGTGGAGCCTGGGGAGAGTGATCTCTCACATGAACGCACCTCTGAGGTTGCATTTCTTTTTTTAGACAAAGGGGTAAATTGAAGAAGTACTTTAGAAGCACAGTAGAAATCTCTTAGAGTTTCTACAAGCTCTTGCACATTTAGGCAGATGGTTCATTTTTTTTTTAATTTTCATTTTTAAAATTTTTATTTTAGAGAGAGAAAGAGAGACTGTTTTTTTTAAAATGGTGACTCTCTGCAGTTCCAGCAAGGCTGGGATGTGTACATGCTCATGAAAGGCTCCTTCCTGGAGAAGGAGGCAGGAGAAAGCTCTGCCTCATCAGCACAGCAGGTGCTCCAGGGTCAGCACATGGCATTCAGTGTCAGGATGTCACTGGGTTTGAGGATGGGAAGGGGGGATAATGTACTTGGAGTAAAAGCAATCTGAATGTCAAGGCTACCCTTCCCCTGAGGCTTTAGAAGTGAGCTCCCTCCTTTGTAAATGGGTACATTTCAGGGTGTGTGTGTGTGTGTGTGTGTGTGTGTGTGTGTGTTATTATGATGATGATTATTGCATTGTGTTCTGCAATGTACTGTTCTGATCACATTACAAAAGTTACTTTGTTTAGTCTTTAAAGCAGTCCCACAAAGCAGGTGTCACTGTTACTATTCCCATTGAAACCAAAGCACAAAGAAATCAAGCTGTTCTTGAAGGCTACACAGTTAATAAGCTGCAGTCAGGATCCAAATGCAGCAATGTGGCTTCAGTGTTGGTGTTCTTAACCACTGCCCTCTGCTGTCCCCACGTGGTACCCCCTATAGTCGGTACTCAGCAAATGAGGTCAATGATAACAATAACAGCAATTATACCCTCACCACATAATGAAAGCAGTTCCACACTGTGTTGTCAATTTATTCATTCCACTAGCAGATTATGCAAATGTGCAGAGTGCTTGGATAATGCAAATGTGCTTACAAAATGTGGAAAATAAATCTTTTATCTTTTCATCCACTTCTGCAATACCTCTCCCCATTGTAGCAGCAGCACCTGGTACCCTGTGGGTGTTGAGTGAATGCTTATTAATTTGTGTCTCACACTGTCTGGTTTTAGAACATAAGGATACAAATATTACCATGAATATTACAATTGTCACGAATGAGAATTCCACATTAAAGAACAAGTCCTGTTAGAATATAAGGGTACAAAGGTCCACACTGAATGACCTTTCCAAAGTCTGGCAAGCTCCAAATTCTGCAACAGATCTGAGGCAGTCAACTCTGCTCTGCCCTATAATGGTGTGAAAAGTTATTTATATCTTCAGGGACCACTATTTTTCAGCAAAATTTGACAAGATAGTTCTGTCTCTCAGTCTTATTCTCAAGTTTGCCCAATTCAGAAAATTTTTTTTCATACATTCTATAAAACAGTTTTTATTTTCTTAAATTTTATCTTTTTTTAAAATTGTATTTTTTGTTTTTATGATTTTTATTTTTTCTATCATAGTAGATTTACAGTGTTGTAAATCTACTGTACAGCAATTGACCCAGTCATATGTATATATACATAGTCTTTTACTCACATTATCCTCCATCACGTTCCATCACAAGTGACTAGATATAGTTCTTTGTGCTATACAGCCGGATCTCATTGCTTAGAGAAATTTGACACAGGCATGAAATGCTATAAGTTGCTCATGTTGGCCATGGATGCTTGACAAGTCAGTCTTAAGCATTTGGGTTAACCTCTGTTCGAGAAAACTTGAAGAACTAGGGCCAAAAGACTCGCTAAAGCACAGTGTACCAAGCCACAGTGCTCTAGCTCCCTCTTTTTCCCTTTCATGTCAAATTTACTGCCTTAGCTAAGTGGCCCTTTGCAAAGCCAGCCTTGTGACTAATGGGCCTTTGATCAGGTTTTGCTTCCAGAGAGCTGTACCTATAAATGAATGTTTATCCAAATTAAGTAATGAACATCCGTTCTTCCTACCCTCTGACTACAAAGTGTCTCCTCATCTCAAAACACTCCCATTGTTCTTATGTCAAGCCTAGTATCTCTGAAGAACTCTGCTTAGGGACCAGAGCATGTGTAGTTTACAACACCATGGAGAAAAAGAGCAAGAGTCAGAGATGTTCAAAGATGTTGTAGGAACAGATTTTCTAGAATCTGCTAACATGATCTATTTGGGGCAGAAAGTTAACAATTTTCTAATTACCTGCAATTGCTAGCATGTAGAGTTCTTCATATGTACTATTTAATTTTATTTTCATATTGTCTTATACGTAGCATCAGCTCCATTGAAAATAAACCTCAGAGGCTATGTAGGCCAGTCCTGGTTATGTGGCTGGTCAGTGACTTACTCACAGGTTCAAGAGCCCAAAATCGGGTCTATGTGACTCTAAAGTTTTATTTCCCTGAGGCATTCTCTTTTTCGCATACAGTGGAAATAGCACAGGATTTGAGTCTGGATCTGTCCCTTGCTAGCCCTATGGGCTTGAATAAGTTGTGTATCCCTTTTTATCTGGAGCTCTTCATCCACAGCTGAAGAGCTACCAGCATTCACACTGCTGACCTGACCAAATTCTTGTGAATGGAATTCGCATAGGATAGTATGCTGTACAAAGTGGCAAATTATTGGCCTGTTTACAAACAGCCTTTGTTAATCTGTTGCGATCTCTGGGCTCTGACACTTTCTGCTTCCCCTTCCTGACTCTCCAAAAGCAACACTTGGGACTTCTTTGCCAATAACAGATTTGTTTTCATTATTAGGGATGACTCTGTTTTCAAGTTGGAACAGAACTGGCAACTGGACGTGCTTTCATGGGAATTTTAAAGATTCCATTTTTCTTGGGGAAAGAAGAAATAGGAGCCAATGGAACAGCAATTAAATCCATACTTGAAAAACAAATGCTACTAAGGCACAGATGATAATCATACAAGAATTGTAAAGTCTCTTGTTTTCTCAGGCTCCCAGAACAGGGCAGCCCTCTAAAATCTCATGCCAGCTGTCAGTGTCTATTTCAGGGGTTGTCCCTCCCATATATCTCTTTGGCAAATTCTTCTCTCTTTGACCCAAATCCTAGCTTCTAACATAACCCGGGAAACCATGAGGGGGCCATGTGCTGCTTCATGTAGTACCACAGGGTTCTTTCTCCATGTGGCATTTTCCTGGAATGGAGACTCACTAATCACACAACAGGAACTGTTAACTGAGTCATCTGTCCAAAAGCCTATCCACCCTGCCCCTCCATTGCCAGGTGAGTTGACACACCATACAAGAGAAAAGAGGAAATTGTAGCTAGCAAAATCAATATCCCCTCTCACGTGCCTTGTGTATTTTATTCAGAAAGGATGCTAATCAGAGGTATCAGTCTGGGGCTAAATCAATGCTAATAACTGGCCATGGAGATACAACATCAAATCTTATGACAAGTGTGCTTGTCTTGAGAAAGAGATTTCTTGTCACTTAAAAACTTACTACCCTATCAGGAAGATAGTTTGGTGGTTCCATGAAAATTTAGAATGGATAAACAACGGTGTCCTACCATAAAGCACAGGGAACTATGTCCAATCTCTTGAAGTAGAACATGATGGAAGATAGTATGAGAAAAAGAATGTATATATATGTATGACTGGGTCACAACATTGCACAGCCAAAACTGACACAACACTGTAAATCAACTATACACTAATAAAAAAATATTAAACATAGAATTACCATGTGACCCAGAAAGTCCATTCCTAGGTATAGTCTCCCTAAATTGAAAACAAATACCTTGCCAAATCTTTGCACACATATGCTTAGATACATAATAGCCAGAGGTGAAGACAACTCAAAATAGATGAATGGGTATCCATACTTTGGTATAGCCATGCAATGGAATATCATTCAGCCATAAAAAGGGATGAAGTTACTGTTATTCATTACATCGTGGGTAAATTTTAAAAACCTGCTAAGTGGAAGAAGCAACACACAAAAGATCACATGTTGTATGACTGTGTTTACATGAAATGTTTAGAACAGGTAAACATAGAGACAGATAGATTGGTGGTCACTAGGAGGTGGTTGGAAGAAGGAATGGAAACTAACTAATTGCTAAGGGGCTTTATTTCGGAGTGACAAAAGCATTTTGGAACTAGATAGATGTGATGTACAGCATAAATGTACTAAATAACACTGAATTATTCAGTTTAAATTGACCAATTTTATGTTACTGAATTTCATCTAATTTTTTAAAACCTGCTACTAAAGCCTGCAACCTCCTCTGAAATGTAAGAAAGAAGTAAAGATGGATTGATGAATGGGCAGACGTAAATACATGGTACAACACAAAGAGCAAAATGTTAATTATAGAATCCAGGTGATAAGTACATGGGTGTTCACAATAAGTTCCATGTTTTGAGAGATTCGAAAATTTTTGCAATGAACCGTTAGAAAAATAATAAAGCTTAGTACTTACTGTGTCCTCAGGCAGTTGGAAAGGAGGTATCAAAAGCCTGCTTTCCAACATGGGTCTTCTGATCTTGGTCCTGAGCAGAACATGTTTGGGAACCAGTCAGGATAAACTAGCTGAGCTTTGGCCCCTGCACATACTCCTCACTTCCCCTCTTCATCCTCATTATCTGCACATAATGCCCCCTTTTCATGATAATAATTACCACTCACACACACAGGCTACAACCAGACCCTGTGCAAGTAACTAACACTCATTGTCTCCAATCCCAATAACACTCAGAGTACTTTACAGATGAGAAACTTTCCACAATAGTGAGTGAAACCAGACACAAAAGAGTGATATATTTTATACAAGCACATTGTATAAGCAGTAGAAAAACTGATAGGCAAAATGTTCTTATGCTGTTCAGAGGGAGGATGATGTTACCCTTGGGGGCAGTTGATTGGAAGAGCTCACAGGGGGCTTCTGGGCTGCCATGCTGATACCATTTGTTTCTTTATCCAGCCTTGATCACACAAGTGTGTCCCCTTTGTTAAAAGCCACTGATTTATATGATACACACCTTCCTGTATGTCTAGTCTATATCAATGAAGGTTTAACAAAACTAAATGAATGAAATAAATAAGTCAAACTGTTAAGTAAAAGCAAAAACAGGAATGCTGAAAAGATCAATTAAAAATAAAATTAAAGATGGAGAAAACACAAACAAGCAATATTAAGAATAAGAAGAAAGATCACTGCCACCATAGAAGAAGGTGCAATTTTATAGCAGAATACTGTATATATAAAGATTTATTCCAGTGGCCTTGGATATCTTGATTAAATGGATACTTTTCTAAGAAAACAACTAAAATCAAAATTGTAGGGAAGCAGCAGGTAATCACAGATGCCATTGCTGGCTGGAGTCTAAACAGTAACTGAATTCACAAATCTCTCTGCTCTTGTTAGCAACCTGGAAGGGCCACCGCAGCACGTACACACAGACTGACCAATTAGTGCACGGCTAAGGGCCACTGTGCATTGCAGGCCCCTTGATCTTCAGAAGCTATAAAGCCCTGCCAGAGAAAGAAGGTGGTAGGCAGCACCACAGTCAGAGTCTAAACCCATGTCTTAGGAAACTGCAGAGCACTGGGCTGTGTCCTTGTCTTGGATGCCTGTCTGAAGTCAGGCGATGACTAGGTAAGGTCAGATGGCTCGAACCTATTGGACAGAAACAACACTACATTGGGGATAGGAATGGTATTTTTGTTGTAATAGGCATCCTTTTATTAAAAACAAGAAGCTGAACCCATATACAAATCCCTGGGTCTCTGTCCTTTGAAATAAAAAAAGCTTTTGCTTTTCTCCTGAGACTCCCTTGAGCCTCTAAAGGCTGACTCAAGAATTAATGATTAGGAAATGTGAAGATGTAGAAACAAAGGCTAGCCTTTGGGCCAGAAAACTGGTAACAATGTAGACTGTAAATCTGCCACATAGTACAATCACCAACTTCCAGCTCTCTGAAAGATAAAGGCCTGACACACATTCCTAAATTGTTTTGATAGGAAGCAGACCCACACCAGATGAAAAGTGCAAGAACATAGACCCTACACCAGAAACATGAGGATGCTTGAAACTTCACTTTGATGCCAACCAATCTGAGAACTGTGCACAAGCTGATCATTCACCCTGTAGCCCCCTCCCTCACACTGCCTTTAAGACCCCTTCCCTGAAAACCATCTGGGAGTTTAGGTTTTTTTTGAGCATGAGCTGCCCATTCTCCTTTTTGGTGCCTTGCAATAAATGCCTTACCACCTTCACCCTGGTGTCTGTAGATTGGCTTTACTACACAAGGGCACATGGACCCACATTTTGGTTGCTAATAAAGTCACCTTTTGATTGTGTGGGAATGTTATTTTTCTTTAAGTAGATTTTTAAAGAAAAGCCAACCCATGGGGCATGGAGGGAAGGAACACAACAAAGGCTAAGTTTAGACAATAATCCATTAGCAGCTGGGCAGGATATAGGTGAGGGAGATTTTTCTCTACAGGCTCTGGTTTGAGACCTTGAGATAAGAGAGAAAGGGATGACCAAGAGAATTAGACATTGCAGAGAGGGTCAGAAGATCAAACAGAACCTGAGTTTATAAGGTTAGGCTTTCCCATTACTTCAGAAACTTTCCCATTATTTTAGAAAGGTCCTTCCACTATAAAATAAAAAATTCCTAGGCTTTTGCTCTCATTATATAAGGCAAAAGACTAGAAATGATTGAGAAGTAAAGGAGAGGACTTTCCTTGGAGTAGTGGGTGGAAGGGAGCTTTTGTGAGGTGTGGCAGTGTTGGAAAGGAGTTTCAGTTTCTAAGGTAGAATCAGGAAGAGATAAGGTGGATTGTTTACAGCTAGGAAGGAACTAAGCATATTTGTAGCCTGAAAACTGTTAAAGATACAAAAAAGGGAAAATGAAAATAGTGTATGGGGGCAAGATCCCAGATTCAAAAAGATGAGAGACTGTGGGCTCAAGGGTAGGGCTTGGTTTTGGAAAAGAGAGGGGAACAGCCAGGACTAGCATAACCTCTATAGTGGGTGAAGAGGGATCCCCATAAGGTATGTGCATTTCTAAACCCCTGGTACTTGCCAATGTGACCTGACATGGAAACAGGGTATTTGCAGCTGTAATTAAGGATCTCTAGATGAGATCATCATAAATAATGGCTGTCCTTATGAGAAAAAGAAGAGGGAGATTTGGGGCACAAATACACAGAGGGGACATGGAGGGGACAAGGCCATGTGAAGATGGAGGCAGAGATTGGAGTTATGCCCCGAGGCAAGGAAAGCATAGACCACCAGAAGCTGGCAGAGGCAAGGAAGGAATCTCTCCAAGAGGCTTCAGAGGAAGGATGGCCCAGCTGACACCTTCATTTCAAGACCCTGGCCTGCAGAACTGTGAGGGAGTACAGGTATTTTGTCTGGAGCTATCCCGTTTGTGGCAATTTGTAATGGCAATCCTACGACATTTAGACAATCCCCAAACTCCAGGCTAAAATTTAACCCAGTAGAGGGAGCAAACCAAGGTGCACTGACAGACCTCAGAGATGTTTCTTCATTGGTCTGGTTAGGAATCCAATCATCCTGGTCAAACATTGTGCCTGGAACAACCATGCCCATATGCTCATATCAACCTCAGCCTTCTTTTTTTTTTTGGTCTTTTTAGGGCTGCATGTGCAGCATGTGGAGGTTCCCAGGCTAGGGGTCAAATCAGAGCTGTAGGTGCTGGCCTATGCCTCATCCCACAGCAATTTGGGGATCTGAGCTGCCTTTTCGACCTATACCACAGCTCATGGCAATGCTGGATCCTTAACCCACTGAGCAAGCCAGGGATCGAACCCTTGTCCTCATGGATGCTAGTCTATTCGTCTCTGCTGAGCCATGATGGGAACTCCCCATTCTCAGTATTGAATGTGTCCTTCAGTTCTTGTCTAGCATCCATTTAGCCTTCTGCTTTCCATGGCCCTGGCTGGCAATTCTCACCATGCACCCAATTCTCATCCCATCTTCTTTAGGTTCGAAGCACAAAAGCTGCTAGTTTCTTTCTCCAAAAATTTTATGTGAAAAATCCAATTAAAGAGGTATGAAGAAAAGGCACATATTTTATACACACACACAAATACACACCCCTGTAGAGAGAGATAGTATATTTCTCCTGGGCATCTACACAAACATTTATTTTCATGGTTGGTCTAGCTTACTGCTGATTCCTGCCACTTCTGTTCATGTTCCTCACTTCCTCATAATTTAATGTGCCACAAATTACTGTGTAATGAGACACTGAGTATCATTTATTGAATCATTTTAGCTGCTTAGCTGGGATTCAAAGGAGGATATTAATCCTATGTATCCAATTCATTGAGAAATTCTCAATCTAGAATCACTATAGGTCATCTCGATTCCATAAGGGGCTTTAGGAAAAAAAAATATGCACAGTAACACATCCATTAACTCCATATCTATTTAGTATCCACTCACTCCCAAATACTTTGCTAGGCATCAGAAATATATGTATGAATGAGAGGAATGAGTCTGAACTTCAAAGAGCTCATGATCTCCTGTGAAGTTGGGAAAAGACAGTGAATTGAACCATATTATCTTACAGTAGAGATAGTTCCACTTAGGGGAATTGGGAAGAGAAGGGATGTTTCTGAGTCAGGGATGGGCTTGTGCTACACCCTCTCTGTCTGACCTTCTAGATGTACCCTCCACCTTTCCCACCTGCTCTGGGCCCTTGGAGGCATCTCTGTGAGCGGCATCCTCTGGGCATCTGTGCCTTCTGGCTTCCAGATGGATTCAGTCAACAGGAAGACATCCAAGGGTGGAGGAGAGAGCTCCCTTCCTGTCACTCTGCAGGTGTTCTAGGACAGGGTACAGCTTCTGTCTGGAGGCCTCTCTTATGAGTTTGGTCATGTGCTGGGAACTGTTTCTTCTTTCCTGATTCAGCAGTTCATAGCCTTGGGCTGCTTCACCATCCCCTCTTAGCTTACTTCATCCTACCTCACCTCTATAAATTGTCCCATCATGTGACATCCTTTAAACACTCATGGAGATGTACTGTCTGCTTCCTGCTGGGACACTAATGAACACTAGGGTCAAGGGATGTGTCACAGATATGGTGACTTTTTTTTCCCCCTGCTTTTTAGGGCCATACTCATGACATATGGAGGTTCCCAGGTTATGAGTCTAATCAGAGCTGCAGCTGCTGAAATACACCACAGCCACAGCAATGCTGGATCCGAACCGCATCTGTGACCTATACTACAGCTCACGGCAATGCCAGATCCTTAAACCACTGAGCGAGGCCAGGGATCAAACCTGCAACCTCATGGTTCCTAGTTGATTTGTTTCCGCTGAGCCACGACGGGAACTCTAGATATGGTGACTTTTGAACTTGTTCCTGAAGAATGAGTAAGATTTCCCCAGGTATATACACATGGGGTGGGGTCTCTCAGGCTGAAGTGAGAACATTATTAAGGCTGGGAGGCCTGGGAGTGCACTGCACATTTATCTTCTTATAGAGGGGCTTGTAGGAGAGTGGTGGGAAAGGAAAGTGGAAAATTGAAAGGCCTAAGACACTGTCAACATTCCAAGCCTTGACTCTCCAGATACCCAGGCCTTTCTACAAAACCTGTGTTTCAGAAGTGAGAGACTGGTGTTAGATCTATGCTGTGGATTTGTGCTTTATTGGTTTTGTACCCTTCCTTGCTTGATGGTTAATAAAATTCACTCTCAGGCTGTGAGCTGAGTGAAGTTGTTGACTTTTAAAAACATCAAATCACTTCAAAAGCTTTTCCTTCCCTGTCCCAGTTTATTGGGACTTCTACATGTGTATTCCAGAAAAAACTATCTGGCACTATGTCACAGTTTCATTCAATTACTGAAAACTTTGCCAAACACGACAGTCTTTCATAAATGCTTATAAAAGGGAGTGCTTAATCAGAGCTAATATTCTTTGCTCAGGTCTCAGGGAGGAGAAGATGAAGGACAACCATCTGGTGAAGGATAGTGGAGGGGGTGCCAAGGGGGAGGCATTGAGAAAAGAGAAAACTCAGAGCAGCATTGTCCAATAGAAATGTAGCATAAATCACAAACGTAAAGGCATGTATGCAATTTTAAATGTTGTAGAAGCACACCAAGAAAAAGTAAAAACAGGGCATTCCTATTATGACTCAGCTGATTAAGGACCTGACATAGTCCTCGTGAGGATGTGGGTTTGGTCCCCGGCCTCACTCAGTAGGTTAAGGATCCGACATTGCCACAAGCTGCAGCATAGGTCACAGATGCAGCTCGAATCCAGCTTTTCTGTGGCTGTGGCGTGGAACTCAGTTACAGCTCCAATTTGACCCCAGCCCAGGAACTTCCATATGCCGCAGGTACAGCTGTGAAAAGAAAAACAAAAAAAAAAAAAAAAGGAAAAAAAGGAAAAGAGGTGAAGCAAATCAAGTGTCCATTGACAGATAAAGGTATAAACAAAACGTGGAAAATACACACAATGGAATATTATCCAATCTTAAAAAAGAAGGGCATTCTGACACATGCAACAACATGGATGGACCTTGAGGGCATTATGCTAAGTGAAATAAACCAGACAAATATTGTATGATTCCACTCATACAAGGTACCTAGAGTAATCAAATCCATAGAGAAAAAAGTAGAAGAGTGGTAGCCAGGGGCTACAGAAAGAGGAGATTGGGAGTTGTTTAACAGGTACAGAGCATCAGTTTTGCAAGATAAAAAGAGTTCTGGAGATTTATTATACAACAATCAGAGTATACTTAACATTACTGTACTGCACCCTGAAAAATGCTTAAGATGGTTAATTTTATGTTACGTGTATTTAAACATAATATCTGAACAGTTATAAAAACAAGTAAAATTCACTTTTAAGAATGTAGTTTATTTAACTCATTTTATCCCAAACATTATCATTTTAATCTGTAACCAAGACAACCTTATTGGGATAGTCTACATGTTTTTAATATTAAGATGTTGAGACCTGATGCATATTTTTACACTTATGGCATACCTCGATTTGAACCAGCCACAGTTCAAGTACTCATAACCGCATGTGGCTAATGGCTACCATATTGGACAGTTCAGGTCTAGAGCACTGAACAAAGGCAGGTTCTTGGCTGGGACTCCTGTCTTTTCCTTTCAAGAGCACCAGTGACTTGCCTCATGATGGTACATGTTTTCAGAGCCTTCTTCCATTAGGGACTTTGAGGTAGCACCAGAAATGGGCTGAGACCTAAGTGTTTTTGTGCACCATCATGGCAGGTGGTTCTAAAAGCCTTGCCAGGACCCTAAGTCCCAAAAAGTCAGAAGAGGCCATAGAGCCCACTGCCACTATTCCTGGAGAATCCTGTGCTGTGACTGTTCTGGCCTTTGACCCAGGGCACACTTGTTGGTACACCAGTGAGGTGGTACATCTGTGACCTTGGACAAGGTACATAACAATTCAGAGCCTGAGTTTCTTCAGTGGTGGAATAGAGATAAGGATGGTGGCCATCTTACAAGGCAGTTATGAGAATTAAGTCAAAATGCACATACGGAGCCTGAGTACAAAAGGACTGTGCATAGAAAATAGGGCACCATCATTGTTGCTATTATTGCTGCAGTGCCTTTTAGCAGTGCAGTCGTGTTTTAATATTCTATTAGACTTTCCATCATTTCCCTTAGCCAAGGTTTAATAAGTTGATGGCACAGGGATTAAGAATACAGATTCTGGGGGTTGACTTCTTGGGCTCAAGTTGTGGTCTTGACACTTTCAAGTGGCCTTCTGAACCCCTGGCTCCACACACACCCTCCAGCATTACTTCCTTGTCTTTCAATGTTCAAATCTGTAAAATGGGACTAATAATAGTAAACACTGCATGGAATCATTGTGAGGATTAAGTGCAATCATGTAGACAGCACCCTTAAAACACATCCTGGCACATGGCAAACCTTGGGTAAGTGGGGTTGCAGCAGGGAATAAAGCAGACACCGTACTTGCTCTCTCAGAGTATAATCTTACAGGAGACCTAGACCTTCAACCATTAATACAGTAAAGATTGGTGGGTGTTACCATATGTGAAGTCCTTGCTAATGACTTTCCTAAATATGTGTGCTGAGATTTGAAAGCCTCTTGTCCTTTCCTTAGCAGACCAAAGTTTATTCTCATGGCAGACCAGGAGTATACTATTTCTCCCCATCTGTCCAGCACCTGAAGTAGGAAGTCCTCCTTTCCTTCTCACACCACCATCCCATCATTTCCACTTGAATTCAGGCGTGCCAGTGGCTCACCAGTTTTGTGAAGCAGTGTTGCCTCTATTAAGTCCCTGTACACCAAGTCAATAAGGAACACTCCCCAAAAAACCCCACATGAATCAAACCACTTATCTACAAGCAGAAAAATCTGGCTCTCAAGACGCTGTCAGTTTCCACTGGCCTAGGTCAGGGTAAGCAAAGACCTGCTGAGTTGCTGCATGGCTCCTACTGGGCACTCCTGGCCTTTGCACAAATAATTACAACATGAATAAAAGAGATTAGCACTGAAGCAATTTACAGGGGGCTACAGAGGAGGTCAGAACAGCACAGATTAATCTCCAAATTGACCAGATACATGGGAAACATAAAAGAAAAAAATAAACTGTTGATATAATTGTCCTTATATGAGGTAAGCCCTGAAAAAGGAGAATGCTACTGCTCTTATTTAATCAGAGTTGGCATTCAACCCTGTCAGACCTCCACCACTAAAGCACATGCATTTGGAAAAGTACCCCCAGCAGTGGAGACCTTAAAATATCTTTCTTTTTTTCCCAATAAGCTTAGCCAGCCCTGACCTTGTCAAGGACCCCATTCCCTCTTCTCTGTCAGGCCTCCATCTCCAATCCTGCTCAATGTGGGGGGTTTTCCTCTATCCTGGTCCTCTTAGGGTTGGGGAGGAACACAGAAGTGTCTGCTGGTCTTGAGCTCCAGGGCTTGGAGAGAATTCTGGGCTGGCTCCTTCTACCTCCCAACCATGACCCCTGCTCATCTTGCCCAGAAACCCTAGTACAGAAAGGAGAGCTTCTCCCCCTCCCTTCTTTGCCCCTACAGAGCTGAAGGGGGAGGCTGCTGAACCTGGATGTTTCATGGGCATCCTTGTCCAAAGTGAGGGGAGCCGAGAGCCTTGTCTTCCAAAGGATGACATTGCCTAGTGGAATAGGGTTCAAAAACAAACTTAAAAGTAACCAGTGCCTTTTTATAGGTCTTAATTTAGAGAGATAGAAAAAAATCTAATGCCAATCAGGCTCTAGATCAATTGATATTTTATCTAGACTATCTTACAAGTGGTTTAGGACCATGGGAATATGTTTCAGAAGACAGTTTGATAATAGGCAGGAAAAGCCACTAAAATTTTTATATTTTAACCTCACTCATAGCAATGTTGAGAATTCATCCTCCATCACTTTTTTTTTTAAGACAGAGACATAAAACTGCTTTATGACAGAACATATTCACAGTGGCATTACAATTATGGGGAAAACTAGAAGCAATTTAAATAGGCAACAATTGCTAAACAGATTGTGGCATATCCACTTAAGGGATTAATCCATTTAATCCAGCCACAATTAACCATCTACAGAACAGCTGTACGGGAAGGTGGGAAAGTGCTTTTGGAATAACACTGGGAAAGAAGCAGAGTAAATGAATATATTCAGACTGTAGTTACAATTGTGTCAAAAAAAATGCTTAAATAAAGACAGAGAAAGAGAGAGATAGCACAGAGACGAACCAGAGGTGATACAAGGGTGAGATGAGGAGAGAATCTTCAAACAAAAACAAAAACACTTTGTAATGTTTTCTCAAAGTGTGGTTACTGGTGATAGCAAAAATAAATAATAACAAGCATGGACATTGGGTTACTTCATCTTTCCTCTGTACTTTGGCTTTCTCTGGGTTGCTGAAATTAGATCCTCCCAACCTGGAAGCCAAGTCACACCACTGTGCCAGGATGGACTCCAGATAGCATGATATCCCAACTATTGAACCCTTGCCACTGCGATGGCCACTTGAGCCCCTTATCCATGCATCCCCAGCTTTAAGCAGCCTCGTCTGTTTCCCTGGAGTGCCAAGGTATGGGAAAGCTCAGAAGGCACTGCCTGGGTGAGAGGATTCCCCATGAGGTTCATCCCCTGGTTCATGTATCACACATGCCTCATAACAACTTGGGATTTGGGCCCTGACCCTCCAGCAAAACAGCATTCAGTTCTGCTCCCAGGCATCGTCTGACTGCTCCCCTCCTGGCCAAGTCCCAGTGTGAAGTGTCCTGACTCCTGTGCCTTCATCATGCAGAGCTGCTCAAAGCCTGCTCTTAGGATATGCAAAGACCAGTCCCCCCTTGGCTCCCTCCTTCTCCCTGTTTTTCCCTTTTCCTGGAGAGGATGAACTTGTATGTATTTACTGCAGATGCTTAAATATGTAAACACTCAACATGACATGCTCAGCCATGTCAAAGCTTCTTAAGAGAGAAAGAAGGGATGAGAAAACAAACACCTGTGTTTTCAGATAACCAGAATACAGCAAGTTCATGACCAGGTGTTCTTTTGCTCAGCACATTATTTAGCATCAGTAACAATAACCCAAAAACACTAACCAGCTCCCCGGGCCACGACATTGCTGCTGGCTGCTCAAGTGCTCAAGCAAAAATATTCTCTCCTGCCCCTTTTCAGCTTTAGTCTATCCAGTGTTCACAGTAAATTCCAGAGCTCAGTCCAAAAAAAAAAAAAAAAAACTTTCCCAAAGTTCAAGATCAATGCCGTCAGTCCCGAGAGACCTGCTTACTTCCCCTGGGCTGAGCAGATGCATGAAATGCAACCGATGCTTGGGCCATACTCACTAAACTCTTTTAACAGTGACCACTGAGAGGTTAAATTGTGTTGGATTTGGTTTCATTTACTACAGACAACTCACGCTGAAAACCAGAGATACACAAGTCACCCTCACCCCTCTGCAGTTAACAGGATGTAAGTGCCCCTGCAGAAGAGCTCAGTGGCAGAGGAAGAGAGATCTACACATCTGCAAAAGAAACTTGGGAATGAAAACCTCTTGGGAAGGAAAAAGAGTCCTGCTCAGGAAACCTCTTTCAGGCTGCGCTTTTTGCTCTGCAGCCCACTCTCAAGGATGAAGAAGAAGAGAAAAAAGAAAACGAAAAAATTCCCCACCTGCTGCTCACATTTATTATCATCAGCGGAGAAAATGCAAGTGCGTGTGAGCCCACTCTTGCCTCTCCTTTGGCAGAGGAGAACAGATCCCCAATGCACTTGTTAATTGTGTAAACCATCCCTCCCACCCACAGCCACACGTAAAGCTCCAGCCCACCCAAGCACGCCCACCTCACAGCCAAGCCCCCTCCCCAGCATTCCTTTCCAGTTGCAGAGAAATCATAAAATGCTACTCACATGTGGCAGCTTCAGCTTCCCCTTCCCTCTCCCCAGCCTGAGCACTGGCTCCGGTTGCTGCTGCAGCTGCTGCTGATTTTCTTGTTGCAAGTGAAACAAACCTTCATCGACAGAGATGGTTTTCCTCTGGGCTGCTTTGTCTGAGATTCCCCAGATGAACACCGACTCGTTTATGTCATTATCTGAGTTCGATAGCTCCCTTAACACAGGCAGGGCTTTGGGGCTGTCATCTTCCACAGACTGGGCTTCTGCTGAGAGAAACAACAGACCTGAAACTGACAACTGATCGCATCAAAACACTCCAGGGGATGGCAACCCAAGACTACGAAGTAACCCGTTAGCTTGCAATGATACCATGCACAGCCGTGGATCATCTGTCTTCTACTGGTATTGGGAGCTTAACCAAGTTGAAGAGACATTATTTATGAACTTACAGCTTCAAGAATGTCTCCAGGTGAAGCCATATGGGCATTAGTGTCACAGAAGGGTTCTGCAACCCTCAGACATGTCCAATATTGTTGAAATCAATAAGGGGGAGGGTAATAGCATTTGGTGGCTAAAAGTTAAAGGTCTAAGACAGACCAAGAATGATATACACTTAAGTAGACGGGTATAAACGTGACGTTCCTCACTCATCAACTGTGTGAATTTGGGCAAAGTCCTCATCTTTTGAGTCTCTTTCTTCAGCCTCTTATGAGGGATAACAACACTTCTCTTATAGGAGAGCTGTGAGAAGGTATATGTAAACTATCAAGTTCAATGCATGTCACATAGTAGGCACCCCATAAGAGAAAAAAGACCCCTTCCCCTATAGTAGTATTTATTCACTTTGGGGAATCCTCATCTCTTAATGAAGAATCTCGTGACCAAATTATAAAATATCAGGATTGTCCCAATGGTCTGTGTAATCAATTGCTTCCTCCGTGGAAACAGATTTGGGTAAGCCCTGATTTTCAGGTCTCAAGCATGTAAGAATGCCAGGATGTCTATTTCTTAGATATGGGAAATGAAGCCACTAATTGATTGAAATTGCACAGCAAGAAGGCAAGGACTCTTACTGCCTTTGTTATCAAGCCAAAGGTTTTTTGTTTGTTTGTTTGTTTTGTTTGTTTGGTCTTTTTAGGCCACACCCAACGAAAATGGAAGTTCCCAGGCTAGGGGTAAAATCGGAGCTGTAGCCGCTGGCTTACATCACAACCGTAGCAACGTGGGATCTGAGCTGGGTCTGCAACTTGCACCATGGCTCATGGCAGTGCTGGAACCTTTGACCCACTCAGCAAAGCCAGGGATTAAACCTGAGTCCTCATGGATACTAGTCGGGTTTGTTACCACTGAGCCACAACAGGAACTCCCAGGTTTGCTTCTTGGTGAATTTTTAAACAGAGACATCAATAAGAATAATTATCACACAATGTGAAGTTTTTTATTTGAAGCACATAAGGAGGCCATGGGGAATCATTTCCCGAAACACTAGCTCCCTAGCACAGAAAGGTTAGTTCTTTTATTAGGGCAGGGGATACATATTCAAGAAGGAAACTCTTGTCATTACAAACTTTCGTGTAAAGGCCAACATCATCTTGCACGAGCATTTCGGGAACATGCATCTTCATACATTATGCGTTATGTGCATGGGGCTTAAGTTCCAGCTGGGAAGGAGATTCTTGCATTAAAATGAATCAAAGGTAACTTTTGGACATTCTGGTTTGTCCTATCAAGCTCCAATCTTGTGGTCACGCTCAAGGCTCAACAGTTCCAGAGTGCTCTTGATAACGTATCTTCTTGGAGTGATCCATACGCTGGAAAGAAACAACTAAAAAGACAACACCGAAACTTTCTGCGTGGGAGCTCCCTAGGAACACAGTAGCCTCTCTTGATCTTCTTTGTAGGAATTCGTCAAGGCCAGGGGCTGACAGATGACACTTTCCCCTCAGAACAGACCTCTGAGAACAGAATGGGAATCTACTTGCACTGAGACACTTCTTTTAGGAGAGCTGAGATTTCTCATGACTGACAACATTTTGACAAGGGGATCCTCAGTAGAGAAATTTGTACTCATTTCAAAGAGTAAAAGGGAATGTTTCCAAGTGATGAAAAAAATCCAGGATGTTACTGACCAATGGAACTCTGACGCATTCTAGTCCTAACCTTGCTTTTCCCAATTCAGAACATTGGTGTTCAGGAGCTGGTCATTATTGATTCCTCTCCCGTTTCACTGTCCCCAAGTTATCCTCTTTGCTTGTTTGAACAAATGCCAGTATGGGGGGATTTTTACCATTCTCAGGTAGTTTCAGAGGATCCAATATCAAATACACCCAGTGTTGTCAAAGGGCTTGGCCCAGCCTACCACATTTCACCTTACCCCACAAAAGACATTTGATGGAGTGTATGTTTTGGGGTCCCAGCCACGCACCACTGCTATCCAGGTGATTAAGTTGGATGAACAAATATTCAAAACCTGGACCAGAGCAGTTGCTGATAAAATATTCTCCCATGGGGCTGATGGCCATTTAAGATATGAAGGGAAAACTGGGGAGGAAGAGAAATAACAAAATAGTTCACCAAGTCCCAAGCTGGTTCCTTGAAAGACCTTAGAAAGTCTCAGTAAGATCCCACAAACATGGAAGAACCATTTGGTGAGGAACATGTGCCAGGTACTTGGCACAGTGTCTGCTACATTGTAACATGTTAGTCATTAATAACAATAATAATGATAATAACCAATAAGGAGAGAGAGGAAGGAATTTCCATAATCTGAGTTCATAAATTGTGCAAAGCATGATGCTAACATTTCAATATGTGGTCTCATTCAATTCTCACAACCATCTTGGAAGAGAGACATAATGCCCAGAATAATGATAGAGATTGAGGCATAAGAACTTAATCAGAATGGAATGTTCCCAAGTCACATCACCACATTTACCTAACTACCGGCAACTGTGCTTACAGACACTGCTTCTCTCCTGTTACTGCAGATGAACTATCCATTTTTCCAAAGGTCACCTCTGCTGCTCGACGAGCTCACTGCAGCAATATGCCTGCGTCTTTCCTTCACCACCAGTTTTTCCTCCTGTCCTGTATCATTCTCAACACTCTTATGCTATTTGTTCTCCTATATTTAAATGGCATCTTCAGCTGATCCCATATCCTCCTACTGCCCATAGGGGAGCATATCCCCTATATAGCAAAAATCCTCTCAAGAACTGTCAAAGCTCATTGTCTAAATTCCCCTTCTGTCCTGAACTCACTCCAATCCGGTTTTTACTGCTGCCATTCTATCAAACTGCTCTCATCCGTCACTAACAGCCTCCACACTGCTATGTCAGACCTCATCTTTATTTGACCTGCCAGCGTCATCTGATAGGTAATCACTCTACTCCTCCTTGAAACACTTTGCTCAGTTGGCTCCCAGGACCCCACACTGCCCTGTTCCTTCTACCTCACTGGCTGTCCCTTCTTAGTCTTCTCTATTAGTTCTCTTGTAGTTACTGGAGAGGCACTGTTAGGAAGGAGTTTAGAAGCTCAGATGGTGAAGCCAGACACCCAAGGTTGGAAAACTGGCTGCACAACTCAGAGGATTTGTGACATTGGGCAAGCTACTTAACCCCTTCCCCCAGTGTCCTTTTCTATAGATAAGGGTAAGAATAGTACTTACCTGATGGGGTTGTCATGAAGACTAATTGAGTTCAGATGCAGAAGAACTCAGAGCAGGTCAGCACTTCCTGTGCATTAACTATTTTGACCCCCCACCTCTCAGTTCAGGTGCCTAAGGGCTCAGCCCTTGAAGACCACTCTTGTCTGGTGATCTCATTCTCTGCCATTGCTTTAAATGACATCTAGAGGCAGATCAAAATCTACAGTCAAGACCTCTCCTCTACAAGGTAGACCCAACAGCCTCATTAGTATCTTCTCTTACATGTTTAATGGGCATCTCAAACTTGATCTATCTAAAACAAAATACTAGTAGTATTCTCCACTAACCTGTACCTCCCACCATTTTCTTCATCTCAGTTAAAGATGACTCGATTCTTCCAATTGCTCAGGTCAATAACCCTGACGTCACACTTGAGTTCTCTTTCCCTCACCTCCAGATATGCAGTCTTACAGCAAACCCTGATGGCACTACCTCTAAATATATCCAGAATCTGACCACCTCTCACTTTCTCCAGGGCTATTCACCTGGTCCAAGACACCATGACCTCTTGTGTGGATCATTTCAACAGTTCTTAACTGTTCTGCCAGCTTCCATTCCTGCCTTCCTACTGTCTATTGTCAACAAGGCGTGATCTCTTAGACCTCGGAACAAGCTCATACCCCTCCTCTGCACAAAACTCTCAAAAAGCTTACCATCTCATTTTTTTAAAAAAAGGCCAAGTTTCTTAACTGACTTACAAGGCCCTATGAGGTCTACTCCTCTGCCTTCCATCTTCTTATACCTCTATGAGCTCATTTCCTATTACTCACCCCATCACTCCCAATGCCCTAGACAGTCTTCTTGCTCCTTTTTGAAGAACACACCATTCAGCCCACCCTAGGACCTTTGAACTTGTCATTCTCTGTGCCTGGAACATTCTACCTCCTTGTGCTTACTTGATTCATTTCTTCACTCTTTCTGATGTCACTTTCTCAGTGGCACATTCCATGATCACCCTGTTTAAAACTGCTCTTTCCCCAACTGTATTTTTTCTGTAATACTAACAACCAGATAACATACTATATATTTCCTCTTTGTGTGTGTGTGTGTGTGTGTGTGTGTGTATGTGTGTGTTATTTGCCTTCCAAAGTAGTCCCCTCATGAGAATGCAAGCTTGATGAGAATAGGGCTTTTTTCTTCTATGCTTTTTTCTCATTGCTGTTCACCAAGTGTCTAGAACAGAGCCTGAACTAGATACGTGCTTATTAAACTTTTCTTGAATTGGTAGATGGAACTAAGAGGATTAAATCTCTTGTGTCAATGGCCATGAAGTCAATACATGATAGACTTGAACTGAAGCAAACCTTTCTGCTTCCATAGCCCTTGATCATCCCAATGCACCAGCTGCGGCTCTACCAAAGTGTTCTGTGAGCCACTCTAGACTTAGTCTCCGCTACAGCAATGTTTAATTTCTAGTGACTGGTAGGTCTTAACAATACATTTTGATGGCTTCAGGGTGCACATCTGTCATTGCTTGTTAACATTTCTCTCAAAAAAATACTTTGTGAGTTGTGAGTATATTTTACCAAAGGTAAGAACAACCACTTTATTCCTTTAAATAGATTTATTGAAATCAAAGTTCTGGCTGAAAAGAGAATTTTCCTTAAGGTAGATGTCCTTGACTGTCCATTCAAAGATAATAAGCAGCATGTAATGCTTTTTAAATTTCTTTTGTGCATCAAATTATTTGAGAAATAATAAACAATGACTAGGAATAATCGAATTTTTTGAAACATGTTTCAGGAGTGGTGGTTGAATGCTACCACAGACCAGAGAGTCTGTGAGTTGCTTTCAACAATATGTGGGAAAATGAATTTGCTTTTTGTTTGGAACTTTTCATTTGTTTCTTTGAGGATCCCGTAATATATGTGAACCTATTCATTGGAGCAGTATGCTGAGAGACCCTCCACTGGGAGAAGGGCCAAGCTATCTGACTTGGGAATCAGAAATTCTAGGCTCCATTCCCAGTTCTGCTCCTAAATATCTGGGGTAACTTGGGGAAAGCTCTTCAGGCCACTTGGCCTCCAATAAAAATGTTGTACCACCTTATCGCTGTTATTGCTTCTAGGACTAAATATCTGTTAGACCATGAGTTCTGCTTCTAGCTGTAAGAGTGGTTATGCTCCATACTGCAACCAAGTGAGAGGTAACTAAGTTTAAGCAGGTAGACTCTGGTTATAAGCAGACCAAAACCACCTGATCCAGATCAGAATGTATTCATTTGTTCATTTATTAAGTTCCTACTATACATTTGCCAGTCTGTTACATGCTGAATACACAAAGAGGAATAAAACACATTTTTTATATTAAAGGGTTGCATTTTCTAGTATGAAATATAGAAAATATAGAAAAGCACACAGTCAGCTGTGAAGGTGCGGGAAACAGAGGAGGACTAGTCGATTAAGTCTGGGATTTGGGGATGGCTTCTTAGAGGAAGTGACACTTGAGTTGAATCTTGAAGAATGAGAAGGAGTTGTCTAGGAGGAGAAAAGTAGAAACGGATGAAGGTGGTGACCCAGATGGGGAAAACATCACCTGTAAGGTGAAAACCCTGCCAGAATCAACCATATTTAACCAGCTGAGATTTGGGGGTAGAAAACTGACTTTATAACTTCTGTTTTTCTCTAAAACTTTTAAAGTCCTTCCTTTGTTTGTCACAGGAATAGGGAAAGAAATTTGGGCTTCAGGGTCTACTCAATAGTTTTGTGTATGTACACAAAATAAGGCAAAGGGATTGACCAACATGAGATCTGGAAATTATCATTACACTGCTTTACACCTCTGACTCTATTCCACCGAACAAGTTATATAGATGTATAAACCATTCAGAATCTGTTATCATTCATCAAGGGCACATGCAATGTGGCTGAATCAATCTTATGGGAGGAAATGTTTTATCATGAGGCTTAGGGTTAGCAACTAGTGCCAAACATACTGGGCTTGAGTCCTGGCTCAAAACCCTTTCTTCATCTGTAGGGTGGGAAATAATAATGGTACTCACTTGAGAGGTTTATGAATTAACTGAGATAATCCACCATATAAAGCCTCAGCACAATGCCTGGCACAGGGGAGGGATGTGATACTTTCCTGTTGATTAACTCAGTCATCTGCACTTACTCAGAAATCCTAAACCAACTTGGAGTTGGGTCACTTGATGTACTTCTCATATTAAACTACGAAAATTGGAATTCAATTGTTAGGCTTCAACTATAATGCAGAAATCATCACTCAGGCAGTTGTTAAAATAATCCTATCAGGCCTTAACTTGCCAGTTTTCAGTTACCGGGTGACCAGAAGCCAAGACTGAGATACATGTTTAGCCAGGGGATTCATGAGCTGAGATTAGGGCTGGATCTGCCAAAGGATGTGTCTTTCCTTAAAGTCACTTGACGTTTGCAAATCCTTTTCCATTTGAGCTTCTTAAGGGCAAGGATTTGTCTTTAACTTTATATCCCCAACCAACTTAGCACAGTGTGTGGCCATCAGAGGTGCCTTGTGAGGTCTTGCCCTAGCTGCAAAGATGGGTTCCCCTCAGATCTTATAGGTATCCAACTGTGATGTCCATTCACTATCCTCACAGAGCTACAGGGCAATCGTGCATCTATGACGCCAATTCACTGTTATACAATGGAGGGTGCTATGTGGCAAAATGGCACTGAGATGCACAGCAGGACATGAGACTATGGAGAAAAGGCTTGCAAAGGCAATTTCTGCAACCATTAAGGAAATCTTATTGGAGTTTCAAGATTCATGTTGGAGGTTTAAGAGGCTTGGTAAGTCTTATTCAGAGATTTTCAAGATTTGGCAGGAGTTTGTTATAGGCAGGCCAAACCGCATGGCCTCTGATCTGAGTGTATGCTTCAGAAGGAAGAGAGAAGACTTGAAGCTGCACTTACCGAATCCCCACACTGATTATGTCCCAACACTCTTCCCAGAGAAAATATTTTCAGTTAATCACAGTTAATTCTGGCTTTCATAAGATATATATATATATATGTGTGTGTGTGTGTGTATATATATATATATATATATATATATATATATATATATATATATATATATTAGAGGGCTCATCTCCATCAAACTCAACCCAGTGCTCTGCTAGGTAAATTCAGATGCTCAGTACACTTCTATGGAATAAGTGAGAGCAGGCACGAAAGGATGTTTTTGTCCCCATGATTAAACAGGGGTCATTTTCCCTGTCTCCCCAAGAAAGAGAATACACGAAACAAAGCAGGGGCCACTTGCTGATGCATTTGGGGCTCCAGGGGCTGTTAGCTCTCAGATTTCATGGCTGCTGTGTGGGGCCTCTGGTTTCACCAGTATGTCACGTTCCTGGTAACGGCATCCTCTGTGCTTCTAAGGAACGAATCTCCAGTGACAAACACAGAGCCTCCACTCTCCGAGGACTTGCAGAGGATGGAGGGGCCGCAGCTGGGAGACATAGAACAAGCCCATATTTCATAACAATTGCTCTGGATTATCAGGAAAGGTGGCAAGAAAAACTATTAGCAGGTTGGTAGAAAGAAGATTTATGGCTTGGCAGCTCAAAGGTGTGACAGGTTTCTCCTCTGATGAAAAATCATCTCTTTGGAGGTGAGAAAAGGGCCGGCACCCTGCCCAGCAGACAGGAATACATCAAGTTAACTTCACTTTGGAGCAACTCTTAGTCTCAATCAAAATGTCCCTTTAACTCCTGAGGACACATAATTCCTATTTCTCCCCAGGAACATTGCAGATCCACAGAGTTGAACACACCACACGGCCAACATCCATGGCTAGTTCCCAGTCTTCGTCTGACCTGTGGATAGCATTTGACATTGAATTACCTCTTCCTTCTTGAAATATTTCCTTTATTTTTAGGACTTCACTCTTTAAAAAAATATATATATACATATGTGTGTGTGTGTGTATACATATGTGTGTGTGTGTGTATTTTAAAAATATATATGTGTGTGTGTGTGTGTGTATTTGTATTTTGGTCTTTTCTAGGGCCGTACCTGCAGCATATGGAGGTTCCCAGGCTAGGGGTCTAATCAGAGCCATAGTAACTGGCCTTCACCAGAGCCACAGCAACGCAGGATCTGAGCCATGTCTGCAACCTACACCACAGCTCACGGCAATGCCAGATCCTTAACCCACTGAGCAAGGCCAGGGATCGAACCTGCAACCTCATGGTTCCTAGTCAGATTCGTTAACCACTGCACCACGATGGGAACTCCTAAAAAAAATAAATTTTATTGGAGTATAGTTGACTTAGAAATTTGGGTTAGTTTCAGTCATATAGCAAAGTAAATCAGTTATGCATATACATATAACCATTCCTTTTTGTATTCTTTTCCCATTATAAGTTGTTACACAGTATTGAGTAGATCACCCTGTGCTATACTGTAGGTCCTTGTTGCCTATGTGTTTTTTATGTAGTAGTGTGTATATGTCAATCCCAACCCCCTAATTTATCCCTTCTCCCCCATGTTTCCTCTTTGGGAACCATGAATTTGGTTTCAAAATCTTTGAATCTGTTTCTGCTTTGTAAGTTCTTTATATCATTATTTTGCTAGATCCCACATAGTAGTGATCTCATATATTTGTCTTTTTCTGTCTGACTTACTTCTCTATACACCTTTCCCAGTGTCCTATGAGAATTCTGTATTTCTGCCCCACCATTTACTTTCTCCTCTCCATCCGCGCCTCCTCCCTTAAGATGCTCCTCTAACCTTGGGCTGTGAAGAACCCTCTCAATCCTGTGGGATGTGCTCTTGATATTAGTGTGGACTCTCCCCTGAATTCCAGACTAATTTGTCCAAATGTCTACACACTACCTCCATATGAATGTTTAACAGCACACTTATCCAACTGAACACAACTTCAACCAAATATCTAATCCAATTTGACTCCCACCGCCAAGCTGACTCCCACTTGAGTCAAAACCATCTTAGCTTTGTCAAATTCTGACTCTCGAAGTCATCTTGGTCTTCTGGTTTCTTTCCTATCCCATATCTAAACTATCATTTTTTTTGGTCTTTTTTTAGGGCCACACCTATGACATACGGATGTTCCCAGGCTAGGGGTCCAATTGGAGCTATAGCCGCTGGCCCATGCCAGAGCCACTTCAACACAGCATTCAAACCTCATCTATGACCTACACCACAGCTTGCGGCGATGCTATATCCTTAATTCACTGAGTGAGGCCAGGGATTGAACCCGTGTCCTCATGGATATTAATTGGGTTCATTAACTGCTGAGCCATGACAGGAACTCCTAAACCATTTACAATGTGATTGGCTCTACCCTTCAAAACACACATGAAACCTTGTCACACTCCTACTGCCCTTCCCCCTAGCACCACAGCCCTGGGTCTGAGTCCCTTGGCTCTCTCCTGCTGAGGCTGTGAATAAGCCCTCTAATTGGGTTCTCTGTTTCTGCCTTGGACCATATTCAGTGTGAGAGAGGCTTTGAAAAGATGATTCTGATTCTTAACACAACATCAGAATGATCTTTTAAAATTTAAGTTCCGTTTGTTGAATCGCTCAGAACAGAAGCCACAGTCCTGGGCTTGGCCTTGAGATGGTCAGATCCGGTCCCGCTGACTCCACTGCCCATCTCTCACTCCTTCTCCACCCAGCCACGCTGACCTCTCTTCTCATCTTTAAACACATGAAGAGGGCACCACCCGCTCCATGGCCTTGACACCTGCTCTCTCCTCCATGTGTCTGTGGAGCAGGATGCTCTGCTAATTTTCAGGATGCATTTCTTTCACTTTCTTCATATTTATTCTCCAGGGATGCCCTCAGGGGACCCTTCCTTGGTCACCCTTATCCTCCAACAGAAGACCCCACTTCTGCTTTTCTTTTTTGTGGAAAGAACTGAGTATGAATGGGTGGGAAAGGGAGGAGGGGTGGGGGAAAAAGGAGAAAGATACAGAGAGGGGATGGGCATGCATTAATATCACAGCATATCAACCAATCACAACAGAAACCATGAAATGAGGAGGGAGAGGAACTGAGTTTCATGATGGGTTTGGGGCACACTGAGTTGGGGGGGCACTGGCAGGGCTCCAAGGCAGAAATGTCCAGTGCTCAGTTATTGCATAGGGTGACATATTAAGGCCACTGTGGCACCAAGGACACTTGAGCAGGCAGCCTGTCTTGTCAAGATAGATGGTCCTTGAAAGACATGGAAGGGAGGAGTGACAATCCCAGTGCTGAAGATAGTGTGAATCTGGAAGGAAGCCCCTTATGGATGACATTGCATCATCACCATCCCTTGTGTGTCCATGGCACTTTAGAATTTGCAGTTTTCTTTCATTCATATGCCCTCACTACCCTGAGGGGGTAGTGACCCATAGTGACTTTCACCACCCTGTGACTTGATCTGGCTGAGCATCACACATGCACCACACAGAGGAGGAACCAAGCTGTGTGTAAGCCCACAAGAAGTGGGAAGGGGGGCTCAGTTTTCAGGAGCCAAGGTCTCCAGCCTCCCATTAATGCTCTCACATAATTTCTTTCTCATATCCATTATTTTAGGATGGTTTTTAACTTGGGGGTCTTAACAATGGGCTTGGGGAGTCCAGAGCCCTCTAAAGTTGGAGGAAACATTGATCTGTTTATCCACATACATTACATTGTTTCCCTAGATGGAGGTTTCCATAGTTTTCATAAGATACTATTGTAGCCTGCAACCCCAAAATGATTAAGATCACAACACTGTTTCTTAAAGTGTTTTACTTGTGTCACCAACCTGAACAACCACAAAAGCAAATGACAACAATAACAATGAAACCAGTAGTGTTTGTTTTAAAAAATACAAGATTGCTTCCTGGACATCACCCTAAGTTATCCACGTGGCACTGTCTGGGTTTAGCCAGGAATCTGCATTATTAACAGGTATGTCAGGGATTTTTAAGCACACCAATAATTCTCAGCCAACTTCTACCTTTGTTGGCTGTAGTTGACACACAGTGAATCTCCAAGAGCATTTTTAAACTCAGGCTGCCGAGGCTGTGAGTTATTGAACCCTAGCCACCATCAGCAGTTTTGCCTCCACAAGAATCAGATCAGCTTTAAGGAAGCCTCCAGACCATGCCAGACCTGACAGGACCAGGTCCTCCCTGGGCTCTTCCTCCTCAGGAGCAGTTAGCAGGGCCCTGCACTCCAGGGGTTTCCTCCTCTGCCAAATTATTTTACCAGCCTGAGCATCCATTCTTTTGCAACCCCAGCCACCTGTCGGACTTGGAAGCAGGTGCTGGTTATCAGGGTTCGGCAGAAGAGGAACCTTTTGGGCTGTTCCAAAATTTGTCTCTCTTACGGATATACTGGGAATAAGGGCCAGCAAACTTTTTCTGTAAAGAGCCAGATAATAAATGTTTTAGCCTTTGTGGGCCATCTGGTCTCTGTTGCTACTGCTCAACTCTGCCACCTTAACTCCAAAGCAGCCAAAGGCAATATGTAAGTGATGGGTGAGGCTGTGTTCTCAGGAAGCTTGACTCACAAAAATGAGCGTTGGGCTGGACTCGGCTGCCAGGCCTACCTTGCCTCCCCCTGCAATGGGACCTAGATGGAGGCCTGATCATCTTGATTTTCTATTGTTCCGGTAAAGAGAAACAGTGAGGGAAAGAATCCAAAGCAAAGGAAAATATCTAAAAAAAGCAAAAAATCCCACATTCCACTCACTCCATCTATGCCTTTGGACAGTGTTACCCTCTTCTGGTGGCTGCAGATTTTGTTTCCTAATTATGTTTGGCTCAGGATACTAATATGGGTTTAGACTTTCTGAGCAGAACCCCTGGGGCTCAGGAGGGAGCTGAGGGTGAACGTGGAGAGCAAAGTGAGCAAGGAAGGCCTCGTGTTAAAATTAGCGGCAGGTAATTGAAAAAGGACTGTCTATGACCAGCCAGTGGGGATGAGGCACCCCTGTGATTGGCTCAATGTTTATTAAATTTGAAAATGGCCTCTCTTGCTCTTATTTACCTGGTTCTCCAAGGCCTATGTTCAAGCAGGTGAAAATCAGCAGGGCAGGGAGACCTCCACTGAGCTAAAGAGGTTGAGTTCCAACCCAGAGCCAGGAACACATGGTGGGGGAGAGTATTTGCATGTATGACACATCAGGCATGCTATGAGCTGCTTTACAAATAATAATAACAGCTAATATTTATGGTGTACATGCCTTTACACATGAGTTATATCATTTAAACTTCCCAAGAACCCTACATATTAAATATTACTATTGTTGTTGTTGTTGTTTTAAGGTCACACCCATGGTATATGGAAGTTCCCAGGCTAGGGGTTGAATTGGAGCTACAGCTGCTGGCCTACACCATAGCCACAGCCATGCCAGATCCAAGCTTCATATGAGAGCTGTGCTGCACCTTGAGGCAACACCAGATCCTTAACCCACTGAGTGAGGTCAGGAATTGGACAGCATCCTCATGTATACTAGTCAGGTTCTGAACCCCTTGATCTAATACTACTATTATACTCTTTTCGCAGACAAAGTAATAAATTTCTTAGGTCACAGATTCATTTTTTAAAAGGCAGCAGGACTCAACAGTGCCCACTTTTACACATTTGGTTAGAGGGCTCTCATGTTGCCTATGTCATAGAAAAACTCCTCTGAGAGTGGTATTACAAGAGGTATTAGCTGAATTTTAGTTGAGAATGCGGAGGATATGAGTTACTTTCCCACAGCTACACTCAAGGTCAGGGGCAGCTCCCAATCTGGGTCTGTCTGACTGCAAAGTTCAGATTCCTTTCCCTGCTGGCCATTACCTGGGTTCTCCGCTGAGACATTCCTTACCTAAATCTTCCTGTTTTCTCCTGCCACGTGGGGAGAGCTGTGTTCATCCTGTCCACCTCCCAGTGCTGAGAGGAGCTCAATTATTAACCCCAAGCTTTCAACATGATATGCTTTCAAAATGATAAAACACTGAATAATTGTAGCCTGTTGGTAAGAGATAGGAGATTTGGGGTCTGATAAATCTGGATTCAGGTTTTGAATCCGCCACTTGCCAGCTGGGTGACCTTGGACAATTTCCTGAGTCTCTCTGGTTTTAAGTGTTTTTATCTGTAGCATTGATGACATAATAAGACTGCTCTTACAAGGTTATTGTGAAGGTAAAAGGAGATACTGCCAGAGCTTGACACCTAAGAGACCAAAACTGGGTCATTCCTTCTTAATTTTTTTATTGGTTAGAGAAATTGAAGAATCCGGAGATAATAAGAGATTAAGTACTCTGGGAACACAAGTGCAACAGAAAAATCAGTAGCTCAGAAAGAGACATTAGAGAGAGATAATGTCACAACCTTTCCTTCTGACTAGATGGTTTCTTTCCTCTTCTTCCAGATGCCTCCACAGTTGTTGTCCCATGAAGACTTCATCACTGTTTATGAAAATAAATCCCCTGGATCCTACTGAGGGACCTACTTGCGTTCCTTTAGAAAAGCATATAGCAGTGACGACTAGATATATAGCATTTGCAACAAGCTGGGGAGTGGGTGAGGGGAATCCCAAACTTGGTTTCCAAACAATGGAGAAAAGGAAAGAGGCTACAGACCTGAGTCCCTGGCCTCCTGGCCAGCTGGCAGCCTACCAAGACATGAGAACAGAGACCATGGATTCCTGTTGGTTTATGCTGCTTCTGTCAGAGGTGAAGTCATTAGCCCAAAGACAGAGACCCTGATGTGCAGAGTCTTCTCCAAGGTCTCCTTGCAAATTACCTCATTGGAATTTATAACGCACTCCACTTCTACACAAACAAGATGGTGGCTGTTTCACAGGCCAGCTCTCGCATGATGGAACAGAGGAACAGTGGCCCTAGAGTGGTAAATGCATCATTAAGACTAATGGTAGAAGTTCAGCCTTTGTTCCACAGGGAAATACATTTCATATCACACAGTGACACAGCGACATGAAGACCCAGGAAGAATTGAATCACCAGCTACAGAATATCAGCCACTCAGTGCCACGCTTGAGGGAGGCTGCAAAGTAAAGGGTCAGAGAGCCTGAGATGACATCTATGAAGGCACTAAACATGCACTTCTATTATTGCTGTTGTCATGGTGATGACAATGGAGATGACTGAGGCAAAGACTATGACATTGACTTTCCACTGCAACCATAGAAGCCACACTGTGTGTTTTGAAAAGATGAATGCCAGATATCCTTCTCCCTTTTGAGAACTTTGGAGGAATTCTCTCCATATAAACACTTTTATAGCACTGCTATTGGAAGAATGGCTCTTTTCTTTAACGTAGACTACTATTATGATGGCCACTTGCATTGAGTGCTGTCTGTGTTCCAGGCATGGTGAGATATGTAGTCATTGTTTTGAGTACTTGTAAGACTATGAAAGGTAAATATTACACTATTGGACTTCCCATCATGGCTCAATGGAAATGAATCTGACTAGTATCCATGAAAGGACGAGTATCCATGAGGACGCATGTTTGATCCCTGACCTTGCTCAGTGGGTTAAGGATCCGGTGATGCTGTGAGCTGTTCCGATTTGACCCCTAGCCTGGAAACCTCCATATGCCATGGGTTTGGCCCTAAAAGACAGTATATATATTACACTACCATTTTGCCAATGAGGAAATTTAGGCTGCAACTGGTTTACTCATTGGCCCATCGTCATACAAGTGGTAAGTGATTGAACTGGTATTAGAGCCCAGGTCATTTTGACTTTTAATACTACCCTTTTTCTGCCACATTATGACCTTCTATTTCCTTAGCTTTTCTCCATTATATTTGCTTTCGAAAAAGATCAGTTGGAAGAACCACTTGCCCGTGCAGAATTTAGAGACCACTGAGTTTTGTTAAAACCTGGTTCTATCTGTTTGCCCAATGATCAAGTGTCATCCCATGACCCCTCACTCCGTTCTGTCCTATTGACAAGCTTGAGGAAAGGATTGCAACGTGAGTAGGTTTTATGATATTCCCTGGTGAAATGAGTGGCTGTGGATAATGTTTCAGGATCATTCTTTTGGCCATTGTTCTGTACCCACTTCCCTTACCACCTGTCAAGGTAGTTCATATCAAATTCTTCTTAAAGAGAGGATCCATTTCTACCTCCACCTTGCCCCCAGCAACATGCACACACAGACACAGACACACACACACAAACACACACACACACACACACACACACTTTCACTCTGCTTTAAAATGATTCCTTATCAATTAGCTCTTTTAGTTTCCCTTATAATAGAGGAGAAAGAGATCCATTCATGGAAAGTTAAAGAGTTTCTAATGCAAGGACTATGTTGCTTCTCCCTCTGTCTTTACAATATGCTCCCCCTCATTTTGAAAATTCAGAGGAAAAAATTAATCAATAAACAAATCAATGAGATGGATGCCTCATTTCCTTCTATCTCAGAATCTTGCAGTTGCTAAAATTATTTTCCTGTATGCAAAGGAAAGCAGATATGCCTCTCTCTACAAGAGTATTTACATAACCAATTCCAGCTTATGCACCCATTATCCTAGCAGTACATCCATTTATCCCATTTTTCTATAGAGAAAACATATTCTCTTCAGTCTGGTTTTGGTCTGCCCAGAGGCGTATGGCTTCAATTTCTCCCAGTATGACTACCTTTGTAGCCTCACTTTAACGTAGCTCCCGGTGTCTTTGCCCTCTTGTGTTCTCATGCACCATGTCTTATATTGAAATATGTTTATTTGTTTTTGTTTTGTTTTGTGCAGTATGTTTGTTACAACCGATGAGCCATTACTAAATGTCCCTAATCCACACAAGGGTTCACTCTTTGTGTTGTGCATTTTATGGGTTTTGACAAATGTATGACGCATATCCACTGTTACTCTGCCATATAATTTCATGTCTCTAAAACTCCCCTCTGCTCCTCCCAATCATCCCTCGCTCCTTCATCTCCAAGCCCTGGCAACCACTGATCTTTATGTTGTCCTTTTCCAGAATTTTATGTAGTTGGAAACATACCTTATGTAGCCTCTTGAGACTGGTTTTGAAACAGTATTTTAATTCTAATTTAATTTAATTTTTTTATTAAAATATTTGGGGGGAATTTCTGCTGTGGTTCAATGGGATTGAAAGTGTCTCTGGAGCACTGGGATGCAGGTTCTATTCCCGGCCCAGCATAGTGTGTTAAGGATCTGGTGTTGCAGCAGTGGCAGCTGCAGCATAGGTTGCAACTGTGGCCTGGATCTGATTCCTGGCCTGGGAACACCATATGCTGTGGGGTAGCCAGAAAAAAAGAAAAAAAAAATGGCTGCACCCACAGCATTAAGAAATTCCCAGGGCAGAGGTCAAACCTCTGCTACAGCAGTAACCAGAGCCACAGTGTATTCTTAACACCAGATCCTTAACATGCTGAGCCATCAGGGAACTAGGCATGATCTGCCAATTCATGCTAATTTTACAAGCTTCCTGAACAATGGAGAATGGAGAGTGCTGATTTTTGCTGCTGCTACCAAATTCTGAGTTGTCATAGGAGGATTTGGAAAGGTTTTGGTATGGAGAGTAGAGTTATTTTCCCCAGTTCTGTGATCATTGGGTCATTCAAACCTCTTATTCTTGTTTGATTTTGAAAATTCATCCATCCATCCTTCTATCCACCCATCACATTCCATTCTAATCCTGTTACACTATCCAATCCCACAATTCTAACATGTTGAATACAAATCCCTGAATTTTGTGTATTCTTGTAAAATGCATTGTTCTTATTGTGTGAATATTTTACATTTACTTGAATGGCACTGTGCGAATGGCCTCATTATGCTTTTATACTCTCTAGCTGTTGCTAGTAAACAACATAGTCTGTTGCCTCTTCCTACTAAATAGTATCCTGTTTGCCTTACCTGTTCCTCAGCCATGGGCACCTAGGCTGTCTCCCCACCAGCAACATGGTGATAAACCATTCAAAATTTTTTTATAGATTTTTAGTGTAGAACCCCATGAACAGTCACTGTTCCTGCTTCAAAACCATCTTGAAGGGGAAGCCAGCACTTTCCTCTAACAAATTCAAGAAAGAGATGCAAGTCCATAGAACCTAAGGGAAAACTGAGTATTTTACTAAGGATTCAGTAGAAAGACAAAGATGAGGATGAGCCAGTTATCCTCTCTGTTCCCCTCTCAAGGGCCCATCACAGCAACTCTACCTTGGTCTCCTCCCTCTTTTGTAACCCCAAGATTTACATTCCTCTTCAGTTGTAGGATTTAGCCCTGAGACTCCCTCAATAGGTCTCTTCATTTTCTTCCTCTGGTCTGCAAATAAAAGATCCTCCTAAGGGATTCCTTCTCCTTTCTAGAGAGAGAGAGAGAGAGAGAGAGAGAGAGAGAGAGAGAGAGAGAGAGAGAGAGTGGTGTGTGTGTGTGTGTGCGCACGTGTGCGTGTGTGTGCTGGGATTACACACAGGATTACAGTTATGCTTTTCACATGCTTTATGCATTAGCTTACTTTCTTGCAATAATAGAAATACACTAAAATTTTAAAATGCAGTGAGCATACAATTAGAAGACATCACCACACTGGATATCTGTAATCATTGCTTATGTTAATTTTATCATGCTTTACATAAATTAGCATAGATTCTCCTCTTTGCCTAATGAGGAAAATGGTATTTATTTCATTGTGTATGTATTCTGTTTATAAGTATTTATTATGTGCCAAGCGCTTCTATGATTTGCATACAGTGTTTGATGCTTTATTCAATCCTTATAAGAGCCCTTTAACTTTTTTAAAATTACACTTTGTAAATAAGAAGCTCTAGGCCGAGACTGGTGACGCACTTCCTCAGTTCCGGAGGCCCTGCACCAAGAGGAGGTTGGTCTACAGACTTGTCTGAATCTCCTTCACAGCTTACTGGTTAAAAAATGTAAAGTAGAATAATCCATTCAACAATGAGGGAGCGCATTCCATCTCTCCTGATACTCATTTGAATTCAGAATCGTACATGCCCAGATTTTGAGAGCCAAAGGCCATGATCACCTTCTACCAGTGGGATGTTATTGATAATGTGGGCAAGAACATTTTTCCTTGGGCAATACTGTCTCTAACATCGATCAATGTTTAGCATCCCTGGAAGCTGCCCATCAAATGCTAATAATACCCTTTGTTTATCATGACCTCTTAATATAGCCCTCCAGTGGGTGAACTAACTAGCAGAGTAGTTAAGAGACTCAGCTTTGGAGTCATCCTTTCTAGGTTCAAATCTCAGTTCTTTTATTGATGAGCTGAGCAACTCTGGACAAGGTGCCTCATAGCTTGGTGCCTCAGCTTTGAAACATAATTGCTAGCGTTGACTTGTTAGGATTGTGGTCAGAATTCAGAAATATGGTTGGCAAAGAGCAATAGTAGGTCTCAACAATTATCATCATCACCGTCATCGTTATCATCCATCAAAATCCAATTTTATCTTCTTACTGATGTTCTCTTCCCTAAGATTTAGCTTTCATTGGTTTATTGGTAGGATACAAACCTTACGTCTGCAAACTCAGCCATAAATCGGCAGGGGAGCTAGGAAGGAGCAGATGGGTAACATGATCTCCATAAGTGGGAAGGATGGAGCAGGGAAGTCCTTCAGTACTGATTACCTTGGCTATTACCAACTTTCCTCCGTGAGACAGAGGACTTGACGAACTTCCCTGAATGGAAGAAGGGTCATGGACACCCCTCTTCTTGGAATTCCTTTACAAAGGATACAGCCTGGAAGTGTGAAAAAAAATATGAACTGGGAAGTCAGACCAGGCTTCAAATTCTGGCTCTGCAGCTTCCCGGCTGTGTGATCCTAGGTATATTACCTAAACTCTATCTCTTTGGTGGAAATAAAAACAGCCTGCAATGCAGTATTATTGTGGTGATAAAATCAGATAATGTGTGTAATGCTCCTGGCACAGAGAAAATGCTCACTGACTGTCAGTTTCCTTTCTTCAAAGGCTTCTTGGAAGCCACCCCCACCCCTTGCTCTCATCACTACACCTCCCTCTACCTTCATTCATTTCCCAGGCACCCTGGAGGCTTGAAAACAGAGTGGAGTTAAAGCACACCCTGTTAGACTAACAAATGCACAAGGATTGAAGTGGTTTAGGAGAACCGTTTAAGAGATAATGAGACTCTCCTGGATACCAAGTGGGAAAAGGCAAGGAGAAAAAAATGTGCATAACTCATAAAAACAATTTTGCTTCCAAAAAAGAGGTAGTGTGCTTTTGCTCCCCCTTTCATTCCTTGTTTAACTCGGCTAGTCATTCTACTGCCAGTTTCCAGCTGGGCCCACTCAGTGTACTATTATGGGCTGTAGTCTTGAGAGAAGAGAAAAGTAGAATTTTGGACTTCAGCTCTGGAGCTTAAGCAAAAGTCCCAGAGGAAGCCATCACTTTGGATGTTGTGTTTGGATCTAAGAGTATGATAATGCCCAGAAGGACAGCATGATTCTGAGTCTCATGAGGCTCAAGAAAATAGCAAATGATAACAGTATGAATCCCTAAGGCTTAGTTTCCAAGTCCCTTTGTCCTGAAATATCTCATTTAATCCTCTTATTTGTTCAAGGAAGATAGACATCTTCATTTTACAGATGGAGATGCTGACACTCTAGTAAGGGAAACTTACTGCCCTGGATCATGGAGATACCAAGTGACTGCAGACCCATTCAAATCTAAGAAGGCTGACTTTAATTACTATTTCTAGAATTTCTATTTACCCTCAACTTTTTTTTTTCCTTTTTAGGGCCACGCCTGCAGCATATGGAAGTTCCTGGACTAGGGATCCAACTGGAGCTGCAGCTTCTGGCCTACACCACAGCTATAGCAACTTCAGATCTGAGCCTCATCTGTGACCTATGCCACAGCTTGTGGCAAGGTCAGATCCTTAACCCACTGAGCGAGTCCAGGGATCGAACCCAAATCCTCTTAACTCACTGCCTAACAATGGGAACTCCTACCCTGAACATTGTTAAAAAGCATAAAAAATTTGAAGATGTTATTATTACTCATAAATATTCTCCCATTTCTCCTCTAAAAAGACAGAAAAATCATACTTCTCTGGCTCCTAAAGGCATGACCATATGACTTGCTTCAGCAGATAAATGTGAGCAAAATATTATGAGTTGTACCAGGCAAAACCATTTAATGCCAGTTAAAGACTCTAGACCAGGAATCAGCAAACTATGGCCTGCAGACCAAATCCAGCCCACTACTTGTTTTTGTAAATTAAATTTTATTGGAGCATGCCACATTCATTTGCTTTTGTATTATCTATGGCTGTTTTCATGCTACACTGGCAGAGTTGAGTGGTAACAAGAGCTCATGGTTTGCAAGGTCAAAAATATTTACTATATAGCCCTTTAAGAAAAGGTTTACCAAATTCTGTTCCAGATCTTCCCAACCAGGTCAACTTAGGAGTCTGGGTTGTCCCAGTGATATAGGTAGAAGCCGGTGGAGACTCCTACAGCCTGGATCACTTAGCTGCTGCCTGATGAACAGCTGGCCTGGAGAGTTGCTCAGACCCACTGTAGACTTTGCATGAGTTAAAAATATCTTTGTTGTGTTAAGCACAACATTTTGGATTTTTTCTAACATGATATCATCTGGCCTCTCTTGACTGATACAAAAGCTGAGTTAGTAAATGCTAAGGATAAAAGGAAAATACACTGATTAGAGTCTGCTGGGGTCAGGATGCATGGACAAAGTGGGATATCAGGTGATGGAAGTAGACATGGAAGGGGCGGATGGGTGTTCCTACTTTGGGGATGGGCACATCCTGTGATTTTAAAATAGAAAGTTCTGGGCCAGAGATTATGGGCAAGTTTGCATTGTTGACAAATCTGCCCACCAGGTTTAAGGTCAAGGGAATTTCCAGGTGTGACTCATGGGTTCCAAAGAGTCATGTTTTCCTAAAAAGTTTTATAAGTCAAGTCTCTGCATAAAGATTTTGAGTGTTGATATACTTAGGGCAAAATGGGCTCCAATTTCTGAGCTTTTATTTAAAGTAATGCTCTGTAGAAATGCTCTGCTTCTCAAGATTGACTATTTAAGCTCCCCTCACAGCTGATGCTCAATGTTGAGCAAAGCCTGCCTCAGATGTTGTTGAGGCCAATGTGTCTTTGTTGGAAGACTGACCTCCTGTTTACCTCCAATACCAACCAGATTCAGTTGGTATTCGTATGTGACTCGCAGTTCCAATGCAGCAAAATTAACAAGGGCTGCTTTAGTGGTTTTAGAATTCTTATAAATGAGTAAAAATTCTCACTCTGCAAAGAAATGAACATCCCTTTGGCTTCTAAACTCAGCGAGTCTCCAACCCAAAGGAATTTCTGTCAGGGTATGAGAAATGGATTTCCATACAGGAGGAAGTAAATTTATACAGGATAAAATAAATTCCACAGTTTTCCAGGGATGCAGAGCACATGGATGGAGGAATAATTTTGATCATAATATGTTCCATCCCGTTGCATGTGACATGCTTAGACCAAAAGGGCCAAAGACAAGGTCACTTAGACCTAAGGTCTTAGATGAGGGCTGACCAATGAAAGACTCTAGATGTGTTCAGTCAAAGTAGGAATGGAGACCATGGTTCCCATAGGCATGGGTTACCTGAGGGGTAAAACAAAATGAGTCTGACACACACGACTCACAGTGTCTCCCCCCTGCTCCCCCGGGCATTTAACTCACTAGATTCAGTGTGTCAACCTTCCCTGACACACACCCAACATTGCCCTGTCTCTGGGCAGTTGGTATTAGAAACTTCCGGTATAGGCAAGTATGGAATAGATAAGAAGAGGGGAAGGATAGAATGTATCCATTGGATAAGGCTTAGATGGGGAGGGATAGAGAGAAGAAGGAATAAAATTGACTCTGGTTGGATCTTGAAGAAGGGTTGCTAGTTAGTCATCAGTAGAGGTGGTGGTGACAGAGACATAGTTCAGAAACCCCACAGACAACCCTCCTTCCCTGCTCCCACTGGTTTGTAAAGAGAACAACTGCTCCTCACTCCCTACCATCCTAGAAGAAATGAGAAAGGAAATGGTTCATTAAATAAATGTTTATAAAATACTACAGTCTTATCTGAGTCTTCACAGCCAAAAGCAGCAAAGAATCAAGTAATCACCTTGTGTGCTAAAAATCTCTTCTACACACACACACACACACACACACACACACACACGCATACACACACAGTCATTAATAAACAGTTCAGAAGGCTTGAAGGAATAGGATTCAGGATATTACCAGTGAATATAACTGGAGACCCAACTTCTTGTCAAAAGAGAACAACTGAACTACTTTGTAAATACGGTGGCCTTGTTAACACTGTATTAAACCCTGTTGGATGTCAACACAGGGATGCTTTTCTTTTTCTCCAATTAGGCTCATCTTCCCAATAACTGTAGCACATCACAAAATACCCCCTTTGGGTCCACAGAATGTTCTCTCTACTTTCTATATCTTATTAATCCACTTTTCTCTCCTGTGTCTGATCTGAGAATCTAAAAATAGCTCATGCATTTGAACTTGTAGATTGCTGGTGTCAGACTCTAACTGCTGGAGCCAAGCAGGGAGCAGCCTCCAGACCGTGGAATAGGAGGGGCCAGGGCTTCCCACAGCCCACCTGTCTCCCCAGGCCCAAGACGATCCTGAATTGCTTTGATTTGGGAGTGGCATGGTCAGGTGGAATGGAGTGTGCATACTCCATGCATACCTAATTTCACTAGGAAAACGGGAAACCAGGCACACAGCAAAGGGGATCAGAGACAGGAAGAAAGATCCCGTTTCTATGACAACTGGCGGGTGCGCGCACATCATCACAGTGAGAGGTCTGAACTGGGGCAGGAGTGCTGACAGCTTCACCTAAAGCCTGTCATCAGGTTTTCCCTTATCCTGGTGCCTTTATCAGTCACTCTCTATCCCCCTAAAGTCCTGGAATGAATGCGGACCAGGCACCCTCCTGTTAACAGGTCTGCCAATATTGGCTGCCTTTTACTCTTGCATGGGAAATAGAAGATACGAGTTTTCTTCAGATTATTTGCTAACTCAAGCATCTGGATTAGTCTGTGACCCTAGGATTCCTTTTTATCACTCTCACCTCCTAAACACACACACACACACACACACACACATGGTGAGTCTACACTAGGGTTCCTGGTAGTGTACATCCCTGGACAAAAAAGTACTCAAATGTGGAGTTCCCATCGTGGCGCAGCAGTTAACGAATCCGACTAGGAACCATAAGGTTGAGGGTTCGATCCCTGCCCTTGCTCAGTGGCTTAAGGACCCGGCATTGCATGAGCTGTGGTGTAGGTCACAGATCCGGCTCGGATCCCATGTTGCTGTGGCTCTGGCGTAGGGGGGCGGGCTACAGCTCCGATTCGACCCCTAGCCTGGGAACCTCCATATGCCACGGGAGCCGCCCTAGAAAAGACAAAAAGCCAAAAAAAAAAAAGTACTCAAATGCATCCTCCTGACAGGTACATCTACTGGTGTCCTTCACAGGATGTACTCAGTTCCTCATAGGATTTCAGCTCCCAGCCCCTTACACCTGGAAATCATCTCTTTGAGGAAGATTCTTTAAGTCCGCAATCCTCAACCCAAGCTACTTGATAGAATCACCTGTAGTGGTTTACTAAAATGTTCCAATCCCAGATCTCACCTCTAGCTTTGATATACCTGTATGTTTCAAAACACATACCCCTAAGGTGATTCTAACCTGTAACCAGAGTTGAGTACATTATACGAATTCACTCAGCATCAATGTGGTTATTGCTCTTTTTGTGCTGGATCTTAGAAATCTGAATCTGAACAGGAGTTCTGAGTGTACTGGTGGGAGATAGAGGTGTAGACAGATAAGCGAATGAAGTGTTGTGTAGTCCTAAGCTGGTCTAGTAAGGGTATACGAGTGTGTGGCTCTGTTTGGGGAGGGTCAAGAAAAACACTGTGGAGGAGAAGCAGATACATCACTATTGAAATATGTGTGTATATTTTATAGATGAACAAGAGCAGAAAGATCATTACAGATAGAAGGGCAATGTGACAAAAGGCACAGAGGGTAAGAAAGGAGAACTAAAATAGGTTTGTACTACTGACAGGTAGGTTTCAGGGGTTATGTAGTGAGAGGTGAATTCAGATTAGTGAAACATAATGTAAGTTAGATAAGAAGAAAAGATATAGATTGAAGTGTAAACAGAGGAAAGGATATAAAAACTACTGAAGAGGTGTGTGTGTGTGGGGGGGATCCAGCACAAGAGATATATGAGCGTGGTATAAAGGTCTAATATAAGTGTAGCTGAAACCCCCAAAGAAGGAACAGAATGGGGAAGAAGCAATATTGGAAGAAATGATGCTTAAGACTTCTAAACTGAAAAAAATAAAAACCATGAAGTGGCAGATTCAATCAAGTACTATGAATTCCAGGCAGAATAAATGCAAAGAAAATAAATCAAAATTGATCACTGTAAAACTGATGAAATCTAAAAGCAGAAAAAAATACTGAAAACCAGCCATAGAAAAAAGAAAATTTTTCTTCGAATTGGTAAAAATAAAATTGACAGCTGACTCAACAGAGCAAAAATACAGAAGCCTGAAGATTATGAGTGATAATGTGCCATAAGTTAAAAGAAAATAACTGCCTGACATTGACCATCAGCAGATCCTACTAAAGGAAGTAATAAGGTTTTTCAGAGAATAGGAAAAGGATTCCAGATAGAACACAGAAATGTAAAAAGTCGGAAGAACAATAGAAAAGCCAAATACGTGAGTAAAAACTTACTATGTAAAACAGCAGTAACACATATGATATATTATGAACAAATAGAATCAAAACACATGGCAATAAAAACACCTAAGTAGGAAGGGGCTTGGGAAATGGGCTTAATTTGTTTAAAGTTCCCTTATTGTCTGGAAAGTAGTACTAATTGATATTAGATATTAACAAATCAAGGTTATATGCTGCGTTCTTGGATATAAATGCAAAAATAATAGTGGGAAGAACATCTTACAAGCTAAAATGGAGAGTAGATGAAAAAAATTAATCCATGAGTAGGTTATAAAGGAGAGAAAAGGAAAAAAGATGAAGCAGAACACAAAGAATGACGATAAATTTAAACTCAAATATATCTGTAATTACTTTAATTTTGAACTAAGTTTTCAATTAAAAGACAAATATGAACAGACTCAATGAAAAAATTAGAACCACTTTTTTGGGGGGTTGCAAGAGAAATACCTTAAATATAAGGACAGAAAGGTTTGAACGGAAAAAGAAAAATTCCAATCCAAAGTATTTATCTGAGAAAAATGAAACTGTATGTTCACAAAAAGCCTTCCACAAGGATCCATAGATGCTTTGTTCATAATAGTCCCAAAGTAGAAACAGTTCAGATGTCCATCAATAGGAGAAGTGATTAAAGAACTGTGTATACATAATGCATACCATTTATCAAAAAAAGCACTGATAATATGTAACCAAAAAAGAATGAAACTTCATAGCATTATGTTAAAGTAACAAGACACAAAAGATTAAAGAAAAAAATCAATATATGATAATTTCAAAACACTCAAAATTCAACATCCATTCATGACAAATGCTTTTAGTAGACTAGGAATAAAGGGAAATATCTTTAATCTGATAAAGAATATCTGCAATAAACCACTACATACTTAAAGGAGATGAGGGAAGCTTTCCCTCTGAGATACTGAGCAAGACAAAGAAGTTTACTCTTCTCTTTAACACTGTACTGAAAATTCTAGATAGCTGAAAAAGGGGCCAAGGAATAAATGTAGTGGATTCAGAAAGTAACAAATTAATTATTAGAGAAATGCAAATCAAAACTACAATGAGGTACCACCTTGCACACTTCAGAATGACCATGATTGCCAGGTCAATAAGTAACAAATGCTGGAGAAGGTGCAGAGAAAAGGGTACCCTCCTTCACTGTTGGTGGGAATGTAAATTGGTACAACCAGTATGGAGGTACCTCAGAAAACTAAATATAGAACTATCCTACGACCCAGAAATCCCACTTCTGGGCATATATCCTGACAAAACTTTCATTCAAAGAGATACATGCACCCTATGTTCATTGCAGCACTAATCGCAATAGCCAGGATATGGGAACAACCTAAATGTCTATCAACAGATGAAAGAATGGAGAAGATGCTGTGCTTTGGAGTACCCATTGTGGCTCATAGGTAATGAATCCAGCTAGTCTCCATGAGGACGCGGTTGGATCCCCAGTCTCACTCAGTGAGTTAAGGATTCGGCTTTGCTGTGAGCTGTGGTGTAAGTCTCAGACTCGACTCAGATCTGGCATTGCTGTGGCTGCAGTTCAGATTTGACCCCTAGTCTGGGAACTCCCATATGCTGAGGACGCAGCCCTGAAAAAAAATAAATAAAAATTTAAAAAAAGCAATGCTAGGCTTTTTTGTTGTTGTTAGGAGAAAATGAAGGTGACAAATAAAGCAGGGCTGTATCATTTTCGTGGACTGGGATATTTAATATTTCAGTGACATTTATTCTCCACAAACTGATCAGTGCAATATCAATTAAATCCCAAGAGATTTTGTTGTTGCTATTGTTGTTTGTTTATTTGTTTTTAACAAGCCAATCCTAAAAATTGTCTTGGAAATAAAAAGCCCCAAGAATAGTCAAGAAAATCTTTTTTTTTTTTTTTTTTTTTTGCTGGCAATTGACAAGGTGACTCAAAAGGCCAAGAATAGCCAAGACAATCTTTAAGAAGAAATTTTTAAAAAGTAGAAAGTGTCATTATATCTGAAATCAAGACTTATTACAAAGCTTCACCAATTAAGACAGTATATACTAATATAACGACTGACAATTAAGACAGTGGAACAATAAAGAGACCCCACAAATAGAACCACACATATATCAATACTTAATTGATGACAAAAGTGGCACATTAGATCAGTGGGGACAAAAATAGACTGTTCAATAAACAATGGGTTGTCAATTGGATATCCAGAAGAAAAAAAATAAAACTTAGCCCGTTTCTCATATACAAAAATAGATTCCAGAAGAACCACAGCTCTAATTACGCAAAGTAAAACAGCAAAATTTCTAGATGAGAGAGCAGAATATTTTCATGGCCTTGGGATAGGGTAGTTTTTTTTTTTTTTTTTTTTTGGTCTTTTTAGAATCGCACTCATGGCACATGGAGGTTCCCAGGCTAGGAGTCTAATCAGAGCTGTAGGCGCTGGCCTATGCCAGAGCCATAGCAATGCAGGATCCAAGCCGTGTCTGCGACCTACACCACAGCTCATGGAAACACCGGATCCTTAACCCACTGAGTGAGACCAGGAATCAAACCCGCAACCTCAAGTTTCCTAGTTGGATTTGCTTCCGCTGCACCATGATGGGAACTCCCCAGGATAGGGTAGATTTTTAAAAATTGTTATTGAACTTTGTTAAACTTATGAACTTCTAAGATAGTTACCAAATATTTCACTTTTATGATAACAGAGAAGAATTATGAATGTACCAAGCAAAACAATATCTACCACATTCTATTAATGTTTTCAATTTGAATTTTTAAAATTTGTTTTGGATCTATATGAGGTATTAGCATAACAAGTACAGGAGGTCTGTCATGTGGCTCAAGAATTTACATTTCTGACAAGCTCCCCTATGAAGCTGCTGTCTGTTGACCACAGTTTGAGAACCACCACTCGCACTGAACCAAGTTACCTTTGATTTATTCATCTCCAGAATCGCGTAGAGCAGCCTGAAGTGTGGTTCCTTTCCAAACTCTCAAATATTAAATGGGCTAGGTCCTCTCCACCCCTACTCCTCCCTGGCCTTTCCCGTCTTCCCACAATCTCTTGGGATTGTACAGGCTGAGTTTTGTTAGTAATGATGGGTTTTTTTTTTTTTCTTCTTCTTCTTATCTGTCTCTGACATCTGCAAGTATTGCTAAAGCCAGAGGAGACCGGCCTTGGGTTTTCCTTCTTTTTCTCCTACATCATATCCTCCTCCTTCTCCACCCCAAGCTTACAATAAAGTAGCAAGTGATATTCAAGGGAGAGAGATTAGCTTCTTGATAAGAAACATAGTAAATGAGTATTTTAAAACCTTAAACTTATTGTAATGCTAAAGTCATTTAAGGCATTATAGAGGATCGATAAAAAAACACTTTCCATTTTATTTATTTATTTATTTGCTTTTTAGGGCCACACCTGTGGCATATGGAGGTTCCCCAACTAGGGGTCAAATCAGAGCTATAGCCACCAGCCTATGCCACAGCCACAGCAACGCCAGATCCAAGGCAAATCTGCAATCTACACCACAGCTCATGGCAACGTGGGATTCTTAACCCACTGAGGGAGGCCAGGGATCGAACTGGCCACCTCATGGTTCCTAGTAGGATTCATTTCTGCTGATCCACAACAGGAACACCCCACCCTTTCCATTTTAAATGGATCTAAACAATTTTCAGGATTGAAAAATATGAAGGACTAAAGGGAAAACCAAGTTTAGGATGAGGCAAGAGCTAATAGGAATATGAAGGGCAGGAACAGAGCTCTATTCTCTCTCTCCAGGGGAAGGACTGGTAATTCAAAACCAAATCTGAATGGTGGCAGAGCAGGTTCTGTTATGGGCCAACAAGCATTGGTGGTCCATGGAGCTCTCCATCCGGTGGGGACTTTGTCCTAGCAGAGAGACACAGAAGCAGGGCCAAGTGCAAGGCACTGAGCTGAAGGGCCCCATATATTCTACAGAGTTTAGGAACCGGAGAACAGGAGCTGAACGGTGGCCTGGGGATCGTCACTAGGCAAGCTTGGAGCAAGCCCCAGGCAGCCAGCATCTGTTGACGATATTAGATGGGACCCCATTTGAAGGCCAGGGCCCAGGAAGGGGTTAGAGTAGGAGACTGCACAGCCCCTGTGGACCTGGCAGAAAGGACATCAGGTAGCACTAAACATACTCACAGGGTATCCAGATGGGTTCATCCTTCTATGATGGCCAGAGATGTCCTGACACCACCAACCCACTTGACGCCCACCATCTCTAAGAAGGCTGCACAAATTCACCTCTGGGAGAGGAGCACAGCAGCCAGCTGCAGTGGAGCTGAGATGAGGATGAGGGTTGCCGTGGAAAGGAGAGGGCCAAAAATTGACGCCAGCTCTTCCCTCTGACATTCCAAGCCAGGAAGGGAGCTCTGTCGCTGAAGTATGAGAAATGTGAACTCGCATTCCTCCTCCGTAGCCAATGCCTCACTCCTGCTGTGATTATCATAAGATGTGGTAACTAATCCCTTCCCTGTCTATTTTACAAGGCTGCCTACCAAGCCAAATGTGACAATACAGGTGAGAGCATTCATTGCCTTGCTACACTAACATAAGATGTGAGAAGCTGGAGATGCTCATGTTTACATTGTGTGCTGGCTCTAATCCTTTATCTTAAATAAATACTAGATCAGAAAAATCAGAGCACTTGGGGTGTTTCAACTGAATCCCACACCAGTATCTCATACGAGGCTTCCTTCCATCCTGTATTCAACTGTCTCTTGAATCAGCTCCATCTCAAACCATTTCCTCTTTTCAATGAGAGAACAAGTTAATAACAGTGTTTTGTATTCAAGGGTAGAAACCTGCTCATATTTCATGTTTGGAGAGGGCTGGGAGCCATGCAACCCTGTGGGTTTTGGGTTTAACACTGTGTGTGGCTGTTTCCATAGGGTAAGATTCTGAGACTGGAGTGAGTGTTGGCTGATAGAGAGAGGCATTCATGGAGAGCTAGTGTACTTCAAGCAAGTTCAGCATCACCCCCTGAGTTGGTGTGGCACAGGGAGGGAGGGACAGACAGGTAAACAAAGTGCCTGCTATTTGGTCCTGGCTCTCAGATTTAAAACTGGTAAAATTTTTTATCCACCACATCCCTGGAGCTCAACAAAAGTGACTTTTTGCTATTGTCTGAAAATGTTCTGGGTTTTATCATTTCGTTTCTTTCTTCATGATTGTGTCTTGCCTTTGACCCCTTGTCTTTGTTTCCTGTCTTATTTCTGTGCACACTCTTCGAACTTGATGGCAGACAGGCTTCGCTGGTGACTCTAGTCCTGCCTAGTCTCCTTCCAGGTGTGTGCTTTCTCTAACCCAGACACTAGGATCCCAGCCATGGCATTAGCCTACTTGGCTCTTGCTCCAAGATGCCTCTTTCCATCTCCTATGGATTTGAGTGCCACCCTGGAGAATCATTCAATTGAAGGTCAAAATGAATGGATTTGGAGCATAAGATGAACGATGCCAGCACAGCATATATCAATCAAGAATTGGGGTAGAGAGAGACCCATTCATTCCTTTGATCCCTTTCTTACTCCTATTACTCTTCTCCAGCCATCAGACCATGGAGAGGTGTTTGAACCTGGGTCCTCAAATGAACAGGGAGTTCCTGGAAGTGTTACCATTCAAGATTTCAAAAATCCTAAAAGGAATTGAATATTTATGCAAGATAAATCTGCCTAAGCAAGTTGAATTCACTTTGCCCATTGGAGTGTATTTTCTTTTAATAGGGGAGGTGTTGGTTGTGGGTGATGAGCAGTCATAGGGTTAATAGATAAAATAAAAAAAAATGAATGACATATTTAGTAAATACTGTTTGAGAGCCCAAATGTTCCAAAATGTTCCAACATGACAATTAAAATGTTCCAAAATAGGAGACCATGACAATTATGGTGGAAAGTCCTTTGGAATGAAAAGGCAGTAATCCACTAACTAAATATCAAGGGAAGTATAGACAATTGAGTCTCTTGTGTGCAGCAGCCAGAGTGCTTTGGCATTTTATGTGACCCAATGTAAAAAAAAAGTCCTTGGGGAGCCTCTGATCCAGTCGTCGAAATGGGAGGTGTGAGCATTTTGAAAATACTACCAACAACATTTTGGGTGACTATGTAAGAAATCCACTAAAATTTTCTTTTTATCCCAAGAAGGTGTCAAAAAATCCTTCTTGGAGTTCTTGTCATGGTTCAGTGGTTAACGAACCCGACTAGTAACCATGAGGTTATGTGTTCAATCCCTGGCCTTGCTCAGTGGGTTAAGGATCTGGCATTGCCATAAGCCATGGTGTAGGTTGCAGATGTGGCTCAGATCTGGTGTTGCCGTGGCTCTGGTGTAGGCTGGCAGCTACAGCTCCGATTCAACCCCTAGCCTGGGAGCCTCCATGTGCCATGGGTGCGACTCTAAAAAAACAAGAAAAAAAATTCTTCTCATAAGCAATCAAATTGATTGATTATTAATTAATGAATTTATTTCTAATTTATATATCATGTCTTCCCAAGTTTTGAGAAAGAGTAGATCTGTAGATTTATAATTTTTTACCCACAAAATGATGTTTACCAATTTACAGAATCTGTTCACATAAATAGTTTTACTTGAAATCACAGCCATGTGGTAGGTAAGTTTTACTAGATCCACCCTGGAGGTGAAAGTGTTGACACTGTCAGAAACAAAGCACTGGTTACCCCAAGAAGGCACATAACTATTTCCTATTAATCATGAGACATTTTTTTAGCTTAAGGGCACTGTGGGCTTTTGCTCCTGAAAGTAAATCTGGGCATTTCAATATGATTTGAAGCTCTAATGATTTTTTTTGTGGTAACTTGAAAGAAAGTTGTTAAATATCACTTAAGCCAATAAATAAAACAAGTAAAGAAAATGCTTAAGCACCTAAGGCTTTTCGAAAGATAGGAGGCAAATTTTTATTCCATTATTTTCTAAACTGTGCCTCAGGAACGTTAGAGTCCCAAGTTAGATGAACAGATTTACTAGGAAAAAGAAGGATTTTGAGGTGAAGTACGTTTTGAAAACACTGCTTACCATATCTTTTTATTAAAGTTTAATGCATGTAAAGCTCCAAGCCCTTAGGCATTGAAGAAATCCATTAAACTTTATCAACACTTCCCAAACTTACTTGATAATGGAAAGACTTTTTGTCCTAGAGTTCCTGTTACCAAAATGTGGTATTTATGGGTTCCAACATAATGGTTGAGAATGCTGGTTTAGCCAAATAAAAAGTGGAAACTTCCTTGGATTTACAATAAAGAAAAGGGTTAGTTAGGAGGAGAAAGCAGAGGCCATGATATTTTGTTACGGCAACCCTAGCAAACTAATATAACTGCTACCTATAAATTAATTTATCTAGATCCCAATCATTACAGGAGGCACAACCTCTTTAAAGAAGATATAATAGGAGGTTTTCTGCCAGTTTTGGTGTGTTGGAGGTCCTCAGACTACTCACAGGTTTAAAAATTCATTAGGAAATCTCAAAGGACCCAGCATATGGTTGTACTCACAGCTAAGAAAATGATGCAGAGCAAAATCTAAAAGGGGAAAGATGCATGGGGAGAAGTCTGGATGAAACCAGAAATTAGTTTCTAAGAGTCTTCTCCCAACGGAGTTACACAGGATGTGCTTAATTCCCCCAAGACTAAGTTATGAAGCCACGTGTGAAATATTGTCTACCAAGGAAGCTCATTAGAGACTTTGTGCCCAGAGTTTTTATTGGAGGCTGATCATCTAGGCTCTCTCTGCCTATCTTGGACCAAAATTCCAGACTCCCAGGGAGAAAGTAGCTGTTCAGTAAAACCACATTGCTTGTATACATAATTTTAGGCATAGAGAACAACTCTTATCAGGTCTACGAATTGTGAGTAGCCACCAGACACTAGCCAAAGGCCAGTGTTGCAAACAGGATTTTGTAAGGATGGCCATCTCATTTCTGCACAATGCTAGATGGTTTAAACAACTGAAATGTTGGATAAAATATAAAAACACCCTTTAAAGTACATTATTGATATGCAACTATAAGAAGGCATTTACGAACACCAAAAATCAAGTGAGAGTAGGAAACTGGAAGGTAAGAAACAAAGGGAGTTTTTACACTGAAGGTTTCTGCTGGACCCAGGAGAATGAAAGCTTTCTTTTTGACAACTATAAAGAATGCAGAGAACAGAAGGTAACACCCAGAGCCCACACTAGATGGAATGTCTAGTAGACTATTGTCATAAAAAGCTGGTGCCTGAAAATATTACATCTTTTTTGTTGAGATAAATGTAAGAGAACTGCCAGAAAGCGTATTAGTCTCTACCTTAGAATTGAGTGGAGAGGAAAAATAAAATTTTCTTGGAATTTCAAACCACAAGCCAGAATATTTGTGGCCCAAGTCAAAGGTATATCTATGATATGCAAAACTTTAAGTTTATAAATTTTTTTTTTATTTTTTATTTTTTATTTTTCTTTGCTTTTTAGGGCTGTGCCCAGAGCATAGGAAGTTCCCAGGCTAGGGGTCAGATCAGAGCTACAACCGCTGGCTTATGCTATAACCACAGCAACGCCAGATCCCAGCCATATCTGGAAGCTACACCACCACAGCTCACAGCAATGCCAGATCCTTCACCCACTTAGTGAGGTCAGGGATCAAACCTGTGTCCTCAAAGATACTAGTCGAGTTCATTTCCACTCTGATACAATGGGAACTCCTTAAGTTTATAATTTTATTTAGAGTTGGTATGGGTTGATAATGCTGCTAGGCAATTACCTAAAATATATATAAAAATCTCTCTGGAAAAATGTAACTTCAATCTAGTATTTAAAGTTAAATATCCCTAGATAAGTTCCAAGGAAAATGTGCAACTCACAGCCAAATATCACAAAGACACAGAGAAACAAAGCATTATGTACATTTCAGTAGATGCAATAATACCTGAATTGGGCTCACAAATGTTTTAGACATTGAAATTATCTGACGTAGAATATAAGTTTTACATTTAAAGAAATAAAAGAGAAATTTTAGGTATGAACAAGAAATGAAAGACTAAATATATGACCAAACATATCTGAAAAGGAACCAAATAGAACTTTTACAAATTAAAATCATGGCAATTGAAATGAAAATCTCAACAGAAAATTAGACACAGCCAAATGGAAAATTAGTGAATGGAAAGACAAAGAAATTATCCAGATTGCAATACTGAGAAACAAATGTTTGGAAAATGTGAATCCTATGTTAAGAAATGGTAGACAAAGCAATAAGTTCATCAAATATTTAATTTAGCATTCCAAGAACAAAGGTCTTGCCAAAAAGAACTCCAGAAATAGAATGGGATAAAGGCAATATTCAAGGAAAAACAATGGGTCAAAATTTCCCAGAAATTTTTTAAGACATCAAACTTCAAATACAGGAATTATAAAAACCTCAAGCATGATAAACTTCAAAAAACATAATGGAATATCCGAAAACCAAAATAAAAACAGGATCTATTAAAAGCAACTATAATGTGAAAATGAAAATATGGAAGTCAGGTGCAAACTATTGCATTTGGAGTGGATAAACAATGAGATCCTGCTGTATAGCACAGGGAACTATATCCAATCACTTATGATGGAATATGATAGAGGATAAATTGAGAAAAAGAATGTGTATATGTGTGTGTGTGTGTGTGTGTGTGTGTGTGTGTGTGTGACTGGGTCACTTTACTGTATAGTAGAAATTGACAGAACACTGTAAACCAACTCTAATGGGAAAAAAAATAAAAATCATTTAAAAAATTAAAATAAAAAAAACTTAAAAAAAAGAAAATTAAAATACAACTTTTCAAAATTTGAGATGCAACAACACAGTATTTAGAGGGAAATTTATAGAAAAGAAGACATTTCCAATAGTCAGTAGTGAAATAAAATTAATGTTTCTAAACTATCAATGATGCAACCATGCTAGAAGAATTAATTGTATTTCCCATTTTTGGCGTGAAAAATCATTGTCATATGAATAGGAGATCAAAGAACATACTGCCAAAAAATGTAGAAGAAATTATTATAGAACTATATCAGACAGTTGATTAATACAAGTGTTAAATCATCATGAAATATATGTTTCTGGTCAGATTTTTAAAATCTACAACTTGTGATTTCTGAATACAGATTTAATTGCCTACTTAATTTTATATCCATAATTTTACATTATTTTTCTTAAAAAGATCCTCCCCTTCAAACTGTATGAACTTTAGTTTCTTCAAAGTTTGAACCCACCCTTGACGAACACAAGACTTCCTCTAGAAATTAGACATATCTATACCTGACACCAGCAAGCAACCACCAGAAGACAAGGCTGGCAAGCTTTGTGTTGAGAAATGGGACAGAGTATAATGAATATTATAGTCTAGCGTCCTATAGGCTCAGACCTGATTTTGTTAGCACATCATGAAGAAATCCATCTCTCAGATTCATCTCACATTAACTGAGCTCATTAAGACATGTATATAATGACAAAGGCAAATAATTTATTTACGGAGTGATCAGAACAATTTGAAGTACCTCTTTGTAGTACATTTTCTCTCTGTAGAAAGCTGCATGAGAAGCAATATATCACTTTATAATGAGAGATCTCTGATAGATGGGCTAAAAATACTAGAAACTGTAAGAGGGACATGTTCCTTCCCTGAAGGAAGACCTGCATAGAAAATCAAATCCCAGTCAGAAATTTACTTGATGAGCCTGGAATCAAAACAGGAAGATAGAAAAACTGAATATTTAATGATATCAGACTAAAACTCTGTTTTGAGTGTCCTTGTCATTAAGAGGTGCACAGTCAAAGATGAATTGGCTGCAAACCCGTTTTCACTTTAGGGATGGCCCCATGAGTGAGATTGGAACTACACAATGTCTTATTGTTGAGCATACCTCTCCCACCAATAGAGCTAAGTGTGACTTTCTCTAGGTCTCCATAGCTTGTCCTTTTTAATAGATAAATGCTATCATCTGTAAGATGATGACACATCCATAGTAAGATCTAATGTACAACTTAATGTTTCACTCTCTGGAAAACATTGTTTATTCTAAACCTACGGGGACTGTCTCTGTAGGAGATTACTTATAGTCTTATTTATTGCCACGAGGTCCACAAATGGCTTACTGTATGACAGAAAGGACATGACAAAGATCATGCTGGCTTACCTCCTCAATAATACGAGTTAACATGATAGAAATGATTGTCAAACACAGATGTTCGTGTCAAATTTTAAGTGAAAAAAAGGCACAATATATACAGCTAATGAAAACTATTAGGCAAGCTTTAGAATTTGTGTTGCACATGAAGAAGGAATGAAAAAAAGAGATTTTTCTTTTATTGAGTTCTATTAATATGGTTATAATGCTATTTTGCTATCTATGCATCCAAACCATTTTCTAAAATCTCTACTTTCTTCTAATAATTCTTTATTTGGTATGAGACAGTGGTTAATCTGAATTTCAAAGGTATGAAACATAAATAAAGCTTCAGACTATCTCAAGTATTTGCAAACCAGGTTTTCATTGATATTAATTTGTTCATTAAATATTTTTAGTGAAGACCTACTATGGAGTCAGTATAATTTCATACTCACATATTGCAGATGAAAGGCTGGGCATTTTAACAAAGCAGAAAAGAGTAGATTTATTTAGTGCCAGAGACAATTAATTAGTTGGAAAAGACAGAAAATTGCCAGAGGTGTGGAAGTAAGATAAAGGACTTTGAAATGTGGCCATCAAGTGGTTAAAGTTCATTATTGCATCTCAAGGTGTTTGAACCTTGGTTTGTGGTAAATGGAAAACCCAAACCATGAAACCAAGAATAAAAATTCTAAAATAATTCCTCTGAAATTCTAAAACTGTGACCTGATTACAAAGAAACTAAGCTAATAAAATGACGGATTTTTTAAAAAATAAACCTGTTAAATATACCGTCTGCATTTTTAAATATAGGTGAGTCTTAATCTATAGTTAATGAGAAAATAAGAGGGCTTCACTCTGATTGATTACTGGGAAAAAATTTGATCCTAAAATACCACTTCCATATCCCCCAACTAAATCAATCACATGTTCTATAGGTAATTCTTCTTAAGCATGTCTGGAATCTGTTTTTATTAATGCCCACAGCCACCACCATCTTTTACCAAGGTTATTGCATCAGCCTCCTTCCCAGGGTCCCTGCTTCTGGTTTCACACTTAGTTCCTTCTCCACTTGGCTCTAAGTTTTCTAAAACACATCAGTGGTTCCCCACACTCTTAGGATAAGGGAAAATGAAAACAACCAGACTCATTCAGCATTTTTGAGTACTGGACCCTCCTATTTCTCCAACCCTTTTTATTTTCATGGTCAAGCACACCAAACTGATTCTTTCCTTTGGGTTGTTGCTCCTGCTGTTCTTTGCTGGCCTGATACATGCTGGGACCTTCTCTGTCCCCAGTACTCATTTTTTCAATGGCTCTGCTGAGTGTATTAATAATCGGTTCACTTACCGATATGGTCAGGACCATAGCCATTGCAGGAACCATTGTACCCCTACATCACTGTTATACCTTCTGCAGACCAGGAGCTAAATAAATATGTGTAAAATGAAGAAAAGAATGAAATCATTCAATACAGTATATTTCTAGTATACAGAAAAAAAAGAAGTACCATTTTCTGGGTGACTGTTTTGTGCCATATCTGATACAAGGTATATCAAGGATATGATTTTATTAATCCTGAATACAATACTGTGCAATGATGATAATAATATTCACCTTCTTTTATTGAAGACATGCAATGTGCTGGGTCAGTACTCTATGTTTCATAATTATTTCATACGAGAGCCTTCATGTGTCTTCTTTTCTGCTTTTAGCAACACTGAGGTGCAGAATGTGTCCCTTAATAAGTATTTACACAGAGTTGTCTAAAGTTTCAAAGCTGAATCCTCTTACTGTTTCCACACCCATTCTGCTGCCCGCACTACCTGTGTCATGGCTCTGAGTTTATTTTCTCTCTCCTTGACTCTTCAGATGTGCAGTGGTCCCTGTCACAACCCAGTGCTTAAATGGAGTCCACTCTGTTCTGATAGCCTCCTAGACTCAGAGGGAAATTAAGCTGGAAAAGATCTGGGAGACCAGTTAAGCCAATCCTATTACAACAGAGGTAAGAACATCGAAGCTAGAACAGTGAAGTGATTTTCCCAAAGCCTCAACTTTACTTCTCAGCTGATCAAGGAAGGGTCTTCCAATCCCCTGGCAGCTGTTATTTGTCATAGGACATGTTCAAATTTTCAATAAGAATACTGTTGGTGGCTAGTATTTTCTTATCATATATGTGGTCTTTCAATTTTAACTCCATGAAATTTACAGCAGGAGACTATTAAAAATGTGGATGCTGATTCCTTAGTTTGGGGAGTATGGTCCAGGAATGTGTTTATTTAATTAGTACCTTTAACATTTCCATCCCAGGCGGCATAAGGACCACACTCTGGGAAATATGCTTTAACCACCCCTTGAGTACGGTTCTTATTGCATTTAAGATAATCAGTTAGCTGTTGCTTTCTGTCCAGGCCTTACATCCCACCATGTCTCATTGCACTGTGTCTTGCTCCTGAGGTCTTGGGAAAGTCTCCTGCACCAGCTTGGGTGGATTTCAGGGGTGGGGGGCTCCTACAGCTGATAGAAACAAAGTCCATCCCAGGGCTGAGCTGGGATCTGCCTCAGAAAGAAACAGAGTCAAGTTGCAGGGGGTCTGGTGAGGCTGGAAGAAGAAGATGAAGCAGCAGGTTAGGGACAAAAGCTGCTGAGAGCAGGAGCGAGGAGAGCCTGCCAAGGGGAATTGAGTGCAAGAGTTCAAGGCCAAGGAGTGAATAAAATAAGGGTGACTGAGACTTTGTCTCATTAGAAACCAAGGTTGTATATGAGAGAGAAGGAGAAAGGGAATGAAGGCTGGGTTTAGTTCTCTGCATCTTTGTGTGTCTACTGCAGGACCCAGCTACACAAGATGCCTCAATACTTGCGATCTGATTCCCCAGGGCAGCTGGCCTAATATTTTGCACACATCAGCCTCCAAGTCCTTCCTTATGTTCATTCCTTCTTCTCCTTATCCTTCCTCTTCTTATCCTTCTCCTTCTTTTTAAAGTACAATGAAATTCCCATTGTAGTTCAGTGGGTTAAGAACCTAACTAGTATCCATGAGGATATGGATTTGATCCTTGGCCTTGCTCAGTGGGTTAAGGGTCCAGAGTTGCTGCAAGCTGTGGCATAGGTCACAGATGTGGGTTGCATCTGGCATCACCGTGGCTGTGGTATAGGCCAGCAGCTGTAGCTCCGATTCAACCCCAAGCCTGGGAACGTCCATGTCACAAGTGTGGTCCTAAAAAAAAATAAAGTACTAGTACCAGGAGTTATGAACAAAAGAAGACACAGAGCACTAAGAAGGACCAGGAATCATAGTGGAGGCAGGCACAGGGAGGAAAATTCTGCAAAGGACCTACTTAAAGAGGTTCTGCTCCTCCTCTTTCCATCAAGAGGTGCTGGAATGGGCACACAGGGCTCCAGTCCCCAGCCAGGGCCTTGTGACGTCCAGGATGTTTCAGAGCCTTTGGTCCTGCCTGGTAGGATAGAAGGCAGAGTCTGCCCAAAACACCACTTGGCCCTTTTGTATCACCTCTCCATCAGGCTAGCTGAGTGAGGAGGGCGAGGGCCAGCAGAAGGGAAGAGGACTATAAATAATCTGGTGACAGTAGGCTCAGGCCGTCTGTCCCTTCTCTTTCCCAGTCATTTCAGAGACAGCTGGGTGAGGCCAGACCTTCCAAGTGGCTCTCCCGCTGGAGGGAATACAGCACAGCAGCTACTTAGCATCACTGTTCTTGTACCTACTGCTCTTTGTGGCTTCATGCTGGGAGCCCTACTTATCCTTGCCTGGAGTATGCTCACGGAATAGGAGGCTGCTGCAGCCTCAGGGCGCCAAGTGTATGAAACCTCAAGATGCTCCTGAGGGCTGCGAGAATGCTGGGGAGAGGCAGAAGCAATGCATCTTGTCTGGTCCTTGATTGCCCACGCCTCCACTCAGATTGGCTGAGGGCAACTTGATGGCTGGGACTCAAGTCTCATTCATTCATTTCAACTCCAGAATCTTCTGGGTTTATCTAGGTACATGATTAATTTTGGCTAAAAATCAATGTTGGCTAAAGTAAAAATTAGTTAAGACAATGAAATGGCAGGAAATGAAATGAAATGGCAGAAATAAAAAAAAAAATGTGTTCTGAAGATAGCATCACTGCCCTAACAGCCAAACTCCTGACAGCTAATGCATGCCAGGTGCTGTTCTAAGCTCTTTCACTGAATTATCTTATTTACCTTCAAGACCATTCGCTGAGGAAATGGAGTTTTCGTAACTAGCTCATGTCCTCATTCATTGTTAAACAGTTGATAGCTAAAACCCAGAATCAGATCATCAGCAGCTCGAGCTCAGAGCTCTCCACTGAGAAGCATTGCACTTAACCGTCCTCATCACATCATAGGCCCTGTTGGCTTAATTTTTGCATAAATAAATACAAGGTCATGGCCTTCCTCTTTAAAAATGTATTTTCTTAGGGGTCTTGTGTGTGAGTCAAAGCTGTTTCTCAGTTTTCCTCCCAAAGAAAAATGTCTTCGGTAAAATTCTCATGGGGACAATGTTTGAATGCATGGATATGTGTGAGAAGCTAGAGCTGAAAACCAGGTAAGTGTCTAGGAGGAGGTGGGGGAGGAAGTCATATCTCTGCTCTAAAGGACAGCTGTTCAGGAACTTACAAATTTTACAGGCAAAAGTAGGGGGTGTACAGGGGTGGAAGAGGGACTCAATCCACATTCCTAACTTATTAGCATTTTACAAATAGAGAACCTCATTTGCCAGAGAAGGTAAGGTCTTGGCGTTACCTCTCCTTTCAACACTGTCTTCAAAGAATGGGCTTTTCCTTCCCTTTCACATTTCTTTATATAAGGGGGTGGGGAGATGTGCAGAGGACAAATATGACCTTTACTTCAAAAGTTCATGTAAACAAAAATATATCAGTAGCTAGAGTTCCCTTTGTGGCTTAGCAGGTTAAGAACCTGACTAGTATCCATAAGGATGTGGGTTCTATCCCTGGACTCGCTTAGCGGGTTAAGGATCTGGTGTTGCTGCAAGCTGCTGTGTAGGTCACAGATATGACTCAGATCTGGTGTTGCAGGGGCTGCTGTGGCTCTGATTAGACCCCTAGCCTGAGAACTTCCAAATGCTGCAGGTGCAGCTCTAAAAGAAAAGAAAAGAAAAGAAAAGAAAAGAAAAGAAAAAAATCTCAGTAGCAAAACTACCTCCTCCCTCCTTCCATGCCTTCAACACTTCTGTCTAGTGTTTTTATCATGAAAGATGGTTTTAACTGGTTTTAACTCATGAAAGATGGAGCAGAATCTGATGGCAGGAGGGTCAGTAGCTCAGCCTGAATATCTGCGGAGCAGACTCCCCCAAAGGCAATTCGGAAAATCACCTTGATTCGGCTCTTCATTTTCTGAGAGCTGGAGAATGAAAATGAGAAAGCCTTAAGATCTGCTAAAATGACTTACAAAAAGCCCTGTGAGTCCTTCCCTCCAGAGAGAGGGGAGGGAGGAAGAAAATGTTCCAAATGGCACAGCAAATGGGGCCATCTATTTATGAATTCCACGTGAGATTTTCTGTGGGAGGGATACTCAGTGATAAGAAAAACTGCCCTGCTTCCTCCAACTCAGAACTTGCCTAACAATAACTGCTACATCTCTAGCTGAACTGGATATTGTTTTAACTGTATAGGGGTTTAGTGAAGAATGGACTGGCTTGGAGCAGGCAGGATTTGGGTTAGAGTCTTAGCATCACTCAGTGACTTTGGCCAGTTATTTGGGACAATGCACTTCTGGAGGAACAGGCAAGACGCAGGCTTCTGCTGGAACATAAGAGGCTTTAACTCTCTTCAACTTGGCCCACAGGAATGGGGACAGTCATGTTCTACTCACTTCTTTAGCCAAGTCTTCCACCATGCTTCTGTCCCCTAGGTCCTTGTGATACAACCACACTTAGCTTTTCAGCATCTCAAACTTTGTTAGCATACCATGACATCTATTCTTTTCTGTCTGGGAATAGATGTGCCACTCCCAAATCCCACCCCCCAACTCTGCCCCCGAACTGACTTATCATCTCCTTATGAAAGCTTATCCTGAGCTCTCTGATATACCATCTTACACTTTTGTTTGCAGCATGTTCCAGAGTTGTGATTTCACATTTAGTGACATACTCATAAGACTGTAAGTGTCCTGAGGTCAGGGTATGTCTCTTTTTTTTTTTTTTTTCTACTGTTCCCTCAGTTCTGGCATTTAGCAAATACTCAATAACATGGTTGAATCACTATGTGACCTTTACTGAGCTTTGATTTCCTCCTTTGTAAAACTGCAACAATAATACCTGGCTCACAGGATTGTTCCAAGATTAAATGTGGTAACGTATTTGGAAGTCTTACAGTCTTTATAAGCACCTAACTTTGTCAGCTTCTACTCATCAGCTCCAAGCTGGTTTCCTGTCTCATTGCTCCAGTGAATCTATTCTTTTTAAATCTGGACAGCTACATGTAAAAGAACGAAATTAGAACATTCTCCAACACCATACACAAAAATAAACTCAAATTGGATTAAAGACCTAAACATAAGGCCAGATACTATAAAACTCCTCGTGGAAAACACAGGAAAAACACTCTTTGACATAAATCACAGCATTATCTTGTTTGATCCACCTCCTAGAATAATGACTATAAAAACAAAAATAAACCAGTGGGACCTAATTAAACTTAAAAGCTTTTGCACAATAAAGGAAACCATAAACAAAAAGAGAAGACAACCCACAGACTGGGAGAAAACCTTGGCAAATAAAGCAACCCACAAGCATCTCCAAAGTATGCAAACATCTTATGGAGCTCTATATCAAAAAACACAAAAACCAAATTAAAAAATGGGCAGATGATCTAAACAGACATTTCTCCAAATACATACAGATGGCCAAAAAAACACATGAAAGGATGCTCAATATCATTTATTATTAAAGATATGTAAGTCAAAACTACAATGAAGTACCACCTCACACCAGTCAGAATGGGCATCATCAAAAAGTTTACAAAAAATAAATGCTGAAGAGGATATGGAGAAAAGGGAACCCTCTTACACAGTTCATAGCAATGTAAATTGGTGCAAACACTGTGGAAAACAGCATGGAGGTTCTTTAAAAAACTAAATAGAGAGAGCTACCGTATGATCCAGTAATCCCACTCCTGGGTATATATTCAGAGAAAACTACAATTCAAAAATATATGTGCACCTCAGTGTTCATAGCAGTGGTATTTATAAGAGCCAAGATACAGAAGCAAACTAAATGCTCGTCAATGGAGGAATGAATAAAGAAGATGTGGTACATATATACAAAGGAATTCTACTCAGCCATAACAAAGGATGGAATAATGTCATTTGCAGATACATTGATGGACTTAGAGATTAGTATACTGAGTGAAGTCAGACAAAGACAAATATCATATGATATCACTTACATGTGGAATCTAATAAAAATGATATCAAAGAACTTATTTAAGGAACAGAAAAAAACTCAGGTATTTTTACACCAATCTTATGGTTACCATAGGTGAAACCACTGAGGGGAGGGAGGAATTGGGAGGGTGGGGATAATACATACATACTATTGTACAAAACAGATGATTGCTATATAGCATAGGAAAATCTACTTAATATTTTGTAATAACCTATGTGGGAAAAGAATGAATATATTTATATGCATGACTGATTCACTTTGCTCTACACCTGAAACTAATACAACATTGTCATATCAACTATACTCCAATAAAACTGAATTTAGTAAAATAAAATCAAATCACCAATGGCCCGCTGATAGATAAATCTAAAAGTTACTTCTTAGTCCTTGTGGCAAAGAACATAATGCTCACTAAATCCAATATTCTTTTGCATCCCCTACATTTCTTAGGTTTCTTCCTAGTAAGAAGGGTCATGACTAGTTCTGGCCAATGAAATGTATACCAGTCATTGTGCAACTTTCAGACTGAGGCAGTGAAAAGCTCTTGTGTGGTTGCCAGTCTCTCTCTTCTTCCCTCCCAGTGACCAGGAATGCTTGTTTCCCACAGTGGTAAGATAGGGTAGCTTAAGTCACACCAGCTCCTTAAGTGTCTGCTTATTTTATCATCTAGCAAAGGTAATGTAACATAAAAGAAATAAACCTTTACTGACTTAAGCCAATGGGGTTTGGGGATGAGTTTATTACTGTAGTATCACCTAGCCTATTCCAATGAACACAGAGCCTATCCTGTTCAACTTCTGCATCATTTAGGATTGTTAGCCACATATCTTTTTTGAAATTGATTATATCTCCAGCTGCTGGAAGTCTATTCTTTCCTGATTCTCCTCCTTCTCAGACATTGTCTCAATAGCTTTGAAGGTCTCTTCCTCATCCACCCATGTTCCTTCAAGACAGTGTTCCTTCCATGGTTTCTATTTTCTCTTATTCTCCATGCTTTCTGTGAGTTATTTTATCTAGGATCATAGCTGCAACAACTAACTTAATCCTAACTTGCTCTATGTCTCTGTCACTAAGTGGTTTCTCTCTCCTGGATATGGGGCCCCTATGCTTAACTGCCCCTTGGAAACCTGTGCTGGGGTGTTCTCATAAGCATCTCAAATTCAGCATGTCCAAGAGTGAATATGTAATCTTTTCTTCCTGTAGTTTTCATTAATATAAACATGAGAATGTGCTTTCTGATGCTCTTTTTGCTTTAACTGCCAGAACTTCATTGCAAAGTGGTAAAAACCAAAAGAAATGTATTGGTTCATAAAATAACTAGGATGCCTAGGGCATGGAGCTGGCTCCAAAGATCCAGGAACCCAAATGCTGTCTCTCTATCTGGATCTTCTATGTCTAAATCTCTCTCTCTCTCTCTCTTCTGTTTCACTATGTCACTTGCATTCTTTTCCTTCTCTGTGGTAGAGGAATTGGGAGAAGTGGGGTAAAAGGACATGGACACTGACTCCTACTTTCTTCTGGTATCTGTATATAAACTATAAAGAACCCTAACTGTCCCTTGGCAAATCACTCTCTGCAGGGGCTGATGAAATAAGATGTCCAGAAACATATCAAAACCTCTCCACTAGAGCCTGAAAACCTGGGTACTGTAAATGACAGAGGCCACTCAAGGACCATATGGAGGGCAGCACTTCCTGAGTGGAAACGAGGCACTTTTGTATAAGGAGGAAGGTGTGGTGAGTAGACGTTTGCCTTTTCTCTTCTCCAGATCAGCCTTAGATTTCACCTCACTCACATACCCCGTGATCCTGCCGCAGAAAACCCATCAGTTGCCCCAGTACCCCACACTGACATATAACGACAGTTCTTTGGGCACTCATTTACCTTTTCCTGAAATGTGAGACCATCCCCAAAACCATTTGGAAAAGACTTACTTATCCCTCAAGACTTTCCTTGGGAAGCCTCTTCGGATTCTTCCAAGAAGACATGGCTGCTTCCACCTTTGAGCACCAAATGTGTCTTATATACATATTCACTGCAATACTTAGACCACATTGGACATATTCATTTATAGGACTGTTCTTAGTACACTATTTGGGATCTTTGAGGGACAGCTTGGATCATAATCATGTTTTCAATTTCCATACCTAACATGGTGTTTTAATTGAATTGCCCAGTAAATATGTATCAGATCTGAATCCTAGTGTTTAATAACCCACCTATCTGAGTGTACTCATACGTCTCTTCACTTGGCAAATATTTTTTCAGTTCTTTATGTTTTCCAGGCACTATGCTAAGTGATTAAAACATATTATATAGCAAAAATTAAGATTTATGCCCTCAAGGGGCTTATACTTTAGTGGTGGAGACAGACAATAAATACATAGACAAATAGATAAATATATTTTTTCAGACAATGATGGGAGATATGAAGAAAATAAAGTATAGTAATAGGACAGAAACTGTAAGGTATGAATGATACTTTAATTGTCGAGCCTGGGTATGGACCCTACTGATAATTGGGCAGCCATGCAAAGATCTGGGGTGGAAGATACACCAGGGCGAAAGGTTTATGGATGAGTTTAAGGAGCAGAAAGAGACCAGATAGTGACCCAGGGAAAGGCTAATAAGAGATGGTGTATGAGAGGTAGGCATAGCCAAATTATCTAGGACCTTAAAGAACACTGGATTTTATGCTACTTAAGGAAGCTCAAGAGTGAGTGACATGATGTGGTTAAAGTTTAAAAATATCCCAATGGCTGTCATGTGGAGACTAGACTGCTGCGTGTATTGAGGGGTGTAAGTGTAGATGGCAAAATTGAAAGCAAGGTGCTTAATAAGCTGGGCATCATAGGGGTTCAAGGAAATATTATGGTAGTTTGGAACAGGGTCATGGCAGAGACTATTATAAAAATAAATCACATTTAAAGTGTGAAGAAATGCATATATAAGTACTTCTCCTGGATTCTCATTCGAGCAAACTATGATCAATATAAAATATACGAACAGAAAGTGGAGAATTTTCTTCATTCATTATCTGTTTTCTCATTCAACAAATATTTATGGAGCCTTTCCTAAATTCAATCCCTTAGGCCAGGAGCCAAAGAAAGAGTGGTAAACAAGATTGACAGAGCTTCTGCCATTCTAGAAGTTTCAATTTAGTGGGGGAAGACAGATATTAAATGAATGAATCTGGAGATATTAGTAAATTCAACCATGAGAATGTGAGAATTTAAAGGAGAACTAGAAGATTTAAAAGAGGGCAGGAAGTGATCTCAGGCTATGGGTTGAGGATGAGAAAGAAATATCCCAGTAAAGAGGAGGAGGAATAAGAGTAGTCAAAGCAGAGGGGACAGATCTTGCAGATGCTCTGAGGCTGGAAAGAGGAGGTCCTAAGAGGAAGTGAAAAAAAGGCTTTCCCTGGATCATCCATCATGAGGCTGTCTGATTAGCAAAAGAAGCTGGGGAAGAAAGCAGAGGCCAGACTGATAGGTCTCTGTAGGCATTGTTAAAGTCTTGAGTTTATCCTAGAAGCAATGGCAGGCCATCCAGGCTCTTTAATCTCAGTCATTGAAGAAAAGAATTGGAATCTTTCTGTGTATGTATACTGGCAAAGAGTCATGGGGAATCTGGAGCGACTCCTTACTCATCACTGTGTCCCCTTCTGCACATGCAGATGGAGACATTCAGCATGTAGGAAAACATTCATTTTGATTGCCCTCAACTCTCCCAGTGAAAAGCGTATTTGCACAAATGGATTCTACAGAAGGGTGACAGCTGGTGTATCACAGTGAAGCATGGTTCTGGGATCCTGTAGACTTAGGTCTAAATCAGCTCTATCATTTATTGGATATGAACTCATGAAAGCAGTCAGTTTTCTTAAGTTACATTTTCCTTCTCCGCATCAGAGGATGATAAATCTATCAGTTAGGAAGCTTTGAGCTGTAGATTGCAAAAAAAGAGAAAAAAAAAAACCTGACTGACAGAAAATGTCTTATCTCACAGAGCAAGGTGTTTTGAGGTAAAGGAAGTGGGGTCAGTGGGTTAAGCTCTTGAAATTATCATGGCCCCAGAGTTTATTTTTCCATTTTTTTCTCTGTCATCTTGGTGCTTGTCCACCTCCCCTCATTATCACAAGAGGGCTGAGACAGCTCTAGGCGTTACCCACGGACTAGTAGAGAAGAGGATAATGTCCTTTGTATGCATCTCTAAGACAGCAAAAAAGAAAATCCTTCCCAGAAGTCCTGTGCAGCCTCTTCTTCATGCCTCATTGGATAGAACCATGCTATAGGCATATGCCTGAGCCAATTTCAGGCAAGGGGATTGCATCACTATAACTGGTTTAGTTTCATCATGATTCACCCTTCAGGTGGGGCTTGGGCTCACTTAACCTACAGAATAGGACCACAAGAGGAGGGTGGATAGTTCAACTAAAGCCGAAACAAATGAGGAAGGTGTGATGAGTTGTTACTGAGTAGGCAATGTAGCACTGTCTAATAACTTAGTGTCCATATTTCAGGGTTGTGGTCCATACTTCTGAAAATATATGGAATGAATGTTAACTATTGCTGTATTTCTAATAAGTTCTTTGCAAGGTCTAAATCTATCTGTACAATTACAAATCCATTTTGTTAATCATTAAAATAAATCCCCAGGACCTCTATTGACTAGCCCCATGGGAGGCCCTGTCTGTGATTAAACATGGTGTAACAGAACTAATTTTTTTTCAAACATGTAGAATTAAGACTTTAACTGTATCCAGCCCATAATCTTCTGCTTCTTTAAATTTATTCAGAATGAAGTAGGTTTTATTGTCTTATTTAGGTAGCATAGCTGTCAAGCATAAGAGCACCAGAATTACACAAGCATCAGTTTAAATCTTGCCTCCATCATTTTTTGTCAGAATAAAACTTCCCAATCTTTAGTTTTTTCAAGCTTTAAATTAACACAGGGATAATAATATTATCATATTATGAGGATTGAGTTAGACAAATAGTACATGTAAAGTTTGTGGAACACAGTGGGTATTCAATAAATTAGTTCCTTTGGTTGTTATCTAGCTCAAATTGTGGTCGAGAGGATTAAATGAGATCATGCATCTATAGCAAATAGTTAACATGTAGCAAATAGTTAACAAAAAGCATCTATTATGTTTGCCATAAGCCAGAACAGTAGCTGCCTTTATTAATACCATGGAGTTTTTTCCACATTTTGATTGGTGGAACTATGCCACTCTAATCATACTACAAGTATTAATTTTTTAGACAAAACATATGGTTAGTGTTTCAAATTACTGACTGCTCCCTTCAGGGCCTGTCATGTTACACTAAATGGTCTGGTGTGGTCATTCACCAAACTAATAATTAAATGTTGGAATTCTGCTAAAACAAGTTACAAGCAAAAGATATTGGTCTTCAGCCTATACCCAGGCTTAAAAACTATATACTTTATCCTTTTGAAAAGTTGACTTGTCCTTAATCCCCCTTAACTGTCTTTATTTACTGAATTCCTCAACCCAGCGGGCTTTCATAGTCACAGTAAAAGAGGAGTTTCTCTGAGTTTCATTCTTAATGATAACAACAATAAAAATATCTTTCATTAGGGGTTTCAATGGACCCTGACATAATTAATGTCATTCTGACATAAGCTGTTTTAAATTACTAAGTAGTGGAGCTTTTGTGGTGAAGAATAACACACTGCTTGTGCCAAGAAAGAAGTAAGAGTTTAAAATGGGTTTTTAGAATGGAATTAAAGGAAGATGGGGTGGGGGCGTTTGCTGGAAGAACTGAGATCAATAATGGATTTCCAGTTTCCAGTTGGGAGAGAGGCTTGTGCCACTAGAATTAGAATGGACCTGAAGTTTCCGTTTGCTCTTCCTCTATTTTTGTGTTTTGAAATGCTTCCCTCAGTGATACTACCCAGTGATATCCTGGGAAGCACCCATCAGTCACTGAGATCTCATTACCAGGAACCTCCTGGGAAAAAAGCCTGAAAGAGTTCATCCAATGACATTTTCAAGACAATAGCACTGGAACTGATTGTCATTCTCTTTGAAGAGATTACTAGGGCCTTACATCCTAATTTGTCTCACTCACCATCGGAAGTCTAAGTCTCCTCCATTAGCCATAATCATCCAAACTTTCATCCTCCATCCCCGTATACTCTGTAAATCTCATGATTTGAATCTGATAGACATCCCCTCAGGACAACCACTTTTTGTAGTCCCCTCCCATGTTGAATAAGAGCTAGCGTTACAAAAGAACATTGCAAAAAATGATGGAATGTGACTTCCAAAGTTAGACTCTAAAAGACTTTAAGTCTTTCAATCTTGCTTTCTTGGATCGCTTGCTTTGGGAGGAAGCCAGCTGGCACTGGGGGGGTAAGCAAAGAGTGCTATGCAGAGGTGAATATGGTGAGGACTGCTGTCTCCCACGAGGAGCCACGTGAATGAGTCATCTTGGAAGCACATCCTCCAGCCCCAGTCAAGCCTTCAGATGATTACAGCCCCCACTAACATCTTGACAGCAGACATCTGAGATGTCCTGAGCCAGAACTACACAGGTAAACCCCTCCTGAATTCCTGGATCACAGAAATTGTGAGATAATAAACATTTCATGTTTAAACCACTATGGTTTTAGAGTACTTTGTCATATAGCAATATATAACTAATATATTAACATCAGTGCTTACATTCCCATCCTTCTCAAATCCTAACTTCTGCTTCCTTAAGCTTCTGATCTATGATAAGTTCCAAAATCCTTAATCATTTAAGCATTTACTCAAATCTTTGTCTTAGCTGAAACTTCTCTCCAGATGACATTGCTTCCCATATATCTCTCTAATAGTTAGAACACACTCAGCTGCAGATAGGAGAATGACTCACAGTGGCTTACACAATGAAGGCATTTAATTATCTCACATAGCAAGAAGTCTAGAGAAAGTCGTTTTTAAGTCTGGGGCAACATCTCAATGATGCTCATACTGTTTCTATCTTTTCACTCTGTTAAACTTAGCATATTAACATTTTCTCCTCATGTTTATTGCTCCATAGCCACACAGTGGCTGCCGTGGCTGCAGGAATCATATCCATATCCAAACAAAAATAAGGAGAAAGGGAAGATGACAATGAACTCAGCTCTCATAATTATCCTTTGATAAGACAAATTCTCCAGAAACCTCCCAACAGATTTCTACTTCCATCTGGCTGACTTTCTAATACAGCAATTCTCTGATACAGTGTCCTCTTCCATATCTTTTTTTTAAGTGCTTAATACCTTTTGAAATATGTATTTATTTGTCTCTTGTCTGCCTCCTCTCATTAGAATGTAAACTCCACAAGAGCATTACTTTTGTATGTTTTATTCGTGGCTATATCCTTAGCACCTAGAACCAGGCTGCTGTGTATATAGGTGCTCAAAAGTACCTCTTGCTGAACGAATGTCCTTGGCCATAAGTATATCATAGCTGGCTTTTAGGTACAAAAAAAAAGTCATGCAAAAAGAGTGTTGGCAAGTGGAATGGTAATGATGTTGATATCTTTACACCAGTCTTTACTACTTCCCTGATACTGGATAACCCAGTTGGGATTTTTAAGCAAAAAGGAAGAGGTGGGGACAGAATCTGACTAGAATCCATGAGGGTGTGGGTTCTATCCCTGGCATCGCTCAGAGGTGGGGATCTGGTGTTGCCTTGAGCTGTGGTATAGGTTGCAGAGGTGGCTCCAATCCCGTGTTGCTGTGACTGTGGTATAGGCCAGAAGCTGTAGCTCCAATTTGACCCCTAGCCTGGAAACTTCCATATGCTGAAGATGAGCCCCTAAAAAAGCAAAAAAAAAAAAAAAAAGAAGAGATAAGGGAATGGCTATTAGCTAAAGAACCAACAGAGTCTGCCCAAAGTCCTCCCAAGTAAAAGCCTTTTTTTTCCTTTTTCAACTCCTCCCAATATTAGGATTGAGAAATAAGGTTGATATCCTGCTCTCCATTCCAACTTTTTTTTTCTTAGTCTTTATTGCCACACCTGTGGCATATGGAACTTTCTAGGCCAGGGGTCAAATCAAAGCTGCAGCTGAGGCCTATGCCACAGCCAGGGCAACACCAGATCTGAGCTGCTTCTGCAACCTATGCCATAGTTTGTTGCAGTGCTGGATCCTCAACACACTGAGTGAGGCCTGGGGTGGAACCTCACAGAGACAGTGTTGGGTCCTTAACCACCTAAGCCACAATGGGAACTCCTCCAACTTTTAAACTTTCTTCTACTCTCTCTTGCAAAATCCTCCATTTATTTGAGGTTTACTCCCTACAGATATGTTCTCCTTGTTGCACCATTTATCTGGTCATCTCGTGTCTGTTTCATGTTCCTGCTCTTCATTTCCCAGGGCTAGCTTCTCAGAATGCAGGTTCCAGATCATTTCACCTACTTTGAAAGAGCATGCTTGACTCTCCTATTTAAATAGTCCTCATTCTCTTTGCAGTCCCGCCTGCTCCTATTAATTCATTTTGTTTCTGTAGGACACTTACCATTCTATATGATTATTTTTTAATTAGCTAATGTATTGTTTGTTGTTTATTGTCTCCCCCCTCCCAATATACCATAAATCCCATGAAAGTAGAGATATTACGTGCCAAGTTCCCAGCTGCATCTCCAGGGTGTGGAATGGTGCTGAAACCTCATGGTACTTAAATGATTTTCTGATGAAGAAATAAATGAATGGCATCTTCCCTTTTCCCACATAAAACACCCTTATCTTGAATTCTCATATTCCTGTCATTCTTACCTCATTTCTTTTCTCTACCTCCAAGGCAATATTTCAAAAGCACTGCTCAAACTTCTGCTTCTGTTTCTTTACCTTCTCTGCCTACCCTTAGACTGTCTTCCACCTCCATTTTGCCGCCTCCCTGGTCAGTGGTGACAATAACTTCCCTGGTCGGTAGTTGCCAAATTTAGTGGCCAGTTTTCAGCTGTTTTCCTTTTTGGCCTACATCATTCAAAAAGAAACAGTATTTCAATATGAAAATCAGACCCACACTGGACCATTGCAGAGAGCTCCAGTTTCCGCGGCAGCGGTTAATATTCTTGTGGTTTGGCTCCTTCTTCGTTGGACTTTCCTTCTCTGTCTCCTTTGAAGGATTTTTCTCTTCAAATCTAATTTTAAATATAGGAAACCCTCATGGATAAGTTTTAGGCTATCTAGGCTTCTGAATTATCTTTAGGTTAACTTATCCATTCCTATTATTTTAAATGACATCAACAAGCTGATGACTCAGGGATTTCTATCTCCCATTCAAATTTCTCTTTTGAACTCCAAGTTCAAAGAGCAAACATTCTACTTGATATCTCAAACCTTCTGTGTCCTAAAGAAAACTCTCAATGTTCTTCCTGAATATACTTGTCTCCTCATCTTCATTGTGTGAGGAATGGTTCCACAATGAACCTATTACTCACGCCAGAAATCTACATATTGGCCTGATTCCTCACCAGAACATTTAAGTCCTGACGCTTCCTCCTCCACACCTAGTCACTATATTTTTACTGTAGCATTGCTATACTGACCATAAACCCATATGGTACATACGTACATACATATATTATATATACCCATTACCTATGTCACACACACATAACACACCCATTACCCATTGCTAGCACAAGCCACTGTCATGACTTATCTGTATAAGCCATAATCACTTTGCCTTCAAAACTGTCATCATGGAGCAGCCAGAGTGACTATTTTAGAAAATTTCAGATTCTGTCACTTTTCCGACTGTTCACTAAAACTAGAATAAAGTTCGAATTCAATAATGTGACCACAATTCCCTGTATAACTTGCCACTACCTATATCTGCAACTTAGGTCCATAACCTTACACAAAGATACTCCTCTCCAGCTGAACAAATGTTCTTTCTGTCCCTTAAACACCTCAAGTTTGTCATTGTCCTGGGCCTTTCGCATACTTTCTTCTCGGCCCAGAATAGCTTCCTCACATTCTGTCCTTAGCTGGTTACTCCAGACTCCAGTCTTCAGTTTAATTGCCCTTTTCTTTCTTTCTTTCTTTCTCTCTCTCTCTCTTTCTTTCTCTCTATCTCTCTTTCTCTCTCTCTTTCTTTCTTTTTCTTTCTTTCTTTCTCTTTCTTTCTTTCTTTTCTTTCTTTCCTTCCTTCCTTCCTTCCTTTTTTTCTTTCTTTTCTTTTCTTTTTTTGTCTTTTTGCCTTTTCTAGGGCCACTCCCACAACATATGGAGGTTCCCAGGCTAGGGGTCTAATCGGAGCTGTAGCCACCAGCCTACACCAGAGTCATAGCAATGCGGGATTCAAGCTACATCCGCAACCTACACCACAGCTCACGGCAATACCGGATCCTTAACCCACTGAACAAGGCCAGGGGTCGAACCCTCAACCTCATGGTTCCTAGTTGACTCGTTAACCACTGCGCCACGACTAGAACTCCTAATTGCCCTTTTCTTGGAGAGAACATCTCAGACATCTTTTTCTGGTTTCTTCTTTGAGTTGGCATAGATATAATAGATTATATATTGTATTTTACATATTTATTATCAAGGGAAACTTCCAAACTATTCTTTCTAGTAGTAGTAAATATTATAATAGTTATTCATTTATTGTCTGTTATTTGTCTTCTCTACTACAAGGTAAGTTCTGTGAGGGCAAGGCTATGTCTACTTTACTTATTAATTTATAGCCAGCTCTAGCACATAGAAGCCCCCAATAAATATTTGTTAAGTAAGTAAGTAAATAAATAAATAAATAAACCTCTGTAAAGGGAAGAGTGTGTTTGAAGGGAGAGGAATCTGGGTTTGACTTCCTACTCTATATTTTAACAATGTGAACTTCCACTTGCTTTTTGCTTTGTTTTCAGACATAATTAAGTGTACATGTATATATATATATTTTTTAATATTAGTATTGGATATGTTTTTTAACAACTTCAAGCTCTAGTTTTCAAGCTATGAAGTGGAGAATAATAATGCACTGCTTTTAAACTTGTTGTAAGCATTTGGGGTGTACTGTGTACTCAGTTTTGTTTTTTGTTTTTTTTTTTCATTTCTTTCATCGTCTCTTGGGAATAAAAAAAGATCATGGATATGGGGAGTGGAGAAAACAAATGGGATGGAAACAAGGGCACAGCCAGGCTCTCTCCTTTTCCTGACAACTAAGTAAACTTGGTCCTGGCAGTGACCCAGAATTCTCAGAATGAAGAATTATCAGCACTAGGATGGAGCTGTTTCTCAATGAGTCAGTGCCATGGTACTGTTCAATTTACAGAGTTAGGTCCAGGGCAAGAAAATGAGGAAATATTTGTCCTACTTTAGTCAGATACAGACCAGATTTGAACTATGAATCTGTCTTTGACTAGTGGTGTTGACCCTGAGCAATTCTCCTCATCTTTTAGAAGTTGGATTTCTGCATCTATAAAATGGGTATGATAGGATCTACTTTTAAGTCATTATGATGATTGAATAATAAGAAGAACATTGTAGTGTACTTACTACAGAGACGGGAAAACCCTTCCAGTAATTCAAAGGTGAGTTTATTCACTACAGTTTATAACTGTAGAAATGTAGCTTAATTTTTAAATACTCCACTGCAAATTGGCAGTAAATGCTCTAAGAGTGATATAGGATGAACATTTAGGGCCATAATTCACTGCATCAGTTGATTGAGCGATAACAGTAATGGTAGTACTCCTTTATGTTCTCTGCATTTTTGGCAATGAAAGTATTAATAAGACTCTTTCAACTGATACTTAACTTTCAAGTTTTATAAGCTCCTAGTCAATCTGCCTTACTAAAGCAATTTATATGTCCATGTATTTTGCTGAATTCAGTGAATTTGCTACCACTGCAACTGCTGGTGGAAGTAACCAAATTTTTGACTCCGTACTCCAAATTTAGCAATAGATCATGACACTGAGATATTTCTTCAGGGAGTATTAATTGTAGGGGGAAAGTGATGGCATCTTATTTAGGTTGTCTGGAAAGTCAAAGAAAGATTATAATTTATAGTTACTATGGTAGCTAATTATACCTTCAAGGATATACCAGTTGCAGTTAAAAAAAAAAAAGGCTTTGATCATAGATGAGACCCTTGTTGGGGAATGAAAGAAAATAAGAAAGTGAATTTGTGAATTTGCCATCTTGAAAAATGCCTGGTTACTGAGTCCAAATTTTTCTTTGGATAAAAAATCAACACAAATTGTTTTTTCCAAGGTGCTAAAGATCATACCAAGGTTCTAATAGCGTGGGCACAATTTTGCAAAATGCTAACCCATGTGTTTTCATCTATACTCTCTATTTATCATGTGAGTGTCTTTTATTCAGGGAGGTGGACATCATGCATCAAATTCATGGCTTTTAAGCTCAAAAGCCTTGGTCCAGGTTATAACAGGACAAGGGAGATCTAGAAGAATATTCCACTAGGAAGAACTAGTTTTCCTGCAAAGCACTCTAACACTACAAAATACCTTTGAAGCTCAGTAGGTGAGGCACTTAGGAAGATAAGAGATAGAGTTGGAAACAAGTCCAGAGGATTCTGCAGTGTGTCTCATCCCTTTGCATTGAGTCCAGGTCTTGGGACGGGATGTGTGTCTGCTTCCTGATTATATTCTGTGAAAATCAGCAAGGTCTAGGAAGACCTGGGCTACACCCCCAAATCCTGCATAGTCCCAGAATACTGTGGGAAAACATTTGAAAACTCTCCTAACAGGGGAACAAAGGGCTCAAGGAGAGCAATAAGGAGGTTATGGACTGAGAATAGTGCAGTTTATAACCAATGGCTGGAGAAAGTTAGATGAATACCAATTACCAGTGGTCAGATACTCTCCTCCCCACTTCCCAATGCCAATTCCTTCCTGTTTTAAAAACTCCTCTGAATTTAGATCCACTCAAACAAAATGAGGGTATAAATTCTGATTTGAATGAGTTTAAACCTAAAAAGTCTGTAAAAACTCTTTGATTAAGACTATGTTTTCTGTCATGGAGGGATTAAGTAGCATTCTAGAAAAATAAAGTTGACTTTTCCTTTGCAAATCTGGGTTCATAGCTACTAAAAATAAAGATCAACTCTTGGTGGGCCATTTACATCTATTCAGGACATAAAGTAATTTTAAATCCGCATAGCAAAGCCCTAACATTCACCACGTACTTCAAGAAATGTAGTTCAGTGGATCCAGGAAACCCATTTTCATCCTCATTATCTATACAAAGATGCTGAAACTGAGCAGGACCCTTGAGGAGCCTCTAGTATATGAGGTCCACACACCCCTGCCTGCCATGACCCTGGTTTCTGAAAGTAAAAGGCTTTACTTTTGCTCCTTAGCCCTCCTCTGAGTCTCATAAAGCCTGGCTCAGGTATTAATGATTGGAAGAATGTGAACATGTAGTAACAAAGAGTAGCAGCTAGGTGGGGAGAATTAGTAACAATTTAAACAATAGATCAGTCAGAGCAGTCACAGTTCCTCCCTGAAGGACATTGATAACAATATCTGATGCACATTCCTAAGTTGTTTTTTACAGAAACCAGACTCCCACAAGAAGCAAATTGCTGACTGCACAATATGCAAATAGCTGACATAAGCAAGATCAATTGGAACTAGAAGGTTGATGATTGAGACTCTTGAAATATCACCACCAACCAATCAGAAGAATATCCACAACCTTGCAACCCACACCCCAAAGTTGCTTTTTAAAATGCTTCCTTGAGAATGATTGGGGTATATAGATCTTCTGTGCAGGAGCTGACAATTCTCCTTGTTTGGTGCCCTGCAATAAATGCTGTACTTTTCTTCACTACAACCCAGTATCAGTAGATTGGCTTTGCTGTGCATTGGATAAGGGAATTCAAGTTTAGTTTTGGTAAACTTGAAGCTGAGTTCTCTTACATCACATTCTATCTAAAATTTCTATGGCAGGTACCCACAGTTTACAGCATTAAAAACCAGATTCCTTAGGAGTTCCCTTGTGGTACAGTGGGTTAAAGATCCAGCATTAACACTTCAGTCCTGGAGTCACTGCTATATTCAAGTTCAATCCCTGGCCCAGGAACTTTAGCATGCTATGGGTGCAGCCAAAAAACAAAACAAAGCAAACAAACAAAAAACCCTAGATTCAATATGTCATCCAAGCTTCTTAAAAATCAAATCCCATCCTACCTGTCCAGCCTCACATAAAATTCTTCAGGATGAAATAGGTTCCAACCACAAAGAAAGTGCCCCATCCTTATTCCATAATGTAATTTCACTGTCCCATGTCTTCCCTACTTTTGTTCCCCTATCTTGCATTGTTTCCTCCACCCAACTCTTAAAATTTAAGAGTCTATGGACTTTAGACTCTAATAGATATAAATTCAAGGGTTCATATTTTGGTTCTCCCCATGACTGGCAAGACAACCCTGGATGGGTTTTCTCTTCTGTAAACTTATTTTAAGCACTAATGTATGGGATGATTTTTAATTATAATTTGATAATGAGTTGAAAATTAGTTAATGAATGTTACCTTGCACATGGTAATGCTCTAAAAATGGCTGGTGGTACTATTACTATAATTAAGAGGCCAAAATAAATTTTTCTTATTTTATGACAATCATTTATTTATCAGAGAGGTTGTGAGTTCCCTGGTGGCAAGAATGTTGTTTAAATCTGCAATATCTGGCGCTTTCCAGGCATTCAGTAAATGGCAGTGGAATGCATGTTTGGATTGATATTTAAAGCTCAATTTAGACTGAGTTTCAACATACTTAACAAGTCCTCTCTAATACCCCAGGCAGACTAACAGCTCCTTCCTTTAGGAGTCCTATTTCTTCCAGATGACTCTTATTTCAATTTGCCTTATTACATGTTGTTTACATGCTATTTTCCAATTATCTATATGTCACTTATTTAAACATTCCTCAATAAACATGTTATTTTATTCTTGAAAAATGTATTTTCTTCATCTTGCTAGAGAAACTACCCTTTCTTCAACTTAAAACTATCCCTAAACTTAAAAACAGAGCCTGGAACATAAGAGATGCTCACTCTTAACACTTACTAAATTATCCTGAAAACCTCAAATCATCTTTCCTAATTGTAGTGAGTCAACAGCATCATGTCTGTACTTAAAGGGCAAAATAGGGTGGGGACAGGGAAGTGGCAAATTACTGTGCACAGCTGAGCAGGGCTGTCCTGGACCCCACAGGACAGCTGGGCTCAACATGAGAGGAGAGCTTTCACTTTTGATCTTGAAGAGAGCATTTTAAAATATAAAGCAAAAAGAATCTGAGATAATGGGCATACTTTCCTTTCAAATATGCCATATGGAATTTGAGGCCCTTGGATTAAGAATCATAAGACCTACTTACTAAATTAAGACACCCAGGCTCCTCGAGAGCAAACAGAGAGGGATACAGAGCATGGAGCCTGGATAAAAGTAAAGTTTACCCTAGGAGAAAAAAAAAAAAAACAGTAAGAGTTAGCCCAGGAATCCCTTTGTCCCCAGCAGGCCAAATCATGCTAACTTCCACTTCACTCCACATATTGTCACCATGTATTGATCATCAGGCTTCCTGATAAAGCAGATGAATGGAAAGGTACGACGGTAGTAGCAACCCAATGGAACCAGTATTTGTGACCTCCAGGGCTACCTGGTCACACCTGAAAATAGCTAACTGAGACAGACATTGAGCAAGGTCCCAGTGGAGAATACAGAGCACAGACTAGCTGTGAAGAACAAAAAGACAGACTCTACATTCCATTGTGCTTGGGGTTGTAACCGTCCTCTCATGGGGTCTTCTATAAGTTCTTTCAGGTTCAGGAAGAATTTGATAGATACATGTTTTCTCTGTCAACCTTCCACCCCACAATCACCTCTCTGAACACCCAACCTGGTTCCTTCGGCACAAATTCTTATCCCATAACTGAGTCACTGAAATGGGCTGTTTTATGATGTAGATGAAAGCAATGAGGATAAGACCCGAGGATGCCTGCCAGGGTGATGAGATTTCTCCTCCAGAATCTGTTTGTTTATGCGATCCTCAGGGATATAAGGGTAATAAAGCTAAAAAAAAAAAAAAAAAAAGGTTACTGGAAAAGAAAACTCCTGGGCCATGCACATCCCAAAGGCCTATAACTCTTTGTGAAAAAGACAGTCATGTGGATCATGTGTATGCATTTGGGAAGAGGCACAGTTAGCCCAGTTCCTTTGCCTTGGTTTTAAGATTACGTGAACGTGTCTAATTCTGGGAAGATATGCAAGACATAGCCTGAAGAGATAAGAGCTTCCATCACTAATCTCAAATCAGTTAGCACAAACTGTGAGTTGTGTGTAAATTGTTATCAAGAATGCACCTGTGTTACAGTGTTCTCCTGTGGTGCAGCAGGTTAAGGGTCCGACACTGTCACTGCAGCAGCCTGCATGCAGGATCTATCCCTGGCCCAGGAACTTCTGCATGCTGTAGGCATGGCCAAATAAATAAATAAAAACTGCAATTAAAAAATTAAAAAAAACTCTCCTATGTTTTGTTTGTGCCTCAGTTTCTATACCACTGTGGTTGGAAATAATTTTATTAGCTAGCATAGGAAAAGAAAACTTTTAAGATTTCATTCCAAGTTCATAAAAATGTTGGGAAAGGAAGTGAAAAGGGGACAAAATTTTGGAGAGGCTGCAGGGAAGGAGAGAGATTTACAAAATCAGCTCATTAATCCTTTCCTCTTTTCCATCTTAGGCTTACCAAAGCTCACGGTAGGTGGGCATTATGACGTATGTGTGTTGTCTGGAAGTACACCCCTCCGTGTGAGCAACAAGACTACCTGCTTTGGGAGAGAAGATGAATATAAAAGGATCTGAAATGGGGATAAAGACAATCCAGGAGTCTTCTGCTGCTTCTGTATGAGTTTATTTTCACTTAGATTCCCAGGCCCACTAGGAGCTAAGCCCCAGCAGACGATATGAGCACCACAAAATATTGTGCCGTTTGACTCACAAAGAATTTGCCAAAAAGGGTAGCAACTAAGATTTTTCAGAGATTGCCATGATTCAGCTCACTATATAATACCGACCAGCAGCCATGCCCAACGAGGGCAGCCCATGACAGGCCCAAGAGGAAATCTGCTATATCAATGTGAAGCCATAAACTGTAAGAATGAGAATAGGACTTGGATAGTGCTGAATGCCCCCACTCATTTGCATCATAACCAGTATCTCTGCCTGGGATATTTGCTTTGGCATAATTATTAATAGCACATTGTCTCACTTTTGGAAGTGTCCTGGTTTGGTTAACAAACAATCTAGTCATCCATGCATTTGGCAAATTGGAAATCTGAGGCTTAAAGAGGGAAAATGAATTAGTGGCAGTGGGTATCAGATTTAGATAGGCTAAGGGTTGGTTTGCTGTGGTCTACAAGAAAAAAAAAAGCAAAACAAACAAATAAACATAAACCAAGCTCCACACCTTACAACTACCTCTCTCTCTCTGTTTACCTCTTTGGCTGGATTGTAAACTCCTCAAGGTCAAAGGCTGTGCCTTAGAATCATATTTCTCAATATCAGGCACATGCTAGGTGCTTAATAAATTCCTGTTTGACTGTTGCATTTATTAACATACTTTTGTGTACATTATCCCATTTGATTCTCTGTTGGTACTGTGTGATAGATAATACAGAATAAAGATGAGAAAACAAAGTCTGGGATATTAAACACTGAGGAAGTAAATAGCAAAACCACTAAAACCCAGGTCATCAATGCTTCTTTCCATGACATTATAATCAGTGTTAGAAGGAGTCTAAATGTAGAGGGAATGTTTGCTTAGAGGGATGGAGCCTAGAAGAGCCAAGGAAAATGTGGTAGGCAGAGACACATCACTGTGGGCTCAGAGATTTGACTACTGGATCAGCAAAACTGGTTTTGGTGCCCTGTACTTCTTCCAGTATGGCTGCCCCTTTGAAAAAAGGAAGCACATCCTGCACTGGTGGGGTGGGAAGGGGAGGTTTGGACATCATCCTGGATGCTGCGAGGGCAGAGATTCAAGTAGGTGGGCTAAAGCATAACTGAATGGGCCTATGGGGCAGCCCTTCGCTTGGGTCAAGCTAGCAAGGGTTTCCCCCTCATAAGATGTATCCAGGGCCCCATTCAAGAAAGAATCAAGCTTAGCATTTTCCTGGCTGTTTACTCTTTTTTAAAAAATTAAAGCTTAGCATTTTGAAAAATGTATTTCTTGGAGACAAATATATTTTGGCCCAATCCACATCCCACTAGAACTCACCACATGAAGTTTCCAGTTCCATCCTCAGGCCACAGCACCACTGTACCATGAAGGGTGATACTTTATTTATTTAATTTCTATTTTTTTTTAATTCTCCCATTCTAGCTCCTTTAGCAATCACTTGGTTTGTATTCTTTTTTCCTTGACCTTGTCATCTCTCCTTGCATGCATCAAATCAAGACATTGTTTGCTTACTCCCATTAAAATTTTTCTTTGTCAGTAATGAAATAAACTGTACCTGACATGGAGCTGTAAATGCCTCCAGGGATCATTGGGAGCCTCCTTGACTCCTTCCTGGCCCAGATGTCATCATTTTTCAGTCGCCCATAGGCCACCCTGGGAAAGGAAAGATGTGCACTCTTGTTCATGCGGGAGGCCACAAAACAGCAGAGATGTCTTTTGCCTCTCACCTCTAAGTACCCTGGGTGGATTGTGGCTTCTCTCTCCTCTTCCCAACCCTTTATGCTTAGTAAATATCTAGCAATCTAGCATAGAATCATTAAGAGTAATGACAAAAGAATCTCAATAAAATCTCATACCATGATTTAAATTCCAAACTTCATATTCCCCATCTTCTTGAAGGGGACTCTAAAGAGGTCTCAGAGGTATTCCTCCTGGACAGCAGAGGGCACTGTGGACACATACTCGAATAAGGCCTCTTTGTCCCTCAGGAATCTAACGCCTCTAATAGGAACTTACTCTGTGGTTGTTGTCCCCATATCTTTGATGTTAAGTGGTCCCCTTGGTTATCTTACTGCCATGAATCTATGGAAGCAACAGCAATGACAAGAACAAAGTCTGACTCTTCTGTCCTCTGTTTTCCTCTTTCAAAAGCAGACTACCTTGGTGCTGAGGTACCTGGACTTTGGAAACACAAAGACTTTTACTCCAACCCTAGTTGACACATTACTGGTTGGATGACCTTGTGACCTAACTTCTCTGAGTGCAGTTTTCTTCACTGGGAAAGTGGAAATAGCAATACTTATTAACCACTGGATGGTTGTGAGGATTAAGTGAGATGATGCAGATGGGTGCCTCCAGCATATAAATATCAATTAATGGTAACTGTTGTTATTATAATTAATAACGTTGTGATATAGTTAGGTCTGTGGATGGCCATGCCCAAGCCCAAGCCCCTTCATGTTTTCCGAGGCCAAGTCTTCTTACTTTATACTACTTAATTTTTCCTACATAGACCTCACAAGGACTTAATTAGTACTAGGAACAGTCCCATGAATGATGCAAGAGAAATACTGAGGGGCAGAAATGGCATCACACCATAGAAGCCAATGACTCAGGTGGGTCTCTCCGGATTATTTTGAGAAGGCAAGGGATCAGTCCAAACCCAACTATCCTCATTCTTATTGCAGACTTAGTATTCAGAGTCCACACATAATTATGTGGTGCCTCACTAAGGATGCTGTTTATGGGTGTGCAGGTTGTGTAGTGTGTAGAAAACTTCAGCCAGAGTTCCAAGTCTTTCCAGTTGCTTGCTTTTGTAAATAAGTTTTTTTGGAGGAATACAGCCATGTTCATTCATCCTCCTACTGTCTATGGCCACTTCTGCACTACAATGGTGGGCATGAGAAGTTGCAATAGAAATGATATGGCTCTTAAAGCCCACAATATTTACTACCTGGCTCTTTACAGAAAAAAGAAATTTGTAGAACCTAGTGCTTAGCCTTTGGACCTAGTACCTTGTACATAGTAGATGCTCAAAACATAGCTGTTGAACAGATGAATGAATGAATGAATGAATGAATGAAAGATTGAATAAAGGTTCAAATACCAACTCAAAACAGTCAAGCATTAATCCTAAGGAAATTGGAATGGAGACAACTTAAACAAACAAAGAAATCCCTTGCTATGAGGAGGCAGATTCTACTTCCTACTCTACCCCTGATTGACTTTTCTGGAACTTAGACTAAAACATTTACTATCTCCATATCTCGGTTTCCTCATCTGTAAAAAAGAGAACCCTCAGCCCATTTTACTGAGACTGTAACGAACAGTAATATGAAATTATGTATGTAAAAGCATCTTGCTCAGTTTCTGGCACTTAATAGATTATCAAGTGTTAGAAGAAAATACAAGGAGGAAGAGAAATCCTTTGCTCCTGAATAAAGTATCTACCCTGTCACAGAGGAGTAAACAGTGTAATTCATACATTTAATTGGCAGATGTCACGGAAAAAAGCTTCAAGGAGCATTCTACACAAAGACTCCCAGGCTAGTTTGTGTTCAAACAAACCAGACAGCCAGCCCACAGCCTGAGTCAGGAGCCAAATATTTCAGACACCATCAGGGCTGGCTTCTCCAGGCTATTCCGTGTGCGGCTGGAGCTGGGCCATAGGAAGTCCTTGGTGCCAGCTCTCTAGAACCCAGCGAGGCTCAGGCATTTTCTTGAACTTTTGTATAGACCACCACTCAGATAAGGAACACAGGGGGAAGGAAAGGGGGGGTTTCCTTTCCTAATGCCTGCTTCTATTCCAGCTAAACAAGACCATGCAGCTATTTGGCAGCTGCCAAAAGTGAAGTCTGCCTTTTGTTTCCATTTCTTTCTGGGGCGGGGCCGGGGGGAGGAGGGAGTGAGGAGTCTATCATAATGTTGACCTTGGGGGATACTTTGTCACATATCCACCCAGATCTCGTTTTTATAGTATGTGGACTTTTATAGACCAATTTAACATGGGAGAGGAGACGAGAAGGCTGATGTGTGAAATGAAGTTGAAGAGTCATAAATCCAAAGGAAAATTATTCTAGAATTATACGTCCTGCTTACCAGGGTCCAAGGGTAATAGCCACTGTTCAATGGCAGGGGTTGGTCTTCCAAAGTTATTTCAGGGGCCACCGGTAAGACAAGCACTCTTTCATTTTATTTGGATGGGTAAATATTTTAGAATGGGGTCTCCTAAATACATTGGGGTCCAGCCAAAGTCCCCAAATTGTGGGAGCTAAGTACTCTTTTCTCAGGACAGTTCATTCAGAAGCTTTAAATCTGAAAGAAAATGATTTATCTTTCATCTGCATAAGATACCGCCAAATTCACTCTTTGGTTTGAACTTGAGACCTGAGGAGATTTCTAGAAGCCTTTGGATTATGAAGTGTTGGCCAGGATATCACAAAGCCAAATTCCAAATTTCCCACAGGATAAAGCAAAAAAAAAAAAGAAAAAAGAAAAGAAAAGAAAAGAAAAAAAGCTGTTTTGATGAAGACCTAAAACCTTGATCTTCTGCATTTCTCTGTTGTAGAGCTCAGGAATCTGGTGGAGGGTCTTTGCACAGAACGACAGAAAAAGCAGAAGATAAAAGGACCAAGTGGGGCAGAACTGACCCACTATCAGCATATACAGCAAGTCTCTCATTTTTCTGTTTCCAAACACCCAGAAAGAGACATACCTAACAAAGTCTAGGAGCACAGTGAGGAACTGAAAAGTCAGTCTGAAGTCCAATTCCCCTGAGCGTGGTCCTAGCAACCCCACCCCCATACCTGTTGCCCGTTACAGTGTACCGCTGACTCTTCCAGGGTCCTTTCTTGTAAGCATCTGACTTCCGCTGATTCTTCAGCAGCAGCCCCACCAGTTTCTCTAAATATAACATCCCTTAAACTTCCCATGCAAAAGACATCATAATTAATACTCTCAGAAGCTGTGAAAAGCCCTCTCCTGTCATGTCTGCTGGCTGCTGTTTGACAATGTCTGGTGGCCCTCATTCAAAATGAATAGTTGAGCTGCTGAAAATCTAGACAGTAAGAAGACTCTTGCTGGTGTTACACTAGCCTCAGGCATGACTTGGAAAGCCCTCTGCCTAAACCCCTTTTTTTCCTAAATTCTTGGTTTTAGGTTTCTACTCAAGGGCTCTGAAGAATACTTTGCCATTACCAGAGGCATTGGCTTACGGAGGCACAAAGTCATATACATACATACATACATACATACATATATGTACATATATATATATATAAATTCAGCATCTGTCTTGATAAATTCATGAATTTTTCATCCAAAGCCAAGGGAAAGCTTCTTCTGTTTGCCAGTGTTTAAGTTACAGTTTGGAAAACATTCAAAGAGCTTGAAATTTGAGCTGATGAGCTAGATAAGAGGACAGAGAAAGTAAGTGGCTGCTGGCGGTCATTCAAAGTGTGATGTTCTTCTTCAGATGATGGTGGAGGCCCATAAATAAACTTCAGAAAGAATTGCTGGACTCCACAAGATTAGGGTAGAATCTCATAAGTAAATGTAAGTTACTGATAATGGCCTAAGTTTTAGGTTATGTGGTTAATGCATGGTTGTTCTTTATTTTAGGGAAAAAAAGTAAAAAGGGTGATAAATGGACCAGTGATGATAGTGTCATGAAAAGATTATTATTAATCCAACTTTTATTGATTATATTTTTCTTATTTTGTGTATTCTTGTAACTCTGGCAATGGAGACTTTTTTTTTTTTTTTTTTTTTCGCTCGTTAGGGTCACAGCTACCTACCAGCCTACACCATAGCCACAGCAATGCCAGATCTGAGCCACATCTGCAGCCTACACCACAGCTCATGGCAATGCCTGATCCTTAACCCAATGAGCAGGACCAGAGATTGAACCCACATTCTCACAGATACTAGTCGCGTTCATTACTGCTGAGCCACAGTGGGAACTTCCTGGAGTCTTGATCCTGGAGAGACTGTTCCTCCCGGGATGAGCTAATCCCCAGTTAGCAAATGCCTTCTCAGGAGCATGCCTCTGATATACAAACCAAGAAATCCAAATGCCCAACCATCACCTTTTATCAGACTCTTACACACCAAGCCAATATGCCTGCTGCCCTAAGTCTCCCTAGGGCCAGGTACTGGACAACTAGGGACCACCCCTCTAGCCCAGAGCCCACTATCTAATCCTAAACCAGGTTAGCATACCTATACTGCCTTCCACATTCCTTCTCATAGAACCTCAATAAAGGCTCTGGACTGTATCGTTCCCTCTACCTTTTTCCTGGCTGGCTGGGCTGCTTCCCTTCTTAGCATGCTATGTATGTTTCTAGGGATCCGTGAGTAGAAATATCATTCTTCATGAAAATCATGCCATGTCTGTGTGTTTTACCATACCTGCTTAAAACAAGTCCTCAGTTTTTTGTTCTTTCTTTCTTTCTTTTTTTTTGGTTTACATTTAAAATTTTTAAAAATTATTTTATATTGGATTATTGTTGATTTAAAATTTGTATTAGCTTTAGGTTTACAGCAAGGTGAATCAGCTATACATGTACATATATCCATTCTTTTTTTCCCATATACTTTATTATAGAACCTTGAGTAGGCCTCCCTATGCTCTACAGCAGGTCCTTGTTAGTCATCTATTTTATATTAATAGTAGTGTGTATGTGTTGATACTTTCCTCCCAATTTGTCCCTCTACCCCTCCTCCCATGGTTTCTCCTTTGGAAACCATAAGTTTGATTTTGAAATCGGTGAGGTTATTTCTGATTTTATAAATGTCCTTTTTTTTTTTTGTCTTTTTGTTGTTGTTATTGTTGTCATTGTTGTTGTTGCTATTTCTTGGGCCGCTCCCGCAGCATATGGAGGTTCCCAGGCTAGGGGTTGAATCGGAGCTGTAGCCACCGGCCTACGCCAGAGCCATAGCAACACGGTATCCGAGCCGCATCTGCAACCTACACCACAGCTCACGGCAACGCCGGATCGTTAACCCACTGAGCAAGGGCAGGGACCGAACCCGCAACCTCATGGTTCCTAGTCGGATTCGTTAACTACTGCGCCACGACGGGAACTCCTTTTTTTATCATTTTTATTAGATTCCACATATAAGTAGTATCTTATATTTGCCTTTCTTACTTCACTTAGCATCTCTAGGTCCATCTATGTTACTGCAAAATGGCATTATTTTGTTCTTTTTTATGGCTGAGTAATATTCCATTGTGTATATGTACCACATCTTCTTTATTCATTCCTCTGTTGATGGATATTTAGGTTGCTTCCATGTCTCAATTATTGTAAATAGTGCTGGTATGAACATTGGGGTGCATGTACATTTTCTTTTTTTAATATATAATAGGTTTTTTTTTCATTATGACTGGTTTACAGTGTTCTGTCAATTTTCTACTGTACAGCATGGTGACCCAGTTACACATACATGTATACATTCTTTTTCCTCACATTATCATGCTCTATCATAAGTGACTACATACAGTTCCCAGTGCTACACAGCAAGATTTCATTGCTTGTCCATTCCAAGGGCAAGAGTCTGCATCTATTAACCTCAAGTTTCCAATCCATCCCACTCCCTCCCCTCCCCTTTGGCAACCACGAGTCTATTCTCCAAGTCAAATTATGGTTTTCTCTGGATATATATCCAGGAGTGGGATCACTGAATCATATGGTAATTCTATATTTAGTTTTCTGAAGAACCTCCATACTGTTCTCCATAGTGGTTGCACCAATGTACAGTCCCACCAATGGTGTAAGAGGGTTCCCTTTTTTCCACACCTCTTCAGCATTTATTATTCATAAACTTTTTGATGATGGTCATTCTGACCCATATGAGGTGATACCTCACTGTAATTTTGATATACATTTCTCTAATAATTAGCAATGGTGAGCATCTCCATTACATTTTTAGAACAAAATTTTGTGCAGTAGAGATGAAGTTAAATAAAAATCAAGAGTAGAATGAGGAAGGAAAGGATGTTTATTGGGTGCCTGGAGAAGTAAAGGCCACATAGTAAGTTGTGAGAAACCATCTGTAAAGCCAAAGGTGAAACAGCTGGACCAATGGAAAATATGTTTCACAGTGTTGCAATGTACATGGAGAAGAGGTAAAGAAATGTTGGAAAGAAAAATGAGGGAAGAGGATACATTTCCTATTATGGACATTGAAAGGCTTCCTAACCTGAGATTTTGGTCTTTGAAATGGAAACAATTTAAATAAAGAGGAGGGCCAAGAAGAGGGGGAGTAAAGGTGGGAGTAGGGAGGGTATGTGGGATTCCTATAAAGGAATGCCATTTAGTTCTTGACTCCAAAGCACCCCTTGGTTTTGTGGCACAGCTTCAGTGCACATTATGAGTGCTTTGTAGGACAGAACCATGTTGCCTGGGTGATCTCTCAGAGCTTTCTTTCCAACTCTGATGTGGTGGTCTGTTCCCAGTTAACTGGATGTCTATGGATGGATCTGATGGTCACAGTGAAATGCTTGGTTGATTCCAAACGCACCACAAGGTGTCTATTATTGAAGGATGCCCATTCTTATTGGCTTCTTTAATGCTTCAAGAAAGCAAATTTTCCTGCCCTTTGAAAGAATGTGTGGAAACATTGATTTATCCTTGCCTTTTCTTTCCCCATGTTTGTTTTCTCCTTTCCCAGCATCCCACAGGGGACTAGCCCAAAGGCGATTTCAGCCTGGTTCTCCAGAGATCATTCTCTTTCTGCTCCTCCTGTGCCAGTTACCCACAAAGACCTTTGTGGAGTGCTGAATGGGAGGCTCTAAGGAATAATAGAGACTTTCTAAGGAATCTGTCTCCTTAACACTTAGAATTTTTGGAACAAAAATCTCTACTTCAGAGAAATGTGGTTGAAATTGAACCCATTATGTAACAATAAAAAAAGATAAAGTCATGCTTTCAGCATGGTTACAGGTGGGGAGAATGGAATTTTTGAGAGAAGATATATAACTTTAAAATTTTTTGGTAATTCAATTTGTATTTTGAGCCCTGAATCTAGTAAAGTGGCAGGAAATCTATCTCAGTCAATTCAGGAATTCAGTCTCCCTTCTTCTGCCTTTCACGGAGGTGTTATAAGTTCCTCGGGCTAAGGCATGCAAAAGCAATGCAGCTGTCCAGGCTCCTGTCCTTGGAGAAGGTCCCTACCCTTCTGCTCTCCATCAGCACAGACCATCCTCATTCTGCCATTGGGTCCCTTCTGTTCTGGTTCTCTCTCTACCACTTCTGGGTCCCTCTCAGGGGAGTTTTGTCATTGCATCTAAATCATACCACTCATTGAGAAACTCTATTTTATTATTATTTTTTCATTATGGAATGTCATGCTGAAGTTTCCAGGCCAGGGATGGAACCTGCGCCATAGCAGTGACCCAAGTCACAGCAGTGACAATGCTGGTTCCTTAACCCAGTGAGCCACCAGGGACCTCAGAGAAACTCTAATTTAAAGTCTTATCAGTCTAGACACATGACAACTTCTTTGAAAGCTTGATGCCCTCCAGAAATGTAAGCCATAAGAACCCTCTATTCTCAAATGCAACAAATTTCTGTTTTTCTCATGCCAGGTTTGCCCTAGACACCCTACACAGAGAGCCTCTCATTCTGTGAATGACCAATATCTATGGACTCCTTACACCCTCCAGCCCAAGGGCCCTGGCTAGTTGGTGGAATGAAGAAGCCTGGCTCTAATTCTCAGATATTCTTTAAAATCTGCTTTCATATGCACAAGTCCTTTCTATTTCCCTTGCTATCTAGGCTTTGGAAACTCAAAAGCCAGGTGAAAAATAGATGAACGAAGTGTGTATATGTTGAGTGGGGGTGAGGGAAATCGTCAGTAGGAGAAAGATTAAGGGGACACAGGAAATAATGAAGTCAAATTCATTGAGATGTGTCAGGAAAAACAATAACCATCTGTGCCAAGTCAGGCTTATTTAGGGATTCGAAAGAACTTCTGCAGAAAGTCATGTCAGAACACGGCTTATTCTTGTGTCCTGAGGAACACAAGAAGTGAGGAAATGTATCTCGATGCCCTTTATATTCAGAGAAAACAAGAATGAAAGGACTGGGGTTCAAATCTAGATGATTCCTTGTCTGTCAATGTTGGACTTGTCAATAAAAATAATGTCAAGTAATAACTCCAGCAAATGCTACTAAATGGGTTCAAACTCAACATCTTCACATCATTAGTCTCTTTCTCTTTCAGTCCCCCCAGCTCTTCCACAGATGTACGCCCTCCCTCGACACACATACACACCCACACATGCAAACAAAAACACAGTCGACACTGCTCCAGGCGGCAAAGTAAACAAACCCAGGCAGATTTCACAGCCTGTTTTCTAGCCAGTTGACCATACTGCACACCTCCCCTACTTGGGAGTAATGGCATATTTTCCATTTGTTACACAACCCTTGAGAGACTTTAAAAAGTAAGAATTATGGAAAAGATTGGCACATTGGCAAGGGCACTACATGAGACGACCCCTAAGGTTGCTTTCCTACTCCCTTCACCATTCATAGGAGAGAAAATGTCACTTCAGGAGAAGATACTGTAGGCAGCTCTCAATTATTCACAGGCATATTTGTTTTCCTAGTGGATTTTTCCATCTTAATGAAGTGAGCTTTTAGCAAAAGCTTTGCAGCCCTCAGTAACTTTTCCTACTACTGCCCCAAACAGTTTTGGGGGACTTGGTGTCTATCAGCTGTGTCTTTCCATCAGTTCACCATAAATGGCAAATCCCTAACACCATCTAACTGGAGACCCTCGATATTCCTGCTCTAGTGTTATGATTTCCCTCTTTTATTTTAGCAATCAGAAATGTAAAAACAGGAGTTCCCATTGTGGCTCAGTGGATTAAGAATCTGACTAGGATCCATGACAATGTGGGTTCGATCACTAGCCCTGTTCAGTGGCTTAAGGATCTGGCATTTGCCACAAGCTGTGGTTTGGTTCACAGATGCGGCCCAAATACAGCATTGCTGTGGCTGTGGCCAGCAGCTGCATCTCCAGTTCGACCCCTAGCCTGGGAACATCCATATGCCAAGGGTGCAGCAGAAAGAAAGAAAGGAAGAAAGAAAGAAAGAAAGAAAGAGAAAGAATGACAGACAGACATGTAAAATCAACAAAAAAATCTTTCAATTTCATTCAATTCTATTTCCAAATATCATTGTTGTTATCAGTTGAACATTTTTTCAAAATTTCCGGTGCTTATAAAAACACATATAATGTGTACATGTGTCTGATTGTGTCTGTACAAATGGAATTGTGGCAGCATCCTTTGACAACTCAACAGCTATGGTCACCAAATTTCTACTTTCCTGCTATAAGAACCCCAGTTTTTAAGATAGAGGGAAAAGACCTCTTTTTGTTGGTTTGAGGGGTTTTGGTTTGTTTTATTCTTTTTTATTGCGGTATAGCATGTGAACTGTAAAGTTCACACAGCTTTACTTATGACCCGTTTGTCACTGCTTCACTCAGCTCAACTCACAGATTATGTCCATCACCCAGGAGGGCTCACCAGGCCCCTTCTCAGTCAATAACTCCTGAGGGTAATTAGTATATTGATCGCCATAACCATAGTTCCACCATTTCTTAAGTTTCAAATAAATTAAATAACACGGTATATAATCTTTTGTGTCTGGATTTGCCAGCATTTCTATGATGCTAATTCATGGTTTGCTGTATGTTTCAGTAGTTTATTCTTTTTCATTGCTGTGTGGTTCTTCATAATATGCACATACTACTATTTATCTATTCTCTTTTTGATGAACACCTAAGATGATTCCAGCTTTGTGATATCATGTATAAAACTGCTAAGGACATGCCTTGATATATTTTGGTGGAGGTATACTCATTCCTGTAGTTATATAACCAAGAGTAATATTACTGGGTCATGGAGTATTTGTAATTTTAGCTGGTAGGTATCACCAAAGAATTTCCTAAAGTGGCAGGACCAGTTTATTACCAGCTCTAAATGTATGTGTTCTATGTCTACTCCGGCATTGATATTGTTAGTCTTTTTAATTTTAGGCATCCTGGTGGAAATATAGTAGATTTTATCATGTTATTTATTTATATTTGAATGTTCTTCATCAATAATGATGATGATAACTTTTCACATAAGTTTATTGACAATTTGGATAGTCTCCATTCTGAGGTGTCAAAGTCTTTTGCCCATCTTAAACTTACTTATTTGCCTTTTTCTTTTTCATTTGTAGGGACTCGATATCATCTGGATTCAAGTCCTTTATCAGACATATGTATTATAAATGTTTTCTCCCAGTCTTTAAAAAATCAAATTAAAAATTCTATTAATGATGTCTTTTAATAAGCAAAGTTTTTAATTTTACTGAGGTCTAAATTACAAAACTTTTCTTTTATGGTTAGTGCGTTTAAGGGCAGAGATGTCTTAATTTTAGGGCACTACGTTTCTCCTCCAACCCTGGGGATAGATTATAGTACCTCTATGTGGGCCATAAAATCCATTCCCCTTTATATATATATACATATGTATATATATATATATATATATACATATGTATATATATATATATGTATAAAATGATTTTTATTTTTTCCCATTATGGCTGGTTTACAGTGTTCTGTAAATTTTCTACTATACAGCATGGTGACCCAGTTACATGTACATGTATACATTCTTTTTTCACATATCACCTTGCTCCATCATAAGTGACCAGACCTATTCTCTCTTTATTATATCTTTACAGGCTTCTGTGCAGCAATGTAAGGCCATGTGCCCCAGTCCTGGACTGTGTGAAATAAGGGAATATCTTATAGAAGATTTCAGATTAAAAAGGCACAGATTCTTGAGAAAAGAGTGTGTTCCCCTTGCTGCCTTCTTGGGAAGCTGGTGTGGTGTCCTGTTATTTGCTGCAATCATTTTGTGACCATGAGGGAAAAGCCAAGAGAATCATGGAATCATTGACCAATGCTGTAACATCATTGGCTGTTGACATATACTGTAACAATTCCACCAGATTTCTTGTTATGGAGGATCATAAGATGCCTTTACCATTCTAGCCATAATTGTTCAGGAGTCTTGTATCTGCAATCCCTTTATTATAAGGGACTCGGGGTACATATTGATCTTTAACTTGCCTTTTCTCTTAATGTATCATACACATCATTGTAAGTTGGTACATTCAGATTTACTTCTTTCTTTTCAATGGTCACACAGAATTCTATCATGTGTATACTATACATTATTTACCCTTTTTCCTACTTTTGCACATTTAGATTATTACTATATTGTTGTAATACACAACATTGCAGTAATTCGTGTGAAGGTTTTGCATACATACTTTAGCATATTGATAAAATTGATTCTTAGAAATGGTATTGCTGAGTCAAAAGATAATGTACAACTAAATTTGGATAGATGTTGGCAAATTGACTTCCAAAAATGTCATTATATTCATATTTCCACCAATTATATGTTAGAAAACCTGTTTTCCCCACACAAAAAAACAGCTTAGCCTGTTGCAAATATTTTTAAACATTTACCAGTTTTATAGACAGCAATTGCATTTAATTGTGTAAATATGTATTTTTAAATCGTTAATAAATTTAAAAATGTTTTTATGGCTTTTGCTGTCCATTTGCATGTGTGAATTGCCTATTCATTACTCTTGCCCTCTTCCTTACTGTGCTGTTTGTCTTTAATATTGCATCATTTCCTATGATGATTGCTGTTATTCTTATTTTAAAGGATGTCTGGGCAAATCTGAATCAGGAAAATGACTCTTCCCTAAATAGGTTTAAAACTTGTGGTTGGGTTAATCTGAACAGACTTATTTACCAATGTCAACTATATACTCTGTAAATATTTTCTTCTTTTGACTTTCCTTGTAGAGAATTTTACTAGACAGAAGTTTTACAATTTTATGTATGAACAAATCTGCCTATTATGCTTCTCCTCGTGGTGGTATCATTAGAAAAGCCTTCTCTATCATAAGATTTTAATAATATTTTTCTATATTTTGTCTTCTTCAGTTACTTTCACATTTTAATCCTTTATTCAACATATAGCAGATGTCTGTTGAGTCCTTAGTATGGGCCAGGCACTGTAAAACAATAAAGACAAAACACAAAAATTCCCAACTCTCATGCCACTTTCATTTTATTGGGAAGACAGACAACAAGTTCTTTTTTTATTACATACTTATTTACCCTTTATTAAAGTATAGTTGATTTACAGTGCTGTGCCAATTTCTGCTGTACAGCATTGTGACCCAATCATACATACATATACATTCTTTTTCTACTACTTTCATAATATTCTATCACAGGAGGTTGGCTATGGTTCCCTGTGCTGTACAGTAGGGCCTCAGTGCTTATCCATTCTAAATTTATAGTTGTATCTACCAACCCCCAAATCCCTGTGCTTCCCTCTCCTCCCTTCCCCCTTGGCAACATGTTCTTGAACAGATAAACACTTTTGAACAGCATCTTGAACAGATAATCACTTTTGAACAGCATCTTCAAAAGTGATAATTTCTATGCAAGAAATAACATAGGATGATGAGGTGGGCTTATGTTCAGGTACTTTATCTAGGAAGCTTGGGAAGTGCCTGTAGAAAAAATAATGTATGAAGAAACTTAACAGAAGAGTCAGAGTTATAATGACATGAAGGAGACGGGTCCAGAGGGAGATGACAGCCAGTGTTCAGTCCTTAAAGCAGAAGGACATCCATTCAAAAGACAGAAAGAGGGCCACTGTAGCAGGAAAGCAGTGAAAGCATAGGTCAGTCAAGGTGGCATCAGAGAAGCCAGCTGCTGAGCATTTTTTTTTGCATTTCATTGCAATTGTCTTGAGAAGTTTTAAGTAGGGTGTTAATGTGAAGTGAATCACTTTAGGATATATCTCAGAGACTTTCATTTCAAAGTAGGATAAGTCATAGCATGCCAATCATTCCAATACAGAAAAAATGATGAATTATATTTTAGATAATTTTTAAGGTAATATAATGATGTGGAAAGAGTAATGACTAGAAAATATAAATTTTCATTAAAAAAAAATAGTACCCTATAAGCAAGAGAACAACAACAACAACAAAGTAAAGGAGTTCCCGTCGTGGCGCAGTGGTTAATGAATCCAACTAAGAACGATGAGTTTGCGGGTTCAATCCCTGGCCTTGCTCAGTGGGTTAAGGATCCGGCGTTGCTGTGAGCTGTGGTGTAGGTCACAGACGCGGCTCGGATCCCGTGTTGCTGTGGCTCTGGTGTAAGCTGGCAGCTACAGCTCCGATTCGACCCCTAGCCTGGGAACCTCCATATGCTGCAGGAGCGGCCAAGAAATGGCAAAAAGAAGAAAAAAAAGAACAATGGTTTTCTACATCAGTGTTCATCAGGGAAATGTGTTGGTTATGACAATTAAATTAATTGTGACAACTAATTAAAACATGTTAGAGGAAATGGAAAGAATTTTAAAATAATAAACTCTCACATATAATAAGGTAAAAAGACAGTAAGTAGTTAAATACAAAAAGGATAGTGTATATAAATGAAGTCATCTTTTTATATAAAGGTAGATTTTCTGCTTATATTGTGTGCATCACTTTTTTTGTATAATCATATAAAAAAACTTCAGTGTTTTGTTATCAAATGCTGTATTTAAAAAAAAAACAGAAATCTCTAGAAAGTAAATAATTTGGAGTTCCTATCATGGCTCAGGGGTAACGAACCTGAGGACGAGGGTTTGATTCCTGGCCTCGCTAGGTGGATTAAGGATCTGGCATTGCTGTGAGCTGTGATGTAGGTTGCAGACATGGCTTAGATCCTGCGTTGCTGTGGCTGTGGTGTAGGCAGGCGGCTACAGCTCTGATTTGACCATCCATATGCCCTAGGTGTGGCCCTAAAAAGAAAAAAAAAAAAAGTAAATAATTTATCATTTGAAAAAAGAACAAAAGAGCATACTGAATCAAATTTTACTTAAAAAGATTACCATCTAATGTACTTGAGAGTAGAGGCCAAAGTCAAAGCATAAATAGGCCAGTCTGTTGAGAGGATTGCCAGTGACTAGTGACAATTTGACATTAAAAATGATCACATAGGAGTTCCTGATGTGCATTGGAGATGAATCCAACTAGTATCCATGAGGATGCAGGTTAGATCCCTGGCCTTGCTCAGTGCATCTGGGATCCTGTGTTGCTATGGCTGTGGCATAGGCCAGCAGCTATAGATTCAATTCAACCCCTAGCCTGGTTTGAAACCAGTACTGTCTGTCAAAGTTCATATGTCATGTGATGATACCCCCAAAGGAAACTAAACTATTCAAAAATATCCTAGAAACAGGTCATGTTCACTGAAATGAATCAATTTTACTGGTATGTGATTTCTTACCAAAAGAAGAAGGAAAAGTAAATAATTCAATTGGTTAAAACAAAGTGTAATAGATCAGTTTGTCTCATCGATACAGTACAATTCTCCTAAACTCCTTGAGTAATTGTGGTAGCTGCCTGGAAATGGCGATGGGCATTTCTTTTGTTTTCAGAAAGATTTTCTAACAGTTGAACCCCTTGGGCTGAAACTAGGAGAAAACTAAGTCTTAGATGGTAGGTGGAATACAGGTATAAGCCTTAGACAGGCCTGAGATTTTGACATGCTGTTACTCCCTCTCTCAGGGGACACTGAGGAATGTGTCAGGCTTGTTCTGCACTAGTTTCTTGTATCTCAGGAGTAGGAAGGATTTTAACCAGAATAAATCAGGGCTGGGGAAAGATTATATGAGGCTCTCTCAACAACAACAAAAAAGCTTATTTAAACCTGGCAGGATTCTTAATCAGAGCAAGTGATTCCTTAGCCAGTGAACATCTTATGGGGAACACGAGGAAAACTCTGAAGCCTATGAATTCAAGCAGGAACAAACTGTGTTGCCTCCTGATTTATGTAAAAAGCTCCCAAAGTGTTTCTTATCTTTTGCTATAAAAAAAAAGCTACCCCTGGAGTTCCCACAATGTGGCACAATGGGTTGGGGATCTAGCATTGGCTCTGTGCTGGCATGGGTTTGATTCCCAGCTGGCACAGTGGGCTAAGGATCCAGCATTGTTGGGTATAAGGTGTATATATATATATAAAAGTATGTGATAATTTAGTATGTAGCTGGATTTCACCTACATGTCTATATGTGTGTATGAATTCCAAGGAAATATACATGATAATTTAGTAAGGCAAACAATTCCACATGTAATGTAGAAATAAAAAATGTATTTAATATATATTCCATATATACATATATAACATGAAATCCATATGTTTCTAAATTGTCTTACATTTTAATAAATTTTAAATAGAATCTTAGACTTTTATATATATAGACAAACAAAATTGGCAATCTTATCTTGTTTATAATGTTTAAAATTTTCTTTTTTTCTTTTTCTTTTTTTTTTTTTTGGTCTTTTTGCCATTTCTTGGGCCTTGCCCGTGGCATATGGAGGTTCTCAGGCTAGGGATCGAATCGGAGCTGTAGCCAACGGCCTATGCCACAGCCACAGCAACATGGGATCCGAGCCATGTCTGCAACCTACACCACAGCTCACGGCAATGCCGGATACTTAACCCACTGAGCAAGGCCAGGGATCGAACCCTCAACCTCATGGTTCCTAGTCGGATTCATTAACCACTGAGCCACGATGGGAACTCCAATATAATGTTTAAAATTTTCATTGACTTTTCATAAAGTATAGCATTGGCTAAGTTATGCAGAATGAACAAAAGAACTGAGAGCGTGTTTGTTTGTAAATTAATATCAGAAACTGACCATATTTTTTAAAAACAATGGGTTAGCCACCGTGATTAGTGTTTTACCTGCATCTTGTTCATTACACCCAATGACTATAAATACTATCTTATGATGAGGACATTGAGAAGTAATTTCTTAAATGTTCAAGAGCTAGTATGCAATGCAATGAATTCATGTATCAAGCTCAGAATCCAAGGCATTTGTTTAATATTTTGGCAGAACCTGACACAAACCAATTCAGAAAGATGATATCTATAGACATTTTTATACAAAATATATGGTAACATGAATCTGAAAGGCATTTTTTTGTTTGATTTACTTCCCCATCCAATGTTTAAGAATATATTACTTACCCTTTTCCTACACCCAGAAGGTAAAGGAGAGATGGCTCTTATCATTGCTTCATATGGTGGACATCACTTGAGACATAATAATTCAATGAACCCAAACTTTTTAGTTCATGACAAGATTGGTTAAAGGTAATCAAACCAATTCTTAGACTCCTGGGGTTCAAGGACAAGGGATTCTGCAATTGAAATCCTGAACATACTTGGTAGTCTTTAGGGGGTTTGGGAGCTCAGTGAATATTTGACAGGGGAAGAGAAGAACTTCCCAATATATGGGAAATTGAAGAAGAAATTGAAAAAAATTGAAGAAAAAAGGGTGATGAGCTGGCCCATATAATTTCAGCCAAACCCTAGAATACTGGATTTCAGAGAAGTTTTAGTAATATTAAATATAACGTCAAATTGTCTCTGCAGTTTTGCTGAAAGACAGCTTGATATAACTGGTGTAGGTCTGTTATTGGTTTGTACTTAAGAAATTTCCAATTATATGAGAAAAGCACAGATGCAATTCTAGGTAATCTCATTTTTAGTTAGTCAAGCACCCATAGAGTTTAAAATAAAAGAAAACTTTGTGGCTCAGTATGTTAAGAACCCAACCAGTATTCTTGAGAATGTGGGTTCAATCCCTGGCCTCACTCAGTGGGTTAAGGATCCAGTGTTTCCACGAGCTGTGGTATATGTCACAGACTCTGCTCAGATCCTGCATTGTATTGGTTGTGATGTAGGCTGGCAGCTGTAGCTCCAATTTGACCCCTAGCCTGGGAACTTCCAAATGCCCTAAAAAGAAAAAAAATAAAATAAAATAAAAAATAAAAATAAAAGAGAAAATGATAATAATTGTATTTCAGCCAATCTGGTGCACAGGGACATTGGACTCTGGGAAATGGCTCCTCTGCTCTATTTTCTAGATTTTATGTCCTGTTTCTACCACGGCTCTTATTTTTTTGTGTCTCTTATCATCTCAGGACCCTCCTTCTCTGTATACTGTTTTTTGTCAGTCTTTTAACTATTTCCTGTTCTGGTGGGACTGTATTGGGGTATATTTATTACCCTAAGAGAGCCTCAGAGAAGGCTCTCTTTTGTTGCAAAATGTGTTAACCAAAAAAATCATTTCCTGTCAGATGCTGATGATTTCTATATTCTAGCTGAAAATCTATTTGTTATGGCTAGGAGTGTTATGGAAGCAGAAAATAGGTGGAGAGCCATGGTAAAAAGAAACAATCTAGTTAGTAGAAAAAGCATTGCCTTCAGAGTTAGGTTGCTTAGATTCAAGCCATAGCTCTGCAAAGGACTGGCCTGTGATACTGGCACCAGTTTTTCTGACTTCTTTGAGCCTCGGTTTGCACAATAGAAATAATAGTAGTAGTTATCTGACTCATATTGTTATTTCAAGTTTCACTGAAAGTCATTATTACCACAAATAACCTTAAATATATATGGGTATCTTTAATGTGCCAGGCTCTGGAAATACAAGAATTCATAAAGCAGACATCTTTTGGAGTTGGTAATTGTCTAGTGGATAATGAAACTATAAAAACTTTGAAACATAGGATAGATTATGGCAGGCTGTAACATTCAATTAGACCTCTATTATTCTGAATGAGAGGGTTTCTTATCAAGATTTTATAAAATGGGGAAGCTAAGTTGAAGTCATTTAGTCAATTCCAATTTCACTTAGTAAAGCTATTCTTTATCTCAGAATTCAAAGGGGGGAAAAACTTTATTCTTGTTTTAAAATTCTACAGAATATAGTTTCATATATAAGTCTTTACTAACATTGAGATGGGATTAAGATAGTGTAATAGAAGGACTAGAGCTCAAATTCTCTCATAAAAACAACAAAATTACAACCAAATGCCAAACAACCTTCAACCAAATGGACTGGAAACTTTCAAAAAGATATCCTACTCCAGAAGACAAAGAGGAGGCCACATCAAGAGGTAGGAGGGGTGATTATGTGATATAAGCAACCCCATATCTCCTGGGTGGGAAGCCCCACAGACTGGAAAGTAACTGTATCACAGAGACTCACCTATAGGAGTAAGAATTCTGAGCCCCACATCAAACCCCCATGCCTTGGGATCTGTCACTGGACTAAACACCCCAACCAAAAGACATAGACTGGCTGAATAGATACAAAACAAGAGGCATATATATGCTGTCTTCAAGAGACTCACTTCACTTCTAGGGACACATACAAAGTGAAAGTGAGAGGATGGAAGAAAATATTCCATGTAAACGGGAATCAAAAGAAAGCTGGAGTAGCAATAGTCAATCAGACAAAATAGACTTTAAAATGAAGAATATTTTAAGAGACAAGGAAGGACATTACATAATGATCAAAGGATCAATCTAAGAAGAACATGTAACAATTTTAAATATTTAAGCACACAACATAGGATCACCACAGTATATAAGAAAGCTGCTAACAACCTTAAAAGGAGAAATCAACAATAACACAATAAGAGTGAGGGACTTTAACACCCCACTTAGAGCAATGGACAGATCATCCAGACAAAAAATCAACAAGGAAACACAGGCCCTGAATGGAGCATTAGACCAGACGGACCTGATAGATATTTATAGGACATTCCATCCAAAAGCAACAGAATACACATTCTTCTCAAGTGCACGTGGAACATTCTCTAAGATTGATCACATTCTGGGCAGCAAATCAAGCCTTGGTAACTTTAAGAAAATTGAAATCATATCAAGCATCTTCTCTGACTACAATGCTATACGACTGGAAAACAACAAGAAAAAAAAAACTGCAAAAAACACAATCACGTGGAGACTAAACAACATGCTACTAAACAACAAATGGATCACTGAAGAAATCAAAGAGGAAATTTAAAAATACCTAGAAGCAAATGACAGCAATGACACAACACTCCAAAACCTATGGGATGCAGCAAAAGCAGTTCTAAGAGGGAAGTTTATAGCAATACAAACCTACCTCAGGAAACAAGAAAAATCTCAAATAATCTAACTATACATCTAAAGCAGCTAGAGAGAGAGAAGAACAGACGAGACCTAAAGTTAGTAGAAGGAAAAAAATCATAAAGATCAGAGAAGAAATCAATGAATAGAAATGAAGAAAACCAAGGAAAGGTCAATGAAACGAAAAGGCAGTTCTTTGAAAAGATCAACAAAATTGATAAACCCTTAGCCAGACTTATCAAGAAAAAAAGAGAGAGGACTCAAATCAATAAAATTAGACATGAAAAAGGAGAAGTAACAACAGACATCACAGAAATACAAAGGATCATAAGAGACTACTATATGCAATTATACGCCAATAAAACAGAAAACCTAGAAGAAATGGAGGAATTCTTAAAAGAGTGCAATCTTACAAGACTAAACCCAGATGAAATAGAAATATGAACAGACCAATCACAAGTGCTGAAATTGAAACTGTGATGAAAAAACTTCCAACAAACAAAAGTCCAGGAACAGATGGCTTCACAGGCAAATTCTATCAAACATTTAGAGAAGAGCTAACACCTATCCTTTTGAAACTGTTCCAAAAAATTGCAGAAGAAAGAACACTCCCAAACTCATTTAATGAGGCCACTATCACCCTGATAATGATACCAGACAAAGATACCACAAAAAACAAAAATTACATGCTAATTTCACTGATAAACATAGATGCAAAAATCCTCAACAAAATACTAGAAAAACCAAATCCAACAATAATTAAAAGGATTGTACATCATGAATAAGTGGGAATTATCCCAGGGATGCAAGGATTCCTCAGTATCTGAAAATCAGTCAGTGTGATACACCACATTAACAAACTGAAGAATAAAAACCATATGGTCCTCTCAATAGATGAAGAAAAAGCCTTTGACAAAATCCAACACCCATTTCTGATAAAAAAAAAAAAAACCTTCAGAAAGTGGGCATAGAGGGAACCTACCTCACCATAATAAAGGCCATAAATGACAAACCCAGAGCTAACATCATTCTCAATGTTGAAAAGCTGAAAGAATTCCCAATGAGATCAGAAACAAGACAAGGATGTCTACTCTTACCACTACAATTCAACATAGTTTTGGAAGTCCTAGCTATGGCAATCAGAGAAGTAAAAGAAGTCAAAGGAATCCAAATTGGAAAGGAAGAAGTAAAACTATCACTATTTGCAGATGACATGATACTATACCTAGAGAATTCTAAAGACACTACTAGAAAACTATTATAGTTCATCAATGAATTTGGCAAAGACTCAAGATAAAAAATTAATACACAGAAATTGACTGCATTTCTAAATACTAACAACAAAAGGTCAGAAGCAATCCCCTTTACCATTACATCAAAAAGAATAAAATACTTAGGAATAAACCTACCTAAAGAGACAAAAGATCTGTACTCTGAAAATTTTAAGGCACTGATGAAAGAAATCAAATTTGACACAAACAGATGGAAAGACATATCATGCTCTTGGAGTGGAAGAGTCAATATCATGAAAATGATGATACTACCCAAGGCAATCTACAGAGCCAATGCAATCCCTATCAAATTACCAAGGACATTTTCACAGAACTCAAAACAAAATATTTTAAAATTTGTTTGGAAGCACAAAAGACCCAGAATAGCCAAAGACATCCTGGAAAAGAAAAATAGAGCTGGAGGAATCAGGCTCCCTGACTTCAGACTATACTACAAAGCCATATCAATCATCAAAACCGTACGGTACTGGCACAAAGACAGAAATAGAGATCAGTGTAACAGGATAGAAAGCCCAGAATTCAACCCAAGCACCTACAGCCAACTCATCTATGACAAAGGAAGCAAGAATATACAATGGAGAAAAGACAGCGCCTTCGATAAGAGGTGCTGGGAAAACTGGACTGCCACATGGAAAAGAATGAAATTAGAACACTTCCTAACACCATACATAAAAATAAACTCAAAATGGATTAAAGACCTAAATATAAGACCAGATACTATAAAACCCTTAGAGGAAAACATAGGCCAAACACTCTGACCTAAATGACATCAGTCTTCTCAGATCCTCCTCATAGAGTAATGACAATGAAAACAAAAATAAACAAATGGGCCTTAATTAAACTTAAAAGTTTCTTCACAGCAAAGGAAACCCTAAACAAAATGAAAAGACAACCCACAGAATGGGAGAAAAATATTCGCAAATGAATCAACTGAGAAGGGATTAATCTCCCAAATTTGTAAACACCTCCTACAGCAAATACCAAAATAATGAACAACCCCACCAAAAAATGGGCAGAAGATCTAAACAGACTATTCTCCAAAGAAGACATCAGATGGCCAAAAAACACATGAAAACATGTTCAATGTCACTAATTATTAGAGAAATGCAAATCAAACCACTATGAGGTACATTTATATCAGCCAGAATGGCCATCATCAAAAAGTCTACAAACAATAAGTGCTGGGGAGGGCGTGGAGAAAAAGGAACCTTCATACACTGTTGGTGGGACTGTAAATTGGTGCAACCTCTTTGGAAAACAGTATGGAGATTCCTCAGAAAACTAAAAATAGAATTACCATTTGATCCGGCACTCCGACTCCTGGGCAACTATCCAGAGAAAACCATAACTCAAAAAGACACATGAACTACAATGTTCATTGCAGAACTATATACAATAGCCAAGACATGGGAAGAGCCTAAATGTCCATAGACAGAGGAGTGGCTAAAGAAGATGTGGTACATATACACAATGGAATTTTACTGAGCCATTAAAAGGAAATAAATAATGGCATTTTTAGGAATATGGATGAACCTGGAAATTATCATGCTAAATGAAGTCAGTCATACAATGAGACACCAACATCAAATGCTATCACTTACATGTGGGATCTAAAAAAAAAGACAATGAATTTCTTTGCAGAACAGATACTGACTCAGAGACTTTGAAAAGCTTATGATTTCCAAATGAGGCAGGTTGGGGGTGGGAGGATGTGCTGAAAATTTGGAATGGAAATGCTATAAAATTTGGTTGTGATGATCATTGTACAACTATAAATGTAATAAAATTCATTGAGTAATTTAAAAATTCTTTACTAATATTGATGAAACATCCTTTAAGAAAGTTGATGAGGAGTTCCCGTTGTGGCGCAGTGGTTAACGAATCCAACTAGGAACCATGAGGTTGCGGGTTCGGTCCCTGCCCTTGCTCAGTGGGTTAACGATCCGGCGTTGCCGTGAGCTGTGGTGTAGGTTGCAGACGCAGCTCGGATCCCACGTTGCTGTGGCTCTGGCGTAGGCCAGCAGCTACAGCTCTGATTCAACCCCTAGCCTGGGAACCTCCATATGCCGAGGGAGTGGCCCAAGAAATAGCAACAACAACAACAACAACAAGACAAAAAAAAAAAAAAAAAAGAAAGAAAGTTAATGAAATTATCTACCCTCGGAGGTGATTGACTTTGCATTTCTGGAAAATGTGTTGGATTAAATCAACTACCTGCTTGCTTATAGGGACTGAAAGGTAACAGCATCTATGTTGTAGAATTCTAGGACCATAGAATGTCAGATCAGGAAGGCACTTCTTTGACCACCTACCTCTACTGCCTTGTTTTCAACTGTGGAAACTGAGGCCCACAGATGGCACTGGATCACCTTATCCCACTGCTGATGAACAGGTCTCTGCTGAAGAAACAGAATTCAGTGACAGGCATGAAGATGAAAGTCTCACCTCTCATTTCATTAGCATCACATCACATTGAACTGAGTTTCAGCACCCATGTGTAAAAGGGGGTTTCTCTAATGCCAAAAGAATTGATGAAACTGGGGAATAAATTCTAAATATGTATCTTAAGGATACCAATCTTTCAGAAACCTCTGGATACATGTTTATTAAAAATAGCCATGGGTCAAAAATTAACTTCATCCCCACTTGCCTTTTTGAATTATTTTTCAAAAACCACTTCAAGCCAGTCTAGACACTTCCCAGCTTTATATACATTTATTTATTTATATACATTTATTTTTAAAAACATTTGTCATCTCTCAATCCCTGTCCCACAGACCTTCATGCCCAATATCCACAAATACTTCTTCCCCTCCCCTCCCTTCCTCCTTTTAAGTATCTTACAGTCTAGTAGGAAATGTGCTATGGCTTGATCAGAGAACAATCTCCATTTCATACAATTGCAAGGAGTTCAAATTCTTTGAATCACCTGCTACTCATACTCCTGCCAAAATTACTGATAAGAAAATTGAGATGTATGGAAGGAGCATTAGAAGGGGTATCATTTCCTTGGTACTAAGTTCTATTCCTGCATCATCTTTAGTACCAAGCTGTGTTCGTGGACTGAATCCCTACTGAACATCTAGTAATGCCATCATTCCACTTGGATATTTTGGAGTTTATTCTTTTAATTATTTTAAATTATAGTAGATTTACATGCTGTGTCAATTTCTGCTGTACAGCAAAGCAACCTCATCATACATATATATATATGTGTGTGTGTGTATAAATATGTATATATATATATGCATTATTTTTCTCATATTATCTGCCATCATGGTCTATCCCAAGAGATTATATATAGCTCTTTGTGCTATGCACTAGGACCTCATTGCTTATCCATTCTAAGTGTAATAGTTTGTATCTACTAACCCCAAACTCCCCATTAATCCTACTCTCTACCCCTACTTCCTTGGAAACCATAGGTCTGTTCTCCATGCCTGTGAATCTGTTTCTGTTCTGTACATAGGTTCATTTGTGACACATTTTAGATTCCACATATAAGTTATACCATATGGTATGTGTCTTTCTCTTTCCGAATTATTTCACTTTTTTTTCAGATTTTTATAATTATTTTTATTTTTTCCATTGGAGCTGGTTTACAGTGTTCTGTCAATCTCTAGTTGTTTCCATGTTGCTGAAAATGGCATTATTTCCTTCTTTTTTATGGCTGAGTAGTATTCAGAGTTCAGGTCCTCCACTTCCCCACTCATGGAGGTCTTAAATGCTTTACTTATTTTATTTTTAGCTGTATATCTGAACAGTCACTTTGCTTCCAGAATACTCCTCCTTTTTTTTTCTTTTGTCTTTTCTAGGGCCACACCCATGGCATATGGAGGTTCCCAGGTTAGGGGTCCAATCGGAGCTGCAGCTGCCAGCCTACACCAGAGCCACAGCAACTCAGGATCCGAGCTGCGTCTGTGACCTACACCACAGCTCACAGCAACGCTGGATCTTTAACCCACTGAGCAAGGCCAGGGATTGAACCCGCAACCTCATGGATCCTAGTCGGATTCGCTAACCACTGAGCTATGACGGGAACTCCTCCTCTAGCTTCTTAGCTTCAGAGTTTCTGAATGGCCATAATGATAGGGACCTTCATCTCCCTTCTATTTTAACCATGACTTCCCATAGTATAGCAATTAGACATATTTTGGGGTACAAGTACTATAACCAAAAACAGAAAAATCAAAAAAAAAAAAGAAACAAAAAACTCCTGATTTTCTGTGGCTTGCACAAATAGGTTTAATTTTCTCTCATAATAGCCAACATGGAAGTATGTGGCTTAAGTGCAGGGCAGCAGTTTACAGATGATATCAAGGACTGAAAGTCCTTCAGCCCCTCTACTCTGCCATCTGCAGCATGTTGGCTTGTCAACTTATGTTGTCAACATGTCATCCACTCCCCTAGATATAACTCCTGGATTCAAGGCAGAAAAAAAAATGCCGCCCTGGCTGCATCTATCCCATTAAGTCAAAGAGTAGAATCTTTTCCAGACACCTGAGCAGACTTATACTTATGCGTCTTTGATAGTAACTGTGCCATGTGTCACTCTCTCAGATGTAGGCTGAGAATATCCCTTTTCTGAATAATGTCAGAGTTCATACATCTTATGAAGAACCAACCAAAACCTTATATCCCTTCCAGGCTCCCAAGCCCTGCAGTTCCTACCCTCCCCTCAGCGGATGTTTAAGCAAATAAACATTGTTGAGCGGCTACAGTGTGCTAAGTTTTGAGGACATAAGGATGTATAGTAAGGTAAAATGCATGAATAAGAAACATCTATAACCATTTTCTTTCTCACTCCTCTGTTAACTTGGAGAAATCTGTGGAGAAAGTGGATGAAAAAAGTCAAAAGCTATGGGATGCATTTCCCTAAGAAGATTTACAAGAGAATAAAGAAGCAGCTATAGTTCTTAAAGAACTCCATCTTATGCATCTATAATAAAATTAAATATAATTTTAACTTTGCCCTAAAATTTTGAAAATAATTTTGATAATTTTCTCTAATTCCAAATTGCCCAATGAATAAATTATTCCTTTATTCTTGCAACTTAAACTTTATTTTTAATATCAAGCTACTTGCAGTTAAATGGTTGATGTGCTGTTATGTATTTTACATACAACAACTTTTATCATTTAATTTTTCTTTCATCTTTCTTATTTGAGAGGCAGTCATTTTGTTTTTAGATCTAAAACTTCCTGCAGGGTTTCGTAAAGCATGTAGACTCTACGAATTGTGTTTATAGTGTTCCATACACAAATGTGCCATGAATAAGGACATCTTGGAGCATTAGTTACCAAAATTAAAACATATTCTAAATGAAGGGATCAGAAAGATGATGTACTCCAGGGGTTGCAAACTCAAACTGATTCCAGGCAGGCAGGTAAATTAAAGAAGTGAGGCCATGAGGAAAGTATAAACTTTGGCAAGCTGGAGAGTGATACAAACTAACCAATCAATCAATGAAAATATTGTTCCTATCAAAATGGTTGTTTGGATCTGTTGACTGTTGGTCTTTGGTTTGAAAGCTTACCAATGTGCTGTGAGTTACCTGGAGTTTCACAAAATATAGCTACTGGGGCGAGAGCCCCATTCACTACACCTGCAGACCCATTCAGGGCATGCTCTGCCCTACTACCCACCATGCTTCACATTTACAGGTTGTCCACTTTCCCTAGAAAAAAGGAAGAACTTGAGGACCTCTTAGGCCCTTTATGTAGGTTATTACTTTTAATGTTTAACACACATTTGAGGTTGCTATTAGTAGTCTATATTTTCAGGTAAGAAAACTGAGATACAGCGATGTTAGGTTGGCTTATGAAAGTGCGAGCAATCCAGTTAGCGGTACATTTGAACACAGGTGTATGAAGTTTGTGGGTTTTTTTTTTTTTAACTATATTACCTGCTTCTTTCACATACTCTTCACTTCCAGGAAACATCATAATAATTTAAATAGTGCCTCAAAGAATGATTATTATGCGATTTTTTTTTTCTCTGTGCTTTTTGCTTTTTAAGGCCATACTCGCGGCATATGGAAGTTTCCAGGCTAGGGATCGAATTGGAGCTACAGCTACCGGCCTACACCACAGCCTCAGTAACTCAGGATCTGAGCCTCATCTGTGATCCACACCACAGCACATGGCAAAACTTGATCTTAACTTACTGAGAGAGGCCAGGGATTGAAACTGCATCTTCATGGACACTAGCCAGATTCGTTTCCACTGTGCCACAATGGGTAACTCCCTATGTGATGATTTTAAATACAGAATCAAACATGTATCAAGAATAGTGAACATAGTTGGTATAGTGAAACTTCCCAGGGATGATGAAAAGGAGCAAGGATCTTGCTGATGTTGTTTTTCTTTCACATGCTCAGTCCTCATCTTTCCGCACCTATTAGCTGGATTCCACACAGCGGATCACACCTTCCTGCAGTGCTCTTGAAACATTTTCTTTATTTGCTTTATGGAAAATCTCTTTTTGCTCTCCCACATCGTCGTTTTAAACAGTGAAGTGAGACTCGATTCAATCTCATTCCTCTCTTCCTCACCATTTGGTAACATTCAGCCATCTGGCTTTAACAAAATGCCACATGATGCTGTTCATGTTATTATTTTCAGTCCAGACCCCTTTCTTGAAGTCTGGCTGCTATGGTCTCTTATCAGAAATCTCAGTCTAGTTGTACTTTAGAATAGAATTTTTACATTTTAACAGTGTATATATTGTATATTAGAGACATCACCAGCAGGATTTGGGGCAGCCAAAGCAATATTTTTCTTTTTAAAGAACAGAGCTGGTCCTTGACTTCATACTACACTGCAAAACAATAATAAAAGTATTATGGCATAAAAATAGATGCATATGGAATAGGATAGAAAGGATAGAAAGCCCAGAAACAAACCCATGCTCATATGGTCAATTAATCTACAGCAAAGGAGGCAAAAATATAAATGACAAAAAGGTAGTCCCTTCAATAAATATTATTGGGAAAACTGGATGGCTACATGCAAAATAATAAAACTGGGCCACTTTTTTACACTATATAAACTCAAAGTAGATTAAAGATTTAAATATAAGACCTGAAATCATAAACCTCCTGGAAGAAAACATAAGCCCCACCCTCTTTGACATCATCTTATTTTTTTGAATCTTATCTCCTCAGGCAAGGGCCACAAAAGCAGATTTTTTTTTTAAAGGAGATTATACCAAACTAAAAGGATTTTTCACAGCAGAATAAATCATCAATAAAATGAAAAGACAGCTTACTGTATGGAAGAAAATATTTGTAAGTGACATGTTGGATAAAAGGTTAATGTCCAAAATAGGTAAGAATTCACACAACCCAATATAAAAAAAACAAAACCCAAATCTGATTTAAAAATGGGCAGATATAAATAGACATTTTTTCCAAGGAAGACGTAGCATATATCCAACAGACACATGAAAAGATACTCAACATTACCCATCATCAGGGAAATGCAAATCAAAACTACGATGAGATATTGCCTCACACCTGTCCAAATGGCAGTTACCAAAATAGACAACAAATAACATGTGTTGGTGAGGATGTGGAGAAAAAGGAAACTGTGCACTGTGTTATAAACTGGTGCAGCCAATGGAAAACAATATTCATGTTCCTCAAAAAACTGAAAATAGAAATGCTATGTCATCCAGCAATTCCACTCCTGAGTATTTATCTGAGAAAAGCAAAAAATACTAATTTGAGAAGATATATGCACCTCTAGGTTCACTGCAGCATCATTTACAATAGATAAGATATGGAAGCAACCTAAGTGTCCATCAACAGATGAATGTTTCAAAAAGATGTGATGTATATGCATGCACACACACACACACACACACACACACACACACACATTCAATGGGACATTACTCAGCCATTAAAAAACAGTGAAGTATTGTCATTTGTGACAATAGGAATAGACTTAGGTATTATGCTAAGTAAAATAAGTCAGACAGAGACAAATACTCTGTGATTTCACTTATATGTGAAATCTAAAGAAACAAAACAAATAAACAAAACCAAATAGAAACAGACTGATAGGTACAGATGGTGGCCAGAGGGGAAGGGGATGGTAGTTGGACAACAAGGATAAAGAGGATTTGGAGTTTCTGTCGTGGCTCAGTGGTTAACAAACCTGACTAGTATCCAAGAGGATATGGGTTCAATCCTTGGCCTCGCTCAGTGGATCCGGCATTGCTGTGAGCTGTGGTGTAGGTTGCAGATGCGGCTCGGATCTCATGTTGCTATGACCCTGGAGTAGGCTGGCGACTAAAGCACCAATTGGACCCCTAGCCTGGGAACTTCCATATGCTGCGGGTGCTACCCTAAAAAGACAAAAAAAAAAAAAAGATAAAGAGGATGTAAGAAGTACCAACTTCCAGTTATAAAATAAATAATTCATGGGGATATAATATACAGCATAGGGAATATAGTTGATAATAATGCAATAGCTCTGTATGGTGATAGACGGTAACCAGACTTTGCAATGTATTTAAATGTTGAACCACTGCGATGTTCTCCTGGGCCTAACAGAACATTGTATGTCAACTATACTTCAACTAAAACAGATATATCATTCCAAAAAAAAAGATTTGAGGCAGCACCAAACATTCAAATGTCTAATACCTCTGCACTAAAAAACAAAACAGGGAGTTCCCGTTGTGGCTCAGTGGTTAATGAATCCAACTAGGAACCATGAGATTGAGGGTTCGATCCCTGGCCTTGCTCAATGGGTTAAGGATCCGATCCGGCATTGCCGTGAGCTGTGGTGTAGGTTGCAGATGCAGCTCGGATCCTGCGTTACTGTGGTGGCGTAGGCCGGCGGCTACAGCTCTGATTCGACCCCTAGCCTGAGAACCTCCATATGCCATGGGAGCGGCCCTAGAAGAGGCAAAAAAAGACAAAAACAAACAAATGAACAAAAAAAATATTCACACCAATTTGGATGAGCAATGACTATAACCAGTTATATATCAATGAAATTAAGTTGTACTGTTGAATGAGAAATAAAATCCCTTTTTCCATTTTCTTTCCTCATCCTTCCCCTGCTTTACTTTCCTCCATAGCTCCCACCTAACTCTTGGTATACTAGAGTGTTTGTTCATTTGCATAAGGTCTGGCTTCCTCAGATCCAATGTAAATTTCTTGAGAGCTGGTTTTCAGTGTTAGTTCCCATCTCTTCTCAATGCACACAACGGTTCTGGGCACACAGTTGGTGCTCAGTAATTATTTCATAGAGGAATAGATGAATCCTCAAATTCAGAAAGAAAAAACACAATACTTTTTGCCTGGAAATATGAGACTAAATATGGGACTCCCACAGGTTCAAAGTTACAGTTAGCCATAATTACACTTTCTTGTCACCTAGTTGCTTTAACACATATTGAGGAACTGTTGGTCAGACTCCAAGGCCCCTTGAACATTTGCAAATGATATCCTTAGGCTCATTTCTAAAATGAGTAACTTGAAGCCCAGAGAGCCTGAAGACTAGTTCCTGGTTACCAGAGACCAATCACTAGCAGAATTAAGAGCAGAACCCAGGCTCAAGAGATCTTTCATCTCATTTCTCTCAAACCTCCACAGATATAAAAAGTATTCATGGAATGTTGGGTGGCTCTGAAATTTTAATAACATGGCTTATTAGACTATTATAAGAAACATGCAACTTTTTGTCACTAAGTAATGAATTTTGTTTTCACAAGAGATATGGAATTTAATTTTTTAGACCATAAAATAGCCTTTACCTATCTTTCTAGGGTAGAGTATTTCAGTTTGTAAAAGACTCTAAAGTAAATGTGCAGTGATCAGATCTGGATGGTGTGTAGTATCTCAAGTTACCGCATTTGTTTTTAAATGTCATTTCCAAAGCATTCTCCTTATTATAATATATATAGTTAAATATTTAGTATTATAAATACCTCCTTGCTATATGTTTATATACATGTATAATATACAATATAGTATATACTATAAAAATATAAAAAATTTATACATAAAATTAGGATGTAAAATATTCTTGTTCCCTCACTTACCAATTACATGAATTTTAAAAAGTCACTCCACGAGTTCCTGCCATGGCACAACAGGATCTGTTTTGGGAGCACTGGAAGGAAGGTTCAGTCCCTGCCCAACACAGTGGTTAAGGACTCAGCATTGCTGCAGGTGAGGTTTAGATAGAGACTCTGTCTCAGATCTGATCCATGGCCCAGAAACTCCACATGAGATGGGCGGCCAAAAAAGAAAAAAAAAACAGAAATAAAAATTCACTCCATTTCTCTGAGCTTCACTTGTATTACGAGAGAAATAAGAACATAAACAGTTACTGTGATAATATCTGCCCTATATATTGTTGCAAATTAAAAATATAATCTTCAATTTGAACTATGGGATGTAGTTTAAAAAATCTAAGATAGAATATTAAATATGAATACTGCCTACTAGTTAAAATCATAGACTATGGATCCAGACTGTCCAAATGAAATCCTGGCCCTGCCATTTGCTAATTGTGTGACTTGGGCAAGCTGCTTAACCTCTCTGAGGTTTGTTTTCCTTATCTATGAAATAAGGATTAGAAGAGTAGCTACCTCCTATGGGTGTTTGAGGCTTGAATGTATCAATGTTTGTAAAATACTTAGAACAATGCCTGACATCTCATAGATTCTATGTTAGCTGCCACAGTAATGTGATTAAGAAATCATTATTATGTCTATAAAATCTTGATAAAGGTATACAGTTAGATATGTAGGTATGTTCATACATGTAGAGCTACATAAGTATTGTGTTTATATGGTTATACAGAGATGTAGGAAAGATTCATAGGTACAACCAGCAAATGCAGTAGCTCTGTTATTTTATTGCTTCTTAATAGAGAGCTCAAAAGTACATGGGAAATATGAGAGCATGGTTCCAGCAATCTACTTTAGTTAAGTTCATATTGCAAATCCCTGCGTATCACTAACTTCCCATATTGTTAGAATTTAGTCCTTGCAAATGCAGCCACTGCTTGGGCAGAATGTAGCAGCTGCCCAACAGGTGTTGAGAAACATGAGAATAGGAGGGGGGAAAATATCATACTTCCCAGAAAAGAATGAACTCACTTTTAATGCTTTATTGGGAAAAAAGAAGACAAAGCAGCATAAAGCAAGTAGTATTGTGCCTAAGAACAAAATTAATACATTTTAAATGGAGGGCAAACAAAATATTTACTCCTTTCTGTGAGATGTGAGCTTTTCCAAATTGCCATAGCTAATGGGAAACTCCCTTCATTTTTTTTTAAGTATAATTGATTTACAATGCTGTGCCAATTTCTGCTGTATAGCAAAGTGACTAGATCATACATATACATATACACACACATTATTTTTTTTAATATATCCCAGGAGATTGGATATAGTTCCCTATGCGATAGAGTAGGACCTTGTTGTCAATTCTAAATGTAATGGTTTGCATCTGTTAACTCTAAACTCCCTGCCTATCCCACTCCCCCCAACCCCTTGGCAAACACAAGTCTGTTCTCTATGTCTGTACTTTCATACTTAGCATTGTCTTGGATGGGAAGTTTACTACCTTCCTTGACATTAATGTAAACCATGATGACAGAAAGATCTGCATTTGCTGTAAGTCCCTCCTGCTATGAGTTAATGCAATATTTGTGCTGCTTATTTCAGGCACAGAGTGGAGGTCAGAGAGAATTCCTCATGCTCAGAAAGCATCTTTCCTTTCCTTAGAGAACCATTATTTGATATTTCATTCAATTCAATTGGACATTTTCTTTGATTATTGAATTTTAGGATTTCTGTAGAACCTTAGTGACTCGTTTTGCCTCTCAGAGTTTTATTCATAAAGCATATTTGATAATCACATCACTCATTTAATCTATAACATTTTGGATTCTGTGTGCCCAGCACTGAGCTAGAGGCTATTGAGACTACAAAAGAAATGAACAGCTATCAAGGTATATACAACTTCAGTGGAGATTTATACACATGTAAGATATTCAAGAGCAAAACAGAATATATAATACGACTTGTTGCCAGAATTCAAAATGATATTTCTTGCTCAGTGTTCTATTCTAGTACTGACTGTCAACTTAAAAAAAACTTCACCACATGAGAAGTGTGAGTAAAGTTTTATTTGGGACAAAATGAGAACTATAGCCTGGGAGCCAACATTTCAGATAGCTCTGAAAAGACTGCTCCAAGGAGGTGAATGGGTAGCTAGGATATATAGGAGTTTTGCAACAGAGGGAAGGTAGTAGGAAAAGAGGATTGCTATTAATAATGGAAAGCTAGATAGCTCAAGGTAAGGAATTTTAGTGCTTTTCTATATATGGGAGATGTAAAGGTCTGTGCTTACTGAAATCATTCCTTTGGTATGTATCTCAGCTATCTGGGGACAGTATTCTGTGTTTTCACATGCTAAGTTTCCTTAGAGCTCACCATCAGGAGTGGCTGCAGTCTGATGGATGCTAGATAGCTTGTGGTCTTTCGTTTCCTTCCTGAGCTCCCTCAGGGTCCATGGGCTCTGAGGTGGCTGCAATCACATGACTGTGATATATTTTGTTTACTGATATGACAGGCAATATTTTATTTCTCACTACCTAGCATTGTACCTGTACCATACAGGCACTCAAATAATTTCAAAATAAACAAATTGGTGAAGGACAGTGATTTAATATATAGTAATAGCTACAAAGGCATTATTGAATTTTAAATCACTTTTCTGGTCTAAACAATTAATATAAAATAAAGAAAGCACTTTGGCAGAGACTGGCTGGGTGATCATCAAGCCTGCCTCATTTTTTCCCTGGGCACACACCAGGACTGGCTTTCCCAGCATCCTTTGCAAACAGATAAAGTCATGTGATTGAGTTTGACCAATGAGATGTTGCATAAATTATATATGTATATATCCACTTCCAGGAAGACCCCATAAACCCACTTTAAAATCTCTCATAAATTATATCTTCCTTCATCTACCTGCAGGATAGAGGACTTTGCGATTCCAGAAGGCAGCAGAGCTTGGGTCATGGGTGGCAGGTGGAAGAAGCCTGGGTCCCTAAATAAACTGCAGAGCAGAACAGGAGGGAGCAAGAAGGGTGACGTTGGGCTGTGATGTGTGAGAAAAACACTTTTATTTTTTTAATCTCTTGATTCTCTATGCTACCTATACAACTATATAAGCAAAAGATACAGAGAGCAGCATTATTTATAATTAAAAAGCAGAAGTAACTTAAATGTTCAACTATGTGAGTTTAAGTAACCATATAAACCCACTCAAAATGTAATGCATCCATGAAAAGTGATGATTGTGGTTGCCATATTGCAATTTAGGAAAATGCTAACATTTTAATATAAAAATCAGATGCAATATATAAAATCATATGTAATTATTTCTTATGCATAAGTTAAAAACACTCATAAAATTAGAACATGGGCAGTTGATATATTACAATGTAAAATACAATTGTGTTCAAACATGTGGATTTATAATGGATTTTTCTATTCTTAAATTTCTCATTTTGGCATAGTGGTACCTTGGCTTTCTAATTTAAAAATAGAAGCAAAAAAGTTGCTTTTTTTTTTCCTTTTTATGTTTGCACCTGTGGCATATGGAAGTTCCAAAGCCAGTCGTCAAATTGGAGATGCAGCTGCGGTCTACACGGCAGCTTGCAGCAATGCCGATCCTTAACCCACTGAGTAAGGCCAGGAATCAAACCCACATCCTCATGGAGATTACATCAGGTCCTTAACCCACTAAGCCACAGTGGGAACTCCCCAAGGAGTTATTTTAAAAAGTGAAGTTAATTCTCAAAAGGTAACTCTACAATTTATAGGTGCTTTTCCTGGTCTAAAGAGATCAGCTTTAACCAGAAGTCAGAGAAAGCTTGTCAGGAAGAATGCAACTAGAATGAATGCGTCCATGGATGGCTGAGAGGATTGACTTAAAGACAAACAAATAGTATTCCAGTCAAAGGGAAGAGGGTGATGAGGTGAGAATGATGGGTTTGGGAATATGAAGAGATTCTGAGACTGCCTAAAAATCTCAAGGCATTGGACAGGGCTCTTTGGGGGGCATTCGGAGAGCACTATTTTTGTCTCTGTGTTCCAGAGTTCCATCCTTCTGCAAAAGCAAATTTCTTCCCACTAATAAGTCAGGAGCTTGGTCCTATTCTCCTGGGAGTGGAGGCCAGCTGGCAGGGGTGGCATCCATCTGTTAATTGAGTTCCTCTGCAGGGTCTGGGTAAAGTCAGAGGTCAAGTGAGAGCGCTATTATGGGGCTAATCTGGGATGTTGGCCTCAGACCGCATAAACTGGCTGAACAGAATCTATGGATAGATGTAGGCTCAGTTCTCTCACCCATTTTCTTCATGCACTAGCCCGTCTAGACTGAATTAGAAGCAGGTGTGTGACAGACTCAGTGTGTGTCCTTAAAAAGCCCATAGCTTAGAAGGAATGAGTAAAGATGGAAAGTTAAAGAAAACACCATTTATTTGAGTCTTCATTCTGTGGCATGGCTAACACTAGAGACTTTGCAAGACTCCCACAATAATTTTTTACAATAGGCGCTGTTATCTCTGTCTTCTAATCAGACAACAGAGACTCAGAGAGGTGAAGTGTTTTCTCTAAGGTCACAGAGCAAGAAGGAAGCCTCAGAGACTGGACTGAAATCCAAATCAGTCTAATTTCATTATCTCTGAAGTTCCAATAGAAGCCAAAATGTGGCTCCTGATATTAAAGCATAGGAGTAGAAATGGGTTATTATGGAAGTGCAAAAGGGACTCTAAAGGTGGGACGGGTTGAAGGATGTAAAACAAAGGGACAGCATTTTCTGTTGTGGTTTTAAATAGATGGGTATTTGGGGGGAGAGTCTCAGTTTCAAAGCAAAACTCTGGGTTTGTGGGTTACTTGGGGATGGCTTAGGGGTTGCTGCCTGGCATTAGTTGTAAATATGCAAGCAAGGCTTGAGTGATCTCCAAGCCTCCTTTCTCTACTCACAAAGGGCGGGTGTACCTTTGAAACTCAGCCTTCTAAAACCCTGTCTCTGCAGTCAAGACGTATTTAGCTACCTCTCCACAAGAAAGCATTTTAAAAGGTGCTTCTAATCCATTCAAGCCCCTCATAAATGATAGAAGCCTGCACATTACCATAGTTACCAAATCAGCAATCAGAGTCTCCATCCATTTCCTTTTCTGCTACAGAACATTGGATGGGAGGATGCAGCAGCAGGTGAGTTAAAAACCTTCCCCTACTCTACTCCCTAGCTCTCTGTTCTTTTGGGACTTAAAGCCACCTATTTCTAGAGACAAAAATATATCCATAAACTAGCTAGAACAATAGGGCTGATATCTCAAAACAAAGAACACAGCTTCATCAGTCAACTAGTAAAATGGTCAGGAGAGCTGAGGACCAGCACATTTATAGCTATTCACTTATATGATTTTCAGAAACACAGGCCACCACCCCAGTGCACCCAGATATTCATTGATTCCAATCTTCACTACCAGATTAAATCTAAACTCTTGAATTTTGCATAAAATGCTCAGTAACTGGCCCACAGTCCTTCCTTCCAACCACATCACACTTTCAATTGTAAGACTGATCTCAAGGGTCTCCTCCTCCAGGAAGTCTTCCCAGCTGTTATGAGATCATTCCTGGTACTCTTCCATAACACATTTCCTTTTACTATAATTATCTCTTTGCTTGTCTGTCTCTTCCACCTATAAACCACTAAAGCACAAAAGGATGTATCTTACTCATCTTTTTCTTTTTTATATATTTTATAGTGATTAGCATCCTACATAGTTGGTACATAGTAGAATGCAACAATGTTGGAGTAAAGTCTGACTGCCTTTCTCACCACAATCCGTTCCAGTATTTCCAGCTACTCTGGACCATTCCTAGAAGACCATGAGAGCTCTGTGCCTTTTTGGATTCTCTTCACTTCACTTGAAATACTTTCTATCCTCCACTACCCTCACCCCCCACTACCCTTCTGCTTGAAGAAATTGCAGCTGCCCTGCACTTCAACTGAAGGGCTCCTCTACATCTGAAGCCATCTATGAATCTCTAAGGCGGATCCTGATTGTCCTTGATCTCAGGTCCGAAATTATTTTGGGTCTCTGGTTGGCCCAATGTATCTGTTACATCATAGACCACAAATTTTTCCAGACCAGGAACCGAGACTTTCTTATCAATTGCTCTACATGAGAGTCTCACAGATGCTCAATACTCAATGCAGAGCTAAATAATAAAATGGCCAGCAGTCACTGAAAATAACCTGCCAATCACTGGCCCTCTGGCTCCCCAAAGAATTTCAGCTTGAATTCTCTCCCCACTTCTCTGGACAATGAACCCTGTTTTGATGGCTTACTTTACTTCTCACACCTGAGCTGAAAACAGCAAGCAATGGCTTGAGGAGGATGGGGAACATGGTTAGTGATGATTTTTCCACCAGGAATAGAGGCAAGATCAGTTTTAAAGTGGTTGCCATTTGGGGCAGCAACCTAAGATCAATCACTACCCTCATCCTTGCCAAGCTGTGAACAGAGTTTTCGTTTCCCATCTGTCTGACAGAAGAACGTGATTCTCTCCTCTGACCTGCTAATATAAATGAAAGGGGTTGAGGAGGAAAGGAAAAGGGAAAGGTAGGAAGAAATTAATAAAATGGCAGGAACAAATACATTCCTCAAAAGCCTTCGGGTTGGTGGAATAAACCAAAGTAGATTTAGGCTCAATCAGACCTATTACTTTTTTTTTTTCCTCTTCTTTTGTCACCCACCCCGAGGCATAGTCCAGGGATCAGATCTGACACTACAGCAACACTGGATCCTTTAACCCACTGTGCCAGGGATTGAACCTGTGTCCTAGCCTTGCAGAGATGCCCCAAACCCATTGAGCCACAATAGGAATTCCAACCAGTCCCATTCTTTAATAATTACTAAACTCCTATGTGATTTGGAGAAAATTACTTAATCTTCCTGAGCCTCCATTTCTTGATTTACAAAGTGTTGGACTGAGGATTAAATGAGGTTATGCATGTTTCAAATAAAAAGCACTGAACAATGATTAAGAAGATGCTCAGTAAGAATTTATCTTTCTAATCATCAAGTTGCCAGGAGCAATGACACTGTGGTATCATGTTCTATTCATGACTTAAGTCAGATTCCCCAGCAGCAGACTCTGAGACAAAATTTGCATGCAAGTAAGTTATTAAGGATTTCCTGCCATGCTCCTGATGGGAAGTGGTAAGGGACCAGGGAGTCAGGCAGGGAAGGGAAGGAGGCCAGCAAAGTCTCAGCCTCCGCCTTCAAGGGGACCCTGGATCATAAATCACAGCTCAGAGGCTCTTCTAACTCTAGACAAGGGGGCTGGGTTTTCGACTTTCTTATCTGCAATCATTGGCTAAGATAGCTCCAAATGGACACCACACTCTGGCTTTTGAAGCCTGAGCAAATCAGCTCCTAGAACCTTCTTCCAAAGAAGCAGAAGCAAAGCACACACAAGGCAGCAGAGGAGCACCTGGAAACGGTAAGAAGAACCTGAGGTCAGATGGATGGTTGCCATCTGTGTGCACAGTACTTTGAATGGGAGACATTTTTTAAGCATTTTCCCTTCCATCACCTAGGTGATCCCCACTGTGCCCTAGTAAAAGATCCCAGGACCAGCCTGAGATGGACCCGCTTTGAGATGCACCTGTGAGAAGGGTTCTGCGGTTTGTTCCTGCCCTTGATCTCAGAGCTGCTTGAGCTCCTACTGCCAGTGTTAGGACTTGGGGACTCTGCCCTTTGCCAAATCCATGGAAATTCTGGAGAAAAAGCTAGCACAGAGCCATGGTTAAATGTCTCCACTCTTCTTTTCTTAAACTCTCCCTCCCCATCTACCCCCGCCCCCCGCCCCCCCGAATGGCTAGTGGGAGGAAAAACAAAAGCTTACATCCTATAAGACTCTACCATTGTTCTTAATTTGTTCCTCATCAGTATCTGCTGCAGAGGAAATTTGAATGACCTCAATTAGAGCTTGGAAAACCAAATTCAACTCAGAGGATGTTTCTTTTTAAGTTTTAAAAAAATTGTTTTAAAGTATAGTTGATTTACAGTGTTGTGCCAATTTTTGCTGTACAGAAAAGTGACTCAGTCCCTACATATCTATATATTCTCTTTCTTATATTATCTCGCATCATGGTCTATCCCAAGAGATGGGATATAGTCCCTGTGCTGTACAGTAGGACCTCACTGTTTATTTACTCTAAATGTATAGTTCGCTTCTACTGGCTCCAAACTCCCAGTCCATCCCCCTCCCTCTCCCTTCCCAGGTGATGTTTCTGTATAAATCTAAGAGTCCAGCACACTTTTGACCTCCTCAGAGGACTGTAATTTCTATTATTGTATTTTTTATAGGCAGTTCTAGAAGTCTGATTTCGACAAAAGGAAGAACCAGCAAAAGTGTCAGAAGTGAGGGCAAGGAAGAAAAGTGAGCCCAAGCAAGGCAGACACCGGACCTGAGGGCATGTGCCTCAACCAGGTTGTGCATCAGTGCCCACCGAGGGGCTTCCAAAGTCCCCTCACCCAGACCAGCTAAGTGAGGACTGAGGATGCCTGAGGTGAAACCTAGGCATCAGTAATTGTTGAATCTCCTAGTGGTCCCAATATGTCAACAAGCTTGGAAATTTCTGTGCTCATGGGAGCTAACCAGTCAAAGCACTCACAGCTGCTGTTAGGTCATCATGCCTGCAGTGGAAGAGAGATCTTAAGTTAGTTGCTTTTCAAATATTTATTGAGCACCTTCTAAGAACAAGGCACTGTGTTAAGTGCTCACCAAACATGAAAAGAAAGCTCTTCTGATGTCCACCCTGTCTGCCCCCGCAGTCTTAGGGGAGTGAAGACTGGTATGTAATAACATAACTGCAGTCTCCTCTATTATTAGATACAAGAGATACATTTTTCCAGAGAGGTCAACAGTCATTTGCAGATAGAGAGAGAGAGAGAGATAACATCACTACTGTGGAGGGACTGAGCTCTGCTGCTAGAATCTGGGATCTGGGCAGGGAGGAAGTGTGCTTAGGAAGCTTTGCAGTAGAAGAGATACTAGATCTGGGCTTAAAGGGTGAGTCAGGATCTGAAAAGTGAGTAGGAAGGAAATAGCCTGTGTATGGCATGGAGGAAGAATAAAGGCATGGTGTTCCAGGACGTGTAAATGACTAGATATGGTGATTCCAGGATGTGGGAGCACGTTAGAAAACGAGGTTGAGATGGTGTAGAGAAGGTAGGAGGTGTGGTATAGTCTATTTGTGCATTTGGACCCTTCAGACCTGGGGTGGGCTTATATCTTAGCTCACTATGAGCCTAGGAAATGTCACCCCTTCTCTCTCCTCCTACCTTTCCCCTGTAAAGATGTCTAAGAAGTGGATGTTCATTAATGTTCACATAGTTTGCTTCACACACACACACACACACACACACACACAATATCCCCACTTATTGAAATAAGTGCAAATGCAATGCCAGCCCCAACTTTCTGCAAATTCCCAGGGATGTGTGGACATAACCGTCATTTCCATGTCCAATTACCTCTTTTGGCTGAAACCAAACTCTCATGTTGTCTAAACCCACCCCCCGCCCCGAGGTTGTATTTTTCCCTTGGGTTAACACCAGTGTAGATGAGGATTTTGATTTCCATCAAAATCTTTCATGCCAGGCATTTGTCTGTTTAGAAGACCTTTTGAAATTTGGTGATGATGACAGGCATTTAGTTTATAGAAAAACAAGTTAAAATGAGAGTTTAGACATTTCTGCTTTAAAAGTCCTTGTGCTGCTCCCCCACAGAGAATTTCTTTCTGGTCACATTTATCTAAAGATTGCAGCTTCCTGCTCTGTGTGGCTCAGAAGCACCACCACCCACCTCGACCCCCTGACACACATGTTTATACTCCTCTCAATTCCCTACCTTAATTATGCAAAACAGTTTAGCTGTTTTTGAACTTTCTACCCTCTCTTGGATTCTAGGTTTATTTTTTAAAAAATATGACCTCATTTATGTGCCTGCTTAAACACGGATTCATCCTTTAGCGACACAGAAGAAATGGAAGAAACTTTGAAATGTCCATCTCTCCTCTCTCCTTCTTCTACCAGTCTCTGTAAATGGAAGGGGAGAGTACCGAGACTTAATTCCCTGCTAATAAAAGTTATGTTACCCCACTCGTGAGAAGACAGTAGTAGCTACAGCTTTTGGTTTAAAGAACTTTCTTTCTGATTCCAATCAATAGCACAGAGAGGCTCAGTGACTCACACCCAAGTTATTCTGACAAAGGGAAGAGGACATACACTGAGCACCTACTAAGTGCTAGGTATTCTATCTAGAGTCATTTAATTTGTTCTATCCCACAAGTTGTGCACTTTTAAAAACTCTTACTGAAAGAGTGAGGAAACAGAGGTTCAGGATGACTTGCTCAGCAGTATGCAATTACTATACCATAACCACATGTTTTAACAGTTCAGTTTTCTTTGAATTCTTCACATGGAAGTTGAACATCCTTTGTCTGTCCCAAGATCCCATCAGGGATCATTACATTCAGATGTCATGTCTTCTTAGATTCCTCTAGTCTGTGATAGTTTCTTAAATGATCTTGAGGGTTTTGAGGGACACCAATCAGGCACTTTGTAGGATGTCCCTCAATGTGGGTTTGTCTGATATTTTCCTTATGGTTATATAGGGCTTAGGGTTTAGAGGAGGAAGACAATAGAATTAAAGCTCCCTTCTCATTGTGTCACATGAAGGGTACAAAACTTATCAAAACCACTTATCAGTGTTGGTATTAGCCTTGACTGCCTGGCTAAGGTTGTTTTCTAGGTTCCTCCATTGTGAAGTTACTCCCTCCTCTTTCCATACTGTATACTTTGGAAGTCCAAAGTAGTGTATTGAGATGAGACCTGTGAGAAATATGAAGAATTAACACATGGACCTTCCATTTAAGTCTAAATGGAGAGAAATCCCCCAAACCCACAGGCACACATACACACCACAGTCTGCTTGAATAACAAGAATAATTATTTAATGGGTAGTGATGAGAAATACTAAATCTATAAATCTCACTCACAGCTTCTAGCACTGGTGGACGTGAACTTGTTCTGGATGTAGAGAAAAAGAAATTTATTCTAGCACTCCTCATGGGGGATGCTTTAGTAGGATAGAAGGATATACCTTTGGCAACAGAAACTCCTATGAGAAATGAGTCCCTTAATGCTCTTGACATCTGATCCAACAAGTGCTGGAGTTGGGAGGGTAGACGGGGTCATAGCGATTTCTAATACCTGTCCAGAACTCCTGTTCCATAAGATATGACTGAAATAGCAGGAACAGAAAACACCAGTATCCTAATACAGAGCCAGCAAGTACTCTGGGAGCCTGAGGAATAAGAGATAATGTCAACTTTAAGAGGAAAAATTAAGATTTCCTGGAGCAAGATGGAATTTGACCTGAATCTTGAAAACTGGGAATTATTTCATTTTAAAAAGGAACTCAGGGAGTTCCCACTGTTGTTCAGCAAGTTAAGAACCTGACTTAGTCTTCATGAGGATGCATGTTCGACCTCTGGCCTCACTCAGTGGCTTAAGGATCTGGTGTTGCCATGGCTATAGTGTAGGCTGGCAGCTACAGCTCCAATTCAGTCTCTAGCTTGGGAACTTCCATATGCTGCAGATAGGCAGTAAAAAGAAAAAAAAATAAACTAAAATAAAAATAAAGAAAGAAATAAAAAGGAGCTCAAGCTAAGGGAGAATCATGAGCAAACACCTAAGGGCATAAAGATAAGGGGGATATTTTGGGAATCCTTTCCATAAAATAACCTGAAAAGGACGTGGTCCAGAATTCACCTGTGTATGAGGTGTAGGCATTGGTAAGGATTGAGGGTGGAGTGTTCCTGGAGACCAGGTGGTGAAAGCCCTTGGGTACCTTGCCAGTAAATACAGACTTTGTTCTGCTGGTCACAGGAAGGATCTCTAAATGTGGGAATAGTTTGACAAGCATTCTGCTTTAGGAGGAGTTGTGTGGAGTGTGTGCTAAGGAGAGTTGTTGGGGTGGGGTGGAAGGGATGAGTAGCAAAAGCATTTGGGAGACTGTCTGTTAGTACCTTAAGAGTTGGTAGAGGAGTTCCCATTGTGGTGCAGTGGAAATGAATCTGACTTGTAACCATGAGGTTGTGGGTTTGATCCCTGGCCTCCCTCAGTGGGTTAAGGATCCAGCCTTGTGGCGTAGGACAGCAGCTGTAGCTCTGATTCAACCTGTAGCCTGGGAACCTCCATATGTCGTGGGTACGGCCCTAAAAAGCAAAAAAAAAAAAAAGTTGGTAGATACTAGAGGTGATATGAAAATTAAGCAATCAATAAGCCCCTTGTTTAGGGGAGTTCTTCCCTAAATCAGTACATGGTGTGATGAATTTTTGGTTACTCTAAGCTTTCGGGAGGAAGACTCGGTATAATCTCTTGTCTCATTTATCCTTGACAACACACTTGTGAAGTAGATCTTATCCATCTGCACTTTCTGGATTGAAGAAAAAGATGAGGCTCAGAAAAGCTGAAATCTTGTGCAAGGCCACACGGTGAGTTAGTAACAGAGCCTGGGTTTGAACCATCATCCAAAATGACTCAAGAGTCTGACCTCTCTGGATGTCCTGCATCAGAGCTAAGTTTATAGACTGGTCTCATATGTCCATGTGGGAATCATCTATTTATGGATTGCCCAGAGAAAATGTGTAATATCAGGCTGACTTCACCCTGCCACCCAGCACGTTCCTGGAGTACCTCCCAGCTGGTGTCTACTCAGGGAACAAAAGCTCACTTCAATATTAGCCCAAGTCAGACCTAATTAGAAAGGCAAATCCACTCCCAGACTTCCCAGCCCCAAATTGGTGGTCGATGCCAAGCAGTAACTTTCCTGTGTTTTCTGCCACTTTGGTTTCTCAGTTCCAGTTCTGATCACTCTGGGTGATGCTCTATCCAAAAACTGAACCATTTTTCCATTTTGTTTCTAGGTGAAAATCCTCCATGGATTATCAAATAATAGTTACATCTTTGACCTTGCACCAGAGCTACTGCATCAATTTCTGCATTGATTTAAAAGGCATTGAGTGAATGTATAACCTGCGCCAAGCCACAGGGTATTGATCAAGGTGATAAGGGCATGGTCCCTGTGATCAATAAGATCCAGTCTAGAAAGTGACATATGCTTTGCGTTTAAATAATATAGTTATCCCTGAAACTAACTCAGGCAGGCCTGTGATATCTACTTTGTTTAAGTCTTGCCAAAGTGCCTGGTTTAAACCAGAGTTTCATAACATTGGTGCTGTTGATATTTTGGAATGGATAATTCTCTGCTGTGGAGCCCTGCCCTATGCACTGTAGGTTTAGCACCATCCTTGCTAATTACCCACTGGATGTTGGGAGCAGCACACACACCCCCAAAACTGAGATGACTAAAAATATCTCTGGACATCATCAAATACCTCTTGGGGTTCCTACTGAGAACCTGTTTAGGTTGTGCAATTCCCATCTCAGAGACCACTATCCTTATCATCTTTCCCAACACTTATGAAACCTCATTAGGCTTGCTTACCAAGACACTGTGCTGAGTGTTTCTTCTGCATTATCTCAACTCTCAACAGCACAGTGAGATAAATATTGTAATGATAATATTTTTATGATGGAAGAAATTGTGGCTTTGTGAGATTAAGAAAGTTATTCTAAGTCACAAAGCAAGAGCCAGGATTTACAGCCAAGCTGAGACGCTTGGGTCTCCTCTCTATATTCAACCAGTCATCTAACATATGGAAAGATGGCAGCTGTGCACTGAAAACTGGTTAGGGTCAGGCACACGGAGGCCAAATTCAATCCTCATTAGAAACCACAATTTTATTCCCATTTTGCTGGCTAAGAAACTGAGAGTCAGACAACTTCAGTGACTTTCTCCCAACGTTCCAATGCTCATAAGTGGTGGCATTTGAATTCAAACCTAAATCTGTCTGGCTCCAGAGAAAAATTATATCCCTTCTCATAAGTCTCTCTGTCCACCACCCTCACAAGGCGCAACCTATAGTTTCATACCAAGTAAGCCTGCAAAATGGGTTCTTTGGGCCAAGTATCCACAGCCTTGCCTTGGGCATGCTCTGCTCCATCCCTCCTCCCAGCCCCAGCTTTCCACAGCTCTTCCAGCCCATTGAAGGGGGTCAGTTCTCTGTTTCAACAGCCTCCTGGGCACTGAATACCCTCTTCCAACCCAAATAAGTATGTGGGTGTTTGGTGAGTGTTTTTTCTCACTGGGAGGCCCCGCACATCAGAGTGTGGATTTTGGTTTCAAGTCTTTCCTACCTTTTGGCCAACTCTTCTCTCACCTACTGCACTGGGCAGTCCCGCCTCCCTCCAGCTCTCTCGCTCTTTGCCAAACCCTGACTCTGGCTGGGAAACAGAAGGCTGCATGCTGCCCTCCTTGGATGTCACCCTCTTTGGGTTCCATGAATAAGTCAGCAGGAATGCTTCAAGAAAGCAAAGCCATCATTTTTCCACCAAAGGGGAAAAATATACACAACACTTTCATGGTTGTGCCCGAGTGAAAACACCCCAGGCCTCCTGCGTGGTTGGTCCTGGGGCTGAGAATATGCACCAAATAGGACTTCAGAGGTGAAATCATACTGTCTTCCAATTCCTCCGTATTTACCACGGGGACATCAGGGGAGAATGCCAGCTCAGATTCAGGAGTGGTATTGGACCAACCATCATCACCCACATCAATGGGAATTAAACTCACATAAAAAATGAATAAAAAGGCCAACTAGTGGCCCTAATAAGGAAGACACGACTCTTCCCACCACAATATCCTTTTAATTTAATTAAAAATGAGAGTCCATTAGGTGCTATGCTTCCTTTCTAGGCCTGAGGGCTGAGAGGTCCAGGAAATCAGCTTGTGTGGCTGTCAGCACATCTGCTAACCCTTTGATTGATTCTTCAAGCACAAAACTCTCCAGGACAGCATGGGGAATTTTTGAGCAGCCAAAGGGAAGAGAGAGGAGTGCTTATGTGTGGACACGGGCCCTCATGTAGGAAGCAGCTTATTTGCAAACACCCCATGCCGCCTTCCAAGTGAAAGATGGGATAAACACCAGACAGAGAAAACTTGATTGAGCATTTACAATCACTGAAGCCTGTGTGAAATACACCTTGTCTTAAAACTTTTAAAATGAGTTAAAAACAGCTAAGGAGCAGGAGAGCCAAAGAGAAAGGACATTGATTTAAAAATCAGTAAAACTGATTAGAATGCAGCATGCGTTCAGCATGACTAAACAGTGGTCTACAACTGAAGAAAGTGGTTGATAAATAAAACTGATTTGAAATAAAGGAAATTGAAAAGTCATCAGTATAAATTAAACCTTTCCTGATAGTGCCAACATTTTACTCACTTTTTAAAGCACTGAATGACGGTGTTCTAAATGCTTAAATGAACCTTATCTGAGTAATTTAAGGTATCCTGGTCCAAGTAAAAGGGCCATTTTTGGAAGAAGATAAAACCAAGGTGTAAAAGAACTTACTGCTGATCCAAGGCCACACTAAGAGTTTGCAAATCTAGGAACCGAACTTGGCTCTGTTGACCTTTGCTCCTGTCCACGGCGGGTCGTTTTTCCACATGGGGTGTTCACCATCCTTCATTGAATTGCCAGGAATCACCTGGGCAGTGCTGCTTCCAATACTGCATGTGGCCTAAAAGTTCATTATTCAAAGGAGAATGCCAAGCATTGTCTGTGTTCCCCATTCTAAGCTGAGTGCTCAAATAATTTTAAACAAAGTTTTATCACTGCTTTCCTTATTTAATTCATAAGAAACAAAGAGAGTTGGCATCATACCAAAGGTTAATCTCTCTTTTTTTTTTTTGCATGGACTAGAAAATCACTAAACTCAGGATGAGGAGAACCAGGATCAACTCTTGACTCTGCTGGGGAAGCACCAGAACCACAGCTTTGTGCAGATCCAGGGTACGATTCCTGTTATATTCTGTGCCATGGAACACAAATCCAGGGAGGGCCATTTGCATGGACTATGATGGAAACAGTATCCCAGCAAACCTTTCTGAGTTTCCCCCTGAGAGCAAGAATAGTTAAGTCCACTTTTCAAGTATTAAATGGGATAATGAGTGTAACTCTCCAGCATGGTGCAGTCTGTCTGCATGGTGTCTGACACAGCACCCAGAGCACAGCTGCTTTATGAATATAATGTTGATTTGAATCAAATTGAAGTAACTCATCATATTAAAGAATGATGAGTATTTCAATTTTATTCAAATCAATATTATATTCACATTAGTTCAGAATATTGTATCTTACCTCTGGACCTTTGAGGTACTAGGACAAATGCTTGGGAAGGATTACATGGATAGGACATTGCCGTGGGTGGCTTTGGAAACCAAGACACAGAATGAGAACTCTGTCCTATTGGATAGAAAGCAAGGGTGTGGCTGATGAAGGTGGTGGGAAGTACTGAAGTAGTATTAGGGTAGGGCCAGAAGACAAAGTTTGTGTTCTTCTCAAACCTTCTCTATAGCATCCCATTGGTCATGCCATGAAGGTGAGGCCTTACTCCAGTGTCTCAGAATTGAGAGGCGTGCCCTTGGCATACATTCCTGGGGCTGGGCTTGACTTTACCCAGGACCCAGGCTGGTTGCTTCTGATGGAGCTAAAGAGCCGGCTAAGGTGAAAGGGAGGATCCATGATTAAGATGGATCTTTACAAAAGCAATGACTTATCCGGGGCTGGTAATTTGGGAGATGGCCCTTGGGGAAGACAATCCTGTTATAACCCAATTAGGCTGGAAAAGTAAATGCTAAAGAGGAATGAAAGCAGGGAAGATGCCTTTTGTGTCACAAGAGGAAGACAAGTGGGTTCTTCACTGAGTCATAATCAAAGGCTTCCATTAACCAACCCATTAACTGGTAGAGAAGCCCCAGGTGTCCAGCTGCAGTAACACACACCCTTGAAGAAGGCTCACTGAGACACAGTCCAGCCTGCTCTGTTTCAAAGCCTCCCCCATTCCCTACTAAGTCTCCTGTAGTGAGTCACATCACTGGCTTTGGCAGTTACAGCATCATCTCTTTGAACATTACTTGGAAGTTTACAATGAGTTTTCACATCATGATTGAGGAAAGGCTGAAAGGAAAGCTGCTAGCATACACCCATCCCTTCTATGTGCCGGGGACTGCATAAAAGAATTCACAGATGTCTGTTTTGACCCCCACAAATCTGTTGGAAATATCTTTTTAAAGATGCAAAACTGAGCAACAGAGTTTAGTAAATTGTCCCGACCCACATGACTTTTTAGAGATAGATTTTGGACTTGAACTCAGGTCTCTTTCCATTATAGTGCATTGCCATCCATCTGTGATGTCACTGAACTCTCATCAGCCTTCCAAAGTAGGGTTTATTAGCTTCATTCCCCCTAGGTCACATTGCAGGTAAGAAACCAAGGGTTTGAAATTCTGACTCCAAATATTATGCTCATTTCATTACACCACAGCTGCTCTGACATATCACAAGGTATCTTGGACCACGAGATAGATATCCTAAGATATCTATGGAGCAGAGAGTTCCCTAATACTGCCTGCATGAAATGCATATGTACCTGTACACGCAAATACACACACACATACATACAGAGAGAGAGAGAGAGAGGAACATTCCACATTGAGACATTCAGAAAAAAAGAAACTACCAGTAAAAGTGATTGCTAGACTCCAAAATTCTTTGGAATCCTTTGAAATCAGAGGTTAGCAGGGCCATTCCCGAAAATGAAGTAAAGTTGATGGCAGGAAATGTGGAGCTCTTGTCCAATGTACTTATTTCATTCTCCTGAAATGCAGTGCTTTCTATTTGGGTCAACAGCTTGCACAACTAGCTGCAGGAGGAGAAAGACAGGCATGGGCCAGCCCCTTGGAGAATGCCAGGACCCCAGTAAGCTTAGCACACAGGGACCCTGGCCATGCTATAGGGGAGAGAGGCAGGCCCAGGGCAAGGTGGAGAGTGGATGGTCAGTGGCTGCAGAAGCCCCAGATATCATTCTCTACCTCACTCTTCTTTCCTGGGGATGAGAGGACATACTCTGGGCTGTAGTCTCCCTCTTCAAAAAGCTGTTGTCTCATATTATGTTGGTCCCCATACTTCTTTAAGGGACAGAAGTAGTTTAAAGCTTCTTGAGTAATATGAGCCGAAAAAGAAGTGGAAGAAAAGAGCCCTGATTTGGTGTCAGAGAAACCAAAGTTCAAATCTCATCTTTTTCTCATCCTAGTACTGTGCCACCATATAACCTTGGGCAAGTTCACCTTTCCTAGCACAGTTAACTTTTCTATAAAATTGAGATATTATAAGATATTATTACAGAAGCTATAGGGCATGATGAAAATTTTTTGAAATAAAAGTTAAAGGACCAGACAAATAAGAGTGACTTGAAACATTCTTCTTTGTGACTAATTCGTGACAACTCTACAAAGTCGGTATTACTCTGCCCATTTTACAGATGAGGAAATAGAGGCCCAGAAATTAACTACTTTTAAGCAATGAACCCAAAGTGACATTCTTAGTAAGTTCTAGACCCAGGATTAAAATTAGTTAAATACAAGCTGCTGTTTACTTTAAAGAAGGACCTCCAGGAAGTATCAAGTAAGAGTCCATATGTGACTCTGTTCATGATGATGGTGTTGGTGGCGAGACCACAGCAGGCAAATGGAAAAGTCAGAAAGAGCCTGAAAGAGAGAGGGCTTGAGACATACATTGAGAGCTCAATATTGGCCAGATGGAGGGCTTATAAAGTAGAGCAATTATGATTAAATTTTATCAGAATGATTTAAGACAAAATCTCAGGGTGAAAGAGACAGAGGCCAGGTGCTTGGGGATGGAGAGACAGAAGGGAGAGGATGAATATTCCTTGACCATTTACTGTGTAAGGTACTATGTTAGGTACCTAAAGTACATCATCATATTTATGTAATAATTCCATAAGTGTAATGAGACTACCAGTTACTCCCCCCATTATTCAGTTGTCCCTAATAGTCTTAGAAATAGAATCTCCCTGACTTTTTTTAGCATGCTACCAGGTTTTTCAGCCTCCATTTGCAGCTTACTCTTGCCATACGACCAAGTTCTAGGACAAGGAATAAGAGCACAAGTGATATGTACAACATCTCTATCACCCTCTTAAAAGGAGGTTGCAGGCCTTCTAATTTTTCTCCTTCCTCCATTCCATGAATTAAAATGTGAATATGGTTTCAGTGCACCAGCTTTGATTATGTGAACAAAGACCACACCCTCAGGCACAGGGGTGATTTTGTCTCCCTAGGAGACATTGGCAGTGTCTAGAGATATTTTTGGTCCTTACAACTGAAGAAAGGATGCTGCTGGCATCTAGCAAGTGGAGACCAGGGATGCTGCTAAACATCCTGCAAGGCATGAGAACATCTTCCCACCCCCATCCTGCCTCCTTCATCACAATTTATCTATTCTGTGTGCAAGTAGCATTTTACCACTCAGAGATGCTCTCTGCAGCCAGCTATCTGACTGTCTGGCTCATCTTTCCTTTCATATTGAGGAGTTTTTAATATGCAGGATTAACATACAATTTCCAGACTGACATTGGTATGTGTCACTGCCTTTGAGGAGACGTCAGCCCACGGCTTCCTTTTCATCTCCTGTAACTTCCTGTGATCACAGGAAATGGGATGATTAATGTTGGCCAGGGGAGGGTCCACCCACTCAGTGGCTGTGACTATTGGAATTCTAGGGTACCATAAAAACCACAGAATCACAGAACGCTTCTTTGGCCTCATGATGCCAGCTTGCCTCACACAGCGCAGTGTGGGGTCCAGAAATGATTTTTACATGAGTCAGTTCTTACAAGAGTTTTGTAGGTTCAGATCTATACGAAGCAACAACTTTCATAATCCTTTTCCCACACGTCCCCATTCCATCTTTGACAACCTGCCTCCCAAAGTAGACAGTGGGGTATTATCCATAGCGTAGAAACGAGCCAGTCTATAAATGTATATCCTCAAATCAGGCGTTTCATCCAGGGATCTGAGCTCCTTTGCTGGGACTCTTAATATCTTGCAATATGTGATATCTTCCACTAGAAGTAAAGACCCCAGATGGATAATTCACCCACACTTTAAGCTCCAAAATATCTCTTAGATGTGCCTGGCCTCTTCCCAAGCCCCAAACACTAATATTGCAAACATTCTCAGAATCTGAAGTAGAATATTTAATTCAACCACAGTAAGAATCAGCTACATGCTGTAAAATAAAACATACACACAGATAGTGCATATATGTCCTCACTTCTTAAAATCAGTCCAAATGTAATGCAATTTAAAAAGGCCAAAGTCGTGTTCTAAGGGAACCAAAGAAGGGGTGAATGAAAGCAAGGTGTTGAGAATGCCTATAGCATTGTTGGGGCTCTGAGAAAGGCTGAAAGAACAAAGGGAGGGAGAAGATCATATCTGTCCTAGGGGAACCTATGTTTAACATAACAGAGTAAAAATACAGCCACAAAAATGTGTACATTTCAGTTAATCTTCATAACAACCCTATGAGGTAGGTATTCTTGTGATCCTCATTTTTAATGGTATAAGTGAGAAGATGAATATCATCTTGTGCATGGTTACAGGTACCATTAGCATAATCCATATTCAGCCACCCGGCTGCAGAGGTCACTTGGAGATGGAATGTGTCCTATGTTCCATGCTGTGCTGCTTCTCTCTCCACTCAGCTTGGGTCTTTCAGATCCACCACCTGGACCTCCAGGAACTGCTTCCTCTTTATATAATACTTGTAACTCTCTGTGGGCTCCAGTAGGAAACAGGCAGAGGTGGAGTCCATCTGGAGTAGGTCACAATTCTTACTTTCACGTCCTTTACTCTACAATCTACTAGCACACGAGGCTCTATGGGGCTATTAGGCTTTGCAGAAAATTGGGAAAATAGTAGCATATCTTGTATCATTGTTAATAACTCTATGTGAATAGTAGGCGTGATTTGTCCTGAAAGCTCCTCAGCACCCAATCACTAGAAATTTCTCATTGGTTGCCTTTCTCCACTGGTTCAATGCTCCCAGTGCATTGTCTGGCATTTTTATCATGCTCTTGTCTCTGTATTACAATGGAGACAGAACACATGGACTCTGTAAAACTACAACAGGATGTTTCACTTTACCACAGCACAGAGAGTCCTCAAGAGCACTACAGAGATGCAGAGCAGTGTTCCCAGGAAATAGAGCTCATGGAGAAAGTGAGCTGGATCCAAAGCATGAAATCTACCCCAGAGAATCCCTCTTTTTTCCCAACTCAGGTAAAAGTAGCAAAGTGACCAAGCCACCGAAAAATAAGAAAATGTCTTGGAGAAGGAGGGCTTCCTGAAGCCTATATGACCATCCAGAATTCACATGGAATGAAAAGTCTCTCTCTTCTTCTTAGGCTACATTTTCTTTCTTGAGGATGTTTGCACTGCTTTCTTAAGATCTCCTAAGACCTTCGGTAAATAACACTGACAGGTCCTATCTCTCACAAGATATTTTGGCAAATGAGAAAAATTCAATCAATAATCTGAGAAACACCTCACCTTCTGCTTTCATTAGAGTAGGAAAAATAGTTTAAGTGGAAGTCAATTTTCATGAATCAGCAATAATGAGACACAAGTTGAACTCAAGTCTGTTTCATTCAAAATCTCATGCTCTTTTCCTTCAACGATTCTGTTGTTCGCTTATACACCTTAAAATCCTTTGTACCCACTCTGGTCTCTGAGACATTTTCATGTTATTAGCTAGAAATAACACTGTAGGAGAAAGATTTCCTGACCAACTGCTATTAGGAGTTGAAAAAAAAATGTTTGACCAGTTTATGGCATATTCAGATGATGGGAAATTTATTTTAAAAATTCTAATGATTTTGTGTCAGTTGACTACTTGCAAAATAAAACTTTTTGTTCTAAGGCACATGAATGCACCTTAAAGGACATCTCAGACATCAAAACATTATTATCTGTTAGACAGAGATTAATTGGAAGCACACAGCTTCGATTTCTTTCCAAGTAGCAGGTACAGGAAGAAGAATCAGTACTCAGGCATCCCAAACAGCAGTTCTGCTCCCAGTTTTCTCAGAATCTCTTTGCCTGAGTGCTTACAAATCATTTTTTAATATTGAATCATTAGGATAAGTTCTCAAGTATTTGTTGATAGACCCATGGTGAGTAATTAATAAGTACGATTGGTGTAGTGGTTTATTGATTCAATCACTATCCACATTATGAAGTTGTTAACATCTGGCTGAAAAATATTAAATTGTGCCTTTCCAAGGTTAATTATTTATTTTTTAACAGCTCCTTGAAAATGGTAATTCCTAACATTTATTGAGCATGTTTTATGTGCCAGGTACTGTATTAAGTACTCTATATAAATTATTCCATTCCCACAAAAACTTTATGAATTAGCTGTTATTTGTCTCATTTTAATGATGGGAAGACAGAAGCATAGATGTATACCTAGTAGTTGGTGGAGTTGGGAGCCTACTGCTTAATCTTGATGGATTGGGTTGAGTATTCTAAGGAGGGCTGTGGTAGTTCAGGTTATTTAGGTAAAGAATAGAGATTCAAAGCAAATCCCAAGGTATATTCATGACTTTCTGAGTGGCAAGAGAAGTAAGGTTTTTTTTTTGTTTGTTTGTTTGTTTTTAAATAGACTTCAACAATTGCATATTTCTTTCTTTAAAGATTTTTCATTTCAAATGACTGACTTAATTTTCATGGAAATTTTGCTATATTATGGAATGTTTTGACTTAGTGGAAATGTTTTAGAAGGCTATTCCTGGAGATTACCCAGGTGAAAAAAGAGCTCCAGGTGAGAAATGTCTATACCATGTATCTACTGAGGAACATCCCTTTTTTTTTTTTAACCCTAGACCTCTTTCTCTGGATTCCAAACATGTGCATCTAACTTCCTACCTGACATCTCCACTTGGATGTCTAATTGTCACATCAACCTTGGTCTGTCACAAATGAAATTTATTTCTTTCCAAAACTGGGCCTCTCCCTTTCTTTATTAAACATTAAATGCTACCACTTAGGTTCTCAATCCAGAAACAGAGTTATCCTTAATTTATCTCCCTTCTTCATGGTCTCACAGCCAATCAACACGTTATATAGGTCCTAACTTGAGAATTACTTCAAAACTGCCCATTTTTCTCCATCTCATCTTCTAGGAATTATGTAATGGCCACCACCTAGTTTCTCTGCATCCCCTCTGGCCTTCATCCATGTCAGTTATCCCACAACACTCATGAGAATTTTCTAAAAATGCAAATCAAAGATTCTGGTCCAAGATAATGGACTGAATGTATAAGTTTACCCCTTTACATTTCTAAGGCCCATTTGCCATGAAAAATAAGAAAAAAATATTTTCTTCCAAAAGACAAAGAGAATTAGAATTAAAATTAAAATTATCAGTAATAGGATATTTCAACACATATCCCAACACATACCAACATAGACCCAAAGTTAATACTCATTGGCTGGTATGGAAGATGGGAAGAGAAAGATGAACATTACAGAACTCCACTCAGACTCTTGACTCAGAAACACCTGGTATAATGGGGTACAGGCATAAAGACAGTTTCAAAAATGTACATAGAAATTAACTTTCCTATTCTCTTCTCTACTCCTATGTCCACCAAGAACATAAATTTTTATCTGCCATGGTGGGGGTGGTAAATTTATTTTTACCTAAAACTTTTAAAATAAAATATAAAATAATGGTCAAGCAATATTTTAGTGAGGGCATGGCATTTGTATTCTGGCATATATGGATCCCTCCATGTAACAGCAAGAAGCCTGCCCACTTAGCTTAAAATGAAGCCTAGTGGTGAACAAGCTCCACTCCCAAAGCTTTCCTGTCTCTTAACTCTTAAACATGAATGAAAAGTTCAAGATCACTCGATGCTTGAGAAAAGCTTCCAACATGAAAGAGAAATAACAAGAAGGACATCAACACCAAAGATGATCTTGAAGGAAACAGATGATTCAGCAAACTGAAGAGGAAAAAAATATTAAATCTAATTGCATAAAAAGTTTCATCTATTAAATTAAATCAGAATGCAAAGAAGTCGCAACAAAAAGATAGGGAATAATTTTATAAAATTAAAAATGTGATTACAGAAATAATAGAGAATAGATGATAAAGATGAAGGAACTGGAGTTCCCGTCGTGGCGCAGTGGTTAACGAATCCGACTAGGAACCATGAGGTTGCGGGTTCGGTCCCTGCCCTTGCTCAGTGGGTTAACGATCCGGCGTTGCTGTGAGCTGTGGTGTAGGTTGCAGACACAGCTCGGATCCCGAGTTGCTGTGGCTCTGGCGTAGGCCGGTGGCTACAGCTCCGATTCGACCCTTAGCCTGGGAACCTCCATATGCCGTGGGAGCGGCCCAAGAAATAGCAACAACAACAACAACAACAAAAAGACAAAGGACAAAAAAAAAAAAAGATGAAGGAACTCACACAGAATGTAGAACAAGAGGCAATGGTGGAAAATTTGAGACTAGAGGCTGACACTTAGCTAATAGGATTTCTAGAGAGAAAGAATAGAACAGAAGGGAAGAAACTATCAAATAAGTAATAAAGGTAAATGTTTAAAAAGTTAAAAGATATGAACCTTCGAATTGAGAGGGTCTTCTGTGTATCTAGCTTAGCAAGCAGGATAAATAAAATAAAGTGAAATAAGATGGTTCCAAGGGTCTAGAGAGGGAATACAAAAACCAAAAATCCAATAGGAAGAAGGAAGAAGAGCCATGCTGGTCTCAGACTTCTCTGTAACTCTGTGCCAGAAGGTAGTGAGATGCTGGTCTGTTTGCAGGGGGATCCAAATCCAGCCAAACTACCAACCAAGTATGCAGAAGCCTCCAAACATTACTGCCAATGCATCCCCACCCACCCCCACCCCACACACAGAAAGTACCTTGAAGGCCGAAATGAAGATAGAGGAAGAAATGAGAGCCATAGAAGAGGAAATTCAACCTAGCAGAGGAATGAAGTAAAAAGTCCCAAGATGACAGCTGTTCATCAAGTATAGAGAACAATCATGCAGTGTTGTTCAGGAGCAGGAGAGATGGAGCTAGGAGAAAGGGAGACTTGGAAGATTGGCTGGAATCCCTGGGGGAAAGGTTAAAGTACTTAGGGGACCTGATCAAGGGACACAGTACAAAGGGGAAAAATTCAAAGCAAGGTGAAAAGCAAATGGTTATGAAAGAATATGTGATCATTGCATATTACGTGACTCTTCAGTGACTGATAGCTGTTCACAACAATGAGAACACTGATGACATTTACATTTGAGAATCACAAGGCATGGGTGGATTGTTATACTTACAAAACAAAGTGCAAATATGATCAATCTGACATTTTAACTGTAAATCTGGAAAAGACAGAGCCTGGAATATGGACGTAGGATAGAATAGAATCTAGAGGAGAAAAGGGAAGGAGTGCAAACATCCTAACCTTATAAGTGAGAGGTCTAGAAAAAATATCTATATGTGATAGAACGAAAAAGTAAGCATATTATTAAAACTTAAAAATTAACTATTAGAAGAATTTAGAAGAGTGGTTAACTATTATGGAGACTGGGATGGCATGGGTGATAGTGTAAGTAAGCTGAGTCCTCATTTATCATAGCAAGAATTTAATAGATAAAAATCTAAATTTAATGATTCAAAAACAGTCTTACCGGCCTACGATTTAAAGGGAGAGAAGTAACCATAATGAGAGATAAAAACAAAAAAAGAGATAAAAAGCATAGCCTTTAAAAAATAGAATTAGGGCTGTGGAGAATAAGTTGGAGAACTGGAGGTTTTCTGTAGAGGTTTTTCTGTGTTTTGGAAAGAGACAAACCCGATCACCTTTGAGACATAAAAGACAGCTTAATTCATCGGTTTCAAGACACAGCAGATATGTGTGCCACACATGAGGTGAAACTATGAATAGTTTCCATAACTATAAAAGAAACAAAACAAAATAAAAAAATGGATTGCCTACTTGGGAAGAGAAACTGAAACAGGAAGAAGCAGGGGTCTTCAGTTGGCAGTAATTTAGAACTAACCAAGAAACAAAGGTACAGAAACAACGTTATTCTCCTTCAAGATCACATGGGTGGACCTAGCCTTGGTGGAGAACTTAGGAGTTTTGGTGAAAAGGCCAAATATGGTAAGGCGGGCATGATGGAGCAATGGGAAATGTATGCATGTGAGATTCAGACCAGAGTTTTAACCTTATCTCCCCTTTTACTGGCTCTGTGGCCTTGGACATGCTACTTAACCTAATCTTCTTGAGCCTCAGCTTTTTTTCATCTCTAAAACAGTGATGATAATGCAAATTTTACATGGGTTATGTGGATTAAATGAGATACACAATGCAGAGAGCCCAATATGATAACCGCCCACAGATGATACTCAGTGAATTCTCCTATTCCTTTCCTCTTCCCCCGTTTCATAAAAGATTGCTAGGCTAATGTTAAATAATAACCTAGTGAAAATGTGTCCTGCAAACCAAATAAAGCCTAACTATGAATCAAGGTGAGTGCCAAAGACCTGTGCTCAGCTAATGCCAAGCAAATGAGAAAAAGGGGATTATAAATCAGTGCAAGATGATCTGGAGTGAAGGAGGGAGTTCATAACCAGATGGAGATCAGAGACTAGGGATTACAGGAGTAAGACAACTGCTGGATGTAAGATCATGTCCTGAGGCCCCACACCTGGGACTAATACCGGGAACACTAGATGTTGCTTCCAAACCACAGAGTGGAATGAACCCAAACCTACCTCAGACAGGTTTGGTACACAGCATGGAAATGATTAAATAGAGGAAGAGGGGAAGAGATGAGGGCCATGGGATCTTAAACATGTGAGAACTTTGCATGAATAGGCAAATGGGTAAAAGACTTGGCAGAGAATCAGAGGCATCTGCAAAGACTGCAGGAGCCAAAGGGAGGCTGAGTCAATGGGGCTGTGCCATGGTCCCAAAATGAATGGGTCACAGGTAATCAGCAGAGGATACTTACAGAATCACAGTGATGGGGCTAGGCCAGTGCACATCCAATAAGCAGCAGGTAGGTGGATATGCTCATGAAAATGAGCAGGCAAGTAATAGGGGAAAAAAGGAGCTCCATATCTTATTCACATCCAACTGTAATATGAGAACATTGATCACTGTTCATATAACATTGGCCATAATTATCACTATGCAGGATGAACTACAAAGGCAAATTGTGTCCTTGAGAGAGAAGCAGGCTTCTGTTTAAGGAAGCAGCCTTCGGACAGGCTAAGGATAAAAAATCAAATTGTACCAAGGGGAGTTCCTGTTGTGGCACAGCCGAAACAATTACAACTAGGAAACACGAGGTGGCAGGTTTGATCCCTGGCCTCGCTCAGTGGGTTAAGAATCTGGCATTGCCATGAGCAATAGTGGTGTAGGTCACAGACCCAGCTTGGATCCCGTGTTGCTGTGGCTGTGGTGTAGGCCAGTGGCTATAGCTCTGATTAGATCCCTAGCCTGGAAACCTCCATATGCCATGGGTGCAGCCCTAAAAATCCAAAAGAAAAAAAAATTGTACCAAGGAATGAAGCTTACAAAGATCATCATGGAAAGGATGGAACTAGAGGCTCTCGTACTAAGTGGAGTAAGTCAGAAAGAGAAAGACAAATACCATATGATATTGCTTATACCCGGAATCTAATATGTGGCACAAATGAACCTACCTACAGAAAAAAAAAAAAGGACATGGAGGACAGACTTGTGGTTGCCAAGGGGGAAGGAGGGAGTGGAACAGACTGGGAGTCTGGGGTTAGTAGATGCGAACTATTGCATTTGAAACAGATAAGCAATGAGATCCTGCTGTATAGCACAGGGGACTATATCTAGTCACTTGTGATGGAACATGATGGAGGATAATGTGAGAAAAAGAATGTGTATATATGTGCATGGGTCACTTTGCTGTATAGCAGAAATTGACTGTACATTGTAAATCAACTATAATAAAAATTCAAAAAATAAAAATAAAAAAGAAAGAGAAGTTCAATCTCAATCAAACAATAGGAAAAAAGGAAGTTTTGCTCAGTTCTCTAATGTTTCCTAGAAGACAGAAGAAGGAGGATGAGGTTCAGGGGAGATAGAAATGAGACAGGCCTCATGGGTGGTTGCTGACACACTGGCTGTACTGTATTTCTGAGGGTAGGAGAGGCATTCTGATCTCATTAGAGAGTCAGGTGTCATCTGGGATAGTGAGTGGGATAGATACTGCCTGGCACAGTACAGCCAGTGTGCCAGCAACCACCCATGAGTGGTGATGTGGGTCTCAGCCAGCCTGAACCATCTTCCTATATTTATGTATTTATTTATTTATTATTTTTTAACTTTTATTTCCCAAATATAATTTTTTTCTACTGTCTCAGACTTCAGGCAATATTACAAAGCCACAGTAATTAAGATAGTGTGGTTCTGGCAGCAAAACAGATTATAGACCAATGGAACAGAATAGAGAACCCAGAAATGAACCCAGACAAAGGCGTCAGGAACACAAAATGGAAAAAAGACAGTCTTTTCAGCAAGTACTTCTGGGAAAACAGCTGCATGCAACTCAATGAAATTAGAACACACCCTCACACCATGCATGAAAATAAACTCAAAATGGCTTAAAGACTTAAATATAGCAATGAGATCTTCCTAAATTTTTGCCAGCTCAGGCTTTACCTCCTAAGAAAACTATTCCTGATCCCACAATCTGGTCAAGTTTCTACCGCAGGAAAGCCTATGAGCCTCAAAGGAGTTCTCCGGATCAATGAATCAAATAATTAAATTCTTTCTTCTGGGGGTGGGGGTCACTAGTCAGAGTCCACTGCAGAAGGCTCTGGACTCCCAGTGTGAAGGAATTGTCTCCATAGACACAAAACTCTTCTCCTTTAATGAGAGAAAAGAAGATAGCCACACAGATTTTCCACAAAAGATAGAAGAGACAGGAGGCCTATAATTACTCTTCACTGAAGGTGGAATGTTTTGCATGTTAAATTATGCTGTCTGGGATATTTTTAAATTTCTCCGTTAAAATGCTTTCTTAGTTAACTGTGCCATTCTGGAAGGACATAGAGGTGAGGTCACAAGTAAAAAAGACAGACAAGTCTTCTTTTCTGGGATTCATCAGATGTCCTCCAGGAGTCGACGTGAGTGTTAGGCGAATATCCTGTTGCTAAGTAGGCCTTGGCCCCTTCATAATTAAGAAAGGAATATTATGCAGAGTTGATGATCCAGGAACGTGGCTGGGGCTAGAGCTGTATTAGTTTGTATGACTCAGTACCCCAAACATGTCTTAGCTAGACCCATCCAAAAGAAAAAAAAAATACACACACACACATACACACATATACTGCTCTCAAGAGGCCACCCACATGCAGTGATGAATTTCCAAGACCCAAACTAACTGCCTTGGAATTCATTTAAAATGCTCTTTTTTGCTAAAACTTGGGATGTGTGAATTGGGCGTCACTCTGCTTCCCAGAGTTGTTGAGAGAGGAGGATATCCCCAAGGGCCAAGGATGCTCAGCCAAGTCTGGAAAAGGTCCAGGCTGGACAGTGAAATAAAAGCTATTTTATTCAGAGGAGGTTGCTGCTTAATCAGACTGGGATGGTCCCTAGAACACGGGAAGTATCCAAGATTTTTTGAGGTGCTGTGGAATTGAGAAGTACAAAGGCATCAAAGTGATAGAAAAGAGATAGAGAAAAGGAAATGTCCTGAGGCTATTCACAAAAAATAATAACAGATGATAATTATGACTTCAGTTATTTCAAAGACTTGTGATGCTGAGTTATACAGCTGAGGTTCAAGTCATGGTCAAATGTCCTGGACCCAGAAACTGAGATTAAGAGATATCGTCAGCACTGGGCAAAGGTCAAGAGCCAAAACATAGAAGAACAGCCAGGATTCTGTTACATGGAGCTCGCAGGAATGTGAAACCAGAAATGGAATGCAAATGATGAGGTCAGTTCATTGCAAAGGATTGTCAGGGACTAAGTGTTCGCAGGGTGGCTATTAAGTCCCAATTTCCCAGGGATAATCCCATTTTATACCTATCATTTCAACTCAGTTTAGCATTGACTTTAGAATTTTCATTTTTAACCAAGGGTTATTATTAATATTTGCATTAAAATAAGTTGAGATGGAATAGAAAAACTATGTTATACTTGCAACCTCTATGAGGTTCTCATTTATTAATGTATGAGATTCAGAGGCACCAAACATAGTTCTCAATTTAACTTATGATTATGTCTAAAAAACAACAAATAATAACCCATCTCTCCTTTCCCAATTTTTCTTTCTTTCAGTTCCCCAAAGAAGATCCTGAGAAAATGATTCACGCATGAATATCTTATTTATTTGGAGTTAAAGGAAAACACAAGTAGATGAGTACGGATGTGAACAAAGAATGGGAAAGCAGAAAATAAACGGTGCCGAATTAAGGCAACTACCTCTGAAGGTGACTGCAGTCTAATGAGCTGGACAAACTCTGGGAGCCAATGTAAAAGGGTTGTGTAAAATGATTTTCCCATTTATGGTGCAAGGCAGTTGTGATAGTTATACACTGACTTTGATCAGTTATTGGTTGAGGGCTTCTTCCAAAGGACATTCATTCTCTAGCATTTATGACCTGCATTGAAGATAGCAAATTAAGCTTTGGTGATTAAAACCAAACCAAACCAAACCAAAACAAAACATCAGGGAAAGAAATGCAGGTAAGTGCTACTGTACACCAAAGTGATAGAGGCAAAGGGTTATGAATTGGGCACCAGCAACATTTCATGTAGTCCTGCTCTATACTACTCAAATCCTAATGACCTCAAATTATCATCTTCATACGGTTCTAGATTCTCCTTACCCTGAACCAGAACTTCTGCTATTCTGGGTTGTTTGACTGTAAGGATAACTAGGCCTTCATCCCTGAGATGATTAATCTCCTGGTTTGACCTTTGACGGGCCAGGGTTTTTGCACTATACAAGCATGGTTTCCACAGGATATAAAAGCACCAATACATATCCTAGCGAATCACTTGACTTCCCAATGTTTCCCTCTCTGGCTCCCTTATGTAGATGCAACCTAGTATTCTTATGATAATCAGTGTCAGTTATCTGCCAGTATGGTAGCTCATTAGTTTCTTGTTGAGCTATTGGCACAAGGAACCCAAAACAAAGTAGGAATTGTGATTTTTAGGGTTAGTGAAACTCTTACAGTGTTCCCTTATAGAAGCAGTTACTCCCTGGAAACCAGAAACTTTAGACCAACAGACTCTAAAATTGTGGGGTCAGGGAGCACAAATTACCCAAGTGAGCCATTAGGAAAGATAGTGAGAGAGGCTGGGGCCCATACCTATAGGAAACCTATTGGTTTCCAGACTCATACATATTAGGGTGCTCAGCACCATAAAATCGTTCCATGTACATACCAGATCTTGAAAGACGGCACCCCAAACTCTGCTGCCTTTAGGAGAAAATTCCAATATTCTCTCCATCTACCAGTTTTTGAGTCATATAGTTACTAATAGGCTCAGTGGATCTCATGGTCATATTCACTTGTATGTCTCGATCAACATCAAAATTTGACATGAAATAGTCAATTAGAGCATCCTTTAACCTTGTTTGCAAGTGATCTACAAATTAAGAATGTTTCTTTGTATTTTTGAAGAATTATAAAAAACAAAGAAAAGCATGTGGCAGAGACCACAGGTAGCCCAAAAGTTTAAAATATGTACTCTCTGTTTCTTTATAAATTTGCCAGCCTCTGAACTGGATCAGTAATTGTCAATTTTGGCAGGAAATATTAATTTCTACTAAATGAAATCTCACATGGGGTCCAATCCAAATTAAAAAAAAAAAAAAAAAAGAATAGGTAGAACAGCTCTGGCTGAAGAGCTGAGAGATTTTAGTGAATGGCTTAAAACCCTGTTCCCTCAGCTTCCGTCTCACTCTCTTAATGCCTAAGTACCTCCTCAGAACATTTGGGCTCCACAGAATGTGGTTGAAAACACTGAGTTTAGAAGGTCTCTCAACTCTCCCAGTGTCAATATCCGGATATTGTTTTTTATATTGGCCAGTACTGCTAAAGAACACACTGGCCTCCCAAGAGCTGAATTTTGTTCAGTAATATAGCTCGGTAATTATTAACATGTCCCGAGGGCACGAACAACCACAGAGCTCCAACGAAGTCACAAAACTGTTAGCAAAGCAATTAGGTCTTTGCCCTCTTCTCCCAGGAGTTTCTACTAGCTTCCTGAAAGTGTCAATTTCACCCCTAAAATTTCACTCTTGCTAAAGTTGAAACCACCCCCAGATGGGATCACTAAACTTTTGTCAGAGGTATGGCTGTCTGACAAGGCTCAGGTTTGGGCTGGTCTTTGCAGTTTGGGAAGTTTGCTTTTTTAACACAAGAAATAAAGTTGTGCTCGTGCTTTTCTGAAGAATTTTAAAACACAGAAATCAGGTCAAATGGGCAATTATTCCTGGGCTGCATAACATTTCATTCTTTGCCCAAACCAGAGACAAACATCAATTCCCCAGTTCATAGGGGCCCTCCTTTTTCATTCTAAGGGGATAAGTTGTGCAACCTCTGAGGGTTATACAAAGGTTTGGTTCAATCATCTTTCTGGCATATCCTTTGTAGAATACGCCTCTGAGGTAATGGCCTATATCTCAAAGCCATAATCTGCCCAATGAACCAAAGCCTCTTCTTTCCTGGAACCCAGAAGGGCATGGGGCGGAACTAATCCTCTTTTCCCATGCCTATTCCATATCCTGGAAATTCTAGTGCTCTCCCAAGTTCCCAAGGGACTGAGATTTTCATGATTATGTTTGGATCTGACTTCCTGCTTCTCCCAACTCTCATTCTCTACTCTGCCCCAGGGCATTGTCAAACACAATGAGGAACAGCCTGAAATTAGTGAAGTCAAACATGGATTTCTTCATTTTTCCTTTCAATTTTATTGACATGCTTTATGTATTTCGAAGCTCTACTTTGGGTGCATACATATTTAGGATTTTTATATTTTCTTGGAAATTGAACCCCTTATCATTATCTATTGTTTCTTCTTTTTCCTGACAGTGTTCTTTGCTCTGATTTCTGTTTTCTTTGATGCTAATATATTCTCACTTTGTTTTGTTAGTATCTATATGGTATATCTTTTTCCAGCTCCTTATTTTCAATCTATTTGTCTTATGTTTAAATTGGGTTCCTTTTAGGCAGTACAGAGTTGGGTCTTATTTCTTATCTATTCTGAGAATACCTGTATTTTAATTGGTGTGCTCTGACTATCTACATTTAATATGATGTCAATATGGCTCGATTAAATCTACCATCTTGTTAGCTTTTTTCTCTTTAGTACTTTTTTTTCTTTCTGCTTTTCTATTTTTATGGCTATTCTTGGGCTAATTGCACATTTTTTATAATTTGATTTTATCTTCTCTCTTGGCTTATTCGTTTCACATTTTCACTTATATTTTTTGTGGTTACTCTAGGGTTGCAGTACACAACTGTAATCAGTGTCTATCTTTGAATAATATGCTATTTCATGTGTAGTGCAAGAAGCAGAGAATATTCTAAATTCCTTCATTTTGCTCTAATGATGTCATAATCTACTTTCGCGTTTACTATAAACACAATGCATTGAATCTATTTTTTCTTTAGACAAATTAATTTCAAGAGCAATTAACTATAAGAAGAAATCAATTTCATTTTATCTTTCTTCTATTTTCCAGGCCCTTCATTTCTTCCTCTTGATCCACGTTTCTGCCTCATATCATATATCTTCTGCCTACAGAACAACTTCTTTGACATTTTTTGTAGATTAAGTCTGCTGGTATTTGAATTAACCCAGTTTTTGTTGGGATAAGTTTTTACTTGTACTATTTAGAGTCATAGTTTTGATAAGTTTGTTGTAATTCTTCTTTCATTTATATTAATAGCTTTTTTCTTCCTTTAGCTGTCTTCAAGATTTTATTTTTGTCTTTGAGTTCAGTGGTTTGAATACGATATGAATGACCAGGTATATGTATGCATGTGTGTGTGCTTGGCTGTTTCTGAGTTTCGTGGACTTGGGGCTTGGTGTCTGTCATTAATTTTGGAGCACTCTAATTAGAAATGTTGAGCTTGATGGTGCTGTGTTCACTCCGCACCACAAACTTCAGATTTCTCTAGCCATATCTTGTGTTTAGGGTGTGGGCTAGTTGCAACAGGGTTTATCTCAATGTCTGTTCTACCACTGGTTTTGGGTCTTCTTTTTGCCCCTTGCCTCAGAGATCTCCACACTTATGATTCTCTTCCATCTCTCTCCCAGCAGTGTTCCTATTATTACTTGTTACTTAACACTAGTTAGCTTGGTAGTGGTCGGGGAGGGGTGTCTCTGTAGCTTTGATTAAGCCTCATTCTTTCAGCAGGCATTATATCCCAGGGTCTCCGAAATATGCATCCTCCTTCTACAGCTATAGCCTGTTTCCCATATGACCCCTGACTTTCCCTCAGGTGTAGTTTTTTCCTTTCTGTTCCCCTCCCCCAGCAGTGGTGGATTTTCACCAATGCCCTAAAGCATGTTTTTGTCCTTTTTCCCATAGAGTTAGGCTTTTGCTCTACAGTGAGGCAAGAGAGAAGGGTCTCAGTAGGGTTCTGTGACCCTCCTTCATTGGTCGTTCTACTCATTTGTACCTTCAGGGACACTTTTATAGGGCTCTCACCAGTCTTTTATGAGAGCACCCTGTGGAGTTCATGGAGAAATGCACTGAAGAAACTGCAGAGTTCTCCAGTTTCTGCAGCTCTTCAGTGCATTTGCAATCTCCCCTTGGTGTCCAGCTGCACCTTCCTTAGCTAAGTAAGTGATAGCATACCTCTATCACTGCTGACATCTGTCTCTCCTCATATTTGGGGGTCAGTTTGTTGCTCTGCCACCACTGTGCTCCTGTAGTGTCATGAAAAGTCATAAAATTGTCTGTTTTTTAATTGAAATGTTGAGAATGATTTCTTTTCAGCTTTCTATATCCTCCAGTAAAGAATAGGAACCCCACTGCTTTTAATTCTTGTCTATAAGTTAATTATTTGAAGTATAAAATAATTCCCCAATTTTAAAATTAAGAAAATGGGTACAGAAAAACTCTGTGTTTTAGTATACTGGTAGGGAGTAGAGGATGTAAGGAAGCAGATGATAAAGCAGAAGCAGGTGATAAGGCTGAAGCAGGGTAGAAACTTACAAGTGTGTTGTGCCCAAACCAGTGCAGGTTTACTTAGTTGAGAAATGATGAAGATCAGGATGAGGAGGATAAGGATTAAGGGTAATGATATCAAATAAGTACAGAGGAATTAAAATATGTCTTCATTTCCTACTTTATATTCTTCACATTTTGCCTTTCTCTTCATTGAATAACAGCATCCAATGCCTCAAGGACAGAATGCAAACTTTTTATTTTTTTTAATTTTAATTTTTTGTCTTTTTAGGGCTGCACCTGTAGCATATGGAAGTTCCCAGGCTAGGGGTCAAAATGGAGCTGCAGCTGTTGGCCTAGGCCACAGCCACAGCAACAGCAGAATCCAAGGCATATCTGCAGCCTATACCACAGCTCAAGGCAACACCAGAACCTTAAACCAATGAGTAATGCCAGGAATCAAACCCACGTCCTCATGGGTACTAGTTGTGTTCATTACCTCTGAGTCAGGATGGGAACTCACAAAATGCAAATTTGAAAATCATCATATTTTTGGACTTTGAGTCTTAAAACAAAGGGTAAGGGAATATTTTGCAATAGACAGAACCAATTTTGTACATTCCTAAAATGGGATAAAATTAGCCTGGGCTGTGCTGACTCAGAGAAGCAGTAAGAGAACCTGAAATGCAAGTATTTAGAGAAATAGATCCTGTCTGTTGCATCCTTCATTCAAGCTTCCAAACTGACCTACAAGTGGACAAAAATGCCCAGTTCCTTGGTGGTTTCAAAACTGGCTCCTCCCTTTCTGAGTGGCATCTGGGAAAACAGTGAGGCCTCACAGCACCTCCATCCCCACATCCCAGCAAGACCCAGGAGAAGTAGAGTAGAAATGGCACAGTGCCTCTGGGTACATTGGGCTGAGGCACATTCCCAGAATTCTATACACCCCAGTGAGAAGATAGAAACTGAAATAATTTCCTGTGCTCCCTAGGAAACCACAAAGGTAGGCTCTTACACAAATCCAGTGTCTTTCCTAAGTTCAGGAAGCAGCTGAATTTCTCCTGGGCCCCCCAGATGTGGCAAAGAAGCAGAATGGAATGTGGTTTTATGGTCTGGAATGACAGAGCAGTGACCTGCTTGATTTCACGACTGAAGTCCCTTCACAATTATAACCTTGGTGGATACAAGTATAAACTGTTAATGACCAAGAACTAATTAGATATCCCCAAATTCAATGCTAAGGTGTCCCACAAGTCCCTAGAAAGCAGATGCACCCTGAAAAAAAGGAGGTTGGATAGGGACTGACTTGACTTGATTTCTTTTTTATCAAGGGGTAAGATATGTACTTTTAAGAGAAATTAAATTGAGTCATATAAAAATAGACAAATTACAGTTCTTGTCTATTGATTCTGTTGATCAAGGTTTGTACCTGTTAAGCTTTTAATGGCATTATTTATTACATTTCACTATGTTCCAGGCATCTAGCTAAGAACATTAATCCTCTCAACAAACCTGAGAGATTCTTTTACCATCTTCATTTGAAGGACTTTGGTTTATTGAGATTAACTTAGTTGCCCAAGGTTTCATAGCTAGTAAGTGATAGGGCTGGCACTTAACATAGCTTTTTATAACCACAATACCCAAGCTATTTTTTTTGTCCTCCTTTTTTAAAAAATTGGAGTAAGTTGATCTAAACTATTGTGTTAGTTTTAAGTGTATAGCAAAGTGGTTCAGTTATACATTTATGTATATTTTTACGGTTCTTTTCCATTATAGGTTATTACAATATATTGAATATAGTTTCCTGTGCTATGCAGTAGATCCTTGTTGTTTATTTTATAGTAATGTGTATCTGTTAACACCGTACTCCCAGTTTATCCTTCCCCCTCCCTTGCTTTCCCCTTTGGTAACCAAGCATTTGTTTTCTATGACTGTGAGTCTATTTCTGTTTAGTAAATAAGTTTATTTGTATTTTTTTATGTTCTAGATATAATTTTTATCATGTAGTATTTGTCTTTGCTTACTTGACTCAGTACACACACACACACACACACACACACACACACACAAATGGAATATTACTCAGCCATGAAAAGAATGAAAGGTTGCCATTTGCAGCAACATGGATGGACCTAGAGATTATCATACTGAATGAAGAAAGCCTGTACTCTTAACCACCAAAACTTTAGAACTTAATAACTATTCAGGGCCAGAAATAGGTTTCCTTTTATTTTCTTTCTGAGCTAAAGAGTGTGAAAATGTATACAATAAGATACTGCATTCCCTTCTACAAAATGACTTCTAGCTTCTCAGGTCTGTTTAGTAATAAAATCATCACATCAAATAATAATTATTTTGGATAAAATTATAGTTATAAAATGCCTTAGAGATGTTTATAATACTCATTATCCTTTGATAGCACAACTAAAAGGATTTTTTAGATAACCTAGCTCAGAAATTCTCTAGCTCAGTAGCATCAGCATCATCTGAGAAATGGATAGAAATGCAAATTCTCTGGCTGATCTCCAGACCTACTCAGTCATAAACTCTTAAAGTGGACCCATCAGTCTCTTTTAAGGAGAACTTCAGGTGATTCTGATGTACATAAAGTTTGAGAATCTTTGTCCTAACTCAATATCATGCATAGAACATTTGAGATATAACATGCACCAGAATCTGTAAGTGTCAACAAGTAAATTGAAAATAATTTGTTGGGGCCTCTTTTGGGTTCCTGGACCCAATTTCAATGTGTAGAGAGGGTTCCCCTCACCAATAAGCAATTGTTGGGATACCAACCTGGTGCCCTACAATTCAAATCATTCTGACACCGCTTTCCTGGAGATAGCATCAGATTCCACAGGTGAAGTGTTAGTTCCTTCAAGACTTCCCAACCCCCATTTCAGATGCCAGTTGAAACTCCACATGGTCACCTGTGCTTCTGACTGACCAGAGGTTCCTTTGATGCCAATCTTTGAGTTCGATTTATTTGCTAGACCTGCTCATAGAAATCAGAAACATTTTACTTACTATATTTATAAAAGGATACAACTCAGAAACAATCAGATGAAGAGCTGGAGTTCCTATCGTAGCTCACTGGTTAATGAATCTGACTAGGAACCATGAGGTTGTGGGTTCAATCTCTGGCCTTGCTCAGTGGGTTAAGGATCTGGTGTTGCCAGGAGCTGTGGTGTAGCTCACAGACGCGGCTCGGATCTGGCATTGCTGTAGCTCTGGCGGAGGCCAGCGGCTACAGCTCTGATTAGACCCCTAGCCTGGGAACCTCCATATGCCGCAGGAGCCGTCCTAGAAAAGGCAAAAAGACAAAGAAAAAAAAAAGCTGCATGGAGAAAGACATCAGGAAAGGTCAGAGCTGTTGTGTTCTCTCCAAGCACCACTCTCCCCCATCTCCATGTGTTTGCCAACCTGAAGGATCTCCAAACCATGTCCTTTTTGAATTTTTATGGAGACTTCATTACATAGCCATAATTGATTAAATTATTGTTCCTTGGCAATTGATTCAACCTCTAGCCCCTCTCCGTTTGCTGGAAATTTGGGGGCTGTGACTGAAATTTCCAACCCTCTAATCATACTGTTGTTTCCCCTGGCAACCAGCCCCCATCCTTACTTGGGGTCCAAAAGTCACCTCATTAACTCAATAAAAGACACCTTTATCCTCTCAACACTTAGAAAATTCCAAGGGTTTCAGGAGCTCTGTGCCAGAAACTGGGACGGAGACCAAATACAGAGGGTCCCAATTTATGATTTTCCAACTTTATGATGGTGCGAATCAACATGCATTTGGTAGAAATCATGCTTTGAATTTTGAAATTTGAGCCTTTTCTGGGACAGCAATACACAGAACAATACCCTCTCCTGAGGCCGGGCCTGGCAACAGCCCCAGCTCCTACCATAAGATCACTACAGTAAACAACAGATATACTGACAACCACTCTGTTTTTCACTTTCAACACAGTATTCAATAAATTACATGAGATATTCAACACTTTATTATAAAATAGTCTTTGTGTTAGATGATTTTGCCCAAGTGTAAGCTAGTGGAAGTGTTCTGAGCATGTTTAAGATAGGCTAGGCTAAGCTATAATGTTCTATAAGTTAAGTAATTAAATATATTTTTGATGTAAGATATTTTCAACTTAGGATGAGTTTATTGGTACATAACCCCCTCGTAAATCAAGGAAGATCCGTATATGTTATTATAAATCACAACAGCATAGAGCCAGATCATAAAGGGGGTTGGAGGTGGGAAGCTTTTAAGTGCTAAAAAGCATCATTTGATTGGCATTTTATAATTCATTATAAATATACTTTTCCATTCATCCACCCACCAAATATTTATTGAGCACCTATAAGGTGTGAGTCTCTCAGCTCCAAACCTGAGATCGTCTTTCTATCAATAAGTTTGAGTAAATAAGAATCACAGCATGGGAGACTAATAAAAAAGCTATTGTGATAGGTTGGTGGGTGACCACAGGAGCTTGAAGGGCATGGCAGTGGGGGAGTGGACTGACCAGAAGATACTTGGACTATTACATGCATTTCCTAAAGCTTTTGTTTGTATCCAGTTTGGTATGAGAAGGTGGCATAAGGCCAAAATGACCCCTAGAATACCAATTTTGGCAAATGGGCAGTGTGTGGTGATTCCATTAGCTAGATCAGCAATACCAAAGGAGAAACCCATAGGGTGGTGAGGTGATCAAATACTACGTGTTATGGGAGTTTCATCAACCCAATTGCAATAGCATGATCCCTGATGGTGCAGAAGATAACTAAAGTCATTGAAATTTTTTTTTTATTTTTTGTCTTTTTAAGGCCACACCTGCCGCATATGGAGGTTCCCAGGCTAGGGGTCCTCTCAGAGCTGAAGTCTCCGGCCTGCACCCACAGCCATAGCAATGCAGGATCCCAGCCATGTTTGCGACCTATACCACAGCTCATGGCAACGTCAGATCCCTAACCCACTGAGCAGGGCCGGGGATTGAACTCTCCTCCTCATGGATGCTAGTCGAGTTCACTGGCCGCTGAGCCATGACGGGAACTCCCGAAAATATGTTTAATGTCTAGAAAAAAATTACCATTACATTGACTCTTTCGGGCATTTACTCACTGCTTTTATTTTGATGAACAACTCAGAATCAATCTAATTTGGAGAGTCCCTACAGCTGAATTCCCAAAGAAACACCTATAAACAAGCATTTATATACATAATCTTTCTGTCATCTATTCTCGTTGTCTCCATTTCTGAGGGTCTACAATTTGGCAGGGATTCTCTCCACCCTAATTGTTGCTTTTTCCATTGGCTTCGTCTTGACAGGTTCTATGACTAAACCATGAGCATTTCTATGTATCAATAAAACTTGCTGTTAAGGAACTATAGAATCTTCTTTTTGAAATGTAGGTCACCATGCCCTTTTATAGGCATTTTGTAAGCTTCTTTTTTAATCAAGCCTAAATACAATTAACAAATGAACAAAACCTTTATGCTCACTGGACTGTAGTCTCTTTTCTCATCCTTTGGCTTTTTAACATACATTTCTTTTCGGTTTTTATTCACACCCAGAGGTCTGTGTCTTACTGACTCAGATATATCATTATCACAATTTTTTTCTTACTAAGCAGCAGAGTGCAGACCTCAAGGCACCAATTATCCTTCTATCCCTAACTTTATTTTTACTGTACTTGTCGTCCCTCGGCTAGAGTAAAATCAACAGTTAAAGGTCTGCCCTTCACTTTCGCTCAGATCTATGGGTTGTTCTAAGTTTAAAGGCCAATTTTTGCTGCCTCATTATTTTGGGGGAAGCTACCAATACTATTGAATAGAACATCCATCTGAAAAACACCAGTTTCTCATATTTTTTCTTGTTTTTAAAAGAAATGTTATTTTCTGAGAATAATATTGATACATACTTATAGGAGAAAATCTGCAAAATGAAGGAAAGCATAAAGGAAAATATCAAGATTGCCCATAACCTCACCACAAAGGAAAACAACTACATTTTATTGGATTTTCTTCCTGAATTTCTTCTAAAGTATGTATTTTTACAGTTAAGACCTCTTTATTTCCTGCATTTTATATGACACTGTATTTTTGAATATCACTTAAAATTCTTTTTCAACATTATTTTTAATAGCCAAAAAATAATCCATCATATGAATATGTCGAATTCTAGCTTAACATTTCCCAGATTTCTAGTCACCTCATTTTCAGGGTTTTGAGTGTTACAAATAATGCTGCAGTAAAATCTTGGCGCATGAAGCTTTGTCAACCTTTTGGATGGGAAAGTACAGATCCCCAAGTATGGATCTCTGAGCAGAAGGAAATAAACTTTTTAAAACATAGAGCACTTTCTGTCCCTTTTATTCCATGCATTTTTACTAAGTTGAGCTCAGACTACACAAATGCACCTCTTTTGCTTTTTTCTTCATTTCATATCACATTTATTTTACTTACAAGTTCCCCAAATGTTGGACTTTCCACTTTTAATGCAATTTTTATCAAAATCCATGTGAATAAATTTGGTTGCATTCTTATTATTTTCATAAGATAAAAATATCAGAGGTAGAATAATTTAGTGAAAGGGCCTGAATATGAATATATATTCTTGTGTATATATATATATATATGTGTGTGTGTGTGTTTGTGTGTGTACGTGTGTGTGTGTATTCTCATTATTATTTTTAGATTCTATAATCAGTAAAGAAATTAGACATTTTTTTCATGAGATTTTGGTCTATCCTTTCCTCGTCTGATTTTACTTTTGCTTTAAGATATTGTTCCTGGTTGTCAGAACACAGAACAGTCACATTATTTTTAACTCTATAGTTTATTTTTGGTAGAGCTATACCAGAGTTGATTTAACCATGCATCTACAGATTGAAATCTATATATGTATATGCACTTTTTTACATTCTGGATTATGACGCCTGCCTATATGTATGTTTTTTGTGGCTTGTTTTTCTACACTGATTTGTAAGAGTTGTCTCTCTCTCACATTCACATAGTTCTTACTCTGTTCCTTTTTTTAAAGTATTTGTTTACAATATGTTTCACTGCAAAAAAGTTTATTTTGGGGTCTCTCAGTTTTTCCATTTAAGGCATTTAGTTTTGAATCATGCTTGGCAAAATTTCTACTTTTCAAGATTGTATAATTATTCTCCTGAATTTTACTCTAGCACACTTCTAGATCTAATATTTATATATTTGGAACATATATGTGCACATACAAAAAACAGAGACCTAATTTTCTTTCTTTCTTTCTTCCTTTCTTCCTTCCTTCCTTCCTTCCCTCCTTTCTTTCTTTCTTGCCTTTTTGGGGCCACACCAGCAGCATGAGGAAGTTCCCAGGCTAGGGGTCGAATCAGAACTGCAGCCACTGGCCTACACCACAGCCACAGCAATGCCAGATCTGAGCGTTGTCTGCGACCTATACCACAGCTCACACTAACACGGGATCCTTAACCCACTGAGTGAGGCCAGGGATCAAATCTGCATCTTCATGGTTGCTAGTCAGATTTGTTTCTGCTGAGCCACAACAGGAACTCCGATATCTAACTTTATTTTCCTCCAAATATGCATTTATCCCCAAATAATTTATTGAATAATATATTCTTTCTTCACTATATTTATGTCCGTATTTGCACATACACTTGGACTTTTTACTGGGCTGTCTTTTCTTATCCACTACTCTATTTGTCTATTCTACATATTTCTTTAAACCACAGAAGCTGTATAGTCTTTCAAAATAAATCTGATTGGGCAAGTCTTTTTTTTTTTTTTTTTCTAATTTAGGACCCCATCTGGGGCATATGGAGGTTCCCAGGCTAGTGGTAGAATCGGAGCTACAGTTGCCAGCCTATGCCACAGCCACAGCAACTCCAGATCTAAGCCATGTTTGCGATCTACACCACAGCTCATGGCAACTCCAGATCCTTAACCCACTGAACAAGACCAGGGATCAAACCTGCATTCTCATAGATCCTAGTCAGGTTCATTAACTGCTGAGCCATGAGGGGAACTCCTGACTGGCCAAGTCTTGATGCAAACATCTTCTGTCTCAAAATGTTTTGCCTAGATGCATCAATGAATGCCAAAATCAGTAAGCAAATTTTAAGTGGAAATAGGATATTTGCATAGTTTCAAAGTATTTTCCTACAAATATTTAATAATTACAGGAGGAAAATAATAAATTTATAGTGGAAAATCCTGGCAGTGGCTCTTACCCAAGGGATCAAATTTCACATCACCAATAATACATGTCAGCATCACACACCTTAATAAGACACACAAACAACAAATCACCTCTGAAGCATCCTTCCCACTAAAGCATTACCTCAGCCTAATCATCGAAAACATCAGACAAACCCAGGGTAATGAACATTCTAGAGAATAGCTAACCAGTTGTCTACAAAACTGTCAAGGTCACAAAGGATAAGGAAAAACTGAGGAACTGTCATGTATTGGAGGAAACTAAAAGCACGATACAACTAAATGCAATGTGGGATCCTGAAATTATAAAAGGACATTAGTGGAAAACCTGAATACATTCTGAAAATTTGTTAATAATATTACAGCAAGGTTTTGGTTAGTTTTGGAGATAATCAGTAAAGAGAAAACTGGATGATGACGGCTATATAGGAATGCTACTATTTTTTGCAGTCTTTTGTAAGTTTAAAATTATCTCAAAATGAAAAAAAAAAAACCTGAGTTCTCGCCTGCTTTACTGGCTGTATTTTTTCCAGTGAAATTTTACTCTCCCTTTTTGAGCTCCCCTCCCACTGACACAAAGTAAAAACATAGGCCTTGATATTCTCACTGAGACTTGTTGAATGTGTATTCTAATTTAGGAACATTTGGCATCTTTACAGTGTTTAAGCTTCTATTCAGAAGATGTATACATGGCTCCCTTTATTCAGATTTTATGTTCCTCAGTTAAATTGTCATCTTCATAAAATTATTGTATGATTCTTTTTAATTTATTTATATAAATTTTGCTGTTGTTTTTATTAAGTTGAATAACAATGGGGAGTGTAGGTATTTTTATATTACTTCTGAATTTAATGAGAATTCTTATAGCCTTCAACCACTAAATAATGTATTTTTTTCTGATAATGAGACATTATCTTCTATAATAGATTTCTTTCTATTTTTATTTTACTTAGAATTTTAATAGGAATTAATACCAATTTTATTTTTAAAATTCAGCCTCTATTGGATAGGATCACAGGCTTTATTTTTCTCTTTTTTTTTTAATGTAATGAAGTGTGGGACCAGATTTTCTAAGGCTCTGCCAACCTTGCACCTCTGGGATAAAGTATCGTTAATCAACTTAATTACAGTGAAAATGATATTTTTAATGGCCTGAACCTAGCCAGAACCCAGATGGGGACTTGAACCCACAGTTTTACATTAGAATCACTCACCTGGTGTCTGGACTTACTGAGGTTCAGATTCCTCATGCCTCTACGCAGAAGGAATTCAGCAAGAGACAAAGTGATAGGCCAAGAAGTAGATTTATTAAGGTAGGATGCTTGGAGAGATGCAAGTGGGCAGGCAAGGAGGCTCTGTCTTGAGGATTTGGTGGGCTACAGTTTTTTTCATGCAAGGGGAGTGGGCATGGGAAATGATTGCCTCTTCCTCTTTCTTAGACCTCCTCCTTGGTATAGGTCCTGGTTCTTATTCAAATCAGCAGGCTGACCTCAAACTCCTGTGCTTGGTCTGAATCTGAATTCATGCCTCACCCCATCCCCCAGCCAATGACCTAAGACATATCTTGTGCCTCCACTAGTCATGCAAGCCTGCCTTTTTGTTTTGTTTTGTTTTTGTTTTTTGTCTTTTTGTCTTTTTCCAGGGCCACATATGGAGGTTCCCAGGCTAGGGGTCTAATCAGAGCTGTGGCCGCCAGCCTACACCTCAGCCACAGCAACGTGGGATCCAAGCTGTGTCTTCAACCTACACCACAGCTCAGGGCAATGCTGGATCCTTAACCCACTAAGTGAGGCCAGGGATCCAACCTGTAACCTCATGGTTCCTAGTCGGATTTGTTAACCACTGAGCCATGACTGGAACTCCAAGCCTGGCTTGTTCTGATGCCTCTCTTGAGCAGTTATTAACTTTCAGTGATCTCCCAAAGTCCCCTAGGTTTCCTTCTCTATCTATGGTCCCTTATTGGGACTTCTACAACTGCCTGTGCCTCCTCCATCCCTATCAACAGTATACTGTTCTTTTCACATTTTATTTAGGATCTGGGGAACTTCATTTCTGTGTGATAGATATGCGTTAATACTTAATTTAAAAGACTTGCTCTTGAATAAGACTATCAGTTTCTTGAGGGCAAGAATAACATTTTTAGCAAGTAGACTCTAAACATATATTTTGTTAAGTATTGGAGAGTCTTCCAGTTAATACACAACATGGGAACTGGGGGTATTTGCTTAGTTATTGAATGGAAGTTTGTTCCAGTGACTTTCTTACTTCCCATATTCTTCAAGTATTTATCGATTCTCTCTTTCAGAGGTCTCAGACTCAGCCCATAAAATAAAGGTCTTGTCAATGTGTTCCATGGCCACATGGTATTTCGGAAATGTTTGATTTAACTGATAACATTTAAGAATAATAACATTTTACATATAAATCTAGATTTCCAGTTTCTCTTGAAAAATTGTAGACATGGAATGTTCAATAACTGGACTCCTTTTACTGAAGAAATGACAATCCAGCTGAAAAACCTAAGTGTCATGCACACTTAGTCATACCAGTCAGTGGTTTACAGAAGAGGGAGATTATCGTGGACAGGAGAGACAAGACAATATTTCATAGAGGAGGTCAAATATGTAACCAGCAATGAGCATGAGTATATCATTATGAATAAAAATACAACTACTTTGTTATACAGCTGAAAAAAGTAACACACCTTAGGCGAGCTACAAAGAAGACATTTGCTGGTTTATAAAATTTGGGATTAAATGTCCTTCAATGTATTGAATAATAGTGGAAAGATTAAGTTAGCCTTGATATGGGCTTTAAATATTTTAAACCACAGGATATCCAAATGATTGGTTGACTCTCATTCTCATTCAGTTCTACCCATAAAGGCATACAAGATTAAGACTGGAAAGGACTTTTGAGATCATTTATCTGATTCCTTCCTATTTTATAGAATGAGGAAACTGAGATTGGTGGAGTGACTTAAGTTCACATGGTTTGGCTGTGATAGAAAAATATTAGCGATTTTATTGCCAACAGGTCATTGTCCATTTCAGTGACATCATCACTGCTCTTCAAGTAGATTTCTAAAGTTCTTTCCATTCTAAGATGTGGAAGGAGAAAACCAACCAAAATTGCTAGCTCAGGCCTTCGTTAAAATCTTCAACATGAGAACAACCCAAGACAACTGTTTCACAGAATGTGAATGGCTTGAAGAGATTATAGGGAACTCAAGGAAGGCCAGTGAGTATTCATTTCTGTTCCAAGAATGTTTCACTGAAGGAACTGGGATTGTCTTAGTCTTGGGACAAGACGAAGCGTCGGCAAGGCTAGGACTAAAATTTAGTAGTCTCTGTGGGTCAATTTGGGTTTGGTGAGGGGAGAGCTAGGTGGAAATGTTCAGTCCTTTAGTATTTTTTACATAGATAAGAAGCATTCAGAACTGTATTATATTATGTAGCTATTTAATTATTTTCTCTTCTCCTGACTAGAACGTGCATCGGCTAGGGCAGAATATGTTCACTTCCTAGGACTGCTGCAACAAATTACCACAAACCTGTGTCTTAAAGCAACAGAAATTTTTCCTACTTGTTCTGGAATTCAGAAGCCTAAATCAAGGGGTCAGCAGGGTTGATTCCTTCCAGAGGCTCTAGGGGAGAATCTGGTCCATGGTGGCTGCCGGCAGCCCTTGGGATCCTGGTTTGCACACACATCACTCCATCTTCACAATGCTCTCTTCTCCCTGTGTGATTGTGTGTCTCTTTCCATTTCTTATGAAGACACTCTCATTGGATTTAGAGACCACCCTAATCTAGGATGACCTTATCTTGATCCTTACCTTAATTCCAACTACAAGGATGCTAGTTCCAAAGAAGTTTATCTTCTGAAGTTCTGGATGGACATGAGCTTTTGACAGCATGTTATTCAACCAAAGAGAGAGGGGTTTTTACTTTCTTAACCATGGTTGTCTCAATGCCTAGGAGTCTGGCAAATATTTACTAAATGTTGAAAACTCTTAATTGGAGATAGGTATTGTCTACTCCCTGTATGTTCTATTTATGGATCTCCTTGTATGACCTGCATCTCTCATTCATGTCATCTGCTGCACCTTGGAGGCTATGAACTTAGGATTTCTGTTCATCTGGTTTAATGTACTGCTTACTTTCTCCCAATAAAATAGAGAGAAAGGATGAAGGGTGGTAGAAAGGGGAAGAGTACATTTGAAAACACAGGAGGGACAGTGTGAACCATAACCATCCAGCCTGGAATCAGATCCTGACTCTGTCACTAACTCATGGTAGGTCTCACCCATCTCAGTTTCTCCATCTGTAAACGGAGATAATAATAGCACTTTAGCTGTGAGGATTAAATAAGTCGATACACATCAAGTCCATAGTCTAAAACTATCAGTAAACTGCTATGAAAATATTAGTTATTACCTAAATGTTTCAGGGCCTAAGGTCACACGTTCTTAACATAAAATCCAATAGATTTTGTTTTATTTTGTTTTGTTTTGTTTCTTTTTATGGCAGCACCTGCAGAATATAGAAGTTCCAGGTCTAGGGGGTGAGTTGGAGCTGAAGCTGCTGGCCTACACCACAGCCACACCAACACCAGATCTGAGCCACTTCTGTGACCTACGCAGTAGCTCGTGGCAATGCTGGATCCTTAACCCACTGAGTGAGGCCAAAGATTGAACCCATATCCTCATGGGTACATTCTTAACTGGCTGAGCCACAATAGGAAGTCCAGATTTTGTTTTCTTATTAGACTTGAGATAACCTCACTGCTTCAAATACATTCACTTACATTTTAAATGAGCACTAACATGCTTCCTTATAATCACCTCCAAATAAGAAAGGGATCTTCTTTTTAAGCTAAATATTTAATCAAATTACAATCGCATTTTAATTAAGAAAAGGTTTTCATATAAAGAAACCAAAGAGTGAATTGTTTGGATGATGTATTTATATTTCCTTTTGAGATTTTTCTCCTTTAAAATTTTCAGTGTCTATCTCACCTTTTATTTTTTCCCTCTCATTCCCAAATTGTCAATTATTAACCTTAGAAGCAACTTGATAGAGACTAAAAGGAAGGAAAAGAAAATAATTATTTGAGTACCAGGCATTCTGTTTAACAGTTTGCTAACATGTTTCATTTAATGCTTATAAAATGAATATAATTTCTTTCACTTTGCAATTGAATAATGTACATAAAGTTGCTCTGAGATGGAACTTGCTCAAAGTTATCCAAGTATTATGTGATGAAGATATAGTTTGCCTGTCTCTAAAATCTCCTATATTCATAATATAGTGCAATGTCCAGTGGTTATGATATAGTGCTATGGGCATAATTACTTACACATGTGCACGCACCCCATGGATTCACCCTAGTATTTTGTTCAATTCAAATGCAACTTCTGTTACTAAGCTGATTTCAACCAGTTGTCTTATATTTAGAGAAAAGAAAGCATAAGAAAGGTTAGAATGCTGGTTCAAGTAACATTTACTTTGCAAAAAAGATAATGCCCATTTGAGTTTAACACTTTTTCTCAAAGCAAAATTAAGCTAGGTCCCATGTTCCAAAGGCCTTATCACATAAGCAGATTAATTTTAATAGGGCACATTGGCACATGTTGTTGTTATTATGTAAGCATGTTTTGAGTTGCCACTTTAAAAGGAAACAATCTAATTCTCTTCTCCCTAACCTTCCTTTTAATTTTCTCCATGCTAGAAACAAATGAGGTAATATTGAATATATGCAGGAATAAGAAAGAGTAAGAATCCTAGAAAGACCTTTTTAACCTTCCAATTAGAAGAACTAAACTATGGAACCAAAAACGAGCAAACAATATAATTAATATAAAGACTAACAAGCAATGGGATAGCTGTCTGTAAATTAGGTCATGTGTCAAAGTTGCTTATATTCATTTTCTGAGGCCTGCCAAAGAAGATAAACTAGTTGAGCTTTACTGAGACTCAGAGTTCTTATTAACTGTATATGTGTATTTGTACTTAAGGGAAATACATATTTAGTGAAGATGACTCTAACAATAAACCACCAATATCCTGTCACTGAAGGGCCTGTTAGAAATTTCCCAAAAGGGGAGCAAATACTCTGTGAAGGTTATTCAAGGCTAAAAAAGCCTCTGAGACTTCTTCCCACTCTAAGATTCTCTAATTCACACATCATTGGGCATGTAGTCATCAATGCCAGTGTTTAATTTATCACTCCATTTTCACCATCAGCCAGTTGCCTGTAGTGATTTGGTCCCTTCACCATTAAACCTCTAGATCAAGGACCTGAAAACTACAGTCCGTGCTCCCAATCTTGTCAGCCACTTACTTTGGTACAACCTACCAACCAAGAATGTGGGTTTAAAAATTTTCAAATAGAAAGAAATCAAAAGAAGGAGACAATTTTGTGGTATGTGAGAGTTGTGTGAAATCAACATTCAGTATCCATAAATAAAATTTCATTGGAATATAGCCATGCTCATTTGCTTATGTATTATCTGTGACTATTTTCATGTTACAACAGAAGGGTCAAATATTGGTGATAGGTACTGTATGTCCTGCAAAAGTTGAAAAAAATTATTATCTTTCCCTGAACCAAAAATATTTGCTAACCCCTGCTTTAGAAAGTCATCTTCTAAGAGCAGGCATGTAATTTTTGTTGTTTATCTCTGTAGCCCTAATGTTTGGCATAGAAGGCCTTCAATGTTTGGTTGTTGAGTTAATAAATGAATGAAGGAAGATCATCTTCAGAATTTATGAAAACTCATTTAAATTTGCCTATAAACAATTTCTTCTTCTAGAGACCAAGAGAGATTTATATCCTTGCTCCCAAACAAAGCAGAGGTATATCATATGGGAATGAAAGACTGGGGCTAATATTGAGGTTTTATGGACCTGTATGTCATAATGCCTACCTTCTATTCTGATTGGTCTGGACCATATCTCCCCAGTCATTAACAAGTGCAGAAATCACCCCTGGACACAGGACAGGTCATTACCTTAAAAACTTATGACTTATTCAGACCTTGCTGAATTCCTAAAATAACCTTAAGAAACTTTGTCTTTTCTTGCCTTAATCAGTTGGCAAATTTAACGCTCCTTGGAGGAATAATTGTGGGGCATTATTCTTTCCTTTCAACATAAAAAGAAAGCAAGCTCAGCAATTCAATGACATTTGCTGCAGGTTATATGAATGTCAACACCTTGCTCCTCCCTCCACACAAAGAGAACATTAATAAGTTCAGTCACATTTAAAAAAGAAAATCTGCCAAATGTTTCACCCACAGCATATTTGGAAGCCAATTTTAAAAAGTTAAAGGTGCTTACACTGATTCTCATCCCCCCTCCCACATTTTTAAAAACCATTAGCCACAGAGTACTAATTATCCAGCTAGCACTTCTTGCAGCAAAGGATTTCCAAGTTGCTTCCCCGCTTTGAAGCTGTCAGGAGAAAGGCTAAAGTCTTGCACTTCTTCCTACAGCTTTGTGCTCTAATTAAAGCAGTAAATATGGTTCCCTCCAAGGGAGAAGTAGACATGGAGGAAAGATCTCTTCCGATCCATTAGTCCTGCAGTGTAGTTGTAGGATTTAAATTCTAATTGACATAAGACACTGGAAGAACCTGTACACACGGAAAAAAAGAGGAAAAAGGCAGCTGGCGGGAAAAGAGGGAGCAGAAGAGCCCTAGTCCCAAGACCAGAACAGGAAGTGGAAGGGGTGTCATCTGAGGGGCACAGACAGTTGCCTCATGTGTTTTCCCACTGGTTGTCAGTTAGAACTAGTCTGATAGAATTGAGAAATAGAGCAATCGCAACAGTCATTGAGTCACAATTTAGCCTATGAAATTGTTACCAACCAGGCCTTCTTAGTCAATAGAAATTGATAAGTGGCCTGACAAGAAATTTAGGCAAGGCTTAATTTGAGCCCCGTGCTGCAGTGGGGTGGAGGGGGGAGTAAAAATAACTAACCCCAAGGGGGAGGTAAGCTGGTTCCTTATAAGTGGTGAGGATAGGGGTGGACCAAGGGGTCAGGCTAGAGGGGTGGATTAGGCCGTTTGCCCACCTCTGTGGTGGTGTTGTCTTCAGGGTGCATGTGTAGCACCCTTTTGTTCCTGGCTCTTCAGAAGTGGCAGTTGGGATGCATTTGGTTTGGTTTGGTTTGGATTTGGTCTTTTGTATCTTGTCCATAACTTGCTCCAGCTGCAGGTGCATGCAGTTATTTTTAGACCCTTATAGTTTCTTTGTATTTTGCTGCTTAAGAAGAATTTTGTTCAGGTGCAAGCACTGCAGCAAAAGGTCCCAGGTCCCAGCCTGTCTCAGAATGAGCCACATAATTTTATTCATGTGTTTGTTTCATAATTGGCTTATTTTAATTTTGAAGAAGAAGAAAACTTGGTTAAATTTCTTGTGAAGTTATTACATGATCATTATAATAATTTATCCATGGAGAATAGTACAAAGAAAAAAGTTCCCATGTGACCGTACATCTTCCACCAAGAAATAGCCATTATTATTAGGGAAGTGCCATTTTAGACATCATTTTTAATATATACAGAGAATAACAAATAGATCTGAAGCTTTATAAGAATAGGAACATGTTGTGTTATTTTTTGCATAAAAGCTTTCACTTAATTTAACTTGATTTTAAAGAAAGGGGGAAAGTACAAAGTGATCTTATTTCTTATTTTTCCCCAAACATCTCTGCCAGGCTGATGAAAGATGTTGTGAAAACTATTAAGTAGTTGGAGTCATTATGTCTTTGATTTTTAAAAATAAATTTCAATTTTTACCCTATTAATCTACTCTATCAAAGGACAATCTCATGCCTTCTCCTACCTCCTTTGCTTCTTTAATTTCTAAAGTAATTTTTATCTTTATCATTTTTTATTATATTTTGTCACTGCATAATCTGTTCTATAAGTATAATTTCCATAATTCCTCATATTAGTTTTAGTTTTAAAATAATTCAGTATATACCTCTAATATTTTTGCTATGGTTTCTTTAGTTCCGATTTAATTTTTTTGCTTCATGCTTTTTATTAGCAGAATTTGTCCTCAAGTGTATGTGTGTTTTTGTGATAAGAATGGCTACTGGTTGCTAAAATGCTTCATGTTTGAGTATATCTAATCGTTGTCTTTATAATTGAAATGAATCTTGGGGAGTTCCCATTGTGGTGCAGAGGAAATGAATCTGACTAATATACATGAGGATGAGGGTTTGATCCCTGGCCTTGCCCAGTGGGATAAAGGATCCTTGGTTGCAGTGAGCTATGGTGTAGGTTACAGATGTGGCTCAGATCTGTCAGTTGCTATGGCTGTGATATAGGCCGGCAGTATTAGCTCTGATTCTAAATGTAGCCTGAGAATTTCCATATGCCCTGTCTGTGGCCCCAAAAAAGCCAAAAAAAATAAAAATAAAAATAAATAAAAAGGGGAAAGACATGAATTTTGGCGTGATTCATTTTTCTTGAACACACCCTCAGAAACTTTATAGAAGACTTTTACAACTGAATGCTGCCATGGGAAAGAGTAACGTCAATCTGATTTCCACTTCTTGGTCCCGTAGATGTTTGAGTTTGTGATACTTGACTTTAGTCCAGGTCCTTCTTTAAAAAAAAAAAAATATTAAAGCCAAATAATTTTCTATATTTAGATCCTCACCAAAAGGATATAAAATACTTAATCTATGCCATTCTGATAAATAAAGAAAATAATTTAACATCATTGGTTTAATTTGCATGTTGATTTCTAGAGTGGGTTGAACACCTTTTAGATGTTTAATTAGTTTGGGAATAATTGATAACTGACTATTGATTTTTACAAAATTTAGCAGAGGCTTGTCTAGTCATCAACACACAGATCGCATATGCAAAGTAATATAATAATAATGTAACTCGATCAATTTAATGGAGCCACTGCGTGAAGACTAGGTGCCATATTAATCTGACAAGACCATGCCAAGCCTTACAGGGTGATTTTGGGTTTTGCTTATAGTAATAATATGTAGGATAATGGTATTCCAAAATTGGGAGAAATGAAGGATATTCAAATTCAGTGGATTTTAAGCAGCCAAATTCTTTTTTAAACAAAAAAGTTTTAATATAACCAAAACTAATAAATAAGCCAAAGTGGAAATACTCTAAGTAAAGTGAAATAGGCCAAGGGGAGGATTGAATTCTGCCTGTTTTCCTCTTTCTGATTCCCATGTGACTTGGAAAACCACAAGATCCTGATGTCTCACAATTTGAAAACCAACCAAGGTGGCATGATAATTTTATACCCGGAACCTGTCCTCTGCTTAGAATACAGAGCAAGGATAGATAAATCATTCAGAACATGTTCTCTGACCACAGTGGAATGAAGCAAAAAATTAAAAACAAACATCACTAGAATATTCTGACTCTTTCAAAAATAAGCAGTAAGTGTCTAAATAATTCAAATGTCAAAGAAGAAATAAAAAATATTAGAAAGCATTCTGAACTGAATAATGATGAAAGTACAGACATCCAACTGTGTGAAATACAGCTAAAGCTCGGCTAAGGGTGAAATTTACCATCAAAATGCATATATTTGAGTATATGACAGGCCAAAATCAATTACCTAAATATTCAAGAAACTGAAGAAAAAAAAATTAACCCTAAGAAAGTGAAGGAAATCATAAAAATGTGAAGAAATTAATAAAATAGAAAATAAATTTGTTAATATAAAATAAAAAAACAAAAATAGCTCTTAGAAGAGACTAGGAAAATTAACTGAATTTTAGCAGAGCTGATCAAAAAAGAGAGATGGAAAAAAATCTAATATCCAGATGTTAAAATGAGGACATCTCTACAGATATTGCAGTTATTAACATTTAATAAAGGGATATTATTAACAATTTTATGTGAATACATTTGAAAATTTTTGTGAAACTGACACATTTTTACAAGTTCCCTAGTTGCCAAAATGAAACAAGAAAAAAATACTATAATTAATCCCACATGTATTAAATAAATTGAATTTAAATCCTTTCCACTATATAATCTCAAGGCCTAGAAGGCTTTACTGGTGAATTCTAACATTTTAAGAAAGAGTAACAGCAATTTCTTACACTCTTCTATAGAGATTAGGAGAAGAAAAGTATGTGAGGGTGTGGTGAATGGGGAAATTCCTTTTTCAATTTATTTACCAAATATTTAATAATTTGATATTAAAATTTGGTAAGAGTATTACCAAAAAAAAGAGGGATTTAAAAGCCAACATTTCTAATCAAGACAGGTGTAATAATCTGTACCTAAACATTAGCTACTTAAATTCAGTGATATATAAAAGGATATTATAGTATAATCAACTAGGAGTAATCTAAGGATGCAAGTGTATTAGTTATATATTGTGACAATAACAATGTATAACAAATGACCCTGGAATTCAATGGCTCAAAGCAATAACCATTAGTTGAGCTTACAAGTCTGCAAGTGTGCTTTGTACTTCTGGTCTTGGCTGGCTTTCTCAAATAGCTCCAAAAATTGCTGGTGGGAGTGTAGACTGGTAAAAAGACTAAAAAAAAAAAAGAGCTATTTAGAATTATCTACTTAATGCTCAACACAAGAATATCCTATGAGTTAGCACTTCCACATTTGTCTGTATCAGAATGAAATGCGTATATATGTTTTCGAAAAAAGTACAAAATTATTCATAGCAATAGCATCTGCAATAGCTACAACATATATATTATCAAAATGCCCATTAGATGTAGAATGAATATATAAATTGTGAAATTCATACAGGAGAATTCTATTTAACAATAAAAGAATTGCTATAACAACAATACCTTTTCTTTTTTTTTGGTCTTTTTGCCTTTTCTAGGGCTGCTCCAGTAGCATATGGAGGTTTCCAGGCTAGGGGTCTAATTGGAGCTGTAGCCGCTGGCCTACGCCAGAGCCACAGCAACGCAGGATCTGAGCCGCGTCTGCAACCTACACCACAGCTCACTGGCAACGCTGGATCCTTAACCCACTGAGCCAGGCCAGGGATCGAACCCGCAACCTCATGGTTCCTAGTCAGATTTGTTAACCACTGAGCCACGTCGGGAACTCCAACAATACCTATTTTTGAACAAAGGAAGCCAGACTCCCCCTCCCCCCCAAAAAAAGAACAAAATAAAAAAGTATCATCTCACTTACATTAAGTTCAAAAATAAAAAATTATGCCATGAATTAAGAAATCCTATTAGTGGTTACCTTTGGAAACCTGTGACTAGAAGAGGATTCACAGGAAATGTGATTTATTCACAATGTTCTAGTTTTCACCTGGGATCTGATCCCAGTGTGTGAAAATTTGAGTTGAATATTTACATGTGCTTCTCTGCATATGTGTTATGCTCAAGTTTTAAAAGATAATTTTGTATGATTCTAAATATATAGAAAATATAAAATACAGAAATACATAGGAAACACAGAAAGAGTTATATAGGGTTAAAAATAAAAGATGCTATGAGGGATTGAAATGGCAGAGCACTAAGTAAAGGAAGTTCAGTTGAAGAGGAGGTATATTTTCAGAAATGTACATTTGTTAAAGAACTCATGTCTAAAATATATATATATATATATAAAACCTCTCACAATTCTAAGGAAAAAGACAGACAACTCCTCCCTCAAACAGCCAAAGACTTGAACAGGCTCTTGACAAATGAGGAAACCCTCATTCCAATAAACACACAGAAGATGTTCAATTCATTAGTCATCAGAAAAATAGATATTAAAGTCACCATGAGATTCCACTACACACATTTGCCAAAATAGTTCAAATGAAAACAAACACCAGTACCAAAAGGCAGCAAGGCTGCAGAGCAAGAGGAAATATTGTACATTGCTGGTGCAAATGGAAATTGGTTAAAAAATACAGAAAAATATTTAGTACTACCTAGTAAAGATGATATACACAATCTTATCACCAGCAATTCTGCTGGCAGACATATGCCCCACAGAAATATTCAGTTTTGACATATTCTGTAAAAACATATGCAAGAAAGTTCATAGAAAAATTATTTGGATTAAGCCAAAACCAAGTGCATTATTATTAAAGGGGATCAATAATATGTGAATAAAGTATTACATAGTAATGAGAAGGAACAAACTATTATGTCAAGTGAAATCAGATACATTTCTCTAGATGTATTGAGCAAAAGAATATATTCTTCATTATTACATTTAAATGAATTGCAGAAGACAGACACATCTACTTAACAAGGTCATGATCAAGAAGAAGTAGGGTAAGGCCTCCGGGGTGCTGGCTGGATAGGTGTGCTCTTCATACTTTGTTCAATTTCCTAAACATGGAGAGTGTTCCAACAAGGATTTTTAAAAATTTTTATTATAATTTATTTACAATGTTCTGTCAATTTCTATTGAACAGCATATTAACCCAGTCATACATATATGTACATATTGTCTCACATTATCCTCCATCATGTTCCATCACAAATGATTAGATGTATAGTTCCCTGTGCTATATAGCAGGATCTCATTGCTCGTCCACTCCAAATGCAAGAGTTTTCATCTACTAACCCCAGACTCCCAATCCATCCCACTCCCTCTCCCTCCCCCTGGAAAACACCGGTCAATCCTACATGTCCATGATATTTTCTATTTTGTAGATAGATCATTTGTACCATATTTTAAACTCCATATGTAAGAGATATCATACGGTGTCTTTCTCTTTTTGACTTACTTCACTCGTTAGGAGGGTCTCTAGCTCCCTCCGTGTTGCTGCAAATGGCATTATTTTGTCCTTTTTATATCTGAGTAGTAATCTATTCCATTGTATATATGTACCACATCTTCCTAATCCATTCATCCACAGATGGGCATTTTGGGTTGTTTTCATGTCTTGGCTATTATGAATAGTGCCGCAATAAATATACAGGTGCATGTATCTTTTTTCAATGAAATTTTTGTCCAGATATATGCCCAGGAGTGGAGTTGCTGTGTCTTATGGTAATTCTATTTTTAGTTTTCTGAGGTATTTCCATACTGTTTTCTATAGTGATTGTACCAAATTACATTCCCACCAACAGTGTAGGAGGGTTCCCTTTTCTCCACATCCTCTCCAGCATTTGTTTTCCCCTGACTTGTTAATGATGGCCACTCTAACTGGTGTGAGGTGGTACCTCATTGTAGTTTTGAGTTCATTTCTCTAATAATTAGTGATGTTGAGCATTTTTTCATATGCCTGCTGGCCATCTATCTGTATGTTTTCTTTGGAGAAATGTCTATTTAGGTCTTCTGTCCATTTTTTAATTGGGTTATTTGTTTTTTGTCCAGTTGTATGAATTGTTTGTATATTTTGGAGAGTAAACCTTTGTTGGTTGAGTTACTTGCAAAAATTTTCTCCCATTCTGTGGGTTGCCTTTTTGTTTTCTTAATTATTTCTTTGCTGTGCAGAAATTTTTGAGTTTAATTAGGTCACATTTGTTTATTTGTGTCTTTATTGTCTTTATTCTAGGAAGTGTATCAAACATGATGTTGCTGTGATTTATGTCAAAGAGTGTTCTGCCTATGTTTTCCCCTAGGAGTTTTATAGTATCTGGTCTTACATTTAGGTCTTTAATCCATTTTGAGTTTATTTTTTGTATGGTGTTAGACAGTGTTCTAATTTCATATCTTACATGCAGTTGTCCAGTTTTCTCAGCACCTTTTATTGAAGAGACTATCTTTCTTCTACCATATGTTCTTGCCTCCTTTGTCATAGATTAATTGACCATAGGTGTTTGGGTTTATTTCTGGGCTTTTTATCCTGTTCCCTTCATCTGTATTTCTGTTTTAGTGCCAGTACCATACCATCTTGATGACTGTAGCTTTGTAGTAGAGTCTGAAGTCAGGGAACCTGATTCCTCCAGTTCCATTTCTTCTGTTCAATGTTGCTTTGGCTATTTGAGGTCTTTTGTTTTTTCATACAAATTTTAAAATATTTTGTTTTAGTTATGTAAAGAGTATCATTGGTTGTTTGTTAGGGATTGCATTGAACCTTTAGATCACCTTAGGTAGTACTGCCATTTTGACTATATTAATTCTTCCAATCTAAGAGCATGGTATATTTTTCTGTCTATTTGTGTTTTCTTTGATTTCTTTCATTAATGTCTCATAGTTTTCAGAATACAGGTCTTTTGTCTCTTTGGGTAGGTTTATTCCTAGGTATTTTATTCTTTTTGATGCAGTGGTAAATAGGATATGGGATTGTTTTTTTTTTTTTGTATTTTTGGATTGGTATTTTGGATCTTTTTTCTTCCCTTCCTCTTTTTGTTGTCTTTTCTTGTGATTTCCTACCCAGGTTTAGTGTCATTGTTTGTCTTGTTTTTTCTTTTTTATTTGTGTAACCATTATAGTTATTTGACTAGTGGTTCCTCTTATATTTTGATGTATCCATCTATGTGTGTGCAGAATTGTTTCGTCTTCCTGGTCTCCTTAATTTCAAATGCATTTTTAATGTTCTGCATTTGTCCTCTCCTCATGCTTGCTATTTTAAATATCATATTTGTCAATGGGTGATTTCCTACTTTTAAATTATCTTTGCCTTTTACCAGTGAGCCTCTTCATTTTTAATATTCTTGTTTCTAATTGTGGCTTTTCCTTTTATGCTTAGAGGAGTTCCTTTAGTAGTTGATGTAGAGCTGGTTTGGAGGTGCTGAATTCTCTTAGCCTTTGCTTGTATATGAAGCTTTTGATCTCTCCATCAAATTTGAATGAGAGATTTGCTGGGTAGAGTATTCTTTATTCCAGGTTCCTTCTCTTCATCACCTCAAATACATTTTGCCACTCCCTTCCGGCTTTTCTGCTCTTATCCTTTTGAGAATTCCCTTATATGTGATTTGTTGCTTCTCCCTTGTGGCCCTTAATATTTTTTCTTTGAACTTAATTTTTGTCAGTTTGATTAGTATGCATCTTGCTGTATTTCTTCTGGGGTTTATTTTGTATGGAATTATCTATGCTTCTTCCACTTGAGTGAATGTTTCCTTTCCCATATTTGGGAAATTTTCAGTTATAATCTCTTCAAATATTTTCTCTGATCCTTTTTCTTTCTCTTCTCCTACTGGAACCCCTATGATGTGAATGTTGGTACATTTAATGTTGTCCGAGATGTCTCTTAGATTCCCCTCTGTGTTTTTCATTCTTTTTTTCTTTATTCTTTTCTGTAGCAGTGATTTCTACCACTCTGTCTTCCACCTCATTTATTCATTCTTCTGCTTCTGTTAACCTATTTGTTCCTTTAGATTATTTTTCATTTCAGCTATTGCAGTATTCCTTTTTCTCCTCAAATCCTCTAGCTCTTTGTTAAACATTTCTTTTAAGTTCTCAGTCTCTCTCTCCATTCTTTTTCCAAGATCTTGGATCTCTTTTACTATCATCACTCTGAATTATTTTTCAGGCAAATTGCCTATCTCCTCATTCTTTGTAGTTTTTGAGTGTTTTTGTCTTGTTCCTTTGTATGAAAGCTGCCTCTTTGATGTCTCATAGTGTCTACCTTTCCATTCATTGTCCCCTGGACAGTTGGTATGTAAATGTTGAAGCAGGTGCCCCCCCCCCCAGTCCTGGAGTTCTCAGGGGCAGTAGAGGTTCATGTGTACCTATTTGCTGGGTAGGTTTTAGGGACTGTTCTCTGTAGACATACGAACAGGTTCCACTCTTCTGCTGGCACTCTCCTTGCTTGGCTGCTCTAGGGATCTCTCTCTAAAGCCTCATGGGTGGGGGGCTTCTCCCTAATTGTTGCTCACAGGCTCTCTTTGTAGCTATAGGTTGTGTGTTTCTGGTGGTCCCTTCCCTTGCCTTGCTGCTAGTAGGAGTGCTCTCTGTAGCCCTGAAGATTGGAATGCAGGTTAATGGGCCTTCCCTGGCTCCTTTGGTGTGGAAATAGTGCCACTGATGTGAGCCTTCACAGGGCCACTGGCTGGGCTTTCGCCAGTTGGGCAGCCCGCAGCTCCATTAGAGAGCAGGCACCAGCAGCCCTCTCATGGGCATTGGTACTATCGCCAGCAGCTTTTCTGGTTCTGCTTTGCTGGCCCAAGCCTCTGCAGATTCTCTGGGCAAAGCCAAGGTGCCTGTGTTTTTCCCGACCAACAGGGAGAAGACACCAGCAGCCTTCTCATGGGAACAGGCACTGCTGCACTGGCACAAGCCTCTGTAGATTCTCTGGGTGGAGCCAAGGCACCTGTTATTTCCCTGATTGGCAGGGAGTAGGCTCCAGTGGCCCTCTCATGGGAATGTGTGCAGCCTCTCTGGGCATAGCTGAGACACCTGTGTTTTCCTTGGTCAAGCAGTCCATTGCTTTTGCAGAAAGTGGGCACTGCTGCTAGCAGTTTTTATGGTGCTGCCTTGCCGGTCTGAGCCCCTGCAGATTCTCTGGGTGAAGCCAAAGCATATGTGTTTTCCCTGATCTCTCAGAGGATGAGTGCCGCTACCACCAGCAGCTCTTCTGGCACAGGTTGGGCTCCACTAGCATGGGGCCCCCCTGCCTGCAGGAATCAGGAACTTGTGTTATTCCCCCAGGCAGTTACTCCACCTGCTCCAAGAATTCTGTAGCCCTAAGGATGGAGCTGCTTCCCAGATATTGCTAGGCAGCTGCTATGACCAAGTGGTTCCAGAGCTGAGGCAGGCAGTGTCATGCAGCTTGAGAAAGTTGGTATAGGGAACAAGGCTGTAGTGGTGGACCACACCCCTTCCTTTCAGCACCCCCAAACAATGGTGTCTAGTCTCTAAGCCCGACTGGGTTTCCTCCACTTAGAAGCTCTCCATTGTGGTCACCCTATACTCTAGTCCCTCTAGGCTGTTTCTACACAGCCAACCCTGTTTTTTTTCCCCATGTAGCTGGCCCCAGCTCCCTCTTTGGGTTTGATCACTAAGGCCAATGTTTTAGTTCCCAACACCTGCTGACACCTTCTTATGGTTGTCCATTGCCCATAGCAATGACTGTTTGTGGAGCCCTATCTCCTTCTTAACTGCCTCAGATCATTTATCTAGAGTTCCTCCTCCATTTTTGGCTGGTCTCATCCCTGGTGGGAGAACTTCCATGGGTGCAGAAGCTATTCCTCTTTCCAGCTCCCCCTGGGAGAGCAGGTCCCATCTCATTTCCTTTTGCTTCTTTTTCTCCTGTTCTTCCTCTTCTTTCTTCTTTCTTTTGTTTTGTAATGTTTTTCTTGTTCTATCATAATCTTGAGGACTTTTGTCTGTTTTTTTGCAAATTTTCTGTACGAATAGTTCCACATATAGTTTTATTTTCAATGTATTTGTGGAAGTAGATGAGCCTTATGTTCTGTTATACTCTGCCACCTTAGACCTTTCCCCACCCCAGGTTTTTTGAAAAGTAAATACCTGTGTGGGACCAAACGCACACACACAAAGTTAAAAGACAAGTCATGAACTGAAAGATCATATTAATACATGTAATCAGCCACAATGCAATATTCACAACATATGAAGAATTCTTAAAATCAATAGGAAAAAGACAACTAAAATATGCCAAATATGTAAACGGGCAATTCACAGAAGGTAACTGAAGGAACCAAAAACACATTAAAGAATATTCAATCTTCCTAGCTATCAGGGAAATGTAAATTAATACTATGATATATTGTTATACTGGTCAGATTGGCAAGAAAATGAAAATGCCAAGAGAATGCAAAACGAAGATAACAGGGCAATGAGAAGCTTTCATAAATTACTGGTATCTTAGCTTGCTGCTATAATAAAATACTATAGACTGGATGGCTTAGACAACAGATATTTATTTCTCACAGCTGGAAGGCCAAGATCAAAGTATTGACTTAGTTCTTGGTGAAGGCCAACTTTCTGGTTCACAGACAGCCTCTATCGTTCTGGTCATTTGCATGAACTTTTCTTTGTATGCAGGTGTTCTCATAGCTCTTCCTATTCTCATAATCCCATATAGTGAGGGCACTACTTCCATGACCTAATCTCTACCTAGTTACTTCCCAAAGGCTGCACCCCAAATACTATTATACAGAGAGTTAAGGCTTCAACATATGAATTTGGGGGGGAACATAAACATTCAGCTTCTAATAGCTTGTTGGAGAATAAATTGATATCACCACCTGGTAGAACAATTCAGTTATATTTAGCAAAGTTGAAGACATGCAGGTCTGTTTATTCATTCCATAGCTCCACCCTTAGACCACTAGAGAAACACTCATACCTGGGTAGAAAAAAACATAAAATGTTATTTAATACGCTAAGGAATAAGTGACTGGAAACAATGAAAATGTTCATCAGTAGAACAGATTAATTATGGTAGAGTAAAATCTCTCTATAACAATAAATGAGGTCCAAATATTCAGCCAGGTAAAATGAGGCTGCTAAGCTAGGAGGTCTTGCAGTTCCTGGGATCTACTGTCCAGTTTGGCAGTGCATGCTGGAGCTGTCTGATCCAGTTTAAAAATCAATAAGAGTGACTCTAATTCCTATGTTTGGAGAGGAATTCAGGAGAGTGGCCACTCTATTGAGGTTTTGCTAGTTAGCTGTTACCTTTTATGAGGACCATATTCAAGGAAATTAGGCTGAAGGAATTCTGGAGACAACAGGAAACATTCTGGTCTTATTCTTCAAAGGTAAATCCCATTTTACCTGAATTTCACAATTGCTCCATGGTCTCAGTGTATATTAATTAAACAGAATATTATACAACAATTAAAATATCGCATTGGAGCTATAACTGCCTATGCAGAAATATCTCAAAAACATAAATTTGAGTGAAATAGAAACTGTTAAATTTGATACAATTCAACTCAAATTCTAAAACTCAAAGAATAATGATGTATTTTGTTTATTGATACATAATCTATAATAAAATTTAAAACAATAATGGAAGGATACATACTAGCTTCAGAATTTTGATAATAAGATCAGGGTCGTGTATAAAAAAATTTTCAATTGTACTTGATTACATGTTACTTCTTTTAGAAAATCAGATGCCAGTAAAGTTTGTTGGTCCATATGAGGATTATGCATAGGTTCATGGTATTATTTTGTGTACTGAAAATATTATGAAAGTAAAAACATAATCAGAAAAAAATAATTGCTTCAATCCAACACTCCTCCTCATTTGATAATGAAGGAAACTAAGATCCAAAAAGTAAAGAGTTTTCCCAGAGTCTGTATTTTACTTTCTGTTATTCTTTGAGGACATGTCACATGCATGCATGCATTTTAAAAGCAGCTATCATTTGTTGGGTGTTCATTGTATAAGGGGTAGTTTGATAAATACTTATGTCCATGATTTTGCTTAATCTTTCAAAAAGCCACACTCTTATAAAACATATTTTATTTTATAGTTGAAAAAAGAGAAGATATTAAAGTGTTACAATTTGACCAAAGTTATCAACTAAGTATTATCTACATAATTATAGAGCCGTGTTGCATCATGACTAGGCCCTACGATCTTTTACCTTTGTGGGCTCCTTCAGTAAAAATACTATAGGTCATGTATTACAAATGCATTGGTCTAGAATATACTAATTTTTTTTCTTGTGATAAATCTCTGGCCAAACCGACCAAGAAATAAAAAGAGAGAATATATAAATTAAAAACATCAGGAAAGAAATAGGGATAGTCACTATGATCTTACAGAAATTAAAATAATAATAAAGGAACATAGCAAGTAACTCTAATCCCATAGATTCAACAATGTACATTAAATGGACCATTTCCATGAAATACTCAAACTACTGAAAATCACTCAAGAAGAAGTAGATTAACTGTATTACAGACTGTGATAGGGCTCTATAGCTATCAAAAAAATTGAGTACATAGTTAACCACCCTCCAACAAAAAAAGCTCTAGCCCCAGTTGGTTTCATGAGCTAACTCTGTCAAATATTTAAGAAAAAATACTACCAATTGTATAAACATATCTGAAAATAGAAGATGAGGGATTACCTCCAAAAATCATTTCATAAGGCTGAAATACTCTGATGCTCAAATCAAATAAAGACATCACAGGAAAGAAAAACTAAAGATCAATGCCTATCATGAACATGGATACAATAATGCTTAGCAAAATATTAGGAAATCAAATTAAATTAAAATATTAGCCTTGTTTGGTGTAAGTCCCTTATAGTCACTGTTTTAAACAGTCAAATATATTTTAAAAATAAAAATAAATAAATAAATATTGGTCTTCTCTACTTATCCACTTGCCATTTCTGATATTTTCAATTCCGCATTTAGACCCAAGATTCTGACTTGTTTCATTTTCTTTCTTTCTTTTTTTTGTCTTTTTTTTTTGTTGTTGCTGTTGTTGTTGTTGTTGTTGCTATTTCTTGGGCCGCTCCCGCGGCATATGGAGGTTCCCAGGCTAGGGGTCTAGTCGGAGCGGCAGCCACTGGCCTACACCAGAGCCACAGCAACGCAGGATCCGAGCTGCGTCTGCAACCTACACCACAGCTCACGGCAACGCGGGATCGTTAACCCACTGAGCAAGGGCAGGGATCGAACCCGCAACCTCATGGTTCCTAGTCGGATTCGTTAACCACTGCGCCACGACGGGAACTCCTCATTTTATTTCTATCTGAAAAACTTTCTTTGGCAGGTCTTGAAATACATATCTGATGACAGTAAATTCTCTCAGCTTTTATATTTATCAGAAAAATGTCTTTATTTTACTTTCATTTTTGAAACGTATTTCCACTGGATATTGAATTCTGAAATTGACAGTTCTTTTTGTTTCGTACTTGCAATAATTTGAAGATATCATTCCTTTGTATTTTGGCTTGCATTGTTTCTGAGAAGAGTTAGCTATTAATCTTATTGTTCACCCATATGTGGTAAGTCTCCCCACCTCCTACCACCAGGTCATTTATTTTTTTTTTCCTCACATTATCATGCTCTATCATAAGTGACTAGACACAGTTCCCAGTGCTACTCAGCAGGCTCTCATTGCTAATTCATTCCAAAGGCAATAGTTTGCATCTATTAACCCCAAGCTCTCTATCCACCTCACTCCTTCCCCCTCCCCCTTGGCAAACACAAGTCTATTCTCCAAGTCCATGATTTTCTTTTCTGTGGAAAGTTTCATTTGTAGCCACATATTAGATTCCAGATATAAGTGATATCACATGTTATTTGTCTTTCTCTTTCTGACTTACTTCACTCAGTATGAGAGTCTCTAGTTCCATCCATGTTGCTGCAAATGGGATTATTTCGTTCTTTTTTATGGCTGAATGGTATTCCATTGTGTATATATACCACATCTTCCAAAAATTTATATGGAACCACAAAAGACCCAGAATTGCCAAAGCAACCCTGAGGAATAAAAACCAAGCAGGAGGCATAACTCTCCCAGACTTCAGACAATATTACATAGCCACAGTCGTCAAGACAGTGTGGTTCTGGTACCAAAACAGACAGACAAACCAATGGAACAGAATAGAGAAACCAGAAATAAACCCAGACACCTTTGGTCAATTAATCACTGATAAAGGAGGCAAGAACATAAAATGGGAAAAAGACAGTCTTTTCAGCAAGAGTTGCTGGCAAACATAGACAGTTGCATGCAAATCAGTGAAACCGGAACACACCCTCACACCATGCATGAAAATAAATTCAAAATGGCTGAAAGACTTAAATATAAGACAAGACACCATCAAACTCCTGGAAGAGAACATGGGCAAAACATTCTCTGACATCAACCTTACAAATGTTTTCTCAGGTCAGTCTCCCAAAGCAATAGAAATAAAAGCAAAAAATAAACCAATGGGAACTAATCAAACTGATGAGTTTTGCACAGCAAAGGAAACCAAAAAGAAAACAAAATCACAATTTACAGAATGGGAGAAAATACTTTCTAATGATGCAACTGACAAGGGCTTAGTCTCTAGAATATACAGACAACTTATACAACTCAACAGCAAAAAAGCCAACAACCCAATGGAAAAACAGGCAAAAGACCTGAACAGACATTTTTTGCAACGAAGATATACAGATCACCAAGTTGTTTATAACTTTACTTTTCTTTGGGGATTTTTCTCTTCGTTTTTCAGCAATTTAAATATCCTGCAAATAAGTGGTTCTCAGCTTATTTTTTCTGCTTGGGATTTGCTAGTTTTTTACATTTAAGCTTTGCTGTTTTTATCAAATTGAAATGTTATATAAAAATATACTTTTCAGATATTATTCTGTTTCATTATGTCTCTGAGACTGATTACAGATATATTGCACTGCTTGATATTTCCTCACAGTGATGTTCTGGTCTTTTTTATTTCAGTCTCTTCCCTTTGTGCTTCATTTTGGGCATTTTAAAAATTGGGCTATCATCAAGTTCACTGAGCCTTTCTCCTACAGTGGTCATTCTGATGTTTAATCCATTTAATGTATTTTATAGTTTATATTTTCATTTTAAGTTATAATCTTTTTGAGTTAATTTTTGTGAAAGTGCAAGTTACTGTCAAGGTTCATGTTTCTTACCTACGTGTAATTACTTAAACACGATTTTCTCCCACAGTTGGCCATATTAATGTAAGTCTATTTATGGACTCTATTTGGTTCTATTGATCTATGTACCTAACTCTCTATCAAAACTGCACTCTCCTAATTACTGTAACTATGTAATAAATCTTAAAATCAAATAGTAGGATTCCTCCTATTTTCTTTTTCAAAATAGTTTTCAGCTATTCTAATTTCTTTGATATATCATATACATTTTAGAGTCACTTTATCTGCAACTATCTTGCTGGAATTTTTATAGAAATTCCATATAAACTTGGGGAGAATTAACATCCTTTATTGTTTTTTTTCTATCAATAATCATGGTTTTTCTTTCCATTTATTTAGGCTTTCTCTTACTTCCTTAGTCTTTTGCAGTTTTCAGCATATGTATCCTGTACATATTTCATTATGTCTACATGTTAAGTATTTTATTTGTTCAGGGGTACTATAAATGCAATTGTGTTTTAAATATTAATTTCTTATTGTTAATATTAGTATATAGAAATGTTTTTTGATACACTAACAACAAACTATCTAAAAAGGAAATTCAGAAAACAATCCCTTTCACAACAGCACAAAAAGAACAAAATATTTAGAAATGAACTTAACTAAGAATGTAGAGGACTCAAATACTAAAAACTACAAATAAGTTAAAGAAGACACAAACAAATGGAAAGACATCATATGTTCATGGATTAGAAGGCTTAATATTGGTAATCTGTCCATACTACCCAAAGACATTTACAAAACTGCAGATGCAATTCCTATCAAACTCTCAATGACATTTTTATAGAAATTGTGGCATTATTCACAGCCACCAAGATACAGAAAAAACCTGAATGTCCATTGACAGAAAAATGGATATAGAAGATATGGTATGTGCATACAATGAAACACAATTTGGCCTTAAAAATTAAGGAAATTCTTCAATATACAATAGAATGGTTGAAGCTTGAGGATATCATACTGAAATAAACCAGTCATAGAAAGACAAATACCTCACAATTACATTTATATGAGGAAACTAAAACAGTCAATTCATAGAATCAGAGAGTGGAGTAGTGATTTTCAGGATTGGGAAAGAGGGAAATGGGGAGTTACTAATCAATGGGAAAAAGTTTTAATTAAGCAAAATGAATTATTTCTAGAGATTTGCTCTGAAACATTGCATCTATAGTCAACAATACAAGACTGCATTGTATATCTAAAAAGTAAAAAGATAGATCTCACACTGTGTTCTTACTACAATGTAATATTTTTTTTTTTGGTCTTTTTTGTCTTTTTTAGAGCCTCATGCATGGCGTACGGAGGTTCCCAGGCAAGGAGTCGAATCAGAGCTGCAGCTGCTGGCCTATGCCACAGCCACAGCAACGTGAGATCTGAGCCCCATCTGTGATCTATACCACAGCTCATGGCAGCACCAGATCCTTAACCCGCAGAGCAAGGCCAGGAACCAAACCTGTGTCCTCATGGATCATAGTCAGATTTGTTAACCATTGAGCCATTATGGGAACTCCATAATAAATTTTTTTAAGTTAAATTGAAAAAATCAAACCTATATTGTCATCAGTAGAGTAAGATCTTATGATAAATTTTATTAAATTGAAGGACAAGTTAGAAAAAAGGAAAAGAAAGAAATATGTTTGAGGAAGTTCCTGTTGTGGCTCAGTGGTTAACGAACCCAACAAGGACGTGGGTTCAGTTCCTGGCCTTGCTCTGTGGGTTAAGGGTCTGGTGTTGCAATGAGCTATGGTGTAGGTCACAGACATGGCTGGTATCCTGCATTGCTGTGGCTGTGGCATAGGCTAGCAGCTGTAGTTCCAATTAGACCCCTAGCCCTTGAAACTCCATATGCCTCAGATGCTGCCCTAAAAATACAAAAAGACAAAAAGAAAAGAAATATCCTTGATCTCTGTGCTGATGTTGTCCTGTCACCTTATTAAACTTATTAGATATGGGACTAGAATTTGGGTTGTTTTTTATAGATTCTTTGAGGGTTTTTTTTTTTTTTATGTACACTCTCATGTCACTTGTAAACAGGGACAGTTTTATTTCCTCTTTTCTAATTAGCTGGTCTTTTGTTTCCTTTTCTTGCCCTATAGTACTGCTTAAATATGAAAAGAAATGTATATATGTATAACTGATTTACTTTGCTGTATACCCTATATTAACATGACTTTGTAAGTCAACTATACTCCAACAATTTTTTTTAAATAAATAATTAAATAAAAATAAAAACGTTCAGTACTATGTTGAATAGAAGTAATGAGTGCAGAGATCCTTTGCTTGTAGGGGATGCGTTCAGTCTTTTATCACTGATGATGTTAGCTACAGCTTTTTAGTAGATGTCCTTCAGCAGTTTAAGGAAGTTTCCTCTTATTCATAGCTTTGACAGTTTCCGTCATGAATGGGTGTTGAATTTTGTTGAGTGTGGGGGAGGGGTTTGCACCAATTGATATCTGATCATGTGGTCTTTCTTATTCAAACTGTTAATATATACAAATTTCATTTATTTAAACTAAAATCCAAATATATATGTTGGATGATATTGCTAAATTATTTATTTATTTATTTGTCTTTAATTTTTTTTTATGTTTTTGCTTTTTAGGGCTGCACCCACAGCATGTGGACGTCCCCAGGCTAAGGGTCTAATCGGAGCTACAGCTGCCGACCTCCACCACAAACACAGCAAAGTGGGATCTGCCAAGTCTGCGACATATACCACTGCTCACAGCAATGCCAGATCCTTAAACCCACTGAGCAAGGAGAGGGATCAAACCCACAACCTCATGGTTCCTAGTCGGATTTGTTCCTGCTGTGCCATGATGGGAACGTCTGATACATTTTTTTAAACTCTTTTTTTTTTCTTTTTAGGGCTGCACCCATGGAATATGGATGTTCCCAGGCTAGGGGTCCAATCAGAGCTACAGCTGCCAGCCTACACCACAGCCACAGCAACAACAGATCTGAGCCACATTTGTGACCTACACCACAGCTCACAGCAATGCCCGATCCTTAACCCACTGAGTGAGGCCAAGGATCAAAACCACATCCTGTTGGATACTAGTTAGGTTTGTTTCCACTATGCCACAACAGGGAAATCAAGATTTTTAAAAAATCTGAGCCAGCCCTGCATTCTGGGAATGAACTCTTATATTTTTATTGATAGATTCAATTTTTAATTTTTTTTATTTTTTGAGAATATTTGTATCTATGATAATGAGGGATATTTATTGTGGATTTGCTTGTTTTCTTTGTTTTAGTGCTATCTATATCTGGTTTTAGTGTTAGGATTATGCTGATCTCATAAAATATGTTGAGTTTTCCCTCCTATTGTCTAAAGGAGATTGTGTGGAATTCGTATTATTTCTTTAAATGTTTGGTGGAATTCATCAGTAAAATCAGATGGAGCTGGAAATTTCCTTCTTAGCCCTCTAACATGTATTTAAAAAAAAAATTAGCTACTGTATTTTCCAGCTCTAGAATTTCTATTTTGGCTCTTTTTTAAAAAAAAATAATTTTCAAATCTCTCTTGGGATTCTTTGACTCTTCATCTACTTTCTTCATCTTTTACCACACATCCTCAAACATGATTAAAATGGTATAAAAATCCTCATCTGCTTGTTGCAACATCTGGTTCATCTGTGGGTCAGTTTCTGTTGAGTTTTTTGATGATGGATATATTTATCTAACTTCTCGATAAGCCTCATAATATTGTATTGTAAGAAATTGTATATGTAATTATAGTGGAGATGGAATTATACCCCTATTTTGTTTGGTTTATCCCAGAGATTGTAAACTCTTTTCTATATGGGACAGCTAAAGTTGAGAAAGTGGTTGTTTACATTGTACCATGTGATAAGTTGATCTGGGGTTGATCCTCAGCATTAAAAAGTCAAACACATTTCTTGCTATCTCAACTCCCAATTTCCAGCTCTGCTGCAGTAGGCACTGATGATTAAGGGTTAGTCTCCTTTTTTCAGTGTTTGATTCTGAAGCCAAGAGGGGGTTGGGCTGCAAAATCACCCTTGGTTTGGACAGTTTCAGGCCTACTTCAAACTTCTAGAGAGTATACAAGTTCTTATTTCGAACTGCTTGAGAGTATACAAGTTCTTACCAGTTTTTGGTCTGCTTTCCCTGTCATTTTTGCAACAAAATTTGGTGGTGTTCTGGGAGAAAAATCCTTATTTCAAGCAAACTATTAGTGTTTGTAGGGTTTTCCTGATTCTAACCTGTACCCTCTGCTCCCATTACTGCCATTAGCTCCACTGGTTTTTCTGGACTGAATAAAATAAAAAGCTTTCATTGCCTCTTGCTTGTACCCAGATTCAACAATTCACCCTCCTCCCAACAGCTACCACATCTTGCTGCTCATCTGTGACATACTCTCTCTGTAAGTCAGCTCAAGGCTTCCTTACATACATTCCTCTTTTAGGGCTGCACCTGGAGCATATGGAAGTTCCCAGGCTAGAGCTCACAGCAATGGGAGATCCTTGACCCACTGAGCGAGGCCAAGGATCAAACCTCTGTCCTCATGGTTACTAGTTAGATTCGTTTCTGCTGAGCCACTATGGGAACTCCCACACACTACATCCTCTTTGAGAGTCTGATAGATAATGTGATGTTTAATATTATGTATCAACTTGACTAGGCCAGAGGGTGCCCACCTATTTGGTCAAATATTGTTCTAGGTGTGTCTGGGTGCCCTCATATTTGGTCAAACATTGTTCTAGGTGTGTCTGTGAAGATGTTTTGAATGAGATTACATTTGAATCCATAGACTGAGTAACATATATTGCCCTCCGTCCTGGGTGGCCTGCATCCAATTAATGAAGGCCTGAATAGGAAATGTTTGCTTCCACCTGGGGTCAGAGGGAACTTCTACTGCTGCACTGCTTTAAGCTAGGACCTCAGTCTTTTCTGGCCTTCAGACTTGAACTGAAACACTGGCTCTTCTTGGGTCTCAGGACTATCAACTTTCATATTGGTAACACACATAAGCTCTCATGGGTCTCCAGCTTGCCAGCTGCAGATCTTGGGACTTCTCAGCTCTATAATCATGTGAGCTGATTCCTTGTTATATAAGGAACACATACATACATATATGTGTGTGTGTATGTGTGTCTGTGTGTGTCTGTTCCTTAGATACGGCACACCCATACCTTCAAGATATTGCTGGTTCAGTTCCAGACCACTGCAATAACGTGAATATTACAATAAAGTGAGTCACATGATGATTTTTTTTTGGCTTCCCCGTACATATAAAAGTTATGTTTACCCTATATTATTGTGTTTAGTAGCAAGGAGTTGGATCAGATGACTTCGGAAGTTTCTTCTCATTGCAGGAAGCTCTGAGTTTCTGACAATTCAAGTTTTCTGCAAGCAGTATCACGAACTTTGCTACTAGTGTTCACTAAAAATCAGAATGTATTAATTCCTTCCTTGGGTGTCAAAATGCAGGGTCACAGCTACCATTCTAAATCAATAATTTGGTTTCAGCCTCTGGTTCCTACACATAGTGTGATGCTTCCACATACCCTCTGTGTCTTAGCTAAAGTATCACTTCCTTGGAGTTCTCTGGTAGCTCAGTGGGTTAAGAATCCAGAGTTGCAGAGTTGTCACTAGTTATAGCTATGGCATGTTTTCGATCCCTGGCCCAGGAATTTCTGCATGCCCCTCATACAGTGGGAATAAAAAAAAAAAAAAGAAAAAGAAAAAGGAAGAGGGAGAGATAGATGACAATTAGATGAAAAATGTGTTCCTGGATGGAATTTGGGGCCAAAACGAAACACAAAAAAACAAATAATAAAATTGAAAAATTAAATAATATACCAATTCTTCATTCCTTGAACCCTATTTCTAAATTAGTTCCCCTTTATAGTTGATCTTTGTTGCCCTGACTTTTCTTCCACAACACTCCTCTCAATTTGGAATTACATTCTCTGTGCATGTGATTATATGTGTAGTGTCTGACCCCCACTAACCTGCAAGACCGAGTAGGGATCCAGTCTGTTTTCTTCACCACTTGGTATGGTATGAAGGACCTACCTCAGTCCTTGACACAAGATCAGTCAAGTGCCGAAAGTATTTATTTGGTGGTAAATGATGCTTAATTGAGCAAGGAACCAGGAGAAGAGGAATTGTTAATCTCAAGTTACCAAGGGTGTTGCGTGACTGGCTTAGTTGGGAGAAGCCACAAAGAAAAGAAGAATTTCCCAAGGGCTGGCTCTTTTCATAGATTTCTCTATATTCTTGAATACCTAGAACTATGGACTGCCAGAGCCAGGAACTTATCTGATGCTTCATTGGACAAAGAAGAAATCTGGAGCCTACCTAGAGGTGCAAGCTATGAATATGCAGGAATCCGTGGAGAGACAGGGAGCATTTTTAAGAGTTCCTTTTAGAAATATTTTGGAAAACACACATACACAAACAAAAACAGTACTCTCAAACTATCCAACATAAGTTTGAAACTCATACTCAGCTGTTAATCCAAAAATGCCTGAAGATGGGAGAATGTTTGGGTGGGGAGGGAATGTGGAGCGAGGGACCGCCACTAGAAGCCCAGTCCCCACGGGTACAGGGTCTCTTCCACGTGCACAGAGTCCCTCGGGGCCAGGGCGCTGAAGGAGCCTGCAGGGCCTGCCCGTGCAGAGCTGAAATGCTGACAGCCTTCTGATTGCAACGGTCACCACAGTAACTTTCCGAAACCTCCCACGGCGGGGGTGGGGGAGGGGAAGCCAAAAATCCCCAATATAATTTAATTTCCAGGGTAAACATTTTCATGCAAAAATGGCCAAGGCTTTCCTCAAGACGAGACTGCCTTCTTTGGCATGACCACACTGCCCCCTTGAGCCTTCTGCGGAAGCCCTGCACAGAGCCGGCTCTAACTTTGCAAGCAATGTTCCAAAGCGTGGATTCTGGCGAGAGAGGTGAAGATCCAGAGGAAGAGGGAGGAAACTGTAGCAGGTTTTCCATCTTAAGCGGATTAAATACAAATAACCAAAGCATTAATTGTTAGGAGTGTTGGCTTGATCTGGAAAAAAAACTATGAGCCAAGTGCATGGTAAGTGGTAGAATCAGGGTTTCTCACTGGCCCATATGAAAACTGAAAGCGTCACCCTGCTCCCATACTACTCCCTCCCCCGCCGCCCCAGGATCTTCCTCTGTGTCTCAGCCCAGCCAATGGTAAGACTGTTTAGCATTAATTGTTTGCTAATGTCAGAGTCTGTGCTAAGCCCATTCTATCTATTTCCTTATTTAATGTCTCATAATCTGACAGGTGGACGCTGCCATTTTCTGGATCTGAGAGAGAACAAGGCAGAGGCTCTGGAAACTCAAGTCGTTTTCAGTAACCTCGTGAGCCTTAAATGGCTGAGCAGGGATTTGCGTCCAGCTCCATAGACTATGCTGTAAATTCTGGGAAAGTCCAGTTGTTAGTTCTGCCTCTCTGCACTCCATGACTCTGAGCTGGTTACTTTCCATCTCTTGACCTTCCATCCTCCCTTCTGCAAAGTGAAGGGATTATATTAGACCACCTCTATAAAGCTAGGGCATTGACAGCCTAACAAGAATTAGTTTAATGTATATTAGCAAGTCAGCTAACACTGAAAGGAGACATGAGAAAGGAATCAATGGTAGTGGTATATGGATGGGTGCCAGCTTTGCACAAGGCACAGTAATGGGGAACCTGGGAAAATCAGATGTAGGGTGGTGACTTAGAAAGAGGAGCTAGATGTATGTCCTATAATCACAGATTCCACCTGCTTCCTAATTTGAACACAAAGTGGCCTTGCACAGATATGACTGTTAGCTGTCTATCATAGATCAAGTGCAAACTGTTCTGCCATGCTATAATTTGATCATTTCCATTTATAGAACAAAATCCATTCTTGTTGGAACTGCATTAAAGATGTGGGGATACGGTGTTTAAAAATGAAATTGAAAAGCCATTTTTCTCCCTCACCCCATCCAATCGATCTGTCCACTAGGGGTTATGGGGAAGCAGTAAGACCCAGTAACTGCTCATAACGAGCTGCCAGGTTGGCGAAAATTTCTTCTTATAATAATGGTTATGACTTATTGAGTCCCATCTCTGGTACCAGCATTATTGAAATGATTGCTAAGAAGCTGCCAAGTTTTCATTCTTTTGCTGATGAGAAGCTAAGGTATAAGTTCATTTTTAACTTTGCCCTCAAGAAAGTCTTAGTCTATAACATAAGACAACAAAAAGGGCAACTATTACATGACATGCTGGCCAAGAGAAAGGGTGCTGTGAGGTTCATCAACCCCAAGTTGCTTGGAATAAAAAGAAAGGTTAGAAAAACTATTGTGAGGAAGTGACAAACTAGCCTAGTAGGTGAGAGTGGGAAGCACATTCTAGGCAGAGGAACTATAATGAGAAAAATACTTCTGCATGGAACAGTATGAATTATTCAGGGAATTGCATAAAGTTATTCTGGCAGCAGGGAGGATGCCTGTGGGTGAGCAACAGAAGATGAGTTTGGAGAGGTACTTTGCAATATTTTATAAGCCATTTAGTTCATCTTAAAGGAATTTTATCCTAAAGGAACTTGGAAGCCACTGAAGGATTTCCTGCAATGCAATCATCCTTAAGTAAAATCAGAAAACATTTCAAAGACCTCAGTGCCCATGACCTAAAAGAAACAAAAGCGAGACTAAGAGAAATAATATTACAGTGAGAATTAATACAATGAATGATTAAAATTCTTTAAGCTGTTGACAATTTCTGCATTTTGTCATTGTCGAATAGAATGTGTAATAGAATCTATATTTGATTTTTAGTGTGTTTATGGGGTGATGATAGCATCTATGAATCAGCTTCTTGGGTTTAGAACACTTTCTTACAAACAGTAAATGATTCCATCTTCTTTATATCTTCTCCACTTTGACAGGATGTGATCAAACATCAAGCATTTTTCCAGGGCTCATCTTATATATGTGTTTTCCCCACTTTGCAGTTAGCTGGTCAATCAAAACAATTCTTCCCAGGATTTTGGACTGGGTGGTCCTTTCTTTCACCCACTTGATCTATGAAATTCCAGTATAGATTTTCTAGTTTTCTTTTGGAAACAAAAGCCACTAGAGAATATCTTTGAAGAGCCTGAAATTCATAAAAAGGAGAGCAACATAAACTGAAAATAGAACCGGAAAACTTATTTGTTCTTTCCCTGGAGCCCTTGTGCAGACAAGAAATTATGATGCAACCTCACTGGCTGACCATAAATTGTCCAATTTCTTCACGCCTCCAAGCTGACGCCAACCTGTCATCAGGATCTGGTCTTGATCTTTCCAGTCTGGTCCTTCACTTTTTAAACTAAAGGCTGGCTCTTTGCAGGCTCTTTCTGATTAACTTAGGATCTGGCTTTTTTCAGTCAAACTTCTGCCCTTTCAAGAACTGATCTAACAATGCTGGGTGTCCTGGGACTTGCAACAACTCTCAATGAAAGTCAGGCAATGGAAAAACCATGTAACTTAAACCAAACAGTTCCCATTTGTTCTGAGACTCTGGAGCCTCTCCTGGATAATACACGTTCCCACTTAGGTGTCACTTCACTGAGCACTTCCCTGATGACCTTATTTAAAAATGTAACCTGCTTCACCCCATGCCACTCGTTCCACCCTAATTCCTATATACGCCACCCACCCCTTTTTCAGCCACACCCACGGCATATGGAAACTCGCAGGTCCAGGATCAAATCTGAGCCACATCTGTGACCTAAGCCACTGCTGAAGCAACACTGGATCCTTAACCTATTGTGCTGGGCTGGGGATTGAACTGGCAACTCCACAGAGACAAACTGGATTATTAAGCTGCTGTGCCACAGCTGGAAGTCCCCCTTTGTACCCTTTTTATTGTAACATTTATTTTAGTTATTGCTTGTTGTCTCCCCCCATATGTGTATATGTATGTATAGTAAGAGATGTATAAATATACACATGCATACTCACTTCAATAGACAATTAGCTACATAGAGATGAAGATATAGGTAGATAGTAGGTAAGCAGGTAGAGATATGTGTGTGTTTATGTAGATGTCGAAGAGATAGAAAACATTAAAACAATGTTAACCAGAATGAGGAGCACCATGTGTATATACTTCTAGACACAGTGGTTTCTGTAGATGTAATAAACATATCCAATATAGCAATTACTTACAGAATCACAGAAGAGTGTTTGGAATTGGGACTCTTCCAGAAAATTCAGGCTGGTCTCTGGTGCTCATTACTTAGACCTCACCTGGGGTATGGTAGCCTCCTCCTTTCCTTGGATATCGGGCTGAGAACCAGAACCGTCTATACTTAGACTGCATACATCATCTTCCTTGGAGAGGTGAAGTGGGAAGACTGGAGGGCTCCTCTCAGTGATGGTACCAAAGTGTTGCTTAGGGGCCTTTTATCACAGTCCCATCTCTAAGACTGACCCAGTAAAAATGTAAGCAAAGTAAAAGCCATGGTGAGAAGTCAAATATTCTGGGATGTCTCCATGATTCCTCAGCCCCACCCCAGTCTGCTCACCAGATGGCCACACTAAGCCTCTCCTCAATGGAAATTCTAGAACCACAGTGCTCTTCTACTTTCACTGAATGACTCACAACCTACAAGGTAGTTTCCACTCTAGCAACCTCTGGAGCACTGACAACACAAGTGCTTCAATAATCAGGGCACTTTGGAAGCTTGAATCCTGAAAGGAGGCCACAATTTAAATAAATTTCATTCCAGAAGTCTCTACATCTGTGATTTCTTTGTCACTCTCTTTCTCTGTCTTACCCACTCACATACGCACACAAATTATTATTATTTTTCTACCTCAATGAGCACATCATTCACTTCTGGAATAATTATCTACATGGATACAGAGCCCTGCTTACGCAAACATGGACTTGAATTATACCAACTTTTTTCTCTTTTTCAAGTAAAGGTGTACAAAGGTACAGTTTATTCCATTTGTTCCCTAGGGAATCTACATACTCATGTTGTGTGCAAGTGAGCATGTTGCTATGGTAATAATTATGGCTTTATATTAAGTAGCAAGAAAATCAGCTTCAAGAAAACTGGTTTTATTTACCATTCAGTCATGCTCCCTCCCTCTTTCCCTCCTTCCCTTCTTCCCTCTGCAGTCCATAGACCCCTAAGTCTGTTAGAATTCCTTGCTGCAAGTATAATTTAGTTATGACCCTGATCTGGGTGGCCACTTTTGGCTCTTGTGGGTGGTGCAAAATAAACTAAAGTCTGTTAAGTTATTGCTCTCATTCTTTCCTCAGAGGGTTGAAATGACATACATAATAGAACAAACAGTTAAGAGAGGTTTAGTTTTTGCCTATGCTCCTTTGTAGATGCTCTATCTGAATGCATGTTTTTTCTTAATGTTACATCTCAGCTTCCTCCTAAGCAGGATAACAGTGTTTTTGACAGCATTTTCAAATGCTTTCTAGATTCCCTCTAGACTCAATATTCTGCATGCTATATTTGAAATGGCAACACCTGCAGAAACAGATAGTTCTGGATTTTAATCCTGATTAGACAATTCATATGAACTCTATAATCTGTGGCAAATACACATTTCTGAGCTAAAATTTTTCTTCCTTTCTTTCTTTTTTAATGGACGCACCTGCAGTGTATGGAAGTTCCCAGATGAGGGATTGAATATGAGCTGCAGCTGTGACCTACACCACAGCTCAGCAATGCCATATCCTTTAACTCTGTGCACTGTGCCAGTGATCAAAACTGTGCCTCTGCAGTGACCCAAACCATTGCAGTTGCATTCTTAACCCACTGTGCCACAGTGGGAACTCCAAGTTTTCCTTATCTTTAAATTCAAAAAAATTACTAGTTTTTTTCAAGTTGTGATAAAGTCTGAGATAAAGTGTGTAAAGTGCCTGGTGCATTTTAGATATTCAACAAAAAGCACCAAAAAGCATTTTATATATGTTTAGTTACTTTTCATTCAACAAATACCATTAAAATTCTATGAGTCTCTGGGATACACGGTGAGCAAAAATCTAGTGTTAAGCTCCCTCGTGGAACTTGCAGTCTAGTGGGTTCAAGGGAAAATAGTGAACTAAGACAAATGCATGTTGCAATAGCAACAGACACTAACTGTGGAGCTTGTGAGATGCTCTAAGAGGATTTGACCTGGTCAAAGAACTCAAAAGAGGCTCCCTGAGGAAGTGACCCTTGAACAGAGAGATGACATAGGAATATAAGATAACCAAGTGAAGAGAACAGAGCAGAGTGGGCTGAGCAGAGGGGATAGCAGGGACAAAGTCCCTGTTGCAGGAGACATTTGATGCAGTCAGTGGACCAGGAGAATTCACTGTGACTGGAGCAGAGAGAGATGAAGCCTGAGGGAGGGTGTAAACACCAGACAGTGAAGGAGCTTGGAGGGCATGTTAACAAATTCTGTCTGATCTTGAGAGCAAAGAAAACTATTACAAGATGTTAAGCAGGGAGGTGACATGATCAAATATGCATTTTGAAAAGATCACTCTGGTGTGAAGATCAGATTGGAGAGGGTTGGGCAGAGTGGGGGTGACTAGATGAGGGAGGAGGCAGTTGTCCTCCAGGTAAGGTGGTCTGGGAAGATGGTGGTGACAGAAATGGAGAGACATGATGGATTTGAGGGCTATTTCAGGGGGTAAAATAGACCTATTTGGTGAAGGATTTGCAGTGGGAAGGGAGAGAAAGAGAAGCATGGATTTTGGACTGCAAAATCAAATGAAAGTTTGTGCTATTTGCAAATACATGCAGCCCAGGTCTGGGATTATTTGGGGGGAGGGCAGCATTGAAGAGTGCCATGAAATTGTTTATAGACATGTTGAGTTTTAAGCCTCTAAGTCATCCAAAAATTTCATTTCACCAAAGGCAAGTATTATCACAGATACCCAGCAAGGACAGGCCCCACTGAGAAGACAACACCACACAAATTCACTAGAAGAATCTTCTGCACCATTCTTGCTCTCCACAATCAATTATGCACACAGAGGCAGAATAGCCTTTACCAAAGCAAATTTATTTGGGTTATTTGTTTAAAATCTTGCTATGACCACCCAGTGCTTGTAGTATTATGTATAAATACACAAAAATTAGCTGTTTTATGGCACTCGGAATATGGGGAAGAGTGGCAGGTCTGTGGGCATGGAAGAGCTGAAGAACACTGAATTAATTTTGTAGGGGTGCCATAAAAAATTACTACACACTGAATGGCTTAAAACAACAGAAATTTGTTGTTTCAGATTTCTGGATATTAGAAGTCTGAGACCAAGGTGTTGGCAGGGCCTGGCTCTCTGAAGATTCTAGGACAGAAACCTTCCTTACCTCTTCCAGCTTTTGCTAGCCCCAGATATTCCTTAGCTTATGGGCACATCAGAATCTCTGCCTCCAGCTTCACATAGTTGTCTTCACTTGGTCTTGTGTCTGTGTCCAAATTTCCCTTTTTTAAAAGGATACCAGTCATATTAGATTGAGGACCCACCCTATTCCAATATTATCTCTCCTTTTTTTTTTTTTTTCCTTTTTAGGGCCATACCTATGGCATACAGAGTTTCCTAAGCTAAGGGTTGAATCTGAGCTATAGCCGCAGGCCTATGACACAGCCGCAGCAACATCAGATCCAAGCTGCATCTGCAACCTACACTGCAGCTCACGGCAATGCCGGTTCCTCAACCCACTGAGCAAGGCCAGATTGAACCCACATCCTCATGGATACTAGTCAGGTTCTTAACCTTCTGAGTCCCAACTCCCAGTGTGATCTCATGGCATCTGCACTGACCCCATTCTCAAATAAGGTCACATCCTGAGGTACCAACGACCGGGACTTCAGCATGTCATTTGAGGGGGAAATGGTTTAAACTCATAAAAAATATTGACCCTTAGAACTACCATCTGGGAAATTCATTCTTTGCATCATTGTGTTTCCTTTCTCTTTTCCATGTCCCTTCCACCTTTTGACAGAAAATTTTCCTCCAAATCAAGGTCCTCAAACTATCTACAGGGTTAACTTCCCAGCCTCCCCCTCTTCTCGGAAAACTATCTATCCACCATCCACATCCACACCATTACAGGTGTGGGGCTCCCAAAGGCCATGTTCTTACACCCCTAAAACATGGGTGATTGACTTCAGGTGAAGGAAGAGCTGATCCTACCTGGGCTGGAATCCCCACTCTGAAACTTGGAACAGAGATTGGGAGAGACACGCAGGCTCTTTCTTGGTGGTGGATCTGTTCCATTTGAGAGCCTGCAGCCTGTAGCCATCTTCTCCCATGTGGACTGTTTAACAAGAAGGAAGAACAAAACGGGTTCCTGGAGCAGAGCAGAGATGAAAGGCAAGCCGGGCAGCTGTGGGCATTCCAGTCCCTGATAGACACACGCCCCCGTCCATGACACCAAATGCTCTTACTTTTTCTTAACCACAAGCTTCAACAGGCTTCAGTTACAAGTAAGCTCTAAAAACATTATAAATACACCTTATCAAAATCTAATCTTAAAGGAAAGTTTGATAAAATTGTGCATACTGATATGTGAAGGATTTGAAGGTTCAACATGTTCTATATTCCAGGATAACCTAGAGCTAGAAGTCTTAATCCAAAGATATAAATCTAAAGAGTGGATTAGGCAACAGCAGGCAGGAGGCAAGGGTCTTTAGGAGGATGATGGAATGTTCTAATTGTTCCAAAAATCACTTTATGTTAAGGAGAGGCCAGAAGTGTTCAGTGATTCTCAAACTTGAACATGAGTCACCCGGAAGGGTTATAAAAATTCGGAAAGCTGGGAATACCTCCAAGTGTAGATTTGGTAGGTCTGGGATGGGGTACAAGAATTTGCTTTTCTAATAATATCCCAGGTGATGTTGATAGCTGCTGGTCAGGGACTACACTTTGAGATCTACTAATTTTGAAGTCTGGCATTACTTCAGAGCTGGGTGGTGTATCAGTGTGAGCGATCCTCAGGCAACCCAGTATAGGATATTTCCCCTGGTGGACAGCATTGCAGCTTAATTGTTCATTTAAAAAAATAATTTGGAGAAACTTAGAGGAGGTATGTAGGAAGCATGATTTAAGTTCCTTCTCTGATTATTCCTGGAAATAGAAATAGAAATAAAAATCCTGGAGGCTCCTTGTGGTATTCAGAAAAGAGTGCTGGCTTTCAAATTTACATATATGTTTTGGCTCTCTGGTTTTCTTTTTTTAATTAATTAATTTAGCTTTTAAATTTGTTATTATAGTTGATTTACAGTGTTCTGTCAATTTCTTCTGTACAGCAAAGTGACCTAGCTATACATATATATTCCATCTTTTTCTCACATTATCCCCTTTCATGTTCCATCACAAGTGATTGGATATATTTCCCTATACTATTCAGCAGGATCTCATTGCTTGCTCATCCGCTCCAAATGCAATAGTTTGCATCTACTAACCCCAAATCAGTTTTCTTATCTATCACATGAAGGAATTGAAGTATTTTATCTCCTAGGTCCCTCTTGTCTCCTGACCTCCTAAGACCTATGACTTTGCTCTGCCTTTGTTTCTGAACCTCTCATGAGTGATTTTTCCTAAGAGAACACATCCAAAAGCCACCTCTAACAGCCTCAGTCCCACCCTGCTGAGAACCAGAGTGGCAGTCAGTGTGAAGCATGCAGTAGCCCCTGGGGAATGCATGATAGAGAAGTAGAACTTAGAGGAATGCTCTCCGAGAGGAACAACTGTCTCTTCAAACTCCCAGACAATTTACACTGTATTGTGATGAAGCTGTTACATCCCTTTAGAGTCCCCCAAAGCACACATCTTAGTTGGTGGCCCTGATCAAAACACACAGGCTGTTGTAAATCACACTCCAATGGCCTAAGCCCAGCAGAACACAGCACTGATTGATATCTTGCAAAAATCTGCTAGTCCGCAAAAGCTATCAATCAATGGAGGAGTCTCTTTTGCCCAGATGGCTCAAACAAGATATAATTTGATAGAAGCACCAATAAACCTTATTCTTAGGAAATACACAGCAGTCCTCAAAGGCCTGGGAGCCTGGTGCATCCTACGCATTTATAAAACACACTCAGGTTGCATCCACTGAGACACTCAGTCTTCCCTTTGGAAGAACCGCAAAACAAAGAGATAACATAAATGTGCACCCAGGCAAGAGACTTAAGAGCTGGGATTGCAACCAATGGGGACCTGCTGTATAACACAGAGAACTCGACCCAGTATACTGGACTTACCTATGTGGGAAAAGAATCTGAAAGAGAAGGGATGTGTGTACACATACAACAGAATCACTCTGTTGTATAGCAGAAATGGTCACAACGTAAATCAACTATACTTCATTAAAACTTTAACAAATGGGGAAAAAAACTGGAGCTGGTAACACAACACTGTAAATCAGCTGTACTTCAATTTAAAAAGAGAGAGGAGAACAGGAGAGGAGAACAATTTGCTGTTTGTTCTTCCTTCAGAGTCTTCCTGGATGGGAAATCTCTATTCCTCTTTCCCTCTTCCAATGTCCTGAGATAGTAACTGTATTAGAAGAATGAGTCTAGATGTTAAAATAAATTTAAAAAGTGAATAGTAATGGTGTACTTTGTGCAAGACAGTATCCTAAATACTAGGAAATCACAGAGACACAGACCTTGCTCTCAAAGATCTCATGTCCTCACCTGAAAGAAATATTTAGAGATGCAACTCCAGGAGCATAAGGACTGAAGCATTACAGAGTGTCATAAATGCAGAGAGGAGAGAAAGGAACCTGGCCTCACACAGGTATGACAGATTTGACTGCAGAATGTCTGATTAAAAGGGGTTAAAATCGTCCTCTTATGACTGAGCTCACCCTGCCTGCTGCTGGAGATAGAGGGACCACTGACATAGCTACTCTCAGACTGAGGTTCTATGTGGAAGACGTTCCTCTTGGAAGATAGCCATGAACACCTGCTGGACATTTCATTCTGAGGCCTGGGAAGTTCCCTGGAAAGAGTTAAGCACACATTCTGTACCAGAATCACCAGAGTGTTTGCTAATAACTCAGAGTCTTGGATCTCTATGTAGGTCTGAAGAGTCGAAACATCTAGGAGAAAGATTTTTTTTTTTTAATGGGTGCTCTGTGTCTCATGGAAGTTCCCAGGCTAAGGAGTCGAATCCGAGCTGCAGCAGCCAGACTATGCCACAGCCATGGTAAGGGCAATGCTGGAATCCAGCTGCATCTGCGAACTATGCCGCAGCTTGCCAAATCCTTAACCCACTGATTGAGGCCAGGGATCAAACCTGCATCTTCACAGAAACTATGTCAGGTTTTTACCTGCTGAGCTACAATGACAGCTCCAAGAAATCCTTACGAAAAGGCGAGAGGCAGGATCTGTAACAGAAGGATCATGAACAGCTATTTGCATTAATCCTTCAGCCGTATAACGTATATCAGGAAGGCTGCAAGAAAAGTGAGGATAAAAATTTGCAATTTTTTAAAAGATAATGATTTTCCTCCTCTTTACTCTCAAAAGCAATAGAGAAAAATATAGACTAGTAGACATAAAGAAAAAATATATATATTGCATTCCATGATGAATTTTAACAGCATGAGTGTTTGAAGTATAAAATGTATAGGAATTGTCAACATAAGATACAGACCTGTGTATATAAGTCATTCCATTTGAAACATACTAGGTAACATAGTTTTCTTTTCTGCCAAAAATATATTTCCTGTGAATACTCAACATGCTATGCCTCAGTCAAACAGCTGCAGATAACAAAATCACTCTTGTCATTTAAATTCACAAGGGATTTGATACAGGGATTTGGAAACTTACAGTATTGTTGGAACACTAGCAAAGCAAGCTTCATTCTGGGCCTCCAGAAACAACTTTCAGAACCACAGCAGAGAACTGGCTTACTACGGGAACCCAGCCACAATCAGGAGGCTGAGCATTCAGGAAGTGGCCTGCCAGTTAAATGGAGGCCTCCCTAGGCACTTACCTCCATTCCTGATGCACAAATCATTTTACTGGGAGCCCAAATCATAGTTTGACTCTAGTGCAAAATAATTTGGGAAAGTGTAAGTATTTAGGTAGTAAACTAGAAATCTGTTGGGGCAGATGTTGAGTGAGACATTCCATTACCTGCACCAAAGGCATGCCTGGTACAAAGCATTTCCCCAAGTTATTTGAGAACATAGAACTATTTTCTTCAGAAATATCTTGAGAGACAGTGTTCCAGGGAACATGATGTTGGAAGTGCTGACCCAGTTCTGCCTTCTCATTGATGAGGGTCAGGGGCTTGGCTGACACCACCCAGAGCAGGAGTGAGACCAAGTCTCTCTGCTCCTGGGTGTCTGGCCTTGCTGTTTGCACTACTTTCTGCAGCCCTCCCTCCATCCCAAAGTTTCCTGCTAAAAGAGACCATTTGGAAAATGGTCCTTCAGGACCAAAAGCAAAGAAAAGACTCTTAAGGAAGCTTGAATCAAACTCCTGAATTATGCAACAATAGAGCAAGCTAATAAGCTCTCCTGAACCTCCAATTATACAAGGATAATTACACTCTGGAGTTAGGAGAGCAGCTGAGACAAGGGATATTGCAGGAACTGTCAGTAACTGAGCTGCTTTTGAAATCTGATGTTTCATCCTTGTGCCTTCTGGGGCAGGAGGAGGAGGAAAGGAAAGCCATTTGGTCTCAGCTTTCTTTGGCTGGTGTGTAATAGGTTAAGTGAACTCTCCTCCTATTGAGGCTGAAGGAAGAAGCCTGCTGCCCCTGCCCTCCAAACTGGACTGGAAGAGAAGGCGCTCAGAGTCGACAAGAAGGTTTTCTGTTAAGAACACATCTGCCTTTGTACCACCAGTTTTGACCTCAAGCTTTTAGCCACTCCTTTCCAAAGTCAGATTGTTTTTCTTGTAGGGAAGTTTCGCTGCTGTCTTACAGCAGGCTCATGTGTTCCTAGGTGTTTTTAAACCCTTCCCCAGATGATTTTCTTGGTCTTTTTCTGCTCGACATCTTTAAATATGTTTTGCACAACTGGATTTATTCTAGTTTATTCATATCGTATGTTATTCTACAGTGCAACCATGGCCCTCCTAAGACCTCACATTATTAAAAAAATAAAAGTAATTGTTTCAGTGGTGGAAAGGTAACCTTCTTTTGGATTCACAATATTATTTTGCTGTCCAAATTCAGAATTTCTCAACCACTGTTTGGTTCTTAATAGGACAGGAACAATTTCATGTTAGAAGCTGAACATGATCAAACTTGACAAAAACAAAGTGGAAAAAAAAATCTGAGTGGCCAGAAAATCAGTTCCAAATGCCCATGATCCTAGTCCATCAACACAAAATGCACTGTGAGTAGGAACTGTTTGAGGTAAAAAGAACAAAAAGGAGCAACCCAGGCTTCAGGCAGCAGCACTTCCCACCAACATGCACCGCACGATCAAACCCCCTGGGAGCCCGAGAAACCCTGATGTCCAGGTAACAGCCCAGCTCGGCTCAACTGGGAGTAGGGCCTAGACATCAGCATTGTTATAGCTTTCCATAGGTTTCCCATGTGCAGGGCTGGATGCTGCTTACAAATTATTATCAATTGTAGTTCAAATAATGTCAATTCTTCCACTTAATTCAACATGTAACATCTATTGGGTATCATAAACCAAATAGACATGCCTGAAATACTTTACAAAAGAAAAACATTTTACCAAAGACAAAGCAATTTCACATCTCATTGAATTCTCCCTTTAGCCCCATGACTCATGGCCTGATTTTGTAGATGAGAAAGCCTGAAGCTCAGAAAAGCTAAGGGTGTTGTATAAGAGAGCACAATGAAGAAGTGGGAGAACAAATGCCAATTGTGGAAACTTAAAGAGTGCTTTCAAAGCCTTGCATAGGATGTGTGTGTGTATGTATGTTTAAAATTAGCATCTATGTTGTATAGATGAGACAACTGAGGCTCAGAAGTAGAATATGGTTTGCTCGAAGTCACACAATTTTGTCTCGAACTCTTAGAACTCCTGTAGTAAACTGTCTTGACTTAGTAAGTAAAATGTAAGTGGACTGTAAGCAGATAATATTGTTTTCCCATTACTGTTGTTTAAAATTCTCTTCCCCACCCCATGATCACTTCTGGGGAAAATCTCAGACCTGTATGCCCACTCAGGTTTCACAGAGCCTGATTCAGTTTGAATCCATTTAACATATTGCCCTCACACTAAGCTGGGCCCTTCCTTCCTCCTCTGCTCTGGCTTTTTCCATGACTCCAAGGCCCTCAGTGGAGGGTGTCACTATGACCTAATGGTTCACTCCTGGGACAGGGCCTCCACTTCCTGTATCTCTTCCACCTCCAACATAAAGGGACCAGGATTGATTCTCTCAGGAATATAACTGTCTTGAAAGGATTAAAAAGAGATTGAGGGAAAGTGGCAGGAGTCCTTTTACTTGACTGGGATGATCTGTAATCCTCTCTTGGCTGTTACACTCATCCTGAGGCAAGAGTCCACCTGCTGGTTTTCTTATACTTAGCATCTGTTGTGTATCAGTCAGCCTAAGTTACATTGAATGCTGTAACAAACAAGCCAAAAATCTCAGTACTTTTTTTCTTCTTCACAACACAGTCCAATAAAGGCTGGTGTGTGTTGAAGAGAGAAGCAATTTTTCAAGGCCTCGGATTTGATTCTACCTTCTTCTGAAACCTCAGAGCCACCCTTTGAATATTCCATATGTAACCTCAGATGAGAAAAAAAATAAAGTACATAAAAGATCATGCAGGAAGTTTCAGAGGTCAGTCCTGGCTTACATCATTTCCATTGGGCTGAACATGGCTCAAGTTCTGCTGGCTACCTAACTGCAAAGGGAAGCTTCTTTAGTGCCAAGGAATGAAAATGAAACAAGTTTGTTTCCATTGTCTCATCATTAAGGTTTCAACTCAGATTCCAAGGCAATGGAAGTCCCATTCTCTATCCTGTTGACCAAATTCAGTGTTCTGATTTTCACCAGAGGGACTGTTAATGTTGTGCTTATATCATTTTTTTCTTTTCTTCTCTTTCTTTTTCTTTCTTTTTTTCCCCTTTCTTTACTTTTTCATGCCTTTTTAATCCTTTCAAGGTAGTTATACTCATGAGATAATCAGTTTCTTCCGAGGGGGGAGGAATGAAGGGGATGAAATGTGTCCCAGAGTCTCTGTTTCTGAAAAATCTGCTCTGTGTGTGGACTTGTTTGTGCATTTAAACTGCCAGCCCTTCACACACAGTGCCTCTGTGCATTTGTACTCACGCCAGAGGAGGCCAAGTGGGACTGTACTCAGACGTAGCCACTCAACCTGGGCCACCCTTAAGTGATCCTTCCAGACACTGTATCGCTGTACTTACCAAGCCACAAAAAGTTCCCCAGACTATGAGACCAGACATGTTTGGTTCACACTCCACCTCTTCCCCTTGAAGTTAACTGTGTGACCTCTGGCCAGTTGCCTAACCTTTCTGAGCCTCCATTTCCTCATCTTTCTCTTTGGGATGATCGCACCTTATGAGGTTAAGTGAGGGCCACCAGGAAGGTAAATCACCCAGTGCAAAGCAGACAAGCAGTCGTAGTATTTCCCTCCTTCCCTTCTCACCCTCACCCCCAGGTACCATGTGCGTGAAACTGGGAGAGGAGGAATGTGCCTGGAATCAGACAGAGCTGTGATGATGCTTCTGTAAAGAGTCAAGGCCAAGGACAGACACATGGAGAGATGCTATAGAACTTGGCCTCTGAGCCATGTGAACGTGTGTTAGAGAACATGGAATCATATTTAAGGAAGCCAGTTATTGTTCGTTCATTTTTTTGTTCCAATGACATTTTAAAAACAGATGCAGATGGACAGGTTTAGGATATAATATGAGGCCATGAATTTTTCTCACGATTGTAAAGGAATATTTTTTTTCCCTCCAGGTAGCTTCCTCTGGTTTTTAGAAGCTTGTGCAGATGTCACCTCCATTCTGAAGCCTACAAAGTTATGATATACTGTAAGATGATGCCACTATCTTTGTAGCCAAAAGGTGACTCTTCCTCTTCCTGGCAGCCACAAGTTAAATCATCACTAGATGGCAGTAACATCCAACAATTAATTCTTTATGACTGCATCAAACAATTTCACCTTTTTTGTTTTTTTAAACTTTTGCTTCTCTATGTCAAGTAAGCATTTATTCAACACAAAATAGAAACAGCTTTAGACTTGTCTCATCCTTAGTTTATTCTTGACTAAGAATTTTAAAAAGAAGAGAACATCCTTTCTTTAAGCTATAAGGAACAAGCTCATTGGCTCTCAGAAATCATACTAAGAGACTTCAACCCCATTTGGACTTGGATGAAAAGCTAAATACCTAGTACCATCTGTACTTAACAAAGGGTCATAGATCTGGCCCAATTGCTCTATTTCTCAAACAAGAAAAAAGGACACAAAAGAGATCTACACTTGGTGGGAACGTAGCCAACTTTCTTTTTTAAAAGATTATTACTTTTCTATTATAGTTGATTTACAGAGTTTTGCCAATTTCTGCTGTACAGCAAAGTGACCCAGTCACACACACAGAGACATAGACACAGACACAGACACAGACACACACACACACACAGAGACACACACACACACACACACACATGCTTTTTCTCACATTATCCTCCAACTTTGTTAATGTGAGACATCTGGTTATCTAAACAAGCTTCTTCTTAACTTCGTTTTCACTTTCTTCCCTAAATTCCTCCTTCCCACCCCCCAATTCATTTGTACATTCAAAGCAGGTCTTTTAAAGAAACCTTTAGAGTAGGGATGAAAGAAATATGTAGAAACATTAAAAGGGACTATGATGATAGGAAATCCATGGGTACATGATGCAATCTGGAGGTGTGGATCCCAGGATATTCCAACAGGGACTTTAATGGGACCTTGAATGTCCGGGGCACTTCTGCTTCAAAAACCTTGACGTCTTTAGGAAACTGGGATAAATATGAAACAGTTCTATTCATCACTACGATCAGGGACCAAGCGACCTACAGAATGCCTAATGGCTGATAAATATTGACACCAAAGCCTCCTTCCCTACCACGAAGTAGCTCCAATTGTAGGTTATCACTGCTTGAGATTTGGATCTTAGAAACTTTGCATTGCTGCCTACAGTATTGTGAGGTGAGCTGGGAATGGAGCAGGAGCTACCTAGAGACAAGAACACCAAGGTGAGAAAAGAAAAGCTCCAGAGGTGCTAGAAGTCAGGTCATGCCCATGTTCCTGAGGCCAGGCCTGTCTCTATCTTCATTTTGGAAATGCCTGTACCAACAACTTGCACCCAGTCAGTGAAGCTAGAATTACACTGGTAGACACTGACCAGTCTAACAGACCAGACGGACATACACTCTGAGGTCTTATTAAAAGCAAGAATGACCATGTCAGTAACTGGGTCGCTGTAGCTAGAATCTGGGCTAATGAACTAGATAGATAAGTAAGCTGATTGGACAAAGGACAGGGCATCAAGGCTGCAGCTCTCGCCTGTGGACTGGGAGCATGTAGGGGAAGAAGGTAGAAGAAGGGAGCTGCAGCCCAAACTTCCCTATCCCTCTTGGTAACCAATCCTGCTGGTAGAGCTCAGATCTAATTAGCGCCAAGGAGTGTGGGAGCACCTCAGTCATGCAGGGTTATTGCATCTTGGGTCTGGGATAATATAATACCCAACTGGAATGAGAGTCATGCTGCATTATTCATCTCCATCAGAACAGGTAAGGGAGTTGAGCCTGCAGCCTGAGAGCTTCAACAGAACCAGCTGTGACTAGCTGGGGATTCAGAAGCAGTGAAAGCAAGGCTGGGGCTAATGCAACATTGAACAAGTTTTATGTCTTAACATGTCCACAGCAGTAACCAAACAGGAGCTCTGTTGGTAATTTCCTGAACTAGAATCCACTAAAAATAACATTTCCTACCACAAAGAATTCATATATGACATTGACAGGCAAAAATGGAAGGAAGGAGAGATTGGGAACCAACATTTAACTTTGAAGCAAAAATACAAGCCCGCTAGATACTTCTTTCCCATGCTTCTATCTTTACTTTCAAATTTGTCTTAGTGAATAGCAAATGTCTGCTGATGAGAAGGCAAGGAGAGAAGGATGCCCATGGGAATCTTTAGCTCCATATTGATGTAACCACTTCCCAATGTCCATTTTGAAGTCATTTAGGAAAAAAAAAAATTTAAAGATTCATATAGTTTCTTCTCTTAGAAAATTCAATCCTGGGCATAAGAACATATGCTAATATTAAAGACAACATATTCCAACTGGGCTAACAAGTAGAGGTCAATGCTAAAATTTATCAGCAAAATAGAATAAATATTTGTAGCACTAGGGTAAAAAGTCTGACAGAGGATTAGAGCTGCTTATAGGAAACAAAAATAAGTTCTAACCCTCATTTACCAACTGATTTAAAACTTTAGTAATTTAATATTATATTATCCAAATGATAATTGATTTTATCCTTTGGAATGTGAACTCCCAAGAGGGCAGGGAATTATGTCTCTTTTATTTACTGCTATCTTTCTAATGCATAGAACATAGTGAACACTCAGTAAATACTTGTGAACAAATGAGAGAAAATAATTTTAAGGTATTATACCTGCGTATCCACAGCCCCACGCACATTTCAGTGTTGAACGACGGCTCAGCTGACCCCATGACATCATTCTTGCTCTCTCCTTCCTTCCACTCAATCTAACAAGGAGGGTTTGGGTTTATGGAAAACCAGAGGACCACTCTCTGATCCTGAACATCCCATTTTGTCATGCTCTGACTCTAAAGAATCCAGTGGAAAAAACAAAGGATGAGATGAGGCCGTAGACATTCCTGGGGACACTTCAGAATGCACAGAAGAAAAGGCTGGGACAGTCATGGAAAGACACAATCAAAGCCTCTGCAGTTAATCACAGGGAGCAGAATGGAAGGATAATTGCTTCCCTTTAGAACCTAAATTCTGTTACTTCAGTTGATTTTCACTTTCTTTCTCAAAAACCCTGTTCTCATAACCATGTTCAGAGCTGATACCCCCACTGCAACTTCCACTGACAGAGGGTACCTACCACTGTGCCACTTCTCACAAAAGGCTAATCATGCCTGCGGCTTCTTTTGGATTTGGATCATTTAAAAGTTTTGGTCACCTTTGTCTAAGAAGGGAGGGGCTCAGTCAAGGTACTCATTCTGCCAAGCGCAGTCCGACATCCTGAAGTGTTTTCCAACATTGGGGGTTTGACAAGATCCCAAGCACACTTGGCTCGGGATCCCCTTCCCCCTTAACTGCTGAGCCCAAACAGAAAATGTAAACCATCTGCTTCAGGGTCATTTTCCCCAAAATGCATCCAAATTTTCCTTGGTGAGAGCTATTTGACGTCTCTGTCTTCGTGGACCCAACACCTTTCTTCTCACGTTTTATTTCTTGGAACTAGGAAGCAGACAGAGCCAAAAGTAACAGGACTCAGTTTCAGCCACAAGATATAATCTGTACAGTCAGGTGCTGGCAGGGCAGGGGTCAAGAGTCTCACTTCCAGAATTATAGCTGTGACACATCTGAGGGGACAATTAAGAAAGCCTCTAGAACAAATGTATCTTTACAAGGCCAAAGAACACAGCTACCTGAGGACAGATTCCTCTGCACCCCACACCCAGAAGCAACTGGAAGCCAATGCCTCTCACAGTTCTAGGGTGAGAAAGTTGGAATTGGAAGTTTCACTTATTCCTGCTGTTTCATTGTTGGTTATATTGTAACCACTGGGCTTGGCACACAAGAAGGCTCACAAAAGCCACCAACAATCTTTTAATAAGATCCAAAACTTAAAGTAAGTAAACTCAAAGTGATTTTAAAAAAAATGGATCAAAGTAGTATCTCCTGACTATATTGAGACTTACCAATTTTGTAATCAAGAGGAAGTTCCTTCATATTTTTGAACATATGTTTTTTTTTTCATTGTAAATAAAGGTAATAAAACCTTCCTGGCATATTTATTGTGAGACTTGGTGAAGGTTATAGAGCTTAGTGTGGTGTCTGGCTTTTAGAGAGCACTCAGTGACTGCTCTTGGTATCATCATTGGTATTTTTTATAAAAGCATTGAGATATATTTCACAGACTATATGATTAATGCATTTTAAAGTTTGTGCTTCTGTGGCTTTTATGCTCACAGATTTGAACAACCACTAGCACAATCATTTTTAGGATATTTTATTCCCTCAAAAGGAAACTCCATATCCATTAGCAGTTACTCCCCATTACCTTTCAATCCTAAGCAAGCAGTGATCTCTTCTTTGTCTTTATGGATTTTCCTGCTCTAGAGATCGCATATAAATGGAATGATTCAAAATATATGGACTTTTGTGAATGACTTCTTTCACTTGATGCAATATTTTCAAGGTTCATCCTTGGTTTAGTGTGTATCAGAACTTCACCTAAATATACACAATTTGAAAACATTTTCTCCCATTCTATGGGGTATTTTCATTTTCTTGATAATATCCATTGAAGCAGAAAATCTATTAATTTTGGTGAGGTCCAATTTACCTTCTTTTTATTTTGTTACTTGTGCTGTTGGTGTCATATCTAAGAAGTCATTGTGTCAGTGTCATTAAGATTCTTCCCCTCTCATTTTCTGCTATGCATTTTATAGTTTTAGTTCTTACATTTAGATCTTTGACCCATTTTGAGTTAACTTTTGTATATGGTGTGAGGTAGGAGTCTAAACTCATTTTTGTGTGTGTGGATATCCAGTTGTCCTACACTGTTGAAAAGATTAGACTTTCCCCATTGAATTTGTTGGCACCACCTCTGGAAAATCAATTGATTATAAATGAGGTTTATGTCTGACTCTCAATTCTGAGCCATGTTTATCCTCTTGCCAATGCCACACTCTCTCAATTAATTCTGTTTGTAGTAAGTTTTGAAATCAGAATCTGTGAATCATCCAACTTTTTTCTTTTTTTAAGATTATTTTTCTATATTCAAAGCATGTCATCTGCAAATAGAGGTCATTTAACTTCTTCCTTTCCAATTGTGGTGTCTTTTATGTCTTTTCCTTGCCTGATTGGCCTGATCAGAACCTCCAGTGCAATATTTGAATAGAAATGGTAAGAGCAGACAACCCTGCCTGGTTCTTGATCTGAGGGGGAAAGAATCTTTGACCATTAAGAATGATGTTAGTGGCTGACTGTTCATGGATAGTCTTTATCAGGTTGAGGAAATTCCCTTCCATTCCTAGTTTGTGGGTTGTATTTATCATAAAAGAATGGTACTTTAATTATACAAAAATGTAAGTGTTCAATTTCCCCTCTTTTCCCCTTTTTTCTCTTTTTCTTTTTTGATTCCTTTCCAAAGTCTGCTACAACACCAGGATGACATCAGGAAAGAGGAAGCCACAGGCTGCTGTGCCTCCATTCCCTGAAGTGCCCTGTGAGTAGCATCTGCAACCTCCTCCCTCCTGTCTGCACTCCTGACCCAGTGGTGCCCTTGTTGTTCTGGCACAAGCTGCATCCCTCCCACTTTGCTTTTCTGGCTTACTGTCTCCTGGTTTTGGGTCCCTGGCTTCCTGTCGCTCTTCTTCAGGGTTAAGATCCACATTCTGTCTTTTCCAGGTGTCCTAGACTGCTTTGGCAGCCACTGGTGTTTGGAAAGCAAAAGGCTATTTTCCAGATGGTAGAGTTTCCTTTTCACTTCTATGCCCAGTTCAATTCCACACGTATTTTATGAGAACTATTTAATGCCAGACATTGTGCAAGTTTGATTCTGATAATTCTCACAGTAACCCCATGATGTTCTATTGTGGATTGGTCCCATTTTTCAGAATAGAAAACAGAGGCTCTAAGTGCCTAGTTTGTCTGAGGTTGCATGATAGAAAACTAGAGATCTAGAATTTGATTATATTTAAATCAGTTTGGAGCAAAAGAGATGGCTATATGTACAGTCATAATTACTAAAATAGAGCTCAAGACACCAGTTTCCATGTTGGAAGAGCCAGGAAGAGCTAGGAGATTTCTATGTCTCATTTCAGACACAAGCCTTCTATTTCTCTGGCTTCTACCCATTTGCCCAGCTCTGTTTTCTAAAACACACATTCCCATTATCCAAGCAACACCGAACCACACTGGGCTGTCTCTATTGTTAAGCTTTTATACTGGGTATATCTCTACCATTCTTTTCTACTCAGCTGCCAACTTCTAGATATTTTGCCAATCAAATAATTCAAGACCCCCAAAAAAGGAATAACTTCTCCTAAAATGTCTTTCAGACTCAGCCAGGCTGTTTTCATCATATCCCATATCCTTTCCCCCATGTCATAGTAATCTCCACATTTTTTAACTCAATTAATTTTATTATACTTACAGTTATACAATGATCATCACAACCCGATTTTATGACATTTCCATCCCCAACTACCAGAACATCCATCCCTTCCCACCTGTGTCCTTGGGTAACCGTAAGTTTTTCAAAGTCTGTGAGTCAGTTTCTATTCTGCAAATAAGTTTATTGTACCCTTTTCAAAGATTCCACATATAAGTGATAACAATGACATTTATATCTCACTGTCTAATTTCACTTAGCACAATCATTTCTAGGTCCATCCATGTTGCTGCAAATGCCTTTGTTTAATTCCTTTTTATGGCTGAGCAATATTCCATTGTGTATATGTACCACATCTTCTTTATCCACTCCTCTGTAAATGGACTTTTAGGTTGCTTCCATGTATTCACTATTGTATATAGTGTTGCAATGAATATTGGGGTCCATGTATATTTTTGAGTCATGGTTTTCTCTGGATAGATGCCGAGGAGTGGGATTGCTGGATCATTATGGTAGTTCTATTTTTAGTTTTTTGAGAAATCTCCATACTGTTTTCCATAGTGTTTGCACCAGTGTACATTCCCACCAACAGTGTAACAAGGTTCTCTTTTCTCCACACCCTCTCCAGCATTTATTATTTGCAGACTTTGTGAAGATGGCCATTCTGGCTAGTGTAGGATGGTACCTCATAGTGGTTTTGATTTGCATTTTTCTAATAATTAGTGATGTTGAACATCTTTTCATGTGTTTTAGTCATCTATATATCTTCTTTGGAAAATTGACTGTTTAGATCTTCTGCCCATTATTTGATGGGGTTGTTTGTTTGTTTTGATATTGAACTGCAGGACATATTGATATATTTTGGAGATTTGTCTCTTTTCAGTTGCTTCATTTGCAAATATTTTCTCCCATTCTGTGGGTTGTCTTATCTTTTTGTTTAGGGTTCCCTTTTGCTGTGCAAAAACTTTTAGGTTTAATTAAGTCCTATTTGTTTATTTTTGTTTTTATTGTTATTACTCTAAGGAGTGGTCTGAGAAGGTATTGCTGTGGTTTATGTCAGAGCGTGTTTGGCCTATGTTTTCTTCTAAGAGTTTTATACTATCTGGTCTTACATTTAGGTCTTTAATCCATTTTGAGTTTATTTTTGTGTATGGTGTTAGGTTGTGTTCTAATTTCACTATTTTACATATATCTATCCATTTTTCCCAGCACCACTTATTGAAAAGGACTGTCTTTTCTCCATTGTGTATTCTTGCCTCCTTTACCATAGAGAGTTTACCATAGGCGTATGGGTTTAATTGTGGGCTTTCTATCCTGTTCCACTGATCTATATTTCTGGTTCTGTGCCAGTACCATACTGTTTTGATGACTGTAGCTTTTTAGTATAGTCTGAGGTCAGGGAATTTGTTTTCTCCAGCTCCATTTTTTTTCTCCCTCAGGATGGGTTGGCTATTCTGGGTCTTTTATATTTTCAAACAAACTTTAAAATATTTTGTTCAAGTTCTGTGGAAAAATGTCCTTGGTAATTTGATAGGGACTGCATTGAATCTGTAGAATGTCTTGGGTAGTATAATCAATGTTGATTATATTGACAATATTGATTCTTCCAGTCCAAGAGCATGGTATATCTTTCCATCTGTTTGTGTCATCTTCGATTTCTTTCATCAGCATCTTATAGTTTTCAGAGTATAGGTCTTTTGTCTCTTTAGGTAAGTTTATTGCTATGTATTTTATTCTTTTGATACAATGGTAAATGGTTTTATTTCCCTAATTTTTCTTTCTGATCTTTCATTGTTAGTATATAGAACTGCAGTTGATTTCTGTATATTAATTTTGTATCCTGCTACTTTACCAAATTCATTGATGAGCTCTAACAGTTTTCTGGTAGCCTTTTTAGGATTTTCTATGTATAGTATCATGTCATTTGAAAACAGTGATAGCTTTACTTCTTCTTTTCCAATTTGGATTACTTTTATTTCTGTTTCTTCCTGATTGCCATGTCTAGGACTTCCAAAACTATGTTGAATAATAGTGGAAAGAGCAGACATCCTTGTCTTGTTCCTGATCTTAGCAGAATTTTTTTTCAGTTTTTCACCATTGAGAATGATATTAGCTATGGTTTGTCATATATGGCCTTTATTAATTGAGGAAGGTTCCGTTTATGCCCATGTTTTTATCATAAATTGGTGTTGAATTTTGTCAAAAGCTTTTTTTACATATATTAGAGGATCATATACTTTTTATTCTGCAGTTTGTTAATGTGGTGTATCACACTGATTGATTTGTGGATATTGAAAAATCCCTGCATCCCTGGAATAAATTCCACTTGATCATGGTGTATGATCCTTTTAATGTATTTCTGGATTTGGTTTGCTCATACTTTGTTGAGGAATTTTGCATCCATCCATGTTCATCAGTGATATTGGCCTGCAATTTTCTTTCTTTCTTTCTTTCTTTCTTTCTTTCTTTCTTTCTTTCTTTCTTTCTTTCTTTCTTTCTTTCTTTCTTTCTTTCTTTCTTTCTTTCTTTCTTTCTCTTTCTTTCTTTCCTTTCAATGGTATCTTTGCCTGGTTTTTGTATCAGGGTGATGGTGGCCTCATAGGATGAATTTGGGAATATTCCTTCCTCTCCAATTTTTTGGAATAGTTTCAGAAGGATAGGTGTTAATTCTTCTCTAAATTTTTGATAGAATTTGCCTGTGAAGCCATCTGGTCCTAGAATTTTGTTTAATCAGTTTCATTTTCAGTACTTGTGATTGGTCTGTTCATCTTTTATATTTCATCTTGGCTTAGTCTTGGAATATTGTACTTTGCAAGAATTTGTCTATTTCTTCAAAGTTGTCCATTTTATTGGTATATAGTTGTTTGTAGAAATCCCTTACTACCCTTTGTATTTCTATGGTGTCCATTTGTACTTCTTTTTTTCATTTCTAATATTATTGATTTGAGTCCTCTCTCTTTTTTCTTGATGATGTTGGATACAGTTTTATCAATTTTGTTGATCTTTTCAAGGAAACTTCTTTGAGTTTCATTGATCTTTTCCATGGTTTTCTTCATTTCTATTTCACTTATCTCTGCTCTTATCTTTATGATTTCTTTCCTTCTGCTAACTTTTGGTTTTGTCTCTTCCTTCATTCTCTCTTAGCTTTAGGTATAAAGTTAGGTTGTTTATTTGAAATTTTTCTTATTTTCTGATGTGGGCTTGCATTGCTATAAACGTCCTTCTTAGAAATGCTTTTTTGCATCCCATGGGTTTGGAGTTGTTGTGTTTCTGTCATTTGCTTTTAGGTATTTTTTAATTTTCTTTTTGATTTCATCAATGATACTTTGGTTACTTAGTAGCATGTTGCCCAGTCTCCATGTGTTTGTGCTTTTTGCATTTTTTTTCTTGTTTATGATTTTTAAGTTATAGCATTGTGGTCAGAAAAGATGCCTGATAGGATTTCAATTTTTAAAAATTAACTGAAGCTTGGTTTGTAGCCCAGAATGTGATCTATCCTAGGGAATGTTCCATGTGCACTTGAGAAGAATGTGTATTCTGCTGCTTTAGGATGGAATATTCTATAAATATCTATTAAGTCCTTCTGGTCTAATGCATCATTTAAGGCCTGTGTTTCATTGATGATTTCTCTCTTTGTATGATCTTTCCACTGTTGTAATTGGGGTGTTAAATTCCCCTGTTATTATTGTGTTATTGTCAGTTTCTCCTGGTAAGGTTATTAACCATTGCCTTTTACATTGAGGTGATCCTATGTTGGGTGCATAGATATTTACAATTGTTATATCATATTCTTGGATTGATCTTTTGATCATTATGCAATGTCCTTCTTTGTCTCATAATATTCTGTATTTTAAGGTATATTTTGTCTTATATGAGTACTGCTACTCCAGCTTTCTTTTGATTACCATATGCATGGAATATTTTCTTCCATCCTCTCAATTTCAATTTGTATGTATCTCTAGAACTGAAGTGGGTCATCAAATACAATCTCTTGAAGATGGTATTTATATGTGTCTTGTTTTTGTATCCATTCAGCCAGTCTGTGTCTTTTTGTTGGGGCATTAAGTCCATTTACATTTAAAGTAATTATTGATATATTTGTTTTTATTGACATTTTATTAATTGCTTTGGATTTGTTTTTGTGGTCTTATTATTCCCTTCTTCTCTTGTGCCCTTCTGTTGTGGTTTAATGACTGTCTTTAGCATTGTATTTGGATTGTTTTTTCTTATTTTTATGTGTATCTAGCGTAGATTTTTGGTTTGTGGTTACCATGAAGTTTTGATATGGGAGTCCGTATATATACAAGATAGTTTTAAGTTACTGGTCTCTTAACTGCAAGTACATCTTCAGTGTTTTGCATTTGTATCCTCCTCTTCTCATGACTTCTGGTTTTGTCAGAATATTTGTGTGTGGATGAATTCCTACCTTTACATATAGTATGCCTTTACTCGTGATCTTTATCATTTGTAATATTTTTGTTTCTAGTTGTGGCCCTTCTTTTCTACCTAAAGAATTTCCTTTTGTATTTGTTTTAAAGCTGGTTTAGTGATGCTGAATTATCTTAGCTTTTGCTTAAGTGTAAAACTTTTAATTTCTCCTTCAAATCTGAATGAGAGCCTTGCTGGGTAAAGTAATCTTGGTTGGAGGTTTTTTCCCTTTTTTCACTTTAAGTATATCATGCCACTCCATCCTGGCCTGCAGAATTTCTTCTGAAAATCAGCTGATAACATTATTGAGGTTCCCTTGTATATTATTTGTTTCTTTTCCCTATATGCTTTAAATACTTTCTCTTTATCTTTAATTTTAGTCAATTTGATTAATATGTGCCTTAGGGTGTTCCTCCTTGGGTTTATTTTGTATCGTGTTTGTTGTGCTTTTTGGATTTGAGTGAGTAATTCCTTTCCCATGTTAGGGAAGTTTTCAGCTATTATCTCTTTGAATACTTTTTCTGTCCCTTTCTCTTTCTTCTTCATCTGGCACCCCTATAATATGGACGTTGGTGGATTTATATTGTCCCAGAGTTCTCTTAGAATGTCTTCGTTTCTTTTCACTCTTTTTTCTCTTTTTTGTTTTGCATCAGTGATTTCCACTACTCTGTCTTCCTTCTTGCTTATTCATTCTTCTGCCTCCTGTATTCTGCTATTTGTTCCTTCTAGTATTTTTTTATTTCAGTTATTGTATTTTGAATATCTTCTTGCTTGATCCTTAAATCTTTTATTCATTTTTTTTGCTCAATGTTTCTTATAATTTATCAGTCTTTGCCTCCAGCTTATTTCCAATATTTTGCATCATCTTCAGCATCATCAGTCTAAAGTCTTTTTCCTGAAGGCTGATAGTCTCCAGATCACTTAGCTGTATTTCTGGTTTTGCGCTTGATCCTTTATCCACCTTGTCATTTTATATATCTTTTTGGTGTGGTCTCCTTTCCTCAGAAGATAGGTTTGTAGCCTCTCTTTCTTCTGATGTCTGCACCCCTTGTAGTTGAAGTTGGTAGAAGGACTTTCTGTAATCTTCCTGATGTGAGGGACTGGTGCCTGTCCCCTGGTAGGTAGAGCTGATTCTTATCCCTTTGGTGGGTGAGGCTTTGTCTCTGGGTGTGATTAGAGGCAGCTGTGTGCCTGGGGGTGGGGTCTTTATGTGGCTGGTTTGCTGATGGGGAGGGCTGTGTTCCCACCTGGTTTGTTGTTTGGCATGGGGTTTCTCAGCCCTTATGGGTGGGGCCAGATTTTTCTAAAATGGCCACCTCTAGAGGAGATCACACTGACCTTTTCCTCCAATGTCCTTACCCCACAATGAGCCACAGGCACCCCTGGTTTTCCCAGGAGATCTTCCAGGAATTACAGGAAGGTCTGACTCAGATTCCTATGGAGTCTCTGCTTTGCTCTGGGACCTAGTGCACATGAAATCCTGTGTGTTCTTTTCAAGAGTGGAGTCTCCATTTCCCCTAGTCCTGTGGAGCTCCTGCACAAAAGCCCCACTGGCCCTTGATGCCAAATACCCCAGAGCCTCCTCTTCCCAATGCCAGATCCCTAGGTGTGGCCACCTGATGTGGTGCTCAGAACCTTCACTCCCCTGGGTGAGCCTCTGTGATATAGTTACTTTCCAGTCTGTGGGCCACACACCCAAAAGGTATGGGGTTGCTTATATTGCATAATTGCCCCTCCCACCATCTCGATGTGGCCTCTTCTTTGTCTTCTGGAGTAGGATCTTTTTTTTTTTTGATAGTTTCCAGTCTATTTTGTTGAAGGTTGTTCAGATGTTGGTTGTAATTTTGTTGCTTTTATGAGAGAAGGTGAGGTCCAGTCCTTTTCCTCTGCCATCTTAATCCCATCTCCAATTCCTTGGAAAACTCCAGTGTACATGCATTTTTTTTAGTGATGTTTGTTCATAAAGATAATTCAAATGCTAGAGTTTCTTCTGTTAGTATGACATAATTTTGTGGCTACTAAAGATACTTACTCCCCACGTATGTGTTCTCCTTCTCCCCCAGAACCAATCACCAACGAATCATAAGCACGTTGAAGACAATGGCCATGGTTAATTCTCCCCTGTCACCCAGGACTCAGGATCACTCCCAGCCCAGTTTTTCTTGAATAACTTATTTACTTTTCAGAATGAGCTCTTGCTGGAAGATGCCCTCTCTAATAGGAAGATTAAACCACCTCTCTTCCAAAGTAGATGAAGGGCTCAGACAGTTTTGTGTTTCCTTATACTGTGCAGAATATGAATTCTAAACCACAGGCTCAAGCCTGTGAAATTTCACCTTAACGTCCATTCTCCTCTGCAAAGCACAATTCACAATCACCAGGTCACCATGATACAGATCTCAGAAAAGATAATAAGGCAAAGGCAGAAGCCAAGAGCCTCATTTAAATGCATGGCAAGAGACTCCTAATGTTCTTGGGCACTTCTCAACATCCAGGCATCCAGAGGCAGTACCAGAGATTGTCTTTAAATTAAAAAGTTCAAGCAAACCATTCACATCTTCAGCTGTTTGACAAAATGATCATTTCACTTCAGACTCAATGCCAGCTTAGGGAAATGAAGCCAGCTGCAAGAAGAGGAGCTTTCTGGACTCTTGGTCACAACTCTTGAGAGTAAAACTTTTCTGCAGTCACCATTTGCTTTCTCCTCAAAGAGAAGCTTCTGAGGTCAGACCCAGGATGACAAAGCCTAAGAGCCCTTGAAAAGCTGTTGGTATTAGTCCTTGCCAGTTTCCCTCCAAGCAAAGCACTGGCACACGTGTTATTTTCATGTAAGCACAAATGTTGAAACACTGGATACTTTTTTTTTCTAGACTTTCTGTTAACTCTGTCTACAAATGTGGTTTTAAGAAATATTACTCCTGGTCTTTTATCTAACAGACCATACTGTGATCTGTAAGCTCCATCCTTCTTTAGGCTTTCACATTCTATTAAAATGGGATCTCTTACCAGGAAATCTACTCAGACAGGGGAGTTCATTTGAGGTTGAAACTGTAAAGTGGCCAATTATCTCTCAGCCATTGGTGGTATATGATCTTTACCCCAAGCTTTGGAAATAAAGACAACATTTAGCAAACACTCTGCTCCAAAGCTGATGTTTTGGAAAGAATAACAGCAGTTGGGAATAAATTACATGGTCTTTAGTGAATTTTAGTGTTACTGCCTGTTAACACACACACCGAGGTATGTCAGCCTGCAAGAGAACATCAGTCTTCTAAAGAATTGTTGAACTTATGGTGTCTCTGCTGTATCTCTGTTGAACAAGCTTGGAATACAGGGGGCCGTGTCTCTGGGAGATAACCTAAAGGATCTGTAAATCATAGGCTGTCCTTACATTTTGACAATATCCAGAGCAGATTCTGAGTAATGACATTTGAGACTTTTCATCTAAGACTCTCTATTTTACCACTTCATGAGTTATATTAATCCTCAAAAAAAGTAATCTAATATACCTAAACAAGTAACTAATTCAACCAATTCACCTGCTAGGTTCAATATCTCTGGCCAGAGAGACAAAAATTAGATTAGTGGTTTTCTAGAGCTGGGAGGAGGGGAGGTGAGGGGTTCTGCTTGAAGGATCTAGGGTTTCTCTGGGTGGTAATAAAATGTTCTAAAATTAATTGTGGTGAGGGTTGAACCTGTACGTATATTAATAGACCTTGAACTATACAATTCAACTGGGAAAATGTTATGGTATGTGAATTATACCTGAATAAATCTGATTTAAAAACTCCACAGGAGTTCCCGTCATGGCTCAGTGGTTAACGAACCTGACTAGGAGTCATGAGGCTGTGGGTTCGATCCCTGGCCTCACTCAGTAGGTTAAGGATCCAGCATTGCTGTGAACTGTGGTGTAGGTTGCAGACATTGTTCAGATCCTGCGTTGCTGCAGCTCTGGCGTAGGCGGGTGGCTAAAGCTCCGATTGGACCCCTAGCCTGGGGACCTCCATATGCCACGGGTGTGGCCCTAGAAAAGACCAAACAAACCAAAAAACCCTCCACAAAACCTTGTCTCTGCCCCCTGCCCCCAATAGACGAAAGATGTTAATAATTTCAGGTAGAAATACAAACAAATAAAGAGGAATCATAGGCTGAGGAAGAGCACAGCTTCCTTCCCACTCTGGGCTCCCCTTTCCTCTGGATCAGTCACCTTCTATCTCGGCCTATGTTTAGGTCCTGGAGGGTGGGAGAGACAGAGACTTATAGGAGCAAGGAGAGAGCTCTTAATAACTGTCTAGAAATGAAACCCATGGGAAGATGGCAAAAGATGTCCTGCAGCAGAAACACCAGACTCGAGCCTCTTGATGGGATCCCAGTGCAAGCCCTACCTCCCCAACAGCTGGCCCTAAGCACAGAGTCTTATTGAAAGGGGAAAGGAGGGAGAGATGATATTCCTTCAGCTGATAGTTTTCTCCTGGCTCCGTAGCCTCTCCACCTAAATTTTTCACAAGATCACCATCTCTGCTCCCACTCAGTCTCCCTTGCTCTTGGGACAAAGGGCTTTGGAATCAGGGCTGCCCACAAAATTAGTCAACAAGAACTAGCCCCGATGCAAATTTGTAAGTCTAATATTGCCCCACACACAAGCAGTGCAAACCTATATTTCAGGCCATGCAGGCTGCCATAGAAATTCTTCAGGCAAGAGAGGAAATTTTATTGCTAAGCTATTTATTTTTTATTGGAATTGGCTTATTTTATTTAAAATGATCCATCACCATCTTCACTTTCACTCTACCCCCTCTCTACCACCATTTTTTCTGTTATCCCAATTTCCAAAATTCTGTCAAAGGGGAAATTATCAGATATATTTAATATAGATAATTCCAAATAATTTCAAAAGAGATATTTTTAAACTCATAAACTAATTATAAATATTATAAATTAAAATTTAAATTATATCAATTATAAATGATACATTATTTTAATGAATACTATTAGACTGTCAAGCAGAGCTGTGTATAAACATCGTATAGAAAAAAGTTTACCAAGAGATTATTCTGGAAAAGTGTGAACTTGAATTTGAGGTTTGGTATCCTCTGTACGTGGGCACCTCTCTTCCTCACTCTGGCAATGAGGACCTTCTATAATCTTATGCTATTCTTGTCACTCTATCCTCTCGAAGGCTGAGCTGAGTTGAATTAAGGAGATGGTGAAGCATACGGCAGGAAGCCCAAACTTCATCTCCTCTTAGAAGTGCCTGGGTGATAGCTGTGACAGTTTCATACTGGAGTTTTCTGGAGTTTCTGTGGCATACTAAGTTGAAGGATATGGTGTCATTCCTGCTCCTCTAATCCCTGTTTCCCTGGAAGAACCAAGGAAAAACAGCTTCCTTTTCCACTGTGTCCCACCTTCCACTTTCCATGACAAGGCATGCATTCCTTTGGGAAGCTGCCAAATTTCTGGTGTGGGACTTGAACCCTTGGCCTCCCAGGCAAAGGTAGTGAAGCTACCACCTGAGTGACACAGACCTATTTCCTGAGTCAGTGACTAAACAGAGCCAAAGTATGTGAGGCATTTCTTCCCCTACATGCCGCCCCTGCACTTTGCCCAGCCTTGGCATGGCTGCTGACACAGCCTGAGGTGGCCTCCCTCGGAGCAGCAGCTGGACCACTGCCAAGACTGCAGTGTGCAGATCTGCTTGTCAGCTTGTTTTTGCATTTCTTCACCTTTAATTTTCCTAACTTGGAAAATAACTAGAATAAAATATCATTTTAATAAATTTTGTTTACCCTTCCCCCCCCCCTTTCTTCTTTTTAACAGCTGCTTTACTTTTAATGGGGTTATAAATACATGACAGTAGACAAATTCACACTTCCTTGAGTTTTTGGGCCTCTGGAATGGATAGAAATAAGTTCACATGCTTGAATGGAGACACAGACATTAAAAATGTCAGTGAAGAAAAGACAGACTAGAGTAATAGGTCTGAGTAATCCACACATTAAGTTATCTTTGGATAATAAATGTCTTTAAGAAATGTAGGGCAACATGGGAAGACCACTCACTATAGTCTGTGATCACAGTCACATAAAAATGGATGCTACATGGGCAAAGACTAGCAAGCATCATAAAGAACCAAAGAAGAATGTGAACATTTGCTTTGCTAAGCTTCTTCTAATGTTGCTATAATATGGTTGAAATGATGTCTCTTTTTAATGAGGAGGTAAAGGAAAACATGGAACAAATAATGCAGTGACACAAAACAGCCCTGCTCCTTTAGGGTTTAGTATAAGCCGATATAAAAGTGGACATAAAACTAATCCTCAATCTTCCATTCCTTTTATTTTTCCTTTTGTCCCTTGCCAGGCATGGCTCTGTTTTTAATCACTCTGCTAGGAGTTTCTGCTCCCCTCATGGGAAGGAGTGGCAATCACCATGGCTACAGAGACAAGTGTCTAATTCACTTCCAGAAGGGGTGTCAAAACACCTTTTACCTAAAGGGCCTTCTCTTTCAATGACAGGATTGTGAATTCTCAAAGGTTTGGCATATCCTCCCCCGTAGACTCCCAGTCAGATGGCATAAGATTTACTGACATTGGTAACTGCCTGGGTATCCTGACATCCAGGATGAAGTTTCATCTCAGTAATTCCATCATCTGCCCCAGAGTCTGTGTGCAATTTTACACCAAGTCAACTTCGCGAGAGGGAGATAAGAGTTGAGAATTGTGACTTTGGTAGAATGGGTTCCCACTGGCAATGTTGGCAGTCTGACTTATTTTTTTCCAAGTGCTTATCTCAGCTGAATCTTGGTACTCACTCTGAAGAATCAGGGCAGGAGAAGAGTTGAATCCAGAGCCCTCACAATATATATTTAAGTAGAGCTGTTATGTAAGCTATAATGACAAAATTACTGGGCTCAAATCTTAGTGCTGTCATTTGTTATCTTGGACTAGTGACATCATCTCTGGGCTTTTTCACCTTTGTAACATAGGGGAAGAACTATGGCCTACTTCACATGGTCGTTGTGAGGATGAAATGAAGGCATGCTTATGAAATGTTCCCATGGTGCCCAACACACAGTGAGAACCCAATAAATGTTAGTAGTCAAGTTTATTATTATGAGCATCATCTTTAGATTATTCCCTTTCATTCTTCACTTTAATTATCAAAAGTAAGCTAGAAGCACCTCGATGTAGCAGCAAGAGCAGGGAACCTGGAATCAGATTCCTTCCATTCTAGTAGCTGAATGACTTTGACAAGGACTTAGCACATCTGAATCTATGACCACATCTGTAAAACGTGGATAGTGACACTCACCCACAGGATCCCAGGGTGGTCCACTGTAATAAGATACAGGGAAATGTTTGATGAACACTAAGGGTTCAGTAAATCATGGCTGAGTCAGGACATGGGTTTGTCCCTCACGCAGCTTGTCTCTTTTAGGCTTAGGTTTGCAGCTAAAGGAGAAAGCACCTCACCCTCCCCTATGCTGCTTCCAGCAAAGAGCAGCAAGACAGGGATCCAAAGCATGAGCCTGGTTTTGGCAGGTTCTGGACAAGGAGTGTGATCCCAAGACCACCGCGCAGCACTTTAACATCTGAATGTGCAAATTATGCTATTCAAGCTGGAATATCATCCAAGTATGTTTTGGAACCACAGTGACTACATCCCAGCTGGGCTGGGGCAGTGAAGCTGTCCAGCCAAAGATTTTTTATTATTTTATTTAAAAGTGTGAACCATCAGACAAGCAACCCTCTCCATCTAGATGCTATATTCAAATTACACATAACATCTACTTCTTTGGCACCTGAACCAGGCAAAAGTGCCAAGGAGAAATGGTTATGGGCCTTGGCAGATCCCATAGATTAACATTTTAGTGGTTTAAGTAAGGCAACCTTAGGAACACCAGTTACATTCTCTAGGACTCAGTTTCTTCATGCATAAAATAGGAAAATAATGGGAAATACTGCATAGATTGTTGTTATCAGTACCAAATGAGATGTGTGAAAAGTTCTCGGAGGAGAGCATGGCACATATAAGTGATGAAGGTGTGTTTGCTTTAATGATATTGATTATTATGGTAAGGGCTTTGAGACTTCCAAAAGGCCTCTATTTGCTCCTCTGCTCTAATAAGCTTATATTCTTTTTGGATAAAGGGCTTTATATATAACAAATAAAGTGAAGATGCAGAGCAGTTTGGAATACTTGACGGCTGAGCAAGATGCCTAGGTGGCTTGGAATAATCCCCTGCAGGAATAAATTGAGCTAAGCCTTGTGGGAAATTGGGGAACTATAGTAAAGGATGGGAGGGAAAGAAGAGTTAATAACTCAGGAAAATCTGTCCAGCCTGCCCTTATGAACTCTGGCAGCTTGCTTGTAACTAAATACACACACACACACACACACACACACACACACACACACACACACACATCCAAGACTTCTTTCCCTCGCTCCATGCATCAACCCTTGTTTTCATTCTCCTTGCCTCTTGGCCACTAGTTCTCCTGGCCTCGCTATTATTTTGCCCTAGTCTTGCCAAGTAAGATCAACACATGGTTTGGTCTTTAAGTTTTTGATCCTAATTTCCCTCCAGACTATGGTTTCCTCTTGTTGACTCTTGAACTGCATCCCAGAGATTTGATCCAGGTCAGCAGAACTCTTTTTCAATACTACATCATCAGGTAGCCCCTACAAGTCTTACCTACAAGCAAGGGATAGGTAAGCTGCCATGGGGTCTGTCTTGGTTTAAGGATAGTGGGTAGATCTAGTTCACTCCTAGGATGAAGGCAGTAGCAGTCACAAAACCTCACTGAAGTTGCACTCAATGAAGGAACTTCCTAAGAGCATAGACCGCTTCGGTAGGACAGCCTCCCTTCCCCTGGCTGTGTCAGCAGTTGGGAAAAGCAGGGCCCTGGGTGTCACAGAAGGGTAGATCTTCATCTATTCCCAGAAGTTTTCACAGATGACTCTCAAGCAGCTTCAATCACTGGTTTGCCCATTCGTCCTAGCACTTAAGTACAATGACTTTGCTTCCTATTCTGGGCAGTGCCACTTAGAGACCAACTAAAAGGAAAATTTCTAGATATAGCTTCACTGCTTTGGGTTTCACCTTTTTTAAGATTCAGTATAGTCAGTCTCTGTACTTCATGTGCATGGAGGAAACACACACACAACACAACACAACAAGAGCAATAACAACAAAAGTATAAAAAAAGCAGGATGAGAATGTCTGATTTGAAAACCAGAGTCAAAACTTTCAGGATTGAGTCTTGACCACCACAACCTAGGAGAAGAATCATCTGGGTATGTCACAAAATTTTCCAAGCTTCCTTCCCCATCTAGAAAATAGAGATTAGAAAATAACCCTGGAGTTCCCATCATGGCGCAGTGGTTAATGAATCCAACTAGGAACCATGAGGTTGCGGGTTCGATCCCTGGCCTTGCTCAGTGGGTTAAGGATCCGGTGTTTCCGTGAGCTGTGGTGTAGGTCACAGAAGTGGCTCATATCCCACGTTGCTGTGGCTGTGGCGTAGGCCGGTGGCTACAGCTCCAATTCGACCCCTAGCCTGGGAACCTCCATATGCTGCAGGAGCAGCCCTAGAAAAGGTAAAAAGACAAAAAAAAAAAAAGAAGAAGAAAGAAAATAACCCTGCTTATACTAAGGGATGCTAGAGTACCAACAGATAATATATGTTGGCATATGGAAGTTCCCAGTCCAGGGTGAAATCAGAGAAGCAGCGGCCAGCCTATGCCACTGCCATGGCAACACTGGATCTGAGCCGCATCTGTGCTCTATGCCTCAGCTTTCAGCAATACCAGATCCTTAATCCAGTGAGAAAGGCCCGGATCAAACCCACATCCTCATAGAGACTATGTTGGGTCTTTCACCCAATGAGCCACAAAAGGAACTCCCACATTTGTATTTTATCATATGGAGATGGAGGAGGAAAAAAAGGTAAAGTATTAATTTGTAGTCTTTTACCAAAAAATATCTTTTTTTAAGCAAATGTTGAAGGAAACTAGTGATGTAGCATGCAGGGGTGTCTGCATTGTTACACTCTTTGCATTCCTCAGTATTTCTCAGACACCACTGCCTCACCAGGTATTTATAAGAAGGGCGTTGGAGCAGTTGCCTGATATAAGGGATTGGCTCCAGTCTATTAGGCTGACCTCTCAGAAACTATACATTAAATGTATCAGGGAAAGAGTTTGTTCTGTGAAGAAATGTAAGATTTGGCCCATTCTACGACTGCCCTCCCAGGGTTCTCTGTTTTTTCCTTCTTTCTGGGCATTTTCCTTTAGGACATTTTATTCCTCATTAGCAGTTGGCAGGATTAAGGTCCAGTGCAATACTGTTAAGAGACCAGAACAGAGAGAAAAGCTTACAACTTTTGCGGTAATATGAGAGATCAGAAATAAAGTGCTGATATCCACATTCAGTTGAGCCTTGGGTTAACATGACACTCTTATTATCCCTTACACACCTCTTGATCAGGATAAAGGGTAAAAAGTTCAGTGGCCAGTATAGAAAAAGGAACCACAATCTTGAAATTGTACTACTTGCCAGAATTCTAAGTTGACCCATTTGATGTCTTGAGGCAAGTACTTTAACCAGTTTATTTTTTATTTTTTGATGGATGAGTAAAGTCATTAAATACTTTTGTCTAAAACCACATGGTTGATAAAACGTAGGGAGTGCTTCTCACAGGAGATGAAGTTAATCTAAGTTCTGATAGAGGCAAGAGGCATCACCTCAGGGGAAGGAAGGGTATTTTATGCATCGGATTTGGCAATACAGACATGAGTACATGAAAGATCTTGAGCCAGAAGACAAAATCTTAGATGCCAAACTGTTCTAGAATTTATGGGCTGTATGACCTTGGACAAGTCATTGCCATATTAGGTTTTAGTTCTCTCCTTACAAAGTTGTTGGAAGGATTAAAAGATGTAAACAAAATATCACAAGACCTAAAACCTAGGAAGTATCCTCCTCATCATTACTAAAATCATTACTGCAAATTATCATTGTCACTAATATCTATTTTATTTACTCAGCATTTTAGGATATCGTAATAAGGTAATGGATGTGAAAATTCTTCTTCCCAAAAAAAAGGAAAAAAAGAAAAATCTGTAACAGCTTTAAAGTGTTGGAATTTCTTTTACTCTGTAGGAGTCAAAAAATATAATTTTCGAATTCAAGGTAATTGCTGTGCATTTCACAATTGTTGTGACTCTCCTTGACTCCAGGGTATATCTCTGGAGAGTGCTGAAAGATGAAGAAATGAAAAAGTGAATACATTTCACCAATCTTTCCAGGTCGTGATGTTTGCCCTTATAAAATTCAGCTATCAACTTATCTCTCAATTCATCAGCAGCTTCATGTGGAAGCTTTAACAAGAAGATCCGTCAAATCTCCAACAGTGCATTTTATCAACACAGATGGGGTTGTCAGTCAGAGATTTACTATCTTACACAGGACAGGGTTCTCTTACACTTACAAATAGGGAGAAAAACAGCAAAGATCCAAGGATTCTCTTTGTACCCAGAGGAAATGGGATGGAAAAGAAGAGAGTCCATCTTCAACCAAAACTGTACAGAGGATTCTAACACATCAGTCCTATCAGGCCCTGCATGAGAAAGGAATAGAGAGATGAGAACATCCCAGAATGGTGATGAATAATTTCTTGCCAGTAGAAATCTCTGAGTTGCATTTGCCCTATAAACACTTGAGAGCTCAGCCCTTCGTGAACACAGAGCTGTAAACCCAGTGGTTTCTAAGTAGAAGTCACAGTGATGGTGCTGATGATAAAAAAATCACCATAACCCGTCAGCATGGTTTTACTGCCTAAAGGATTAGACTATTGTTCATGGCTCATTTTTGTAGACTCCACTACAGTCTAGCTCCTGCATCAAAGGAAAGTTCTGGGAATGAAGAAAAGACCTACCACCGTCAAAATCATTCTCATTCATGCACCACAATGCTCATGGCAGCACTATTCATAATAGCTAAGACTTGGAAACAATCTAAGTGTCCATCAACGGAGGAATGGATACAGAAGATAGAGTACATATGTACGATGGAATACTCCTAAGTCATTAAAAAGAATGAAATAATGCCATTCATAGCAGCATGGATGCAACTAGAGATTATCATACTAAGTGAAGTAAGTCAGAAAGAGAAAGACAAATACTATGTGATATCACTTATATGTGGAATCTAAAATATGACACAAAGGAATTTATATATGAAATAGAAATGGACTCACAGACATAGAGAACAACCTTGTGGTTGCCAGGGGCAGGGGGTTAAGGAGAGATGGAGTGGGAGGTTGGGATTAGTAGATGTAAGGTTTTGGAGGGAGATAAACAATAAGATCCTATTGTAAAGTATGACTATATTCAGTATCCTATGATAAGCCATAATGGAAAAGAGTATATCACTTTGCTATAAATCAGAAATTGACCCAGCATCATAAATCAACTATACTCAATAAAAAAAGAGTAATGATTCAAAAAAAAAAATTACTCTCCCCCTAGACTATCTTCTTCACATGTTTTGATACGCCTGCTTTCCTATACACACATATAAATGTCATTTTGAAATACAGGGAAAAGTGCATTGAATCCTTCTGAGTCATTAACAAAGTAACATTCATCCACGACTTGCATGGGACTGTGGAATGCAGAAGGGCACTTATTCGCAGGATTCAATTGGGACATCCCTGTCTCTTCTGCAAATTTATCTTTTTTATGATGAAGATGAAAACATTTCCCTTTTCCTTAAAATATATGAGATGGAGGGAACTGTTTATACTACTCCCATAAACAAAAACACTGTATGTAGCAGGGATATTGACATTTCCAGCCAAAAATCATCAAAACTCCCATCCTGTCCAGTTCTAAGGTTTAAGTAGGAGACTTGTTATCTTGATTTCCACTGCCCTTATTAGATGTACAGAGATCCATTTGAGACATGAGAAAATATTCAAGTACCGAGGGGAGTCATCTTCACAAGCTACGGTGTTGTTTCTTACTTTTTGCAGAACAGAACAATTGATGGGCACAGGTAGAATGAGGTTTCCAATTACATAATGGCTGCTTCAAATAGTGGAGTCATGTTCCCCAATTGGTTATGCCTCTAATAGGCAAATCGTAGGTGAAATGCTTTTCCTGTTCCTATGTAATCCCCGGGCATTCGAATGGTAGTTCTCAGGCAGTGGTATAGTGGTAAATATCTATCAACTATCTTTCTTCCAAAAAAGTCCTGATTTGTAGCATCTGCCAATTGCTATGGTGTAAATAGTGCACAGGTGATTTAAGCTACTAGTGTGATATTACTGAACTAAGGGTTGGGAAGGGATGTACACAAAAGGCTCTTGGGGGCCAGGATGAGCCAGTAGTTCCAGCAGAACACTGTCTTAAGATCCTTTTCTTACTGTCCTACCTCTGCACTTGCCTTGGGGGTGGGTCACGCTCAGGTACACCATCCAGATGTCCAGGTGTTTGAGTTCAAGTTCCCTCTCTTTTCTTTATTTTGCCTTTCTGAATGCAAAAGCTGTCATCATGTTTCTATTTTCTAGTAATAGGACTCAGTGGTTTGTTTTAAAGAACTCAGTGCCCCTTTGAAAAAGAACCCAAGTATTTGGCTCCTTGTCTAACCTTCCAGAATGGTAAGGAGAAACCCTTCCCTAGAAATACAGTAGCCTGCTTCCTTCCACTTGAAGGAAAATAAAAATGTTTTCATTCTTCAGGATATATTATTCTCTCCCATGAGACCTAAGAGATTTCTCTAAAATAACACATACACACAGAGAGAAAGAAAGAGAGAGACAAGACACAGCCAGACTCTTCATATGCTATCTCAAAAACAACATGAAACACAGTCAAATATTGTACTAAAAGACTACAAATTTCCTAACTGCATTGTGCAGATCTTTATTTTAACTAAACATGTCTGCTTGATTTTCACTTCCTGAGAGAAGTTTGTCTCCCACTATGAAACTGGGTTTGTATATTTCTCCTTCTCCTTCTCAAATTTTCTTTAAAAATTTTGAAATTATATTTTTGGGTATAAGAAGATTTATGATTTGCTGTCTTTCTGGTGAATCGAGCCCTTTATCACTATGAAGTATTTTAAAAAATAAATTCTGGTGATTTTGCCTTGAAGTCTACTATGTATATTATTTCTATAGTTATGCCATCTCTCTTTATCTAGGCTTTTACTTTCAACCTTCCTATATTTAAATTATATTTCTTGCTAGCAGCATATAGTTGGTCTTTCTTTTAATGTGAAAATCTTTGTTAGTTTGAATATATCCATGTATACTTCAAATGATTTAAACATATCTATATTAAATAATTTCTATGTATTTTTTCATTTCACTCATTCCATTCATTCATTACAATTCCACCCTCTGTTATCTTTTTAATTATACATTCTCTAACAGATTCTTTAATGTACACCATTGATGATAAAACATGAATACTTGATTTATTAAAGTCAAATATAAATGTAAATTTTATCACTTTAAGACAATGCAAAAAATTAAAATTATTAACCATGTGCTTTCTTTTTTGCTATGTTATAATGTAATTATACAGATATTTTAAGTCCCACATTGCATTATCATTGTTTTATCCAGTCAACATTCATTGAGGTTTAAACAAATATTTTATCTTTCTGTTGCTATTCATTCTTTTCTGCATTTTCCTTTTATAATCTGCAATCATTTTACCTCTATGCAAATAAATTCTTTTAGTAGTCTAGCTATTATGAACTTGATTAATTCCCCCATGTTGTGTTTTTTGTTTTTTGTTTTCTTTGTATGGTTGCGCCTGAGGCATATGGAAGTTCCCAGGACAGAGGTTGAGTCAGAGCTGCAGCTGGGGCCTATACCACACCAGATCTTTAATCCACTGAGCAAAGCAAGTAATAAAACCCGCATCCCCACAGGGATGATGTTGGTCCTTAACCCGCTGAAAAACAATGGGAACTCATCGACTTGTGCTTTTTGAAAATGCTTTTAATATGTGAAATTTTTAAAGAATTTTTTTGGTATATCTATACTCTAGTTCTAGATTGGCAATCAATTATCTATGGCTTCCATCATTTCTGATGAGATGTTGGCTGTAAATCTCAGTTTTGTTTTTTGTTTTGTTTTGTTTGTTTTGCTTTTTTGCTTTTTAGGGCTGCACCCATGGCATATGGAGGTTCCCAGGCTAGGGGTCAAATTGGAGCTACAGTTGCCAGCATATGCCACAGCCACAGCAACTCAGGATCCAAGGCACATCTGCAACCTATACAATAGCTCACAGCAATGCCAGGAACTCCTAGGGTTTTTCTTTGTTCCCTTTGATGGCTTTTAGTATTTTGTTTCATCAGTTAATACAGTTATGAATTAAAATGTGGTCTTATTCATATTTTTTCCTGTTTGCAACACTTCTTTAATCCTTCAGCTTGATGTCCTTCAGCAATTTCAGAAGTTTTTCCACCCCTATTTTGTCAAATATTGCTTCTGCCTTACTCTCTCCTCTCACTTTTATGGTATCACCATTACACATATTTTAGATTTTTTCACCTTGTCCCATATCTTTCTTAGACTATTTGGCATTTTTCCATTCTTCTGTTATCTCAATGATTTTCACTTTCTGTAATTTTCCTTTTATTTGTGTTTAATCCATTATTATGTTCATATATTAATTTTCTAATTTAGTTTTTTTCAATTCCATGATTTGATTTGATTTTTTGATATATTCTACTTCTCAGCTAAAATTTTTTGTCTTTTCATCTAATATTTCTGACATACAAGCCTCCATTGCTAAAAAGTATAACTCATAAATACAAGATCTGAATCTCTTACATGCTTACTATTCTTGGCTGATTTTTATTCTTGTTAACCATTAGATCTTTATCCTTGCATAGCTGGCAAATTTTTTTGAAAAACATCTTGTCAGAGAAGGATATGGAGATAATATGAGTTTCTGGATGATATTCTTTTCCTCCAGAGAGGATAACATTTTGCTTCTATCAGGCTATTATAGTAGAGGGAGGTCACAATACGATTTGGCTGGTCTTTGTGAAAGATGGTCCAGTTGCAGATTTTCTTTACTGATTGTAGATAACACTTCAAGTGTTCTAAGAGACAGGACCATGATTAGGCAAGTGAGGCACATAAGGCACAGGACCTAATATGTTAGTAACATTCTGACAATGTTACATCCTACACATAGTAACTTGCTTCATCCTAGTCCTGGCACTGGTACAAACTAAAAGTCTGTGGGACTTGCCAAGCATTTTTTCAACAGGTTTTGAATTTTGTATTCTGCTACACAGTTATCTTAACACTTGCTAATCTCTGCTTAGCTTCTAGACTTCTTTGCCTGGATTTTATTTATTTATATATTTATTTATTTATTTATTTTTGCTTTTTAGGGCCATACCCATGGCAAATGGAGGTTCCCAGACTAGGGGTCAAATCAGAGCTACAACTGCTGGCCTATGTCTCAGCCACAGCAACTCAGGGTCCTAGCTGCAACTGTGACCTACACCACAGCTCACAGCAACGCTGAATCCTTAACCCACTGAGAGAGGCCAGGAATCAAACCTGCAACCTCATACTACTAGTCAGAATCTTTTCCACCATGTCACAGTGGAAACTCCTGCCTGGACTTTTAAATAGGTAAAAACCTCAAAAGGAAATTAAAGTATCCATGTCAGGTTAATCTATCTGCACTTCAGCCTGGATTATCTAGCCCCTAAATCACCACTTTCTTTGTAGTTCTCTCATGCTTTAAAAACAGATTTTTAAAAATTTAATCCTAACCTTTCCAGTTAAGCTCTGCAGGAAGTTTGATGGAAACAAGTTAGCCTATAATAGTTAGAAATGGAAATTCCTTTTGTTTTTCTATGTGTGGGTGGACAATAAAAGATTAAGAGAGAATTTCACGTTTTTATCAAATTGTGCTCTGTGGATCTTTAAATAATCACATGGGTCTTCCCTTTCTTCTGTCCACTAGGTAATATTTGTGTACCTCAGTATAACTCCTTGAAAGGTACTATTCATATGAAATGTCACCAATACTCTTATGAATCTCGTTTATAAACATATCCCAGAACATTCATCTAGGCTCTGACACCATACTTCAAACATGCTATGGAATAATTATTTCTGGATGTCTTCTGGGCTTCAAGAACTTATACTCCAAACTGAAAGCATCATCTTCATTTTCAACTCTTTACCACTCTCAACTTACTTTTCTACTTCTACCCCTTGTCCTAATTAATGACAGCTGCTTTCCCCAGGATCCTATCTTAAACTACAAACTTTATAAAGTCATCCTCTTTATCTTAACCTCACATGATTCACCAAGTCCTCTATATGCAGGAGTATATACAATATATGATATTTTATAATAGCATATTAAATGCATTTAGTATATAGCCTAGTGAAAAATATTTAAATATGCCCCCTTCATCTCCCACTTAAAAAATTAGATTTCTATAAGTTAGGACAGGATTTCTCACCTAAACTTTCCCAACATCTTGCTAATGGCAAATGCTTCGCTAATGCCTGTAGCCACTCTCTCTTCTTTCATTCCTGACACTAATGACAATCATCACTCCTTTATTACTGGAGACTTTCCTGATAAGACCAGATGCAATTATAAAGACCTTATCAAAGCAGCATTCCATACAGACACTACTAGAGCTGATAAGCACATGGTAACCCATTTGTCATCTCTTCTCTGTGCTTCTCCACCAGATGGCATGTCATTAATATAGATTATGCTGCCAAAGATACATCTCTAAGGGAAATCTGATTATATCACTTCCATGTTTCAAAATCTTTGAGTCTCTTCTTGCTTATAAAATGAGGTAACAACACACTATTTGAATGTAGAAAGTTCTGATTCTATGGAAAAGTTCATACTTACTTATCTTATTACTGTCACAAGCACTCTAGATTTTCCCACTTCTACCCTATTTCTGCCTTCTGAAAGTCTTTTATGATTCTTTTGTTCATACCGTTAATTACTCCTAAAATTCTCTTCCCCATTCGCTACAAGCTTGTTTAACTCCTCTTATTCTTTCCTAAATTCTCTGAGCAGAATTAGATGATCCTTCTTCTGGATCTCCAGAACAATTTTTTTTAACCTTTAATAGAGAATGTAGCAATTTTCATTAATACGTTTTTAATTATTTACACTTATGTCTGGGGGAGCATTCTCATTAATAACTGTGTCTTCATTCAGTGCAACATGATTAGCAGGTGCTCAATTAACATACATTAAAAGAATAAACTCAATGGTCAACCTCTTTTTCCTTGGAAACAATGCCAACAATGTTTGCTTATTTCTCTTTAGTCATTTATTCAACAAAAAAATTTTTGAATATTTACTATGTACTAGTCATGAGCAACATTCATGATAGAAATCTGCAATTTAAGCCAAAGTATCATGCTATATCTCAAGCAACAGAAGCCAAGTGAGAACCCCTTTAAGTAGATTTTACACAAACATTTCAATCTGTTGTGCTCCCTTCCATGGATGAAGGAACTGTAAATGAAGTATTTGGCTCTCAAAAGGTTATGGCACAATTCTTGGCTCACTTTAATAAATATTGATCTTGTATAAATTACTCAGGACAGGCATTTGATGGTTCTCTGAGTAACACACACACAGAGCCCCCACTCCCTTTTTGCAAAGACATAAATCATTTATGAATAGAGCCCCACATGCTCTATGAATAAGTCTCTTGGATTCCAAGATGACTGATACTCAAGCATTTTTCGCATTTGAGTGCAGACCTAAACTTAAGTAAGCAGTCAGACTACATGGAGTTACAATGCCCTTTTGTTCTCTGAAAGGTGAGAGATGCATAATAGGCTTCCAAGGGTAAGCATTGCATGCTTCCAAGTAAACACCATTAAATGTGACTGCACATTCATGCCTTTAATAAAACTGAAGGAAAGGGGGGAGCTCTTTAGAAACATCTCCTGTCAGGATAATTCAATTTTAAATTTTAGTTGCTGGTGGAATGTGGAGGGTAGTGTGTGTATGTATGTGTGTAGAATTGTGCAGAATTTGTTTTCTTTGACTAAAGTTGAATTGAGCCTTTGGTTTCATGTGGAAAGTTGCAAATAGCACAATGAGGGGTTTGTGTGTGTGAGGAGTCATTAAAATAGAAGCAAAAGGAAGCAAACATTGGTTTTCAGGGATTCTGGTAGTAAGATTACTAATGAGAGTGTTTAACCTTTGGGAACTTCATCACTGAAGGACAGAAGGGAGGATAAAAAGACAGACAAATAGCACATGGTTACTTGGCAGGAGATGGAATTTGTCATTTGAGCTCAAACAAAGGGACAAAATACTAAAACTTCTTGGGAAAAATAAAGGAATGAGACTTATGCTTTTAACCTTTGTTTATGTAACTTGCCCCACCTTGACCGTCTTTTGCCCTCCAATGGCAAATTTTCACATTCTGTGCATCTTTGTCAGTTTCATTCACAATTTTAAAGTCATATAACCCATGACACAAGAAATACTCTTTTTAGGAATTTATTGACAAAAAATCTTTAATGACGGCTCAGAGAGTATATATAAGAGAATTACTGAAGAATTATTTATAGAGGAGAAAATAGAAAACCACTTAAATGCCCACAATAGGAGATTGGTTCAACAAATAATGGAACATTCCCACAAAGAAATGAAATGCAGCAGTTAAAAATGCAGCAAGTAAATATAAATAGACCAGGTTATCCAAATTGTATTGAAATTTTAAAAAAAAATTTAATTTTTTAAAAAGGAGGTGGAATTTCCATTGTGGCTCAGCTAACAAACCTGACTAGTATCTGTGAGGACACAGTTCAATCCCTGGCCCTGCTCATTTGGTAAAGGATCCAGCATTGCCGTAAGCTATGGTATAGGTCACAGATGCAGCTTGGATCTGCTGTTGCTGTGGCTGTGGCATAGGCCAGCAGCTGTAGCTCTGATTTGACTCCTAGCCTGGGAACTTCCATATGCCATGCATGCAGCCCTAAAAAGAAAAAACAAACAAACAAACAAATACATAAATAAATAGGCTGCAGAACCCTCTCTCTCTCTCTCTCTCTCTCTCTCTCTCTCTCTCTCTCTATATATATATATATATATATATATATATATATATATATATGTATATATATACATATACTGTGATTCCTTTTAAAACAAATAAAACCACCATATCATGTATATATACACAGATATGGTTTATGATGATTATGTCTTGGGAATATAAAGCAAGAGTGGGGTGAACTTTCACTTTTACATTAAGTATGTCTGTATTAGTTGAATTTATTATAATACCTAGGGTTATTCGATTATGTTTTGATAAATTAAAATAATTCCCTTTAAGAAAAGTTAATTTTTCTTTCAGATTGAAGCTCAAATGTCATCTTATCTAGGGGTGAATTATCCATTTTTGAAAAGCAGTAGATTTTTGCACCAATTTTTTTTTAGGGCCACACCCATAGCACATGGAAGTTCCCAGGCTAGGTGTGGAATCAGAGCTGTAGCCACTGGCCTACACCACAGCCACAGCAACACCAGATTCTTAACCCACTGAGTGAGGCCAGGGATTGAACCTGCGTCCTCTTGGTTACTAGTCAGATTCATTTCCCCTGAGCCACTGCAGGAACTCCCTGTACCAATTTTTTGACACTTGCTGCATATTATTGCAACATAGTATAGGGAACATAATTTGACATCAGAATAGGCTAGAGGTCAAATCCAATTCTTTCAATTTCTAGCACTAGGATAATCTTGGGAAATAACAGTTTTAAGCCTAAAATTTTCTTTCTGCACAACAAGAGAAACAATGGTAACTCCATAGATTCCTTGGGAATTTTAAATGAGAGGCATGGATATACTGGTTATTTGTTTGCTTATCTTGTGCATCCCATAGCATTTTAATCCCCATGAGAGCAGGAATTGCTACAGTCATTAATTCATTCAATAGTTACAGGATGAGCAACTATGTGTCAAGTACTGCACTAAGTTCTAGGGATACAACAATAAGAAGAAATATGGCAGCATCCCCCGTAGGACACTTACAATTAAATGGAGAGGGGACACACACACAATCAGACAATCATCAGTGTAGTAATTGTTATGACAGGAGAATCAGAGGACTCCTCTGTAGGAAGGGATATGTTTCAACTGAGACCCAAAGATGAAAAGTCTTTAGCAGACAAGCAAGGTAGAGAGGATTTGAACAGTGTGCCCATCAGAAGGAAAAGATTGAATGACGGTGTAGAACATTGAGAATATTAACTATGATCGACATGGATGGAACTTAAAGGGTGAGATGAGAGGAGTGAAATATAGGGTTTTTCACCTCCCTGATATGCCTCCTCTTCCTTGCTAAGTGTCGCTGACTCTTCCCAGTAATTAGTGGGAGCTCACAGTTTCTCCCAGGAACTCTGGGAGATAGAGGCTGTGGTATCCTGAAGTTCATAAAAAGTAAGAAAAGCTATCTAAAGAATTTAAAAGAGGGTACAATGTGATGGCTAAGGACTATAAAAGAAATATAGCTTGTGAAGAATAGCCAAAATCTCCCCCCCCCAAATTTTATTATGAAATATTTCAAATATACAGAAAAGTAGAAAGAAGTGCACCGTGAACACCCAACTACTTTTTACATTTTACAGTTAACATCGTGTTGTTGGTTTTACTTTATCAAATTGTTATCCTTTTTAAAAAATACAATTCTAACAATATAATCACTAGCAATTATATGTATAATAATAGGTCTACAAACAATTACAAAAATGTGAATGCTATACATAAGTCTGATAAATTCCAGAAACACCTTTGTTTGCTTATCTCTATACAGCAATTGCCCACCTTGGCTCTTGGCACAGAGTTGGCCTTTGATAACTCTTTATTAAATAAATGAATGACATAATACCAGTGAGTAAAATGGGCTTCCACTAAAGACACTAATATAGTTTGCTGTCTGATAAGTTGAAAAGGGAAGAAAAAATGATCCATAAATGGAAGGAAACATAATTTACCAGGGATCAATATATCAGAGGCTATATTGATAGTTTACAAGTAATAATTTCTCTGTACTCTGAGTATTCTCTCCCTTTGGAAGCCATATAGTGCTATTGAATGAATCTTATGTGCCAACAGGAATAGAGGAGGGAGTTTTTGGCAACAGAAGTCAAAAAATTATTGGAGATTAGAACCATTAAAGGAACTTGGTATTTTTAGACAAAAGAGGAAAGAATAAGTCATCATGTGATACAGATCTTCCCATATTTGAAAGCGTTGACACAAAGGAAGTAGAGAGAATGTTTTCAAGGGGGTAGCTAAGCTGACTACATATACATATAGGTACATAAAAAGTAATATAGTCATATTTTCTGTTTTTAACATGTGAAATACATAATTACATACATAAGAAGTAACACATAAGGATTTCAATCTAAGATTTGTTACAATTCCTGCTCCAGAAACAAATAGAAGTGAATAAAATAAAATGGCAGAGAAAGCTAGCGGTCAGGACTCCCCTGGAAGAACGCAGTTGTAAAAGGGGAGCAACAGCACAGATGACCCTTTTTCAGAGGCTCTCTACCTCCAGTGTCTCTCATGAGAGTAGGAAAGTAACGTGGCCAATTAACCACCATCTACAACACACACATATACATACATGTAAGAGGCAGAGTGAGCAAGAAGGACACTATATTCTTTCATAACCTAATATCTAAGTGACATCCCATTGCTGTTACTGTTCTTTATAGCAGGTCTTTTCTAGCCTCTTTACAAGCAAGCACTAGTTCTAGCTCAGACAAAGGGGAGGGGATCACACAGATGTGAATCCCAGGAGGTAGATCAGTGGGAGCCGTGTCAGAAAGCTGTCCACTGCAGGAGTGTGCTGTCCAAGATCTGGGTGAGCACCCCAGATGTTGGAACAGCAAATGCAAAGTCCAAGGCATGTTTGAGGGAGAGCAAAAAGGCTGGAGAAGAATAAGCAAAAGAGGAGGTGGAGCTTAGAGAGCAGGCAAGGGTCAGATTCCAGGTCATATAGAAATTTCAGGTTTCAGAACCTAAAAATTGGGTGTGATTATGGAAATGAAGAAAATTTCCTTGGGGGCATTTGAGTTGAGGAGGTTGAATTAAGCTTTCTTGTATGAGATTGTAGCAATAGCAAATGGTACATGCATTCTATTTGTTTTTGTTTTGTTTTGTTTTGTTTTGCTGTGATTTACTTTTAATGACCTTTCAAAGAGACACTGTCAAATTCATGTCAATGTTCCCTATATTTAAAAATTATTTTATTTTACTAGGGTTTTTTTTTTTTTTTGTCTTTTCAGAGCCACACGTGCAGCATAGGGAAGTTCCCAGGCTAGGGGGTTGGATCAGAGCTGCCGCTGATGGCCTATGCCACAGCCACCACAACAAAGGATCCAAGTTGCATCTGCAACCTGTACCACAGCTCACAGCAATGCCTGATACTTAACCCACTGAATGAGACCAGGGATCGAACCCACGTCCTCATGAATATTAGCTGAATGTGTTACCAATGAATCAAAACAGGAACTCCTATTTACTAGTTCTTAACACCCCATATCTAACAAGCCAGTAATCTATAAGGAGATGGTTTTTTAGGATGTGACCTCCCCTGTATCGTCTGGGGAAGAAGGATTAGTTGATTTATTAGTAATTATTAATATTTCGTTACTGTTCATTGAAACCAATTGAGTTCGTCCCGCTCAACCTCAGGAAAAGTCAGGGGCAACGGGCGTGGGGGTGAGAGCACAGTGAACATGATGCTGACTGTGTCTGTGGAGCCCTGGGGGCGGGTCTCCTACAGCTCACGGATATTCAGGGAGGGGAAGGTCTAACCCCTCACGGAGAATAAACACACTTAGATTGCTCATCCCTTCTCCCTGGTTATCTGGGTCCGTTAATCCCAGCACAGAGCTGCCAGCTGAGCTCTCCCCTGGCCAAGCGGCTCCGCTTTGAAATTCTCCCACAGGCTGCCTCACCCAGTGATGTCAGACAGGGGTGAGGGCCCGTCCGCCCTCCCCCCTCGCAAGACGCTGTGCATGCTCTCTTTGCTCAGGAAACATCTGGCTGATCTGCGAGTCCTCCGGCAGGTCACTGGCTGTTTCATAAGTTAGTGGAACAGAAGAGGATGGAAGACATGGAGCTTCAGTGGTTACTCAACCCCGCCAGCAAGTTACAAACTAAAATGAGATGCGAGGAAACGGCCTCCCTGGTGGGCCCTCTCCAGGGACCAGGCATCTTGGCTGCACAGTCGCATTTCCTAGCTTGTAATGGAAAATGAACGCTGTTTATATGAGCTTGAAGTAGCTGGAATGGAACATGAGCCAAGCAGTGCAGTGGAGGGAGAGCTCCTACTTGGATGCATTCAGCCATCCAGTAATTATTCAACGGAGGCCTGAAATAAAGGTTCCTAATGAAGAGTATCATTCATTGTCTCTGGGAAAATGAAACTCCACATTCATTGTGAAGCAGAATCCAGGACCACTTCGAAACAGACCCAGTTCTTCCAAAGCTCTCTGACATAGAACAAAACTGAGCTCTAAGTACTGTTTTTGTCCTGCTTGGATTCCATTGCTTTTTTCTCAGTTTAGGAAGCACTAGACAGGAATTGGGTAAAATAAACATGAGAACAAGGGTGTGGTGGCTTCTCCCACTCCTACCAACCCCCATATCTGTCCCTGGGGAATTAAATTTTTAATCTGGAATCCTGACCTGCAAATGATAAGCCCTACTCTTCTTGCCCTGCTTTCCCTCCTACCTCTCTTCCCTTTCCCAGCTACATCAATAATAGTTTTTTAGTTTACTGACTTCTAAATGGCCCATAAAAATCCTCCAAATGTGTTGAATCAAGGTAAAAAAAAATTAAAAAAGTAAGTAATAACATAAAGCAAAAAAACCTAAAAGACAAATAATTCTAGCTCTAAAAAAACTCTAAATATTCATTTGTTCTTGAACTTCTCTCTTTTGGTAAGATTTAGGTGGAACACAAGATGAAGTATAAATTTTGTATCCATTTTTCTCCATAGGGTCACATTCCTATCCTGGTGTTCCTGTTCTACCACTTGTTCAGTCATTCTTTCAATAAGAAGTCTGAATATTTTGTGTCTTCTCTCTACTGAGTGTATACCTAGAAACAACTCAAAATTCCATGCTATCTTGGAGTCTTAATATGTATACAAGTGTGAGGATGAAATGATCTAATTTTTGAAAGTGCTCAGTCTGTGTGTGGCATTTAGAAAGCAGTCAATATGTGTTTGTTATTATTAGCTGTTATCCTCCTTTGCACATATATATCTGCCTCTTAGTCTCCTGCCTCTGTGCTTTGCCTCAAGCTGTTCCTTTTACATCCCTAATTTTTTTTTTTAATGGCCACACTTATGGCATATGGAAGTTCCCTGGCTAGGGGTTGAATCAGAATTGCAGCTGCTGGCCTACACCACAGCCACAGCAACACCAGATCCAAGCCGCATATGCAAACTACACCATAGCTCATGGCAGCACTGGATCCTTAATCCAGTGAGCAAGGCCAGTGACTGAACCTGCAACCTCATGGATACTAGGCAGGTTCTCAACCCGCTGAGCTACAGTGGAACTCTTCATAGCCCTACCTTTTGAAGGAAATCTTCCCCAAGTTTTGTTAAATTCAAGATTTGTTACAAGGAATTGGCTTATTGGTAGGCTGCAAAGTCCCTAAAGGGTTTTAGGAAATGTTTTTAAACAGATACAGCATGAAACATAACTGTTGTTGAAAACTTTATTTACATACTTTTATTTTATTTACATCTCTTTAATTTCCTTCTTAACAATTATGTTTAGATCAATCATGAAAATTTTATGAGACACTGAAAAGCTATCTTTCTTAGAGTTCCCATCATGGCTTAGTGGTTAATGAATATGACTAGGAACCATGAGGTTGCAGGTTTGATCCCTGGCCTCGCTCGGAGGGTTAAGGATCCAGCATTGCCATGAGCTGTGGTGTAGGCCTCAGACACGGCTCGGATCCTGCATTGCTGTGGCTCTGGCATAGGAAGGCAGCTACAGCTCCGATTGGACCCCTAGCCTGGGAACCTCCGTATGCCGAGGGAGCCCCCCTAGAAAAGGCAAAAAAAAAGCTATCTTTCTTCGTGATAAACTCTATAATCTGAAATATCATGAGCTTAATTTGACTTTTAATAGACATAGGTATAATAAATGTGTTATATTTCATGTTAAAACTCTGAAGATACACCTATTTTAATTAAACCAATAAACTTAAAATAGCTTTTATTTACCAAAATCTCCCTACATCACAAGAACTTGGAACGTATTCAGGTTAGTTTCCATATTTCTGAGAGTATACTTGATTTACACAATGCTTATTTGTCTTTAAGCCAATTAAATAGAGCACTTTAGGATGTAATTTTGGTAATACCATTTGGAGGAACAACAAAAATCACAAAAGAGTATAAATATATAGACGTACATAAACATATTGATGCAAACTGAGATCTTATAGCCTTCACTTAAAATTTTAACCATAAAACATATGATAATGCAAAATTCAGTAATTTATAAAACATAAGTTGGGCCCATTGTGTTTCTGGCAAAAGGCGTAGTTAAGTTTACCTCCTCAGATAGCTTTTTACTAATATTTATGAAGGAGACTGAAATGGAGCAGGACACTGTGGGCCCCTCCTGGGTACAAATCCTTTCTGTGTCCCCGGTTTCTTGTTTGTAGAAAATAGGCTTCACTCAGCCTCTTTGATCTTCCCTGAGTTCCAAAGGGCAGATTCAATCAGTTTCTTATCAGGGAAGGGAGGGAAGGCAAAAAAACAAAAGAGAAGCATTCAAGAAGCAATAGTGCAGCCGTGGAGCGTGGTCCTGGTTCCTCTCCAAGGAATGTATACATAACAAAGTACCTCTGATTTCTTCTGCTAGAACTAAGGCCCACACCCAAGTGAAGGACTGTAACTTCAGGCTGAGCACAAGATTCCTGAAGTACTGCTCTGTTACTTCACCACCAATCAGTTGAAATTCTGCGCACAGTTGAAGACAGCAAAGATGCTGATCCCCTCCCCCAAATTATTCTCCCTTTAAAAACTTTTATGATCAAGCAGGATCTTTGGAACTGGATTTTTGGACATAAGTCTATCACCTCCCTAGATTGCCAGGCTTGAGAATAAAGCAATCTTTCCTTTACAAGCAACACTTCTCATCTTTCAAGCAGGAATCAGTTGAACCCGAGTTAGGTAACAGATTTTGCTGTCCAATATGGGGCTGTTCTCTGGCTGGGTCTGGCTCCTCCAGGCTTCCTGGAGCAAAGCCACCAACCATAGCTATGTGCTAGTACAATTGTGATGAGCCAGCTGCTCGTGGGTAGCAGGCCTCGGAGGGGAAATTTGTGGGGTTGTCCCAGTAGCTGCTGAAACGGTTGTTTCGAGGATACTCCCAGGCTCTTCCCTGCCTGAAACCAGATACCATTTTTGCTTTTGGTTGGTGGGAACGGACACATGCATTTGAGACAACCTTACCAGTTTTAGGACCAGGTGAGTCTGCCGGGCTGCACATGGGCAGCTTTTCTATTGTGGCCAATTGATTCTGATGTGCATCTGCCATTGAAGATCCTTTGTAAGCACCTGGTACTATTTGGACCAGGGTGCTATTTGAGCCATTTGGCTCTGAAGAGCATCTGACATGAAGAGCTATTTGTGTCTTAAGGGAATATCTGTTTCAGACTAGGACACCATATGGATTTGTTTTGGCCATTTGTGCTCTCTTGTTTATAAGCATCAGGTAGTATTTATGACAGCCACTTGTATCTTGTGTCTTGTGTTTTGTAATTATCTTTCTGTCTTATGAAATGGGAAATTCTGATTCTGTGTGTTTTTGCCTCCATATGCTACTTGTTATACCAAGGTTTACTAAAGACCAAATACCATTTTATTATAATGTCTGCTGCAAATTTGTCAACAAGAAACATAACTTGATTTGATGATACTTTAAGTAAGTGTGAGATAAGAAGGGGTTTTGATGGACTCATTAGGAATGATTATGTTTGGGGAATGTCTGCTTTGGAGGTGCCTCTTCAGATTTTGGTAGTTTGAAACTAAACTGTTTAATGGCAAGAATTCATTGACTGTCTAAATCATTTCAAATAGGATAAAATATTGGAATAGTAATTGGTTGGTGGGTCTAAGTTTACCTGCCTTTACCTTCTTAGGATAGGAAGACTAAAGCACATGTTTTCTAGTCAGGAAATGCTGGTATAACAAACCGAATTCTTGGGTTTTGGGAAGAATTAAGGTTTTTAAGGGTTAAAATTATAATACATATAATTAAAACTACTAAATTAATACACAACATATTTCAGTGTGTCAGGAAAGTAAAACATCTTTTTTCCAGAAAAGAAGTGCATTTATTGGGAAAAGAAAGGTGATTGTGTCCTAGAGATGGTTGTTTCTGAATGGATAAGAAAATAAGGGACAAACGAATACAGATGCAGAGATTAGCGGAAGGTTTGCAAAAAAAGGAATGCTGAGAAAAGTGTTTCGTGCATAAAGATTTTATAAGATTGCATTAAACTTTAAATTAGATAAATGGATTTTGTTAGAAGTATAGCAAGACAGGACTCGATTTGGTTTCTTCGTTAAGAAAACAAAGTTTTGGAGTTGAAGAGAAAATGAATCTGACTAGCATCCATGAGGATGTGGGTTTCATCCCTGGCCTTGCTCAGTGGATCAGGGATACAGCATTGTCATGAGCTGTGGTGTACATCGAAGATTTGGCTCAGACCCTACATTGCTGTGGCTGTGGTGTAGGCTGGCCACTGCAGCTTCTGTCCAAGACCTAACATGAGAATTTCCATATGCCATGGGTGAGGCCAAAAAAAAGTAAAAAAAAAATTTATTGGAATGCTGCTTTTGATGATAGACTGTGTGAGTTCCCTTGCCAATAAGTGATTTATATTTGCTTTTGAAATATTTTGTCACTTTGGTTAAGTAAATAAATATTGTTTCACAGTGACCTGTGATCCTATTTGACCAAGCATTTTGGAGCTTTTTTGATATTTTTGACAAACTCCCCAACTATCAAATTCCAACTGAAGTTCTTTTGACCTCCCACTAACTTTGAGATGCTTCAAAAGAAGCCTGAGGCATCTCAGAGAGATCAAAATTGAATAGGATTATTTGGTATAGGAAAATTCTATCCACTCCATCTGGGATTACTTTTGTATCAAGGAGTGAGCAATCTGGGCTCACTGTGAGCCACTCTGGGAGCCTCAAACTGGGAGTGGAAGTAGAATTTTTAGACTATTCCTCCTCTGATTTTCTACCTTCATAACTGTGCCTTATTTATTGTTTGTGTTTTTGTACATATGTTTTTGCAGTGAACCACTGAGCCTTGTGTAGGCTGCGAATTCTACCCCTTTCATCTGGATTCACTTCCCTTTCAAGGAGTAAGACACTTTGGTCTCATTTCTAGCCAGTCTGGGCCCATTCTCTAGAGAGCTGGGCCAATTTGTTTCGAGGCCTCTGTTTGAGAGTAGAAGTTAAATTTGTCTATGCATTGTCTGACATTTTGTTTGTGGGAACACGTTTCCTGTTTGTGTGTGTGTGTGTGTGTGTGTGTGTGTGTGTGAGAGAGAGAGAGAGAGAGAGAGAGAGACTTTGTTTACTATAGGAAATGCAAATCTCTAGCCCACTCCTTAACTGAAAAATGAATGAGAGGAATGGCGACTTAGTCTAAGGAAAGAGAAGGACAAAGAAACTATAAAACTTACAGAACATTTCCAACTCTAAAACCCCTATTGGACAAGGACTGATATAGGTAATTGAGCAAGGCCAATAGGAAAAAACCCACATCTTTCTGGACCCCACCTTTAAGAGATAAAAATCCCTAAAGGACAATAAAGAAGGGGACTCTTCTCCTCCCTCCCAGCAGCCCTGAGAGCTATTTGGTTTCCTTTAATAACGTCTTTGCTTGCTTGCTTCCTGTGTGTTCCTGGAGTTCAGTCTTTGACTGCCATGAACAAGAACCCAGAAACCAGTATCAATACCACTTTAGAAGTTAAGACCTACTTAAATAAAATTAGACCACTTGCTACATGGCTACAAGTCTCCTTGAAGTGACATGTCTAGATTGGGCTTCAAGCCTATTCTCCTGAATTCCTCATTGAACGAGATTTATTTTGCCCGTCAACATTCAGGTTACCACTCCTTTTGCTTCTACTTTGGTCTATTGCACCAAAAGTGCAGATTAAGGGATTGAGATTTTAATCACACAAAACTTCAGGACTTGAAACTTGAGAATACTTCTAATTTGGTGTCTATTCCCCAAATTGAGGCAAGACTACACCTCATTTCAGCAGGAAGTAGCCATGGCAGTTGTCAACCTGTTCCTTGAAAGATTCGGAAAAAGTTGAAATAGGAGTGGAGATTGAAACTGAGTTCTCCTAAAACTGAGGTCCTCTGCCAAGTTTATGATTCACCTATCTATCCAAACCAGTATTCCTTTTCTTGACCTATCCCTGTTCTCCTTAAGAATGAGGAGTATCAAAGAAGAGGGGGATTAAAACATAGCAGGACTCTATGGAGCTCCCCTGATTATAAATACTTTCTTGTGTCCCCTGTTTCCTGTTTGTAGGAAATAGGCATCATTCAGCCTGCTGAACCTTCCCTTAGTTCCAAAGGGCAGACTCGGTTGCTTATCAGGGAAGGGAGGAAATTCAGAAATGAAGGAGAGGCAGTCAGGAAACAATAGTGTAGCCACAGGGCAGGGTCCTGGTTCTTCCTCCAGGGGGCCTTTTTGGTTCCTTCTGCTGGGAACACCAGAGCTGATAAAATATAAACTGAGACTTATTTAAAATTCATTCAAATCAGGCAGCATACAACCTATCAGATAGAAAGGAGCTCTGGAAAATGTACAAAATGAGAAACTTTTTTTTTTTTTGTCTTTTTGCCATTTCTTTTTGCCCGCAGCATATGGAGGTTCCCAGGTTAGGGGTCGAATCGGAGCTGTAGCCACTGGCCTACGCCAGACCCACAGCAACACGGGATCCGAGCCACATCTGCAACCTACACCACAGCTCACGGCAACGCCGGATGCACAACCCACTGAGCAAGGCCAGGGATCGAACCCGCAACCTCATGGTTCCTGGTCGGATTCGTTAACCACTGCGCCACGATGGGAACTCCGAAAATGAGAGACCTTTATAGGCAAGAGGGAGCAAGAACAAGGAAGTCATATTAGGAAAAAAACAGGTTGATTATTGCAAGGTTACTTTCCCTTAGGCCGATTAACTAGTGCTCATCAGACAACCCCTGATTGACTAATTTAAGACTCCACTTCTGAAAGAGACAAAACTGTTCATAAGTCTCAATTTGGGGATGTAAGGCTTACCACGAGAGACTCCACTTGGGGCATGTTGTCTTATTTTTAATAGCAGTTAGCCACAGGCTTCTAAAATATTTTATGTTTTTCTTCCATATGGTGGTGATCACTTTCCCTCATTATCATAAACTGTGCACATAGTCCACATTCTCTATAATCTGCTAATTCATTAAGGGAAGCATTTGTTCACCTCTATGAACTTCACTGCCTAGTACTGAAAATGGCATATCATGTAGAGAACTTGAACAGTAACTCCATAGCCTAGTGATTAGTTGTTGTGTCATTATTTATCTTATGAAATGGGGCATATATTATACGTACCCAAGCAGACTTACACAAAGTGCATGTAAATAGATCAGCAACATAAATACTTTTTCTGAAGCCTTCCTGTTTTGGTGGTTCTAAACTCAGAGGACCTAAGCAAAAAATGTGTGTGTGTTTTTGTTTGTTTGTTTTGCTTGTAGCTGGGGAGGAATGTAGAAAAAGGAACCTTCAAGGAAAGTGGATCTGCTTATATTTTTTATGCCTTTCCTCTTCCTCTGCCACTTTTGGCTCCTTCAACAGCTCTGCTCTGATGGGCTGCGTGATGTGGTCACACACGAGGGGACGCTGACAACAACAAGGTTGGGGAGAATCAGGGGTCATGTGCATGGATATTCCCTGCTCATTTTCTCTGGTTAAAGTTCAGAGGTTGATGCTCCACTTTGATCATGAGGTTTGGGTGTGGGCTACTCAGAATGCTGGCTTATAATGGGGGGTATTCAGACTGACGAGGCATCCTTCCACCATCCCCATTGGAGAGCACCCCCATGGGGATGGTAGAAGGATGCTGGAGATAGTGGAGAACCATGCAGACAATGAACAGCTGTTACAAATGAATATGTCTTATCGGGTCATTGCTCAGCCTAAAATCCTCAACTCTTACTGGTATTCTGGGTACAAAGTCCAAAATTCTCGCCATAGCTCTCAGGATCTCCCAAGACCTGACTGACTCCTTCTTCAGCCACCTGAGAGATGCCTTCCTCCACCCTCATTGCCAAGACATCCTGACCTTTGGTAGTTCCTCAGACCTAACTGGGGTTTAATGATCTGACTAAGGGGTTTTATGGGAATTGTTCCTTCACGTGGATCAGTTTTTTTTTTCCCCCACAAACTTCGTCTAGCCAACTCTAACATGCTCCTCAAACTTGGTTAGTGGCCCCAGATTTAGACTCTGGCACCCTTCACTTACCCATCCAACATCTCATCAACCTTCCAACAGTTTGTCCACTACGTTCTCTTCAGAGGCTCCTTCAGAGCAGACATCAAACCTGTCTTAACCACCCCAGAACTTCCATGTCTGCCCCCTTGCCAGCTGGACACCAGACCATTGAGAAATATCTTCTAAGTGAACAAACAGATCTCAAAGCTGTTAAAGATAATTCTCTGAGCTGACTGGGTAGTACTACTGGAAACATGAGAACTGAATGGGCTCTTCCTGCTTCTCTCTCTCAAATCCAGATGGCAATCAGGCCCTTTGAAGGGCAGACATTAGAGATGGGGTTTCTGGTGAGGAATCTCATCCAGGGAACCAGGCCATCACCCTTGCTGTGAAATAGGAACATTTTCAAGGAAAGTGACCCTCTGCTGGAATTCCTAAGTTACAAGGTGTTCATTAGCTTTAAACAGTTATTCAGCAGGAATTATCTGCCAGTGGAAAAAAGTTAGCACTTACAGTAATGCTGCTTTGTGATGAAAATCCTTAAATCCTGACTAATCTCAGTGGCCTCAATCACACTGTACCATTTCCCTAATATTAAAGCATAATCCATAACAACACCAGCAAAGCTACCCCTTAACAAACAAAGGACCGAGTGCTTTCAATGAAAGCCCGATGGGATCCCAAAGAATCTGGAACCCCTAAAATGATGACTTGGGAAAATGATTTGACTTGAATTATACATTAATACATTTAAAGTAATATTTAACATAATCAAATCAAATCTCTGTATCTGAATGGGTTTAGCCTTCTAGGTGTGTGTCATTTAGTCCATCTTCTCAAAACCATTAGAGTTGCCACTGGAGGCATAGCTACACTCCCTTAGGGGCCAGTAATCAAAGTGAAAGAAGAATTTCTACCCACAAAGAACTTATTATCTATTCAGAAAGACAGACATAGTTAAAAAATGGAAAAAAAAAGAGCTAGATGAAAGTTAATATACTTCTAGCTTTCAAATTCCAAGTGATACTTTCAGCCCATGTGGAGAAGAAGACCCCCAAAGAATCCAGCACAACTTCCAAAATACCAGTTCTACATTTTTTTGGTCTCTGGCATTTACTATTAGCTCAGGTGTTCTCAGTTTCCCTGGCAACTTCATATATCAATGCTGTGTAAGACTTATTTCTCTGAATTAGTAAGCATGAATATGAAAAGGTCTCAACTCTACAAATTATAGCAAGCTTAGTGACTTTTTAAACTGCCTTACCTAAAAACTAGCATTCTTAGTATTCTCAGTGTTCTCAGCATATTATCAAACACTGTTTAAAGGTATGGTTTGCATGGTACCACTTCATGTCAATTCTCTGCTCAGACTGTCATCCTAGTGCTTGTGTTTCTATGATTCTATACTTAAAATGTCAACATGACTTCTATTACATGAGATTTTTAGGTTTTGTTTACCTAAAATTTCAGCTACATTATTCATAATGATACTCTAATGATCAATTTATGAAGTATTCACTTATTTGCATAGTTCTATCCATGTGACCACAATGACTGGGGCAGGAATTAACACATGGTTTAAAGGGAATCATGGGATGGTTGGAATCTACTGGAAAGAAATGCTAGGGCATGAACCTAGGAAGATGCAGTTCTGCTTTTTGCTCTTAGAAGCAATCCAGCCACCAAATGCACCCCAATCTCATATATAACTTGAAGAACAGAGCTGATTCCTCATGTCAGTTTGAGTACCTGTATCAACCCCTACCTGAGACTATTTTATACCTGGCCTTGAATGTAAGTGAGCCTAAGATCCCTTCTTATGTTCAAGTCCACGAATAAGACCTCAAGATTCCACCATCCAAGACCATGTCCCAGCTCCACCTCTCACCAAACTTCACCACCTCTGGTGCTGGTGAGAGTAATGCAGCCACAAGAGAGCTCAGGCATCAAGGTGGCAACTGAGGCAACTGCTGGTGAACACTTTTCCTCCTTGAATCCTTTTATTTTCTTTAGAGCAAAAAAGGCCAGGAATGAATAGCACCAATTTGAATGAGGAGATCCTAGACGCATCTGAATACCCCATGATGAATGCCATACTGCATGCAGACAGAGATTCTGACAGGAGAGAAATAAACCAAAAAATCCTGTGTACCTCTTATTGAAGCAAAACTCAAATTAATATCTTTTCAATAAAAATAATATGCTACATGCCCTATTTTTAAAAAATATGACTTGGATCATGTTTGGACTTGCAAACCAAAGAGGCCTAACAGACTCATTCTCACAGAAGGAAAAGTTAGGAAGGAGACTGTGCACAGGGCAAGTGTAAGTCACTCTGTGTTTATTGATTTATTGATTGATTGATTGATTGATTGATTGATTGTCTTTCTGTCTTTTTAGGGCCATACCCGCAGCATACAGAGGTTCCCAGGCCAGGGATCCAATGGGAGCTGTAGCTGCAGGCCACAGTAATGTGGGATCTGAGCCACATCTACAACCTACACCACAGCTCATGGTAACGTGGGATTCTTAACCCACTGAGTGAGGCCAGGGATCAAACCTGAGTCTTCATGAGTGTCAGTCAGGTTCATTAACCACTGAGTCACAAAGGGAACTCCTTATTTGGTTTTCAATACACTTTCCTTTCCAGAGAGAAAACACACAGTTGGAGGTATCCCATTAGAATAAATTCCCTGCTTCTGGCTTTACATCCTGAATTTCTATGCCTATTAGTCAAGTTCCATACCATCATATGCAGTGATTAATATTTTTCCCTGAGATTATAAGGCTGTGCCTTTGGCCATAGAACCTCTTTCCCTCCAAAACTCAGGAGCAAAGTAGGAAATAAGAAGTCTTTTGGTGGTGAAAGAGGCAGGTAACGTAGATAGGGTTCCTGAGTAAAAGTGTAGAGTCAGTCACCCCTCTAATTAGTATATCCTAGATTGTGAACGATTATCCCTTCAACATCCCCAAACACTCTAGAAGAGAAAATCATTTATTGCATATAAATAATCTTTATCTCAATGGTATGTGCAAAGCAAGTTGGCTTCTGCTAACTGCCAGAGCTATCCTGATGCTCTAGAGTTCGGTAAAATGCAGAGCTAGTGAGTAACCGAAAGTCTTCCTCAGCGACATATGGAAAAGAGAAAAACTGAGACATATATGATGAGAAATACTGTTATCACACTATGTGCTTGATGAAGCCAACAGTATTTTTCAAAATGGTTTGAAATCAAAACAGCTCATGATCCTCCAGAGCAAGAATGGGGATAGATTTATTATTTCAAATTCCAGCCAAATAAAGTCAGCAAAGCAGAAAGCAATTGAACATCAGTATGTGTCTCCTAGTCTAAGTGCACTGAGAGTCAGCCCTGAAGGAAATGCAAATTCAGCAGGAAATCACCCTCCTGGGTTGCAAGAAATCACATGTGGGAGGGAGCCAGCTTGCAGGGATCAGTCACTTCCAGGGGATGTGGTCAGTCATCCAGCCTCCACCCCCTCCCCTCCCCAGAATGGCAGAAGGAATGAGCATGCACCCTATGGAAGACCTCGCTTCTTAAGCAAGTGTTCCTCTAATCTGACCTATGTTCAACAGCTGGTCCCAGTGTGGGGAGAGTGGGAAAAGAAGCCAGGCATCAGGCAAACACACTCGGGGACAATGTACTAGTCTCTGAGGATGGGAAAGCAATAGACAGGCTGAGTTTTGGTGGTCATGGCACTTCTGGAGACATCATTCCATGGACACATGGCTCCCAGTTCCCTCCATTAGGATCTTCTGGGATAGTTATGGCAGGCATTCACCATGTTTTTCAAGTAGGTAGGAAATCCTCTCTGCAAAGGCAAGAAGACTATCACTTCTATGTCCTCAGTGATCACTTCTGCTTCTTCTCAATGTGGCGAAGGCAAAGGAAGATGGCTTTGGGAATAAGAAATACGGCAATAGGATCCTGACCAGAACATCGCCACCGGTAATGACGAAAGGTAAGACATGGGGCACAAGCAAGATTAGACTGGGGGTGGGGGGACACTGTTATAAAATATTGTTGTATGTTTTGGCTTTTCCTAATAAAAATTAAGATATTACTGAGACACCATTTTTGAAAATAAAAAAAAAACCAGGAAATGATATTGGGCTAGGCTGTGAGATTCTTGCAAATAAATGAAAGGACTTGCTATATAGAATTTGTACAGAATTAGGAAATGGTAAGGATCAGGGCTAGAGGCATGTATGTCATCCTTTAGTTGGCACTGAGCATTGGCCAAGACTTTTCCCTTCTCGGCAGGGTGGGAATACCCATTTCCAATTTTAAAAGGGGAAGAAATTAATGGCTTCCCTAGATTACAATCAGAAGCAGGACCAGGATTCAAAATACCATGTGTTTGACACGAAGCCTATGTGTTTTTTCACGCTCCCAGGGAACCTGGTGAACCATCCAGTCAGCAAGTAGGATCAAACAAAGGTCACCGTGATTCCAGGCTCCTAGGAAGTCTCTAGTGATCTGGGCCACCAATGCCATTCCTCATTGTTCAGAAAAATAAAAACAAAGATAAAACCAGAGGCTTCCCCAGTCTTGGAAATGTCTGGTTGTCTTCTGAGAGGTCAGCCTGACTCTTCCGTAAGCAGATACAGGGTCCACAGACAACACCGTTTGGACAAGGAGAAGACTATTGCCCCAAGGTTCCAGAGAGTAATCCTCAAAAGGAGACAGGGGTGGGGGGGGGGTGTCTCTGGGCAAAGCAGGGAGAGGCTGGAATTCCAGCTAAAACGTCTTTGTTTTTGGTCCCAGCCTTCATCCTGGGTGTTGGCAACCCCAGTCCTAATCATAGTCACTCAAACAAGCTGCTTCATAAAACAGCCTCATTAGGCCTGAGACAGCGCCTGTCTTTAGCCTCACAGCCCCCTGGGCTAAGTCAACATTTGTCTAACACCCTCCTGCCCCTTGAGAGCTCACCTGGGCAGCCCATTTAAAGATGAAGTCAGGAACTGGACAATCCAGATTATCAGAGTAATACATGAAAACTAGAGAGGGAACAAACAGACAATTCAGGGAAGAAATGTTAGAAAGATACAGCAACAAACCCAGCAAAACTTCCACCTTTATATTCAGGCCCAGGTAGTAAAGAGAGAGGTAAAATGGAATTCAAGCGGATGCCCCCCTCGGCCTTGCCTTATGGGATACATATACAAACATTCTGGAAAACAGCCAAGGCACATTCTGCTGCTATTTCTTAAACACCTGGCAAGGGCTAGACATTTGGATATAGTCTCTCATTTAATTACTTCTCTCATTATTTGTCTTAATCCTAAGGAGTTGATAAAATAAACCTCAGTTTGTAAATGATAAAATGGAGACTCAGAAATGTGGGACGACTCGTCCAAGGTGGCAGATCTAACACACAGCAGAACTAAGATCAGATTTTGTCCACCTTCCTAGAGGACAGCAGGGGGCTGCACCGCCCACTCCCAGCTTCTGTCCTGTGGCTGAAACTCAAGGCAGGCAGGTCCTGAGTCCCTGGGCTTTTGCTGAAGAGAAGATGCATTCTCAGAGACAGTCCTGACAGCCTGCCTGCCCACCCTCAGCCCAGCATGTTCAAAACCAGCCTGAAATGAGTTCCTATACCTTCTGGTTCACTGAGCTGTCCTAATTCATCGGGACAATGCAAGAATCAGTAAGGAATGGACTGAGTCAAATTTAACATCCACCTTGCACTCTACCCAGTCTCTGAGGGTGAATGGAGTCATTTTTTTATGGCAGAAAGTCCAGTCTCTTACCTCAGGGAATAAGCATCCTGCATTCTACTTGCCTTGCAATCAGGTGGCCCTGGCTGATGCACCAGTATGAAGTACCCAGTTTTTACCTTTGCTCCCACGGCCACCATCGCTCTGCACAGCCAGCTTCTGTGTGAATTTCTTCACGCGGATGGCGCTCGACTTCTCAGGAAACTGTGGCGCGGAGGTACTGTCCGCTAGCATCACATGGACCTTCTGCCCTTTAAACTCCAGCTCTCGGTGCTGCTGAACAAAGACGTACTACAACCCCAGTCAAGGCACAACATCAGACCAGTATCTCAGATGGGCAGAAGGAGAACCCACAAGCCAGAAACACAGGGAGGTGATTTTGCTCCCTGGCACTGTTGCTTCACCTCCTGCCCTGTCTGCCTGCCTGCCCTGCCAAACCGTGGTCCTCTCACCTGAGTATCTCATTTGAGAATATGCATTACTCCCCACCAGGGAATGTTTCCTTGCTGCTTTTCATTATGTGGGGAACCCACTCCTCCTTTCTCCAAGAAAGCAGTGACATCCCAGAGGACTGGTCATTTATCAGCTGTGTGATCCCAGGTTGGTTATTCAGCTTTTCTGAGACTCAGTTGCCCTATGCAGGAAAAGAGGGTCACACTGCCCGGTAGCTGGGTTTGATGGGGTCATTGGAGAAAGACTAGAGCAGAATAAGCAGCCAGTAAACAATGGGACCATTTCTCTCTGTCCCTTACACGACCCCAAAGCCTGAACACTAACCTCTCTGCACAGAGGACGATCAGGCAAGGTTACTTACACCTGGCTGGCGATCAGAGGAAGACTTAAATCCTGGGATACTCTCTAGGCAAATGTCCTCCCTAGTTCTGGTTCACCAAGAATAACAAAGCCATTTCATCTCAGTAAACACTCTCAGAACAACCACTATGTCTATGGCGCTAGTACAGGGAAATAATTTGACCCAAGAAACAAGAGGAATCACCATTTATTGAGACCTGACCATGTGCAAACATCATGTGCTTTATATTCAGCATCAGAATCAGTACTGATTCTGAGCAAGCCCCCGTGAGTTTCACATAAGTATCTTCATCTTGTAGATGGCAAAACTGAGGCTCAGAGAAGTAAAGAAATTTGCCAAAGATCCCATAGCCCACCTGAAGGGAAGGAACCCGAGTTTGAACCCAGATCTTGCCCTAAAATCTGGTAAGGCTCTCATAGCTGCACAGAATCAACTATTTAATGTGTTCATTGGAGTTTCCAATGTCTGAATTTTAGTATTCTCACTAGAAGGAATTAAAAGCCTGAAACAGTCCCAAAAAATTACTGTAACACAATTACACTTCCCACACCATCCACAGCCACAGTCCCAGGCCACTTCAAAGTCTTTATGACACCCGTAGTGCTGTCCTTCCTCCAGGCACTCTGCAGGATGGCCTATCAACTCCACTCTCTATATACTGGCGAGTAAAATTCTTAAAAGATTCAGGGAAGAAATGATCTTGCTTGCGCTCTGAATTTCCTCTCTCACAAGCCTTTTATTTTATTTTCTCCTCACAGAAAATGTCATCCCACAACTTGCTCAGCTCAAGCGGTAGACATCACCTGAAACTCCACTGAGGAAAAATTCACTTCATGTGTTGGTTACCATTTGGCAGAGGTCTTTGAAGAGTTGGAAGGTCCAGCATGCCACACAGTTTGTGTGTGGAGAATCAACAGTTCACTGAGGCCCAGAGAAGTGAAGGGCCTTTTCCAAGGTCACAAAGCAAACCAGGAAACTAGCCTACACCCAACCAAGTATTCCCTCCAAAACTAATGCTCTTTTCTACTACACTGTTCTTTGTTTTCAAAAACTGAACAACCTTTATTGGAGAGACATATGTGTGCATATAATGACTAAGAGGCTCTTTATGGGATTGTGTGGCAGTGGAAAGCTAATGAAACCAAACTTCAGGGAACCCCAAGGGTCCACTACTGAGAACTCAGCCCTACAGTGTCCCTGTGAAGTCAGAGGTGGGGTTGCTCTGGTCCAGGTCACCTTCTACGGACACAGCTGGACCTGGGCCCATGCCTGCCTCTGCCACCCACTAGTGGTGTGAACCTGAGGAGAACCTGAGCAAAGCGCTCCACTTCCTTTGCCTCAGGTTTCTTCACATCTGATGGGGATCCTGGCACCTGCCTGGCAGAGTTGTTGCCAGGATGAGAGAAAACCACACGAAATCTAAAGGGTTAAGTAACCGCAATTTGCTGAAATACAATCTAACTGTATACAAACTATACAGCAGTCTGTGGGAATTGTGACCAGAAATAAATCCTCATGGAGTTTATACTCTAGCTGGGGCCAAGGTGAACACATATACACAAACAATACCCACAAACACACCCCAAACTCCCTCTCTTTCTAGAGAACAGTTATTTGGAATATACAGACTTACAGAATGTTAGAGCTAGACAAGATCCCAGCAATCATCCACTTCAGTGGTTTCCCAACTTCAAAAAAAAAAAATCCTTTGCTGAACAGATCCTTTATGGAAATTTAAAATACTCAGCTGCTATAATTGAAGAGGACAGTAGAGTCAAAGTCTCACCTCTCAACCACACCCAGCAAATGTCTACTAAACCCTCCCAGACTGGTCCTAAGAGGGCTTCATAGGACCTAGGATTGTCACCTGAAACTCCCCACATCCCATTCAACTGCTTCATCTCATAAACGAGGAAACTGAGAGGAAGAAACATACAGTGTTCACATTCAGTAATCAAGGGAGAATCTCCAAGGGGTCATCCAAAAGGAAGGAGTGATGGAGAAAGCGGTAAACATGAGACCCGAGTTCCAACCCACACTCCGCCAGGAGCCACCCGTCCCTGTGGCTCTGTCACTTTACCTCTCTGAGTCCTCACTTCTTCCTCTACAGATTGAGAGAGTGTATTGTACATGCTTTACAAAAATTTATTTTTTCAGGTCCCCACATCTGTGGCCCAGCAATATCAAACTGTATAAAACTTCTCAGGAAAGTATAAGGTGCCCTCCTGTGACCAAGAGCTGCAAAGTCAGCACATGGTCAGGCCCAGAAAGCACCCTCTGAGGTCTCAGAACACCACACAAGAAGCAACAGCTTTAGCAGATGCCTCTGCAATCATCAACAGCAAAGTTATCCACCCCTGATAGCCATACCACCATTGCGTGATGACCATGGGGCAGAGAAACACGTAGAAAGGTGAGTGATGGTGCCCCTTTGGAAAGGATACATCTCTGTTGAACCCGGGAGAAGGGCACTGTACTTCCCAGTAGATCACGATCTCTCCATTGCAATCTCTTGCATACAGTTCTAAAGAGGATTTAAAAAGAAGTGAATGCATCTGGAAGCCTCTTTGTCTTTAATTAATAAGAAGCTTTTGCATGATGACCTTTTAGGGAATGATGAATCACTAACATATAAGGCACAGAATTCTAGAAAATGACAGATTCATTACCCCGAAAGCTTATTGCCCAGGGACAGTGTCTAGTAGATATAAAAACACAGTAAAAGTAGATTTTTTTAAGACAGTGGAAGAGTAAGACGTCACGCTCACTCCCTCACACAAACACATCAAAAAAAAAAAAACACATCTATATGTAAAATGACTCACACAGAACATCAACTGAATGCTGACAGAGGAACTTAAACCTCCAAAAAGGGCAAGAAACTCTTGACATAATTGGGTAGAACAAAAGAAAAAGAGAGAGAGAGAAAAAAAATCAGGACAGGACTAGCATTCCTGAGAGGAAACTGTGAAAGAGAAAAGGAACCCACATCCAGGGAAGCCACCTAACCAACGGGGAGATCAGCTGAGACAGAGGGACCACAAAGTCACCAAGAAAAGCACAGCAGCTGGACTGAGGAGGGCAAAGTAGAGTGAGAACCACTCAGATCATCTGCACTACTGCCCCAGACACCACAGCCTGAGATGCTCAGGCAGGGGCTGGGCACTGAGACTTACGTTCCAGAGGTCAGTTCTTGGGAGAGGACTAGGGTTGGCTGTTTGGTGACAGCCTGAGAGGCTAAGAGAGTGGTGTGCCATGGATAGGGGAGTGGGGGGCTATGGGCTGGGGAGTGGAATGCCACAGCAGAGGGAACCGGGAGAAGGTCTGGGCCCACAGGAGAAGCAAGGCACCATTGCTGGTGAGTGTCAGAGGAGGAGGAGGAGTGGACAGCCATAGGAATCTTCCTGTCCACACACGGGCTCTCAGAGGGCAGGGCACCTCTGGTGCAGGCTACCAGTGGTGAGAAGCCACTTGCTTGGGCTACGGGACACTGGGCGCTTCTTGTGCAAGCTACTGGTGGCTGGGCACCTCTTATGTGGGCTAAGGGCAGCAGGGGCCTCAATGCAATGTGGTGCCTCTTGCATGATCTACAGGCAGCAGGGATGGACTGTAGCAGTCATCTCAGAGGTCAGAGGGAGGCGTGACCTGCCATCACTGGGGGCCTGTGAGTGGGCTCCACCTGAGGCCCCATTCATCTCAGGGGCTGGCAAAAAAAAAAAAAAATAGTAGGTACAGCAACCAAGCACCACACGTTGTTGCTCTCACTCCCCTGGGAACACACCTTCCCTGCAGCTGTCACTGCCAAATGCTCTGGGCAATGCCCAGACTCTTCATCACTTTCCCTTCCCAAGACCCTACAACTAGGAGGAGCTGGTTAGCACCTCCTGTGTGGGCTAAGAGGAACAGGCTGCTCCTTGCATTGTCTGAAGGTGGAAGGGGCAAACCACTGTAGTTATCTGACTCAAGTTGTGGGTGAGGCCCACCACCATTGGGGATCCCTGAACAAGAAGCACTTGCAGCCCAAACCACCTCAGAGGGCACCACAGAGGACAATGTGACAGAACACCACCTGTTTTTGCTCTCGCTCCCTGGGAGCACACCTGCCCTTCTGCTACCACTGCCAAATGCTCTAGACGGCACCCAGATGCTGGATCATTGTCCCTTCCCAGGGATCTACAACCAGGAGCAGCTGATGCAGCACCTCCTGTGGGGGCTAAGCAGGATGAGGTGCTCCTTGTATGGTCTGCACGTGGCTGAGGCAAACCACCACAGTTATCTTTGTTTCCAGAGATGGGCATGGCCCACTACCACTAGGTGTCCATGAACAAGCACCACTTGCAGCCCCAATCACCTCAAGGGCACCACAGAGGAGGGCATTGTGACCAGGCACCATCTGTTGTTGCTTTTGCATGCCTGAGAGTGCACTGGCCCTGGACTGCCACTGCTGAATGCTCTGAGGAGTGCCCACATGCTTAATCTCTGTCACTTCCCAGGATTCTGAAACTAGAAGCAGCCTGTGCAGCATCTCCCCTGTGGGCTGAGATGGGGTGCTTCTTGCATGGTCTGCAGGTGACAGGGCAAACCATTACAGTTATCACTGACTCCAGAGGTGGGTGTGGCCTGCTACCACTAGGGGTCCCTGAACAGGCACCACCTGCAGCTCCAATCACCTCAGAGGAGGGCATTGCAATCAAACACTACATATCTTTGCTCTCAGTCCCATGGGAACACACACACACACACACACACACACACACACACACACACACCCCATGCTGCTGCCACTGTCTAATGCTCTGGGCTCCTTGTAAATCTGCCTAAGGCTAATTACCACTTCCCAGGGCCATGCAACTAGGAGTAGCCTGTGCCAGCTTCTTGCAGGTCCTTGATGCTGTTGAAAGCCCAGCAACCAGGCACTGACTACTAGCCCTGCTAATTACCTCTTCTCCCTGGAAACACACTCAGCACCCTGGGGATAACAGCCTTCTCACACTGAAGAAAGAGACAGAAAATATTCAAAGTCCCATGCTGGAAATAAATAGTAATCACCCACAAAATACAAAGCGTTTCTATTTCATAGAAGTAGCCCTCCAAGACTACAGTTTGGCTTCCCTGAACTCACAGAAAAACATAAGCAAAATGAAGAAACTCAGAAAACATTCCCAGTTAAAGGAACAGAATCCACATGAAGCAGAAAACAAGGAAAAGACCTCTGCAGTCTGACAGACATTGAGTTCAAAAGGGAAACAGTGAAAATACTGAAGGAATTAAGGCTGAATATCAAGGAATTAAGAGAAGATACAAACAGTAATGCAGATTCCTTTAGAAAGGAACTAGAAAATATAAGAAGGAACATAGAAAAATTAGAAAATTAGTTTGCAGAGACACAAACTGAGCTACAACCACTAAAGAGCAAAATGGATTATGTGGAGGAACGAATTAGTGACTTGGAAGATAGAATAATGGAAATTACCCTATCAGGACAGCAGACAGAAAACCAAATGAAAAAACATGAAAGCAATGTAAGAGATCTATGAGATAGCACAAAGTGGGCCAATCTACGCATAGTAAGAATTCCATAAGAGAAGAACAAGAAAAGGGGATTGAAGAAATTATGGCTGAATACTTCCCAAACCTAAAGGAAACTGATATCAAGATACAGGAAGCACAGAGAGCCCCAAACAAGTTGAACCCAAACAGGCCCGCAACAAGACATATTATAATGACAATGGCAAAAGTTAGTTAAAGATAAAAAGGATTCTAAAGGCAGCAAGAGAAAAACAAAGCATTAATTATAAGGGAACCCCCATAAGGCTATCAGCTGATTTCTCTACAGTAACACTACAAGCCAGAAGGGAGTGGCAAGATATAATTGAAATGCTGAAAGGAAAAAAATTGCAACCTAGAATACTCTATCCAGCAAGGATATCATTTAAAATAGAAGAGGAAATAAATAATTTCTCCAAAAAACAAAAGCTAAAAGAGTACAGCAATAGTAAATCCATTCTAAAAGAAATATTGAGGAGTTCCCGTCATGGTGCAGTGGTTAATGAATCCGACTAGGACCATGAGGTTGCAAGTTTGACCCCTGGCCTTGCTCAGTGGGTTAAGGATCTGGCCTTGGCATGAGCTGTGGTGTAGGTCACAGACGTGGCTCAGATCCCGTGTTGCTGTGGCTCTGGTGTAGGCCAGTGGCTACAGCTCCAATTCAACCCCTAGCCTGGGAACCTACATATGCCACAGGAAGTGGCCCTAGAAAAAAAGGCAAAAAGACAAAAATTAAAAAAATTACAAAATAAAAGAAATATTGAAAGGGCTTCTCCAAATAAAAAAAGAAGTAAGAAGAAATAGGATGGAGGAAACCATGATTGGAAAGCAATTTACTTTAAATCACTTATTTTATCGCTTAAATAAACCAGCATACAGATCTAAAAAAGGAAGAAAAAAAAAAAACTACTGTAAAAGCGATGATCAACACAAGGAACAGCAAAAGGACAAACATGAAGATGTTAAAAAAGGACTTCAAAATCATAAAATGTGGGAAAGGAGAATAAGAAAATCTAGACTCTTCTTTTTTTAATAATGTGTTTGAGCCTATATGACTATCAGGCTAAAGCAAGCAGATACAGGAAGAGGTTAACATACTTAAAAAATAGGGCAACCACAAATCAAAACCAAACATTACATTCACAAAAACTAAAAAGAATAGTACTCAAGCATAAAATAAATGGAAATCATCCAACCAAAAAAGAAAGGAGAAACCTAGAATCAACTGGAAAACAAGGTTTAAAATGGCAATAAACACATATCTATTAATAATCACCTTAAATGTCAATGGACTAAGTGCTCCAATCCAAAGACACAGAGAGGCAGATGGATAAAAAAGCAAAAACCTACAATCTGCTGTCTACAAGAGACTCACTGTAAGGCAAAGGATACATATAGATTGAAAGTGAGGCGATGGGAAAAGATATTTCATGCCAATTGATAAGACAGGAAAGCAGGAGTTGCAATACTCATCAGACAAAATAGACTTTAAAATGAAGGCCATAAAGAAAGACAAAGAAGGACACTATTTAATGGTTAAAGGATCCATTCAAGAAAAGGATATTACACTTGTCAATATATATGTCTCTAATATAAGAACACCTAGATCCTACAACAAAAACTAACAGACATAAAAGAAGAAATTGATGGGAAGACAATCATAGTAGGAGACTTTAACACCCCACTCACATCAATGGATAGATCTTCTAGACAGAAAATCAATAAAGCAACAGAGATACTAAAGGACACAATAGAATAGTTAGACTTCATTGACATTTTCAGGGTATTACATCCAAAAATATCAGAATATATATTCTTCTCAAGTGCACATGGAACATTCTCAAGGATCGATCACATACTGGGGCACAAAGCTAACCTCAACAAATTTAAGAGTATAGAAATTGTTTCAAGTATCTTCTCTGACCACAATGGCATGAACCTCGAAATTAACCACAGGAAAAGAAATGAGAAAAAACTAACTGCATGGAGACTAAACAACATGCTACTAAAAAACCAATGGGTCAATGAGGAAATCAAGAAGGAAATTAAAAAATACCTCGAGATGAATGATAATGAAGACACAAGTGGTTGTGTCTTCCCAAATCTATGGGATGCCACAAAAGCAGTGCTCAGAGGGAAATTCATAGTGATACAGGCCTTCCTCAAAAAAGAAGAAAAATCTCAAATTGACAACTTAAACCACCACCTAAATGAATTACAAAAGGAAGAATAAACAAATCTTAAAGTCAGCAGAAGAAAGGAAATCATAAATATCAGAGAGGAAATCAATGAAATAGAGAATCAAAAAACAATAGAAAAAAATTAATAAAACTAAGAGCTGGTTCTTTGAAAAGGTAAACAAAATTGACAAACCTCTGGCCAGACTCACCGAGAAGAAAAGAGAAAAAACCCAAATAAACAAAATAAGAAATGAAAAGCAGAAAACACAACAGATACTTCAGAAATACTAAAAACTGTTAAGAGAATACCATGAACAATTGTATGCCAAGATATTTTACAACCAAGAAGAAATGGACAACTTACAGCCTGCCAAAACTGAATCAAGAAGAAATAGATCAACTGAACAGACTGATCACTAGAAATGAAATTTACCATGTAGTGAAAACCACTCCCTATAAATAAAAGTCCAGGACCAAATGGTTTCATGGGTGAATTCTGCCATACACACAAAGAGGAATTTATACCCATCCTCCTTAAACTTTTTCAAAAGGTTGAAGAAGGAAAACTCCCAAAGACATTCTATGATGCCACCATCACCCTAATATCAAAACCAGACAAAGACACCACCAAAAAAGAAAATTATGGGCCAATATCTTTAATGAATATAGACACAAAAATTCTCAAGAAAATATTAGCCAACTGAATCCAACAACATATCAAAAAGATCATATACCATGACCAAGTGGGATTCACCCCAGTTTCACAGGGATGGTTCAACATATGCAAATAAATCAATGTCATACACCACATTAACAAAAGAAAAGTCAAAAACCACATGGTCATCTCAATAGATGCAGAAAAAGAATTTGACAAAGTCCAACATCCATTCATGATCAAAACACTTACGAAAGTGGGTATAGAGGGAACATACCTTAACATAAGAAAAGCCACTTATGACAAACCCATAGCCAATACAATACTCAATAGAGAAAAGCTGAAAGCCTTCCCACTGAAATCTGGAACAAGACAAGGATGCCCACTCTCACCACTGTTATTCAACTTAGTATTGGAATTCCTAGCCACAGCAAACAGACAAACAAAAGAAATAAAAGGCATCCAAATAGGAAGAGAAGAGGTAAAACTGTCACTGTATGCAGATTACATGATACTATATATAGAAAACCCTAAGGACTCAACCCCAAAACTACTTGAACTGATCAACAAATTCAGCAAAGTAGCAGAATATAAGATTACATTTGGAAATCAGTCGCATTTCTCTATACTAACAATATAATATTGGAAAAGGAATACAAAAATACAATACCTTTTAAAACCACACCCCCAAAAAATCAAATACCTTGGAATTAACCTGACCAAGGAGGTGAAAAATTTATATGCTAAAAATTATAAAACATTAATCAAGAAAATTAAAGAGGATTCAAAGAAATGGAAAGATATTCCATGCTTCTGAGTTGGAAAAACTAATATTATAAAAATGGCCATACTACCCAAAGCAATCTACAGATTCAATGCAATCCCTATCAAATTACCCATGACATTTTTCTCAGATCTAGAACAAACAATCCATAAAATTACATGGAACCAAAGACCCAGAATTGCCAATGCAATCCTGAGGAACAAAAACCAGGCAGGTGGCATAACTCTCCCAGACTTCAGACAATATTACAAAGCTACAGTAATCAAGGCAGTGTGGTACTGATATCAAAACAGACATATGGACCAATAGAACAGAATATAGAACCCAGCAATAAATCCAGACACCTACAGTCAATTTATCTTCAACAGAGGAGGCAAGAATATAAAATGGGAAAAAGTATTTTCAGCAAGTGGTGCTGGGAAAACGGGACAGCTACTTGCAGGTCAAGGAAACTGTAACACACTCTCACACCATGCACAAAAATAAACTCAAAATGCTTAAAGACTTTAATGTAAGACAAGACACCATCAAACTCTTAGAAGAAAACATAGGCAAAACGTTCTCTGATATCAACCTTACAAATGTTTTCTCTAGTCAGTCTCCCAAAGCAAGAGAAATTAGAGCAAAAATAAACCCATGGGACCTCATCAAACTGAGAAGTTTTTGCATAGCAAAGGAAATCATAAAAAAAATACAAAAAGACAACTTAGAGAATGGGAGAAAATAGTTTCAAATGATGCAACTGACAAGGACTTCATCTCTAAAATATACAACTTGTACAACTCAACAGCAAAAAAGCCAACAACCCAATGGAAAAATGGGCAAAAGACCTGAATACACATTTCTCCAAAGAAGATATACAAATGGCCAACAAGCACATGAAAAAATGCTCAACATCCCTGATGATTAGAGAAATGCAAATCGAAACTACTATGAGGTACCACCTCACACCCATCAGAATGTCCATCATTAATGAGCCACAAATAATAAATGCTGGAGAGGGTGTGGAGAAAAGGGAACCCTTCTCCACTGTTGGTGGGAATGTAAGCTGGTACAACCACTATGGAAAACAGCATGGAGGTACCCTAGAAAACTATACATAGCACTACCATATGACTCAGCAATCCTACTCTTGGGCATATATCCAGACAAAACTTTCTTGAAAAAGATACATGCACCCTTACAGTTCATTGCAGCACTATTCGCAATAACAAAGACATGGAAACAACCCAAATGTGTATCAACATATGATTGTATTAAGAAGCTGTGGTATATATACACAATGGAATACTACTCAGCCATAAAAAAGAACAAAATAATCCATTTGCAACAACATGGATGGAACTAGAGACTCTCATACTAAGTGAAATAAGTCAGAAAGAGAAAGAAAATACCACATGATATCACTTATAACTGGAATCTAATATATGGCACAAATGAACATTTCCACAGAAAAGAAAATCATGGACATGGAGAACAGACTTGTGCTTGCCAAGGGGAAGGAGGAGGGAGTGGAAAGGACTGGGAATTGGGGGTTAATAGATGCATACTATTGCCTTTGGAAAGGATAAGAAATGGAATCCTGCTGTATAGCACTAGGGACTATGTCTGGTCACTTGTGATGGAGCATGATAATGTGAAAAAAAAGAATGCATACATTTATGTGTAACTGGGTCACCTTGTTGTGCAGTAGAAAACTGACAGAACACTGTAAACCAGCTATAATGGAAAAGAAAAAAATATTAACTAAAAACCCCCAAAGTTATGACTTTTTCTTGTTTGAATGAAAGATATTTTTAAAAATAGTTTTGAGTTCCTGTCATGGCTCAGTGGTTAACGAATCCAACTAGGAACCATGAGGTTGCGGATTTGATCCCTGGCCTTGCTCAGTGGGTTAGGGATCCAGCATTGCCGTGAGCTGTGGTGTGGGTCACAGACGAGGCTCAGATCCCGAGTGGCTGTGGCTCTGGTGTAGGCCGGTGGCTACAGCTCCGACTGGACCCCTAGCCTGGGAACATCCATATGCAGCGGGAGCAGCCCAAGAAATGTCAAAAAGACAAATAAATAAATAAATAAATAGTTCATAGACATTGCATACTAAAATAATTAAATAAATGAATAAATAAACAGTAAAAGTAAAAGAACCCAACAAAACTCATTCCTTGTATACCACAATCACATTCTCAGATAGAATGCAGTGAAACAAAATTAATTTTCAAGTTTAAATACCAGAGTAACCACTAGATGTCACTAGAACACCAATAGTTTTGCTGTTGTGCCTTTAGCCACTGCCCCTCAACCCCCTTTTTAGACTTCTGGCTCTATTACAGGTAGTCTGGGACTGAGTCACCCAGTCTGGTGTATTCAGCCAGGAAATAAAGGTTCAAGAGAGGGAAGTGTCCTTCCTAACAGCTAAAAAATGGCTTGACCGTGTCTATCTGTAATTCTCTTGCCTCTTTCCATGTTGCTTTATATCACAGCTACAGGGACCAAATCTGCTTAATATCCATCACACTACTGCATGCAAAAAGCATCATTCCTGACAGGCAAAGCCTCTGCCCTCAAACTCTGTAGGAAGCTTCTATCTAACCATTTTGAGAAGGAGCTACACCGAGGCTGCTGAGGGAACAGAGTCCCTTGAGGAGATACTGAGGGTGGAATTTATTAATTTCGCTTTTGAGAAAGGAAATTCTAGTATAAATAGACCCTGGAGTAAAGTTTGCCAGCCCATTTGTACAAGAGGTTTAAGATGCCTTTGAGGAGTTCCCATCATGGCTTAGTGGTTAATGAATCCGACTAGGAACCATGGGGTTGAGGGTTCAATCCCTGGCCTTGCTCAGGGGGTTGAGAATCTGGCATTGCCATGAGCTGTGGTGTGGGTCACAGACACGGCTCAGATCCTGCATTGCTGTGGCTCTGGCGTAGACCAGAGGCTACAGCTCCGATTGGACACCTAGCCTGAGAACCTCCATATGCAGTGGGAAGCAGCCCAAGAAATGGCAAAAGAGACCAAAAAAAAAATGCCTTTGAAAGGAAGGGGAGGACTGGACATCTGTTGCTTTGGCCTGCTTAGCTTTGTCTTTCCACTTGTTGGACCAGTATCCCATTGTCCTTCAGGGTGTTATATTTCCCCTCCTTCACTGTGCAGTTTAAGCTGGACTGATGTGGCCTAAATATCAGGATTGAAAATTGGGCCAGACATGGCTGTGGTGATTAGGTCGGGGCTGGCACATCTGGCCAGATTCTTGGCTTGCCATGCTAGCAAATTTAGCTCAAAAAGTGGTTTCGTGAAGGCTCTCAAGTAGCACGTAGGAGATCAAGGAGGATTAGAGTTAAGTTTAAAACATCAAGATTGTTCCAGAGAAGCCAAACTGCTGCTGCCACTGGACTCTACTCCATGGCATGGACTGCTGATGCCAAGTCCCACACATCAGAGGTTCTGCCAATGTCTATAGCACTCGCCTGAACCACAGCTACCTGGGAGGTGGACAGAGAACATCTACCTTCTCCCTTGAATAGGTAGCATCACAACTCGCCCAAGGTAGGAAGGGTATTTGACAACAGTAAGGGACCCAAAACTGTGACAAATGTCCCCAGGAAGTAAACACATGGTCCACGCTGAGGTGAGGTGATGAGTGTCAATCCTGGGACCTTGGGGGCATCAGTAGGAAAGTCCTTACTCCTCTAGGTTACATACATGGTTAGAATGTATGCCTGCATCTCTGGTGGCCATCTCTGCTGTGACACAAGAATCTGCCTGAGAAGTAAGTCAACACAGAAGAAATCAGAGTCAAGATGGAGAAATGAAGTATTGAATCCAACCATCCTGGAAGCCAGACCTTCATGTCCTTTTCAATGCCATGAACCAGTAAAGGCTTTTCCTTTCTTGTTGTCAGCTTTTGGTTACTTGCAGCCAAGTGTCCTGACCACAGCGAGGGTCTGTCAGAGTCTTTGTGCCCCTGGGCTAGCTGCAGATCTAGTCCACTGTGACTGGCATGGAAGAGGCCAGTTTCTGCTCCATGTGGCTCTACGTGGCAGGAGGATTCCCTAGCTAATGCTGCTGATAACTCCCCATCACCTAGAGGGAAAATCTAAGAACTGTACCTGGTGGCCAGCCTAGGCACTTAAACAGCTGAACCATCTTCCCACTCTAGTTCCAGATTCTCTCACCCCAATAATTGAATGGAACCTAATTGCTCACAGTGTTTTTAACATTTCATGTTGTTTCATGCCTTCCTCACTTTACTCATGCTGTTTCCTGTGCTTCAAATGCACTTAAACCACTCACACCCTCACCTCTCAGGTCCTCACATACATGTGTTCTTGCCGTCTCTAAAGCCTTGATTCAACTTCTAAAACAAAGCTTAGGTACCACCTCCTCCAAGAAGCCTTCCGTGGCCACCTAGGTACACGGGATGACAATGAACTCATAGCAGGGAGTAAGTTAGCCCTCAGAGCAAACTGGAGAATGAATCTAATAGGATGCAAGGAGCAGGTCTACAAAGAGCAAAGTCACATGTGCTTTAAAGGCTTATGCCAAAATTTAAAATGAAAAATAGTAGATATTACACTTCTCGCTTTCTAATGGCTAGAATATATAATAGATGCCACTTCTAACTGATTTTTTTAAATTATAGATTTCACTTACCTTTAACAAATTCATCCCAGTTTTTTCTATAGTTGAGGTCCAAATAGACATTCTTAACTATATCCGGTGGGCAAGTCTCCAGAACGCCAAAGACCTTATATTCATAATGTCCAGTTGACTATAAAAACATGAGACAGAAACAACCTGTTGATTCCCAAGTTGAGATCACACAGCATGCGAAAAACAGCGGTTCATGCAACTGTTGTTGTTGAGCACCTCCTCTGTGGTCTTGGTGACACAGTGGTGAAAAAGCAGATGAGGATCCTGCTCTCGTGGGTTTTAGATGGCCTGAGGCATCAATGCTGGTGAGAACTATGTGCTATCCAGGTAATTAATGTAGGATAAAAGAGGGGCTATGTGATAAATGACGCCTGGATTTGAAAGGCAAGGGATTCATTATTATCAAGTGGTCGGGAAAGGCCTCTAAGAAGGATAATATTTATCAGAACAGTTTGTTCTAAATATTAGAAAGACCTTTCCATGGGAAGATGAGGAATGACTTTCCTGCTGGGGAGAGGGCTTTTGGGTGATGGATAGGCTGGTCCAGAGAACTATGATGGGGGAGAATGATCCCTGGAGCTTTGTAAACCAGAGTTCAGGGAAAAAAGACTTTAAATAGAGGAATTTTTTTTTTTTTTTTTTTAGGGCTGCACCTGCAACATATGGAGGTTCCCAGGCTAGTGGTCCAATCAGAGAGGTAGCCGACAGCTTACACTAGAGCCACAGCAATGCAGGATCCAAGCTACAGCTAAGGCCTATACCACAGTTACATGGCAACATGGGATCCAAGCACATCTGTGACCTATGCTGTAGCTTGGGGCAATGCCATATCCTTAACCCACTGAGCGAGGCTAGGGATCAAACCAGGATCTTCAAGGACACTATGTCAGGTTCGTAACCCACTGAGCCACCACAGAAACTATGGAGCTTCCATAAAATTGCATGTAACCCCATAATCCACATTTGATGTATTGGTAACATTTGATATATTTCTCTTATATTAATATTATATTAAATATTTAATAATTTAATATTATATTAAATATTTTTACATGTTACAAAATGCAAGTAATTTAGTATAAACACGGCTTGTGTTCTTATTTCCAAAAAGATTATTTTGAAACTATGGAGAGATCATACCCAGGTAATTTATTCTTATAATTTATTTCTGTTTCTGTATATTTTTACAATTATAAGTATTGCTGGAACAATTATTCCATATGGACAACTTGGTCCATAATTATATTTTTTTTTTCATTAGGAAAGCAGAAAACTATATTAGAGGTATATTTTAGGGAAAAGGACATTAACATTTTAGGCCCTTTATACTTTCTATACAACTTTAAGAAAGTTTTTACCAATTTATATTCCCACTAGTGGCAAAGGTCCATCTCGCTAAGACTGGGCACCATTGTTTGTACAAACAATTTAATAGGAAAACACATAAATCTTTGTCTTTGGGAGCAATGTTTTTATTATTGATGTGTAAGTCTGTTTGAAATTGGAGATATAATCCCTTTGCAACATTTGTTGAAGATGTGTGTCCAAGCTCACTAACATTTCAATAAACAGCTCCAAACAAGTTGACTCAAGAGGTTCTTGGTTTTTCCTGAAGCTCCTCCAGAAAACCATTTCTAAGAATGATTCAATTTCTCTATCTAAATTAAAACACACTGCATGCTTTCTAATTCTTCATTTTAAGGGTAGTTAATTTTCTACATTTCAGATAGTAAAAGCTTTATTCAGTGGTGGAGCATCAGTCACTATTACGTGTAGAATGCAATTCCCAGAAGACATACATTTGTTATAACATATACTCCTTTTCTTTCCTGCTAAGAGAACCCCTATAAGCACAGCTAATTTCTTTCCTGGTCTCTTATGAACGTAGAAGTGCCTATATGCCACCTCCTTCCTGTTTTGAATATGGACATGATACTTGGAGCTGCAGGCGTTATTTTGTAACTAAGAGACAACAAGGATGAGAAAGCAGAGTGAAGAGACTTAGAGTTTTACTGGAATGGTTGATCAGCTACACCATGCCAGCCACTGCCTACATCTGAACTACTCCTTATGTGAGAAAAATAAACCCCTCTTTGTTAAGTCATTAGTAATCCAGTTTTCTGTTACTTGCAGCTAAAAGTAACCTTAATTACTAAAAGTGGTTCTTACTGATAATTAATTTTTCTAGAGTCCTGTGATCCTGGAAAACAGTGGAGGTTAAGAAATTCCCCCACCCTTTGTATCGCAGAAAGCAGCTTTAGCACAAAAGAACCACCTTCCCTGCTATGACTTAGACACCCTTGTTTATCACAAGGCGAGATATAGTGCCTCTAAATTCCCTTTCATGGAGTTCCTGTAGTGGCGCAGTGGTTAACGAATCTGACTAGGAACCATGAGGTTGCGGGTTCGATCCCTGGCCTTGCTCAGTGGGTTAAGGATCTGGCGTTGCCATGAGCTGTGGTGTAGGTCGCAGACGTGGCTCGGATCCCGAGTTGCTGTAGCTCTGGTGTAGGCCAGCAGCTACAGCTCCAATTCGACCCCTAGCCTGGGAACCTCCATATGCCACGGGAGTGGCCCAAGAAATGGCAGAAAGACAAAAAAAATAAACAAATAAATAAATAAATAAATTCCCTTTCATTGCCTCGTAAATGATCAGCTATCCTGCTTATTCCATTGATCAGTTGGAACAAGATAACTTGGTAACCAAACTAGTTAAAAGTCTCTCCTTCCTCCAGGTCTGGAAACTTTGGCCCAGCCTCAGCCTGAGCCAGCATGCAGCCCCTCCTGAGGACAGCCTGGTCTCAGGGTAAAATATTCTCTGCTCTATTCTCCACTCAGGGCGCATTTCCTCTTCCTTCCCTGCACATGGCTTGTGGCCTTGCTGACTCCTCTCTCTAAAACAAAGACTTTCCTGCCTCATTCCTGACACTCATGGACCTTATAGTCAAAGGATTCGCCCTATTGCAATAACCCGCAAACCCTAACAATAATCCTTTGGAACAAAGTCTCTCCTTACTAAGTCCAGATCTGGCTTTTATTTGGCATTACTCTAAAGTAGAAAAGGACACTAACAAAATAATGCTGATAAGACTTATGAACATTTACAAGGAAATAGGATTATATGTAAATTCATTAAAATAGTACAGAAATATGTAAGCATTACTAAAATGCATTTTCAAGGAAGAGAAGTAGGGCATAATGGACATTAAATGGAAGTATATTTAATTATGCACAGATATATATGAGACTCCACACACTGTTATAGACAGTTCCACCTCCTTCCAGTATATAACTCAGAAAAAAATGTATGCACTTGCTGGGACCCTCTATGTTCTTGGCCCTGAGGAAACAATCAGGCTTATACTTGGCTTTTCAGCTTGAAATGTACTTCCCCTGATGACCTGTCAGCAGTCATGGCAACCCCCATGTATTCTGCACTTGAAGTCTTCCAATCACTTTGATCTGCTGTTAAGTTCTTTCATTAACACTAGTATTTCTCTAAGCACAGTGTAGGTTTGAGTTTTATATTCAGTATCTCATGTAACCTCAACATAGTCCTGTGATATCCATAGCAACACTGAAGTGATCCCCACTTTATATGAGGAAATTAAGCTAGAGGCTAATGTAGAGGCTGCATTACCTACCTGGCTCCTACAGTTAGCATGTGAGACAGCCAGAAAAAGGGTGACCCACACTTCTTCCCACAGTGTCTCCTAATTTAGCTCTACTCTTTTTGTACATTTGTTACACGCCATTATTCCAAATCACAAACTATTGATTGCAGCAAAGATGACAGAGGATCCTTAGAACTGGAGTGTTACACCCTTACGTGATCAGCCAAGTTTACCAAGAATCAGTTCTGTTGGTGGCAAAGCCTGGATAGGAACCTGTTCCTTTCAGTCCCCAAGCCAGAGTTCCTACCTCAGACCACCCAGGATGGACCTCCCACTGAGATTTCCCCCCCTGAGCCTTGGAGCCTGGTGTGTTTGGCCAATAGGCCTTCAATGGCCAGAAGAGGTACTTTTTAGATGCTGCTTCTGGGGGCTTCGCACAAGCACCAAGGATAAGGCACTATTGGAGAAAGGATGAATATTATCACTTTCAATGAACTAGGGGTGTTCTGTCTTTCCGTATATTTTTCCAGACTCATCTCTGTCACCTGAAAATACAGCGTAGTGAATATTATCACTTTCAATGAACTAGGGGTGTTCTGTCTTTCCGTATGTTTTTCCAGACTCATCTCTGTCACCTGAAAATACAGCACAGGCTTGAAGTCACAGCCCAAGTTATGGTCGAAGCTCTTCCACCTATTAGCCTTGCTTTCCTCAGCTGCAAAGTGGAACTATTGAGAGTCTCTACCTAAGGGAATGATTATGAGGATTAAATTAGATAATCCGTCTAAAGTTCCCACTGTGATGCCTGGTATCTAAGTGCTCAGTATGAAATACCTTTTCACAAATAAGGTAGATATAATAATATGACCTCCTTTTTCCAGATTGAAGAACTAGGGATGCAGAACTGTAACATAATGCACAATTTAGGGGGAAACTGGCATCTATGGGGTCACTTCTCTAAGCTGGCCACTGTGCTTGGCAATTAATACTCCCAATAGTCCTGTGAAATAAGCATCTCATTATTCCACTTTATCTGTAAAGACTTAGAGGGGGTGTGAAGGCAAGCTTCAGCAATTTGCTACTGCCATCACTAATTTCTGATGTGTTCTGCTAGTCTAGCTAACTAGTCTAAAAAATCAAGCTATTATCTTTCTTAGCAATGGTGAATCAAGTGCATTTAAAAAAACTGCCTTATTTTTTGTTTCATTCATAGAATTAAAATATTTAGAGAAACATCACTGTCAATAGTACACTTATTTATTCCTAAGCAGAATAAATTCTGTAAGAGTTAATGTGTTTACACATGAGAAACGTCAGAATGGGGAGTGTATACCAAGTCTGTAGGAAGACCACTGATGAAATCTGATTTCATGTTTGAGATCTCTCTAAGAACACAAGGCAAATTCAATCCCGAAGGACTGCAGAGAGCTGGGTAAGATAGCACTGAGAGCTAATACTTACTGAGTGCTCACTGACTACCAAGCCCAAGGCTGAGTGCTTTGAGGGGCCACCCCACTTAATCTAGTCAATGGTATTATGAGATAAAGACCACTGGTAAATCCTTTGGTGGGAATGAAGGGTGAGAGGTGAGTAGGATCCCGATTTCTTTCTCCAAGTATAACCCCATCTTTCACCAGCCTCCTACATAAGGATTTCAGGAGGTGGTTATTAATAAACCAAAACTTTAATTTTCACTGGGTCTTGGGATGTCTTAAGAAGAAAGATGATGTGGGCTTTCTGGATCTTTGGACATAACACCATGGCAATACTGGGGTGAACCAGGGCCTGAATTAGGGCAATGCCAGGTGGAGGAGGGTTCTTGCTTGGGGTTCCAACCTACCTTTTATATCAAAATCACCACCTACGGGCAGACTCATAAGCTCACCACTTGATGGCATAACTTTGAGAGGCTATTTCACCCTTCATGGAAAATATGCAAATGAATATATTTTTGTAATGAAGGGAGAATCCTATGAACATGAATCTTAGAATTTTAGCCTGAGACTTATAACATGTTGTTAAGACACAAAAGAGCTTAGAGATACACATAGCTACGCTCCTTGCCATTCAGTTTTGGAAAAACATCTTTCCATAGTAGCTTTTGGGTTGAGAATATTGCCTGCTGAGAATATTGGTTCATGGACCCATCCAAGCAGTCTTTCAAGACCTCTGTTATGCCTGCATTTTTCTATGCCCTGGTGACAGCTGATGAATAAGACAAAGGTCACACCTTCCAGAATCTTTAAGAGAATAAAACAGGAGTTCCTGTCGTGCTGCAGTGGGAACGAATCCGACTAGAAACCATGAGGTTGCAGGTTCAATCCCTGGCCTCACTCAGTGGGTCTGGGATCCGGTGTTGCTGTGAACTGTTGTGTAGGTCACAGACACGGCTCGGATCTGATGTTGCTGTGGCTGTGGCATAGGCTGGCAGCTACAGCTCCGATTTGACCCCTGGCCTGGGAACCTCCATATGTCACACATGTGGCCCTAAAAAGACAAACACAAAAGACAAAAAAAAAAAGAATAAAACAGGCCCTTTTATGTTATCTAGACCTGAATTCCTGACCTATAACATTTTTTTTCCCTGAAAAGCTTCTTTTAGCTTTTCTTCCAGAGCAGGCCTGCTGCTGCAGAATTCCTTCAGTGTTTATTAGTCTGGAAAAGTTTTTACTTTTTCTTCACTTTGAAAGGATGGTTTCATTAGATATAGAATTCTAGGTCAGTGGCTTATTTCTTTCAAAAGCTTATGTATTTCCGTCCACCTTCTTTTTGCAGGGTGGTTTCTGATAGGAATTCTGCTGAGATTCTCATCTGTCTTCCTCTGCAGGTAAAGTGTTCCCCTATCCCTACCCTTCCCCAACCTCCAGCTTCTTTCAAGATTTTTTTTTCTCTTTGGTTTTCTGAGTTTGAATATGATATATTTAAGATATATTTTTTTGGTATTTATCCTGTATGGTACATTCAAGTTTGGTAGATTTACTTTAAAGGTTGGTATAAGCTTAAATAGTAAACCCTCATGTGATTCAAAATAAAACAGTATATTGGGGGCTTATGGCACAAAGACACCCCTCTTACATGTGGAATTGCAATATGACTCTATAGTAATTCAGAGTCACCTGGGCTGCATGTTTTGGAAGTGGTGGTAACAATGGTATAAAGCAGGATTCCCCAAATATTTTTCTGTAAGGAGCCAAATAGAAAATATTTTAGGTTCTATGGACTAAGATGCAAAATGGAAGCTACTATGTAGGTACTTTTATAACCACTTAAATATGTAACAACCATTCTTAATTTGCAGACTATGTAAAAATAGCCAGTATGACAGATTCAGCAGCTGCTAAAGTATAGTATCATGTTATCTGCAAAGTGTTAGCTTTACTTCCTCCTTTTCAATTTTTATTCCTTTTCTTTCTTTTTTTCCCTCTAATTGCCATGACTAGGACTTCCAAAACCATGTTGACTAGAAGTGGCAAGAAAGGACATCCTTTCTTTTCCTGATCTTATTGGGAATTCTTTCATATTTTCACTATTGAGAATGACATTAGCTGTGGGTTTTTCATATATGGCCTTCATTATCTTGAGGTAGGTTCCATCTATGCCCATTTTCTGGAGGACATTTTTTAAGAAATGGGTGTTGGATTTTGTCAGAGGCTTTTTCTGCATCTATTGAGAGGATCATATGGTTTTTATTCTTCCGTTTGTTCATGTGGTACATCACACTGATTGATTTGAGGATATTGAAAAATCTTTTCACCCCTGGGATATATCCCACTTGATCATGGTGTATGATCCTTTTAATGAATTGGTGGATTTGGTTTGCTGGATTTTGCTGGTTTGCTTGATTTTCTTGTTGAGAATTTTTGCATCCATGTTCATCAGTGATATCAGTCTATAGTTTTCTCTTTTTTTGTGGTATGTTTCTCAGGGTGATGTTGGCCTCATAGAATGAGTTGGGAGTATTCCTTCCTCTGCAATTTTTTGAAATAGTTTCAGAAGAATAGGTGTTAACTCTTATCTTAATTTTTGTTAGAATTTGCCTGTGAAGCCATCCAGTCCTGGACTTTTGTTTATTGGAAGGTTTTTATTCATAGTTTCAATTTCAGTACTTGTGATTGGTCCATTCATCTTTTCTATTTCTTCTTGGATTAGTCGTGGAAGATTGTACTTTTCTAAGAATTTATCCATTTCTTCTAGGTTGTCCATTTTGTTGGCATATATTTGCTAGTAGTACTCTCTTGTGATCCTTTGTATTTCTGTGGTGTCCACTGTAACTTTTCCTTTTTCATTTCTAATTTTATTGATTTGAATCCTCTCTCTTTTTCCTGGGCTAAGAGTTTATCAATTGTGTTGATCTTTTCAAAGAACCAGCTTTTAGTTTCATTTCTTTTGTATGCTTTTCTTCATTTCTATTTCATTTATTTTTGCTCTTATCTTTATTATATCTTTGCTTCTGCTAACTTTGTGTTGCTTGTTCTTCTTTCTCTAGTTGCTTTAGGTGTAAAGTTAGTTTGTTTATTTGAAATTTTTATGTTTTCTGAGGTGGGCCTATATTGCTATAAACCTCCCTCTTAGAACAGCTTTTGCTGCATCCCATAGGTTTTGGGTTGTTGTGTCTTTGTTGTCATTTGCTTCTATGTATTTTTTAATTTCCTCTTTGATTTCTTCAGTGATCATTGTTTGCCTTGTAGCATGTTGTTTGGTCTCCATGTGTTTGTGATTTTTGCAGTTTTTTTCTTGTTGCTGATATCTAACTTATAGCATTTTGGTCAGAAAATTTGCTTGTTATGATTTCAATTTTTTAAAATATATTGAAGCTTGATTTGTATCCCAGAATGTGATTTGTCCTAGAGAATGTTCCATGTACGCTTGAGAAGAATGTGTATTCTGCTGCTTTTGGATGGAATGTTCTACAAATATCTATTAAGTCCATCTGGTCTAATGCATCATTTAAGGCCTGTGTTTCCTTGCTGATTTTCTCTCTGGATGATATATCCATTGTTGTAAGTGGGGTATTAAAGTCCCCCACTGTTACTGTGTTATTGTCAATTTCTCCTGGTGAGGTTGTTAGCAGTTGCCTTATATACTGGATGCATAGATATTTACAATTGTTAGATCTTCTTTTTGGATTGACCCTTTGATCATTATGTGATAACCTTCTTTGTCTCTTATTATATTCTTTATTTTAAGGTCTATTTTGTCTGATGTGAGTATTTCTACTCTGGCTTTGTTTTGAATTTGGTAAAGTTGCAGGATACAAAATTAATACACAGAAATCAACTGCATTTCTATACTAGCAATGAAAGATCAGGAAGAGAAATTAGAGAAATCATCCCATTTACCATCACATCAAAAAGAATAAAGTGCCTAGGAATAAACCTACCTAAAGAGACGAAAGACTATACTCTGAAAACTATAAGATGCTGATGAAAAAAAGTCAAAGATGACACAAACAGTTAGGAAGATATAACATGCCCTTGGATTGGAAGAATCAATATTGTCAAAATGACTATACTAACCAAGGCAATCTACAAATTCATTGAAATCCCTTTCAAATTACCAGGGACATTTTTCGCAGAACTAGAACACTTTACTCTCTTTGTAGTATTTTCAGCTGCCATTTCATTATATACCAAGGGTGTATTTTCATCAGTGAATATGTTCGTTGCTCAGGAAGCTCATTCATTGAAGCAGCAACTCCAACTTCCTATTCTCTGCTTATGTTCAATGCCTGCCAAGGCCATACCACATAGGAGGCATTTGATGAATATCTCCTGAATGAAAAAATGAATGATAGTGGGGCAGAGCAGAGATTTTAACCAGGACTATCTTCCCTCCAAACCCATGCTCCTCACATGATACCATGTGGGATAGCTCACGGTCACTCTGCTCCAGTTTTGCTTTACTTCCTGAATGAGGATGTAGTTCTGAACTGAAGCAAGCTGTACATTTGGTAATGAGTTGTTACAGTAGACTGGTTCAAGTCTAGTTACTAGTTAAGAGGTCTCGTGTGGCTCACTTAACTCTGAGTCTTACTGTTATCCATAAAATAGGAAAATAATCCCATTGCTGCTTATCTTTCAATTTATTGAGACAGATAAATGAAACTTAGATAGAACAGTATGTTTGGTATTAAAGCACCATGTAAAGATAAGTCATCACCATTATAACATGGGGAGAAAATAGGCAAGGTGAAAACAAGGAAACTTAAAAAGAAGAAAAGAAAATTGGAAAAAAAAGTGAAAAGAAAGGGTGATGGAGGAGTTCCCATTGTGGCTCAGCAGGTTATGAACCCAACTAGTATCCATGAGGATGCAGGTTCTATCCCTGCCCTTGCTCAGTAGGTTAAGGATCTGGCATTGCCATGAGCAACGGTGTAGGTCACAGACATGGCTCAGATCCCACACTGCTATAGCTGTGGCTATGGGGTAGGCTGGAAACTGTAGCTCCAATTTCACCCCTAATCTGGGAACTTCATTTGCCCCAGGTGCGGCTCTAAAAAAAACAACAACAAAAAAAAAAATAAGAAGAAGAAGAAAGGTTGATGGTAATTGGATAGTAGAGTTTTAAAAAGACTTTCTAACATTCTGTAACTTACAGAAAAAGAGAAAATGAAAAAGTATCACAGTAATATATCATAAGAAGTCATTTGTTTCTGTTTGATGTTTGTCAACTTGATTTAATATGTCAGATAATAATATTGTTATACTTGCTTTATTTATAGAATACGTGTTTAATTTTAAACTCTAAAAAAAAGAAGCCATTTGTCCAAGAACAATATACAGAATTACTCGTGTCTACCAGAAAGAAGCCACTGTCTTTATCATTTTTATTGTATTTTTTATTTCTATTTCTGGCTGCAGCTCCTAGGCCAGGTATTGGGCCCACACCACAACAGGGACCCAAGACACTGCAGTGACACTGCTGGATCCTTAACTTGCTGTGCCATGAGAGAACTCCTTTATATAATTTATTTGCTACATTACAAATTCTTTCAAGTGTTTCTATACTTATTTCATTCCTTTCAAAACCTTTAAGAGCAACTTTGTTACAGCATTGAGATCAGGATGCCAGCTCACTGTGGCTTCTTGGCCAGTCATAGGCAGCTGTACATGATCCAGACTGGTAGCAGTTTATTCCCTAGAGAAAATACAGCCTGGTTCAACTGGATAAAAGTCACTGTCATGCCTGAGAATTGGAACTGTCAGATTCTACCTATCCTATAAGTACAAAATGGTATATCCTTGAAGAAGCAGTAATATGACTTGTATGAAAGCCATGATGGACTGTCCTTATCATGATAAGAATATTTATCCACTGAATACACTCCTTACCCAGCAAAACTCTGGCAAAAAAAACTTTGATGAAGAGGGTTCCTGTTTTATGGGTACTGCATGTAGTCTTACTGATGCAAAATTGAGCAATCCAAGAAGCCTTATCCAATTACTTGTCTCAAATGTCCTTTATGAGTCTTACAGATGCCAAGAAACTCTGGGTAATTAACAAGAAATGGAGAGAGACAGTGAGAATCAAGGGACTGATTCCAGCAGAAATCTTTAGATGGTAATTAAGAAATAAGATAAATGCAATGGCTATTGATGGGGTTGAAGTAATGGTCTTAATGCAGCATTATCAAAAGGTGGGTGGCTCAGTAGGGCCCTGTGCTGGTCCCCCAACATTAGAGAGCCCAAACCAAGCCAACTCTATGCACCCTAGTTGAAGGAATTTAAAAATCCAGAAAGTAAAGACTGCAATGAAAAACCTTGCCTGGAATCACCTGGGCAATGGTCAGGTGTATTAATCAAAGTAAAGACTGACAGAGGGGCAAGGCTCTTCTGGTCTAACATCTAGTCAGGGACCTGAGGACCCAAGGCCATATGTGCATGTGTAGAGAAAATGGTTCTGAGCAGGGAAGTAGGTGGAGGAGAAAGGGGAGGCACATAATGGTAGCAACATGCATGGTGGATGAAGCAACATTGGCCCACAAGACAGAAATGAGCAAAGGGCTTTAGGAGAGGTAGGTACAGGTCTAGGAAGAGTGTGGGACAAAGTTAATTCACTTCTGATATGGAGTGGTATTCAGAAGACAAGATTTACTAACTGGAGATTAGAGGGAACTCTCTTCCAAGAGGAAAGTCAAGGATGGGCGTCAACCTGGAAAGTAAAGTAAATGAGGCTCCAACAAAATGGATTAGGCAGTAAATAAGGCTGGATATGCTCTAAGGATTTCTAACATAGGGGTTGTGCCATGATCCAAGAGGGCCTCTTGACACTTAATACAGATTGAGATCCAGGTGGCCTTGGGTCAGTGGACCTTCATCCTAGATACTAAGGCTCAAGGGCAACACCTATGGGAACTGTATGGACTCCAAACTTGCAGAAGTCTTCTGGGAGGACTCTTAACTTATATCGGGGTAGCCCTCATGCCCAGAACAGGTGGGAATAAGACATACAATAAGGAAACTATTCTGAATATCACTCCCATCATCCCCACAAGAGGGAATTGACCCCTGCTACATGACAACACACAATTGAAATAACACACAAAACAAAGCTAGTCACTCTGTCTAAGTTTAGGCACTGGATGTTATGAAATAAAAGACACAGAAGCAAAAGAGCACAAACCCATGGGGAGAGGTGGGGAGGAGTGACTGGAGAACAGGAGGTATGTGGTTGAGTCATGGGTGGGAGGTAAAGCAGAACCAGCCTCGTTCTGCATGCATAGCCTACCTGGCAGCACTTGCCTTATTCCAGAATCAATGCAGGAGTATATTAAAGGCATAGGTTTGGAGCTAGACAGCTGAATTCCAGTCCCAGTTTGAGTCTTGAGCAATCAATTTTATCTTTCTGCATATCCATTTCCAAAATCATAAAAAGGTGATAATCATAGCACCTTACGTAGTATTTACATATACATGCACAGGACCTTACAACATGATACATGGTACCTTATAACACAGGGTTGATGTGAGCACTGTCAAGGCCTGCAAGACACTTAAACAGTGTCTGGAGCCTAAGAGAGCATGCAATGCATTAGCTATTATAGCAGTTATTATTACAAATAATTCTGCAATCAACAGGGCCACTGGAAGGAGACTAATAAGATCATAACCTCTCTTCCTGCTGCTGCCTGGGCTGTAACATATAAGATGGAAGGGATCAGAGAGGTGGAAGGGCAAGAAGCTAGTTAAGTGGTCACAGCAATTGCAGGTGAGAAGTACCACCTAAAGTGGCAAAGGTAAAGCAAAGAAAGGGAAGAGAAATAGGTAGGACATCAGATACATCTGAGCAGTGAACTGACAACACTTGGCAATGCCTGAGTGTGGCTGGTAGGGAAAACAAATGGTCAGAAGACACAGGGATATTGTCTGTAAACATGTCCATTTTTGCATCAAGGTAACTGTTGAAATGACATTTGGAAATTAATTCTACCTGCTCTAGACTGTGAACTTCCTGCTCATCCTCTTGTCCCCAGTGACCCCGGTACTCACAGACATTCGGAGCTCCTCCTTTCTCCAGCACCTCACTACTCTGTCAGAAAACCTTGATTTCACTCACTCTGCCTAAAGGTGACTTTTAATCTACTTTCCAAGCAGCTCCTAGCACACAGAGCATCTGGTGACTGGCCATCATTCCACTTAGCTAGCTACCTGGCTCCCAAGGCCTCCAAGCAGGCCCCCAGCGCCATTCCTCCTACTCTTTCAGTTGATCTTTCTCCCAGAAACTTCAGCCTAGAGTTAGGAAGGGCAGTTTACAAGGGAAGAGGCAGCAGCCAAATGAAGCAAGTTATTAAAGTGACTGGAGAAGACAGTAGGTCCCTTCTCAGCAACACTCCTCCCTCCACACATATCACCCTGCATCCCACTTTCTGAAAAGTCCAGTCTCCCTTCTATCTGTATTTAATATGAGGATACTGTCCACCACACACACAAACCACTGGCATCCACCAGAGATGGGGACTTCATGTCCCTTGCAGGCAAGAGGATATGGCTGAAGATTAGCCCGTCTAAATTTTAACTCTATCACTACCTCCTAAAAAAAATCTCTTCCTTATGGGCCTCAGACTTCTGACTAAATTCAGATGACCTCCCCATTCCTGGTGATCTGTGGGGGCAAAACTAGCTGAAGGCACCCCCAACGCTCCCTCCTTCAGGCTCCAGAAGAATCCAAGGTTCGGACATCTGGCTGCAGCCCCACACTCCCTCCCCAGCAGGGGCCACAGGCACTGCCACCCCAGAGTCCTCCACCAGGCCAACAGCTACCTGTAAGTGCCGATAGATGCTGAATCCCATGCTCTCCACCAGCAGTTCCCAGTCAGCCCCGTCTACCGCGGGCTGCTGGAGCTCAGAGCAGACACTCCTGAACTGCTTCTCGGAGAAGCGGCTAGCTCCCGCTGCAGAAGCCATCCTTCCTTGCCCCAGCTCTTCGCCTACAGGGGAGGCCAGGGACAGGCTTGAGGTGTGGTGGGTGTGGGGGTGAGAGTGGCCCAGCGTGATTGGCAAAAGCCCAAAGAGAGATAGGATAGAAGGCGGGACTCAATGCTGAGAAGGGGCCTAAAGGGTGGCAGAGGCAGTGCGAGGGGGTGGGACTAGAGGGCTGGCTGGGCTGAGCAAGACCTGAGGAGGATGGAAAAGAAGTAAAACTTTAGAAAATTTGGACTTGATCTGGGCAAAAATGGAGGGGCTAGAAAATGGGGAGGCTCCTAGACAGAAGGGAAAAGGAAGACAGTGATGTCATCTCAGCAACATCTCCCCACCCTCATACCCTCAAAACTGCTTCGGTGTCTCTCCTTTACTTTTTATGAAGAAGGCTATGCAGATTGTCAGAGCAGTTTGGGGTTTGGTAGAAGTGGGATATGGAATGGGCGAAGCAGAAATGCTTGAAAATTTCAGGGATCAGATGCTAGAACAGTTATTTAAAAGTGCAGTGAACTCGGAAGGTAAATGTGTATGTATTTGGTACATTGAGATTTACAACCTTGTCTATCTTATTAAAGCTAGTGAAGGAAAGAATCGTATTATGAAATCATTTTCATATTTTGTGGCAGAAGCCTGGAAAATGTTTGGAAAGGCATCTATAAAGACCTGTTCTTCTTCAGGACTTGTCTATTTTAACAGGCCAGCCTGTTTTGTGAAAAACACGCTCTAGAGGAACTTCTAGCAACATGGCAGGTGGTGAAGAAAGGAATAATATTATTTAGGTTTCCTAAAATCCAATAGGCAAAGGCTCTAAGGGCTGGAACTGGGGTTCTAATAATTTCTCATGGATGAAAGACATGGTGCTGGGCCGTAGCTAGTGGGAAGCTGGACCAGGGACTCTCTCCTGGATCCTCTAAGAGCTGCCCCTTCCATTCCAAGGAAGCCAAAATATCCCCAGCCTGGAGACCATGGAGCCCTCAAGGAAATTCATGTTTTTCCTAAAGAGTTAGGTAAAAAAGAAAAAAAGGCAACCAGAAGAAAACAATCCTAAGCCTGTGCCAGAGATGGAATTTAAATTGATACCTGCACTCTATGGAACCCACAAGGAGGTAAATGAACATAAAATCTGATGCAGAACCACTGAAACATCCGGGACCTGCTAAAACTTGAAACCAGGGATGCTTTCACAACTAGGACACTTGGAATTATCCAAGAGAAAACAATACCCTCAGAATGTGCATGTACACAAAGGGAGTTACCAAGACCTGAAAAAAGACAACTCACCACTTGAAAGAGTTAGTAGATGTACTAACAGAATTACCAAAACCAAAGAACATGATAACAGAGCAAAATGAGAGTAGATATTCAACATCTATTTGTGACCATTTAAGAGGTAAAAGAAAGTCTAGAAATGGAACACTAAGCAAAAGATAAACAAATTTGGAAAATAACCAAACCACCTTCTACAAATGGAAACTGTAATAATCAGTACACTTAGACACACAAAAGAGGGGTAAAACGGCTGTCCTGCCACAGTTCAGGAGGGAATAAGAAGGTGGCTTTGAGGAAAGTCCTCAGAAAGCAATGCAGAAATATAAAGAAATGAAAACTATGAAAGATAAATTGAGACATGAAGGATACATTGAAGCAATAAAACATTTCTGACTGGAGTTCCACAAGAAGAGAACAGAGAGGTTAGGAGATGAGGTGGATGGATGGGGAGGAAATAGATAAATGGGCATATGGAAACAAAGTGGAACTAAAATTCTAAATAGCAAAGAACAAAACAGGGACATCCAAGGTCAGAGCTTTGTAGAAGATAATTAAGAAATGTTGATTAATTTAGTCTCTCATGCATGTTAAAAATTTAGTGGAATGAAATCTCAAAACTCAATAATAAGAAAACAAAAAATCCAATAATAATGGGCAAAGGATTTAAACAGACATTTCTTCAAAGAATATACACTTATGGCAAATAAGAACATGAAAAGATACTGAACCTCTTTAGTCCTTGGGGTAATATAAATTATAATCACAATGAGGTACAAATATGCACTAAAATTGGTAAAAATTAAATTTCTTGACCAAAGCAAGTGTTTGAAAGGATGTAAAAGCAAAAAACAACTCTCAGACACTGCTGTGGGAGTGGAAAGTGTACAAACACTTTGGGAAAATGTTTGACAGTTTCCTATCTAGTTAAACATACACCCACCATACAAACTAGCCATTCCATTCCTGAGTACCTAAGAGGAAAAATGTAGCATTGTTCATATTTACAAATGTTCATAACATTATAATTTGTAATAGCCAAAAACTGGAAGCAACTTAATGCCCTTTAATAAGCGAATAGATAAAACAAACTGTGATACATCCGTCAATGAATTACTAGTCCACAATAAACTTCTAAGGATTAAAGTGATGCATGCAATAAAGCATAAATCATTCAATTTAGGAGTGAAGTAGCATGCTATGTGCAATTTACACTCAAGTTATTCAGTAAAAGAATCGTAAATTACAGACAATTGAAAGTGACAAAATATAAACAACTGATGGATTTAGGTTCAGGTAGCAATATTTTCTGTCCTTTTCTTTCAACTTTTAGAACCATAGCAGAGAACTGGCTTGCTAAGGGAACCCAGCCACAATCAGGAAGCTGGGCACTGAGGAAGTGGCCACCAGAACATATATCCTGCCAGTTAAATGGATGCCTCCCTAGGCACTCTTCTCAGTTCCCAATGTACAAATGCATCTTACTAGGAGCCTAAATCATATGTGACTCTAGCACAAAATAGTTTGGGAAAGTGTAAGTGTTCAAGCAGTAAACTAGAAAGCTCTTGGGGCAGACACTGAGTGAGACAGTCCATTAACTCCCTGTACCACAGTCAGGCCTAGTACACAGGTCTGTTTCCTGAAGTTATTTAAGGACTTAAACCATTTCTCTTAAGAAATGTCTTGAGAGAAAGTGGTCCAGGGAACATGGTTTTGGAAATTCTGACCCCACTTCTCATTTATGAGGAAGGAAACTGATGCTCAGAGTGGCAGCTGCATTAGCAGCGGTCCTTACCCACACTGTATTGCTGTGCTTACCAAGCCACACAAAATTCCCCAGGTTATGAGACCAGACATGCTGGGTTCACACTTCACCTCTCCCCCTTGCAGTTAACTGTGGGACCACTGGCCAGTTCCCTAACTTTTCCAAACCTCAATTTCCTCATCTTTCACACTGGGATGATCCCACTTGACAGGGTTAAGTGAGGGCCACCAGGAAGATAAAGCGCCCAGTGCAAGGTAGACAAGCGATCATGGCATTTCCCTCCTTCCCCCCTCACCCTCACTCCAGATCCCAGGTGAGTGCAAGTGGGAGAGAAGGAATGTGCTTGGAATCAGACAGAGGTTTAATTATGCTTCTTGAAGAGTCAAGGCTAAGGATAAGGATAGACACATAGAACTTGGCCTCTGAGCCATGTTAAAGAACATGGAGTCATATTGAAAGAAGCTAGAATACATGAAAAAATGTTCAACATCACTAATTATTAGAGAAATGCAAATCGAAACAGCTAAGACTAATATGAGAGTCTCTAGTTCCATCCATACTGCTGCAAATGGCATTATTTTGTTCTTTTTATGTCTGAGTAGTATTATGTTGTGTATATGTACCAAATCTTTTTGTTTGTTTGTTTGTTTTTCAGGGAGGCACCCAAGGCATATGGAATTTCCCAGATTAGGAGTCTAATTGGAGCTAGAGCTGCCAGCCTAATCCACAGCCACAGCATCGCAGGATCTGAGCTACATCTGTGACCTACATCACAGCTGACAGCAACTCCAGATCCTTAATGTACTGAGGGAGGCCATGGATCGAATATGCATCCTCATGGATACTAGTCAGATTCATTTTCACTGTGCCACAATGGGAACTCCCCACATCTTACTCCATTCATCTGTCTTTGGACATTTAGGTTGTTTCCATGTCTTAGTTATTGGGAATAGTGCTGCAATGAACATGGGGGTGCAAGTATATTTTTCAATGAAAGTTTTGTCCAGATATATGCCCAGGACTGGGATTGCTGGATCATATGGTAGTTCTATATTTAGTTTTCTGAAGGACCCTCATACTGTTTTCCAAAGTGGTTATACCAATTTACATTCCCACTAACAATTTAGGAGGGTTCTCCTTCGTCCACGACCTCTCCAGCATTTGTCACTTGCAGACTTACTAATATTGGCCATTCCTACCGGTGTGAAGTGGTACATCATTGTAGTTTTGATTTCAATTTCTATAATAATTAGTGATGTTGGGCATTTTTTCATGTGCCTGTTGGTCATCCATATGTTTTCTTTGGAGAGATGTCTATTCAGGTCTTCTGCCAATTTTTCAATCAGGTTGTTTGTTTTTTGCTGTGGAGTAGTTTGTATATTTTGGAGATTGAGCCCTTGTCTGTTGCATCATTGCAAACTATTTTTTCCCATTCCATATGTTGTCTTTTCGTTTTTGTTTTTGCTTTATGGTTTCCTTTGCAGTGCAAAAGTTTGTAAGTTTGATTAAGTCCCATTGGTTTATTTTTCTTTTTATTTCTTTTGCCTGGAGTCTGACCTAGGAAAACATTTGTGTGGTTGATATCAAAGAATGTTTTGCCTATGTTCTCTTCGAGAAGTTTTATGGTGTCTTGTCTTATGTTTAAGTCTTTAGGCCATTTTGAATTTATTTTTGCATATGGTGTGAGGATGTGTTGAAAAGCTGAAAGCCTTCCTGCTAAAATCTGGAATAAGACAAAGATGCCCACTCTCACCACTTTTATTCAACATAGTGTTGGAAGTCCTGGACACAGCAATCACACAAACAAAAGAAAAAAGATATCCTAATTGGAAGAGAAGAGATAAAAATTATCATACTATGCAAATGACATTATACTCTATATAGAAAACTTTAAGGACTCCACACAAAAAACACTGAAAACCGATCAATGAATTCAGCAAAGTAGCAGGATTCAAGATTAACATTCAGAAATTTGTTGCATTTTTGTATGCTAACTATGAAATATTAGAAAATGAATATAAAAATACAATACCTTTTAAAATCACACCCCCAAAATTAAATACTTAGGAATGAACCTGACCAAGGAGGTGGAAGACTTACATGCTGAGAACTATAAAACATTAATCAGGATAATTAAAAAGGATTCAAAGAAACAGAAAGATATTCTGTGCTCCTGGATGGGAACATTAACATCATTAAAATGACCATACTTCCCAAAGTAACCTACAGATTCAATGCAATTCCTGTCAAATTACCCATGAAATATTTCACAGAACTAGAACAATGCAAAAATTTATGTGGAACCATAAAAGACCCAGAATTGCCAAAGTAATCCTGAGGAACAAAAACCAGGCAGGAGGTATAACTTTCCCAGACTTCAGACAATATTACAAAGCTGTAGTAATCAAGACAATGTGGTACTGATACCAAAACAGATCATGGAACAGAATAGAGAACCCAGAAATAAACCTAGACACCTATGGTCAATTAATCTTCAATAAAAGAGGCAAGAATATAAAATGAGAAAAAAGTCTTTTCAGGATTGATACTGGGGAAACTGGGCAGCTGCATGTAAATCAGTGAAACTAGAGCAATTGACTTTTTAAAAAAACTTCAGTAATTTAATATGCTCCAGAATGACTGATTTTTTTTAACCCATTGCAATGTGAACTCCAAGAGGGCAGGGAATTATGTCTCTTTTATTTACTGCTATCTTTCTAATGCATAGAACATAGTGAACACTCAGTAAATACTTGTGAACAAATGAGAGAAAATAATTTTAAGGTATTATACCTGCGTATCCACAGCCCCACGCACATTTCAGTGTTGAACGACGGCTCAGCTGACCCCATGACATCATTCTTGCTCTCTCCTTCCTTCCACTCAATCTAACAAGGAGGCTTTGGGTTTATGGAAAACCAGAGGACCACTCTCTGATCCTGAACATCCCATTTTGTCATGCTCTGACTCTAAAGAATCCAGTGGAAAAAACAAAGGATGAGATGAGGCCATAGATATTCCTGGGGACACTTCAGAATGCACAGAAGAAAAGGTTGGGACAGTCAAGGAAAGACACAATCAAAGCCTCTGCAGTTAATCACAAGGAGCAGAACGGAAGGATAATTGCTTCCCTTTAGAACCTAAATTCTGTTACTTCAGTTGATTTTCACTTTCTTTCTCAAAAACCCTGTTCTCATAACCATGTTCAGAGCTGATACCCCCACTGCAACTTCCACTGACAGAGGGTACCACTGTGCCACTTCTCACAAAAGGCTAATCATGCCTGCGGCTTCTTTTGGATTTGGATCATTTAAAAGTTTTGGTCACCTTTGTCTAAGAAGGGAGGGGCTCAGTCAAGGTACTCATTCTGCCAAGCGCAGTCCGACATCCTGAAGTGTTTTCCAACATTGGGGGTTTGACAAGATCCCAAGCACACTTGGCTCGGGATCCCCTTCCCCCTTAACTGCTGAGCCCAAACAGAAAATGTAAACCATCTGCTTCAGGGTCATTTTCCCCAAAATGCATCCAAATTTTCCTTGGTGAGAGCTATTTGACGTCTCTGTCTTCGTGGACCCAACACCTTTCTTCTCACGTTTTATTTCTTGGAACTAGGAAGCAGACAGAGCCAAAAGTAACAGGACTCAGTTTCAGCCACAAGATATAATCTGTACAGTCAGGTGCTGGCAGGGCAGGGGTCAAGAGTCTCACTTCCAGAATTATAGCTGTGACACATCTGAGGGGACAATTAAGAAAGTCTCTAAAACAAATGTATCTCTACAAGGCCAGAGAACACAGCTACCTGAGGACAGATTCCTCTGCACCCCACACCCAGCAGCAACTGGAAGCCAATGCCTCTCACAGTTCTAGGGTGAGAAAGTTGGAATCAGAGATTTCTTTGATTCCTGCTGTTTCATTGTTGGTTATATTGTAAACACTAGACTTTCATCACAAGAAGGCTCGTAATTTCAACTGAAGACCTTTTAATAAGATTCTGAATCTCAAAGTGAGACAAAAATGATCCAACAATGGCAATACTTAACTAGCTTTGTGACCATGATAAATTTCTTTAACATCTATGAACTTGTTGTTTTTTTTTTTTTTCATTGTAAATCAAATCAAGATAGTAAAAACTTCCTGGTGTATTTATTAGATGTATCTTAGGTAAGATCATAGAATTTCAAACAAGGCTTGACATTTGGAAAGCACTCTGTTATTGAAGACTTTATAGACAACAGTGTCATTGAAATATAAGTCACGTACCATACAATTTGTGCATTTAAAATGTATTCTGTGGCTTTTGGTATACTCACAGATTTGCACAACCACCACTACAATAATTTTTGGGATATTTTATAACCACAAAAAGAAACACCATATGTATTAGCAGTCACTCCCTCTTACCTCCTAATCCTAGGCAATCCATGATCTATTCTTTGTCTCTATGGATTTGCCTATTCTGAACATTTCATCTAAAAGGAATGATACAATATATGGTCTTTGGCAAATGATTTCTATCATTTAATGTAATATTTTCATGGTTACTTCAAGACTCAGCATGTATCAGTGTATCATCTGAATATACATAATTTGAAAATATATTCTCCCATTCTGTGGGGTTTTTCAATTTCTTTTTCTTTATTTCTTTGAAGAATAAAATTTATTAGTTTTGAGTAAGTCTAATTTATCTCTTTTTTCTTTTGTTCCTTGTGCTGTGTCATATTTAAGAAATCATTGTGAAATCCATTGTCATCAAGATTTCCCCCCATGTTTTCTTCTAAGCATTTTACAGTTTTTTTGATCCATTTTTTAAAATTTTTGTATAAGTGTGAGGTAGGAATCAATTCATTCTTTTGTATGTGGATATCCAATTGTCCCTGCACTGTTTGTTGAAAAAATTAGACATTCCCCACCGAATTTTTTTGGCACGTCCTTTGGAGAATCAATTGATCATAGATGAGAATGTTCATTTATGACTCTCAATTCTGATCCATGTTTATCCTCTTGCCAATACCACAATGTCTTGATTAATGTCCATTTGTAATAAGTGTGGAAATCTGAATGTGTGAATCATCCAAATTTTTCTTGTTTTTCCAGATTATTTTTCTCTATTCAAAGTCACATCATCTGTGAACAGAGCTAGTTGAAATTCTTCCTTTCCAATCTGTGTGCCTTTCATTTCTTTTTCTTGCCTAATTGACCTGATCAGAACCTCCAGCGCATTTTTTTTAATAGAATGGCAAGAGGAGACAAACTTGTCTCCTGAGCTGAAGGGGAAAACAGCTTTGATCATTAAGGATCATGTTAGCGGCTGGCTGTTCATGGATGGTCTTTATGAGGTTGAGGAAGTTCCCTTCCACTCCTTGTTTACTGAGTGTATCATGAAAGAATGTTATCATTATTATACAAAAAATGCAACTGTTCTGTTTTCCCCATTTTTTTCTCTTTTCCTTTCTTCCTTTTTTGATTCCTTTCCAAAGTCTGCTACAACACCAGGATGACATCAGGAAAGAGGAAGCCACAGGCTGCTGTGCCTCCATTCCCTGAAGTGCCCTGTGAGTAGCATCAGCCACCTCCTCCCTCCTGTCTGCACTCCTGACCCAGTGGTGCCCTTGTTGTTCTGGCACAAGCTGCATCCCTCCCGCTTTGCTTTTCTGGCTTACTGTCTTCTTGTTTTGGGTCCCTGGCTTCCTGTCGCTCTTCTTCAGGGTTAAGATCCACATTCTGTCTTCCAGATGTGCTAGACTGCTTTGGCAGCTACTGGTGTTTGGAAAGCAAAAGGCTATTTTCCAGATGGTAGAGTTTCCTTTTCACTTCTATGCCCAGTTCAATTCCACACATATTTTATGAGAACTATTTAATGTCAGGCTTGTTTCATTCTGATAATATAATAACTCTGTGATGTTCTATTGTGGTTTGGTCCCATTTTTCAGAATAGAAAATAGAGGCTCCATGTGCCTAATTTGTCTGAGGTTGCATACATAGTAACTGACAGATCCAGAACTGATTACAAATCTGCCTGTTTAGGGGAAAGTGGATGAACACTCACAGAGTCAAAATTGTTAAGACTGAACGTAGGACACCAATTGCTATATTGGAAGAGCCAGGAAGAGCTAGGAAAATGCTACATCTCATTTGAAATATAAGGCTTCTATTTTTCTGCCTTTTGCCAATTTGTCCATCCACATTTTTCAAAAAACAGAAACTCATCCACCCAAGACACACAGAATCATGTCAGGGACTTTCTATCATTGTGCCTTTTCATTCTCCGCCTGTCTTCTACTCAACTGTCAACTTCTAGATGCCTGAACAACTCCTACTACTACTTCAAGACCCAGTAAAGGAATAACTTCCCCTGGAAAATCTTTTGGACCCAGCCCAGGTGGTGCTCCATCACATTACATACCCACCTGTATCATAGTACTCCCCACCTTTATGTCCTTCCCTTCCTCCCCCAGAACCAAGCACCCATAAATCATAAGCACCTTGAAGGCAATGGCCATGGTTAGTCCCCCCTCCCCCATCACCCAGGACTCAGGATCACTCCTAGCCCAATATTTCTTCAATAACTTATTTAATCTTCAGAATGAGCTTTCACTGACCAATGTGCTCTTATTATGAGATTTGATTTAATCCATTTCTCTACCAAAGTAGATGAAGGTCTGGGTGAATTTCCTGTATCCTTCCAGTGTGCAGAATCTGAATCCTAAACCCCAGGCTGAAGGCTGTTAAATTCGAAATTAAAACAGTAAAACCTCCATTCTACTCCGCAAAGCAAGCAATTCACAGTGACCAGGTCAGCATGAAGCAGATCTCATGAAATATTGTAAGCCAAGGGAAGAAACCAAGGGCCTCATTGCAATCCAGGGCAAGAACATCCTAGTGTTCTTGGGCACTCCTCAACATCCATGGATTCAGAGTCTGTGCCAGAGACCATATTTAGTTTGAAAAGTACAAGCCATTCATGTCTTCAGCTATTAAATTAAGTGATCTTTTCACGTCTGACTGAATGCCAACTCAGTGAAAAGAAGCCAGCTGCCAGAAAGAAGCTTTCTGGACTCTTTGCCACAACGCTGAGAGCAAAACTTTTCTGTAGCCACCGTTTGCTTTCTTCTCAAAGAGAAGGCTCTGAGGTCAGACCCAGGATGACAAAGCTTAATGGCCCCTAAAAGGCCCTTGCCAATTTCCCTCCAAGCAAAGCTCTGGCACATTTTGGGCTGAAGGCACATATGTTATTTTCATTTAAGCTGAACTTCTGGGCATTTTTTCCCCTGGGCTTTCTGATAACATTGCTTACAAAATGTGGTTTTGAATAGTATTACTCCTAGTCATTTATCTAACAGAGCATACTGTAATCTGTAAAGTCCACCCTTCTTACATTTTTCACATTTTGTAAAATAGGAAATTTAGCCAATTTTTGTTTGTTCCTCCAATTTCCAAAATTTAATAGGAAGGGAAAATATCAGGTATATTTAATACCAATGATTTCAAATAATTTCAAATGGGATAACACTAATTTTTAAAACTGATTGAAATATTATAAATATTTCAATTTCATAGGAAATATTAAACTTTCAAGCAGTGCTATGGATAAGCATTTTAAAGAAAAATTTGTTCAAGAGACTTTATTTTGCAAGAATGTGAACATCAGTTCCAGGTTTGGTGTCCTCTGCACCTGGGGACTTCTCTTCCTTGCTGTGGCAATGAGGACAGGCCACAATTTTGTGCTGTTCTCGTCTCTACTTTCTTGTGGTTGGAGCCAAGTCTCAGGTGAAAGTTGAATTAAGGAGATAGGGCAGGGAACCCAGTCTTGCCTCTCCTTGTAAAAAATGCCTGCAGCTGGGTGATGGCTGTGTGGGATTCATACTGGAGGTTCAAGCTATGAGTCAATTAATATGATGTGGTGCCACTCCTGCTTCTCTGATCCCCATCTCCCTGGAAGAACCAAGGAGAAAGAGCTCCCTTCTCCATTGTGTCCCTCCATCCACCTTCCATGGCAATGGATGCATTGCTTTGGGAAGCTGCCAAATTTCTAGTATGGGACTTGAACCCTTGGCCTCCCAGGCAAAGGTAGTGAAGCTACCAACTGAATGACACAGACCTACTTCCTGAGTCAGTGACTAAACATGGCCAAAGGTATGCAAGGCATTTCTTCCCCTACATGCCACCCCTTCACCCCGCCTGGGCTTGGCATGGCTGCTGGCACAGCCTAAGGTGCCCTCCCCTGGGAGCAGCTGCTGGACCACTGCCAAGACTGCAGAGCTGTTTGTCAGCTTGTTTTTGCATTTCTTCACATTTGGCTTTCCTAACTTGAAAATACCAAGAATAAAAACTCATTTTAATAACCTGTTTTGATCTTTTTTTTTTCTTTCTCCTTTCTAACAGCTGCCTTATTTTTAATAGGAGTCATGAATACATGACAGAGTAGACCACATTACATTTACCTAGATTTTCAGTCCTTCTGGACCCAGTGGAATGGACATGAATAAGCTCACAGTCTAGAATGGAGATACAGATATCAAAGATGTCAATGAAGAGAAGACAGGAAAAAGTAATATCTCTGGCTAGTCCATATATTTAGTCTTCTGATATGACAAGATTTTAAGAATATAGAACAACAAGGGAAGAACACTCACTCTAGTCTAAGATCACAGTCACATAAAAATGGACACTAAATAAGCAAAAACTAGCAAGCATCATAAAGACCCAAAGCAGAATGTAATTTTGTCGTTAAACTTCTTCTAATGTTACTATAATATTGTTGAAATTATATCTTTCTTTAATAAGGAGGGAAGGAAAACATAACAAATAATGAGCTCACACAAAATAGCCCTGCTCCATTGAGGTTTAGTATGTTAATAAGTGGATACAAAACTAATCTTCAATCTGCCATTCCCTTTCTTTTCCCTTTTGTCTCTTGCCTAGCATGACTCTTTTTCAATCACTCTACCAGGAGTTTTACTGCCCTCATGGGGAGAAGTGACAACCACCATTGCTGCAGAGACAAGTATCTGAGTCTCTTCCAACCAAAATGCTATTAATCTAAGGGTCATCCCCCACCTCAATGATAGGGTTGTGAATTCTCAAAGGCTTGACAAGACACTAGCATTTTTTCTGTAGTTTACATGCAATCAGATGAGGTGAGGTCTTACTGACACAGGTAACTGGCCTGGGTTTGTTGACATCTAGGCCAGGAGAAGCTGATTGCAGTAATTCCATCATCTGCCCCAGACTCTGCAGTTTTCCTAGGTCAGCCTTAGCACATGAAGGTAAGAGTTGAGAATCATGACTTTGGTTGTATGAGTTCCATTGGCAATGTTGGCCATTTGACCTATTTTTTTCAAAGTGCCTATCTCACCTCAGTATTGGTGCTCACTCTGAAGATCCAAGGCAGGAGAAGAATCAGATCCCAATACCCCACAAGATACATTGATGTGTAGCTGTTACAAGAAGCCATAGCATTCCAACATGTCTGGGCTCAAATCTTGGCTCTGTCATTTGTTATTTTGGACTGATGACTTACCATCTGTGAGCATCATTGTCCTTCTTTGTACCATGAAGTAAGTACTTTAACCACATAAAGCATGATTGTTGTGAAGATGAAATGAAATGTTTGTGAAGTGTTCCCATGGTACCCGGAGCACCTTGATGTAGCAGCAAGAGCAGGGAACCTGGAATCAGATTCCTTCCATTCTAGTAGCTGAATGACTTTGACAAGGACTTAGCACATCTGAATCTATGACCACATCTGTAAAACGTGGATAGTGACACTCACCCACAGGATCCCAGGGTGGTCCACTGTAATAAGATACAGGGAAATGTTTGATGAACACTAAGGGTTCAGTAAATCATGGCTGAGTCGGGACATGGGTTTGTCCCTCACGCAGCTTGTCTCTTTTAGGCTTAGGTTTGCAGCTAAAGGAGAAAGCACCTCACCCTCCCCTATGCTGCTTCCAGCAAAGAGCAGCAAGACAGGGATCCAAAGCATGAGCCTGATTTTGGCAGGTTCTGGACAAGGAGTGTGATCCCAAGACCACCGCACAGCACTTTAACATCTGAATGTGCAAATAATGCTATTCAAGCTGTAATGTCACCCAAGTGTGTTTTGGAACCACAGTGACCACATCACGGCTAGACTGGGACAGTGAAACAGTCCAGCCAGAGTTCTTTCATTTAAAAGTGCGAGTCATCAGACAAGCAACCCACTCCATCCAGGTGCTATTTTCAGACTACATATAACATCTACTTCTTTGGCAGCTGAGCCAGGCAAAATGCCAAGGAGAAATGGTTCTGGGCTTGGGGATATCTCAGAGAGTAGTGTATCAGTGGTTTAAGTAAGACATTTTACGGAATATCACAAACTCTCTAGGACTCTGTTTCCTCATACGTAAAAAAGGGAAGTAATAGGAAATGCTGCATAGGTTGTTGTTATCAAGACCAAACGAGTTGTGTGAAAGGTGCTTAGAGGAGAGCATGGCACATGTGAGAGCTAAATGTGTGTTTGCTATAAAGGTAATGATTATTGATTAAGGCATTTGGGACATTCAGAAAGCATCACGTTTTCTCACCTCTACTCCAATAATCTTATATTCTTTTTTTTCTCAATTGAAGTAGTTGATTTAGTGTTGTGTTAGTTTCTGGTATATGGCAAAGTGATTCAGTTATACATATATATGTGTATATATAAATGTATTAATATATTTGTGTTTATTATCAGATTCTTTTCCCTTATAGAGTATTACAAGATATTGAGTATGGTTCCCTATGCTATACAGGAGGTCCTTATTGATTATGCATTTTATATAGAGCTGTGTGTAAATGTTAATTCCAGACTCCTAATTTATCCCTCCCCCTTTTCCCCTTTGGTAACCATAAGTTTGTGTTCAATGACTGTGAGGTTATTTCTATTTTTTAGATAGATTTTTGGTAACATTTTTTTTTAGATTGTACTTATAAGTGAACCATACGGTTTTGCCTTTCTCTTTCTGACTTTCTTCACTTAGTATGATCATTTCAAAGTCCATCCATGTTGCTAACATTGCATTATTCTATTCTTTTTATGGCTGAGTATGAATGTATGTTTGTAGGTGTCTATATGGCATCTTCTTTATTTATTAACCTGTTGATGGACATCTGCTACATGTCCATGTCTTTGTCTTGGTGGTTGTAAATAGCGCTACCATGAACATCAAGGTGCATTTGAATTAGAGTTCTCTCCAGATATATGCCCAAGGGTTGCATCACTGGATCATATGGCAACTCTGTTTTTAGTTTTTTTAGAAACCTTCATACTGTTATGCCCAATTTACAGTCCCACCAACAGTGTAGGAAAGTCCCCTTTGCTCCATACCCAGTACAATGTTTATTATCTCTACACATTTTTTTGGCCCACACCCATGGCTTATACAATCTGGGGAGTTGTATTTGTACACTTTCTAGCCATGGTCATTCTGATTGGTGCAAGGCAGTACTCCAGTGTAGTTTTGAATTACATTTTCTAATAATTACCAATAAGAAGCATCTTTTTCTGTATATATTGGCCATCTCTATGTCTCCTTTGGAACAATGTCTATTTAGGTCTTCTCCCCCTTTTTTGATTGGGTTGTTTGGGGGGTTATTTGTTTGTTTGTTTGCTTTTGAGTTGTATGAGCTGTTTGTATATTTTGGAAATTAAGCCCATGTAGGTGGCATCATTTACAAATATTTTTGCAATCTCTAGGTTGTATTTTTGTTTTATGTATGGTTTCCTTTCTTGTGCAAAAGCTTATAAATTTAATTAGGTCCCATTTGCTTATATTTTCTTTTGTTTCTGTTGCCTTGATAGATTGACCTAACATTTGTACAATTTATGTCAGAGGATGTTTTGCCTACATTCTCTTCCAGAAATTTTATAGTGTCTGGTCTTATATTTAAGTCTTTAAGCCATTTTGAGTTTATTTTTGTGTATGGTGGAAAGTGTATTTTTTTTCAAGTGTTTTGTGAAATTTTTTATATTGTTATTTCCTCAACACAATTACATGTATACATACATGTATACATTCTTTTTTCTTCCATTATCATGCTCCATTATAAATGGCTAGACATAGATCCCAAAGTTTCACAGCAGGATCTCATCGCTAAGCCATTCTAAAAGCAATAGTTTGTATCTATTAACCCCAAGCTCCCAATCCATTCCCCTTCCTCCCCCTCCCCCCAGGCAACCACAAGTCTATTCTTCAAGTCCATGATTTCCTTTTCTGTGGAAGGTAACAAAGGTTCATTTGTGTCACATATTAGATACCAGATATAAGTGATATCATATGGTATTTTTCTTTCTCTTTCTGACTTACTTGACTCAGTATGAAAGTCTCTAGTTCCACCCATGTTGCTGCAAATGGATATTTCTTCTTTTTTATGGCTGAGTAGTATTCCATTGTGTATATATACCACATCTTCCTAATCCAGTTGTCTGTCAGTGGACATTTGGGTTGTTTCCATGTCTTGGCTATTATGAATAGAGCTGCAATGAACATGCAGATGCATATGTCTTTTTTAAGGAAAATTTTGGCCAGATGTATGCCCAAGAGTGGGATTGCTGCGTCATATGGTAGTTTTATGTATAGTTTTCTAAGATACCTCCATACTGTTCTCCACAGTGGTCATACCAGCTTACATTCCCCCCAAGAGTGCAGAAGGATTCCCTTTTCTCCACAACCCCTCCAGCATTTGTTATTTGTGGACTTCTTAGTGATGGCCATTCTGACTGGTGTGAGGTGGTATCTCATGGTAGTTTTGATTTGCATTTCTCCAATAAGGGATGTTGAGCATTTTTTTCATGTGCTTGTTGGCAATCTGTATCTCTTCCCTGGAGAACAGTCTATTCAGGTCTTTTGCCCATTTTTCCATTGGTCATTGGTTTTTTTGCTGATGAGTTGTATCAGTTGCTTGTATATTTTAGAGATGAAACCCTTGTCAGCTGCTAAATTTGAAATTATTTTCTCCCATTCTGTAAGTTGTCTTTTTCTTTTCTTTTTAGTTTCCTTTGCTGTGCAAAAGCTTATCAGTTTTGTTTAGGTCCATTGATTTATTTTTGCTTTTATTTCTGTTGCTTTGGGAGACTGACCTGAGAAAACACTTGTAAGGTTGATGTCAGAGAATGTTTTGCCTATATTCTCTTCCACGAGTTTGATGGTGTCTTGCCTTATATTTAAGTATTTAAGCCATTTTGAGTTTATTTTTGTGCCTGGTGTGAGGGTGTGTTCCAGTTTCATTGATTTGCATGCAGCTGTCCATGTTTGCCAGCAACTCTTGCTGAAAAGACTGTCTTTTTCCCATTTTATTCTCCTGCCTCCTTTGTCAAAGATTAATTGACCATAGGCATCTGGGTTTATGTCTGCATTCTCTATTCTGTTCCATTGGTCTGTCTGTCTGTTTTGGTACCAGTACCACACTGTCTTAATGACTGTGTATTTGTAATAGTGCCTGAAGTCTGGAAGAGATATGCCTCCTGCTTGGTTTTTGTTTCTCAGAATTGCTTTGGCAATTCTGAGTCTTTTGTGGTTCCATATAAATGTTTGGATTGTTTGTTCTACTTCTGTGAAAAATGTCATGGGTAATTTGGGAGGTATTTCATTGAATCTGTAGATTGCTTTGTGTAGTATGGCCATTTTTACAATAGTAATTTATCCCACCCACAATCATAGAATATCTTCCCATTTCTTTTCATCTTCTTTAATTTCCTTGATTAATGTTTTATAGTTCTTGGCATATAAGTGATTTACCTCCTTGGTCACGTATTTTATCTTTTATGGAGCAATTTTAAAAGTTATTGTATTTTTGTGTTCCTTTTCTAAAATTTCATTGTTAGTATACAGAAATACGACTGATTTCTGAATGTTAATCTTATACCCTGCTACTTTGCTGAATTTCTTGATCAGTTCAAGTAGTTTTTGGGTTGAGTCTTTAGGGTTTTCTATATATAGCATCATGTCATCTGCATACAGTGACAGTTTTATCTCTTCTCTTCCAATTTGGATGCCTTTTATTTCTTTTGTTTGTCTGATTGCTGTGGCTAGGACTTCCAATACTGTGTTGAATAACAGTGGTGAGAGTGGGCATCCTTTTCTTGTTACAGATTTTAGTGGAAAGGCTTTCAGCTTTTCTCTATTGAGTATTATATTGGCTATGGGTTTGTTTTAAATGGCATTGATTATGTTAAGGTATGTTCCCTCTATACCCACTTGATGAGAGTTTTTATCGTGAATGGATGTTGGATTTTGGTTCTTTGAAAAAGTAAACAAAATTGACAAACCTCTGGCTAGACTCACCAAGACGAGGAGAGAAAAACACCCAAATAAACAAAATAAGAAATGAAAAAGGAGAAATCACAATGGATACTGCAGAAATACAAAAAACCATATGAAAATACTATGAACAATTATATGCCAACAAATTTGACAGCCTAGAAGAAATGGATTACTTTCTAGAGTCTGCAGCCTGCCAAAACTGAATCAAGAAGAAATAGATCAACTGAACAGACGGATCACTAGAAATGAAATTGAATATGTCATAAAAACCTCCCTATGAATAACAGTTCAGGACCAGATGGCTTCACAGGCGAATTCTACCAATCATACAAAGAGGAACTTAGACCCATCCTCCTTAAACTTTTTCAAAAGTTTAAAGAAGAAGGAACACTCCCAAAGACATTCTATGGCACCCACATCACCCTAATTCCAAAACCAGACAAAGATACCACCAAAAAAGAAAACTATCAACCAATATCTTTGATGAATACAGATGCAAAAATTCTCAACAAAATTTTAGCCAACCAAATCCAACAACATATCAAAAAGATTATACACCATGACCAGGTGGGATTCATCCCAGGTTCACAAGGATGGTTCAACATATGCAAATCAGTCAACGTCATACACCACATTAACAAAAGAAAGGTCAAAAACCATATGATCATCTCAATAGATGAAAGTGTATTCTAACTTCACTGATTTATATCAGCTGTCCAACTTTCTCAGGACTACTTGCAAAGGACACTATCTTTTCCCAATTGTATATTTTTGCCCCCGTTTGTCAAAGACTAATTGACCTTCAGTGTGTGTGTGTGTTTATGGGCTCTATATGTCTGCTTTTGAACATACCAGGCAGTTTTGATTACTGTATCTTTGCAGTATTGTCTGAAGTCTGGGTGTGTTATGCCTGCAGCTTTATTCTTTTTCCAAAGGACTGTTTAGGTAATTCTGGGTCTTTTATGATTCTACATAATTTTTTGGATTATTTTTTCTAGTTCTGTGAAAAGTAGTATGAGTAATTTGACAGGTCACGTTAAATCTGTGGATTGCTTTGGGTAGTATGGATATTTTAACAATATTAAATTCTTCCAATCCAAGAGCATGGAATATTTTTCCATTTTTTAAATTGTCTTCAATTTGATATTGGCCTGTAATTTTCTTTTGATACTAGAGTGGTAGCCATAGAATGACTTTGGGTGTGTTCCCTCCTTTTCAATCACTTGGAATAGTTTGAGAAGGAGTGACATAATTTCTTCACAGTCAAAAAAAATTCATCCAAAGTATTTATCTTTATGTAAACTTCATACATGGTTGCTTTTTATTATATTCACTTATTCTTTAATTTTATTCTGCCTTCTCTCTAGAAAGTGTAATTTTCTTCAATTTATTTCACCTTTTAATACTAGTAAAATATTTTTATATTCTGTTCTTTTATTTATGAAAAATTACTCTGTATAATTTTACCCAATATCAATTACATTTTATGATGATTTTGCGATAAGTATGTAAGAAATGAAAAGCAGGAGCATATTTGCTCCTTGGACAATGTATAAGTCATAGAATATCTTCTGAGATATTTTCAGTATTACATTATTATTTAAGAGTAGATTAGTATAGTTCCCTGGTGGCTCAGCGGGTTAAGGATTCTGCCTTGTCATTGCTGTGGCAAGGGTTTAATTCCTGGCCTAGGAACTTCCATGTAACCTGGGTGTGGCAAAAAAAAAAAAAAGAGTGGATTAGTGTATTGCTAAGTAGTTGTGACAAATCTTTAGTATCATTTTATATACCATTTATTTCTGTGCTTGTTTATCAGGTCAAAGAATACAGTATAACAAACAATGAAGTAAAAATTGTAGCATAGGAGTTCCTGCTGTGGCACAGTGGGTTAAGAATCCAACTTCAGTGGCTCTGGTTGCTGCAGATGCATGGATTCGATCTCTGGCCTGGTGCAATGGGTTAAAAGATCTGGTGTTGGAGCAGCTGTGGCATAGTTTGCAGCTGCAGCTCAGATTCAGTCCTTGGGCCCAAGAACTCCCATATGCCATGGGTGCAGTCTGAAGCCATTAAAAAAATTGTTGGATAAAAATGAAGAGTTAACAGGGAAAATGTACTTACATCATTTCATTGTTTGTAAAATAGATTTTCTTCAATTCTATAGTCATTATGTATAAGAATTTGAAGCATTCCTGTAACACGTGCTATTGTCTCCCATCTTATTTAAATCTGTAATTTTAGAAAACCATTATTATAATAAAAGGAATACTTATATTACTTATTAAGAGCATAACTTACCTCATTTTCAATTAAACATTTTTTAATGAAAAAAAAAAAGAAAACCCCAGTGAAGCCATCTGGTCCTGGACTTTTGTTTTCAGGGTGTTGTTTTTATATTATTATTATAGATTGCATTTCATTTCTAGTGATTGGTCTGTTCAAATTTTCTATTCAGTCTTAATTCAATTTTAGTGGAATGTATGTTTCTAGAAAATTGTCCACATCTTCTAGGTTGTCCAGTTTGTTGGCATATAATAGTTCATAGCACTTTCTTAGTTTTTTTATGTATTTCTATGTTATGAATTGTGAGTCCTCCTCTTTCATTTCATATTTTGTTTATTTGGGGACTTTCTTTTCTTTTTGGTGGACCTGACAAGAGGTTTGTCAATTTTGTTTACCCTTTCAAAAAAATCAACTCTTGGTTTTACTGATTTTTTAAATTGTTTTCCAATCTCTGTTTTGTTTATTTCCTGTCTCATTTTTATTACTTCCACACTTCTCAAACCTAAGATTTTGTTTTTTCATCTTTTCTCACTCTTTTAAGTGGTATGGTAGGTTAGGTTTTTTTTATCTGAAAATGTTCTTGATTTTGAGAAAGGCCTATGTCATAATGAACTTACCTCTAAGAACTACTTTCGCTGGATTTTGTATGGTTTTTTTTTCATTGTCATTTGTCTCAAGGTATTTTTTTTGTCTTCTTCTCTTTCTAAGGCCACATGTACAGCATATGGAGGTTCCCAGGCTAGGGGTCCAATTGGAGCTGTAGCCACCAGCCTACACCACAGCCACAGCCACAACAACGTAGGATCTGAGCCTTGTCTGTGACCTACAACATAGCTCAGGGCAATGCCAGATTCTTAACCCACTGATCAAGGCCAGGGATTGAACCCACATCCTCATGGATGCTAGTTGGGTTCATTAACCACTGGGCCACTATGGGAACTCCTTAAGTTATTGTTTTTAATTTCCTTTTTGATTTCATCTTTGACCCATTCGTGTTTTTAGTAGCATGTTTTTAGTCTCCATGTAATTTTTTTTCCCAATTGTACTCCTGTTGTTGACCTTCAGTTTCATGACACTGCAGTCAAAAAGATGCTTCAAATAAATTCTATCCTCTTAAATATGTTGAGGTTTGTTTTGTGTCTTAGTATGTGGTCTATTCTAGAGTATTTTCTATTTTCATATGAAAAGGATATGTTTGGGGATTTTTATGTAATGGCTTGAAAATACCAGTGAAGTCTAACTGTTCTATTGCACCATTTAGAACCTATTTTGTATTATTGATTTTCTGTGAACAATATCTTTCAATTAATATGAAAGAGGTGTTAAAGTCCCAAAATAGTATTGTATTCCCATCAATTTCTCCCTTTGTATCTGTTAATATTTGCTGTATGTATTTATGTTTTCCTTTGTTGGGTGCCTAGTTGTTGATGAGTGTAATAGCCTCTCCTTCTATTGATCTTTTTATCATTATATACTGTCCTTATTTACCTTTCTTTCTGGCCTTTGTTTTAAAGTCTATTTTGTTGGATATGACTATTGCTACTCCTGCTTTCTTGTCATTTCTATTTGCGTGAAGTATCTTTTTTCATACCTTCGCTTTCAATCTATCTTCCACAAGTGATTTTAAGCTACTAATGTGATTTACACAGAGTTGGGAATAGAGGTACTCAAAAGGCTTTTGGGAACCAGGATAAACCAGTAATTCCAACACAAGACTGTTAATGTCCCTTTCCTGGGGCACTATCTCTGGCACTCTCCTTATGGGATACCTCTCAAGTATGATGTACAAGTATCCAGATCTTTGAGTCTTAGTCTCTTCATTCTCATTTGCATTTCTGAATGGAAAAGCTCTCATTCTGCTCCTATTTTGTAATAATAAGGCTCAGTGGTCTATTTTAAAGAATTCAATGGCCTTTTGAAAAAAAACACAAGTAACTGGCTTCTTTCTTATCCTTCTAGAATGATAAGGAAAATCCTTTCCCTGAAAACACAGTAACCTGCCTATAAAAACTATAAAAATAGTTTCATTCTTCAGAAAGTATTCTTCTCTCCAATTAGACCAAAGAAATTTTTCTAAAAATCACACACTATACACACACACAAACTCAGAGAGAGAGAGAGAGGGAGGTAGAAAGGGAGGGAAAGAGAGAATTGAACTTATTACATGCTGTCTCAAAAGCAAAACCAAACAGTCAAATCTCAAATATGTTACTAAATTTCCTCATTGTATATTGCAGATTTGTATTCTTATTAAACATATTAGCTTGTTTTTCACCTCCAAAAGAGGTATATTAAAATTTTCCACTATGATGTTAGAGTTGTAATTTTTCCTTTTACTTCTCTCAATTTTTTTTCTTTACGAATTTTGAAATGATATTATTGAGTGTGTGAAAATATATGTTTGTGCTATGTTTCTGGTGGAATGACCGTTTATCATCATGTAATGTTTTTAAACATCTCTATTAATGATTTTGTCCTAAGGTCTATTTTCTTTTTTTTTCTCCTTGGGCCGCTCCACGGCATATGGAGGTTCCCAGGCTAGGGGTCGAACTGGAGCCATAGATGCTGGCCTATGCCACAGCCACAGCAATGTGGGATCTGAGCTGGGTCTGCAACCTACACCATAGCTCATGGCAATGCTGGATCCTTAGCTCAATGAACGAGGCCAGGGATTGAACTAGCAACCTCATGGTTCCTAGTTGGATTTGTTTCCACTGTGCCACAATGGGAACTCTGACTTTCCTTTAGATTTAAACACAATCTAATCTTCCTGTTGCTACTCTTTATTTTCTTTAGTTTCCTTTTTTAATCTGCAATCATTTTATCTCTAGGCAAAGATATCCTTTTAGTATTCTATCTACTATGAGTTTGATAATTCCTTCAGATTGTGATTTATGAAAATATTCTTATTTTGTCAAAATTTCTAAAGAATATTTTTGGTGTGTAGAATTCTAGTTCAGCAGGGTTTTATTCCTATGGTATTTTGAAAATACCATTCAATTATTTCTAGCTTGCATCATTAAGAATTCAGCAGAATGTCTTTGGACTTTTTCTTTTCTTTCTTCCTTTCCTCCTCTCTTCCTTTCATTCTTTCTTTCTATCTTTTTCTTTTTGTCTTTTTAGGGCTGCACCCACAGCACATGTAAGTTCCCAGGCTAGGGGTTGAATCAGAGCTGCAGTTGACAGCCTACACCACAACCACAACAAGGCAGGATCCAAGCCATATCTGTGACCTACACCACAGCTCCTGGCAAAATGCTGGATCCTTAACCCACTGAGAGGGGCCTGGGATCAAACTCACATGCTCATGGATACTAGTCAAGTTTGTTACTGCAGAGCCATGATGGGAATTCTGATTTTTTTAATCAAAGATGTCTTTATTTCCCTCTTTGATGGCTTTTGATATTTTTTTTCATAAGCTAATACTTTGATGAGTTAAAATGTATTTCCTTTGTAGTTTTTCCTGCTTAGTGTTTGTAACAATTCTTGAATCTAGAGTTTTATGTACTTCAGCAATTTTAGAAGTTCTTTCCACCACTGTCTCTGCAATAGTTGTTTCTGCTGTACTATATAATTTTACTCTTATGGTACCAAAATTACACATGTTTTAGATTTTTCATTTTGATCCATATCTTTCTGTATTTTCAAATCTTCTCTTCTCTCTCTCCATGATTCTATCTGTGGATTCTGTCTTATTTTCACATTCATTAATTTTCCCTTTGTTTACATTGAATCTGTTGTTATGATCTCATATTGGGTTGTTAATTTCAGTTTTATTTTTTCAGTTCTGTCATTTGATTTTTTAACATATTCTAGTTCTCAGATAAAATTTTTCATCTGTTTATCTTCCAGTCTAATAATTGGGATGTGGAAATCCTAGTTTTTAAGAAGTCTAAGTTTTATAAATTCTAGATATGAATCTCTTTCAGATCTACTACACTTGCATGCTTTTATTTTTTTAATCATTCCATTTTATATCCTTGCATACCTAGTAAATTTCTGCATCTTGTCAGAAAAAAAATTGTAATAATATGAACATCTGGATAACATTCTTTTGCTCTAGGAAGGATAAAACTTTTCTTCTATCAGGTAATTACAGTAGAGGCAGGTCACAATACAATTTTGGACTGATCTATTTTAGATCTGGCCTTTGTGAAGTAGGATCTAGTTTCAGATTTTGTTTACAACTTGTAGATACCCTTCAAGGGTCCTCAAATAGTCAGGACTAATGTGAGGAAAGCAATGCATGAAGGGCATAGGACTTAAGAAATGAATTCAGCCCAAAATTTTGCACCAATACACACCTAATTTGCCTCACTTGAGATCTAGCTCTGGTACTAAAATCTGTATTTTACAAGCATCTGTTCTGAATTCTCTATTCTGCTTCACACCTTCCATAAGACTGCCTAAGATCTTATTGCTTCTCAGCTTCTTTGCCTTGACTTATAAATTAGCAAAAACATCAAAAGGAAATATAAAGCCTTAATATCATGTTCATCTAATTGTACTTCTTCTTGGATTTTTTAGCACCTAAGTCATCTTTTCCTTTGTAGTTATCCTATGCTTTTGAATAGATTTTTTTTAAAAAATCTGTCTTTTTCAGTTATTCTCTTCAGCATTGTTGGTCTGAAAGAAGCAAGTCTATCACAGCCCAAAACAAAAAGCCCTTTGTTTTTCTATGTGTGTATGCTGATGACGGGTTGAGAGATAACATCACATTTTTCTAAAATTGTAAATACAGATTTTGGACGTTTTAAATCATCCACATGAATCTTCCCCATTTTTTGTCCATTATTTCCATGTTTGTGTTCATCAGAATTTTTTCTTGAGAGATAACATCCATGCAATGCATGAAATGCTCCCCATATTCTGACAAATTACAAATTTATAAATCCATCCTAGAACATTTAACTGGGCTTCAACCCCATACTTCAAACACTTTATGGAATACCTCTCTCTGGATATCTTCTGGACTCTTAGAACATGTTATGACCAAAACAGAAATCATCATCTTCCTTTTCAATGCCTTACCACTCTAAACTTACTTTCCTTCTCCTCTTCCTTTACTTACTCAATGATAGTTTCTTTCTGCAGTGGCCTATCTAAAACTACAAACTTTATAAAGTCATCTTCTATTCTTCTATCTTAAGATTCAAGCCCTCGGTATACATGAGTATGTGTGTATGTGTGTATATAGATATATAGACACACAATATACATATTATATATATTATAAAATATTTAAATATGTTCCCTTTGCCTCCCACTCATACAATGAGTTGCCCTAATTTAGGACTTATAATTTCTCACCTGGACTTTCCTAACATCTTGTTAATTCAGGGATGGCAATTGCTTAGATTATGCCTGCTGCTACTTTCTCTTCTTTCTCTTCTTATAATAAGCATCACTCCTTTATTACTGGAGACTTTCCTGATGAGACCAGATGCAGTCCTGAAGTCTTCAAAACACATTCCATTGACACTCTGCTAGACTTGATAATCAAGTGGAAACTCATTAGTCAACTCCTCTCTATCCTTCTCCACCAGATTGGCTGTAGAAAGAATAGATTGTACCACCAAAGATACATCACTAAGGGAAATCTGATTATGTCACTTCCATGTTTAAAAACCTACGAGTCACTTCTTGCTTACAAAAGAAGGTAACACCTCACTGGTTGAGTGTATCAGGCTGTTTACTATTCAATTCTAATGGAAGAGTTCAGAGTTAAATAAAATACAGGTATTTTAATCATTTATGACAACGCACATCCCATTTCTGCAAATCTGAAGGTCTTTTATGTTTCTTTTGTTCATGCTATCACTTCTTCCTAAAATTCCCTTCCCCATATACTACAAGTCTGCTTAATTCCTACAGATTATTAATATTTCCTAAACTTCTCTGAGCAGAATTAGTTGATCCTTCTTCTGGATCTCCAGAACACTTTTTAAAACTTTAAAAGAACACAGAATTTCTTGTTATTGTGTTTTCATTATTTTTATTTTAATTAAAGTATAATTGATTTACAATGTTGTGCCAATTTATGCCGTACAATAAAGTGACCCAGATATATATATATATATATATATACACACACATTCCTTTTCTCACATTATCTTCCATCATATTCTATCCCAAGATATATGCTTCCTTATGCTGTACAATAGGACCTCATTGCTTTACACATATGTCTAGAAGATCACTCCAAGTGACAACTTTGTCCTCACTCAATTCCAAATGCCTATCAGGTGCTCAATTGATATATCTCAAAAGAATACATTCAGTTGGAAACCCACTTTTCCTCTTTGTGAACACTGAAAACAGTTTGCTTCTTTTCATTTAGTCACTTATTCAACAAATACATTTTGAACATCTACTATGTGTTTTTCATGACCAGCATCCATGATAGAATTCTGTCATGTCAGCCAAAACATCACACTATATCTAAAACAACAGGAACCAAATGAGAACCTCTTTAAGTAGGCTTCACACAAACATTTCAGTTTATCATGTTCCCTTTCATGGGTGAAGGAACTGTAAATGAAGTATTTGGCTGTCAGAGGGTTATAGCACAATTCTTGGCTCACTTTAATAAATATTGATCTTGTATAAATTACTCAGGAGAGGCAGTGGATGGTTCTCTGAGCAACACACACATGCAGTCCCCACTCCCTTTTTTGCAAAGACATAAATCATTTATGAATAGAGCCCCACATGCTCTATGAATAAGTCTCTTGGATTCCAAGATGTCTGATACTCAAGCATTTTTCACATTTGAGTGCAGACCTAAACTTAAGTAAGCAGTCAGACTACATGGAGTTACATGGCCCTTTTGTTCTCTGAAAGATGAGAGATGCATAATAGATTTCCAAGAGTAAACATTGCATGCTTCCAACTAAACATCATTAAATGTGACTGCACATTCATGCCTTTAATAAAACTGAAGGAAAGGGGGGAGCTCTTTAGAAACATCCCACGTCATGATCAATCAAGTTTAAGTTTTAGTTGCAGGTGGAATGTGGAGAGTTAGTGTGTGTATATGCAATTGTGCAGAATTTGTTTTCTTTGATTATGGCTGAATCGAGGCTTCAGTTTCATCTGGAAAGTTGTGACTAGCACAATGAGGGGTCTTTGTATGGTGAGGAATCATTAAAATAAAAAATGAAAGCACAAGCAAACACTGGTTTTCAGGGATTTTAGTGGTAAGATTACTAATTAGTGTGTTTAATCTTAGGGGAATTCATCACTGAAAAGACAGGAATAGGGATAAGAGACAGACTGACAGATAGCATGTGGTCAGTTGGCAGGTCCTGGAGTTTGTCATTCAAGCTCATACAAAGGGTCAAACTGCTGAAATTTCTTGGGAGAAATAAAGGAAAGTGACTTACGTTTTTCTGAACATTTATTTATGTGACATTTCCCACGTTTAATATCTTTTGCCCTCCTATGGAAAATTTTCATATTCCGTACATTTTTGTAAGTGTTAGTCACAATTTTAAAGGCAGGTAACTCATGACATAAGAAATCATATATTTCAGAATTGATGGACAGAAACCCTTTAAAGAGGGCTCAGAGATATACAAGAGGATTATTGCAGAATTATTCATAAAGGAGAAAGTAGAAAACCACCAAAACACCTGCAATAGGAGATAGGTTCAACCTGCTGGGGAACATTCCGACAAAGAAATGAAATGCAGCAATTAAAAGAGCAGTAGCTAGATATAAATATACCACATAGAGTTTGTCCAAGTTGTGTTGAATTTTAAGAAAAAAGAGGCTGTAGAAGAGCATTTATGCTGTGATTCCTTTTATTTATTTTTTTCTTTTTCATCTGCACTCTTGGCACATGAAAGTCCCCAGTCCAGGGACTAAATGATTGAATCTAAGCCACAACTGTAGCCTACGTCACAGCTGTGGTAATTCTGGATCCCCACTGCACTGAGCCTTGATAGACATGTGCTGCCTCAGAGACAACATCACATCCTTAACCTACTGTGTCACAGCAGACACTCCTGTGCTTCCTTTTAAAACAAATAAAGCAAAACTACCATATCATGTAGATATACCAGATATGGTGTATGATGGTTTATGTCTTGGTAATTAATTAGAGCTTGAGGGGGAGGAACTTTCACTTTTGTATTACATATGTCTGTATTAGTTGAATTTATTCTAACACATAAGGGTTGCTTGATTAGTTTTGGTAAAGAAAAAGAGTCCCTTTAAAAAAAAAAAAAAGCTGATTCATATTCCAGATTCAAGCTCAGATGTTATCTTATCTAGGAGTGATTTTTTTTCCCTTTTCTGAAAAGCAGTAGATTTTTGTACAAATTTTGTGACACTGCTGCATATTGTTGCAACAGTAGGTAGGGAATACTTTTTTTGCTATCCGAAGACTAGAGTTCAGATCCAGTTCTGCCTCTTTTTAACAGAAGAGTACTCTTGGAAAATGCTGTAACTTCTAAACCTAAATCTTCCATTCTTCACAATGGAAGGAACAGCAGTAACTCCACATATTCCTCGGGAATTGTAAGTGAGAGGCATGCATATACTGATCACTTGTTTTCTTGTCTTGTGCATCTTACTACTTTCCAATCCTCATGAGAGCATGGACCCTACACTCATTAATTCATTCAGTAGAATTGTGTCAGGCACTATACTAATCTTTATAACAATAAACAAGAAAGGTGGCATCTTCTCCCTTAGGAAACTTAACAATTAGTTGGAGATAACACATATATAATCAGACTATTGCCCGAGAGTGTCCTAAGTGTTATAATAAGAGAATCAAAAGACTTCTTCTGAAGGAAGGGATATTTTGCACTGAGACCCAGAGGATGAATAAGTTTTAACAGACAAAGAAGGTAGAGGGAATTTGAAGAGTGTGTCAAAGTAGAGGGAGAAGACTAAATGACAGTGTAGAGTGCTGAGAATATAAATATGTTCAGCGTGGCTGGAACATAAAGGGTGAGCAGAGGGGGGTGAATTATGAGAATGTGTACCTCCCTGACATGCTCCCTCATCCTCCCTATGTGTGGCTGACTCTCCCCAATAATTATTGGGACCTCACAGCATCCTAGGTTGGAATTAGATGTCTTCCAAGCAACTGGACAGAACAATCACTAGAGGATAAAACATTCTGAGACTCAGAAAGCCAGCATCACTTGAATATACATGTAGAGATCCAGCAGCCTCCAGGATACTATAATCCATTCAATCTTTTTCAGAGTTAGGACACAGGACAGGTGAACTGTTCTAAGATACGTAAGAAGGGAGATGGAGGGTGAAGGAGCTAAAGAGATGCTTTTATGTTTGCTTTGAGCAGGGGATATGTCAGGAAGAGGTATAAATCAACTTGGCCATGTCCTTGGTGCAATTACAAGCAAAGATTCAGAGAGAGAGTGGTTGTATAAACATCCAAATCTAAGTTCCTTAAAAATCAGGAGGCCTCTGTCCATACAGAATCTGCTGGCATTAAGATTAATACTTGAAATTTAAAAAGATACACTGCATTCAAATACCATAGCACAAAGACTAAGAATTATAGCATTTTGGTGCTCAAACAGGCTTTTTAAGGGACCTGGTTTTGTCTTATTTCATAGAGGATGAAACCTGATGTCCAAGGACAATGAACTCTAGCCATTTGCCCATCTACGAATTTTCCCTAATGAGTGCCTACTGGCTATTCTCAGTCCTATATGCTGGGGAGGGAAAGAAGAAGGGTGTCTACCTCAGGGTGCCTGGTGTTTAGCATCTAGTAGTAAATGATGCAAGGCATTTTCAGATATGACACAATACAGTGGGAAACAGAGTAAAAGATGGAGGAAAGGATTCAGGAAGCTTTTATTGGAGGAGGTAGCTCTGAACTTGTTCTGCAGAAGTGCTAGCATTTCCCACATTTGAAAAGGGAAGAGAACACTGAAGACAGAGCAATCAGGACACACAGACAATGCCATAAACATGCTAAATCAAGAGAGGAGTTGGCAATATAGTATTCATAAAGTAGCTGTAATTTTCCACCACCTGGTCAGGATAAGCATGGCACTTCCTCAACATCAATCACACACTTGAATTGTAAGAAACTCCAGAGGCTATGGATGAACTCACTTCTTCCAATACCATATTTGCAGACAAACGTATTACAGTTGTTTCTAAGAGGGCTTTCCTCCGGCTGACTTTTCTTTTTCAAATGGTAAAGAAAGAAATAATCATGAATGGGTATTGACCACATAATTCAGATTTGTATGGAAGGAAATAAATTTTTTCATGCAAGGGGACTAAGTGGAGAAAGCGGTGGAAGTTGGGCAGATGCATTTTAAATATATTAAGTGATTGTGTGCCTAATTTTACTTACTCTTCACAACAACTTAGGGTGTGAATATTACCCCATCTTAGGAACGAGAAAAAAATCAAGGATCACAGACATTGCTCCAAATTTTTATGAAAAAATTCACATAAACAGGAAAGTAGAAATAAATGTACAGTGAACAACATGTCTATCCACCAACTAGATTCTGTAATTAACATTGTGTTATTTTTTCTTTATCAAGATTTGTCCTTTAAAAAAATTCTGACTATATAAAAACCAGCAATTGTAAGTATATTAATAAGTCTACAAACAATTATAAAAATGAGAATATCGTACCATAGGTCCCATGAGGTCAAAAACTACGTTTGTTTATTTATGTCTGTAGAGCCAGTGCCCAGATTGGTTCTTGGCACAGAGTTGGCCTTTGGTAAATCTTCACCGAATGAATGAATGACATAGTACCAGTGAATGAAAATGGATTTCAGCTAAAGTAGCTAATGTGGTATACTCTCTGATAGGTTAATAAGAGAGAAACAAATGTTTTATAGATGGAAGGAAACACAATTCATGAGGGATCAATATATCGGAGGGTTGTCAGTTAAGTGAAGACAAAAATAAGCTAGTGTTTCTGCATCACCTGACATACTTCAAGAGAGTGTGAGAGGTTAAAACTAACATATCAAACTCGTTGGTTAGTGATCAGTTACACAAGTAGAAGAGGGGGAACAATTGCTTAGTGGAATACATATATTTAAAATGTGAAAGAGTAGAAAGGAAATGGATTATTATGAGCCAGTAGAATAAATATGTGGTTTAAAAAGATAAACCATACTTAGCACTAACAGAAAAAAAAATTAATTACAAGAAGCAACCATCCCAGTGTACTCTGAGTAGTACAGAGTACTACTAATAGTGCTAGTGAGTGAATCTTATGTGTGTACAGGAATAGAGGAGGGAGATTTGGGTAAGAAAAAGTGAGAAAATTATTGGAGATTGGAATAATTTACATTTATAAACTAAGAAAGAGAGAATAGGGGAGAATGTGTTAATGACCTTCAAATATTTGAAGGGCTGAAAGAAAATGAAGTGGAGATAATGCTTTCACAATGGCAGCTGGGCTGAGTATATTTACATGTACCTATATATACGTAAAGTATAAGTATAGTCATATGTTACATGTTTAATGTATAAAATATACACACTCACATGTGAATTAAATCCTAAGGATTTTAATATGAGTTGTTACCCTTCCTACTCCAGAAACAGACAGGAGGTGGATGAGATAAACTTGCAGGGAAAGCTAGCAATCAGGACTCCCATGAAAGAACACAGCTGTAAAACAGGAAAAACAGCACAGATGATCCATGATCAGGGGCTGTCTACCTCTGGTGTCTCTTATGAGAGTAGGAAAGTAGCCAGGCCAGTTAAATGCTGTCTGTCACACACATACACCAGAAACAGAGGAATCTGCCTTGAGATAAGAGGAGTGAATGTGGGAGCTTCTGGAAGACAGGCAGGGCAGTTCTGAGGTGCTGGGATACAGGAGACACTCCCTGGAGGCCTGGCTAATAATGGGAACTGGGGGAGAATGAGTCTCAGCAATAGCTCTCACACTTCCTCTAAGGAAGCAGAAAGTCTGACTTGTGAGCTCAACTGCAAAGGTGAACACCAAACATGCAAGAAAATTCTATAGTGTAAAAAGAGATAATAAATTCGACAAGCAAATCTTACACCCAAAGAAAGAGAGTTAATAGAACATTTAGAACTGGGCTTGTGGAAACAGGATGAATATGTTCTTCATTATTCCTGAGAGTAAAGCTAAGGCCAGTAGATAAAGGTAGCAGGAAGTTAAACTTCAGCATAGTTTTCAAACTATGATCTTCTAACACTGGACTTCAATCAAGTGCATACAAACTCCAGCGTGACAAAATCTTGCCATTTTAATTCAATATTCAGTGAACGGTATGGAAACGCTCATGATCAAAACAGAGCCACTTAACAACAACAATGCCATCATCAACCACAACAATAAAAAGATCTATCTATCTACCTACCTATGTTTAGCCAACAGACTGAAATTAATTGGCCCAGATATCAGGGAACAGGAAGAAAGAACCTGTGGTCACTGGCCCTGGTATATAGTAGTCCTACAATAAGTATTTGTCAAATAGACCTAAGCACCATTGATACAAATATATATTCGTAACAGGCCTGGTGCTCACTGACTTTTCATTCTAGTGGGAAAGCCAGCTAATAAATAAATATATAATATAAATGTAAGTAGTGATCATTTCCATAAGGGAAAAATGCAGATGGCTACAGATATGTGGGATTAATTTTGTTGGTTTTGTTGGTTTTGGAGGTAAAAGACTAGACAGGGAGATGAGACAGGAGTGAAATGAGGTGAAGGAAAATTCGCCTATCATTGTGGACCAAATTATGCCAGGACTTATTGGCTAAAAACAACATTTCTTATCTCAGGGTTTCAGTGTGTTTGGGACCTTGGTGTGGCTAATCTGGTCCCAGAGTCTGGCTCAGTGTCTATCACGAGGATACAGTCACTGTGTCCCTTGGGACTACAATCCTTGCAAAGCCAGACAGGACAGGGAAGGGTTCTCTTCAGTCTCACTCAGGAGATTGTAGGTGGACTCAGTTCCTCCTAGGCTGATGGATAGAGGGTCTTAGCTCCTGACTGATGTTGGCCAAGAGACCACTCTCGGTACTTTGTCAGATCACCCTCTCTGGAGAGCAGCTAACAAATGGCAACTCACTTCATCAGAACAAGTGAGAAGAGCCAGAGAGAGGGAGTGAGCAAGAAGGATGTCACAGTCATTCATAGCCTAATTTCTAGGTGACATCCCATCACTGTTACTCTTCATCGCAGGTATCTTCTAGTCTCTTCTTTATAAGCAAGTCACTAGGTCCAGCTGACACACCAGGGAAGGGATCAAACAGATATAAATCCCAGGAGGGAGATCACTGGAAAGCTTCTAACTGCAGGAGTGTTGTGGTCCACAGATCTGGGGGAGCACCCCAGATGTTGGAACAGCAAATGCAAAGTCCAAGGCATGTTTGAGGGACAGAGAAAAGGCTGGAGAGAAATAAGAAAAAGAGGAGATGGAGCATAGAAAGTAGGCAGGGGTCATGGAACTTTTTAGGTCTCAGTAGTTTGGACTAGATTATGAATATGAAGAAAATTCCCTTGGAGGGATTTGAGTAGGGGACGTTGAATTAACCTTTCTTCTATGAGTGATAGCAAAGGTTACATTCATCCCACTTCATGTATTTGTTTCTTGATGTACTTTTATTAACCTTCAAGGGGCAGGGGGCAGTTCCAAAGGAAACTTTCCACAGAAAAGAAAATGGTGGACCTGGGGAATGGACTTATGGTTGCCAAGTGGGAAAGAGGGAGTGGGAGGGACTGGGAGCTGGAGTAAATAGAGGCAGCATGTTGCCTTTGAGATGGATTAGCACTGGGAACTCTGTCTAGTCACTTATGATGGAACATGTAATGTGAGAAAACAGAATGTATACATGTAAGTGTAACTGGGTCACCATGCAGTACAGTAGAAAAAAAAATGTATATAAATAAAAGATTTAAAAAATGTTCTGTTATTTTACTAGTTCTTTAACACCGTGAATCTGACAACCTAGTGATCTATAAGGAGATGGTTTGAAATCTGGGTTTTTAGGATGTGACCTCCCCTGTATCGTCTGGGGAAGAAGGATTAGTTGATTTATTAGTAATTATTAATATTTCGTTACTGTTCATTGAAACCAATTGAGTTCGTCCCGCTCAACCTCAGGAAAAGTCAGGGGCAACGGGCGTGGGGGTGAGAGCACAGTGAACATGATGCTGACTGTGTCTGTGGAGCCCTGGGGGCGGGTCTCCTACAGCTCACGGATATTCAGGGAGGGGAAGGTCTAACCCCTCACGGAGAATAAACACACTTAGATTGCTGATCCCTCCTCCCTGGTTATCTGGGTCCGTTAATCCCAGCACAGAGCTGCCAGCTGAGCTCTCCCCTGGCCAAGCGGCTCCGCTTTGAAATTCTCCCACAGGCTGCCTCACCCAGTGATGTCAGACAGGGGTGAGGGCCCGTCCGCCCTCCCCCCTCGCAAGACGCTGTGCATGCTCTCTTTGCTCAGGAAACATCTGGCTGATCTGCGAGTCCTCCGGCAGGTCACTGGCTGTTTCATAAGTTAGTGGAACAGAAGAGGATGGAAGACATGGAGCTTCAGTGGTTACTCAACCCCGCCAGCAAGTTACAAACTAAAATGAGATGCGAGGAAACGGCCTCCCTGGTGGGCCCTCTCCAGGGACCAGGCATCTTGGCTGCACAGTCGCATTTCCTAGTTTGTAATGGAAAATGAACGCTGTTTATATGAGCTTGAGGTAGCTGGAATGGAACATGAGCCAAGCAGTGCGGTGGAGGCAGAGCTCCTAATTGGATGCATTCAGCAGAGGCCTGAAATAAAGGTTCCTAATGAAGAGTACTATCCACTGTCCCCGGGAAAATGAAATTCCACATCCATTGTGAAGCAGAATCCAGGACCACTTAGAAACAGACACAGCCCTTCTGAAGCTCTCTGACATAAAAAAAAATTGTATGCCCTTCCCTGAGCTCTAAGTACTGTTTTTGTCCTGCTTGTATTTCATTGGCTTTTTCTCAGTTTAGGAAGCACTAGACAGGAATTGTGTAAAATAGACATGAGACATGAGAACAAGGGTTTGGTGGCTGCCCCCACCCCCAACAACCTCCATATCTGTCCCTAGGGGGATATAGGTTTTCTTACCTTCCTGGATCCTGGCCTGTAAAATAATAAAATAAAATAAAAGGAACAAGCTTCTCTTCTCCTCCTGCTCTGCCTCCTACTTCTCTCCTCTCCCTCAATTACATCAATAATACCTTCTACTATGTCAGTTTTAGTCTGCATAAGTCTTCCAAAAGTGTTGAATCAGATTGGAAAGGCAAAAAAAAAAAAAAAAAAAAAACCTGAAAGACAAAACAATTCTAGCTTTTAAAAATTCTAAAAATGTACGTCCTCAAATTTCACTCTTCTGCTAAAAATTAGGTGGAACACAAGATGAAGTGAAATTTTTATATCCATCTTTCTGGCATTGGATCACAGTGTTATCCTGATTCAGTCACTCCTTCAGTAGCGAATTTTGAGTATTTTGTGTGTTATATGTATTGAATATATGTGAATAAGACAAAGTTCCATGCCCTCTTGGAGTCTTTAAGTGTACAGGGTGAGGATGAAATGATCTCATATGTGGGAGTGCTCAGTCTGTGCCTGGCATTTAGAAAGTGATCAATAATTGTTTGTTATTATTAGCTATTACCCTCAACAGCACATTATCTTTCTGCCTCTCAGTCTCCTGCCTCTGTGCTTTGCCTCAAGCTGTTCCTTTTACCTCTCTACATTTCAAAGGAAATCCTCCCCAAATGTTGTCAACTTGCTGTCCAAAGTCAAGATTTATCACAAGGCATTGGCTTACATGATTATGTAGACCCCAAAACGTTTTGGAAACCATTTTGGAAACTATTAAGTACATGTAGCCTGAAACATAAACTTGTTGAAAACTTTATAAATTTTTTTCCCACTGTACAGCAAGGGGATCAAGTTATCCTTACATTATAAACTTTTATCTACATCTCTTTACCTTCCTTCTTCTTAGCAATTATTTTATATCACTTATGAAAATTTCATGAGACATAAAATAGCTAACAATCAGTTTCAGTTATCTTTCTTGCTGACAAATTCTGTAATACAGATTGCATGAGCTTATTTGGCTTTTAGCAAACAGTTAAGTGTTTATTGCTGAAAACTCTGTAGATATTCTTGTTTTAATTAAACTAAGATACTTAAACTACTTTGGTTTTTTGATAAGTGGGTGCAAGCTTTTATTAGGAATCTTAGTTTTCCTTTAGTGCTAGAGAATTATGAAGCACCCCGTGGCTTATATGTAGTCATACTCTTTTATTTTTCAGAATGACCCTTCATAAAAAGGAGAATCTTAGGTATGCAGAGAACCTTGGAATTGTTTTTGGCCCAACCCTCCTGAGATATCCTGTGTTGAATGTTGTAGGATATCAGAGACTGGTGGTAAAGCTGCTTATCAAACATGAAGACGTTTTATTTTAAATTTTATTTTGAAGGTATGGACTGGAAAACAAAAAGCAGAACCTGAGAGTTGTAAGTTAAGTTTTATTTGGGGCAAAATGATGACGATTGCCCAGAAGAGAGCTAGCCCCTCAGATAGCTCTTAAGAACTGCTCAGACGAGGCAGAGGTGAAAGGGGATGCGTGCAATCAAGCACACACTTTGGCAGGGGGTTACTGCCAGTCACCAGAAGGTTGCTGCTAGTCATTTGGAGCAGATGTCTCCAATAATGGTTTAGTGCTTTTCTAGATATGAGAAGATCTTAAAATCTCCTGAAAACATCTATCTGAAGGTCTGTTCAGCCAGATCTTCCCAGAGCACAGAGTGCTTCATTCCTGACCTCCATCCTGAACTCCTTCCAGGGTGTGTTTGAAGGTCAGTGACTGCAGTGGGTAATGACTTCATTCTTGTAGCACCGGATGGCAAGTGACAATTTTTAGTTGGGAATGCCCCTCATGGTCATAAATTGGACCATGGCTTGGGAGGCACTTAATGATCACTTTGTCCCACAGTACTAGGAATGCTTATTCCTAGGTCAGGGGAAGATTTTGTTGATAGGCCCCTCAGTGTGCTATTACTAGACTAGGCCCTATTAGCCATTGCCAAAAGTGTCTGACAATCTGTCTTCTAGTCTGTTATGATCAAGAAAATTATTCTTCTTGCTTCTTTCCATATGTAAAGTTACCTGATTATCATCACTGATCTTTTATAAAACTATCTCTCTGGTCAACTGCTTCAAGTTGTCTAGTCACCATTTTGTCAGAGGCTCAGTCACACACTTGGTAACACATGAAACAGCAATCTTATAACATAGGCAGAATACAAGTAATCTAGCTAGTAGTATTTGCAAGGTTATAAGTAAGAATTTAAGCCAGGAACTTCCATTAGGTGTGGACTCGAATATCCCTAGGTCATTCGAGTTAATTTGTTCTATACCAATCCTAACCTTTAAAGGAAATGATATATTGGTGTTGTTCGTAAGGCATCCATCCAAATTCCCCAGTATTATTAGGCTGGTCATCCTTAGTATGTTTTAATTATTCCCAACATAAAGGGAGCCTTAAACTCAAATGATCATAGTCTGGCATTACTCATATAAATCCCAAACTGGAAATGGAGAGGTTATATTCTTAGGCCGAAATTTTGCCTGTTGCTCTGATTGAGCTTGAGAAAATCTCAAAGAACATTTATGTTTATGGTGATGGTCAGAGCAAGTATGGTTGAATGGCCCAGTGAAGGAGTCTCATCCAGTAATATCAATAGTGGCCTAAACAAACCTGTAACTTCTTTCTTCTAGAATAATTTCCTAAGGGCCTTGGAGTGGAGAAATCCAACAAGGTAATCCAGAAGTATGAATGGCTAACTGACCACGAACTCAACAACTGGATTAACTATCTCTGTATAAGGTTGTGAAAAACATTTAGTTCATAAGCCACATATGAGAAATTATCAAAGTAACTAGTGTGTAGGCCAGGCCCCACAGCTTGAGTTAGCTGTCTACCTCCAATATCATCTTCTTCTCATCTTCATCTGGTAGTTTTTCCTCTGTTTGAGCATTGTTTCAAGGTGATTTTTGACCCCATCAGTCCTCTCTATTGGCCAGTCCAGTGCAAGTGTCCTTTCTAAGTGGAAATATTAATTCAAGAGTCAATTCTCTTTAGTTTCAGTAAAGAGTAAGTGGTAAGGGTCACTCCATCTATGTATCTATGTTGGAGATAATCCTTTAAATGATGTCTTTTCCAGTATTCCATGATCCCCTGGTGGCAGGTCATGGGGCATCTGATCTTCATCCAAAGATAGAGTAATGAGATAAGCTTTAAAAACAAACTAGAGTGTCCTTTTAATAATTCAATTAACCTTTACAATAATGTAACAGCAAGAAGCTATCTGGGAAGTGAGTCTTAGTAAATACAGATCTCTATTAACAAAACTCAAACGTAATATTCACTGAAACATAAACTTTTTCTCTCTAAAATTACCCTCATTTTGGAGTTCCCATCATGGCTCAGCAATAATGAACCCAACCAGTATCCATGAGGATGTGGATTTGATTCCTGGCCTTGCTTAGTGAGTTAAGGATCCAGCATTGCCATGAGGTGTGGTATAGGTCACAGGTGTGGCTAGTATCCTGTGTTGCTGTGGCCATTGTGTAGGCCAATAGCTACAGCTCTGATTTGACCCCTAGCCTGGGAACTTCTGCGTGCTATGAGTGAGATCCTTAAAAAAAAAAAAAAGAAAAAAAAAAGAAATTTACTCTCACTTCTATCAGACACAGCCAAATTAAGACTAATTATTTTGCAAAATAATTCTGATTGCAATAAGCTTGTTCTGATGATTTATGTAAGAATAGATGATCACACAGGCTCTTTTAAAATTGGATTTGATGGGGAGTTCCCATTGTGACACAGCAGAAATGAATCCGACTAGTATCTATGAAGATACAGGTTTGATCCCTGGCCTCGCTCAGTTGGTTAAGAATCTGGCCTTGCCATGAGCTGTGGCGTAGGTCACATATGTGGCTTAGATCCCACATTGCTGTGGCTGTGGTGTAGGCTGGCTGCTGTAGCTCCAATTTAACCCCTAGCCTGGGAACTTTCAGCAGCCCTAAAAAGCAATAAATAAATAAATAAATAATTTCACAGATTTCACCTGAGATACTTATGGATTTGTGTGGATTCATCCCCTTTCAAAATCCCCAAAATACTTTGAGTTTCCTGTACCTGTTGAGAGATGGTCTTCCAATTTCTAAAGTTGCTGGGAACCTAAGATTCCAATCTCTGGAGGGATCAGATAGAAAGAAAAGAGAAATGTTTCAATTTTGCTTACAAAGGTATAATTCACCAAATTGCTGTGTCATAATTAGCTTGAGAGGGAGGGTTTCCTTGTATCTGGAAACACAGATTAAAAGATAGTAATATTTCAGACAGAAATCATAAAAACTATAAGCATATTCATCAGCTCACACAGTCCTGTATAAGCAATCCTTCTTATTAACAGTTTTATGAAGCCATCAGATTTTCCATTAGAGTTCCATAATTTCTTACTCAGATTAACAGTATAATCTGAAAGTTGTCTAAAACTTGTACTTGTCAAAAAGTCCTTGACAAAATTTTCTTGAAGGGGAAGCATTCTTTCAAAGGCATCAGAGTGAAAATAATAACTGCCTATGAGTGACAAAAAGCTTAAGAAGCCATGGTTAAAGACCTGCTTACAATGCAATTAACAAAGAAACTTGGTTACTTCTGTGACATCAGCATATTAATATAATGACTAGAATTATGACTAATAAACTTTTACTAGGACAGACCAGCGTTTTAAGAATTCCATGTGATTTCTAGAATGTCTAGATTGATAGCATTTACCCATACACTCTAACCTAAGAAGATTTATTACTCCCTTGACAATATTTAACATGTAATTTAACAACCTGAACGAACCTAATTAGTTTAATCTCTCTCTTTGCAATGTTTCAGGCATTCTTTGAAGCATCCCCAAGTTAACTTTGTTAGCATTTGATTTCAGAAACTTACCAAAAATATCAAAGCCTTTCAAAACACTTGGTCAAATAGAATCATAGATCACCATGAATCAATATTATGTACTTAACAATAAAATATTTCAAGGCCAAAAGAGAAAGTTATCACAGAGTATTGGTTAAAGGTAAAATAAACTTTACACTCTGTTAGAAAAATAGATCAATATTTTTAGAAAACTTTGTCCTCTTAATGGAGAGAAGAACAAATTCAGATTTTGCATCAGCTTTCTCTTAAATTTTATTTATGCAATTAAATTTACTCTGTGCTTAGCCAATCCTGCCTATGCACAAAACTCTTTTCTCAGGGTTCCTTTTCCACAAACCTTCCTTCTACAGATTTTCTGTACCCATATTGTCTCTCACTTTTTTCCATCCAGAAACAACCAGCTCTAAGACAAAATTACCTTCTTTTCCCTTAATAAAAAGTAATTCCATTCTTCATACCCTCTTTTACTGAAAACACACAGCTTCTCCTGCTGTCATACACTAAAATGTTTCCTTTATTATTTCTAGTATCTTTGACTGTGTATTTAAATTTGAACCCTCAACTCTTAAAAACCTTAATTTCTGTGAAAACTAAGAAATAAGCAATTTTGAACTAGCTTTTACAATAGCATTTTGTAGACTGGCAAACATAAATGCCCAATAATAATTTCTACAAACATTCTTTCTTATAGAAAACACCTCATTGTGGCACCAAACATTTGTTAACAGTCCTGAATATCTTTAGTTACCTTTTGAAAGGAAGCCAATGTTCAATAATTAATGTTTCAGTATCTTATTTTATTTGCAAATGACCTATCCAATAAACTTCTATCATTTCATTTAATTTATTAATTTAGCATAGATCTAAAATTTCAGTTTACCAAAATCTGCAGGATTGTTTTTAAGTATATATTCCTAAAGCATAATTATCCCCACAGAGTTCACCCAAAAGCTCTTATCTCATTTACATATAATTTACCTAAAAAAATTGCATCATACTAAGTTATTTTTCTGGCTGAAAAATTTGCAACATATAATAGAATTTTGTTTGACTTCTATTAAACCTAATTACAATAAAAGTATTGTACTTAATAATGATGACTCAAAAGACATGTCCATTTAATTAAATCAACAAATTAACTTTAAGACTATGTATTACTTTAATAGTCAATATTTCCTAGTTCACACTAACCTGAAATTCATTCTGGCCAATTTCCTTTTATATTTATGAGAATTTATACAAGTATTTGTTTTCCTTAAAGTCAATTAATTAGAGCTAAGTTATAAATTAATTTTGATAATACCATACACATAGACAAAAAAGAATGACACGACCAGAGATATCAACACTGCATTCTCTAAACTTAGTCATGAATCAGATATTACAATATAAAACTCACTAGTTTATAAATAACAGTTGGAATAATTTAAATTTAAAAGGCCTCCCTTCCCATTTTTCCCCCCTTCAGTGTCAGAAATTAAATATGGTTTATATAAATTGGTGTTCCTGAGAACCCTGATAGAACATTTATTTCTAAAGGGGGAGAAAAGCAAGTTTTAAAAGATGTTTTATCAGGCTAGCTTTTTCCAACAACTGTGTACACAATGGAAAGCCCATATTGTTCATCTTCAGGACAAAAATTTCCTTTAATTTCCAATCAAGTACTTATAATTGTACATTTTGTATGTACATAAACTTGACTGTGCTATCAGTCAGAGACTGGCTTTCTTATGCCCTTTGTTCCTCTGTATGAGAGGCTCTATTTCCCAGTTTATCTTTTTTTTTTTTTTGTCTTTCCTAGGGCTGCACCCATGACATATGGAGGTTCCCAGGCTAGGGGTCTAATCAGAGCTGAAGCCGCCGGCCTACACCAGAGTCACAGCAACATGGGATCTGAGCCACGTCTGCACGGCAACGCCGAATCCTTAACCCACTAAGCGAGGCCAGGGATCCAACCCACAACCTCATGGTTCCTAGTCGGATTCGTTAACCACTAAGCCACAATAGGAACTCCTCAAAGGCATCTTAAGCCTCTTGTACAAATGGGCTGGCAAATTCTTTACTCCAGGTTCTACTTATAGTAGATTTTCCTTTCTCAAAAGCTAAATTAATAAATTCCACCCTCAGTATCTCCTCAAGGGACTCTTCCCTCAGCAGCCTTGGTGTAGCTCCTTCTCTAAATGGTTAGTTAGAAGCTTCCTGCAGAGTTTGAGGGCAGAGGCTGTGCCTATCCTAGAATTCCTTTGCCTTTTGCCTTCAGGAACGATGCTTTTTGCATGCAGTAGTGTGATAGATATTAAGCAGATTTGGTCCCTGTAGCTGTGATAATAAAGCAACATGGAAAGAGGCAAGAAAATTACAGATAGACAGAGTCAAGCCATTTTTTAGCTGTTAGGAAGGACACTGCCCGAAATCCTAGTCAGATTTGTTAACCACGGAGCCACGACAGGAATTCCTATTTCCCATTTTAAAGGTGAACTCATCAGGGATAAGACTGATCAGGGATGAAATTGTGTGGTGGGTTAGTGTGCTGCTTATGAACTTAATTCCTCTAGGCATCAACCTAGAGTCTTTTCGACGCCTCTTAAGTGTCTCAGTTTCTCCCTTCAGTGGTATAAGACCACGTGGGAGCTCACATTACTGGATGTGACGTGGATTCTTATTCATGATCCCTGGATGAGCAAGTCTTTTAATTCATGAGTAATTTTCCCTACAGGACTTCTACCTCTGCTTCCACCACTCCTGTAAATGTCTTGGTTTCCTGGGAAAACCATAGTTGACTGGGAGGTGTCTTGTCACTCTTCTTCAGAGAATCTCTCATCTAATATCTTCACTTTTATCCCAACAAATTCTACTCAAAGCAACAGAATTGAGGAAATGTGTCAGCTTAACCTCCTCCTTAACAATTCAGCCCAGACCTCTCAGCTACTGAGCAAACCCCAGTACCTTTCAACAGGGTGGGAATCTTCTTCAGTGTCTTTCAACTGCCCCCACTTCATATCTTTCAGCTCTGTGGGCACCATCCCAGTATCTTTCACTTGGTGGGGGGGGGGCGGTGTGCATGTACCTTTTATTCACCACCAAATAAAACTCAAGATCATCAACAAATTTGGGAGATTGAGAATCAGGAGAGACTCACCCAAATTCATCTGGACTCTCAGAGAGGCAGATGGGCACAAGGGATTTCTGCTACCAAGCTCTGGCCCCTCAGGGTTCAGATAAAGCAAAAAAATCTGCTTTGGGCCCCTTTGTTGGTGGCAAAAATTGTCAACCAAAACAACAAAACAAAACAAAACAAAAAAAACAATAAACAAAAACCCACGGCAGTTCCTGTAGTACCTCAGAAAGTTAAGAACTACCTGACATAGTGTCTGTGAGTATGAGGGTTCAGTCCCTGGCGTTACCCAGTGGGTTAAGGATCCTGCATTGCCACAGGCTGCAGTGTAGGTCACAGATGTGGCTCAGATCCCAGGTTGCTGTGGCTGTGGTATAGGCAGACAGCTGCAGCTCTGAAACTTTGACCCCTAGCCTGGGAACTTCCATATGCTGCGGGTACAGTATCCCCCAAAAAGCACAACATGAGTTGTGACTTATATTTCACTGGGGGTAAGATAAGGAAAATAGCCCAAGAGACAGCCTCTCAGATATCTCCGAGGAACTGCTCTGAAGAGGTAGTCAGGACGCATGTGATTTTAGTGAAGGGGGACACATGCAATCAAGCACACCTTTTGCAGGGGATTTCTCCCTGGCACAGAAAGGTCATTGCCAGTCAAGAGGAACAGATGTCTCCATGAATGGGTTTTGTGCTTTTCTAGATATGAGAAGATTCAGGAAATTGGACCCATAAAAACTTCTGCAAATATCCAACTCTCTGAGGGCCTGATCTGCCAGATCTTCTTGGAGCACAGAGTGCCTCATGCCTGATCTTCTCCCTGAACTCCTTTCAGGGTATGTTGAAGGTCATTGACTGCAGTGGCTAACAACTTTATTCTTGCAGTACCAGATGGCGAGTGACAATTTTTAGTTGGCAAAGGAAATAACTGCTTTACAGATAAAGGAATGGTTTGTAGTAATTTAATTGGCTTCTATAGCTGAGTGATTTCTTGGTGAGAAATTTGGGCATATAATCAGATTAAAATGCAGGAAGTTTCCATTGTTTTTGTAGCACTGTTCCTCTGTCCCTGTAAACTACTTTTTCTTTTTAACTAAGGATTATCCTTAGTGATATGTATCCTTACATGAATTTGGAAAATATTTGAGT